>NC_051067.1:124959880-126242753 GCF_004664715.2 Peromyscus leucopus | reverse complement strand
CACTCTCTCAATCTCCTTCATATTATCTTAAACTATTAAAATAGTAAGTCTTATTAACACAGCTGCATATAACCCTCCAGTCTTTTGTCAAAACCTCACAAGGCAACCATCATCAACACAGACCCAGGTAGATACACCACGTTTGCCCAATATGTTGTAGCTTTCAAGAGCCTTGTAAGTTTTATAATTATGTTCTCCAGTCTTTTACATCAATATACGTAAGTGACTTAAAATAATTTGTATAAGGACATTACCTCCCCGAGTTCAATCCTCAACACTACCAAAAAATATAATAAAGACATCACCCAGGAGCAGGAGTATAGCTCAGTGGTAGAGCGTGTGCCTTTAAAAAATAAATAAATAAATAAATGAAGGAAGGAAGGAAGGAAGGAAGGAAGGAAGGAAGGAAGGAAGAAAAACCCTCCCAAACTAAGCACAGGCAATAGGAAAGGCAGCTCCAACAGGGCTACTCCATGTTGGAAGTTTTGTCAAAAATCAAACTGCAAGGGGCCAGCAAAATGGTTCAGCAGGTAAAGGTACCTGCTACCAAGCCTGAAAACCCGAGTTCAATCCCAGACCCTACATGGTGGAGGGAAAGAACCAACTCATACAAAAGAATTAACAGTAATTTAAAAAACATTGACTGATTAATCAGATTGAGACAATGTAACTGAAAGTAAATCATGTTCCTTTTAAAATTTTCCTTTTTTTCCCCCTTTTTTTCTTTTTTTAAACAGGGCCTCTCTCTGTAGCTCTGGCTGTCCTAGAACTCCCTATGTAGATCAGACTGGCCTTGAACTCACAGAGATCCACCTGCCTCTGCCTCCCAAGGCAGGAGCCACCACACTAGGCTACAAACTTTCCTTTTGCTACAATGTTTACTGGCAAACAAAGAATGACACATAAGTATTATCACATATGTATCAGCTCAATGAACAGAAGTAAGCAAAAAAGAAAGAAAATACAAAGTTAAAAATAGCCCTTATGTCCGAGGGGTTAGGGAATCCTTCCAAGTTCCTATTAAAAAGTTTCTTCACATGGCTGCATTGCACTTTTTAAAAACATGTACCACGGAGGTGGTGGAAAATATAGACTTAGGATAGGCATGTTACATTTGGACAGACTGAGAGGAAATGGACAATCGGAAGAGTGGATGAGTTTACCAACACATCCCCAGCGGTGCCCACCCTGGGACCGGACAACGCTGTGCTCACCTGCTCCTTGGTCATGTCCTCTGGTGGGAGTCCATCAACCACCGGATTGCCCTTGGCTTTGCCCTTCTTCCCTTTCTTTTTGGGTGCCTTTGAAGAAGAGAAGACTGGGTAAGTAAAGTCCACTCTATCTAATGCCACCGCTCCTTGACTATTTGCTTACACAAGCATTAGGGGAAGGCACACCTGTTTAGAACCCCGACCTCTACTGTTCACACACGGCTGATTGGACCACTCACCTAGAGGGCATCACTATACATACTAACCTGCCCCCCCACCTCACCCCCCCCACCTCCGACTCCCCACTCCGGTTAACCACACACACGGGGGAGAAAGACAGAGTAGAGGGAATCATTAACACGTTTGGAGAAGCACAAAGGAGAAATCTTCCTCTTCAGAAAAGAACACTTTGTCTTTCCAAAAGGGAAGGAGAAGGGATCCTCTCCAAACTCATTCACTGCTGGATATAGGGCAAGGATTTCTTCAGTGTGGTTAAAATATATATATGTTTATATATATATATATATATAAACTCATTTGGGAGAGGGGAGAAGGGGTTGAGGGAAAGAATATGAGTAAAGAAAACTAAAATTAAGGAGCATTTGAGGGTTAGTATGGAAGCCTAAAAGAAAAAGAAAAAATTATCTGGGCTAAAGGGGGAACGTGCACACAGCCCACGCCACCCTGCAGAATGTTGGCCATCGTGCCTTAAAACCACCACAGAAACACATGCAAGAAACGTATCGCTACATGTAGAGAATTAGCCTTTTAGCTAAGAGCTAGCTCTTATCAGTGTCCATGCAGGAAGGAGTGACCTCATAGCAATGACCAAATCTGAGGTTTCGTGTCCTCCAAACTGCAGAGAACTCTGGTCAGGAGTGAGCAAACAGGACGCTCGCCAGTGTCTGTAAACGTGTTCCCAGCAGAAACTGCTCGCAGGGTCCTGCTTTGTTTGAGCGGCTTTGGTAATGTCACAGAAGCTTTCGGGGAAGACTCAATAGCAGTAACTATTCACGAAGCTCCCACAGAGAGAAGCCACCCCACCAGCTGATGGCCCAGCTCCTGGCACAACGTGACAACACCTGTATCCTAAAGGGAAGAGCCTCATTATATGAGGACGACGGTCTAAGGAGGCAGAGAGCTCATGCCTTGTTCTCCTAAGGAGCCTGAGGTCTCTGCAACCCAAGGTGATATCCTCATCACTGTATGACACTCGACCCTCTCCACACCCCTTGGTAGAGAGGGACCTCTAGCCACCGTGGTATGCACCGGATCTCCACCTCAGACACAGAGTTCCTAGGGTTTCTCCTGAGCCGGACTCTCTGCTCCCTGTGGACCCTTACGTGCCCCTGAGCCCATAGGAGGTGGAATCCTACATCCCAAGGATCTGGCGGACTCAGCTTCTGACTTCTGGACACCTTGCACATCAGGCGAGAGTCTGGCAAATTCGACAACCATCCCAGAGAACTGAAGAGCCCAATCTTAGTTCCAGTGTATTCAAGGCCCCCGGCATCCTGGCCTCCCCAAATGGGACCTCTAGTAATCCAAAACTGCAGGCCGCTAACCGCAGGCCTCCCCGTCCCCGGGACCCGGCCCTATCCGCACTTCTGCGCGAAAGTCCCCCTGTTGACCCCACGTTCTCTGTGCACTGGACACCCAGAGCACCGGCCCGACTCACCATGCTGCCAGCAGTCGGGCACCGCCACTACTCAGGGATAGGCGCTGGTCTGCGGAGGCTGCGCTGTCTCCTGGCAACCGGGACGAGATCCCGCTCTGGGTCTCAAATCTTCGCGAGACTCTCCTCAGCGCCGCCGCCCCACCCACCCCCAGGGACCTCGACAACCGGGAGTGCGTCCCTAACGACGCGCCTGAAGAAGAGGTGCACAGCTTGCAGCTGCCGGCTGTTGCCTTCAGTGTATTGCGGGTCTTCTTCCCGCTAGAACTCGAGCTACAAAAGAGACGGTTCCTTCGGTTCTCCAGAGTCTACATGGCGGGCGCTCAGAGAAGAATAAAGAAGAGAATGTCTGAATGCTTAGTCTGCCACCCAAGCTCGGTTCCCAAATTGGATTCAAATGTGAGCTAAGAGCCCGCTCCTGCGGTTAGTTCATCCGCCTTGCCCCGCTTGTGAAAATTCCTTTCACATGCTACCCTGATGAGACTGAAAATGCATAGCTGGGCTTCCAGAAACTCGGGAAAGAACGAGAAAGGCTGCGGGTGTTGTGCCTGTAATTACTGCACTGGGTTGGAAGCTAGCCTGGGCTACATAGTGAGTTCTAATCCAGCCAGAGCTACATACCAAGACCCTGGCTCAAAACAACAAACAGAAAAAAACAAAAACAAAAACAAAAACAAAGAAGGGCCAAGAAAAAAAAATGGCTTGGCAGAACTGGGCTGCATGCAATTCAGTAGCAGAGTTTTTGCAAAGACATGCTGAGTGTGCCCAGAGACAGAAGGGGCAGCCAGTCACACTTCCCTGTCTGCTTTCCACAACCATAATATCCAACCAGGAGAGAAAGGCGCTCAGTAGTGGGGATCTGAGAGTCACAGCAATGAGTTCCTCTTGTTTGCTTACCCCCCCCCCACCTTCCCCCTACACAGAGATTCTTGGAAAAGAATGGCCAGCTGGAAGAACAGCACTGAATCCTTGTGAATGCTCAAACAGTGACTTATTTATAGTAAACCTTAACAAAGAGCCAACATGACTGCCAGACTGCTTTCTGTCAGTGAACTCCACGGTGAGCGCAGAGGGCCAAGGGGTTAGGAGTCTCCCAGAGGAGACTTGACATGAAGCAGCGAAGTAGCACAGTCGAGTAATTAGTGAGCCCTTATGCACAACAGGGTAGGCGCCTCATGTTGATTTGCATTTTTCCTTCATTAGTCTACTGGGGAATCCTGAACTAAGTAAATGTATTAACAACTCCTTTCAGCTGGGCGGGGGTGGCGCATGCCTTTAGTCCCCATCACTTGGGAGGCAGAAGCAGCCAGATCTCCCAGTTCAAGGCCTGCCTGGTCTACAGAATAAAGAGTGAGTTCCAGGACAGCCAGGGCTACACAGAGAAACCCTGTCAAAAAGCAAAACAAACAAACAAAACCCTTTCAGCCAAAAGGGCAAGAATAGGAAAACTAGTTCAGGGTGGCACAGAAAGGGTTTTTGTTTGCCAGAAATCGACAGCTTGACTTTTCAGTATGGGATTACAGAGATGAACAGCTTGGGGAGCACAGGCTGGAGATTCCCTGGGCTCCCAACAAGACACACCCTGATAAGGGCTTTTCCTGCAGAATTTAACTCCGGTTCAATTCCCAGCACCCACACGGTAGCTCACAACTGTCTGCAACTCCAGCATCTGACACCCTCACACAGAGACACACATGCAGGCAAAACACCAATGCACATAAAATAAAAATTAATATATACATATGTAACCTATTGACGATGTAACAGGGAACCCTAAAGCACAGTGACAATACAGTGACCTAATTCGTTTTACGTGTGAATCTGAAACTTGCCTATGACTAGTGGGGCAACCTACCCAATCCCCTCATCACCCTCTCTCTGGAAAACTCAAAAGTAGCATCTGGAACCACCTGAGCAGAGTCAGGCCAGCTGTTAGCGATGATCTCAAAGAGATTGTCAGCCAGAACGTACACAGGTGGAGTCTGGGTAGCCTGGTTTTCTCACCACATGGTGACCTGGTTTTTACTGGAGCCTTCCAAGAAAGCTGAACTTTCTTTTTTTTAAATGACCTAGCCTTGGAAGTCACATGGTATCACATCTCCCACACTCCACTGGTCAGTGCAGTCACAGGCTCTGACAACACTGAAGTAGACGTGTCTTGATGCGAGTGGGTTCTGGAAGAAACACTCGCAGTGGCTTTGGTTGGTTTGCTGAGGCGGGGTCCCGTGCTGCCAAGACTGACGGCAAAGCTGCCATGTAACAGAGGAGGATCTTGAGTTCCTGTTCCTCCTGCCTCTGCCTGTGAAGTGTTGGGATTACAGGTGTGTAGCACCATGATCCGCTCCACGACATTTTAGCTGCCATAGTCATTTTGGAAAACACAGCATGCTGCCCCAGCTGACTAGGAGTGGCCTATGCCCAAACACTGTGGTTGTGGTCACCAGTGTGGTCAGTGGTCACTTGTGCTAGCCCTATACCCTAGCTTTGCCCTAGGAAGGGAAGTAATGACCAAAAACTGACCATTGGCTCAGCTCGTACTGGTGGAGCTTCAGAGGGCTTTAACCAGCAGGTGGGTGTGCTTCCTTGTTTTGTAAACCAAAGAAAAGGAGAACTACTAGCTGTCTGGAATTGGCCTTCAGGCTCAAAGGCCACAGGCTACCTGATGTCCGCTAGATCTGTTCAGGAAGCCGGAGCTTTGACTCAGACCCTACTGAATGAATGAAGCTGTTCGGCTACTGTCCTCTTAGCCACCCAGTGTGCCCAAGTCTGCCTGACTTACCCGTCGGTTCATATTCCCCTCAGCCTTTTCAGGTATGAATAACTCATTCTCCCTGATGGTTGTTTGCTTTGTTGTTTTGGAGTTTTTGTAAAAGAGCAAGAGGATTTTAGGCTGGGCCTTCCTGACTCCTCGCCCTGACTCCCGTCTCTGTGCTCAGTATCTTCAGATCTCCAGGAGGAGTAGGGAGGTACTGTGCGTCTTAGGGGTTACTGTTGCTTCGATGAAACACCATGACCAAAACAACTTGGAGAAGAAAAGGGTTTATTCAGCTTACATTTCCACATCACAGTTCACCATCAAAGGACGTCAGGGTAGGAACCTGGAGGCAGCAGCTGATGCAGACGCCGTTGAGGAACTTGGCTTGTTCCCCATGGCTTACACAGTCTGCTTTCTTACAGAACCCAGGACCACCAACCAAGGGATAGCATTAACCACAAAGGGATAGGCCCTCCCACATCAATGATTAAGAAAATGCCCTACCGCTGGACATTGCGGAGACATTTTCTTAATTAAGGTTCCAGTCTCTGAGATGACTTCAGCTCATGTCAAGTTGACACAAAACTATCCAGCACACTGTGCAAAGCAAGCAGGCTTGATGCGGGACTAGCGTTTCGAGATGGGACTCCAGTTGTGGGTTCTCAATATGTCCAAGGCCTCTTTTTTCCAGGTCACACCCCCTCCCGGGCCTCACATTCTCAGTATGGATTCATAGAGCATTAATTAGATTCACAATCCCAGGCTTATAAACTGGGAGTTCCGGGGCTGCTTTGACCCTTCTTGTGCCACCTCCTCTCCTAGCTCCGCTAGGCCCCTCACGTACTTGGCGCCCCACAAATGCCTAGGGCTTATATGGATGGATGGACAGAAGCCCGCGCAGCTTGTCAGTGCGCAAGAACGCTGGACTGCTGTAGCCCTGGGTCCTCTAAGGGCTACTCGGTGCTGGAGGGATAAGGGTGTGGGGGGTGTGGGTTGTTGTTGGCCAGGTCGGCAGGGGGCGCCCGAGGAACAGGGCGGGGCCGCACCTGTGCTGCTGGCTGCTAGGGATGGGGAGGGGACCGGCGCCCGAAGCAGCTGCGCGCCCCGCCCCGCGGGCTCCTCCCAGCCGCCGCGGCCCCTTAGCTGCTGCCCCGATGCGCTGCTCCCGAAGCCAGGACCCAGTAGTCGCCAGAGCGGTTGGAGCACCCGGGCAGGCTCCCGCCGCCGCTGCCCACACCCCTCGCGGACCCCATTGGCCGCATGGAGTCTCCGGAGGGCGCTGGTCGGGGAGGTGAGTCCGATCCGGGTCCCCCGAACCCCAGCAACAAACCGCAGCCTCTCCCTCTACCCATTGGCCCGCTGCTCCCGGGGCCTGGAGATCTGCAAGTGCCTCCTGAGCCGGCCGGTCCGACTCAGAGCTGGGGGCGGAGGAGGGGGCCGGGCCGGCGCCTTGGAAACGTGCGGGGACCCGGCTCGGGAAACACAGACTGCATCTCTTCCCCTGCTCTTCGAGCTCCGGAAGCCTTGCTAACTGCCTTCCTAGGCGGTGGCGAGGGGGTTCGCCCCGAGCCCCCTACCAGTCGAGGCTGGGAGTGGGGGAGGGGCATGCCGGGACCCGAGTTCGGGGTCTGGAGAGGCGATCCGTGGGGGGCGATGCTACCCGCTTGTTCACGCGTAGGCTTTGTTCGCCCCAGCGGCGAAACCAGGAGGAATGACAAGAGGCGGAAGGGGGTCTGGGGCTCCGGGCTGAGCTGGGGTTTTGGTGAGGTCATGGCGCATGCACCCGAGCTCCTGGTGCTGCAGGGCAGCGGTGTCCGGGCTGCCCAGCTGCCACATATTTGGAAGGGAAGGTGTGAATGGTATGCTCCCTCCTCAGCCTCGCTCAGCAGCTGGGGACCCTTGAGGACTAATATCCTACCGCGAGTCTGCCCTCCTTGGAGTCTGCCCATAGGCAGGTGGTTGATAATAGGGGGGAAACTCTTAAAAATCACCCCACCCCACCCCAACCCTTCTCAGCTTTCCAGAAAGCTTTTCAGGGATCAATCGCTGTGGGAACTTGGATGTAAGCTGAACGATCCTTCGCCTGCCTAGCCATGCCCAACACCTCTAGGATTTCCTGAAGGTCCCATCTCAAGGAGCCACCAGGTGCCTGAGGATTTGGCCAGCTTGCCATTCCGCTGACAGCCCGGCCACATGATGGCTTCTTCTGAAGCCCAAAGGGCTGCCCCCTGGGAGTCGTCCCCCAAGCTGTCTCCTGTGTCTGCAGGCGGGCAGCAATGTCCTGTTTGAGAACCCTTATCCTCCTAAGCACTAGACACCCTCCAGCCAGTGGGATTGGTTGTGCTTTGTCGTTGTTTTGAGGGGCGGGGGAGTCAGAACTGGCGCTATTGACAGTCCCAGGACCCTGGGTCTTCCAGCACCAGCTCCGTGGGTGCCAGAAGGTAGACGCAAGGACTTGCTTGCAGAGAGAGAGCTCAGGGCTATTTTTGAGCTATGCGATGTTCGCAACCTGCCTGTGCCCCCTGAACCTCCCTTCGCCTGGCTGTCAGTACAGACAGCCCCTTGCATAGGGCAGAGGTTTTTCTTTCCTTCTCTGGAGAAAGGAAGAACTTGCCCAAAAGCTTAAACGGGGATGGAACGAGTTGTTTCTGATGTGTAAATGACTGACTGGGGGCCTCGGACACCTGATTCAGAGAACAAATACCAGCTACTTATTCTGTGCAGGTGCTGTGCCTGCTTGTGCTCTTGAGACCTTTAGCAGGGTTTTCTTGTCTGCATCCTGAGCTAGGGAGCTCTACTCGGTGGGACTTCATGAGGCCTCATGTGGGTAACTATGACCGTCATATCTGAGTTACACTTTGTTTTGGAGAGTGTGAAACACACACCAAAGCAGAGCCCAGTATGATGGAGGTCTGTATCCCACCTCCCAGGACCACAGCCAGGCTAGCTCATACAGATCTTGTCAGTATACCTTCAGTATTTCGCATCAAATCTAGACTCATTTTCATCAATAGCCACTGAAGAAACTATCTCCCCAAAGTGAAATTTTTATAAAGTATCGTTGAGCTGGGGGTCTGACTCTGTAGCGCTGGCTACCCTGGCACTTTCTATGCAGACCAGGCTGGCCTCAAACTCGTAGCGCTCTATCTACCTCCTGGGTGCTGGGATTAAAGGTGTGCACCACCATGCCAAGCCTAATATGCAATTTTTGTACCTAAATAATTTTTTTTGGTGGGGGACAAGGTCTCATTACATAGCCCTGGGTGACCTGGAGCTCACAAAGATCTGTCTACCTCTATCTCTTGAGTGCTGGGATTAAAGGTGGGCCCCACCAGGCCCAGCTAATAAATTTTGGGGTTGTTGTTGGTTTTTCAAGACAGGGTTTCTCTGTGTCACAGCCCTGGCTGTCCTAGAACTCACTTTGTAGACCAGGTTGGCCTTGAACTCAGAGATCCACCTGCCTCTGCCTCTTGAGTGCTGGGATTAAAGGGGTGCACCACCACTGCCCAGCTACTAATAAATTTCTTAAAAGTGTGCAGACCATGGAGTTGAAGGATGTGCATGAAAGTGTAAAAGATGCCCTCCTTGAGAAGCCCACCTGGTGCCTTGAGGGACCAAGGCTCTGTCTCTTCCTCATCTCCAGGGATCCCCAGAGTCAGGGAAATAGGCTGTGGCCCTGCACTCAGAAGACGATTCAGGGAGAGAGATGTGGGGTCTCAGGTGTGATGGTACAGATTCAGGGAGATGTGGGGTCTCAGAGGTGATGGTACAAATTCAGGGAGATGTGGGGTCTCAGGTGTGATGGTATGGATTCAGGGAGAGAGATGTGGGGTCTCAGGTGTGATGGTACAGATTCAGGGAGATGTGGGGTCTCAGATGTGATGGTACGGATTCAGGGAGAGAGATGTGGGGTCTCAGATGTGATGGTATGGATTCAGGGAGATGTGGGGTCTCAGATGTGATGGTATGGATTCAGGGAGATGTGGGGTCTCAGATGTGATGGTACGGATTCAGGGAGAGAGATGTGGGGTCTCAGGTGTGATGGTATGCATTCAGGGAGATGTGGGGTCTCAGATGTGATGGTACAAATTCAGGGAGATGTGGGGTCTCAGGTGTGATGGTATGGATTCAGGGAGAGAGATGTGGGGTCTCAGATGTGATGGTACGGATTCAGGGAGAGTAGATGTGGGGTCTCAGGTGTGATGGTACAGATTCAGGGAGATGTGGGGTCTCAGATGTGATGGTATGGATTCAGGGAGAGAGATGTGGGGTCTCAGGTGTGATGGTATGGATTCAGGGAGAGAGATGTGGGGTCTCAGATGTGATGGTACGGATTCAGGGAGAGAGATGTGGGGAATGTGGCTCAGGTGGCCTCTACCACTGCGACAATCTCTCCTTCCTGGTGGTCATTTTGTTTATGTTTATTTATTCATGTCATTAATTCATTTGTTCACTTGACCAATGGCATAAAGCGTGGCCAGGCCTTTGGAGCCCAGCAAGATTTGAGCCTAGTTTCCAAGTAACAAATGTGCTAGAAATAGGGCAACAGCCAAGCATTATGTGACAAGTTAGCCCTTAGGAAACTCGGCACCCCAACTCCAGTCTCCACCTACAGGTTAGGGTAGCAGCAGCATCCCACCCCCACCCCACCCCGCCATAGAGGCTGTATGGGACCAGAGCCAAGGATCACTGTGGAGTCCTTCCAGGGCATCAGACACCCTGTTTTCTCTACCCTGTCCAGGGTGACTCGAGGAGATCTGAGCCCATTCAGCTATTGCTCAGACAGTCGGCCAGTATTTGACCCTGCCCTGGCCTGCCTAACACAGTGGCTCTGCTTCCTAACTGGGAAGGACAACAGATTTTGCTGGTGGAAAATCTGTTCCTTCTCCCTACAATACCTTGCAAAGAAGGTAGACTAACCTGGATGATTCTTAGCACAGTCATTTGTTAATTGTGGGGACATCCATTCAGACAGAAATGAGAGTCATTCATTCATACATACACACAGATGGGGGTCATAGGCTTCCTCCGACCTGGTATATTTTGACTTCTGGCCTCAAACTCATGAGTCGCCTGCTGCCACTTCCCAACTCCTGGGATTGCCAGCGTGGCCACACCAGCCTCAAGGTTGGTCAACTGACTTGTTTGTAGACAGTCTCACCGAGCTCTGCCTCCACCTCCCAACTGCTGGGACTATGGGCGTGTACCATAAGAATATTCTTGATGGTGACAATTCTGTCTTCCTCATTCTCCTCCCCCTCAGAGTTGTTTTAGGACAAAGCACCAGGATTTACAGAATAGAGACAGGACCAAGGCCAAAGCAAGATGGAAAAAAACAAAACTAGATACGTGGTGCTACTTTAAAAGACTTTACAGATTAACTCTTACCTAGTGATTTGGTTTGATCTTGGTTTGATCCCCAGGACCCCACACAAAAGAGGTCCTGCATCTCATTGACTCTAAAACGTTACGGACAAAATTCGAAAAGATGTAATAAGGCCACTTGTCCTCGGGGCTGAAGACTCATGCGATCCCAGGATCTCTAGTGAGGGGTGCAAGATAGGGGCCATACTTGCTATATAGCTAAGGTCCTAGATGGAATCCCCATCTCAGCACAATACCTCAGAAAATAGAGGGAAGTGGGAAAAGTAGCAGCATTTCCTTTCTTCCGCTTAGACTGTGTGACCTCTCATAACATACAGATAGACTTTCAGTTCAGAACCCTTCAGTGGCTTTCCCAGCGTACTCCAATAGAAGCTCGAGTTCATTGGAGGTTCACTGGTCCTGCACACAACTCGACTGTGGCCTTCTCCCCATCCCCCTGCTCCTGCACTCCTGGCCCCATCTGAGATCCACACTCCCCCTAGTGTGCATCCCTGAAGTGTCCGTGGATGCTCCAGACCCACATCTGCTGCCAGCACATTTCACCAGGAAAGGCAGGCTAGCCTGACATGCAGCTGTCGACAGTGGGAGCCTGGGCTGTGGCCTCCTCACTTCAAGTCTTTTTCACAGCAGCAGCTGCTCTTCTCAGTGCGCTTAGTGTTCATTACCCAGGGCGGTCAAAATAATCCATCCCAGCACAGATCCAATCATACAAGGGCTTTCATTCACCCAGGTACTCACTGAGACACACCGTGAAGGACTAGAAAGCAGAGAGGGTAGTTGGAGGGTCTGGGAAGAGCCCTGGAGGACAGGGCAGGGAGGTAAGGAAGGCAGGTATGCTCTCCTCTGGGAAGACGGTGACCCGGGGACAGGCACAAGGGGACACAACCTGAGTAGCTGTTGAGATCTCTGGCAGGGGTTGAGGAATGGCAAGGAGGCCACTGAGGGGAATGGGATGGGAAAGGAAATGAAGGGGCCTGCTAAGGACTCTGAACTGTCCCATAGGAGAAGCTGCCATGACTGCGTATGGAGGCACAGGAGAGTCCAGAACTCCACTAAGTCATGACACCAAGCACTAGAAAGGAAACCCTAGTCCTAGTGTGAGATGAGGATCCCCGAGGGACTCTTGTTCTCCAACAGAAAATTGTTAAGAAAAACAAACAATCCACTTTTTGAAAAGTGCATTCACCAAACTGCAGCGGGGCTGGTAGTGAAGGATGATGGGATAGAAGGATGCCACTTCTTTCTTCACTTCTCTTTCCAAATACTACATAGGATTTTCAGAAGGCAGTCAGTCCCCAGCAGAAAGACAGGAACTCACCGGTTCCTTCGTTAAACCCTAGGCCAGCCAAAACCTAGACAAGCCGCAGTATAGGGACAGCAGAGCCGTACACTGGCAAACCTGATGTGGAATTCCCATACTAAGAGCTCCCTCAAGTTGCAGTGCTGAGTAGTCTGTCTGTCCATCCACTGTCTGTCTGTCCACTGGCAGATATCCTTTGCCTAGTCACCCAGAGAGGACAGGGCCTGAGAGGTAGAAGCAGCATCTCATAAGGCCACGAGCGAGTCTGGGAACCCCTGGCCACAGCAGAATGTCAGAGGACCTGACATGCCAGCTCCTCATATTCTTCCCCACTCGCCGCAGATCCCGGTCCTAGAGGGATGTGGGGGTTCCCATGCGTGTGGAGGTGACACAATGTCTTGGTTGCAGAGATTGTTAAAGAAGTCAAGGTGCCACAGGCTGCCCTGAATGTCCCAACTCATGAGACAGGGGACACTTGCCATACACCTGTGACAGAGGAAGAGGAGGTTGGCATCCCAATACCAGCACCAGGGTTCCTGCAGGTCACGGAGAGGAGGCGTAAGTATCACTGACCATCCCAGCAGCAGAGAAGAACCCCAGTCATTGGGGACAGAGCAGGCGGAGGATGAAAGGCAGCAGCAGCACCACCCAGTGATGGGCAGCTAGGCATGCAGCTGCCCATCTGCAAAATGGAGGAGCTGAGAAAGCTCTGCAGTCTGGAGTATGCAGACCTGTTGGGGATCTAGGTTTGCCTGGGTCTTGTCTAGTGGTGGCTTCACAGAAAGTGCCAGTTCAGGGAATGGCTCAATGGACAAACTGATCGCTGTGCAAACTAAGAACCTGAGTTCAGATCCCCAACACTCCTGTAAAAAAAAAAGCAAAGCATGATGGTACATGCTTATAAACCCTGAACCGGGAAGACAGGAACAGAGAATCCTTGGGAATTCCTGGCCAGCCAGTATAGCACACTGGTTAGATAAGAGACCCCATCTCAAAAAGTAAAGCAACAAACAATTGAGTTAGACACCCATCAGCTTTGGCCTGCATGTATGCATGCACATATGTATGAAAACACACACACATAACCAAGTGTCAGGTCACCCATGTGGGAAGAAGCCTTCATCAAGCAGGACTGAGTGGTAACTGTGTCTCCTGCAACCCCCAGAGCCTCTGAGCAGTGTCTCCTCTCTGGAGGTCCACTTCGATCTCCTGGACCTCACTGAGCTGACTGACATGTCCGACCAGGAGCTGGCCGAGGTCTTTGCAGACTCCGACGACGAGAACCTTGCCACTGAATCCCCAGCAGGTGAGGCTGCAGCGGTTAGGGGGAAAGGAAACCTAGAGGAGGAGATCTGGGCCCTGTTCCCCTCAGATTCCGACTTAGAAAACACTTTTTCCACCCAGCCGTCTATGCAGCACTTGTCCGCACATTGCGTCCCTCATTTACATCTTGCACGGCTATTTCCCACATAGGAAGGAATTTCCCTCCTGTCTCCTTCTCCTTGACTTCTCCCCATGAACAACAGGAAGTTGAAGCCATTGTTCCTTGAAAATATAACTTACTGGATGTGGGTTTTAAGTTAAGCCACACAGAGAGAGAGGGGGACATTCACCAACCTGGCCCCTCCTCAGATCACCTGACTGGCTAAGCCTCTGGAAGGGTGCTATCAGCTGGAGCCGGCTGTGTGGGGAAGACCACTGCCTCACCGTCTTCCCATGCTCTCCTGAACCCCATGCCAACAGGGAATGTTCCAATCCCTATGGCCAGAACATACGGTTTGCCACAAATCCTAATTGGGGACAAAGCCTTCAATTAGTCTCCAATTAAAAAAAGATACTTTAGGTTTTTCTAGGCAGGGTTTCTCTGTGTAGTCCTGGCTGTGCTGGAATTTACTATATAGACCAGGCTGGCCTCAAACTCAGATCTGCCTGCTTCTGTCTCCTGGGCACTGGGAATAAAGTGCTGTTTTTTGTTTTTTAAAGACATGGTCTCACTGGGCGGTGGTAGCGCACACCTTTAATCCCAGCACTCAGGAGGCAGAGGCAGGCAGATCTCTTGAGTTCAAGGTTACCTGGTCTACCGAATAAATGCCAGGAGAGCCAGAACTACACAGTGAAACCCTGTCTAGAAAAACAAAACAAAAGACATGGTTGGCCTCTCTTTGTAGACCAAGGTGGCTTCAAACTCCAGAGATTCAACTGCCTCTACCTCCCAAGTACTGGGACTAAAGTCACCACCACACCTGGTCTCCCAACATTTTAAAAAAGATGCCAAGGTGACCTTCAGCTGTCCACTTTGTGTTGTGGGGTAGGAAAATCAAAGGAGCTGAGCCCCACCCCCACCCCCAAGTCAGAACATGCACACATGACCTGGGATAAGACCTACACACCAAGGACCTCCTGAAAGCCAGTTACCATCCTTTTTCTCTTTTTGAGACAAGGTCTCACCGGGTAGCCTGCTGCTCTTAAACTCCGAGATCCACCTTTGTCTGCCCCACCAAGTGCTGGGAGGTCACTATCCTTGTTAAGGTACCACCAGCCCCAGGGAGGCTCTGAAGGAGCTGCTCACAAGCTTCCTGGAGGTTGGTGGTGTGGCCTATATATATCAGGGGAGCTGTGGGCTCTGAGATAGGACAGCTACATGAAGGGGGACCCTGGCTCCACCTCATGGGTATTCTTGTCCCACCTTTCCTGCAAAATGGAGCTCTGCCTGATCCTGGTGGCATTCCTTAGCTCTACCTTCCCTTCAAGCCTGCGTGTGCGCATGCGTGCGTGTGAGCATGTGTGTGTGTGTGAGCATGCGCGTGCGGTGAGCCAGGAATGCCCCATGACAGCTCTGGCTGGACAAGAAGAGTGGGGAACTCAACTCCACCTCTACCCCTAGCCCCATACAGCCTGCACCCCGGAAAGGGGCTGAAGTCTCATGATAGGGCAGAGACGATCAGGCTTGCAGGGCCCTAGCTGTACTACAGCACTTCGGAAGTCAAGGCTTTGGTAGTGAGTGCCCTATCAGGTTCACATAGGGGATAGGGAAGACAGTCTTGAGCCAGGCATCATGGTGCATGGCTTTAATCCCAGCACTCAGCAGGCAGAGCCAGGTGGATCTCTTGAGTTTGAGGCCAACCTGGTCTGTGTTGTAAGTTCCAGTCCAGCCAAAGCTATATAGTGAGACCTTGTCTCAAAAAACAAAGAACAAAAACAAAAAAACTTGACTCTAGTGACTCCTAGGGACATCAGAAAAGCCCTTGGCGATCATATAAAATCTTCAGTACTGTGGCAGACACCCAGAAGCCTTATCAACAAGGTTGGCAGAGGCACAGTGTGGAGCCTCAGCCCCTGCCCCCCAATTTTACTGAACTCTAGACTCTGTGTTTTCACCAGGTCTGCACCCACTACCTCGAGCTGGCTGCCTACGCTCCCCCTCCTGGACAAAAGCAAGGGCGGAGCAGAACCGTGAGAGACAGCCCCCCAGTGACCCGGAACGGCAAGGCACAGTTGTGGACACGTTCCTCACTGTGGAGGGGCCCAAGGAAGATTAGCCCCACTCCATCTGTTGGAGAGTTGCTGAAGGGCTGGGCCAGACCACCGTGATGGCAAGTCAGGACAGCACTGTCACAAGATACACTCTGTCAACTCCAAGACTCCAGCCATCACCTGACAACAGGTCAAAGTCTGGGTGCCAGGCAAGGCCTCTGGGCACCCCAGCACAAGCACAGCCCAGTGGCCTTAGGTCCAGCTGGTTCCTGGACCCTGAATCAGGGATGACACTGTATGGAATCTCTGCCTTGGGATGAGAGGAGGAATGGAGTGGATAACGGTGGCTTCGGTCTTCTAAAAACTTGTCTCTAGGACAAGACTTTTTTGTCTCTTGTGAGATTCCAAATAGGTTCAACGTACGGAGATCCAAGCCCATGAGAGTTGCCCAGGAACCTGTAGGGTGTACATCCAACCTCAGTGAGCTCATAAGCCCAAAGTGGATTTGGTGGTCAGTCATGGGTTGGCTCTGCTGTCCAGCCAAGTGGTGAGGACAGGTTTACTTCCCTAAAATGTGCACCTTAAAATGTGCACCCTTCCTCTGCCCTGGGCAGGTAGCACTGTTTCTAGTCTTCTCCCCGGGCCTGCCTCTCTCGGTCTGTGTGACAGCTCAAAGGCTGAGAAATTGTCCCATGTCTTCCTTACTTCAGAACACCAAACCTCAGTGACAACTCCCACATTGCTCGGAGGTACAGAGTACTGGCTCCCCATTCCTGTGTCTCTCTCTCCTAAGGGCATACACTGTGCCTGTCCTCCTCATCCCATTGCCTAGCTCAACCACCCACATAGCCTGTCAAATGCTCGGTTGGGACGCTCTGACACTGTGGATGTCTTGGGAGCAGCTCGGGGAGGCAGGGCCAATCTAGCCACCCCCTCTGCTGTGAGACGTTGGACACTCAGTTTAGATGTCTCAACATGACTTTCATGTGCTCAAAGACGAAACAGACTGCTGCTCTGACCATGAATCAAAGACTGGTTTTGAAATAAAGGTTTACTTGCTTTCTGTCCCCAGGCCAACCTGCCCTGCTGCCCACTGTCTTCTGCGGAAGACAAGGCTTTTGATCTTCGTTTGCAGTGAATGCTACTGGGGGAAAAATGCCCTGGGATTCTTCTGTGGGGTGGGAACAGCATCCAGGATGCTCGCACTTCAGAGCCACCCTGCCTCTGCACTGTTGACCCTTAAATGTGGGTTATTTCTGCCTGTCTCCTGAAATGAAAACCAACCCTGGTTTCCAAAGGACACAACCCAGCAGCTGCCTTTTAATCCCAAGGTAGCTGTGTACCCTTGGCCACGCTCCAACCTACCAGGGTCTTACCCCCACCACCCACTCTTCCGTGGAGCTTCCATGGGGCACATTTACAGAGTGGCATTAAAGCCTCGCCATCTTTGGACCAGTGGCCCTTCTAGCTGGTATCAAAGTGCCACTGGGGTTCTCCTGTGCTGTTCTAGGCTGGATTTATTTGAGCGGCATTTTAGGGGCAGGTGCCCTGAATTTCTAGTCTCTAAGTAAGAAATAAAATCCTGCCAATTCTTCCAGACAACAAAGGTGGCCTGAACCGAAACACTCTGCCCAAAAGCCACAGGGAAGCCCAAACCTTGCTGCTTAAATTAACCAGGGAAGTGAGGTGATGATGAAGCCAGCCAGGAGTGACCACTTTCCTGCAGGCTCAAATGACCATAACTTTCCACATGGGCAGTCACCTCAGGTCTTTATGTTGGCAGCCAGGGCTACTGTGTACATTTTCTGGGAATGGTGTGATTCCTGGCACATTCTAAACACCCATGTCCCCTTTCCCTTCCCCGAGAGGGAGGCGGGCAGGGAGAAGCCCTGCCAATCTTAGTGGCTCTTAGTTGTGAGCAGGGAAGGATGCCTGGCGCACATCCCTTGCTGGCCTTTACCTGCTAGCATACTTTCAGGTTTCCATGACAGGCGGAGCAGCACCAATATGGTGTTACCTGTTCTGCTGTCTAGAAATGGAGTGTTGTGACACACACCCCTTAAGTCACGTAAAACAGGAAAATGGATTCCAGTGATAAAGTACCAGCACAGCAAGAGGGTGCTACAGCTCTCCAGAGCACAGGGCTCACAGGCAGATCTCTGAGTTTGGATCTGGATCAAAGTGAAAATGTGGGGTGGCAAACCTCCACAGGCACACTGACCCAACAGGATGGGAGGTGCAGCCCAAGTGTGGTTAGAAGTATGTTGACACCTCAGGATCTGGGGTGCACAGGAGTCCTGCTCCCAGGTCATCTCAAAGGGTAGGAGGTCATTGTGGTCTGCTGAGCAGTGGTTAGGGTCAATGGTAATTCCAGTCTTCCAGGGGCGTACACTGCCTGTCCTCCACATGCCACTGTCCAGCTCCTCCATGCCCATAGCCTATCACATGCTCTGACGGCAGCTCTGACACTGTAGATCTGCCTCAGGACCAGCCCACCCTACCCCACCACTGGTCAGTGACTTTGGAAAAGAGTCCCACAGATATGACAATGCTGTGACAATGCTGGCCCTAGAGTCTCTGCCAGAGTCTACAATGTCATAGGCCTTCTGGGGCCAAGGAATCGTCCCCACTTCATCAGAGGGAACCTACGACAAGACCTCTAGGACCCTAAGTAGCTCAGTGAATAATGATTTGGTTGAGATCATGATATACACATTGAGCCCCGAAGATTTTTTTTTTCCGTGACAGGGTTTCTCTGTATAGTTTTGGACCCTGTCCTGGATCTCAATCTGTAGACCAGGCTGGCCTTGAACTCACAGAAATCCACCTGTGAGCCCCAAAGAATTTAAAAATTCATATATTTAAAATGAATTTAATAATGTGGGGCTGGAGAGATGGCTCAGCAGTTAAGAGCACCAGCTGTTCTTCCAGAGGTCCTGGGTTCAATTCCCAGCAACCACACAGGGGCTCACAACTGCCTATAGCTCCAGCTCCAGGGGATCCAATGGGTATTGCAAGCACATGGTGCACATACATACATACATGCACACATACATACATACATACATGCAGCCAAAACTCCCATACTTATGAAATTAGAAATTAAAAAACATTTTTAAAAATTTAATAAAGTACATTTTACAAACAGCAAAAGTGGAAAGTATCTGTCCCCTGATAAAATTTCTGAGGCAAATACAATTTAGAAAATGTACCATACTATGTATACCCAGTGTGTCTGCTCTTTAACCAGGCCCCAAAGAAAAGTGAAGGATAAAAAGGTTTAAGAGGCAGAGAGCAGGTCTCCACTCTCCTGACTAGTCACCCAGGACGCCCATCAACATCAGTTAAAGGGCTGGAGAGAATTCAGCTGCTAAAGTGCTCGCTGCACAAGTATGAAAATCCAAGTACAGTTCCCCATCATCCACATCAAAGCCAGGCACAAATGCATGCCTGTAATCCCAGCACCGGGAGGCAGAGACAGGAGGATCCCTAGAGCTGCTGGTACAAATGCATGCCTGCAAATCTAGTCAGATTCAGTAAGAGACCCCATCTCAAAAAACAAGGCAGATTGGCTGGCAAGATGGCTCAGTGGGTAAAGGTACTTTCTGCCAAGCTTGATGACTGTTGGAACCCACATAGTGGAAGGAGAGACTGACTCTCACAAGTTGTCCTCTGACCTACACATGTGTACCATGGTGCATATGTGTTTGTGGACATGCATGTGCAGACACAAGCACAACTAAATAAATGGGAAAAAAAATCAAGATAGAAAGCAATCGAGGGAAACATACCATGTCAACCTCTGGCCTCCACATAATCATATGCACACATGTAATCATATGCATACATGCATATGTACACACATGAACACCTGTAGGCACACATACAAAAACCTTTAAAAAGCCAAGGGAAGCCGGGCGGTGGTGGCGCACGCCTTTAATCCCAGCACTCGGGAGGCAGAGCCAAGCGGATCTCTGTGAGTTCGAGGCCAGCCTGGGCTACCAAGTGAGTCCCAGGAAAGGCGCAAAGCTACACAGAGAAACCCTGTCTCGAAAACCAAAAAAAAAAAAAAAAAAAAAAAAAGCCAAGGGAGCCAATGGATTCCTCCCCAGGCCATGAGCAGACTTGAAGAGCGGGCTGATGCAGCTGATGGTGCTCCCAGGGAGTCCTGGAGGAGGTACGCGAGAACACTCTCATGGAACTCCAGGACCCCAAGCATTGAGGTCTGAGTGCAGGTCTCACCACACCCCAGGATCAACAGGAAAAAGATGCCTCTTTTAGCCCAACGAGGCTTGGACTCACAAAGCCCTTCCTTTAATCAAGAGCTGTCCTACAACAAAATGGTTGATAAATAGGCACCAGAGACAGAGGGCTCAGCCCAAAACAACCCTTTTAGAGATTCAAAAAAGAAAGGGGGGCGGGGGGTACCGGGGAGAGGATTGCTGTAAAATGGAATTAAATCTGACACTCCACCAGTGAAGCAGACAATTCCCAAGGCTAGGCTCCAGGTCTGACTGATAAAATTTCTGACGCTGCCACCAAGGCCAGGAATGGCCACACTTCTCTCCTTAGCCAGAGATCTGCAGGTGTGCTGGCCTTCTTTCCTAAGGACTGGTCAGCTTAAGAAGCTAGCCTTCCCTTGATAACTGGTTTACATTTTCATTAATTCTTCACCAAACTTCATCTGTGTTGGTTCAACACGCATCCTGAGCAACCACCTCAGAGGCAGCTGTAAGGCTGCAGCACACTTGGAAACTCCATCAGTCCTGTGTCTACTGGAAGTCTGACATGGCTCCTAGTGGCCCTACACACAGAATCCCCAAAAAGACAACACACACTCATGGCTTCCTTCATAGAAGCCGGCGTCCAACTCCCTCTCCTATCTGAACTGACAGACCTCTAGGTTCAGGGCCGGGGCCTCAGGCTATACCTCTGATGCCTCAGCTATTCCCTTGCTGGATGCTGCCAGGCCCCAGCCCCCTCTTGTGTGGATTCTGAACGGTCTCACCTTTGCAGTTGTCCCTGTTTTAATTTGTTTTCCAGTTACTCTGACGGCTGCTCCGCAAAGGCTGAGCAGCTCCCCGTCAGCAGTGGTCGCAGTGGCCACCCACAGGCCACAGCTATGCAGGGCTCTCCTGTAAGCACCGTTCAGTGCCTCCTTCCTCCCGTCCCTGATTCCAGTCTTTCAGCCCCTCAGGGAGGTCTGTGTCCTCCTCTAGGCTGCCGGTGCCCTCTACAAATTCCTCATAGGTGGACTTCTCTGCAAAGGGCCGAGGGCCCAGGAGCTCTATCATGTCGGCCTTCTCCAGCACTTCTTTCTCCAGAAGCCGCCTGCTCACCTGAAAAGGAGAGTTACCCATCAGGCTGCTGTGCCCAGGACAGGGACGGACTAGTGGTCCTGATGCAGGACATAACCTAACCTAAGCAGGCCCACAAAGATCAGCATGGCTTGACCATGCCCCACCTGGGACCCATGACCTGGCTCTCTCTGAGCGAAGCCCCACTCACCTTCTCTACCTGCTCCCGGCACTGCGTGAGCAGCTCCAGGGTCCGAGCATAGGCAGACCTGATAAGGCACCGGACTTCCTCATCAATGAGCTGGGCAGTCGCTTCACTGTATGGCTTTTCCACCATGGTTTCTCCTTGTCTGGGGAGGTCAAAGGATACCTGGCCTAGCTTCTCACTCATTCCAAACTGCACAATCTGAAGTACAGGAGGAGTCTAGGGTTAGTTGTGTCCAATGCAACTGGCAGAGTCACACACTAGGACACTGCTGCTTACCTGGGCATAGGCACTCTGGGTGACCTTCCTCAGATCATCCTGAGCCCCTGTGGTGATCTGACCAAAGAAGAGCTGCTCAGCCACCCTCCCCCCCAGCATCATGCACATGCGGTCGAAGAGCTGCTCCCGTGTGTAGAGGTACTGCTCACGGGGAAGGTACTGGGCGTAGCCAAGCCCCTTGCCCCGAGGGATGATGGACACCTGAAAAATAAGAGCCTGGAGCTGAAGAAATGGCTCAGAAGTCAAGAGCATGGACTGCTCTTGCAGAAAACCCAAGTTCAGTTCCCAGCACTCACATCAGGTATCAGGTGGCTTACAACCATCCTGGAACTCCAGCCCCAGATCAGATGGCCCCCCTCCAGGACTCTTTGAGGACTGTACTCATGTGTACGACCACACACACACACACACACACACACACTTAAAAAAAATACAGGCTGGAGAAATGGCTAACAGTTAAAAGCATTAGTTGCTCTGGCAACAAATGGACCCAGGTTCAGTTCCCATCACCCACACAGTGGCTCACAACCACCTGTAACTCCATAAGTTGAGTTCCAGGGCATCTGACATTCTTCTGCTGGTCACCTGGTGCACATAAACATGCAGGCAAAACACTCACATGAATAAAATAAATCTTTAAAAAAAAATTAAAATTAGGGGCTGGAGAGATGGCTCAGCAGTTAAGAGCACTGGCTGCTCTTCCAGAGGATCCGGGTTCAATTCCCAGCACCCACATGGCAGCTCAAAACTGTCTGTAACTACACTTCCAAGGGATCCAACACACTCAAGCAGACATGAATGTGGACAAAACACCAATGCACATAAAATAAAGTAAAATTAAATTAAATCTTTAAAAAAAAATTAAAATTAATCTTTAAAAAAATCCAAAGCCTTGTCTTTGTCAGCCTCAAACAAACTGTTCCACCAGGAGCTACGCTGGCCACGCCCCCTCATGACTGAGGGAGGCAGGAGCCCTGAGTTTGAGCCACTAGAGACCAACGGAGTTACCCTGAGGAGTACACCCACACCACAGCCTCAGTGTCTGACTGTCTACGAGGCTCTTCAGGAACTAAACGCACACTTACTCTGACAAGAGTCTGATCCAGGGTTTAAGACTTAAGCAAGGCCTCACTCAGAGCCAATATCTCCTGCTCTGCTTCTCCACCCCAAAAGGAACTGGATAAATTATAGACCAACATATTCCTTGAAAAGTAAAAGGGGGGCTGGTGAGATGCTCAGACGGTAAAGGCACTTACCACCAAGGCTTAGGACCTGAGTTTAATCCCCAGAACCCATACAGGAGAAAATTGGCTCCCATTTCTGACCACCATGTGCTCTCTCCTCTCTCTCTCCCCTCCTCTCCTCTCCCTCTCCCCCCCCTCCTCTCCCTCTCTCAAACACAGAAAAAGGAGAGTGAAGGGCCATGTCTCGAGTGTGCTGTTCCTGTGAGGGCTGACACCTAGAAAGCCAGAGATGGCACCCAGGCCTAGAGGCTGCCGAGGCCGTCTGCAGACCCTCAGCTTGAGAAACTGACCTTCAGCAGAGGATCTGCATGTTCCAAGAACCAGCCCACCACTGCATGCCCAGCCTCATGGTAGGCTACAGTTGTCTTTTCACTGGGTTGTAGGACCTGCGTCTTCTTCTCAAGGCCTACAAACCATAGTCCAAGGAGTGAGAAACGGGAAAATGTCCGCCCACAAACCCCCAAGGGCACCCAACAGTCTGGACTGACGGCCATGTCCCATTCCGTGGTCTTGTCAGGAACCTGCCCTCCCTCTGGATCAGACAGCCTTCCCTGAGCACCAGCTCCACCCTACTCTGCTCTGTAGTGAAACCCATCTCCCGGCACTGGAGAGCACCCCATTCACCCAGTCTAAACAACCTGACTCATCCTGCTTTAGAAAGC
Source organism: Peromyscus leucopus (assembly GCF_004664715.2). Taxonomy (NCBI): domain Eukaryota; kingdom Metazoa; phylum Chordata; class Mammalia; order Rodentia; family Cricetidae; genus Peromyscus; species Peromyscus leucopus. The sequence continues at coordinate 126,219,266 of NC_051067.1, read as the reverse complement.
CATTTTTAGGGCTAGAGAGATGGCTTAGCAGGTTAGGAGCACTGGCTGCTCTTCTAGAAGACCAGGGTTTGATTCCCAATACCCACATGGCAGCTAACAACCATGTGTAACTCAGTTCCAGAGGGATCTAACACCACCCCCAATACCTGAGGCAGGGTTTCTCTGTGTTCATCCCTGGCTGTCCTGGAACTCACTCTGTAGACCAGGCTGGCCTCAAACTCAGAGATCTGCCTGCCTCTGCCTCAAAAGTGCTGGGATTAAAGGTGTGCACCACCACCACCCAGAACGACACCCTCTTTTGGACTCTGTGGGCACTGCACACACATAATACACAGACAAACATGTAGGCAAAATACCCATACACGTAAAAGTAAGTCAATAAATCTAAAAAAAAATGTCAACAGCAAGCCACTGCCAGCCAATGAACTTCTGCGTCAGAAGCACATGGTCGCTTTCTGTCACGTGTCAAGAAGCAACACCATGCATGTCGAGACAAAGGGGGATGTTCTCCATGTCCGATTTGCACACCTATCGCAGGTGCAGGACAAAGAGAAGCAGTTAACACCGTGTGTTGAGCTGTTTAGACCGCCACCGCAAGGACTGATGAATTAGCTCACCAGAGCCACTGGACAGCCCTCAAGAGTGTATGTACTCCTCTATACAGTTAAACTTTAAAAAGGAAACTTCAATAATGAAGCTTAAGGATATCTGCCAACCTCGCTAAACTTCAGTTTTTGGCACAGGGATGTATACTACCATCTGCCTGATTACCTTCTCCAGGAACCACACCAGACCAGCCAATGGCAGCATGAGGTACCCTCTCAGTTTCAAAGCCCTATGAGACCCTTAATTCACCAAACTCCAGTTCCTGCCTGGCTAGCACAGCTAGCTGAGCTGCTCCAGGCGGCTACATGAACTACCCAGATGGCCTGTATGCCGGCTGGAGACAGAAACACGTAACTCTCATTAACAGTGCTGTCCCAAGAGAGTTCAAGCAGCGGTGTCCTGGGATGGCCTCTGCCTGCACGGGCTTTTCCTTGTAAATATCAGTCATCCAAGCTTTGCTCTTCCTCCCTCCAAGTAGATGTTCCTGTCTTCTACATCCACGCCTAGCTCTGGCTTCCCAAGGTCTGCAAATGGCCTGCATATAATTCAGAGGGGAGTGAAAGCTGCTAGGAGAACCCTAGTTCTAAATTTTGGTTCAAAAAACTGATCATGTCTTTACATGCTGAAGTGAGGCTGAGCTATCCAAAATATGCCTGTCCCATCCCAGGGGACGTGGGCTCACCTCCAATGACCCTCTCGATGGCTTGCTCAAAGTGCCGCTCCTGGACAGAAGAGCTAAGATGGCGGGCAGCAATCAGTGCTGCTTCATTGCACACATTAGAAATATCAGCACCTGAGTCAGAAAAAGAAAGTAAAGTCAGTGTTTCTGGCTGCTGGAGTTCTACCAAGATCAATTTCATTAAAGGAAAATCTCAAGTAGAAGCCAGGTTAAACTCCAGCAGAAAATGTAGGCAGAAATTACTTCATCAAAATTTCTTGTTAGTTATGCAATTTTAATGAGAAATAATCCATGTATCATAAAGGCACATGCAACATTAACTTTTAGTAAACTTACCAATGTGATGGTTAGTATTAGCAACCTGAAAGAATCTGCAATCACACGAGGGACAGATCTATGGACTTGTGTGGTAGTTTGAATGAGAATGGCCCCCACAGGCTTGTATGTTTGAATACTTGGTCCCCGTTGACAGAACTGTTTGAGAAGGATTAGGAGGTGTGGCTTTGTTGGAGGAGGTGTGTCACTGGGAGTTGGGATTTGAGGTTTCAACGGAGTCCACACTATTCCCAGTTAGCTCTTTCTGCTTCCAACTAGTGGTTTAAGATGTGAGCTCTCACTCTCTCCCACTGCCACACCTTTGCTCCACCATCACAGACTCTAAAGCCAGAAGCCCAAAATGTTTTGGTAATGGTCTTTTATCACAGCAAGAGAAAGGTCACTAAGGGGTTGGAGAGATGGCTCAGAAGTTAAGAGCACTGGCTGCTCTTCCAGAAGTCCTGAGTTCAATTCCCAACACCCACATGGTGGCTCACAGCCATCTGTAATAAGATCTGGTGCCCTCTTCTGGCCTGCAGTCATACATGCTGTATACATAATAAATAAATAAATCTTTAAAAAAAAAATAAATAATTTTAAAAAAAAAGAAAAAAGAAAGGTCACTAAGACAGCATGTGGGTACTAACATGCATGGACTCACTGTTCTCCACTCCAGGGTGGGATGTAACCAGCTCCCTCAAGTTCCTGTCATTACGTCTCCCCATCATGATGGACTGTAACCCGGAACTCTAAGACAAAAATAACCCCTTCTCCCTTAAGCTCCTTTTGTCAGGGTGTTTTATCCCAGCAACAGGAAAGAAACTAAGACACCGAAGTTTTCAACTATGGCCTTAATCCTGCTCTAAGACACTTTCCATTGTCGGAAATACATTATGCCTCTTATTTTTAATTCCTATTCCCATCCAATCAATTACTAGTCTGTTTTCACCTCTGTGGACTTGAATTTTCTGGATCTCTACTGAAACTCCAAACCCTCATGGGAAAAAGATTCATATAAGATGTGGCTTTTCATATCTGGCTTCTTTCTTTGAGCATTATTTTTTAGACTTTTCTATGTTGTATCAGTACCTCAGCCCTTTTTGTTAAATTTTATTTATTTTAAATTCACGAATATGTGTCTCTATATATGTAATATGCAGCACGTGTGTGCTTGGTGCCCAGGGAGTCCAGAACTGGAGTGGGGGTTGTGAGTGACCACATAGGTGCTGGGAACCAACCAACCCAAGTCCTCTGCAAGAGCAAGTCTCTGAGACTATTCCTATAGTCTCTGAGCCACCTTTCTAGGCCCTGGTATTTCATTCCTTTTTACAGCTAAAAATTGTTCTATATAGTATATACCATATATTGCTGATCGACTCATCCATTGTTAGAAATCTGACTGAGTTTTATTGAGGGACTATTACAAGTAATGGGGCTATGAACATGCATGTTCAAGTCTAAAATATATTTTCAATTCTCTTGAAAATACACATAGGATTAGAATTGCTGGGTCATATGGTAACTCTGTTTTGCTTTTAGACTCTCAAACTGATTTCTGTAGTGGCTATACAATTTCCGTTTTATATTTCCACTAGCAACATGAGGTTCCAATTCTTGTTCTCAGTTTTTTATTCTTTTAGTATAGCCACCCTTTCAGGTATTAAGTTATAACATATTGTGGTTTTACTTTATACTTCCCTAGTAATCAATGTTAATTTTTTTAATGTACTTACTGGACATTATTTGAAGAACTGTGTATTTAAGTCCAAGGGTCTCATAGTCTCAAGATAGCCTCCCTACTGTGAGGTTCATGGTGTGTACTATTATACCTCCTTTTTTTTCCCTAAGGTATAAAAGCCTTTTAAATATTCTGCATACCATACCTTTATCAGATACATGATTTTCATTCTGTGGGTTATCTTTTCATTCACCTGAGTGTTATCCTTTGAAACATAAAGATTTAATATCAATGTCTATTTTTCTGTTTGTTTGTGCAAGCACTGGCAATTCAATGTCACAAAGACTCACCTATTTTCTTCTAAGCGTCACATAGTCAAAGCTATTAAATTAAAACCTTTATCCATTTTGAATTAATGTTTGCAGCTGGTCAAGTAAGGATCCAACCTCATTCTTTTGCCTGTGAAGAACCAGTTGTCCCAACACCATTTGTGGACGAGATGGCTCTTTTCCCAACTGTCAAAATTCATCTGACTAGTGACGTAAAGCTTCTATCTGGACTTTCGTCTCTCTTCCATTGGCCACTGTGTGTCCTTTGCCAGGACCACACTATTTGCTTACAGTGCCTCTGTGGGAAGTTCTGAAACAGCAAAGTGTGAGTCCTTCAACCTTTACAAGACTGCTTTGGTTATTAGGGACCCTTGCAGCTAGTTCCACTTGAATTTTAGAAATTAGTGTTTCCATTTCTGGCTTTCATTTCACCTCCTTCCTCCTCCTTGTGGAACCTGTAGGCATGAAAACATTGCTCTACACTGTGCCCTTTAACACAGATCTATAATTGGTTTTATGTCCTTGTTTTTTAAAGCTACAAACATTTACCTACAGAGTCACCTTTGTAACTGTGTTCTTCTTTATGGCCTCAAGTTCTTATCTACCACCCTCTCACTTCAGCCTGAAGGGCTTCCTTCATCTCTTGCAGGGCAGATCTACTATGAAATGGTCCTCTGTCCTTTATAATCTGTGATTTTTTCCTCACTTTAAACGGTAGTGTTGGCGGTCTCAACACACTTAACTGACGGTTTCCTCAGCAGCTCAGCAGTGCCCCTGGGACTCTAGTTTCTAAACAAAAGCAAGGTGCTCATCACTGAGGACCCCCAATACTGTATGTGCCCCTTGTCTGATACTTTCAAGAGTCTCTCGTACCTTTGGTTTTCATACTTGATTTATGAGTCTTACTGTGTGGGGGCCTGTGTTTATTCCTACTTTTGAGTTCACTGAGTATCTTGGATGGATGGATGCATTCACGTCTTTTATCCAGTTTGGGAAGTTTTTGTCATCATGTCTTCATTAATCTCTGTCTGTCCTTCCCCAAGTCCGACAGGTGGTGCTGGACTGCCACAGGCCCCTTAGGCTCTTCCTTTTCTCCATCTTCTTCTCTTTCTGTTCCACAGACTTAACACTTCATTGGATCTATCCCCACATTTCCTGGTTCTCTTCTGTCTGTTCAAACCTACTGTTCTGTTCCTCCAGTAAATTCTACATTCCACTTACAGTACTTTTCAGCTCCAGACTTAACTTGAACCTGTCTATACTTACATCTCTTCACTCTGCTTACTGGGACAGTTTTCCTGATTTCCTTTAGTTCTTTGTCCATGTTTTCTTTTAGATCTTTGAAAATATTCAAGATACATAATTTAAAATTTTTTTTTTGTTTTATTTTGTTTTTTTGAGACAGGGATTTTCTGTGTAGCCCTGGCTGTCCTGGAACTCGCTCTGTAGACCAGGCTGGCCTCAAACTCACAGAGATCCGCCTGATTCTGCCTCCCCAGTGCTGGGATTAAAAGTATGTGCCACTATGCCCAGTTTAATTTAAACATTTTTTAAAATTACATTTATTTATGTAGTGTGTGTGTGTGTGTGTGTGTGTGTGTGTATGAATGTGTCACACTAATGTTAGTGGTCAGAGGACAAACTGGAAGCTGGCTCTCTTTCTACTCTGTGGGTTAGTGGGATCCCTTGAGCTCTCTCGCCTGTCCATTTTAAGAATTGCAGGTAGTGATGGCACATGGCAGGTGGATCTCTGAGTTTGAGTCCAGTCTGGTCTACAGAATGAGTTTCAGAACAGCTAGGCCTACAGAGAAACCCTGTCTCCAAAAACAAAACAAAACAAACAAAAATTGCTTATTATGCTTAATATTGTATTTACTTGGGGCTTTAACTTTTCCTTCCTCTATGAACATACAACACCTGCTTCTCTGCAGGTTTTATAGTTCTCTGTTAAATCTTCAACCAAAACTTTTAGTACCTGTTTTTATTTTTCTTGATACATTGCAATGCCAAAATATGTAGAGACCAGGAAAGAAATTTAAGCTGGATGTTTTCTGGGGGAAACACCCAGGATTAAAATAGTTGCATCTCCTAGCCCAAGGGTCAATCCAAAATCATACAGGGGGAGAAGCAGCCTTCCACAGTAAGAACCACTGGGGGGCCACAGTCAGTGCTGAGCTCTAACGCTGAAAACACACCATCAGTTCTTTTAATGAGGGGCTTTACAAGGTTCCTATTGTCCTCAGCATCTTGGTATACACAGAGATTTGTGCTATACCCTTTAGGTACAATGAAACTTGGGGAGGAAAAATACTTAGTTTTTGAAAATTTATCTTACTACTTACTTATGTGTATGTGGAGGCCAGGAAGAATGCATCAAATCCCCGAAGCAAAAGTTACAGCTCTACCCACTGTGAGTGCTAGTAATTAAACTTTAGTCCTTTGGAAGAGCAGCAAACAATCTTAACCACTGAGCCATCTCTCCAGCCCTGGAAATGCACCTTGATGAAGCAAAGCAGCATCCTCAAGTCCATGTGGGAATGGGTCAGAGTGAGTTACTGGGGAGTTCTAAGTTGGTCCTATTATACAACAGCATGGGATTCTCTTGTTGAGTCCTCCAAACTGAAAACCCTCACAGGCTCAGCAAGGAAATCTAAAGTCTGGGTGGGTAACTTACTTAACTTACTCTAGTTCCTTAGCTGGGCATGTAAGTGGACCCCTGAATTCTGCAAGGGGTGAGAAAATGGGACAGGAAGGACACTCTAGACAAGAATACCAAGAAGGCCTTCACATGTTGGCCACAGACAAATGTGTCCTGTGTGTGAGCATGTCTGGCCCAGAGTTGAGCAGGATGCTCTAGGTGACCAGAGTGAGGTTGTTCCACCGGCAAATGACCCACATGGCAGAAGCAGACAGCTGCGGAGCAGAAGACCTCAAACAACTTGCTACAGTAGCCAAGAGGCAACTGTGGTCTTCAAAGGGCTGCTATGGAGAGGCAAAGAGGTCAGAAAACCCATTCAGTAGGTTCCCACCCATTTCTGGGGTTCAAACCACTCTGGTAGGAAAACAAGAATCCTAGCACCAGAGATGAGGTTTTGAAAAAGGAAAAGCCAAACAATCACTCCAGATGGGAGTTCAAGCCAAGATCAAAGTGTGATATGATTCATCTCTTCAGATGATCCTCCTCAGATATTTTTTTCATCTCTGTAGTAAATTTCTAAATAGAAATCCAGAAACTCAAATGGGTACCAACAGGCTTAGGTCTGAAGCCTTTGAAATGTTTCAGGAGGTTCGAAGTTCTATAGACCAGGGGGACCGTTTGCCAGGACTAAATAGGCAGCTGTGACACCCACCAGTCAACACAGACTAATGACTGCACTTGGCCCTGTACGATGAGCGGCTGAGCAACAACACTTACCAGTGAAGCCTGGAGTGAGAGCCGCTAGCTTCCTCGAAAGAGCATCTTTGGTGAGGCGTTGGTCTAGCTTGAGTGGACGCAAGTGGACCTTGAAAATAGAGGACCTGCCTTTGATATCAGGGGGACCTAATGAAGAAAATGAGACATACAAAGTTATGTTCTCAGAGCTAACTACTTTGTAAAACTTCAAGGACAGCCAGCAGAACTCCCTGCCTGCATCAACTGCCTGCAGCAAGGTTGAAATGGTCAAGAACCCCAAAGTGTACTTGCACTGGGCAATGCCATACATCAAAACACCTTCTTGGACTAGGTATGTAGCTCACTGGTAGAGTTGGCATAAACATGGCCCTGGTTCAATCACCACTAACACTAACACACACACACACACACACACACACACACACACACACACACACACACATACACACAACATGCGCATACCTACCTTCTTAATCAATATTAAACTGATTCCCCAAGGCCATGTGACCCAATAGAAACTGTCCCGGACACAGGTAATATCTACCCAAGATCAATGTGCTCTACTTGGGAAACGTCAAGGGAAGGTGACTATTCTTGACCATTGGGGAGAAGTGCTAGGGGATGTCTTTCTGTACACTGTGAATATATGCTGTTCCCATTGGTTAATAAGTAAGTTGCTTTGGTCTATGGCAAGGCACCCTAGAGGCAGGAGGGAAATCCAAGGAGAGAGATGGGAAAGAGAAAGGTGGAGTCTGGGGGGACGCCAGCCTGCTGCCCAAGGAACAATATGCCAGCAGATCGGCAAGCCATGGAACATGTGGCAAAACATAGATTAATAGAAATAGGTTAATTTAAGATATAAAAGCTAAAGACAGGTGGTGGCGGCGTACACCTTTAATCCCAGTACTTGGGAGGCAGAGGCAAGTGGATCTCTGTGAGTTCTAGGCCAGCCTGGGGTAGAGAGTGAGTTCCAGGAAAGGCACCAAAGCTACACAGAGAAACCCTGTCTTGAAAAAAAAAAAAAAAAAAATCAAACAAACAAAAAGATATAAGAGCTAGCTAGCAAGAGGCCTGCCATAGACCATACCGTTTGTAAATAATATTAAGTGTCTGAGTAATTATTTTATAAGCAGCTGTGGGACATCAGGGCAAGGTGGGACCGGAGAAACTTATAGCTACAGAGAAGGACAAGGGATAAATCTTTTTTCCCTAAGTATCAAGGTCTATGAAAATAAAGTCTGGAGAACAGATAGAAACATGCTGTACCACTCTTACCTGTGCTCACTACAAAGACATGTGGACAGCCAGACCACGCCTGTTATTCCCAAGATGTGGACTGTCAGACGGGACCCAGCATCAACATCTCCCAAAGCACAGGAAGTGAGTTAGCCAAACCTTTAACCTCAGGGGCTGAGGTCCAAACCCAAGTACCTACATGACAGGCACTCACCAATGTAGATCTGGCGGTCAAACCGGCCAGGCCGTGTTAGGGCTGGGTCAAGGATATCAGGGCGATTGGTTCCAGCTAGCACTACCACATTAGTGGCAGAGTTGAACCCTAAACACAAGAAATGCTGGTTAATCTGAGGAAGGCCCAGGCAATACCAGAATCTGTATGACCATTCCAAGTCAGGCGCCATGCTGGCTCTACTTCCCTGCTGCTTGCCCCACATCCTTCCCTAAGTGCCAGGAAACGGGCCTGAGGCCCTGCCCAGCTGCCCCAGGGGCCCAGGCTTGCCCCATTCTAGGAAAGACGATACACAAAGACTTGACCTCTGGCTCTAAGCTCTCACTATTACCTTCCGCTGTGAGTAAGGTACATTTCTGCTGGTGGGAAAGCAGACCTTTTCTCAGCAAACAGTGAACTCTATAATTTGAGACAAGGATAAGAGATAAAGCCTGGAACATGGGAGTCTCTTTGTATTTCTGACTCCTGCTACCCTGACACCATCTTGTCAGGGCTCACTGCCTCCTTCCACCCAAGTCCTTGTGGGCTTGAAGGATTCATCAAGTACAACCAGGTGATGGCAAGCAAGGAACACTCATCCAAGGCGAGACCATGAGGATCACGGTTAGGTGTGCACATGCGTTTATCGTCTCCACTCAGTTCCTGCCAGAGGAAATCATAGTAACAACTATTTCACTCACCTTTGGGTACTAAAGATTTAGCACAGGACACCAGAAACAACTCTGGTATGTACAGAAGTGCATATGACTGGCTTGGCTGTCTTAAGGACCACATGAGTGGTTGCCACCTTCTCTGACAATGGTTCCTGGTGCCCAAACTACTAGTGCAAACAATGTTATTTATGCACAATACCTGCCTTCCTCCCAGAAGTCTGGAATCTTGGTACATGCCAAGCAGAAGGCACCTGACCAACACCCAATGAAAACAGCAGGGATCAAGGCAATTCCTACATGCCATCAGTGTGCTCCTGGAGAAGACCCTAGAAGCTGCATCTGGTTAATGGACCATTCCCTGTGCCTTCCCTTTTGGCTGATTTTGCTGTGTGTCCGTCCTTTGTGTTGGATCATACCTGAGTACAGCTGATTCTGTGACTCCCTGGTAAAATACTAAAGCCAGAGAGGGCTTAGGGACCTCAACATGACACTAGAGCCAAAATGAAGACAAAATCTGCCAAAGATCCAGTGGAAGCTTTACCAAACTCAGAAGTGGGATAATGACTACAAGTATTCCATGGAGGTACACCCTGGCTAGAATCACTCTGAGATCAGCAGAACAAGGCCCAGAGCCAAAGGTGTGTAGCTGAGTCCGCTCTATCCTATGTGCACCAACAGGGACACTCATGCTCATATACATGTTTACCTCCCAAGGGAAGCAGGTGCCCTCATCCCAGCTAATTCCCGCCTCCTGGAAGGTAGGAAACAAATCTCCCATTGTGCAGTGAGGAGCTCTATGTGGATCAAACACTCATTTCTTATTTATGTTTGATTGAGAACGTTCTTTTTTAAAGTCAGAACGCATCAGCCAGACACAGTGGGCACATGCCTGTAATCCTAGCACTCAGGAGATGGAGGCAGCAAGAATCAGACCTCTAAGTCAGGCTAAATAGAGAGAAGAATGAATATATATTCCTGTGGAAACTGAGTCCCTGCAGACCTGCTACAGTGTCCACTCACCATCCATCTCCACAAGCATCTGGTTTAAAGTGTTCTCCTGCTCACTCTGGCCTCCCAGGTGACCACGGCCTCGCTTCCTGCCAATTGCATCAATCTCATCAATGAATAAAATACAAGGAGCATTTTTTCGGGCCATCGCAAACATGTCACGAACCTGGAAAGGAATGCAGACCGTTTTATTGTTTCCGTTCCTATCGCACAGGAGAACAGTTCACCCTTAGCCCTCCCTGTGATACATCAGTACCTCCCTAATGGGGTGCACTCAGCGCTTGTCCCACACAAAGCCTAGAGCTACACAAAATGACCAATCCTGGACAAGAAGTGTGTTGGCACGTTCTATAGCTGGTTACCCATCCACCTACCCGTGCCGGCCCAACACCAACAAACATTTCCAGGAACTCCGACCCATTCACAGTGATGAAGGGCACATTGGCCTCTCCAGCAGTTGCTTTTGCAAGAAGTGTTTTGCCAGTTCCAGGTGGGCCAGTGAGCATTGCTCCCTGCAAGAAAAAAGGGACACCTAGTTCTCCAGAAGGACAGACAGAACACTGGGAACAAGCCCAGTTTCCTAATACATACAGGCAACTTTTAGGGCTAAAAAGGACCTTAAATCTACCACTTTTAGAGCCTAGGGTTTTTAGAAAATCTTTTTTCCTTAAAAAAACTAATACACACACACACACACCACCACCCCACCCCCCCCACCCCCCCCGAGCGCACACCTTTAATCCCAACACTCGGGAGACAGAGCCAGGTGGATCTCTGTGAGTTCGAGGCCAGTCTGGTCTACAGAGTGAGATCCATGACAAGCACCAAAACTATACACAGAAACCCTGTCTCGGAAAACAAACAAACAAGCAAACATATAAATAAATAAATAGAAAACTCCCAGATCCAGACTCTCACTTGGAGAAGTTGTCTTCTGCAGGAATAAGTCTAGCAGTTTACTGGTTCAAAGAACCAGAGTGCTTTTCTTTTTTTTTGCTTTTCTTTTTGGTTTTTCAAGACAGAGTTTCTCTGTGTAGTCCAGGCTGTCCTGGAATTCGCTTTGTAGACCAGCTGGCCTCAAATTCACAGAGATCTGCCTGCCTCTGCCTCCCAAGTGATGGGAATAAAGACATGTGCCACCATCTTCTGGCTCAGAATGCTTTCCTTAATGATTATTGCCAAATTGCTCTCTAAAACAGCAGTACCATTTTGCACGGCCTCCCAGGAGTGAAACACAATTGCCTGTTGAAATCCAGCCAGGAAGCCTGTCCAGCTTCACAGCTGGTTTGAAGGGTGGACACAACTCATTTGGGGGGGGGGTTCCATCAGTTGTTCAGGCCAGGCACTTAGGACCCAAGTCTGAATCCCCAGAATCCATGTAAAGCCAGGCACAATAGCAGTGCTATATAAGACAGCAGCCAGAGACAGGAGAATCCCCACAACTGTAGCCTGGCATACACAGCAGCAAACAGCGAGACATCCTGTCTCAAACAAGGTGGAAAGTGAGTTTGTCCTATGACCCTCACACACGTTCTGTGGCACGCTGTGTTGCTTAGTTTTGTCAACTTGACACAAAAGAGTCTTCAGGAAAGAGGGATCCTCAATTGAGAAAATGTTCCCATTAAACCGGCCTGTAGACAAGAGTGTGGGGTGTTTCCCTGACTGAGGATTGGTGTGGAAGGGCCTAGACCACTGTGGGTGATGCTACCTCTGGGCAATTGATCCTGGGTTATATGAAGAAGCAAGCTGAGAATCAGGCAGTGGTGGCGCATAACTTTAGTCCCAGCACTTAGGAGACAGAGGCAGGCAGATCTCTGTGAGTTCGAGGCCAGCCTGGTCTACAAAGTGAGTTCCAGGACAGCCAGTGCTATTACACAGAGAAACCCTGTCTCAAAATCCCAGAAAAACAAAAACAAAAACAAACAAGCAAAAAAGAAGCAAGCTGGGTAAGCCATGGGGAGCAAACCAGTAAACAGCACTCCTCCGTGGCTTCTGCCTCCAAGTGCCTGCCTGCTTGAGCTCTGCCCTGACATCCTTCACTACTACTTGGAATCCAAGAAGAAACAAATCTCTTCTAGGCTGCTTTAGGTCATGGTGTTCATCACAGCAATAGAAACTAAACTAAGACACGTACATGCCTACACTCACACATATGAGCACACATTTGGAGGAAAGAAAAAAACAAGATCACCAATTCACATCTGTATAGCACCTTCATTTTCATTTTATGAACTATTATGACTGAAAATTAAAAGGACTTCTTAAAAAAGTGATTACATTTATTTAGTTGTGTTTAGGGGGTGGGGTTGCCATGCCACGGTATATATGAGGAAGTCAGAGAACTTGCAAGAGTCAGTTCTCTCTTTCCACCATGCAGAAAGAGCATGTGGGCCCAGGAACTAGAATTTGGGCTGTCTGTGCTCGCTTCGGCAGCACATAGACTAAAACTGGAACGATATAGAGAAGATTAGCATAGCCCCTGTGCAAGGATGACTCGCAAATTCGTGAAGCGTTCCATATTTTAAAAAAAAAAAGAATTTGGGCTGTCTCCAGGTGGTGGTGGGTCATACCTTCAATCCCAGCACCTGGAGGCCGAGGTACATGGATATCTGAGAGTTCGTGGCCAATGTGGTCTGTGGAGCTAGTTCCAGGCCAGCCAGGGCTACACAGAGAAACCTCTCTGTTGGGGGGTGACTCAGGCTGTCAGGTTTGAAGGCAAAGCTCCTTTACCACCACACCCAGCTTACTGTTCTAGAATGTGCATGTGTGCACACACTCACCACTGCACATACGCGGAGGTCAGAGGACAACCCACAGAAGGTTGTTCTCTCTTTCTATTATGTGGATCTCAGGATCAAACCTGGCTCATCAGGCTGGTGATGAATGCTTTCACCAGCAGATCCATCTCACTGGCCCCTTGAAAAAGATCAAGACCCTGTTTCTGCTGGGCATGGTGGCCCATGCCTTTCACGCCAGCACTTGGGAGGCAGAGGCAGGAGATCTCTGTGAGGAAAGCAGCCTGGTCTACAGTGTCTCAGGTCATCCAAGGCTACAGAGAGACCCTGTGCCAACAACAAAGCTTGTGTGTAGAGTTCAGAGTGCTGGGTTACTGTCAGGTCATCATAGATGAGATCGTAACATTAAAAACAGACCAAAAGCAAACGTGGGCTTTTTTGAGACAGTGTCTTTAGTCTACAGCATAGGCTGGCCATGGACTCACTATGTGGCCTAGACCAGCTCGGAACTCTCATAAGACCTCCAACCTTGACCAACCAAGGGCCAGAACTATAGGCGTAAGCCATCTCACCAATCAAACAGGAGGACTTTAACGTTCTACACTACAGGCACAATTTCCATCCTCTACTGTGGTTAACAGAAATACAAACTTAAGGAGGAAAAAAACTTTGTTAAATATCTCTTCTAAATAACAGCAATCTGTACTTCAACTTGGTGCCTGGATTGTATCACTGTTTCCTGAAATCACTACCTTTGGAATTTTGGCTCCTAAGTCCTGATACTGCTTTGGGTTCTTCAGGAAATTCACAAACTCCATAATTTCCAATTTGGCCTCTTCACAGCCAGCCACATCTGCGAATCGCACATCAATGTTGTTTTTTAAGATCTTGGCTGTTGTCTCACCAACACTGAAGAGGCCTCCTCCTCGGCCACCACGACCAGTCCCCATTGGCCCCCTCTTCATGGTATAGAGGAGGATGCTAACCAGGACCAGGGTGGGTACCAGGCTTCGGAGAAGAGAGCTGCAAAAACCCAAGAAAACCACTTGTTACTTTCACTTAAGAGAAAGGTCGGAAGTCCCACTGTTACCCAGAAAGAGCAAACCATTCTAAGATTTTCATTGTACAAAAGGGGCAGTTTCTAAAAGGTCCTAACAGCACTGCTTCTGCCCTGACCCACAGCGGGGGGGGGGGGGGGGCTTAGCCTTTGACCAAACAGATCTGACAGACCCTTAGCCATATGCTTTCTTCAGAAGACTCTGGTTCAGCAAAGATATCTATATCTAATACGTTTATTTTTATTTTTCCTACATACTTTCCTATACACTTTTTAAAGGCCGCCTGGCATTCTCTTTGCAATAAACAGACGTAAGCCAGTGCCATGGTGTATACCTGGGAGGCTTAAACCCAGGAGTTGAGACTTAGATGGCTATCAGAGTGAGGCCACTTCAAAACAAAAAATTTTAAAAATAAAAATAGATCAAAATATTCTTTAAGTATTTATGGTGATATTTTATTTGTACTGAAATGTAATTTTAATTTTATGTTAATAAATAAAGTTGCCCTGGGGTCAGAGCTATTAGAGCCATAGCAAGAGCGTGATGGTTAGAAGAGCTAGGTAGATTTCTGTGTGTTCAGGGATACAGCCAGTATTGGAGACATATGCCTTTAAGACCTGGAGGGCGGTACTTACAGGCAGTGATGAGGCAGTCATGTGGTTGGGTTTAGAACCAATGAGAAGGCAGAACAGAAAGACTATTTAAACACAGACAAACAGGAAGTAGCTCTCTCTCGGGGAAGCTAGGAGCACTGCAGGAGGTAAGATTTTATCTCTGAGCTCTGACCTCTCGGCTTTCTCTTTCACATTGGCTCTGTGTTTTTTATTTTAAAAAGACGATTGGTTACATCTACAAGTATTGATACTGTAAATATTAGCAGATGCCTATAATATGTTTAAAAAAAATAAGCACACCCCAAAATAGGTTAAACACTGAATTTCTGTTTTGTGTTCAGAATCAGATGCCCTACACTCGAGTCTCCCAAGAACCTCCACATCCCTGGAACTCACCCATCACTCTCAGTAGTATAGACTACTGCAGCCTGGTTGGTCGGCTCAATCCCCAGCTCCCACTGAGCAGACTCGAGGTTCCGCTCAAAGGTATCAACACTACCAATGTTAAACCACACGAACTTCTGCAGAGACCAAGAGAAAGTTTAGGCTCACCATTGTGTCCCACGGGGATTGACCTCTCATCCACATCTGTGTTCTCCCAGAAAAGCCTCTTTCCCCTAGCTCTGACAGACAGATATGGACAAATCCCTTCCTGGAGCTAGCTCCAAGGGCAAGCAGGCAAACAGCAGCTCATTCAGTTGTGGCACACGAAACTTCAAGGTTTTAAGTTCTAGACAAAATATAAAATGCTGCCACAATAGCCAAAGTCTCCCTTTGTCTTTTTCTACCTTTTCTCAGAAATTTTGGCAAGTGGTTCTTACATATTACTTGACAAAAATTAATTATAGTAGTCTTAAAGGCTTCCTGCACTAGCCATTATCTATTTAAGACAATGAGATAAACCATAATTATCAAGATAAATTTTTTAATTATTTTTATTTTTTTGTGGCCAGGCAGGAGTGGTGCAGGCCTTTAATTGGGAGGCAGAGGCAGGCGGATCTCTGTGAGTTCAAGGCCAGCCTGGTCTACGGAGTGAGTTCCAGGACAGCCAGAGCTACAGAGAAACGCTGTCTCAAAAAAACAAAACAAAAAATTATTCTTTGTGCATGGGCATTTGCCTGCATAACGTCTCCGCACTCTATGCATGCCTGTTCCCTGTGCAGGCTGCATGATGTCTGTTCACTCTATGCATGCCTGTTCCCTGTGCACTCTGCATGCCTGTTCCCTGTGAAGGCTGCATGATGTCTGTTCACTCTATGCATGCCTGTTCCCTGTGCAGGCTGCATGATGTCTGCTCACTCTATGCATGCCTGTTCCCTGTGCACTCTGCATGCCTGTTCCCTGTGCAGGCTGCATGATGTCTGTTCACTCTATGCATGCCTGTTCCCTGTGCAGGCCGGAAGAAAGCAGCATACTCCCTGGAACTGAAGTAATGAATGCTTCTGAACAATCGCATGGGTGCTTGACATTGAACCCGGGTCCTCTTGAAGTACAGTCAGTGCTTGTTTAACCACTGAGCCATCTCTCCAGCCCAAATCATCACAAATAACATGGACCGATGGACAACTGGGAAGGTACTTTACTAAACAGACAACTATAGCTTACAGTTTTTAAAATAACCTATCCTAGGGCTGGAGATGGCTCAGCAGGAAGAGCAGTACTGCTCTTGCAGAGGACCACGTCAGGAGGTTCCTAACTCTAACTCCAAGGGGACCTGACACCTCTGGCCTCAGCAGCCACCTATACTCACATGCACACACCCACACAGACACACAGACATATATAACTAAAAATAATAAAAATTGGCCGGGCAGTGGTGGCGCACGCCTTTAATCCCAGCACTTGGGAGGCAGAGGCAGGCGGATCTCTGTGAGTTCGAGGCCAGCCTGGGCTACCAAGTGAGTTCCAGGAAAGGTGCAAAGCTACATAGAGAAACCCTGTCTTGAAAAAACAAAAACAAAAATAAAAAAAAAATAAAAATCAACTCTTAAAAAAAAGTGATCTGGTGTGGTGGTGCACGCCTTTAAGCCCAGCACTTGGGAGACAGAGGCAGGCAGATCTCTGTGAGCTCGAGACCAGCCTGGTCTACAGAGTGAGGCTGTCTCAAACAACACCAAAAGGTATCCAGGACACTTGGCCACACATCAGCCCCTCACCTCGGATGTCGTCCCAGGAACAGGAATAACTCGAACAAACTGCTTGTTCACAACCTCCAGCCGCTCCACCTTGGAAAAAGAGAAAAGCAGTCGTAACAGCCAAGGCAGTAAGGACTTTCAGGCCAACCATAAGCAGTGTAGGCACAGGCACACCTACATCCTAAAGACAACATATCCTCCCTACCATCCACAGCCCAGTCTAAGTAAGTTTTAGTTTCTTGTTCCCTTGGATCTGAAAGCTTGGGGCATGAATCTACCTCATTTTAATAAAGAAATTATTAAATTCAGGAAGCCTCTCAAATTTAGAACATCTGAGCTCCATACTCGACTACTTGAAACCCTAAATGACTACAACAGATTAAAACCTGTTAGTATATGATGTGTATGAACTTGGATGCACATGCCACCATATGTGGACAGGAGAGGACAACTCCAACTTCAGGGGCCAGCCCTCACCTCCAACCTTTTCTAGACAGTGTCTGTGTTCCCACTGCATAGTCCAGGCTACCCAGCCCACAAGCTTCCAGGGATTCTCCTTTCTCCATTTCCCATCTCCCAATAGGTGCATAAGGATCTCAGACATCCTTGCTAGGCACCCAGCTTTCATGTGGGTTCTGGGGATTTAAACTAAAATCCTCATTGCTCTGAAAGTGTCTACACCCACAAGCCATCTCTCATACACAATACAGTAAAATCTTGAGTACAGACCTGATTCAGAAACATTTTGCCCACCACAAAAAAACAAACAAACAAAAACAATGCCGGTAAGAATAAAAGTAGTCCCAGAGGCTCATGAGCTACCAGCAGCTGTACAACAGACTGGTATGCCTTTGAGAAACAGAAAAAGAGAATGGCACACCTATATCCCAGGACTCGAGAAGCAGGAGCATTGCTGCACATTCAAGGCCAGACTGGGCTGCAGAGGGCAACCTTGCCTCAAAAACAACCAGAAAGGAAACCACAACTTGATACCATCCACTTTGTAACTATGACGACACAGTATTGTTCCTCTTTCTCAATTTGTTTTTATTTATGTGTACATGTCTGTGTGTCTACTATATATGTACAGGTGCCCACACAGGCCAGAAGAAGACATCAGACACCCCAGGGGTAGAGTTCCAGGCTGTTGTGAGCTGCCTGATATGGATATTCAAGTTCTCTGGAAGAAAATCAAGTGCTCTTAACTGCTGAGCCATCTTTTCAGCCCATCATCAAACAATTTTGAACCACTACAATATAAGTGACTAATGTAAACTTGCTCTTTGATAAAGATCCTCCCGAACACAGTAAAGCAGCAGGTTATCTGCTTGAGTTCGGGACACTCGGGAACCTGCCTGCAGGTCCTGTTCTGCACTCTCCCCAGCAAGCCCACAGACAGCAGGTCCGTAGGCAGGGAAGGGCTGTAGCAGCTCTGTCTCCCAGTACTGTTAGCCAAGCTACCAAGCACCTCTCACAAGACAGATCTCACAAGCCTAGGGCTGGCCAGCAGGGGCCAGGGGTACAGCGAAGGGGAAAAAAAAAGTTCTCAATCAGACAAGAGACTGAAATTCAAAGAGTAATGGATAGAGCCAAATTTTAAGAGACAAGCTCATGTTTTATCTTTTGATAATGCCAGGACATGGTATTAAGACACCTTCTACCCAAACAGAAAGCAGGACTGACACTGTTCTGTTCTGCTTGAGCTGTTCCTGTCCCCAAGTGGGCTGCTCAGAACTCCATCACACAGTAGCCTGACTCTCAGCCCCTCCGAGAGCTCACAGCTCCTTCAGGGTATTGTAAACCTCCTGCATAGCACCCTCTTTCCCAAGAAGACAAGTCTATAAATCTCCTCACCAGACCTCTGGCTAGGTAATACTGTACAAAGTGTTTCCAGGTGATCTCTTTTCCAGGATTTCGGAAATAGAAATATAAAAATCCTGTAGCCACGCCTGCCCCCAAAACAGCCAGACTCCGGAAATCCTTGTCATCCCAAGGAAACTCTCCCTATGGAAGAAAAGAAAACACGTTTTCTAGTTAAATAACAAATAAGGTGGTTTCATTTCTTTGCTTAAAATTTTTTTTCTCTTTAATTTTTATTTACATGTATGTGTGTGTATCCAGGAAAGGGGGTGCCCATGGCCCAAAGAGGGAGTTTCCATGGAACTGGAGCCACAGGCGGATGTAAGCCAAACTTGTATCCTCTGAACGGCATGAAAACGACAATTTCTCTATGCAAATGACAATTTTCTCTTTGTTCTCTTTCAATTTTCTCTATGTATAGCCCTGGTTGGCCTGGAACTGACTTACTATGTAGGCCAGTCTAGCCTCAATGTCACAGAGCTCTGCCTATCTCTGCCTCTGGAGTATTAGGTGTGAGCATTCAGGCACCTGTACTGGCCTGCCCTTAGGGTCCTGACAGGATACATCCTCAGCTGCTGCCACTAAGAGCACCCCCTGTGTGCATTCACTAACTTCCCTATAAAAGGCGGCCTTGCCCACCTCCTGTCTCTTTCTCTTCTTTTTCCTTTGCTCTTGTCCCCAGGAACGGGTCTCTGTCCCCTTCTCTCCCCTCCCCGCAATAAACCTCCCACGTAGGCCTGTGGTATGGCTGACTCCTTCCCGTCGTTTTTTTAAAATACATTAGGATTAAAGGCATGTGCCACTGTGCCCTGCAGAAGGTTCTCTCTTATCTTGGACTCTAGGTCTTGACACATTTTAGTAAATTTCTTAACTCTGAACTGTCTAGGTCTCTCAAAAATCCATCCTGGAAATCAACACCAACAGTAAAAGCATTAAAGAGGGACCTTTCAGAAATGACTAAGTCATGTGCGCTCAATCTTCATGAATGGAATTTGTATGCTAACATTAAAGGTCTTGAAGGATGGACTTTGTTCCTTCTTGTCATATAAGGATACACTATTGCTCCTCTATGGACAAAGCAGTATATAAGACACCATGAATGGAGTCTTGAAAACAGAGACCAAAGCCTCTACAAACCCTGGACACACCAGCACTCTGACCACGTATTTTCGAGCCTCTTCAACTGTGAATAAATACACGCTATTTACAAATTACACAGTCCAAGGGGCACAGTGGTGCACATCTGTAATTTCAGCACTCAGAAGCAGAGACAGGAGGTTCATCACAAGCCTAGGCTACACAGTGAGTTCTAGGCCAGCCAAGTTTACATAGACAGCCATGTCTCAAAAGAGCCAAAACAAACAAGAAATCGATCAAACTATCCAGCAATTTTGTCTAAGAGCAGGAACAAAATAAGACAAAGACCCCACAAAGCCTGCATTCTGTAGCAACCACACTCTCTGGGGAAGTGACACATGGCTGCTTCTGGTCTTTAGATGCACACAAACCTTCTGCATCCGTCTCCACCAGGCAAAGTCATCTTGCTTCCCTCCTCTCTTGCCTCCATCTCCTCCAGGCCCAGCGTTCTTTGGTTCTACAGTTTATGAGATTTAAAAAAAAGAAAGAAAAGTCTTCTATTACAACAGAAAAAGGAAGAGAAAGAGAATTTTTTCCAGAGAAAGAGAATTCAGAGAACAGAGAACGAGCCAGAGAGCTGGTTCAGTCTTGTGCTTGCTGTGCAGACACAGGGATCTGAGGTCAGGTCTCCAGCACCCATGTTCAAAGCCAGCCTCAGTGGCACTTGCTCCTGTAGACTCTGCTCCGGCAGCAGAGACAAGAGGGTCCCTGAGGGTCTGGTAAAGCAAGTCTAGCCCACCCAGCAAGTTCCAGGTTCAGAAAGAGACCTCACTTCAAAACACAAGGCGGAGAGCTGGTGAGATGGTTCATCGGGCAAAGCTATTTGCCACCAGGCATGACAGCCTGAGTTCCATCCCTGAAACGCGAGGGATGGAAGGAAAGAACCAAGTCTCACGAGTTGTCCTCTGACCTCCACATGTGCTCAGTGGTACACGTTGATAGATTCACAACATGCCCCCAGGTTGGGCATGCCCGGCGGACCTAGACACTTCCGCCTAACCATTACAGGGTCAAAACGTCTCGTGTGACCAGGACCCCATGGCTTTGCATGGTTGTGTAAAGCATGCAGTGCAACCATGTGATCTACGCGCATGCGTGGAGTCGCCACATGCGCCTGTGTACACAGGCACGGCCCAGCCTTTATAAGCCAGCCCCATAGTCCTGGCTTCTCTCCTTAGGCACATGTCTTTCCCGCAGGCCTGTCACGTCTGTCTCTCTCTCTTATCTTAATAAAACTCTTGTTAGTGGATTCTGTCCTGTTTCGTGACACTTCCTCGCAGGGTAAGAGCGCCGCCAAATAACTAACACACATGCGTGCTTACACACGTACACGTACATACACACACACACACACACACACACACACACACACACACACACACACGCACATGCGCTCTCTCTCTCTCAGATGAACAAATGTAGTTTAAGAAATTAAAAATAAAGTGGAGTGATTAAAGAAGACATCCACTATCCACCTCTAGCCTACAAACACATGCACATATATTTGTCATGTACATACAAATAGGCACACCAAAAAAAAAAAAAAAAAAAAAAAAAAAAAACAGGAAAAAGAAGAAGCTGGGAGATATTGCTGAAAAGCAGCTTCAGATACATATAAAAATCGCTTAAATTTTACTTAGTGTGCTTCAAACATTACCTGTTTGTTTTTATTTTTTTGAGACAGGGCTCCATTATGCAGCCCAGGCTAACTCGGAACTTGCAATCCTCCTGCCTCAGCTTCCTATGATTATAGATATGTACCACAATAGCAGGCAGTCCAAATTTTAACAGCAATCTTTCTTTTACTCTTGTATTAGGGACCAGTCTTAGTATTATACATCCCAGGGGCTCAGGAGAGAGAACTACTAACAGTGAGGACTATTTTCGGGAAACAGAATCTCAGCACATGTGCTGTTCTGTCCCTGTCCACAGAAAATACCTGCCTTTTCTTTCCCTGGGCACGAGGTTCCCTGCCTCCTCAGGAATGTTATTCTACCTCTCACCTTGATATGTAAAAACCTCTTTTGTTCTCAAAGTGCTCTGGAGAACCACTAGGCCTCCTCATGGCGAGAGGATGGTCTGAGCTTCATTAGCACAGGAAACAAAGCTGTGTGTCTCCTGCCAGCTGGTCTCCTAAACTCAGCAGGGGAGTTAGTAACTTTGTAGGTTCAGCAGGTCAGGGGAGCTGAACTGTTACCAATTGGTCTGGGCACGCACAGATTTCATAGCAGAAGGCAGCTGGAATATTAACAGCTGGGTAGCACCAAATATTCATAATAAATGGCTTTGCCTTTTGACAGACCCTTGGCTGGTCAAAGTTCAGCTTTAATACACAGCTGAATCTCTATGATATATTCTTGCGGCCTGCAAGATTTTTCTTTTCTTTTCTTTTTTTCTTTTTTTTTTTTTAAGCTAAAAATAGCTAGGAGGAAAGAAAGAAGCAGGCTGACACAGGCCCATCCCTTCTCGAGAGACTCAAGACGCATGTCGCCTGCAATCAAGAACAGTATATCAGTGTGTAGAAAAACTGCCGTGTGCATTTTTTCTTCTTTTTGAGTCAGGGTCTCACTATGCAGCTCTGGTTGTCTTGGAACTCATTATATAGACCAGGTTGGCCTCCAACTCACAGAGATCTGCCTGCCTCTGCCTCCTGAGTGCTGGGATTAAAGGCGTGCGCCACCATGTCCAGCCCATGTGTACACTTTTGACTTATGGACAATGACGAAGTAGAGTCCCCTGAGCCTCTTTCTGCAATATTCATACAAGTTCTAGGTCAGACCAGTCCTTCTCTACATACCACCATTCCAACAACCCTAAAACAGTCTCATGCGAGTCCAGAAAAGGCCACAGTAACACCAGAAATGGCAACATGAATGAATGATTGTGGTGATATTCTGTTTGTGCTCTAATAAATAAAGCTTGCCTGAAGATCAGAGGGCAGAGCTAGCCAGTAGTTAACCATAGAGGCCAGGCAGTGGTGGCACACCTTTAATCCCAGCACTAGGGAGGAGGAAGTAGGAAGATCAGTGGAGGCTCATGCCTTCAATCCCAGCACTTGGGATCTCCTGCCTTTGATCCCAGTACTCAGGAGTAACACACCTTTTATCCCAGCACTAGGGAGGTGAAGACAGGAAGTGATATGGCTGGGCAGAGAGAGGACTATAAGGCAGGAGGAGACAGGAGCCCTTTCGGCCTGAGGTTTAAGTAAAGGTAAGGAGTCTCTCCAGTGGCCGTCTTCTTTACTTCTCTGATCTTTCAGCATTTACCCCAATATCTGGCTCCAGGTTTTTATTGTTAAATCAATTAGGGCCGGGTGGTAGTGGCGTACGCCTTTAATCTCAGCACTCAGGAGGCAGAGGCAGGTGGATCTCTGTGAGTTCAGAGCCAGCCTGGGCTACAGAGTGAGTTACAGGACAGGCTCCAAAGCTACACAGAGAAACCCTGTCTTGAAAAACCAAAAAAAGAAAAGAAAAAAGAAAAACCGGTAGCGAGATGTACCACCATACCTCCCAATTAGCTTATATGTGTTTCTTTTCTTTTTTTTTTTTTAAATTTATTTATTTATTATGTATACAGCATGTATGACTGCATGCCAGAAGAGGGAGCCAGATCTCATTACAGATGGTTGTGAGCCACCATGTGGGTGCTGGGAATTGAACTCAGGACCTCTGTAAGAGCAGCCAGTGCTCTTAACCTCTGAGCCATCTCTCCAGCCCTTATATATGTTTCTTACTATTTAATGCTCCTAGGTACCTAAGCAGGTGAAACACACCTGTTAAACCCATCTGAATCACCAAACTGCGATGCAACTTAAAAATGACTCATAGAGGCTGGAGAGTTCAGTGGTTAAGAGCACTGGATACTCTCAGACAGGACCCAGGTTTGATTCCTAGCTCCCACTTGGCAGCTCACAACTGTCTGTAACTCTAGTTCCAGGGGATCTTTTTGGCCTCTCTGGGCACCAAGCATGCATGTGGTACACAAACACACATGCAGGCCAAACATTCAAGCATTTGAAATAAAAATAAAAAATAAACTAAAATCATCAAATGTAGAACTTGACAGTCTGACTTATCAAACTGGCCTTTTTACCTTTTTTTGGAGTTACTGAATTTCCTGGGTCTGTACTTCTTCCATTCTTCTTATTCTTAAAATATTTCTCAAACCCTTAGGGACAAAAGGAAGAGGTTGTGGTATTTTTAAAAGGAACACACACTCAGAAAAGCAGGAATACAGTCAAATCTGGCTGACAAAGTAAGAAAGCTAGCTCTCCTTCCTGCCTTTCTGCTTCCTGATCAAACAACATGCAGCCCCAGGTCCACACACAGACATATGGACTAAGGAATATTTCTTCTACTTTCTGGAGATAGAGGTCTCCAAATGCTTCTATGAATACAGTCCCTTTGCTCAGAACACTCACCACAGGTCCATGGCTTACTCTGAAGGGCTCCAATAGACCACTGTGCTCCAGGTAACTAGTCTACCTGTTTTACTTTCCAAACCTGAGGCTGGATCCTCAGAATCAATGATGCAGAAACTCACATGAATTCCCACGCCTCCCGAAAGCTTCACCTAGCGACATCCTTCTGAGACATTTCACTTTGGCCAGTGTCAGTGATGTATCAAAGCGACAAAGGCATGCAGGTGCTACCGTGAGGCTCAAGGTGGAAACTAGACAGGGAAGGATGGGAGCATGCTAGCGGTCATGCCCCCGAGCCACCTGCTCAGTCACTGTGGGAGACACCCTGAGCAAGTCACACTAGTCCCATAAACTTCATGCGGCTAGGGAAGGCAGAAAGTGAAAGAGGTACCATACCTTTGGGGGGTTTTGAACACAGTCGTGGGGGAAACGAAGTCAGTCTTCCCTGCAGAGCCTGCTGCTGCAAGCATATCCCCTGATGACACTGAAAAGAGAGACGAGCAGGCTGTTTCTGCAATGCGACACAGCATCCTCTCAAAGCAGCCAGGACAGGACGCAAGGGACAGAATTCCGACTGAGGTGTGGGCTTATTGTTTGCCCACTTAGATATTCAAACAGAATAAATATGAACTAAATTCACTGTAAAAACTCAAAGGATTTTTTATAGTTATAATATCCAGCCAGGCAGTGGCAGTGGTAGTACACGCCTTTAATCCCAGCACTCAGGAGTCAGAGGCAGGCGGATCTGAGTTTGAGGTCAGCCTGGTCTGCAGAGTTGAGTTCCAGGACAGCCAGAGCTACAGAGAAACCCTGTCTGGAAAATAGGTGCTTTCTTTTGTAAGCTGACTTGGTCATGGTGTTTTATTGCAGAACAGAAATCTAACTAAGACAGAAGTTGGTGCCG
Organism: Peromyscus leucopus; assembly: GCF_004664715.2. Lineage (NCBI taxonomy): Eukaryota > Metazoa > Chordata > Mammalia > Rodentia > Cricetidae > Peromyscus > Peromyscus leucopus. The sequence goes on along the minus strand of NC_051067.1, from coordinate 126,194,273 downwards.
GGAAGTGGGCTATTGCTGTGACAGACCTGACTGTGTGGTTGTTTCCTTTTGGTTTTTTGTCGTTGCTGTTGAGGGACACGGAAGACTTTGGTACTGTGGACTAGAAAGTGGTTGAATGTTTCCAGCAGAGCTTAGTGGGCCACCCTAGTAGGAGTTTGGAAGACAGTGGTGCCGAAAGCCATGTGGAGGCCTAGCTCAAGAGGCTTCAGAGGGAAGGAAGGACTTTAACAGCAGTGGACTCGAGGCATGCCTGTGATACTTGGTCAAGAATGTGGCTACCTTCTGCCTTAATCTAAATTAGAAAGTAACAGACTACTTTCTTTGGTGGAGGAGTTTTCAAGACAGCCTAATACTGATTTTGCCGGATGGTTATTAAAAATCACCCTTACACAAATGTAGAATGAAAGAAAATAAGTAATATCGAGGACTATGGGGGTCCAGCCCCTCATAGTCCCCTCCCAGGATCTGGGAAGAATCTACAACCAGCTGATAATTAATCTTTGATGAAAAGAAATGAATCTATGTACACGAAACTTAGTCGATACACTTTATTCTTCTGAGTCAGTTCTCTCTCTACACAGCTTCTATTCTGCTCTCATATCTAGCTCCTTTCTTGCTTGACTTCTCCCTACATTAATCTGCTGTCCCCTCTAAGTTCTATCTTAATTCTCTCATCTTAGTTCTGCCTCATCTAGGTCCTTTTCATCTCGTTCTTATCCAGCTCCAGCTCGTACTTCCCCATCTGACTCTTCCTCATCTTCCATCTCGTCCACACATTCTCTCTGGTCAAAATCCTCTTTATCCCTCTCCATTCTCTGTCTCTCAGTTCTCAATGTTCCTTCTAAGTCTCCTAGGAATCCAGTTATAAACCCAAGCAATAGCAAGGCCCTGATCAAGCAAGGTCATCAGGCTTGAATTCTATGGGGTTATAAAGGCAGGTAAGAATTTTCCTCAGGCAGTGACCACCAGGCTTTCTTTTACAACCCAAAATGGGAGAGGTGAAAGAGGAGGTCAACTGAGTGCTAATGACCGGTTAATGTATGAAAAAGGGGATCTATGTGCTCAGTCTACATTCCAAGAAGTGGTTAGGTAAGAAGTTAGGGGTCTGTTAGTAAGGTTGTGTAAGAAAGGAGGGTCTCACCCTAAATTGCACAAGAAATAAAGCTATCTGCCTTACCTAGGAGACAGGTGTTGTTTTGTATAGCCTTGGATGTTTGATAGGCATCTAGATAAATATACTGTTAGGAGTTCTTGGAAGCATGCAAGAAAATAATTTTAGGAACCAGCTAATATGTATACAAAAGCTAAAATATCACCATGGCTTGACCTTTGGAGAAGTCCTTGACTTTTCCAAGTAGTAGCTTTTGTGATTGTAGCTGAATTCCATTACGTTTTCATGCGACTTGCAGCAAAGTAGGGCAAAAAAAGAAATACACATGTACAACTTGAAAAGAAAAAGATCACCAGGAAATGTAACGTTGGAGCCAAGGCTTGTGCTGACAGAGAGAAGGGGGGGGGGTGGCCTGATCTGCACTGGAATAAAGGGAGGGCAAGACTCCAACCAGCTAAACTTCCAACTTGTGAAAGATTTCCTGATCCTAGGAAGGGAAAAATACATCAAGCAAGCTGAAAATGTGATTTGAGGTGGCCAAGGCTCACCCCAAGTGCCTACATGAAGGCCGGAGAGGTCCAGAAACCCTGAGAGGCCATTCTGTGAAGCAGTGAAAGTGACGCCTGGATCGCGTTAGAGATACCAGGAGGGTAGAGATGCTACAGCCGTGATACCTGCCAAGGAGAGCTGCACACAGAGAATGGAGCCAGCCCAAGAGAGAAAATACCTTAAGAACCAAAACTGTATCTTATGGCCTCAAGGGTTGTGTGTTTGAAGTGAGCTTTGTTGATCTAAGAATGATGAAGTTTCACTTAGAAATTCAAGCTAACTAATTGAGGATGTTCTAGACAAAATCTGTCTGACTAACTTCAGTGGCATAAGTGCCATAGTTAACAAGACTCATTAGGCCCTTCCCTTCCCAAGTAGACCATCAGCAAAGATTGCTGAGACTCATTCTCAGACAAGACAAACCACAATAAAGATAGACTGCCTGGAAGAAGCAGAGTAGCCTAGCAACATGGATGAGGCAGAGGCAGTTCAAGCTGCCTAGAAGACTCTCAGACAGCTGAGATGCCTGGAAGAGACTCAGGTCAACCGAGCCACTAGAAATGGACACTCTCCAACCTGCTGAACTACCTGAAATTTGTGCAGTGTGCTCCAGGTTTCTAGCTTTTGTAAGCTGTCTCTCATGCTTGGGTGGCCTTTGGTGATGCATCTGTCTCTGAGTCATTTCTGTTCCTGTAAGTAACTCCATTTACTGGTTCACCAAGTTGGACTTCAATGCTACCCATAACTTTGGTCTGATGTCAGTTCCCTATCTGGGGTGGGCAGACGTTCATTCACGTGTCCAAGGACAAGTGTCACACGACATCATCTCTTTAGTCTGTGGCCAGTGCTTCCTGTCTAGGGTGAACAGACATTTATTCACCCGCAGAAAATGACACAATCAACTCAAAGACCATTCAACTTACTTCTTTCACAAAGATACAGGTCCACGGCAGTTCAGTGACTGATTGTGCTATAACAACCTATAACACTCACTGTATGACTGATCTTACAGGTTAATTCTGTTCTGGTGAGAACAGGATCTGCAACACCGAATGCAAAACAATTCTGCAACCGACAGTGCTAGAAACAAACCTGTGAGCATTTTCCTAACCTGACTGTGAAGCTATTTTCTCCAAATCCCAAGATCCGACCCTGGAGGAAGGAGGGACGCTCTTAAAACTCAAGACGCTCAGAAACCTTATGCTCAGGAAATTACAAGGTTCACAAGGCCCATCCACAAAGTTAAGCAGGCAGTAAGCAACTGCTGCAGAGATGAGACCCTCTGTGGTGGCACTGACTGTAGGTTTTGCAGGGAGCTCCAGGAACGCATCTTCCCTGGGTTGTTGCCTATGTGTGTGACTTTTAATGATAAACTGCTTTTGACTGACTCATTCCTGAAAGTAATTCTTCCCCAGTTGGCCCCGTAATTAATTCCAGTGAACTCAATGGTTCACAAAGCTAGAGAGATGGAATCATTTCTTTGACCTGTCATGAGTGCCCTGAGGTTAATGGACATTTGTTCATCCAAAGTTACACAACACTATGGCATATTAAGAGGTAACAACAGTTCTGGACAGCTCAGGCAGTTACACAGAGAAACCTGTCTCAAAAAACAAAAAAAAAAAATAAAAAGAAAAAGAAAAAAGGGAGCAACAGAAGCAAAGACGAGTTGAGGAAGAACAGCTGTATGGCCCCTGAGACGAGTGATAACAGACTGATTTAAAGATGGAGAATCCGCATGGGTAATTCCAATATAGCTAACTTTCTCTATGAGGTATAGGACAGTGAGTCTCCTTACTGTAGTAGCAGATGCACGTTCTATGCGACGGATGGTGAAATATGTAATAAGGTTGAACTAAGAACGAAGAACGAAGCATCCATGGCACGAATCCTATGGTGGCCATCTTTCTCTGCTTAGTATTAAAAGCTACCCCTCTTTAATGAATGAATTCCACCTTCTAAATGGGGACCCTCCCCCCCAATAGCTGAAAGATATACTGCAAACCCTCAAGTGCTAGGATCAGCGGTAGGTAGACACTGGTGGAGTCAGAAGCAGAAATCCGGAAGCCGCTGCTCCCGACCCAGCCGCAGGCGGATGACGTCACTGCGACGTCCGGTGAAGCCCCCACCACGCCGCCTGAAACCTGTGGAGGACGCCTCCCTGCTCACCTGCCGAGCGATGCCACCGACCCTCACGCTGCTCCAGGCCGCCACGCCGCTTCCTGCGCAGCCGCCACATCGCCACAAGTTGGAAAAACGCCAGGGCAGGGCCCGACTGCCCGCCGCCCCCACCAGCCGGAGTAACATCCCCCGGCCCTAACCTCGCGCCGCCTAGGCGCGCGCACGCGCAGCAGGCGGGTCATAGTGCGCCACGCCCCGATGCGCGCGCGTGCGCAGCAGGCCACAGCATTGGCTCGGACCCTCTTTCCAGCTGGCCAGTTCGCAGCCTTACTTTTAAAGATCCCGAACGGGAGTGTCGCTTTGCGCGGCCTGATGGCTGATGACGGGTGACCCGCAGCCAACCTGACCTAGGCACCAAAGGCATTTAGACGTATTTTAAATGTGTCATCGTCAATGACACCAGTGGTTTGGGTGGGTCACCTGACTGAACTCTTAGAGCCTGCTCCTTCCGTGGGTGTACGGGTTAGAGGTGTTTCCGGTATTTCGCATCTAGCCTAGACGTGCTTCGACCTCTCGTGAACAAAGGAACTGTTTGGTACACGTCTTGCGTGATTGTTACCCCTCAGAGACCTTTGTTTAGTTGTGATTGGCTAGCTGGTTGGTATATGCAGCCACGTCAGCTTTACATCGCCTGCGGTTCTGCTGACCAGAAATGTGGGCTCGACACTAGGGAGGCGCGTCTGGCCCCTGGGAGTGCAGAATGAACCAGTTTCTGGACAGTGGGGCTGGACAACGCCTATTGTGCTCCTTCGTGGGTATCTGCTGCACCCGAGTTCTTCAAGGTAGTGCAGGGTAACGACAACATTCTAAAAGCACGGAGGCTGCTGCGTACGTTTCAAAGGTGGAAATGCCTGGGGAAAGGCCCCTGGATGCCATTGTCACCCGTAATGCCAAAAGGAAAGGAAGTAATTATCCTCGACATCAAATTACAAGTGATAAGCCAATTCCAAGCCAGGCAGGGCTACACTGTCAGGCCCAAAAATTTCTTCAGTGTGTCTGTGCTGCCTATGGTGACATCATTTACTTTTGGGAGTAAATGGCTTAGTCAAGACCAAATGTTGAAAAGATTTTTATGATTTGTATCATGTTATAAAGTAGTTTATAATATCAAAAACAAGATTCTTGGGAGCTGGAGCGACGGCTTAGCAGTTAAGAACTCTAGCCAAGGACCTAGATTTGATTCCCAACACCCACGTGACAGCTCACAAGCATCTGTAACCCCAGTTCAAGTGGACCTGTTGCCCTCTTCTGACCGCTGTGGACACCAGGCATAAACATGGTGCACATACATACATGCAGGCAAAATACTCAAACAGAAAGTTAAAATGTAATTTTTAAAAACTTGCCAGGTGTGGCAATGCACACCTTTAATATCAGCTCTCAGGAGGCAGAAGCAGGTGGGTTTCCAAGTTGAGGCCAGCCTGGTCTACAGAGCAAGTTCCAGGACAGTCAGGCCTACTTAGAGAGATCCTATATCAAAAAAAAAAAAAAAAAAAAAAAAGTAGCTGGCTGGGCACTGGTGAATCAGGCCTTTAATCCTAGCACTCCAGAGGCAGAGGCAGGCAGATCTCTTGTGAGTTCGAGGCCAGCCTGGTCTATAGAGCGAGTTCCAGGACAGGCTCCAAAGCTACACAGAGAATCCCTGTCTCGAAAAACGAAAAATTAAAAATTAAAAAGTGCCAAAACTTAAAACAGACAGTATTAGCCAGGTGTGGTGGTGCAGGCTTTTTATCTCAGCACTCTGAGGCAGAGGCAGGTGGATCTCTCTGTGAGATCAAGGCCAGCCTGGTCTATAAAGAGTTAAACATGTGTCTTCAAGGTGAAATCCAATTTATTGATACAATGTTTCCAGTATTAACAGTATTCTAAATGAAATGATAGCAAGATCAAGTTAAGGCACACCATTTAATGGATGTCTATATACTATCTAAGCAAAGCCGTATGAATAACAAAAATATGTAGCTTTGCTTTTCAATTTGATACAGGAATTTGAAAACAAATTTCAAGGTTTCTGGGAAAGCAATATTTTGTCCTATTTCAGCTCCATTTTCAGTTTCCAGGGACATTTTACCTGCCATTTTGTTTTGTTTTTATTCTCTTATTCTTTGAGTGGAGGAGTGGAAGTCAGCCTGTGGGAGTCAGTTCTCTCCTACCATTCTGAGGGATGAACTCAGGTGGTCAGCCTCAGCAGGAAGAACCCTTACCCACTGAGCCATCAGGCCAACCTAGTAGACCCCTACTAATTTTCAGATGGAGTCTTTCCAGGAACAAATGCTCTAGGCTTCATAATCATGCCTTATTCATGCCATTGTTTTTTAAGAAGTACTTATATTTGTGAGCAACTATTTTCAAGGATGAAACAGTAAAATTAGAACCAAAACATCTGACATTTCAGAACTCACATAATTTCAACTAGTTCCATCACACCAGACATTGATTTTTGTACACTTACCAAAGCAGGGGTGGGTGTACATTGTGCCTTGGCATGCAATGATGGTCAGGAGTCAGCTCTCTCTTCCCAACACATGGTCTCAGGGCTGGGCAGCAAGCACCCATACCTTTTGAACCATCCCACTGGCATTCAAACCAGATATTGGTTTATCAAATACAATGTGAAACATCTAAACTACTTTTATGTGTCCCTCTTCTTACATTTTTTTAAAGTTTGTATTTGTTTTTTAAATTTATTTTTTATGTATGAGTGCTCTTTTGTGCCATAAGAGGGCATCAGATCCCATTATAGATGGTTGAGAGCCACCGTGTAGTTACTGGGAATTGAACTCAGGACCTCTGGAAGAGCTGCCAGTGCTCCTAACTGTTGAGCCATATTACCAACCCCCCCTCTTACATTTATTATTTTAAAAAAATGTTTTTTAACCAATAAAGTTATATTAGTTAGATACATTCATTTATCAGTGATCACAAACTTGGGACCTGCTCATTGTTTTTTTTTTTTTTTTTTTTTTTTTGGTTTTTCGAGACAGGGTTTCTCTGTGTAGCTTTGCGCCTTTCCTGGAACTCACTTGGTAGCCCAGGCTGGCCTCGAACTCACAAAGATCCGCCTGCCTCTGCCTCCCGAGTGCTGGGATTAAAGGCGTGCGCCACCACCGCCCGGCTCTGCTCATTGATTTTAAGACTTTCCAAACAGGGCTCCACATTTCACTAGTATTTGTATATTTAATATGTGGTCCAAAGCAATTCTTCATCCAGTGCGGCCCAGAGAAGTCAGAAGGTTGGATACCTCTATACTAAAACCTCACTCATAAACGCAGATAGAATCAATCACCATTTCACAATTATTATACTCCAAGCTAGGCAAGAATTTAGTGGATGCTAGAATTGATAGAAGTTACATCAGGAACTGGATAGACAGTTCCATGGTCTCAAAACATCTCCACATTCGATACTATTGACAAAAACATAAACAGTAATCTAATGGAGAAAGCTGGCACACACCTGTGAGGGTTTGAATATGAAAAGTCCCCACAAGTTCATGTGTTAAACACTCAGTCCTCAGGTAGTGATGCTGTTTCTGAAAGTGGTGGAAACTTTAGGAACCGGAGTCTAGCAGAAGGAAGTAGGTCACTGATGGCATGCTTTTGAAAGCACGTGGTCCTGGCTCTCTGCCATAGAACACACAGCCTCATAGACATTCTCCCACCACAGTGTTTTCCCTTACCATATGCCAGAATCAGTGGAGTCAAGGACGTGGACTCGAGAAACCATGAGCCTAAATCTTGTCTTCTTTTAAGTTCCTTTCTTTCTCTCTTTCTTTCTTTTTTTTTTTTTTTTTTAAGACAGGGTTTCTCTGTGGATTCTTGGCTGTCCTGGGACTCACTATGTACACCATGCTAGCCTTGAACTCTGAGATCCACCTTCTGCCTCCCAAGTGGTGAGATTAAAGGTGTGCATCACCATGCCCAGCTAAGGTTGCTTTATCAAGTACTGGCACAGCAGTGAAAAAGTAACTAGTATACCACCTTAGCCAGGTGTCTTGGTTATTGTTCTATTGCTGTGAGAAAACACCATGACCAAGGCCTTTAATTGGGGCTTGCTTACAGTTTCAGAGGGTGAGTCCATGACCACCATGGCAGGGAGTGTGGAGGCAGGCAGGCAGTCCTGGTGCTGAGCAGTAGGTGAGAGCTTATATCCTGATGCCCAGGCAGGAGGCTGAGAGAAACTGGGCCTGATTAAACCTCAGAGCCCACTCACTCCCAGTGACACATCTTCCACAACAAGGCCACATCTCCTAATCTTCCCAAACAGTTCCACCAACTTGTCAAACATTCAAATATCTGACCTTGCAGGAGCAAAGGCAACTCAGGATGTATTTTGTTTTGTTTGGGGGATTTTGTTTATTTATTTGTTATTTACTTAATTTTTTTGGTTTTTTGTTTGTTTTTGTTTTGTTTTTTTGTTTTTTTGAGGCAGTATAGCTTTGCGCCTTTCCTGGAACTCACTCTGTAGTCCAGGCTGGCCTCGAACTCACAAGAGATCCGCCTGCCTCTGCCTCCCGAGTGCTGGGATTAAAGGCATGCGCCACCACCGCCCGGCATTTTTTTGTTTTTTTGAGACAGGGCTTCTCTGGTGGTTTTGGTGCCCGTCCTGGATCTTGCTCTGTAGACCAGACTGGCCTCAAACTCAGAGATCTGCCTGGCTCTGCATCCTGAGTTGGTTTCTTGAACTCAGAGATCCACCTGCTTCTGCCTCCCAAGTGCTGGAAATAAAGGCATGCACCACCACCACCTGGCCTTGTTTTTTTATTTTTTGAAACAGGGTTTCTGTGTGGAGCTCTGGCTGTCCTGGAACTCACTCTGTAGACCAGGCTGGCCTCAAACTCAGAGGTCCCCCTGCCTCTGCATCCTGAGTTGGCTTCTGTTTTGACAGTCTCATATAGTCTAAGCTGCCCTCAGACATATTCATGCAAAGGTCATTGTGAACTCCTGGTATTCCTCCCTCTACCTCCAGAGTATTGGATTACAGTCCTGTGCCACCATGCCCAGTTTATGCTAGAGATCAAGCCCAAGGCTTCATGCATGCTAGACATGCTCTTTTCCAGTTTAGCTGCACCCCAGTGTGAACAGATCTTTCTGCTTAGTTGTTTTTTGTTTTTGTTTTTGTTTTTTTGATTTAGGGTCTCTCTACATAGCCCTGACTGGTCTGGATCTCTCTCTGTAGACCAAGCTGACCTCAAACTCACAGAGATCCACCTGCCTCTGCTTCCTGAGTGCTGGGATTAAAGGTGTGTGCATCACCACACCCAGTACTGTGAATAAAATCTTAACTTTGATGGGTGAATTAAAGACATGAAATACTATTATTTATTTATTTACTTACGTACTTATTTATTGGGGTTTTGTTTGTTTGTTTTCAGAGAGATAGAGTTTCTCTGTGTGGCCCTGGCTGTCCTGGAACTTGTAAACTAGGCTGGTCTTGAATTTAGAGATCCACCTGCCTCTGATTCCCAAGTGCTGGGAATATGGTGTGCACCACTATGCCTGGTTGAAAAAAAATTTTTTTTTAATTTATCTATTTTAATTTATGTGTACGAGTATTTTGCCTACATGTATGTATGTGTACCACATTCGTGCCTGGTGCCTACAAAAGTCAAAAGAGGGCATAAGATCCTATGGGACTGGAGTTACAGATGGTTGTAAGCTGCCATGTGGGTGCTAGGAATGAACCCAGGTCCTCTGCAAGAGCAACTAGTACTCTTAACTACTAAGCCAATTCTCCAGCCTTAAAAAAAAAAAAAAAAAAAACATTCTAGAGTAATATAAATGTGAATTTAGAAGGGGCAATATCTAAAAATTAAAAACAAATGATTACACACACACACACACATACATACATGCACACACATGCTCACAAGTGTACACGCAGAAAATAAAAATAAAATGAACAGGGCAAAATGTTAACATTTAGGGAATCCAGAAAATGGGCAAATAGGAAGTTTTGCCTATTTTAAAATAAAAGCATCAAAAGAAAATAACACTTGAAACCTGAAAGGGAGCTGTACATTCCTAGGTGGAGGACATCCAAAGTGCAGCTACAGTCCCTGACCTGTGGTTGGAGGCATCTCAACCCAGAGTCTTCTGTGGGTATGTGGGTGTGCCAATAGAAGGAAAGAAATAACCCCAAGTGCTTAGGCTTCTCTCTGGCATAGGGTAACAGCAATTTAGCCTATGAAGATTGAATTGTTTGAGGGTGTCCTATTTGGGGGAAATCATAAAACATTTTCCCACTCTATGTCCCAAGCTGACCTCTGACTCTGGATATTCCCTTCTTTCAAGTGTTGAGACTTTGGGGGTACACTACCATACTGGGACATACTGAAAGAGTGTTTATAGTTCCTCTAAAGCCAGTGCATTGAAAACATTATTCAAGGCAAAGGTCATGACCTTGAACTGCAATCATGGCACTTTTCCTGCATCTGGCTTACAGAGATGAGTGATGTTTCCAGGAGCTCACGTAGAGCTCTTGCTGAGTCTGCCATGATTATACAATCCGATGGTCTCATACTTAAGTAAACAAGACAATCAAGGGCTGCAGAGAAACAAAGTTCCTATTACAGAGCATTCCTTATATGCCAAGTACATGAGAAATGGTAAAATATGTGAAATTCCTGGAACCTAAACCCCATGTGTGGGCATCCCATCTCACCCAAATGAAGACCAAGAAAAATTGGGAAATTTTTCTCTACACATTGTCAGAAAAGGCTCAGGCCTTGTCTGACACCATTATAAATGTTTCTCCCAGTGAACCCCTAAATATTATTTATCCTCAAATACCATACTGAAACCCATGAAATAGGGAAGGCCAAGATGTTTCCCTAAATCTGTAATTGGCTTGTGTGTCTGAACTCTGCTTTATCCAAGATTCATAATACACCAGTCTAGATAGCCCATACTTAATGAGACTGAGAAAATGGCATGGTCATGACTGGGCCTCCCTGGTTCCATGCTGGATATCACTGGGTGTACTCTTCCATAAGTGTTAGCCATGCAAATGGGCTTTTGCTCCTGGCTAGATTTTTTTTTTCTCCCAAGATAGGGTTTCTCTGTGTAGCTTTGCGCCTTTCCTGGAACTAACTCCAGGCTGGCCTCGTATTTTGTATTTTCAAGACAGGATTTCTCTATGTAGCCCTGGCTGTCCTGGAACTCGCTCTGTAGACCAGGCTGGCCTTGAACTTGGAGATCTACCTGCTTCTGCCTCTACCTCCTGAATGCTGGGATTAAAGGCATGCATCACTACTGCCGCCACTTGACTGGCTAGACTCTTCTTACCAAGCTGTAGACTCACAGAGGGACCCATGAAAATCTACATCACCTTGAAGTCGAAGGCAGAGAAGAGGTACTGAGGAAGGAGGTTTGGAGTGTATTGTAAGAGGGGTCCCCACACTTTGTTCAACCATCACCAGACTTGTAACATTTCTTTAGACACTATGATTTATAGCTGGGAACATGTGATGCTGATTACACAGTTCAGGAAGGGCCAATAGCACAGGACAGAAATGTGATATAGTGGTAAGAAACACAAAGATTCGGGGGTGTGGGGAAATGGCATTTGGTTTGAAGACCCTCTTTAACACCAAAGAGGAAGCAGGACAGGGACCTGCTGCTGACCCACATCACAAGCAAAGGAATCCTTATTCTTCCACCCTGAGGTAGGTCAACTCCACTTTCCCTATTTTCCAGATGGGAAAATTGAAACAGAAAAGATCGCAAGAGTAAAGCCACCTGATGGTACAGAGGAGCAAGAGAGAGGTGGCAGTATGTCCATCCACCCCTCAGACAGGCCAGCAAGCTAAGCTTCATCCTGCTGGTTGAGGCATCCCTTCTTGTGCCTCATTAAAGGTGAGGGAAATCCAAGTTGGGACACTCCTTGGCCTCTGCCCACCACCCGTGTGTGTCAAAGGCAATTCACAGGCAGGGAGCAAAGGGGCAGGTGCAAACGATTCCTGCTTCCTGGGGAAGAAAGACACAAGCCAGATTCTGAGAGCCCCTTGACTCTACACACCTTCAACCCTAAGATTTATGGGGTGTGTGCATGGAGGTGGAATGTGCCTCACTGGAAAGCTGTAGGTCATGCCTACCTTCAAAGCCTAGACTTTCCTGCATGGGCCATAGAGCTCCTGCTTGGGTCTCTCTCAAGCAAATATTCCTCCTAGCTCTTGGCCTCAGGCTCCTAAATCAAAACTCAGTAACTGGTCATCTTTAAGCAGAGCCCTGCAGCAACAGGGCAGACTTCTGTGGGAAAATTTGGTCCCCCATATGCCACACTGGCCAACAACAACTGACCAGCTAACCTGACCTTGAACCTGTTCCCGGGACACAGGTCCCACCTATGTAACTGGAGACTGAGATATCTTCCTCAAGAGGAGCCCCCAGCTGCCCAGCTCAGAGCACCAGGATGAAGTGGACCAGGCTACGGCAGGCTTGGCAGGCGTATCTGCCAAGAAAAGCCCCACAGACCCCTCCCTCCCTATTGTACAAACAGGGCAGGGAAACACACAGGACTGACAGACTGAGGAGGAAGAGGACTCTCAGGATGCTGAGACAGTCCGTGCGTGGGACACCATTGTGAACAGCCCCAGTCAGAGAAAACCTGAAGCCCTAAGGAGACAAGGTGCTAAGAGGGACAGAAGCCCCTAAGCAGAACCTAAATTATCTACGGCAAAGATAAAACTCAGTCAGGAGGCTTCCTCTGGTCTCACTGGACAGGCCTCTGGAGTTTCCGACCAGTTGTCAGGGTAGTGTAGACAAGACAGGGCCCTCTCTAAGGCCCAGAAGGATTGGTTGTAAAGGACTGGAGGGCTCTGTGCCACAGTAGAGTGACTCCCCACTTTCCTGGGGAGCCACACCCAGGCTCCCCTGCCTAAGGAGTCCTACAGTGGGGCAGCAGCAGCATTCTGACCCCTTGTAGCAGCACACCCAAAAAACAGCCAGGCAAAGAACTCCAAGTCTCAGCAAGCACCTGCGGAATGAGAGTCCTGGTGGCTACCAGTCACTTCCTTCTGGCCCCAAAGAGACGAAGAGGCCCAGAGAATGCACTCAGGGGTCTCCAGAGGAGAATGAACACCTGGCTGGCAATGCCAGCAGGTTGACAGGCAGAGGGGAGGATATGGTGCCTGGTGTCTCCTCCAATGTTCTAGGCATCCACATCCAGACCGGGTTCCTGGAACAGTGACTGCTTCCTCAAGTTGAGCCGGGCACACTTGGGGCACGTGGTTGAGTTGTCGTAATAGCAGTCCCTGAGGTTAGAAAGATAGGCTGGGTTCTGCACAGAACACTTGACATCCCAGGCTAGCTCTCAGTATCTTCCTGCAAATAGGCAACCAAGCTCAGAGATGCTCACAGCCCCAGAGCAGAAGCAGAATCTGCATCCAAGTATGATTTACCACAAAGCCTGGTACATAGGTGCTAGCCTCTACTGCAGAGAGTCCGGCTTCCCGCAATCATCCCCAGGCTCTAAGCTTTTTTAATTTGTTGTATGTGTACCTGTACATGTGAAGGTAGGCACACACATGTCATGATACACTTGTGGAAGACAGGAACAACTTGCAGGAGGTGGTTCTCTTTCCTAGGCTTGGCAGCAAGCTCCTTTACCTACTGAGCTATCTAGCCAGCCCTCTGAGCTCTTACTTATTCGGCCATCTCCATCATTTATTAACACTAATGCAGCTCCTACCCCTGGTTCCCAAACTGTGTGTCAAAGTATGTTAGGGCTCACTCAGCAGACTCCTTTGTTATTTTGGTTTATAAACTTTTCTCTTCGGGCTAAGATGACAGACGTGTACTACCATGCCCAGCTCTAGTCTGCACGAGAAATCAAACCCAAGGCTTCCTGCATGCTAGGCTACATTCCTAGCCCCTTAATGGAACTTTTAATCAGGGCCTAACAAAGGGCTCTGAACACCAGACAGCAAAAGCCCAAACGTCTACCTCCTCTCTCCTGGGCAACAGGCTTCACAGGACCAGCTGCAGCCAGGGACAAGGGAAGGCATTCTGCTTAGAAGGCAGGGAGCAGCCTCAATACCTAGCCTGAGAGTGAGCCACGGCCACACCCACCTGTGGAAGACGGCGGAACAGTCGGTGCACACAGAGGTATGGCTGTCAAATGGGAACAGCACGTCACCTTCTTTGCAGAGTTCACACACGAACCCCTTGGCTTGGCACCGCTGTTGGAAAGGGAATCGTATTAATGACTGGCAAATAATGCCAACTCAGGTCAGGAATACACTGGGCAATCCTGATCCTGAGGGCTGGTGGACAGAACAGGTGAGAGTCTCCTCTAGACAGGGCCATGATCACGGAGGCGATGAGGAAACCCACCTCACAGTCCAGCTTGATGTGCTTGGCAAAGAGCGTGTGGATCTCAGTGAGCGAGCAGCTGAGGCGGCCCATGTGGACCTCTAAGAGGTCCTGGATAGAGTACATCTCATCGTTCTCCACAAAATGCTGTCGGTCCTGGAGCTGCCAAGACCCAGCGGGTGTTACTCCAAATGCAGGGAAAGGGTCCCCCATTCCCCGCCCATGGCCACGCCTGTTGTCAGGGCCCAGGGTTCTTGTGGAAACCACACGTTTCATAGAGTGTCTGTATAGGGACCTCAAGAGCTGGAGAAGCCAAAGGGCAGATATGGCCAGGGCAACATTTCCTGATCTATATGCCCCCCATGGCACACACCTAAAACGCCCCTCCAGCCACGATGGCTGTTCGGTGCTCCTCACCCCTCACAACAGCTTTCCCCTGCCATCCACACCTCTTCCTGCTCCTGGTCTCTGATTAGCACCTTCCAGTTCTTCCTACCCCTTGCCCTGCTTGCTTCCATGCACAGTGCTCACACCCCGACAGACTGCCCATTTCCCTTGCCTTCCGGACCCATCGGCCACTCTCCAAGGGCCCGTCTTGCTAACTATTGGCATAATTCAGAACAGTCTCTGAGATTACTTATTGAGCAAAGCAGTGGGTGAGTCTTAAACTTGGGTTTTGTTCAACCTGCCCGAGGAGGCTAAGGTCAAGGCCACCTCCATGAAAGCTAAACCCGACAATGGCTTATCTTAGTTTCCCAAACAGATCATCAGAGAACACTGTTGTGTGTAGAATATTTGACGGTTTGTTTTAGATGACATTCCCAGAATAAGAAGTTTGGAAGGCTGCTAGAAGCATAACCTGTCGGGCTACTGCGTTATCTGAAGAATCTGAGCAGGAAGCATCCGATCACCCCGACGGGCTCTCTGAGACCTGTCCCTCTAGCAGTCTGACCTGCAGCAGCAAGCGTGCCTCCATGGCCTCCTTGCAGGTGATGAAGTATGGCTTCATGAGCAGGATGTCCTGGCGCAGCTTCTGCAGACACAGACAGCAGGTGGACATCTCAGCCACGGCACACTGGTGGTGCTGTTTCTGTAAGGCTAAGGGGCTGGTTTTGTACTGGCTTTACAGGGGCCGTGCGCACAGGGGGGCTTCTCCTCATACTGTGGGTGACAGCAGGGTTAGCAGGAACTGGGGAAAGTGCCCTCAAATTCCACAAGATGGTCGTACATTTGAATGGTCTAGCCAACCTCAAATGCAAATCAGTTTCTGAGCTACATAGGATCTTGAGGTTCATTAAACATGCTTCTTGAGATCTCCCATTCATGTCACTTAGCTCAGTCCTAGAGACAAGCAGTGGGCCCATCCCCCCCGCCCTCAAGTCAGCACTAAGTCATATCCAACACAGTGAGCCAAAATCCTAGGCAGGCTGGGCGGTAGTGGCGCACACCTTTAATCCCAGCACCCGGGAGGCAGAGGCAGGCGGATCTCTGTGAGTTTGAGACTAGCCTGGGCTACCAAGTGAGTTCCAGGAAAGGCGCAAAGCTACACAGAGAAACCCTGTCTCGAAAAAACAAAAACACACAAATAAAAACAAAGAAACAAAAAAAACCCTCCAAAATCCTAGGCAGATCTCATACTGCTCATCAATGCCTTGGCCTTGACCACTCACCTGCTCTGACTCAGACCCCTCCCCTAAAACATAGTCTCTAAGTCCTTTCTACTAACTTGCCCACGACATCATCAACTCCTGCCTGAACTACAGCACCTTCTGACCTCAGCCCCGACTCTTCTGGCTACAAGCGGCCAAAAGCCATATAGAGCTGCTAAAAATGTCTAGTATTCACTTGGATTGCTGTGAGTATAGGGTACACACTAGAATTCAAAGTTATAGTACACATAAAAAGAGAATAAAATAGCTTGACAATTTTGTATGTTGATTGTGTATTATAATAATATTTTGATTCTATTGGGCTGAAGAAAATATACTACTAGATAGGTGTAGAAGCACAAACCTGCTGTATATCCACACTTGGGAGGTAGAGACAGGAGGATCAGAGTTCAAGACCAACCTCAGCTATATATCAAATTCAAGGTCAGCCTGAGCTACATGTGCTACCATGCAGATTTATGCAATGCTAGGAACTGAACCCAGTGCTTCCTATATCTGAGTTTCATTCATCTGAACTACATCCCCAGCCAGGTAGGTAAATAGATAGACAGTTGATTGACAGATGGATAGAATTAAAATTGTATTTCGCCTTCTCTCTCTCTCTCTCTCTCTCTCTCTCTCTCTCTCTCTCTCTCACACACACACACACACACACACACACACACAGAGTTTCTGATAAGCTCTCTGACTATCTAGCTCAGGCTGACCTCACACTAGTGATCCTCCTACCCAGGCCCCTAATGCTAACATCACAGGGATGAGCCACCACCCTAGGTTCTGCTTTTTCAATGAGATTATTAGAGAATTTCACATTGTTTTTATGGTTATAACTTTTTGTTTTGTTTTGTTTTGTTTTTTGAGGCAGGGTTTCTCTTTGTAGTTTTGGTGCCTGTCCGGGATCTCACTCTGTAGCCCAGGCTGGCCTAGAACCTGCCTCTGCCTCCTTAGTGCTGAGATTAAAGGCGTGCGCCACCGCTGCCCAGCTGGTTGTAACATTTTGATCCAAGAGATAGCAAGGAGCCTGTGCAAGTATCCCACCTCCTCTGCCCAGAGCCTCCCATGGGGAGACAAGTCCACCCCAACCCTACGCAGGGCCCACCATCCTCACCCGGATCTCCACCAGCTCTTCCACGTAGTTAAACAGCAGAGGGTTAATCTCCCGGAGCCGGAGCACTGGCCGAGACACCATCAATGCCAGGTAGCGCATGCTGCAGCGGGACACCTGCAGGGTAGCTGAGTGACCAGCTTGCCGAGCGGGGCCCGGTGGGGCCGTGCCCACCTTCGCCCTGCTCTCCCTCCCCACCCTCACAAGCACCGCATCTCCCGAACCAACCTTGCGTGGCTCAAAGTCCCAGTTATGCACCACTCGGGCGGGGATCACGGCCAGGTCGTTCCAGTGGCAGTGGGTGCAGTAGTACTGGCCAGTGTAGTCGCACTGTCGGGCCTCGCTAGGCACACCTCCTGTGGGGGCGGGGTTGTGCCGAGGTCAGACAGCCAGGAGGGACTACGGTCTGCCTGCCCACCTCCTGTGGGGGCGGGGTGTTCCGAGGTCAGACAGCCAGGAGGGACCACGGTCTGCCTGCCCACCTCCTGTGGGGGCGGGGTGTTCCGAGGTCAGACAGCTAGGAGGGACTACGGTCTGCCTGCCCCGCCCAAGGACGCGCACCATGTGGTCTATCCTCCCTCACCAAGGCTGCAGTAAAGTGTGAGCTGAGTTAGGGGTCCCCCGTACCGCCCCCCCAGACTTGACTTACCCATTCTCATCCAGGAGGCCCTCGGCCATCCCAGTGTCTCGGCAAAATGAGACCACAGAGTAGGAAGACAGAAAGAACCCCTGAAGGGACCCCACAAGTTCATAGTAGTTAATACTTCCATCTCAAGAATGTTTTCATTTCATGCTAAGCAAGCACATCGCCAGTGCGGCATCATTTGTTTTCCCCTAGCCCTTGCCTTTGTGGGCTCTCTGTGACGGTGGGAACACAAAGGCACTATAGTCAGAGATCAGAGATCAGCCCTGGAGAGACGTGGACAAGTCAGGAAACAGCCGGAAACTGACTATTCCCGTGGGGACTGGAGGAATGGCAATAACTTCCCTTTGTGACATCCCAAAAACAAGGCCCATGGACTGTGCTGGCCCCAGGCCCTCACTCAGCTGTTGTAGTACATCTTTCTCACACAGCAGCCAGGTGTCCTTCCTGGACCAGCTCTGCCACTGTTCTCCCCCAACTTGGAAGAGGACCCCATCGTTCACTCACGCAGAGAGATGGGGGCCCGGCACTCAGCACATCGGTAGTCCTGGCTGTCCAGCCCAGTCTCAGGGCAGATGTTCAGCTCATACTCAGCCTGGTGACTAACCTTGGAGCTGACACAGGGTTTGGAGATGAGGTTCAGGCACTTGCTGTGACAGCGGTAATAACACCCTGCAGTGGGAAAATACCCATATCTCTCAAAAGTTGTGGTGTGGATCGCCACAGCCTAGGATGACCTTCAGCTGGACTGCTCCACACACATACCCCATCAGTGCCCCTCCAGTGTCCACATCAACTCAAGACTTTCTCCTTGCACTACTGAGTAGCTCAGCATCTCAAAGGTCCTCATGTCTCTGGACGCCGAGCTCTGTCTCTTAACCATGACTCACACATCTATAGTGTCGACCTGTCATTAGCATCCATCAAACCCAAGCTTTCCAGTGAAGTTTCTTCTCTTACATCTCAACTGTCCTCTCCATCTATCTCAGGTTTCAGCGACTCTATCCTTCTGGGGTTGAGACTACAGCATGAGTCATCCTGACTCCTCACTTATTTCTGCAGCCAGCACTGACCTCACCCACTCCTCACACAACACTCAACCTTCATCAGAGATGACCCTCCCTTCCAGCTCAACTTAGCAACCAGAGTCTAAGTATTCAGCACCCATGTATAGTCCTCACTGCACATACAGAAATGTCCTTGGTCTCCTCTGATGGTACCTCTACTACACCTCCCCTTAGACGTGGTACTTATCCTCGCAGGCAACAGACACACATCAACCACAGGGCCTTTGCATATAAGACTCCCCCATACCACATCCTTCCTCCTTAGATAATACTCCTGGCTTGCACCCTGACCTCCAAGTGCTTGCTTAAACTGTCATATGAGTCTTTTCAGTTTACCAAAAATAGTACCCGCTGTACCCCCTATAAATATTATCCCCCTTCAGTGTTCCTTCCTAGCGCTGTCATAGCATGCCGTTTCCTAATCTGGCTTCTCACACAGAACAGTATCATCATTCTGCAGCACTCTCTCTGCACTATCCAATATGGTAACCACCAGCCTCATGTGGCTACCGAGCATTTGCAAAGTAGATAATAAAACTAATCTACATACTCAACTCAGGTGAATTTTAATTTCAAAAACCTTCTGTGACTCATCAGCACTATACCAAACAGCTCGAATCTAGAATCATAGCCAGTGAAGGTAGGCACACTGGTCTCCTCTGCTCCTCCCCTCTCCAGCGCACGGCAATGCGTGGTCATCTGTACACTCTGGACAAGTCACTTGAACGGGACCCACGTCTGGGAGCAGAGCGTCTACAGGAGTGAGTCTTGGTCCTGGCCTACCTGTACAGGTGTACCAGGTCTGGATGAGGCCCCAGATGATGGTGTTGCACTTATCACAGGTTTGCTTGACACTCTTGCTCTTCTCCTTGTAGAATCGATGCTCTAGGAGAACCCGGATATTGGGTTCCTCCTCATTGGGATCCTGAAGGGGAAAAGTCATAGGTGAGCTAAGCTGTAGCTCCTTCCCTTCACTCCAGAAGGTCAGCAAATGCCTTCCAGGAACTGCCTGTAGCAGAGATGCTGAGTTTCACCCCAAACGCATCTTCCCCTTCCCTCCTTAGCAACACAACTGTAGCTGGGTACCAACCCTCGAGAACACACCCAACTTTCCTCGGCCTCTTTGCATCCAGGTACAGCTGTACAGTCCCAAGGGCCTGTAAGCAGGAGGGATGTTGCCTCGGCCCTTCTGTTTGCTGTGGTAGGGTGACCTCAGACTCCCTTCAGGATCTGGCAGAGTAACAGAAAGGATGACCTAGGGCTCTCCAAGTGAGTGGTTTTCTTTCATGAGGAAAACAAGCACTGTTCCTGGCATATGCTTGCTACCATATCTATCCTTACCTATTCCCTAACGAATATCCACTTTAAACTCCCAGAGTTTCAGAGTCAGTACAAGGGATACAACAGACCACCAAGCCAAAAAAAAAAAAAAACACAGGCTTGGGACTAAAACCTGGGGTGGATTCTATGATACACTGTCACCTCCTGCTGACACCTTCAGGTTATCACTCCTCCCAGGTCACACAACTCAAAGAGCTGTCAACACACTTGCTTCAGTGGGTGGTCACAAAACTCACCAACAGCTGTGATGGTTTCCGGAACAAGCACATGCATAATCCAAGTCTAATCAATTACTGTGAATGTCCCTAAGCTTGTGACCCAGGCCTGGCTAATCAGTCATCACTGACCTCCTGCCCACATTGAGAAAGGTAAACTTGTGGAAAGACAGGTTTCAGTTGCTGAGGTCAGCCCTGCCACCTCCGAGTGCCTACCTGAAGGCCGATTCAACACAAAGTAGATCAAAAGAGTACAAGATTCCTGACGTTGTTAGGAGCTGCCCTCCCCCCAAATGGTTAACAAAACAGTCTTTCTTACCTTTGCTCTAAATACCTTAGGATTAGCTTTCTGTCCCTCCAAATCAAGAGGGGCTGTCCTACCAGGGAAGTGACTAGCCTACACTTTCACCCTGCTTTTCTCTCCCCCACCCCCTGGAAGGAGCCAATGGCACCCTGTCCTCCTGCCTCCCATGGTTCCAGCCATGCTCCAGGCACATCTGTGGCAGAGCAGGTCCGTACCCACCTTCAGCTCCTGGAGCTTCAGCCGGAGGTGAATCAGCCTCACCACAGCATCCTTCTGTTTCTCTGACTGCTCCGGCAGCTCCAGAATCACCTGCTTGCACTCTTCAATTGCCTGCCGCAGCTGCTGGACATCAGAGGCCAGGAAAAGACCCTACCCAGGTTGGAAGGCCACAGTCAGATGACCACCTGGAAGCCCCTCCCCATGGAAGGTAGGCCTGTCCTCATGAGTACTTAGGCACATAGCAGACCTCAGCTCCTTCACCCAGATGAGGACTTGCTCAAGGCCCAGGAGAGTTAGCAACACTTAAGAATCCACTTGTGCTCCCTGCTCCTAGCTGGACCGATCTACCCACGGGCCTCTAAACACTTAATTTGGGAGACTTTCCGAAAGACAACTTCCACAGCTGCCTCGGTTGATGAAGTGCTTGCCTAGCATACACGAGGTCCTGGGTTCGGTCCCCAGCACCAAATAAACCTCCCTTGATGGTCTGTAATCCAAACAGAAGGTGGAGGCAGGAAGATAAAAGTTTGAGGCCAGCCGGGCAGTGGTGGCGCACGCCTTTAATCCCAGCACTCGGGAGGCAGAGCCAGGCGGATCTCTGTGAGTTCGAGGCCAGCCTGGGCTACCAAGTGAGTTCCAGGAAAGGCGCAAAGCTACAGAGAAACCCTGTCTCGAAAAAAACCAAAAAAAAAAAAAAAGTTTGAGGCCAACCTGGGCTACTTGAGAACCTGTCCTAAAGACAAAATAAGGGGCTGGGGAGATGACAATCAGTGAGGTGCCTGCCATTCAAGAATGAGGACCTGAGAGGGGACCCCGCACATAGATAAAATGCTGCGTGTGGCAGAACAAGTCTATAACCCTAGTGCTGGGGAAATGGAAGCAGGATGATCCCGTGTTCCTTGGTCAGTTGGGCTGGCTGAATAAGTGAGCTCCAGGTTCAGTGAGACTCTGTCTCAAAATAAATAAACAAGGTGGAGCAGGTGAGACAGAGGCAGGTGGATCTCTGTGAATTAGAAGCCAGTCTGATCTACTTAGCGAATCCCAGGCCAGCCAGGGCTACAAAGCAAGACCCTATCTCAAACAAACAAAAACAAACAAATAAATAAATATCATGTACTCATGTACAGACACATATACCAAACACACAATTAAGAAAATGTTTTTTAAAATGCCAGGCCCAGGTGGCACAGGCCTTTAATCCAGCACAGGAGGCAGAAGCAGGTGGATTTCTGAGTTCCAGGCCAGGCTGGTCTACAGAGCCGAGTTCCAGAACAGCCAAAGTTATGTAGAGAGAAACCCTGTCTCATGGGGGTGGGAAGTGGGGATGACGTCGAAGAGCTGGGAGTGTTAGTCAGTAGTAGAGTGCTTATCTAACACGCCAGAGGCCCCCAACATTACACACACACACACACACACACACACACACACACACACACACACACACTTCCTCTTTAGAAATCCAAATCCACAGCCTTTTTAGCCATGCTGTTTCATTTCTAAAAAGAAAGCTGAGAAAATGAGGAAGAGGTCTCTGGCCTAAAGGCTAAGAAGCCAGTGAAGCAGCCTGAAGGTGCACTCACCCCAGACTCAGTACTTCCAGGTGCTTTCTCATATACTGCCCCAGAAGCTCAGAGCCTAGCTAAGGCTCCAGACCTAGAATGCGCTCTGCTTCCAGGTTCAGACCTCAGAGCGTGTTGTGTGTGTGTGTGTGTGTGTGTGTGTGTGTGTGTGTGTGTGTGTGTAGGAGGTGGTCAGCTGACTCTGCCCTCAAGAGACACCCTCCTCCTTCCACATGACGGGCTTTCAAAAGACCCAGGCAGAAAGGTAGTGGTGCCCTTCCTTCCTCTTTGGAGCTCATTTTGAGGCTAAGAGGAAGTGTGAGACATGTTATAAAAGACAGAAAACACCCTGGGCCTGATGGCATGGGCATGTAATCTAACTAGTTGAGAGTCTGAGGCATTAAAAAATTCAAGAGCTGCCTGGGCTACAAAGCAAGTTTCAGGCTGGCCGTAGAAACTTAGGAAGAATTAATTTCAAAATGAAAAGTTAAAAATAGGAGGGTTGGGGATTTAGCTCAGTGGTAGAGCGCTTGCCTAGCAAGCGCAAGGCCCTGGGTTCGGTCCTCAGCTCTGAGAGAAAACTGGGAGAGTGAGGGCTGGAGTGACAGCTCAGCAGTCAAGAGCACTTGCTCCTAGCTGGGTGGTACCTGGGTGGTACAGCGCACACCTTTAGTCCCAGCACTCGGGAAGCAGAGGCAGGTGGGTCTCTGTGAGTTCAAGGCCAGCCTGGTCTACAGAGCAAGTTCCAGGATAGGGCTACAGAGAAATGTTATCTTAAAAAACCTAAAAAAAAAAAAACAAAAAAAAAAAAAAAAAAAAAAAAAAAAAACCACTTGTTCCTCTTGCAGAGATATTAAATCAGTTCCCAGTACCCACACAGTGGTTCTCAGATGCCTATAATTCCAGCTCCAAGAGATCCAATACCCTCTTCTGGCCCCACAGGCACACATGTGGTGTACATACATACATGCAGCCACTCACATAAACACACAAAATAAAAATAAATAAATCTTTTTTAAAAGAGGGGTTTGAGGCTGGAGATATACCTCAGTTGTATTCCTGAGCATTCCTGAGGCTCTGAGTCTAATCTCTAGTGTACAGACACACACATAAAAATTATATACATACACGAGCTAAGCGTAGTGGCACACACCTTTGATCCCAGCACTCAGGAGGCAGAGGCAGGCAGATCTCTTTAAGTGCCAAGGCCAGCCTGGTCTACATAGTGAGTTCCAGGCCAGCCAAAGTAATATGGTGTGACTCTGTCTCAAATAAAAATTAACATACATACATACATACATACATACATACACAGGTGAATGAATGAATGCATGGATGGATGGGTGGATGGATGAATGAATGAAAGAGGAGCTCCATCTCCCTTCCCCAAGCTGTCTCTAGACCCTCAGACTTTGAAGATGAGGTCAGGTACCATGTATGTTTCAGATTCGAAACCCAGGAGACTTGACTGACTTGGGAGCCACTGAGTCCAACAGTAGTGGCTACCTAGAAAGGAAGCTGCACCCCAGCTCAGGAGAGTGTCTAGACCGCTAGCCACCTGGAAGTACCGTGATGTGGATAACACCTACATAAGGGTCTAGACTCCAAATCTTACCACGGGGCGGGAAAAGTGGTCTTCAGACAGGCCAAGATCCATCACGCGCTCAGAGTAGTGGAACTCAGGCTCCCCAGTGGGCAGCTCAGGCAGAGTCTCTGGAGTAAGAAAACATGCATGAAAGGTGGCAAAGGTCTGCCTGCTGCTCTTTCTCCTCATTACCCGGGGAGGTAGCTGGGGTGGATAGAATCAAGCCAGAGTGTTGGGGAGCCCACAGAAAGGGGGTACCAGGGAAAACTAGGCACCACTCAGCTGTCTGCTTCTGTCCAGTTGGCATTTGTAAGCGACTCTGTCTCACTGTGAAGACCAAAAAGCACTAATTAAAGTTACAAGTGAAAGGTTCCAGTTCCTGATCCCCTTGTAGGAAGTCTGACTCTTGTGCTTTGCTAAAACAACAACAATAACAACAACAAAAACTTGTGAAGCAATACTGGTAGTGCCCAGGGAGGTCCACAGGTAGCATTATAGAAACATCCCAAACTGGGTGTGGCCATACATGCCTGCAATGCCAACCTTTGGGAAGCTGAAATAGAATCACTAGTTTCAGTTTCAGACCAACCTTGGCTATAGAGACCCAGTCTCCAAATAAACAAACAAACAAACAAACAAAAAATTGTCCCAATTTCTAAGGCAGATGCTTCCTGTGTGACTGAAGAAAAACCACTCACTGTCTACATCACACAATTCATGAAGTCCTGTGTGAACTTCAGGCCACCCAAACAACCACTCTGGTCCCAAGACTCTAATTATCTTATCCAAAATGACTGTCCTCCTCCCTTTCTGATCCCAAGAAGGTGAAGGTCTGTCCACAGACATTTCATTCATTCGACTCTTCTCCCTAGATCTTGGCTCTGAGTTTTCTCCAAGTGTTCACTAAGCACATACGTGTGAGGCCCGGGAACTCAACGGTGATTCTCCAGACTCAGATCCCTGCCCTCTAGAGTGTTCATTCTGGTCAGGTGGAAAGCGACTATGCCCACCCCACGGGAAGAGCCACAGGCAGAAAGAGTGGAGAGGCTGGTGTAAGGTGTCCGTCTATACAGCCCTCACCCTGCAGTGCTCACCTTCAGAAGTGACTTCTTGGGACTTCTCACTGGGGTCCTGTTCATGTTGTCTTGGTCCAAGCGGCTTGTTGAAAGGGTTGAGGTGGGCCTGCCGGAACCGAGCCAGCTTCTCATCATATTCCATAGCATCCCACCTGCAAGGCCCAGCATGGCTGAGATGGGTGGCCAAGTCCCAAGCTTATCATGGCTCACCCCTTTTCTCCAGTACCCTGTCTCTTTCACTTCCCAGAGGCTGGGAGATAGTGCAGGGCAACCCCACAAAGGAGCCTCATCCTTCTCCTCCCCACAGGCCACCTCAGCTACCTCTAACCAGGCTCCACAGGCAGTGTGGTCTCAGAAGAGCCTCCAGTGATGAGGGCTAGCCCAGGGGTACAGGCTTATTCCAGGGTGCCTGCTCCTGTGCAGAGCTCCTTTGGCCCCAGATGCTGTAGGGTTCCAGCCCTGGGGCTACTGGCTCTTTGATGGGCCTCAAATGGCAAGTTTCTCACTTGGCCCCAGGCCAGCCAGGCCCCTGCTGCTAGCCTGTTAATACGAGACACACCTCTTGGAACTGGATCTTCCTTCCTGTCCCCTTACTTGGGGTGCTCCATATAAAGCAGAGCACCCAAAAATACCATCCCAGTTCACCGGTGGAGCCAAATCCAAGGCCCATCCTTGTCCTGCTCCTGGCAGGGTGACCTAGGCACTCTTCCCTGGCCCCAACAATGCGTCTAGGTTCTAATATGGGCTAGTACCTCTTGAACTTGCATTCCAGTCCTGCTTCAGAACCACGTGGTCTGAGCTATTCCTATAGCTTCCTGCCCTGGGATCCCATGTAGCAGGAAGTGTTTAGCGTCAAGATCACTAGGCACCCTTTCCCCTCCCTAGAGCTCAGCCCACATTGGGAATACAAAGCCGGTGGCCCTGGCAAAAAGGGAAGGGCTGTATCTGAATGAAACAGAAGCGGTTGGAATGCAGGTCTCCACTTATCTAGCTGGGCCACATTCCATAGCTTCTCTCTGCCTCTGTTTCCTCACCCAGAGGCGGGGCACTGGTTGGTGAAACTAGTTCTTAGACACTTAGCAAAACAGGTGTGGTGACCCTCGCCTTTGATCCCAGCACTCGGGAGGCAGAGCCAGGCGGGTCTCTGTGAGTTCAAGGCCAGCCTGGTCTACAGAGTGAGATCCAGGACAGGCAACAAAACTATACAAAGAAACCCTGTCTCAAACCCCCACCCCTCAAAAAAAAAAAAAAAAAGACAAAAATGAAAAAAGAAAGAAGACAATCTGTGACTCCTTCCCCGCTCTTTCACAGAAAAGAAAAATAGAGGCTCTAAGTGGCTGATCCTGCTCAGTCCTCACTCTGTGGAGTGGGAACCTGTACTGATGGCTCCTCTCAACACCTGCCGGGGCCCTCTCTAGAGCCAGGTACTCCGAATACCTAGAGGCCTCCTCCTGCTGGCTTTGCCTCTGTTCAGGGAGAAGGCCATAGTCTGACGAGAACTACCAGCTGCTAACAGAAGGTCCAAGGCAGTGGTTCTCAACCTGTGGGTCTCGTCCCCTTCTGGGGTTGGGTTGAATGACCCTTTCACAGGGGTCGCGTGTCAGATATTTACATTATGATTCATGACAGCAGCAAAATTGCAGTTATGAAGTAGCAACAAAACTGATGTTCTGGTTGGGGGTCACCACAACAGGAGGAACTGTATTAAAGAGCCCGTGTATCAGGAAAGTTGAGAACCACTGCCTAAGGGGATGCAGGTGGCCTGGGCTGGTGACTTTGGGTAAGTCACACAGCGTACTATAGTCAGGGGTCCCTCCCTAGTGCCCAGCACCTCCCACGCATGCTAAGGACTAGCCAGAGTGCAGGAGAGATTAAACTGTGCCCGTGTTCACTCACCCTTTCATCCTGAGTGAGGAGTCATCATTGCCGCACGATTGCCCAGTCTCCCCTGCACGTAGGCATGGTAATATGACCGCTCCGATCAATAGAACGGGAGCAGAAAGATCACTCCGGGCTTCTCAGAATCCTGCTTCTGCCCTTTCTCCTCTGTCTGGAATGCAGATGTCATGGGGGAAGCTGTCAGAACCACCTTGAGCTACGACAGAAGCCACAAATGAGGACTGCCAAGTAACAAGATCGAAAGCAATCCCACCGAGCCTAGAGCTGCTCACCGCTAGGTTTCAGTCAAGTAAGGCAGAAACAAACTTGTTTATTCTACTGCTATTGGAAGGGAGAGTTGTTTCTTGCAGTCAAAATACACTCTAATAGACCACTCCAGTCACCTCATGTTGATAAAATGAACAACCTCAACCTGAGTGCCAGCTCTGCCAGCCTCACAGCCTTTCTCTGCTCCCGATTTCTCATGTCTCAAAAGAGGAATTGTAATAGTACCACGCAGGGTTAAACAGTAACAGGGAAAAATATGGGGGGGGGGCAGACTCTCATACCCTTAATCTATAAAGCCTGTTATTCACCCAGTTCCTCCCCCTCTTGTTAGCACTCTATGGATGTGCCCATTGCCCATCCTCTTATTGCAAAATTCCACCAGGCACAGAATAATGACAGGCTGTCTCCAAGAACAAACTAGCCATCTATCTCTATCTTACATGGGAAAATTCCCTTCAACAATGAGAAAGACTCCGGGCAGTGGTGGCGCAAGCCTTTAATCCCAGTACTAGGGAGGCAACCTTTTTTTTTGTTGTTGTTGTTGTTGTTTGTTTTGTTTTTTGTTTTTTGGAGACAGGGTTTCTCTGTGTAGCTTTGTGCCTTTCCTGGAACTCACTTGGTAGTCCAGGCTGGCCTCGAACTCACAGAGATCCGCCTGGCTCTGCCTCCCGAGTGCTGGGATTAAAGGCGTGCGCCACCACCGCCCAGCATAAAACTATATTCTTAAGAAGTGGAGGCAGATGGAGCTCTGTGAGTTCAAGGCCAACCTATACTAAATAACAAGTTGCAGGCCGGCCAGAGAAACATGGTGAGGCCCTGTTTAAAAAAGAAGGAAGCCTCATGACTAATAAGCCTTCTACCCTCCCCAACAAACCAAAACAATAAAATGCCTTCACTTTTCTCTCTTGGCAGCATGAGCTTCTCCAAACCTGCTCTTCCCTTCTCTCAAACTCTCCTTACAATGAAAACTTCTGCCTAAGAGTTCACACACGGGCTGGCTTCATTTCCATAACCACCGAGACAATATCCGTGGGGTCTAGTATCAGGATTGTTGTAATGATTAAATTCATTAATAAAAAGTTCCACCGGGCAGTGGTGGTGCATGCCTTTAATCCCAGCACTCGGGAGGCAGAGGCAGGCGGATCTCTGTGAGTTCAAGGCCAGCCTGGTCTACCAAGTGAGTTCCAGGAAAGGCACAAAGCTACACAGAGAAACCCTGTCTCAGGAAAAAAAAAAAAAAAAAAAAAAAAAGTCCCAAGCTGGGCAACAGTGGCGCATGCCTTTAATTCCAGCACTCTGGAGGCAGAGGCAGGCAGCCTGATCTACAAAGTGAGTTCCAGGACAGCTGGAGCTGTTACACAGAGAAGTGCTGTTTTGAAAAACCACAATAATTAATTAATAATAATAAATAAATAAATAGATTTTATTTTATACTATTCTCTTGCCTGGAAGTCAAGAGAGTAGTCTGAGGTAGAAGGGAAGGATGACTGTGTAGTTTGGTGACACCAGAAACTGGAGTTGCTGCTCAGCGGCCACTGACATCCTATGGTGACCAGCCCAATCTCAAAGGGTGCAGAAGCCACTCTCAGAAGCCTTCCCTGGAAATCTCCTGATGTTTTAGAACATAGTCAGAGGGGTCCAAAGACCTTGGCAAGAATACTTGCCAGCAACTCTCCTCTGGGCTACCTTTCCAAGAAAATGGTTCCCTTAGCCATCTCCTGAGTGGCACTGCCACCACCTGATCTGGAACAAAGGCAGGGGATGAATTAAGCAACTGAAGCCATTTGACCTGTCAGCCTAGTTTGTCTGGAACCAGTTTGGAGAATCACATTGCCCTGACAACTGGGAACAAACAGACAACATCCCAGCACAGGCTGCTGGGAGCAACAGCTGGCTTTGAGTATGACACCATCTCTTATTTCCCCACCCACCTCTCTGCACCCAGAATTCATGGCTGGCCTCAAGAAAGAAGGTTCAAGAAAGGGGGAAACAAAACTCTATTCTATCAAGCCCCTGCAGAGCCCTCTCTGAGTAAAGATGGAGGGACTGTGGACGCATCAGAAATACGAGGTGGAAGTTCAGAACGTGTTTCTGATATCAAGAGCCTGCCTCCCATGTATTACTGTGGGTTCAGGCACCAAAAAGAGCTAGTCCAAGGGCCACAGGAGGGCCTGAGAAGGTACAAGGTACATCCTATCTGTAGCAGGGATGGAGGGGAAATACGGGCTAATCAGGGCCAGTGCTAACCATTCTCAACTACCCAAACAGGAGCAGCGAAGCCACCCCAGAAGCGCAGCTCACACTTCTACCCATTACAATATGAATTCATTCTGAGGATGCTCCTGTCCTCACTGGGGCAGGTCTGTATGACACTCCTCACTTATTTCATGAACTGTGAAACCGAAGGCTCAAAAAAGCCCAACATGGCAAGAGGGCGGACAGCCCTGTGATCCTTATGTCGGAAGTCCCATACACAGCCTCTGACTGCCACCCGGGGGCTGGAGGGGCGAGGGTCCCCATCTGTGGATGCAAAGCTCTGCCCCATGTAATGCGGAGACCAATGAGGTCACCAAGGCCTTGCGCACAGCGGAGAGCCAGCAGGCGGCAGCCGGGAGCTGGACGTCTTGCTTGAGGCCTCTGCCAGTTCTGCGCCCTGGGTGCGCGCGACAGAAACCGGATCCCGGAGTCCGGCCAGTGGCGATTGCGTGCCGAGATCTGTACCCTCGTCTGCTTCCCCACCAGACCCACGGGTCGCCTGCGGAGGCCGCTCCGCCGCTTACCTGACTGCCGCTACATTGTACCGGACCGGCTGGCTACACTGTACTCCGGTGTCGCTGCTACATTGTACCGGCTCCGCCGCCCGCTGCTGCCGCCTCCGGCCAGGAGGTTCATGACACCGGTTGCCCCTCTGGCTCACTAGAGTGCCTCCAAGTCTCCTGCCTCAGGGTCATGGGTGCTTTGCCTTTGCCATGAGTCTTTTCTCGCTTCTGAGAAATTTTCTTCCTTTAGTAATTGCGTTCCAGCAACCACAGTGGCAACCCCTCAACGTCCCCACAATTCCAACTCTGACATTCAACAGTCTCCAGGACACCACCATGTAGACACCTAAGGAGCATCTCAAGCTCCAAAATTCTGAGAAAACACCACCACCATCACCATCACCATCACCACCACCACCACCACCACCACCACCACCACCACCACCACCACCACCACCACCACTACCACCACCACCACCACCACACACACACACACACACACACACACACACACACACACACTTTGATATCAGGTGAATCATTCCCACCTGAAGAAGCCAAACTTTAGTGCATTCCTGATCATATTCCCCAGATGCTTTGTCGGGCCTGACTTCTGCCAATGCCCAGGACTAGCCAGTCCTCTCCCACTCCATGGTAACCACCACAGCCATGGTAGTCTCACCATGCTCAGCTCCCTTCAAGTCTCAGCCCAGCAACTGGAAGTGTCCTGGGGAAGAAGTCTGCCTCAGACTTTGCTCTCCCAGCTCTCTCACCAGCCTCCTTCCTCGCCCCTAAAAGGCCAAGTCCATACTTGGAGCCTTCTCCAGATCAGTCTCTATGAAACATTCTTTCCTAATGACAGACAAATGTCTCCCCTAATGCCTCCATCCTCAGTTGTCAGCAGAGGTCTCTGAAAGGTAAGGCCCTTTCCCTAGCATACTCATCACTGTCTGAAATCCCTCCTCTTACATTTGTACTTGCTGTCTGTTCCCCATCCCCAAAGCTAAGAGCTAAAGGCAAGCACTTTGTACTCCTTCTCCAGTGCTGGAAACCGAGACCACTGCTTGGACCCAAAGGTGCCAGTCACACAGCCCCAGGAACAACTGAATCCCCAGATGAGGATGGTCTGAGTGGAAAATGGTCTCCTTAGCAGGTGGACTACTCCATAGCCAGTTAGTAACAGTTACTGATATGAACCAGTGTCCACACTAGCAGTGGAACCTGTCCCTCTCCTTCAAAGAGAGTCAAGGGTGGACCCAGGTCTGCCTCCTTCTCAATTACCATAGACGCTGACTATTCCTCCATTGATTCAATAGCATTTTTATTGAGTACCAACTATAGGCCATGCGTGTCATACTCCGGCAAAACACCAGAAAACAACATGGAGAAGCCCCGATGAGGTTGCAGCTCCCAGGGACCAGACAGACAAATAAGAGAAGTAAATCAACCAGGTGTGTGTGGAGCGCCAAGAAGGAAACACAGGCTGATAAAGTGGTACCTGTGATTAGAGAGGGAGGCTGGATGTTTGACTTAAGATTTGAAGGGTAAGAACATGAGAAACACTTTAAAAAATGAGATTCGGGGGCTGGAGATATGGCTCAGAGGTTAAGGGCACTGGCTGCTCTTCCAGAGATCCTGAGTTCGATTCCCAGCAACCACAAAGTGGCTCACAGCCATCGGTAGTGAGTTCTGATAGCCTCTTCTGTCATAAAGGCATAGATGCAGACAGAGCACTCATATACATAAAATAAAATAAATAAAATCTAAAAAAAATGAGATTTAGGGGATGACAGCGTCATAGTTATTTTCCTATTGCTGTGAAGAGACACCAAGACCAAGACAGATCTTGCTTATAAAAGAAAGCTGCTTGCTGGTGGATCTCTGTGAGTTCGAGGCCAGCCTGAGCTACCAAGTGAGTTCCAGGAAAGGCGCAAAGCTACACAGAGAAACCCTGTCTCGAAACCCCCCCCCCCAAAAAAAAGAAAGAAAACTGCTTGCTTGCAGTTTCAGAAGCAAGCTTGGTGCTGGAGCAGTAGCTAAAAGCTTGCATCCCGATTCACAGTTGGAAGCAAGAGAGGGGGAAAGAGGGAGAAAGGAAGAGAGGAAGAGAGAGACAGACAGAAAGATGGACAGCCTGGGCCTGGCATGGGGTTTTGAAACCACAAAAACCACCCCCAGTGACAAAACCTTCTAATTCTTCCCAAAACAAGTTCTATGATCCAGGGTCTAGGAATTCAAATATATGAACCTGTGGAGATGTTCTCATTCAAACACCACAGGCAGCAAGGCCTGTAACCCCGACGATTAGAAGGTAGTGGTAGGAAGATTGGAAGTTCAAGGCTAGCCTTAGCTCCATGAGAGTTCAAGGTCACTCTGGACTACGTGAGACCCTGTCTCAGAGAGGAAAAAAATGGAAAATTGCGGTGGTTTGAATAAGAATGGCCCCCCTAGCCTCATAAAATTGAATGCTTGGTCATCAGGAAATGGCACTACTTGAGAGGGATTAGGAGGTGTGGCTTTGTTGGAGAAAGTGTCACAGAGGGTGGACTTTGGGGTTGCAAAAGCCCAAGACAGGCCCAGCATCTCACTCTCCCTTCCTGCTGCCTGTGGATCCAAATGTAGAACTCTCAGGTACCTCTCCAGCACCATGTCTACCTGCATGTCATCATGCTCCCCACCATGATGAGAATGGACTAAACCTCTGAAACTGTAAGTAAGGCCCCATAAAATGCTTTCTTTTATATGAGTTGCCATGGTCATGGTGTCTGTCTTAGGGTTTCTGACACTGTGAAGAGACACTGTGGCCACGGCAACTTTTATAAAGGAAAATAATTCAATGGGGGCTGGCTTACAGTTCAGAGGTAGACATGGTGCTGGAGAGTAGCTGATAGTTCTACATCCAGATTCGCAGGCAACAGGTAGAGAAAGTCACTGGGCCTGGCTTGAGCATCTGAAACCTCAAAGCTCACTCCCAGAGACGAGCTTCCTTCAACAAGACCACATCTACTCTAACAAGGCCACACCTCCAATAATGCTGCTCCATATGAGTCTATGGGTGGCATTTTCATTCAAACCACCATAGTGTCTCTTTGCAGCATAGAACACTGACTAAGATAGAAATAAAAAGAAAGAAATAAGCTAGACTCCACAGAGGCCTCAAGGAGTTGACCCACAGAATTAAAAGTTAGGTCCAAGGTGAAGTAAAAACAGATGTGAAAGTAGAGAGCTGTGATCCAGCTGTAACCATGCTGACTTCGATTGTGGTCAAATGAGAACTTTCCTTTTTCCTCACACTTTTTGTTGAGATACTATAGGCATACAATAAACTGTCCTTGAAGTATGCAGTTTGACAAATGCTGACATATGTGTAGACATGAGAAAACTGTAATTAAGATAGTCAACCTATCCATCATCCTCTAATCCACTCCATCTTTCAGTTCACCTCCTTATATTTCCCTCTGTCTCCAGAAAACCACCGATCCCGGCCATTAGGTTGGATTTTTCTATAAGGTTATAAAAAGGGATTCATGTAGTGTACACTCATTTTTTCTACCTTCTTTCACTCCACATAACTGAAACTCTTCTACATCATAGCAGGGGGTATTGTGAGAGGATTTGGCGGGTGGAGACAAGGTGTTCCACAGCAGGTGAGAGACAGATACACCATGCAGACAACGCTCAGTTGCTGTGGAATGGTCTGTATGTTGCTCTGATTGGTCAATAAATAAAACACTGATTGGCCAGTGGCCAGGCAGGAAGTATAGGTGGGACTAACAGAGAGGAGAATTGAGAGAACAGGAAGGCGGAGGGAGACACTGCCAGCCGCTACCATGACAAGCAGCATGTGAAGACGCCAGTAAGCCACGAGCCATGTGGCAAGGTATAGATTTATAGAAGTGGATTAATTTAAGATGTAAGAACTAGATAGCTAGAAGCCTGAGCCATTAGGCCAAACAGTTTAAATGATATAAGCATCTGTGTGTTTATTTTATAAGTGGGCTGTCGGACTGCTGGAGCTTCACTCAGTGGAGAGTTTTATTTTGTGGGGGGAAAAGAGAGGGGAGAGAGAAAGAGGAGAGAGATAGGGAGGGAGGGTGCGGGCTACCTCATGGCGAGAGGGGGGAAGAGAGAGAGTGAAGGGGAAGGAATCCTTTATTAAAGGGAACAGAACATAGGATGATGTCAGGAGGAGGATGTCAGGATGCTGGGCAGGCCTGGGTATTATCTGCTTATTGGCCAGGATTCCAAGAAGTGGGTCTGAATGCTAACAGGTGGCAATGCTTTCCTCCCTCCCTCCCTCCCTCCGTTCTTCCCTTCCCCCCCTCCTTCCCTCATTCCTTCCTTTCTTTTTTTTCCAGATCTGAGGATTGAACCCAGGGCCTTGAACTTGCTAGGCCAGCTTTGCTCTTTATGGTCAGGCTCATGGCATAGCTATAGCACTCACCTGTTGAACATCTGGGCTGTTTCCAGTGTCTGTTATTACAAATAAACCTGCTATAAATGTCAATGTGCACATCTTTGTGTGGAGAAATGCTTTTATTTCTCCTGACAAATGCTCAGCGGAACAGGTAGCTCGTATTGTAAACTTGTGTTTAATTTCCTAGGAAACTGTTGTTGTTGTTGTTATTATTATTTACAAATGGTGTTGTGCCAGTTCACATTCTTACTGATAGGGTGCTTAGTTACTGTTCTATTGCTGAGATGAAACACCATGACCAAGGCAACTTATAAAAGAAAGAACTTAGTCTACCAGTGGTGATTCACATCTTTAATCCCAGTACTCAGGAGGCAGAGGTATGTGGATTTCTGTGAGTTCAAGGCCAGCCTGGTCTACAAAATGAGTTCCAAGACAGCCAGAGTTACACAGAGAAACCTTGTCTAGGAAAAAAAAAAGCATTAAATTGAGGGGCTTGCTTACAGTTTCAGAGTTTCAATCTATGACCATCATGATGGGTAGAACAGTGGCAGGCAGGCATGGCACTGGAGCAGTAGCTGAGATCTCACACATCTGGTCCACAAGCTGCAGGCACAGAGTGAGATGGGGCCTGGTGTAGGCTGTCGAAACCTCAAAGCTCACATGCAGGGACACACCTCCTCCAACAAGGCCACACCTTCTAATTCTTCCCAAGCAGTTCCACTAACTGGGACCGAACATTGAAATATGTGAGCCTATGGGGGTCTTTCTCATTCAAACCACCACATAAAGTTTTAGCATTCAGTGATCCCTTAATGTAAACATCACTGGGTATATCATTGTCTTTTGAACAGAAGAGTACCACATTTTGTTTTGTTTTTCAAACCAGAGTTTCTCTGTGTAGCCTTGGCTGTCCTAGAACTAGCTCTGTAGATCAGGCTCGCTTCAAACTCAAGAGAGATCCTCCTACTTCTGCCTCTCTAGTGCTAGAATTAAAAAATATGTGTGCCACCACCACCTGACTGAGTAACACATTTTTTTTTTGGTTTGGATTTTGGATTGGTTTGGTTTTTTGAGACAGAGGCTCACTCTGTAGCCCAGGCTAGTTTGGAACTCACTATCAAACCCAGGCTGTCTCAGCCTCCCAAATACTGGGATCACACATGTGAACCATCATGTCTGACTATGATTTTGTTGTCAAAAGAGCCCTCTGATGTAGTGTGGAAGTAAACAGCCCAGGAATAAAAAAAAAAATGTACACTTGTAGCCTATACATATATTTCTGAGTGTATTAGGACTGATAGCGTCTTTGACCTTTGCCCTGCATTCTCCAAGGCAGGGGAAAGGCACTTTATTTTTTTTTTTTTGGTTTTTCGAGACAGGGTTTCTCTATGTAGCTTTGCGCCTTTCCTGGGACTCACTTGGTAGCCCAGGCTGGCCTCAAACTCACAGAGATCCGCCTGGCTCTGCCTCCCGAGTGCTGGGATTAAAGGCGTGCGCCACCACCGCCCGGCGGGAAAGGCACTTTAAATGAACCCACAATTATGTAAACATTTTAAACTAACACCCTGTAATCAGAAGTCATAAATCCTGGATCCCCACTCCTATCTCAGAGATCTCAGAGGTGCCCAGAGAGTGCTAGCTCAAGTCTCGAGACACCAATACCCCCCAAATGCCATAAATCTCAACATGTACTCTCTGCCCTGTGTATAACCTTTGGCTATACAAAGGAGCTTGTAGACCTTCCTCGGGACTACAGAGTCCAATTATTCACTCTAGCCCTGACTAGTCATAATTTCTTTTCCTGCAGTGTTTTAGAATAAATGTTGCTTCTGATTTTTAGACCCCCGTGTTCTGCTCCCCATTATTTGCACAATTCCAGGACCCAACAGAGGTGGATGAGGACAGGCGGGAAGAGATGACACAGTCAATTGATATCCTCTCTCCTGGAGGCAGGTGCTTCCACATCCATGGCTCTGATCCCTCTCCCCTTCTCACCAACTCAACCATTCATACTCCCCTTAGACCCCTTCCCTCTTCCAGCTGAGTCTGCCAGCTCTCTCCCACCCATCTGTAGCTAAAACCACCCTCTGCTGGTGAAGTTTCCTTTGGGTGGGGTTCTGTTTCCCTACCCCAAGGTCAAGGGCACAGCAGGAGGCATGGGAGTATATGCAAATGGACTGCACACCCTACCATGACTGCCCTGAGTACCGCATTTTTCAGAATTGTCTTCCTTGCCCAGGGGTGGTGGTGCACGCCTTTCATCCCAGCACCAAGAAGGCAGAGGCAGGCGGATCTCTGTAAATTCCAGGCCAGCCAGGACTACATCGTGAGACCCTGTCTCAGATAGATAGATAAATAGATGGATAGATAGATGATAGGTAGGTAAGTAGATAGATAGATAGATAGATAGATAGATAGATGATAGGTAGATAGATAGATAGATAGATAGATGATAGGTAGATAGATAGATAGATAGATAGATAGATAGATAGATGATAGGTAGATAGATAGATGATAGGTAGATAGATAGATAGATAGATAGATAGATAGATAGATAGATGATAGATAGATAGATAGATAGGCAGATAGGCAGATAGATAGATAGATAGATAGATAGATAGATAGATAGATGATAGGTAGATAGATAGATAGATAGATAGATAGGCAGATAGGTAGATAGATAGATAGATAGGCAGATAGATAGATGATAGATAGATAAGCAAGCAAGCTTTCTTCCTGCCGTGTGGCTCTCACCTGCAGTCCCTGCACTAAAGGCTGAGACAGGTAGACTGACTGCCATGAGTGTAAGGCCGGTCTGTGCTATATGAGACCATGACTCAAAAATAAAATTAAATAAAAAAGGGCAGTAAGGATTTTAATTAATATAACTGTGTTGGTAAGAGAATTAGAAGCACCTCAGCCCATCTTTGGAATGTGGACATAAGCTTTAGGTTTACACAAAGGAAGAATTGGAACGGAGATAGGAGATATGCATAAACAGTCTTCCTTAAACTGTAGTCTGGGTGATCATTGCCCCAATTCTAGGTCTGCAGGATAAGATTATTGATTGAGGAGACAGTCTGGTTCCCATGCAGTAATGGCTCCTGCTTGGGGTGCTCTCTTCTTGGCCTGAGGCATCGTGGGGTGCTGCTGCTGGAGCTCAAGGTGATGTGCAGGTTTGCAGCGATGACTGGAGAGCTTCAAGCACCTTTTAAAACTTTTGTTTGTTTTTATGCAGTTTTAAGTAGCCCAGGCTGGCCTCTGACTAAATGTGTAGCTGAGGTTAACCTTGAATTTCTAATCCTCCTACCTCCACTTCCTAGGAAGTGAAATTACAGCACATCTGTTTTTGTTGTTGTTGTTTTGCATCATCTAGGTTTGAACCCAGAGTTTCCTGCATAGTAGATAAGCACCCTATCAATTAAACTACACCCCCAACCCCTTGGGAGGCAGATATTCCTGGAGTGTCTAAGATAGCTAAGATACCTAAGGGTTAAGCAGATGTCTGACATAAATGTTTAAGAAAAAGGAGACAGGTGAAAAGTCAGACAGGAATACCAGGCCTTTAGCTTACTTGCTTTGTGGGTCCAACTGAGGAGCTCCTCGGGGGTGGTGTTTGTTGTTGAAACAGGGCTTCAATATGTATAGCCTAGAACTCACTGTGCAGACCAGGGTGATCTCTCAAAACAACTCAGAGATCTCCCTGCCTCTGCCTCCAGAGTGCTGGGAGTCCATTGTTTAGCAAAAGGAATTTCTAAGTCCCCATCATGATCAGGTCAAGCGCATCTCTACAACATACCTGCAATGTGGTTATGAAGGATCAATGAGATGTATGTGTAGAGCCCTCAAGGAGGGCACCTGGCAAGGAGCAAGTCTTGTGGAAAGGTTGTTCTTAACTTAGAAGGAAGCTTAGCAAAGATCGTAGGAGTTTGTCACTCTGGGTGTAGACACTCTCCTCCGCCAACTTTGAACTAGTGTTCTCCAAAACTACCAGGTAATTCAGCTCAGTTCGTGCAAACACAGCTCTAAGGGCATTATCTGTTGATTCTGTTGCAACAACTCTGGCCTCCTTGGCCTCTGTCAGTGCGCTCCCAGTGACCCTTAGGACCGGCGTGTAGGCACCAACAGACGCGCCACCCCTTCCCTTGAAGGCATTACTGTTCATCTTAACTCCTGAAGATCCTGCTGGGACAAACCCAACGCGGCCGGTCACCAGGCAACCCAGGGCAGACCAAATCAAACAGCCTCCTTCCGGGGTTGGACACGTGTCTTTGGAAAGCGAATCAAAAGACCGGAGTGCTGGGGCCACCGGGTGGTGCTAGGGTGGGAAGAGGCCAGCAGAGGCGGCAGAGTGGGTTGACCCAAGCCAGCGAGGGCGGGCTTACAGGGGTAGAGGCTGGAGCAAATGCTGAGTAAGGACAGAAGCTGTGGGCGGACCTCCGGCAAAGCTTGCCCGCTGTCCTGGAGCTCGCTCTGGGGCAGGAACTAACTTACTTACCTCTTCTCTCTCTCTTCTCTCTCCTCTCCTTCTCTCCACCCTTCCCCCTCTCGTCCTTCCTTCTCGCCCTCCCCCCGCCCGCTCCGTTTGTTTGTTCCAGAGAGGGTTTTTCTGTGTAGCCCAGGCTGTCTTGGAATTCGCTCTGTAGAGCAGCCTGCTTCGAATTCCGACATTTGCTTGCCTCTGCTCCCGTGTGTTGGGATTAAAGCCGTGCGCCACCATTGCCCGGCTGGCACTTTCTTTTTTTTTTTTTTTTTTTTTTTTTTTGGTTTTTCGAGACAGGGTTTCTCTGTGTAGCTTTGCGCCTTTCCTGGAGCTCACTTGGTAGCCCAGGCTGGCCTCGAACTCACAGAGATCCGCCTGGCTCTGCCTCCCGAGTGCTGGGATTAAAGGCGTGCGCCACCAACGCCCGGCTACTTTCTTTTTTTTTGCCAGTTTTATTTGGAGCTTCTATTTTGATCAAGGAGTTGTGGTCAGCTTCTTTCTTTCTTTCTTCCTTCCTTCCTTCCTTCCTTCCTTTCTTTCTTTCTTTCTTTCTCTCTCTTTCTTTCCGTCCTCCTTCTTTCCCCTCCCTCCTTCCCTCTCCCCTTCTTCGGTCCCTCCCTCCCTCCCTCCTTCCTTCCTCCCTTCCTTCCTTTCTTTCGTTCGTTTTCGAGACAGAGACAGGGTTTCTCTCTGTAGCCCTGGCTATCCTTGAACTTAGAGGTCCGCCTGCCTCTGCCTCCTGGATGCTGAGATTAAGGTCGTGAGCCACCACTGCCCAGCTCAGTCTATTTCTTTACGGCCAAAAATCTAAAAGCATCGCTTCTTTGTAATTTAAAAGAGATTATTGCCTGTAGTAGCAAGTAATCAGAAAGCTGAGACACAAGGGGGGGAGGTGCACGCCTGTAATCCCAGTACTTGGGAGGCAGAGGCATTGGATCGCTGTGAGTTCGAGGCCAGCTTGGTCTACAGAGCGAGTTCCAGGAAAGCCAGAGCTGTTACACAGAGAAACCCTGTCTCGGAAAAAAAAAAAAAAAAAAAAAAAAAAAATATATATATATATATATATATATATATATATATATATATATATATATATATAGAGAGAGAGAGAGAGAGAGAGAGAGAGAGAGAGATCTGAGACAGAGGGAAGGAACTCTGGGACCCTTGACCACCCTGGGCAACAAAGCAAGACTCTATGTCAAAAAAACCCAAAACAAATGGAAGAAGACATTCTTCTGGGCTAAGCTCCTACAGACAAGAACGCAACAGAGCCAATGGTGAAGGACCACATAATCCAACAGAACCAAAACACCAGGTTGGTTGCCCACTGTCTAGGAGATGGCTCGGTGAGTAAAGGGAGGACGTGAACTGCTCCCCAGCACCCACATGAAAAGCTGACATTGCTGTGGGTTCATAACCCAGTGCTGGGGCTGCTGAGAGGGCAGGTCCCTAGCCATCACTGGTGGGCCAGTCTAGCCAGTCATCCATTGAGTCCCAGGTTGAGTGAGAGATCCTGTCTCAGGAAATAAGATGGGAAAGAACCAAAGCTGGAGAGAGATGGCTCAACAGTTAAGAGCCCTGGCTGCTCTTCCAGAGGACCTGGGTTCAGTTCCTGGCACCTACCTGGCAGCTTATAACCGTGTATAATTCCAGTTGCAAGGGATCGAATGTTCTCTTTTGGATTTCCATGGCAGCAGGGCACACACATGGTGCATGTACATGCATGTAGACAAAACACCTATACACACAAAATAAAATATATTTAAAAGAATGGAGAAAGATGGGGCTGGAGATATGGATCAGTGGTTAAGAGTACTGGCTGCTCTTCCAGAAGACCTAGATTCAATTCTCAGCACCCACAGGGCAGCTCACAACTGTCTGTAACTCCATCTCCAGGAGGTCTGGCATCCTCATACAGATAGACATGCAGGCAAAACACCAATGCACATTTGAAAAAAAGAATGGAGGAAGACACTTGACTTCAACGTCTAGCCTCCACACATGCATGTGCAATCACACACAGGCACATATCCTTCAGATATACACATGCACACACAAAAAAGGTCGTTTTTCCAAAATGGGACAATTATAGCACCAGTTACATGGCAAGATGAGGATGTTCAAAGACCAATCTGCCAAGAGCAGTGGCACACGCCTTTGATCCCAGCACTTGAGAGGCAGAGACAGGTGGATCTCTGTGAGTTCAAGGCCAGCCTGGTCTACAGAGTGAGACTCTGTTTCAGAAACAAAGACCAATCTGATGCTTGCTCATTTCTGCTTCCTGCAGCCTTTCCTGCTAGGGCCCCTTTGCCTCAGCTCATATAGCTCTTTCTATTGCAGATGGGCAGCTGCCCAGTTGAAGGCAATCACATCTTTAATTGGCTTTCTTTTTCTTTTCGTTTCTTCTTTCTTTTTTTTGAGATAGGTCTCAGAGTGCTGGGATTAAAGGCACCCACGAGCAACTTTTTTATTTACTTGTTTGTTTGCTTGTTTATTTATTTATTTATTTATCTTTTTTTTAAAGATTTATTTATTTATTATGTATACAGTGTTCTGTCTGCACACACCCCTGCAGGCCAGAAGAGGGCACCAGATCTCACTACAGATGGTTGTGAGCCACCATGTGGTTTCTGGGAATTGAACTCAGGACCTTTGGAAGAACAAGCAGTGCTCTTAACCTCTGAGCCATCTCTCCAGCCCCTGTTTATTTATTTTTGAGACAGGGTCTGTTTGTATATTCGTGGATGTCCTGGAATTCCTTAGGTAGACCAGGATGACCTTGATTTACAGAAATCCTCTTGCTTCTCTCTCTTCAAAGTACTGGAATTAAGGACATACATCATCACACTGCTTTTTTTTTTAACTTTAACCACACTAAATCACCCTGCCACTGGAAATGACATAAATGGGGAAGGCTCTAGGCCAGGATTTGCTACCTGCTATTTCTACTACATTCACCATGGGGAGAGAAAGCAGCAGTGTCTGCTGGCCTTTGCTGGTTGTACATGAACTTTGGGCTGATTTCTAGACGTGCCCCACCTTTTACTTAAGAACACCAAGAGCGCCGTCAGACTGGACTCCAAGGTCGAGCAGCCCAAAGCTTTCCCAGTCCACTATCCATGCTGGATAACAGACCACCCAAAGGTCCACTGGCTTCACATAGAAGCCCTTACTGTGTACACAAGGTCTTCTGGATGTGACTGACACCTGATAGGAGGTGTACCTTTGCTGTAGATAGGGACACTAAGTGCCAATGCTCTATGCACATTATTGCTCCTGCCTGAGGGGACTGGGTGGCTCAGGTTGAAGTCACCTAGTAAGGATGAGTGGACACCCATGTGATGCCTCTTCAGGTGTGTGGGCTTCCACCAGGATAGTGCTGGACTCCAAGAGTGACCTCTCTGAGAAACAAGCAGGAACTGAATGTCTTTTTCTGCCCTGACCTTTGGCGCACTTCCCTGGAAGTGGTTATGCTGTTCAGTTTTTCATGGCTCTAACAAAAGGCACATTGGAAAGACGAGGTAGCTATCTATGCCCAGGCCTCCACAGAGTAAAGAGACTGACAATCTGGTTGCATCCAGTCAAGGACACAAGTGAAATGTTGGACCTTGAAGTTTTACCAACCAACACTACAGGAAGCAGAAAATAAGTTAGCTGCCAGTCTTTACTCCCAGCACTTGAGAGGCAGAGGCAGCTTGATCTCTGTGAGCTCAAGGCCAGCCTGGGCTACATAATGAGTTCCAGGATGGCCAGGGTGATGTAAAGAGACTTTGTCTCAAAAACAACAAACAAAAATTTATTAACACAGGATAAATTGTTAATTTAGATTTCAGGTCAGGTCACTAAGTTTCAGGGAAGTTTGTTTCACGGCCACAGGCGAGACAACACGGCATTGCCCTTTGTTTACTTTGTGTTGAACCCCAGACCCCAGCCTACACCAGGCCTGGAACTGGAGACATGTCCTTTTAGGAGCAGCAGCCTAGACTGAAGCCAGGGCCAGCAGCTCCTCCGTCTAGCTTCTTCAGTACCTATGGCTGACGCACACATGGAGAGAGGTTGTAAGAAGATGCTGTGTACACCGAATCCTTTCAGGGTGCCACCAAGCAGAGGGTAGGGGCTTAAGCTTTGACGACACCCTTGCCCATAAGGGAATGGGTGGCAGAGAGTCTCAGAATTTAGAAATTCTGCCTTTGTCCAGCTGTGCCCACTCACTGTGGACCTCTGAACAGCTGGCCTCTTTGGGTTTCAGTCTTCTCCCTGAGGAGGAGGGAGGATGGGCAAGGATCTCTGGCAATACCCCACTTTCTGTGAGCGGATATGGGCATTCTGAAGCTATGGGAAGCCATCATGGAGGCGGGGCATGGAACCAGCATGTGGTTGGATCCTGTCCCCAGCTAGCCCCTTCTCAAAGGTCAGGCCCTAGCCTTCCCAACAGTTCTCCTTGCCTCTCCAGCTCAAGTCTCAGGCTTCAGCTTCCTTATATGGCTGCTTGACTTTCAGCATAGATAGCAGGAAGAAAACTAAACATGAGCTACCCTGTGGGAGACCAGGAACAGGGTCTCCACCCTGTGGGCTTTCTGAGTCAGACGTGCCAGGGGTTCTGGGATGGGGATTGAAACCAAGCAAACTTCCTTCCCCAGTTCCCCTCCCCGACTCTCTGGGAGGCCCCATGAGACCCTTTCAGCACAAACCTTCACCACCAGGCTCGAGCCCAGGAGATAAGGACTGCCCCTGCTTGTTCCCTTCTAGATCTAAATTACTCTTTCACAAAACAAAAATAAACCTTCTTTATATCAAACACACTTCAGCCTCGTCCTTGTCTTAAAGGGGGGTGGGCAGAAAAAGGCAAAGAAAAAGAACTCTCCAGGACCAGGCAGAGATCTGACAGCAGTGACTTTATTAAGTATCCCCCCCCCTCCAAATATAAACACAACCCAGTAAAAAACAAAACAAACCGTAAAACATCAGGCCTGGAGCCATAATCAAACAGAGACAGATGAGCAACACAAATACAGAGGTGGCCTAAATGGGAAGGACAGAGCCAAGTGGACTCGTGTGGGGCGGGGACGGCCATAAATACTGAAGGACTCTAACCTGGGAGCCCTAGGGTGCCCTAATGAGCTGGTGGGAAGCAAAGCTGGGGGCAGTGTCAGTAGCTAGATGGCTCTGGGGGACAGGTGCTGCTCGTCTTGGCCCTGGCTGCCACTTGGCCCCACACCCCAGCTGTGAGCAACTTTACTTGGGCCCCTGGGCTTCAGATTCCTCATCATCATCTTCATACATTTCCCCCTCCTCCTCAGCTGTGGCATCCTGGTACTGCTGGTACTCAGATACCAGGTCGTTCATGTTGCTCTCG
The DNA here is from genome assembly GCF_004664715.2 of Peromyscus leucopus. Taxonomy (NCBI): domain Eukaryota; kingdom Metazoa; phylum Chordata; class Mammalia; order Rodentia; family Cricetidae; genus Peromyscus; species Peromyscus leucopus. Next base: position 126,150,154 of record NC_051067.1, on the reverse strand, counting down.
GCCTCAGTGAACTCCATCTCATCCATGCCCTCGCCCGTGTACCAGTGCAGGAAGGCCTTGCGCCGGAACATGGCTGTGAACTGCTCCGAGATGCGCTTGAACAGCTCCTGGATGGCGGTGCTGTTGCCGATGAAGGTGGATGACATCTTGAGCCCGCGGGGTGGGATATCGCACACGGCTACCTTGACGTTGTTGGGGATCCACTCCACGAAGTAGCTACTGTTCTTACTCTGGATGGCCAGCATCTGCTCATCCACCTCCTTCATGGACATGCGCCCACGGAAGACAGTGGCCACTGTCAGGTAACGGCCGTGGCGTGGGTCGCAGGCGGCCATCATATTCTTGGCATCGAACATCTGCTGGGTGAGCTCAGGTACCGTCAGGGCCCGGTATTGCTGGCTGCCCCGGGCTGTCAGTGGGGCAAAGCCAGGCATAAAGAAGTGCAAGCGGGGGAAGGGCACCATGTTGACAGCTAGCTTGCGGAGGTCAGCATTGAGTTGACCAGGGAATCGAAGGGAGGTAGTGACTCCACTCATGGTAGCAGAAACAAGGTGGTTGAGGTCCCCGTAGGTGGGTGTGGCCAACTTGAGGGTACGGAAGCAGATGTCATAGAGGGCCTCGTTGTCGATACAGTAGGTCTCATCTGTGTTCTCCACTAGCTGGTGGATGGACAGGGTGGCATTGTAGGGCTCCACCACAGTGTCCGACACTTTGGGTGAGGGCACCACGCTGAAGGTGTTCATGATGCGGTCAGGGTACTCCTCGCGCACCTTGCTGATGAGCAGGGTCCCCATGCCTGAGCCTGTACCCCCACCCAGGGAGTGCGTCAGCTGGAAGCCCTGCAGGCAGTCGCAATTCTCACACTCCTTCCTCACGACATCCAGGACGGAGTCCACCAGCTCCGCACCCTCGGTGTAGTGCCCTTTGGCCCAGTTGTTGCCGGCGCCACTCTGACCTGTAGAGACAGAAGAGGCAGGTGATAGGCAAGGTCCGGGGTCTGCAGTGCAGACCTCCAGGACCTGCCAAACACCCCAGAAGAAAGTCTCTAAAATGCACGCTGTGCTAACGTGCCTTCTCATTCCGCCCTGGGCATCACTGCTGAGATGTGGGGAATCTCAGCTGCAGAAGCTGTGAGCAGGCTGTGAAGAATCTGGGAGAAGACCAGGGCCTTGCTATCGCTCAAGGACATCCCAGATGAATAGCTCAGCCTTCCCTCTCCAGCTCACCTTTCCTCCCATTGCTCTGCTGAGATCTTGAAGGGAGATGAAGGTTTGCTTACTCTCCTCACCCCTCTAAGCCAAATACTCCTCTTTTCCAGAATACAAAGAAACCCTGAGCATCTATGGCAGCTGAGGACCGGTTGAGAACTGGCACCCATAGTCTAGTGCTAAGGTCTTTAGAAACAACAGCACATTTGTTTCTTTAGAGAGAGAGAATGTGTGTGTGTGTGTGTGTGTGTGTGTGTGTGTGTGTGTGTGGTGCGTGTGCATGTGTGGGTGTGCACGTGCCATGGCACACATATGGAAGTCAGAGGACAATTTGAAGGAGTTGGTTCTCTACCACCTGGGTCGCAGGGATTGAACTCAGATCATCAGGTTTGACGGCAAGCCCCTTTAACCGCTGAACCCTTTCACTGGCTCATGGTGCTAGGGGCTTGAAAGCAGAAGTGAGGTGAGACGGTCTTCTTGTGTCTGGGTGAGCACCGAGGACCTGTCACTGGGCACAGGCTCAAGGACACCCTGACCTCCTGACACAAGCTCATCAACTGGAGTCCTCCAGAGACCCTACTTTAGTCCCCACAACTCTAACGATTCCTCATTCTTTGTAAAATGAGGAGAGGAATTATTTCCTACACAGAATCCTTTATTCCTATACAGAACTGTAACATGGACAGTCATTTTCCCCCTCCAGGGTCCCAGCAAAGACTAGTTGACTTCATCCCCTTTCAGACATCCTACCTCCATCTGTTGACCTGGGTTTGCCAGGCCCAGGCGTCTGCCATCAGAGCCTGGAGCAGGGGGACTCACCAAAGATAAAGTTGTCAGGCCTGAATAGGTGTCCAAAGGCCCCAGACCGCACGCTATCCATGGTTCCAGGTTCCAGGTCCACCAGAATGGCTCTGGGCACATACTTGTGAGCTGAGAGGAGAGAAGATTGAGTGTGTGAGCTAGAGTCAGGGCACTCTATCTACTTCCCCCTGAATCCCGCCCTCAGCCTGCCAGTCTCCTGCTCTCACCCTAAGGGCTGGAATGCATATGATAGGCATGGACCCATGGTAAGCTCTGGCTTGGCCATGGACCCAGGACAGGCAGGATCAAGTCTTGCCTGTCCCTGGACGTCTCAAAGCCATCACCATCATTAAATACGTTTGCATCTTACTCCATGCTAGTCACTCTTTATACTGTGAGTTTGGGTGCCTCGTCTCCAGTCACACCTGCTAGCCTCTTGGTCAACGGATGCTAGGACTCTATTTACCCAGGGGCCCTTCTTGCCAGGGTCAGGATGGATGTGGAATGGTACTCACAGGAGGCCTCATTGTAGTACACGCTGATGCGCTCCAGCTGCAGGTCTGAGTCCCCCACGTAGTTGCCACTGGGATCTATGCCATGCTCATCACTGATGACCTCCCAGAACTGTATGAGGACAGTAGAAAAGGGTTCAGCAGGCACTTGTGACCCCACTGGTGGGCCTTTGCCCTTCCGAGGTCTTAAAGTCCTTGGTGCAGAAGTAGAACTTTGGGACCTTACTAGACCCGACACAAGGCTTTAGAAAAGAATAAAAAATGCATACCTGCTCTCTACATTATCTGGCTAACATTTCCAGGCCCCAGAGCAAACTAGGACTCAGTCTACACCACAGGTTCTGCCCAGCTCTACATCTGAAGGGAAATGCACATATCTCCTGGGGTCGTTTTTATTCTTTCTTTTCAGGAAAGGAACTGGAGGCACACAAAAGGTAGAAATCTGCCCAGAGCAGGAGGCAGAGCAGGACACAGGTCAGATCAGGTTCTCAGGCACTGATGTGACCCTCGGTGCAAGCCACGTACGCTGGCGGGTTCCACCAGTGCCTGGTGTGTCATTCTCTTAGGCAGTGTGACCCACAGCTGGATCTGCAGAAGAGCCCTAGTAGTCTCCGACAGCAGAATGGCTTATCTGAGGTCATGAACCTTACCTAGGAGCCTGGCAACACCCGGCATCATCGGCTCACAAGCTGCTACACTCCAAGTAGCGAGCCCTTTACACAAGAACACGATGCTCCTCACACACTGCCACCATCACGTCAGCAGGGCGAGACAGCACAGAGCATGGTCTAAGATTCAGGGTCCACAGCCGCCCCACAAGGGCTTGCTGTGTTTGGGTGTCCTCCGTACAATGTGCTGGCTCCATGACAACAGGTTCTCGTGAGAACACAGCTAACCGCGTAGAGCACAGGAGCAGAGGTGGCAGATAACAACCGCTGTTATGACGTCCTGGGGGCCAGGGAACGGAAGACCTACAGACAGGACTTCCTCAGGACACACAGACTACCAGGCCGGCAGCGGCCTCCTTGGCTGTGAGACCCTCCATCATTGCCTATTTCTTACAGCTAGGAGGAGCAGGAGTGACTTGCAGATAAGTTAATGATATAAAGGCCGAGAGAAACAAAAGGCCTCTGCCTGGGGGTCATGTGGAGGAAACGCTTGCTCCACATTGAAAGCAGGTTAGGAAAGTCTGCACGTGCTTGTTTACACTTGGATGTCAGAGAGACTTCCTGGGGATACGGCCTTGGGGCTTAGAGAAAGAATTGTCACTGTCTACCCTTCGGTGCTGTTGGATTGTTGTCATGTGCACCTTAGCTTGCTTTTATTCATTCATTCATTCACTCATTCATTCATTTATTTATGTCTATCTATCTATCTATCTATCTATCTTTTTATTGTGTTAATTTTATTTATTTATTCACTCATTCATTATTTATTTGGCTTTTTTTGAGACGTTTTCTCTGTAGCCCTGGCTGTCCTGGAACTCACTCTGTAAACCAGGCTGGCCTCAGACTCAAAGATCTGCCTGCCTCTGCCTCCCCAGTGCTGGGATTAAAGGTGTGCCCCACCACCACCTGGTCTTTTACTTTAAAAGAAAAGTGAGTTGGAAACATTCTTTAAAGTGGGCTGGTAACATGGCTCAGTTAAGAACACTTGTTGCTCTTGTGGAGGACCCAGGATTGGTTCCCATCACCAACATGGCAGCTCCCAATCACCTATAATTCCAGTGTCAGGGGACCCATCACTCATTCTGGCCTCTGCAGGCATTCTGTGTACATGGCACACAGACATACATACAGGCAAACACCCATACTCATAAAACATTGTTTAAAATTTAGTTTTATTTTATGTGCATTGGTATTTTGCCTGAATGTACATCTGTGTGAGGGTGTCAGGTCTCTTGGAACTGAATTCATAGACAGTTGTGAGGCACCACGTGGATACTAGGAATTGATCCCAGGTCCTCTGGAAGAGCAGTCAGTACTCTCAACCACTGAGCCATCTTTCCATCCCATAAAACATTTTAATCTTTCCAAAAATTCTCTAAGAGCCAAAAAACAGTCCGAACAGAATCATGACTACAGGCCATACAGGGGTCTGACAACTTATTCTGAGGGGCCCATCTTGGAAGTCACCTCTCATCAGAGGGGCCTGGATTTCTTCCTCTCTTTTGTAGATTTTTAAATTTTATTTTATTTTCAATTGTGTATGTACGTGAGCACATGTGTGTGTATGTGTGTGTCTGAGTGTAACTGTGGGTATGTGCATGTGAGTGCAGATGTCCATGGAGACCAGAGGCATCAGATGCTCCTGGAGTCAGAGTTACAAGCAATTGTGAGCCACCTAATGTGGGTGCTGAGAGCAGGGCACACTAACTACTGAGGCATCACTCCAGCCCTTCTTTTGTGTGTTTTTGCCACTGCTAATTTTATTCTTTTCTGAGCTAAGTGTGTTTTGCTTTTTAAAATTTACATTTATTTATTTAACTAGAGACAGTGTCGCCTGTATCCCAGGCTGGCCTTGAACTTACTATGTATTGAGAATGACTTTGAACTTCTGATCTACCTCCTGAGAACTGACAACACAGGCATGTACCACCACACCCAGTTTCTGAAGTGTTGGGGATCAAACACAGGGCATTGCATTTGCTAGTAAGCACTCACCTGAGCTGCATCCCCAGCCCCAACATATGCTAATTTTTAATTGGGAAAACAAAAACACAGGCATGTGGAGGCAATGGGGCTTGATCTTGATGCTTTGCCCATGGGACCAAGTCAGAGGACTCTCTATTCAGCTGCTATTCCGTGAGCCAAGGGCTCGGCAGACATAGTCCTCGGTACCTAACTTGTAGCTCCAGGAATTCAATGTCCACCGACCCCTGCAAAAGTGGAAGAGCCTAATGCTGTGTGAGAGATTCGGTCACTGTTCTCTCCATGAGTCTACAAAGGTCTCGAGAAGCAGGCCTCCCAGAGACAAGGGTCGGTCTCACTTTAAAATATGGGACAATCATCCCCATGAAAGAGTCCAACAGACATGAGCTTCATTTGCTAAAGAGTCTAGGGGCTATTTAAAGTTTGAAAGTCTGGAGTTGAGACATTCAGTTAGTGGAGTACTTGCCTGATGTGTACAGAATCATTCAGTGCCTTTGGAAGGTAGAGGCAGAAGAGCCAGAAGTTCAAAGTCATCCTCATACACACAGGGAATTTGAGGCCAGCCTGGGATAAATGAGACCCTGTCTCCAAAAGTGAAAGTTTTGAAGTCAGGCTGGAGAGCTGGCTCAGGGGTTAAGTCCTCACCAGAGGACCTGAGTTCAGATTTCGGCATCCACATCAGGTGGCTCACAGACACCTGTGATTCCAAAGAATCAAACAGCATGCCCCCCCCCCCCAGCCTCCAAGGGCACACATATGAATAAAATATATCTTTATAAAGCGTAAGTCACATATACAAGGTAACGGAAATGAACAAGAATATAGAAAAAAAAATGTAATCCAGGGAACATGTCCATGGAACTTTCCCCTGTCTGTCCTGCTAGTGTATGTGTGTGTGTGTGTGTGTGTGTGTGTGTGTGTGTGTGTGTGTGTGACACTAAACAGGGGAGGTGATAAGGCATGTTACATAAACTGGATGTGATGTCACACACCTATAATCCATGATTCAGAGGCCTCGGGCAGGAGTGATGATGTGAGTTCAAGGCCAGCCTAGATTACACAGTTGGGTCTGGATGGAAAGAACTATTGTTTTTTCTTTTTTGCTTTTACAAGACAAGGTTTCTCTGTGTAGCCCTGGCTGTCCTAGAACTTACTCTGTAGACCAGGCTGGCCTCAAACTCACAAAGATCCACCTGCTTCTGCCTCCTGAAGGCTGGGATTAAAGATGTGTGCCACTGACCCAGCTGTACTAATTTTTAATTTAAAAAGAAATGGGGCAGGAAACATGGCTGTTCTTTTTTTTGTTGTTGTTGTTAGATTTATTTATTATATATACAGAATTCTGCCTGCATGTATGCCTGCACTCCAGAAGAGGGCACCAGATCTCATTCTAGATGGTTGTGAGCCACCTTGTGGCTGCTAGGAATTGAACCTGGATCTTCTGGAAGAGCAGCCAGTGCTCTTAACCACTGAGCCATCTCTCCAGCCTAATATGGCTGTTCTTATAGAAGTTCCACAAGACTACACAAAAGAACCCTGTCTCAAAAAAAAAAAAAAAAAAAAAAAAAAAAAAAGACTCAAGTTCAGCTCCAAGCACCACCCACATGGTGGCTCCCAAGTATCTGTACCTCCAGTTTCAGAGGTCTATGCCCTCTTCTGACTTCTCTTTGCACCAGGCATGTACACACACATACATTTTAAATTAAAAATATATGATAGGTTACCTTATCTGCAGTGTTCTTTTTATTTTGTTATTATTTTGTTTTTGAAACAAAGTCTTTCTGGGAGGTGGTGGCACACACCTTTAATCTCAGCACTCGGGAGGCAGAAACAGGAGGATCTCTGAGTTCAGGGCCAGCCTGGTCTAGAGAGTAAGTTCCAGGTCAGCCAGGGCTACACAGGGAAATGCTGTCTTAGAAAAACAGACACAAAACTGAAACAAGGTTCTTGATTGTCACCCAAGCTGAAGCACTCTTAACAATCCTCCTGCCTCAGCTCTCCAGTCGCTGGTATGAGTGTGCAGCAACATGCTCAGTTCTCTGCAGCATCTCAGCCTTTGTTTTGTTCACTCTGCTGCAGATCAAACTTAACGGCCTCTCACATGCTAAAGAAAGAAGCGCTTCACCACTGAGCCACATCAGCCTGTGTTTCAATTTTCCCATGAAAAAATATATTAACAACTGCTTTTGTACGTTAAAAGTAATAAAATGCAATTCAAAATAAAATATTCCCCACTGCAATGGTAAAGAGCTGTAAACCCAGTACTTAGAAGGCTGAGGCTGGAAGATCATGAGTTCAAGACCGGTCTGGGTTACATATTGGGAGGCTAACATAAAATAACACAAATAAAAGAAAAAGAAAACCTTATAAGAAAATATTACTACATAGAATATTTAATAAACAAATGAACAGAATTATTTAAATTAAATGAATAGAATTATTAAATTAAGCATCACTACAGAAAAGAAAATCCCAGATGTTGTGATAAAAACTCATCCTGGTTCAGCCTGCCTTAGACCTGAGGTTCCAGCCCACAAACCAAGGTGCTGCTGTCCGAGGTGCTGACCCTCTTGGGGCGCAGGCCTCTGACAGCAGCAGGGGCGTGGATCATGAGTGCAAGCAGAGTTGGGATGCATTGCTCCCAGAGAGGTCTGAGAGCCCCCAAAGATGTTCAGTTCCCCTAGAGCCCTGAGGACCCTCCTCACCAGGCCCATTGGCTCTCAGGTGAGTCATACTTTCCACAGGCTCCTGCTTGGGTGGGGTGGTATTCAGGCAGCTGGTGGAGCACAGACAAGAAGTGTAGACAAAGGCACCATAAAGACATTTTCTAAGGGCCCTCTTTATAGGAGAATGAATCTAGGATCTCAGGCCCGGGCAAAGGGAACAATAAGAGGGGCCCAGTCACATCTGCTCCTGTTGGTGGGGGCACATGTCACCACCCACCTTGACACATCTGCACACACCTATACTAAAATTCCTGCCTTGCTCAAATCCATGGTGTGATCCGAGGCAAGTGACTCAACTTCTAGAACATTCATCTGTCTCAGCCTTAAGGGAGGGTGATACCCACACCACACACCAAAAGGTGTAATAATGCTCCAGACCCAGTGCTTTAACTCACAGGAGGTGATAACCTTATGCATTGCTAATGCCCCCCTTCTGCTGCTTCCAAGCATGGCCTCCTGGCCTCACACTTCTCTTCCTGTCTCCACTCCACCCACACCTCCTCCCACTCACCTCTTTGTGGCCCTTTGTGCTAGGACAGGCACCACCCAAGGACCAATGAGCACAAGTGCAGCGCCTGTGTCCCCCCCCCCTCAGATGCTGCAGGTGCAGGGAGAAACTTTCCCCACCATGGCTCACACCAGGGACCCTAAAGCCAGCTACAAAAATAGGAAATAAATCTGGCCCAGGAAGTTCATATTGCCTGGGGCGGATGCTGAACAGGTAAATCCCCACAGGGCCTGGCCCTTCAGTCTGGTCTCGGGGAGATCTTCTAGGGCAGAGGGCTAGATGGTAACTGCTAAAATGCCTTGTGCTGATTATTGTGAGGGAAAACAATGGGAAAGGAAGACACCCCTCCCCAGATAATTTACCCATTGTTTGCATTGTTAAAAAAGGATCAGGTATCCAAATTTTAAACACAACTTAAAACACACACACACACACACACACACACACACACACACACACAACACGAAAAAACCCAAAAGAATAAAAAGGGGAAAATCCAAGGGCCATAGTGCCTCAGCTGAGTCCAGCACTCAGGCCTCTTCTACAGCTCATGCTCCTTGGACAGACAGACGGATGGAAGCTGGGTATGGACCTGACTTCTAGGCCCTTGCTAAACAGGAGCCTTTGATGGAGCACAGTACATCACCAGTTTCTGCACAAGAGGGTCACCAAATGGGTCTTAGGACCTTCCCTCCCCCACTCACCCCTGGCCTTTCCAGGAGCAGATGTTCAGGGAAGCCTGGCACCTGTGACCACATTAATGAGCCCTCACCCTCCCTTCAGGCCAGGGCAGCTGTCAGTGATTACCCCAGGAGTCCTGATTTGATCGGAGGCTCCTGCCCTAGGCTTCCCCTGTATGCCCCCCTCCCCAAGTTCCCCTCTAGAATAGGAACAGCTGTCTCCTCTGTGATTAGGGAGCCTCCCTGGTGCTGCTTCCCTCCCCCCTAACTAGAGGAACCTCCACCCTAGAGCCAAACTTGCAATTTACATGTCAGCCACGTGACTGCCCCAGCCCATGGTAATTAGCTTTTTGTTCCTGCCTGGTTTCTATGGCAACAGCCTCCAGAGGTAATCTTTGCTTCGTCCCCTCCCTTCCAGGACCTGTCTACCCCACCTCCTCCTTTGGGAACTAGCTATCCACCATCCCTGAGCCATGTCCAGCATCCATCTGGACAAAGCTCCGTCTCAAATATGGAGCTCAAACAATAGTCCAGAAGGGAGACAGGGAGGTAGCCGACCCCACCCACCCAGACCCACCCCAACCCCAGGTTGGGCTTCCGCTCCGATCAAGTGGTTCTGTCTTCCACTTGCTGTGTGACCTTGAGTAAGGAACAGCCTCCTAGGACTTGGAAACAGGACAGCTACCTCCCTGGTCGCAGTAGGGATGCAGAGTCACCGCACCAACAGCCCTTTTGTGTCTCGGCTTCTACACTGGAGGTGGGCTGACAGTAACGGGGAAAGAGAGGCCATGCTTGCAGTCGGCTTTGTTCTGTGCTCAATCCCGACTGCCGAGGCCCTGGGAGGGCACAGTTAGAGATGGGAGATTTGCACAGATAGGGAGAGTCCAGTTCTGGACCAAGGTCATCGGAGTCCAGGCCCAACCCCTCCAACAAAGGAACAGGGTGGGGCAAGGAAGCTGAGGGTGATCTGAGCAAGGCTGAGGAGGTGAGGACGGCCTTGCTTCTTGAAGACAGTCCAGTTCTCCAGTAGGGGTTCGGGCATGTACAGTCATTATGGCTTTAGGGGAGAGCCCCACCCAAAGTTGCCCGACACACCCATCTTACTCAAGGCTTAAGTGGCAGTCTCCAAGAAGGCCACGCCCAGTCGGCGCCCCCAACCAGATCCTCTGTACCTGCTGGAACCACAGTGTGTGGGGGTGAGCAGAATGGATGTAAGTGAGAGTCAGAAGGGTTGCCCCTAGCTGTCTGCAGCAACCTGGGCGCGGAGCAGAGTGACGCGAGTCAGGGGAGTTGATTGGGGATTCTGGGGTCCCAGAGCCGGGCAAGGGGCTGGGCTCTACCCTTTGTTCCCCCGGCGGCTCCCAGAACAGCCTCTCTCTCCCCCTCCCCCTCTCCGGGGCTGACGCTCATGGGGACGCAGGACGCCGGACGGCTCAGTCTCACCTTGGCCCCTATCTGGTTGCCGCACTGGCCGGCCTGGATGTGCACGATCTCCCTCATGCTGACTTCAAACGGCTCGAGTTGAGAAGCAGGCGGACAGCGGGCTGCGGAGGATCGGTGGCCTCCGCCGCGCCCTCTTATAAGAGGCAGCCCCGCCCTCGCTAGCTGATGTCAGCGCTGCGGACCAATGCTGGGGCGCTGCTGCAGAATGCGGCAGGCTCTGCAGCATCAGCACCACGGATGAGACCCACCCGCACAATGCGGAGCATGTCTGGCCGCGCCTTCGGAGGAGGGGCCGCCGGAGGGCCTTCGGCTCTGGGGACAATAGAGCCCAGGCCCCTCAGTGCCCCACCCCAGTATCTGCCCTCCCCATTTCGTCCCTGCCCCAACCCCACCCTGTAGCTTTGTAAAGAGGGTCTTTCTTACTCTCATGTGCTTAAGAATCAAGACCCATATTTTCTGCGTTTGCTGGGTCCCTTGGGGTGGGCGAGGCTGGGAAAGCTGGAGCCTCCCTGATAACTTCTGTGCAGACCTGGGAACGAATGTCAGAAGGGTGGTGGATTATAGCTCCAACTCTGAGGTCACTGTTTTCTGGAGGAGAGAGGGCTACCAGCCCAATGCTCCCCACAGGGCTGGCGTGAGGGTGCAGATGTACCTGGGATGCGGGGATGCACAGTGCCTGGCAAGCAACCCTGTTTCGTGAATATCTGCGTGGAAAATTCACATAAGGACATACAAGCCAGTCAGTGGAGGACGTTGAGCAGTGTTTTCTGTCTGAACCATCCCTGATGTCATTGGTACCCTCCCTTTCACTTTTGATACAAGTGAGGGCGAAGAGGGGCTAATGGAGTGAGCTGGAGCTACCTAGGTAAGGAGACTGTGTGTGGAGGGGGCCCATTGGGAGGAAGAGTCAAATGGTCACACAAGAGACATGCAATGTGTTCACACACAGCACTGATTTAATATTCATCTAGGGTCAGTGACACCTTATGAGGACTTTTTGATATTTCGATGACAGAAGTTCTTCTGGAAGAGTCTGAGACAGTACTACCACCCATGGATAGTCCACAAACATTCATTTCACAAGAGCAGCTAGAAGCAATCTGCCGGCGCCTTTGTCCAGTTTTCACAGGCGTGTGCTGGGTAGAGTGGCCGTGCATACAACTCTTCTCTGAGGATACGCTTCTGAGCTAGCGGAGTTTAGAAATGGGTCTTTTGTTCTCAGGAGATGCCCCTCCCCCACAACGTGTCCACGATGTGGCTTTCTGTAGCTGGTTTCCAGCTGGCCTGGTTCAAGAAGTCCTGGGTGAGCATCTGGCTCTGTCTCCTTGTCTGGATAGGGAAGATGCTTGGAAATATCCAGAGGCCTGGGCTGCCTCTTTGTCAGATGACATCAGGCCAGGCCAGCTCCCCGTGTCCCCAGAGAGCCATGATGGCAGGATAAAGGCTGACTCATGGTCCTATCTTCCAGCAAAGGCTGGCCCTGCCGGGAACCAGCTTCCAACCTCAGTCCAACAGGGCTGGAGCTGGTAGTGTGGCTAGGGTCTGGCTTGATGCCACTTCCTGTCTCAGAGGTGGTTGAGGGCACATTAGCCCAGACTGAGGCCACCCCAGGGAGGAGGACAGTGGGGTGCTTAGCATCCGTGGGGGACCCAAGATAGACTCTGCAGTAGGAATTCCAGGTTGTAGCAGTAGAAGGGCTTGGGGGTCTGCCATTCCACAAGACTGCAGTTCACCCCATGTGCCATTCCCGGACTCAGATACCCTTGAGCTCCTAGGCACCCTCCTCTATTCCGAGAGGCCCAATCTAAATACTTCCCAAGGCTGGCAGAGCACTGGCACCACCACCCTCTCCCAGAAGGGCAGTGTTGAGTGGAAACAGATCCCAACCCCTGGCCTATCCTATGCTATAGGCTCCTTCCTCAGGGCAGCTCCGAGTAGGATGATAGCACTCTGTGCCATGGCTGACGGTGCTACAGGAATGGGGCCAGGAAAGGGGTAGGCTCTGGCCAGGTTACAGATGGGTCATGTCAGGGGCTGTGACTCTGTGGTCCTGCTGCGGTTGATCTGGAAGGAGCCTGAACTGTCTTGTCACCCTAGAGGTAAGCGGAGGATTTGAACCTGCAGCCCCTTGATCTGCTCTAGTCTGTAGTAATATAGAGGAAGCCAAGAGGGCCTGATTAGGATACTTGCTGCGTTTTGAACTGTGGATTCCTAATTCAGGCAGGCAGCTGCGGCTTTGAGACTCCCTCCCTCCTGTCCTGACTGCTGTCCCTACCCTTTTCCCACTCAAACTTCAAGCAGCTTCCGGGCAGAGCTAGGCAAGATAATGATGAGGCACTATCTGAGCATTTCAACCGATGTGTGGCTCAGAGCCACAGGCTGTGGTCACTAATAGGCCAACAGCCTCTACCAAGGCCAGAGGAGGCACTTGTTGGAATAGCCTGCTTGCGGGTGAGCAGTTGGGTCCCCACCTCTTGGGATTCCCATGAGCCACACAACTGGTCTTTAGGTCAACCCCACTCCCCCAGTACAAATGGTAGATCTCTTGTGCAAGATGCACGTTCTGCAATTCTGGTCCCTTTATGGAGGAAGGGCCTTACTTATTGAAGCAGCCTACTGCATGGCTATGGCTGGATTTTCCTGGTCACAAATTCCCCCTTCAGAAGCCCTCACCAGGAGTAAGCACACCTTTATGGCTCTTGTCATTCTTTTAATTCAGAAACTTCCTGTCCAACCCAGCAGTAGAGGAGGGCCCAGCCTGAGTGAGCTGAGGAACTGGGTGGGGATTGCCTAGTCAGTGGGTAGAGGTGAAGCTCTCCGGGGGCAGAGACTGTCTCTTCAGGAGTCTGTGGGCTGACCCTTGCCTAGAGCTAGAATCCCTATCCCCTGCTTCTTCCATTTCCCGCAGCTACCCCGGATGACCCCTGCAGTCACACTGACCCCTTTTCCTGGTCCCAGGCAGTTTGTGTTTCTATTTTAAAGTTCACCTAGTCCACCCTTGGACAAATGGAGGTCAGGAAGGGACAACAGTACCTGTGGTCTCACAGGATGCAGGCCACTGGATATCATTGTCACCCTCTGCCCAGCACCCTGGCCTGAGACCAAAAGCCACCTCCCTGCTCACCAGGAGCACAGCAGCACCTCCCTGAGTGTCATGCGGAGCTCCTGGCTCCGAAAAGCATAGATGAGGGGGTCGACGATGGAGCTGAAGATGATGAGAACGAGGTAGAGGTTGAAGTTCTTAAAGATGCAGCTGCAGGTGGGGTGCTGAGGGCAGAGGACGATGAGTGTGAGATGCAGGAAGAAGGGGCCCCAGCACAGGAAGAAAATTCCCAGAATGATAGTAAGGGTGGCGGCACCCTTAAGGCAGAAGCCTTGGCCGGTGGAGCCCTGCCTCTTCTGGAGCTGGGCAATCCCCTGAGCATGCTGGTATGCTCGAGTGAGCATGTGGACATACAGAATTGCCATGAGGGCCAGCATGGCTAGAAAGAAAGTGACAAGGCAGATTAGGACAGCTGTGTGGTTGTAGTAGGTGATAAAGAGGGTGCTGAAGAAGATGCTGGCCACCCAGATGCCCACGATGGCACGTCGTGCCCGGGGCAGTGTCACGATGCTGTGATAACGTAATGCATAGAAGATGGAGATGTAGCGGTCTATGGCAATGACACCGAGGAAGCAAAGACTGGACACCATGGAGCCACAGATGAGCACGTCAATGACATTGTCCAGCTGTTGCACCAAAGCGGCCCGGGTCACCAGGGCCCCTGCCTCCAGCAGCAGGATGATAGCCGTCTCCAGCACCAAGCTTATACTCACCATCAGGTCAGACAGGGCCAGACAGCAGATGAAGGAATACATGGGCGAGTGCAGGTTGCGGTTTTTGGTGATGGCTATCACAACCAGCACATTCTCCACCAGACTCACCAGCCCCAGGCTGAGGAAGAGGCCATCCGGGATAGACACCTGCAGGCACCAAGGCCCTGTCTGGTTTGTGGCCAGTCCAAGGTGAGGGGTGGCTGTGGAGGTGGAGTTGAGAGAACCCAGAAGCCTCTTCTGAGGCCCCTGGGTGGGCATAGTCTTGTCCAGGAAGCAGTGGAGGCTTCAGCTCCAGGTGGTGTCAGCCTCCCAGCGTCCTACTCAGCTCATGGTCTCATCAGGGGTCTCCGACGTCCCTCACACTGCCTCTTTCCATCTGGGCACTCTCCGATTTTCCTTCACACTTGCCCTCTTTCTGCCTAGGCATGGCACAGGCAAAGTCTAGACACTTCCTGGCTAGGACTCTGCGCATGGAGTCCCACTGAGGAGCCCAGCCTTCTGCTGCTCTCGCTGCCTCTTCTCAGCAAGTGCCTCAGACACATTTCTAAGCTCGGCACCTCCGGACTTCTGGGTCCCCTGCTTCCCCAAGCCAGGGTAGGCTGAGGTCGGGTAAAGAATGGAGCCTTTCTCTGAATCTTTTAACTCGTTCCCAGAGGCCCTCCTCCTGAGGGTGGCCACATGATGGGCATGTGCCCCAGCACTCTGGACCGCCTCTAGGGGGCATAAGCAGCACTGAGGAAACTGGAAAACCTAGCTCCAGACTCCAACATAGGGTACTGCATATCCCTTTGTGTTCAGGGCCCCTGTAGACTTGCCAACTCCCTTTCAGGCATCCTGGCTCACTAGGACCTGCCCAGTGTAGCCCTACCTGAGTCTCCAAACTATCTCCAAGGCACTTTCTTGAGCTGTCCCCCACCTCTTCCCTCTCTTTCTGCTCTGCCTCGGGCAGTCACGGGTTGGGAACGAGGCATCCCATCTCCCACCCTCACCACCACTCTCCATTGGAAGCATGCCAAGGGCAGTGACATTTCTATTTGGAGCTGAGGGTGTGTACACATAGCACCAATTCAGCTCCTTGAACTCCAGGCTGGACCAAGGAGAATCTGAGAGTCAGTGGTATCTGCAGGACTACAGGCAGGGCTCAGGTAGACAAGAGCCCTATACCAACGGGCTCAGAGGAGCTCTGACAGGGACAGCGGCACTGCACGTCCCTCAAGGCCCAAGCTGGCTAGATCCTCCTTTAGCTACAGTTCTGGGTGTGGCAGGAAGCTTGCCACTTCCTGGGAGCTGATTGACTAGAGGGGGTTCTGAGGCTATCCCCCAGCATTCTTTAGTCACATTGTCTTACTCTCGTGGATGTCCCTCTCCCCAGGGCACAACCCTTCCCTTGAGAAGCCCCATTTCCGCTGCGGAGCACATGCCAGCCCTGGAGCCAGGAACCACATCAGGGCAGACCTCTGTCTCCAGCCTTTGTGGGCCAGCAGCTGGGCATGTGACTACTCATAGTGGTCAGGACAGCAGGCAGGGGTGGCATCAACCCACCTCCAGCCGCTGCTGGACTTTCTCCATGGCACCCAATGCCTTCTCATTAGCACAAGATGCTCCCTTCCACATGGAAGTGAAGAGAATAAGGTAAGAACACCGGCAGTGGAGAGGCAGGAACCGGCGGGAGTGCACTTTCAGTGTTTGCAATACTAGTGTTAAAAGTCCATTCTTCTTAGGTTTTTTTTTTGTTTGTTTGTTTGTTTTTTGAGACAGGGTCTCACTATTATATAACCCTGGCTGGTCTGGAACTCACCTGGTGGAGCAGGCTGGTCCAAAACAAAGATCGACCTACCTCTGCTGCCAGAGTGCTGATATTAAAAGTGTGCATTACCCTGCCCAGCTAAAGGTCTGTTCTTTCTCTCGCCTACTCTGGCAACTCTCTGGTCATAAGGTGCTCATACAGAAGAGCCACTGTGAAAGCACACATGAACCGTGTGAGCATCCACTAACAAATGTTAGTCGTTTCTTACATCTGCATTCTGTACTTACCTTTTTGCTTTCATTTAAAAACCCTGCAGTAAAAGACACTTATAAAAGTGACACACGCCAAACTGAGCATGATCAGGACTACTTTCCCAGGTCAATGAATAAAATACAACTTACACCTGTTATGTTGGGCCTCCCTGGGCCTCAGCACTACCAATTTTGTCTATCTTGGAACACCATATAAAATGGAATCTTCCAGTTTATACGCTGTTCACACTAAGAGTCACCTTGTTATTTTGGTAACTAAAACATTCAGGTTGTGTAGTGCCCATTATGTGAATAACCCATCCTGGACATTTGTCAGCTTGTGGCCAACCTTATCCAGATCAGTGCTGTTGGTAGGTCTTGCTGGACATCAGCAGCAGACACAGGCATGTGCTTATGCTGAATGACACCTACCAATGGAATATTGCAGGCATGAGGTCTATCTTCAGCTTTAGTACCTCTGGCCAAAACATTTTTCAAACGGGACCTGTTTCACAAACTGTGTTCACACCCTCAGGTGTCCTGCGTTACAGGTATTCAGGATGAGAAAGTGACTCTGGGTGTCCTGAGTGTCCCAAGCCTCACAGAAGGGCTCACACTGCCACATTCGTCCCAGCTATCTGCCTCCTATAACACAGGTCTTATTCTGCTTCTAGCCAAGAAGGGTCCCAGGTCTGATGGGCTGTGGAGGCATGATGGTCTATGCCATGGCTGGCCCCTAAAGCCACATGATGCCCAGGCACCCTGTAGCTGCAGGCCACTTTTCACTTCTGGGACATCAAAGAGCAAGTGCCCCCTGCCCTAACTTCCTGTGCTGTCCCATTTCAAAGATGCTGGTATTTTTGGCTTCAGAATGAAGTTTTTGAGACAACCACAGTTTACCCTGCAGACAGCCAGACTTCAAAGGGTGGGAGAACTGAACAGTCTCTGGCAGAGGGAGCCACATCCTTCCTGGAAGCCCCTGCTGAGGGGTGTTAAGAGGAAGGTGACCATGCCGTGGGACTCGTTTTGGATCACAAAGTCACAACTAGAATCTTCAGAGAAGGAAAGAGGAAAGCAGAGCTGGGAAAGTCAGCTTGTGCTGTGCTGTGGTGGGAAGACGGCAAAGTTAGTCTCAGGGTTGTCTGGACTGGATGGAGCCCAGTGCCCTAAGCCTGACTGTACTTCAAGTGTGACTTCTCAGTGGCCCTGGGAAAAGCACATGACAAATGGCACATAGGAATGACTATCTACCTAGTAGGGGACACTACCTGGAGAATGGCTAATGGGGATCTCTCCAGGAAGCAAAGAGCAGCCTGCATTCCAACAGGCAGACCAACTGGGGAGAGGCTCTGTGCTTCCCCAGGAGGTCCCCTGAGCTCCCGGGCAGTATGAACAGGTCCCTTCTGGCTCTGGTCACAAAAGACAGCATTCAAGAAGCCCATGCCTGGGGCTGAAGAGATGGCTAGGCAGTTAAGAGCACTGGCTGCTCTTCCAGAAGACCCAGGTTTGATTTCCAGCACCCACATAGTGACTAAGAATAGTTTGTGAGGGACAGGCAGTGGCGGTGCTCACCTTTAATCCCAGCACTTGGGAGCCAGGGGCAGGTGGATCTCTGAATTTGAGATCATCCTGTTCTATGAGTTCCAGGACAGCCAGAGCTACACAGAGAAACACTGTCTAACCCATCCTCCCCTGCCCACCCCCCCCAAAAAAAAGAGAGAGAATTGTTTGCGACTCGAGTTCCAGGGGATCCAACATCCTCTTCTATATATCCCTTTCTGGTTTCTGTGGGCACCTCATGTACATGGCGCACAGACACACATTCAGGCAAAACACCCATACACATAATAAAATTTTAAAAAGGCTATGTTACCATGTCTTCATCTGAAAGTCATTCATTTCCCCTGCACTTTCTCTGGAGGCAGCTAACAGGTTTTCTCCCTGACTACATGAAAATGCACAAGTAATCAACAGTTCTGCACAGGAGCACACAAGCAGGCACCCAACAGTTCTGCACAGGAGCGCACAAGCATTCTGCACAGGAGCACACAAGCATTCTGCACAGGAGCACACAAGCATTCTGCACAGGCGCACACAAGCATTCTGCACAGGCGCACACAAGCATTCTGCACAGGAGCCACAAGCATTCTGCACAGGAGCCCACAAGCATTCTGCACAGGAGCACACAAGCAGGCACCTCTTGCTGAGACTGAGGGTCCAGGGAGGAGCGGGATACACTATCACCTCAACCAGGGTGGCAGGCCAGACTTTAAAGCTGTTTAGATGACAAGCAGATTAGGTGCGGTGGTGCACGCTTTTAATTCTAACATTTGGGAGGCAGAGGCAGGTGGATTTCTGAGGCCAGCCTGGTCTACATAGCAAGTTCCAGGCCATCAAGGGCTACACATTGAGACGCTGTCTCAAAAGTTACTTTTCCTGATGATCCACAGATGACGTGAGTGACTGGTTTTTATTTATCACCATTAGAAATGTATTCAGTTGAAAATTACTTAAGTCTGAGCAACACTTCTGAAGCCAATCATTTAATGGCCTCTCAGGATACAGGCCTGGAGGTGGGAAGTCCCCCGAAGGCCAAGGGCATCCTCTGCGTCACTGTTCCTAGCACACTGGCTCTTCATTTTGGAGTTCATTGCCTTGCGGTTGTAGAATAGCTGCTGCAGCTCCAGATATCACATCCTCATCTGGATGGCCTTACAGCTGCTGAAAGGAAGAGGCAGGATGCCAGGTTTTCTGTGCTTGCTTATCATTTCCAGCAAACAAACCCATTCCTAGCCAATCCCTCCTCCCCTTAGCTGAAACTCACCACAGGCCACTCCAACCTGGAACCTGGGATTCAGACAGTGAATTAGGACCATCTCAACAGTACCCCTCCCTGGGACTGGGTGCAGATCTCCCACCAAACCCAGGAGGAGGTGAGGCAACTGGTGGGAGCTATGCCCCTCAGGCCTGCCCTCCCCAGGCCCCTGCTGACCCATGAACACAAGCAGCAGAACCTGTATCCAGACTTCATGGCCTTGCCAATTCATGCTGGAGAAAAAACAGAGACTCAGCACCAATTCATGTGACACGTGATCTTTCACCAGGCACATATATTGAACACAGAGGCCCCTACAAATGGCTAACTTAGAAATGGGCTGTGACATTTAGGCTGACTACAGATGGGTACAAGTCAGCCCTTAACGTCCCGTTGAGGGGACAGTGACCTGGGCCCCTGCTCAGCCACATCATGTATATGTTTGTATGCTGGGGCTGGAATTATGGTGGTTGTGAGCTACCCACCATGGGTGCTTAAAATCAAACCCTAGTCCTCTGCAAAAGCACCAAGCACAGTAAGTACTTTTAACCACCAAGCTGCCCCTTTTCCATTTGGTGTTTGTGTAGGTGTGCACATGCCACAATGTATGTGTGGAGGTCAGAGGACACCCTGCAGGAGTCAGCTCTCTCCATCCACCATGTGGGTCCTGGGGATTGAACTCGGGTTATCAGGCTTGGAAGCGAGGACCTTTACTCACTGAGCCATTTAGATTCCTCAGGACATCCCTGAAGCATGCTTTATTTGTACCTCGTCCATACCATGGATCCAGTGTCATCTGAACTCCCAGGAAGCAATCAATGGACCAAGACTTAGGGGGGGCTTCACCAGCCATCTCTCAGACTAGAGCCCACGGCAGTACCTCCTCCCCCAGTCTCTGTACAGACACAAATGGGCAGGGCTGCCCGAGAGATACCTGACACAGCTTATAACATCTCAGTGGCCTGGACCTTTCCACAATCAGACAGCTTATGAGACATGGACCGGCCTTGCCTGGCTGTGTCTCTGTTCTGCCACTGGACTGAGGTTCTTGGTCAGGACTCCCCACTCATCCCTAGATCAAACACCCTTTAACCTTTGCAAAGAATCCTTGAATTTTCTGCCTTAAAGCTGCTTCTTGGCTTTTCTTTCAGTTCTGGGCACTGCATGCCCCAATCGCCTCTTTTGAGCTGGGGTCTCATGTAACTAAGGCTGGCTTTGAGCTCACTTTATAGCAGAGGGTGATCTTTTTTTTTTTTTTTTTTTTTTTTTTTTTTTTTGGTTTTTCGAGACAGGGTTTCTCTGTGTAGCTTTGCGCCTTTCCTGGAGCTCGCTTGGTAGCCCAGGCTGGCCTCGAACTCACAGAGATCCGCCTGGCTCTGCCTCCCGAGTGCTGGGATTAAAGGCGTGCGCCACCAACGCCCGGCTCAGAGGGTGATCTTTAACTTTTAATCCCCTTGTCCCTCTCTCTACCTCCTGAGTACTGAGGTTACAGATGAACATTACCACACCTGGTTTGTGTTGTGCTGGGGATCGAATCCTGGGCTTTGTGCATGCTAACAAGCAGTCTACCATCTGAGACACACCTCCAGCCCTCCAAGTTTACTAATAAAATCCCTAGGCTGGGACTATCATGCAATGGTAGATCATGTGCCAGGCCCTGGGTTTGACCCCCACCACTGCGAACACGCTGGGTGCAGCATTGTGGAAGGTTCAGTGCCCCCTAGCAAGGAGCATGTGGGGTCCTTGCACTGAAGACTCCAGGAAAACCCCTTTCTCTGCATTATGTTAGAAATTCTGGAAGTGTAAGGCACATGGCAGGGTGTATATGGTGTGGGGCTCACTGCTCCTGGCCTATTTCTGAGGGCACTGGAGGAAAAGCTCACTCACAGCAGAGCATACCCCACTCACATTTAGAGGGAAAACAAAAGACACGGGTGGATGACATGGTCAGCATTTCTACTTCAGGGAACTGGTTAATTCCAACCAGGAAAGAATCAGGAACATAATTGCACAGCTCTGGGCACAGCATCTGGACAGTCAGTCCCAGTCCCCCTCGCCCTCAGGATTGTCCTCCCGAGGCACCTCCAGGTCGTTGAAGTGGAAGTTGGCCATCATGTCACGTACGGCCAACATCAGCCTGTTCAAGCCTTGATTGCGGTTCGGACCCCCGGCCACTCCTTCCTCCAGCCTCTCCCCCTGAACAATGAGACACAGCTAAGTGGGGGCTGTCTGTACAGATTTGAGACCTGGGGTTTAGCAGTCTGAGGCAGCCCAAGCTCCAAGACTGGGCCTGTCCCCTCCCAAGGTCCCTGCCCAGAAGAAGAAGCTCTAAAAAGCCAAAGCACACGTTTAACCATGGCCAACCTACCGCGACGTTGAGCCGTCTCTCAGCCTCACACTACTTACTCACCTTGAAATGGCTACTGCCAAGGTCAGCAGGCCAAGTCCCCACTTCCTAAACATGGCACCACAGGCAGGCACAGTCTCAGCCATTCCTGCCTCCACCCTGAGCCGGACTTGCCCATAGCAACTTGGGAGGGAAAGACCAATGTGTTCAATCAACATACCTCTGTGGTGTAATTTGGCAATAATGATCGGAAGAAGAGGGCGATTGTGTTGCCATGGCTGACTGGACTCAGCCTGAAAATGAAAACGAGTTAAGAATATGAGGTCAGCAGACACTGTGGGGTCCCAGGCCTTGCCCGCTGTTCTTACCCAGTCTCCTAAAGGCTAGGAAGAGGCAGCCTCTAAGTGGAGCTAAGGCTCTGGGTCCTAAACTGCAGATCAGGATCTGGGGCGGGCAGTGATGACTACTAACCAGCCTAGGGTGGAGCTGGGGACACCCCAGAGCAACGAGAAAGGAGAGGTAACCAGTCCCAGAGTGCTGGCTCTTTAGGGACCTAGCCTGCTGGGTCACGTGGAAAGAAGACAAGGTGACTAGCATTTGAAGGCTGGGGACGGCGCTGGCAGTCACCAAGGCAGGCAGTAAAGGTCAGGGCATCTCAGGGGATGCAGCTCAGCTCTACTGCACAGTATCATCCCACGTCTGCTCTGGGGACACCAAGATGGCTCGCTATGCCAGCCTGCCAAGATATTTCTGAATCCACTGGAAATTCTCATCTTAATCTAAATCCTTAAATGAGAGTCACTCTACTCAACATGTTTTGCCAGCGTCTAGATGGCCTGGTGTTCCTTGCTTGGAATGGACTGTGAGGCAATAGACCCAGGTAAGGCAGGGGTCAAGGGTAGGAGGGAAGGGAAATGAGTTCTTTCCTGGTCAGACTCTACCAACTGCCCAAATACACATGACAGCCTGGGACTCGGGCCTGTTCCATATTAATGCCTGGCCCATAACCCCATTCTTCGGGCTCGGCCACATGGGCCTTCCTTCATTGCTCACCGGTGGGACCTTACACTCTGCTCTTGGAAGGGGGCTTCTGCACATGCTAGAGTACCAGCTGCCATCCTTTGTCTGGTTGGGCCACATCTTTCTACAAAGCAGGTGACTGTCACTTCCTGGTCTGGCATAACCTTCTTTGTAGTCATTTCTCCCACAGGTTCGTAAGTAAATTTGACCCAATGTCTCTCTAGGTTCTAAGTCTGATGTCTGCTGTACAGTGCACCAGGTCAGAGGTGGCTCCTTAATTTGCTTCCCACTGTACTTCTCACACCTGCTATAAACCTATAGGGAGGTGCTCAGACCTTTGGTGGATTCAGAGGACGTTTCATGTTACACTGTGTGTCCCCTATTCCTGAGTGGACTGACCCTGTTAGCCTGTGTTTGCCTTTTCCTTCTAATCTGTAAGGACAGCTGCAGCAAGTCCCAAGGACCAACGAGGGGTGTGGGTATGGGAACAAAGCAGGGACGGTACCTTTCTGGTCGGACGTAAGAGTAGATGGTGTCCAGGGGAGGCAGAGGATCAAACCCCATCACAGACTGTGTGGTCACATCCTTTAGGAGGGGACAAAAACAGAGATGCTGGAGCACTGCTGGCAGCCTCAGCCTTCCTAAGTTTCAGCTGTTGAGACCTGACCCATCTGCCAGGAGGCAGCCACTCACTCCATCTGGCAGAAGTGCTGTTTCTGTTCCAAGAAACTTTGGGTCTAAGTGGAACAGTCTCTCCCAGAGGATAGTCAGGGGAACATGTATGACTTCCTCCATCAGTAGGATGAGGAGCGAAGGGCCTTTTCCACAGGCGCTACCATCTACGTCCACGTCACAAATGACCGGCCTGACTACACACGTGAACTAAGGAGGAGAGCACCGGGTCCCACTGAGCTGCTGGATCACCAGCTGATGCAGCCTTGGCCCACCCCCGAGAGAGTGCCAACAGAAAACACAGCAGGTACAGCTCTGTGAAGGATTGCTGCAGGGGTCTCCATCACAGAGAGTGGGACGCTATCTCTGGTGGGATAGCTCACTAACGCAACAATACAGTGAGGAAGGCCCAGAGAAGCTGGCTGAGGGGAAGAGCCCTCTGTACCAGTTCCAGCTCTGCCTGGCACGCAGGCCAATCTGTAGGCAGCTACAATGTGACTGGCACACACAAAGCCCCCATTTTCAGCATTCTTCTCTTACCGAGGGTAGGGCAGCAACAGCCTCCTTGATCTCAGAGAGTATCACATGGCGGTGGATGTTTCTGGGTGCACGCTGGTACAGCACCTTCCGCCTGAGGCCAGAGTAGACAATGGCAGATAAACTGATAAACTGGTATAAAACACCAAGTCAACCATACCCACCTTGGGAAAGATCCAGCAAGGACTGGCTTGTTCCAGTTGTGGTAAATAAAACCTCCCATCTCTCATTCTTGGGGGGAAACTGTGCTACTAGCCCTGTGGCAGAGTAGACTCTGAAAGCAAAGTCTACTAGATCAGTCTGCAATTTGGTACCTTCATCCGTGAGATGAAAATGAAGACGGCTGTGGGTACTCTGGTGAGACACTAAAGAAGTGTCCACAACAGAATCCCTGGGTGTGTCACTGTTACTGCTACCGTATGGGGCCTGCCGCCTGCTGGGCACAGAGCTGAGAAGCAGCGCAGGGAGAAGTATGCAGCCCATGCAGCAGTTCTAAGACTGGGGGGGCTAGAAGCAATAGTTCTTCCTCTTCCCCAGTCCTCAGACAGTCTGGAATCTAGCCACACGTCTACCACTGGTCCTCAGACAGTCTGGAATTTAGCCTCATGTCTACACTGGACCTCCTGATTCCATGGCCCAGGTAGATAACAGAGCCAGGATGCTGATGGGGACCATGAGCAAAACTGCACAAACGGGCAAAGGGGCTGCTGCTTCTTCTTCTTTTTTTTTTTTGGTTTTTTGAGACAGGGTTTCTCTGTGTAGCTTTGCGCCTTTCCTGGAACTCACTTGGTAGCCCAGGCTGGCCTCGAACTCACAGAGATCCGCCTGCCTCTGCCTCCCAAGTGCTGGGATTAAAGGCGTGTGCCACCACCACCCGAAGGGGCTGCTTCTTAAACGCAGCGTAACAGGTTCTATGTTACAGGAAACCCCACAGGTGGAGAGGAGGTCAGCTGCTCTGGTGACCTCTTGGCTCCAATCTTTGTCAAGAAGGGTAAGAAAAGCAATCATGATAGCAAGCATGGAAACACAGCACAAAAGCAGAAACAAACTAAACAAAACCACACACTCCTCCACATCTCTGTGCAGTAGCCATGCCCAGGACCCCCTGGTGGCTCCTTCAAAGTCAAGCTGAAATCAGAGGCCCTATGTCTATGAGAAAGACCCAGGAGGAGACACATAAAGGACTCATGCCAGCAGGTGCCCTCCCTAAGTTAGGTTCTCTGACATATCTGTCAGGCTCAGCTCACCTATTCTCACAGGCCTCCACAGCAGGGTCCCCGGCATCCACTGCTTGCAGAACCTCACGGACGTTTTCCTCCAGCCAGCTCATAATGGCGGGTTCTTTCCAAAGAAAGTGTGACCTCCCAAGGTACAGGCTCACCAGCTGGCTCAGGGCAGGGGGCTGGCTGTGGAAGAGCAAGGGAACCAGACCTTTGGCAGAGCTCCATGGTGGGCAGAGGGAAAGCCAGGAAAAGCCTAGTGCCTTGGACTAAAGGAGGTTAGCCCTCAGCCGCTGACCAGGGATATTCCACCTTCGGAGGGTTGGGTATTCCTGAAGGGCGGAGCACACTCCTTGGTGTCTGAGTTCAGTAATACTGACCACTTGACAGAAATGTGAAAAACACCAGAATGAGTATGTTTTCCTGTGTGGAACAGCACCAAAGGATGGCCCTCAGCTGCGGATTACGAGTCTGTAGGAAGGGTGGGGGCCATGACATGATATATATTGCTCTTTTTTCTGGTCTATGAGAAATGTGACAATACAGAAATCTGGAGAAAATTAATGATAGCAAAGATCATGAGCGAACCCCATTTTTTAGACTAGAGGCTGCTCACCTGCCCTGCAGAGGTGAGAAGTCTTGCACATGGATGTGGGCTCTAGGGGCTTCCTCAGCTGCATAGGGTCCCCCAGGACAGGCTCCTCTCTTCCTTTAAGGGTGAGGGGAACAGTGCCTACAGGCTCACATCGTTACCTTATCTCAGCATCTGGCCCAAAAAAGCGGTGATCTGAAACTGTTGCATCAGGCCGCACACTACAATACTCCAGCAATGGCATAAGAGCTGAAAAAAAAAAAAAGGGTAAAGGCTCCATGTATTCTGCAGCCCTTATTGTAATGGCTCCCAGCCACTAAGTATTCTTAAGGTAAAGGAAGCTGGATAGCCAAGGGGCCATTTCTGACCACCATTGCCAATTTGTTCCTAGGCTGGGTCTCTCACACTAGATGCCAAGGTACCTCTGAACCCTGGGGAAGTCCATGCATATCCTGCTGCCTCTTGTTCCATTTGCATCCAAGGAAGACTTGCCTATCCCCTCCAAGCATGGGTGGCTGGATGCTTTGATCATATGAAGGTCAGACGTGAGAGTGGAGCTGACTGTGCCCTGCAAGAGCTAACTCTGCAGGGACCAGGAGCAGATCAGTGGCTAACACAGGGCTCCCTTGCATGTAGTACTATTCAGCGAAGTGCTAGCTTCTCTAAAACAGCCCGCATGCTGGTAATCTACCAACACAGTCCTCCCAGTGACTTCCTGGGGACATGCTCATACTGCAGCATCCTGTGAGGAGGTAATGCTAGCTACACCAAACCACATAAGGCATAAGCAGCTTCTAAGTAATGGAACTGACCCTCACTGGGGTTAGCAAATAGGCACTATTTCTGCTTGAGGTTGCTCAGGTCTGGTGGGTAGGCAGAGTTCTGGCCAAGGCTCAAGGAACTCAGAGTCTACAATGTGGTACCAATTCTGGGACTTTCTAGTAGAAAAGAAGTCGGCCCCATAGGAATCTTGTCAGTTTCACTCTGAGTACACTCTTAGGAAAGATCTGGGTAGGTAATCACCTTACTCTCCTGGCCACGTCTGTGAGAATGCCTGGACAGTAGACCAGGGCCTCCTCCTGGCTACTCACAGCCAGTGCCCTTCAAGCTGCATCTGGGCTAGCCTTAGGCCTTTCTAGATACTACATCTGCTTTTCTCCCTCTAGTACCAAAGACCATCTAACATACTGCATGTTCTGGAAAATGCCCTGCTCTCCCATCCCGAAAGTAAACCTCAGGGAAGACATCTGTCCTCTCTCTTCCCACCCTCCCCAAACTTGTAGCAGGCTCATTGAAGCAGGTAGACTAGCTATCTAACTAGAACCACAGCAAGTCTTTAGGCCTTTAGGGAAAGGCAATCTTCCCGTGAAGTATGGGGAGGGCTGTGACCTAGACTCGATCCCCAGACAAGGGGTGGCGCTTACCTCCAGGGAACATAGTGAGTGCCTGCTGTATCAGGAGGGAAGCCTGCTGCCTGGCAGAGGCGAGCTCATGCTCAGGTAGGTCTGTTTGCTGACTCAGAAGGAAATATGCCAGTGGAACTGAGAAGGCAAAATTTGGGAGCTGGGATAGGTTCCGATGAGCCTGTAAGGGACGAAGAAACGAAGTCTGCGGCCTTAAGCTTGTGAAGACAGAACGCATCGTTTACAAGTGTACGGTGGATACCAGGTGAGCCCCACAACTGTTCCTTGTGGGCCTCTCACCTTAACTCAGGATGAAGAAAACCCATTCTCTACATGTAGGAAACACAAGAGGACACAGAAGGATAGGAATCAGCCCAGCCAGATGACAGATGCTAGAGCAGCAGGCGGGGCCTCAGAGGCCCCTAACAATGGGTGTCCCCTGCCTAGACTCTCAGCTCTGGAAGCAGGGAAGCCAGCCTTCTTGCCTATGCAGAAAGCTTACAAAGTAAGTCATCAAAAGTGAGGTCTGACTCCACCTAACCTAGAAGTGTTTTCCAGTGCTTTCCTTTCTTTCTCTATGGTTCGTGAGAAGGCTGGTGACTTGTTCTACGTCTTCTCCATCAGGTATGTATGGTGGTGCACAAAGATACATGAGTGCAGAGGCTGGAGGTCTTTCCTCAATTGTTTTCCAAATCTATCTCAGTTCTTAGCTTTTAAAAGTCATCCACACTCTATTTATTTAGTGTGCACGTGTACATACACATGCACACCGTAGCACATGTAGAGGCCAGAGGACAACTTGCAGAAGTCGGTTCTTTCCTCCCACTATGTGGTCCTAAGGACCAAACTTACGTCATCAGGCTGGTCTCAAGGGCTTTACCTGTGAGGCCGTCTCTCTGCTTCTCGACCTTTATGTTCTGAGATAAGTCTCTCACCACACCTAAGAGCATCAGTCTGTCTAGGCTAGCTAGCCAATGCACCTGCCCCTGCCCTGTGCCCTACAATAACTGGGGTTACATCACAAACCACTGTGCCCTGCTTTTTATTCTACAACTACATAAGCCACAATGATCACTTGCCTGCAACCCTTTGTCATTTCCTGTAGCCATGCTCTCATGAGCTCCAGGGAGTCTACAAATCAGATCCCAACAAGCAAAACTTCCTGGCCAACTACACCAAACATCATGTAACTTAAAATGATTTAGCCCTTACTAGGCCCTGGTGGAAGCAACCAGCACAAAACCCAATGCCTCTCTTCTCTGACAAGAACCAACCATGGGATGGGATGGGAGTCCTGTACTCTCTACAGTGTCTAGCAGTTGCATTATGGAGAACAGCAGAGCTGATCTTAAAGCATGGTAGTTAACTCGATAAACTGAAATTGTCACTTTGACACATGTCCACAGTCATGGACAGACAGTTATGTTCTTTCCTGGTGATGTTGGGCACCCACGGTATACTTAGCATTCATAGCAGCTGGGCCAGAGACTAGCAGTGTGGTGTCAGGCCATTCTTCACTTTTATTTACATGCAAATCTGGCAAGGCACAAGGGACTGGTTTATGCTGTCTCTCCAGCATTTCTGCAGACTGTGGTTCTGTATGCTGAGGTTCCCTGTGTCAACCCTATATGGATGGTGCTCTGCCTCATGATTGCCTCTTAAGTGGACCACAGTGAGTTCTGGGGTTTTCCCAACTTTTCATCACTACTAGTACCACTGTTTGTGCATACGTACTTGGTGCAGGCCTGTGAACTGGGGTTCTCGAAAGGCTACTGGGACACCATCTAGGAAGACTGTAATTGTTCAGCAGAGGTAATGAGGAAGCCAGAAAAGCAGGAGGCCCTAGGGATCTACCTGGGCTGACTCATGCCTTCACCATCGTATCACAAAACTGTCCCTCAAACACAGAGATGTAGCTGAGCCAGGTAAGGGAGACACACAGCTTCCACATACCTCCCACTCCTGGAAGAGGCGGATCAGGTACTCATAGTTCCGGGCCCGTAAGGCCAGGTGGTCAATAAGCAGCAGCATGCACAGGGGGTCCTCATCTGGCTCAAGGCTTCCGAGGCAGCACAGTAAGCGGAGACAAGGGAGACAGAGGGAGTGTGGTCATGGCTCGAGTCCCCACAGATCTGGGGCCACTGTGGTGGGGACAGGTGGCCATGCAGTCAAAGTGAATACTCACCTCAGGATGAGCTTGCAGTACTCCAGTGCAGTACGTGGGCATCCTCGCTTCTCCAAGAAACTCATCTGCTTGTAGAGGGCCAGGTAGAAGCTCCTAGATCAAAGACAGTTATCCATGAATCAGTGACAGAAAGGCAGCAGAGCACGACAAGTGAGAGGCCCAGCAGTGTGTCCGCCCTCTGGGTTGAGACAGCATTTCCTAAGTGGCTAGATATAGTGTTTGTGAGCATCCCCTGTGTGTCTGGAGGAAATACGTGCTCCTTGTCATTTAGTTATAAATGTACTTAGACATGAAAATCAAGCTTTCCTGGTTTTGAGACATGGTCTGACTATGCTGCCAAGTCTGACCTTGAACAAACTGGCTCAAGAGATCTTCCTACTTCAGAATGCTGAGTCTGTTCACGGGTGCCACTATGCTAGGCTACAATCAAGTGTATGTGAAACCTCTCTTTTCTTCTTTTTCTTTTTTGCTTCCTTAAGAGGAGATCTTATGTAGCCCAGGCTGGCATCAAATTACTATGTAATCAGAGATGACCTCAACTGATTCCTACCTCTCAGTGCTGTGACTACAGGCATGTGCCACCATACCTGGCAAAACCTGCCTTCTTGCTAGTTGTTTTCTGATTACCATTTAAAGGAAGAGAATTAGAACCTATATAATACTCTTAACTTATGCTCAGATTTTAACAGTTGTCATAGCCTTACACCTGGATGGATAAAGCTGGACAGCTTTAGTCATCTTGGTGACTTAATTTTAGAACTTGTTTAAAGAAGTAAGAGTTTAACTAGAAGAGACAAAAGCAATACACAGGAACCCAACACTGTGCAGGAGAGCAGACAATGGCTGTGGCTAAGGTGGGGGACTTCCTGGTGCGGCAGACAGGGATATCCAGAAAGTAGAGTGCTACGTGTGAGGGAGGAAGGGGGACACGTACAGGTGGGCGGGCTTAGAGAAACACGGAAAAGAGAGTACTCGCTGCAGGATTCCTCAAGTCAAGCTGAATCCATGCTCATCTCAGATTTAAGAATCAGGAGACACAACTGCAAAGCATTCTACAATAGTTTAACCTCACTGGGAATGGGTCTCTTCCTCCAAAAACATGGGAAGCATGATTCCTGCCCTCACTGTTCTGTGGCTTGTCAGAACTGTTATAACCTGAATAGGTTTAATTTTGGACCAATCTGATGCCTGGTTCCCTGAGCCCAGTCCTCTGCTGTGAGCACACCAAAGCTTACAAGGTACTCTGGATCTTCAGGACCCTGATCCATCCTCAGGGACAGTCTTGCATCACCTGTTCCCCACTAAACTCACAATAGTCACTCACGTGACTTGAAAGTAGCCCATCACTCACTCTAGGGTGAACCAAACTCACCTGTTCTCAGGTCTGCGGTAATCCAGCCGGCAAGTCCCACTGGTGAGACTGAACAAGGGATGGAATGCACACTCCATGCTGTACAGTGCTCTCTCTGTGGGCCACAAATACCAGAGGAGGGTGTCACAGACACAATGACTGTAACTCTCTCCTCTAACAACTCAAAACAAGGAACGTTCTGGAAGGAGGGAGGTCATGTAACTGGGACCCTGAAAGAGAGAGGGCACACACAGGACTTCCCAGGTATTCTTCAATGACTCTAAGTTTACTGCAACATACATTTGTAAGCTCCAGAGGGAAATGCTTCATATACCAGATTACAACTGGTGCTGTGATCTGCTAACACCAAGTACCCACGTGTGTACGCCAACATGCATCCTCACGAAACCTGCACAGGTGTCTTCACAGCAGCACCATTTCCAATAGCCAGAAAACAACCTAAGTGTCCATCGGCCGATGACAGGTACAGAAAGTGCAGTCTGCACACAGATGGAGTATTATATAGCAAAAACAGTGTGCCAGTATGATAC
Organism: Peromyscus leucopus; assembly: GCF_004664715.2. Lineage (NCBI taxonomy): Eukaryota > Metazoa > Chordata > Mammalia > Rodentia > Cricetidae > Peromyscus > Peromyscus leucopus. Next base: position 126,119,118 of record NC_051067.1, on the reverse strand, counting down.
ATGCTCCAACAGGGATAACGAAGACGGTAAACGAAAGAAGCCAAGCACAAAGGCCACACGTTTGCGTGAACTCTACGCTTCAGGCACAACTGCAGACAACGGACACTAGCAGTTCCCAGGACCGAAGGACAGAACTGCTTACACAGACCAGAGCGCTTTACAACTGACAGGTACAGAGGGTGGTAGAGGCTACACAACTGGCGTGCACTAGATACAATCAACTGTATGTTCCACCCAGGTGGGCTCTATCTATCTCCGTGGAGCATCCTCTGTCATCTCAGGAAGTAGCATTTGCCTGTGAGCCGGAGGGGCTCGAGGGGCTCGTGCAGGTAAGCTGGCTCACCTATAAGGTCTCGAGCCATCTCTTGATCCTCCTGAAAGCGGCAGGCGTCACTGAGCTGCAGAAGTGAGTCAACATGATAGGGACTTGTCTGGAGCAGAACCTGTTGGAAAGGAAGATAGTTTTAGAGAAAAACTGCAGGTAGAACCCTTGGCACCAGGCCGTGCCCCATGCTAGGAAAAATGATCAAAAATGAAATAGTCATAGGTTTTGTTTTTTTTTTTTTGTTTTCAGTCTTTTTTTCCCCTAAAGCTTTATTTATTTATTTTATGTTAGAGTGCTTTGTCTGCATGTACAACTTTATGCCAGAAGAGGGCATCATATCCCTCAATGGATGGTAGTGAACCACCATGTTGTTGCTGGGAATTGAACTCAGGACCTCTGGAAGACCAGCTAGTACTCTTAACCACTCAGCCATCTCTCCAGCCCTAGCTTTTCTTTTTTCTTTTCTTTTCTTTTCTTCCTTCCTTCCTTCTTTCTCTCTTTTTTTTTTTTTTTTTTTGAGAGAAAGGGTTGCACTATGTATTCTTGGCTGGTGGAATTCACTATGTAGACCAGGCTGCCATCTAACTCGGAGATTCACCTGCTTCTGCCTCCCAAGTGCTGGGATTAAAGGAGTATACCACCATGCCTGGCTCATAGTCTACTTTTAACTCAAGGTATATGGTGTTGTGGCTCAGCTGAACCACTGATCTAGTTGAAGGTAGGAATCAGAAACTGGCCTAATTAGCTCTCTATGCCCTAACCAAGAGCATGGAAATTATCATTTTTCTAACTAACTTTTTTTTTTAAAGATTTATTTATTATGTATACAGTGTTCTGCCTGCATGCCAGAAGAGATCTCATTACAGATGCCTGTGAGCCACCATGTGGTTGCTGGGAATTGAACTCAGGACCTCTGGAAGACAAGCCAATGCTCTTAACCTCTGAGTCATCTCTCCAGCCCTGGAAATTAGCATTTTTCTTCTCCTCAAAGGAATGTGACATCATTCAGGGGTCAGGTATACAAAGGCACAAAGTATGAGCTCCTCTTTGTCCTCAGTGATTACAAACTGTGGCCCACACTTGGGGCTGACGGGGTACTCAGAACACAGGCTGGGGGAGCACAAAAGGCACAGGGTACCTGAAGAAGGGAGTCACGAATACCCACTGCTGTATCACCTAAGCTAAAGGCAAAGACAGCCGGGGAAAGACCCCACAATGCCCTGCACACAGTCCGCAGAAGGGAACTGAGGGCAGAGTGTGGCTCTCCTCTGAGGAGCCAAGCACACTTCCTCTGAACACAGGGTCTGATTGCTCTGCACACAGGGATCTTCCATTCTTAGGGGAAGCAGCTGCTCTCAGACAAGCCTCCCCAAACCACAGAGGGAGCTGGCCCAGGCATAGTACACCACTTGATCTCTGCCATCAGGAGCTGCAGGATTACGCACCACAATGTTGTTTGGCTCCATGGACTCCACAGCCACCAGGAACTTGTGCTGTGCTTGCTGGTACTCCTCATTGTGCTCAAATGCAAAGAAAGAAAGGCCTTTCTTGGATTCCAGCAGCCGCATTGACAGACCTGGAAGAAATGACTATTGCTCAGGGAGGGCGTGCTGGGGGCCAGGCTGTAGCACTTGGCAGGACTCTGCAGTGCCAGGCAGTCACAGTCCTCCTGTTGTTCCTGGCACAAATACACCACATGAACTCAACTCAAACTGAGTGTCTGGTGCATGTTGCCAGTTCTGATGCTATACAGGCTGTAAGATGATACCTGCCGAGAGCTCTTGCGGAGTGTGTAGGCCTGCTCACACTGCAGGAGCTGTACCAAGACCTAGAGTCCTGTCTGTTTTGCTTCCTCAGACCCACCCAGAGTACACACAGGAGGGAAATGTGCCAGGTCAGTATTGCTGGCTAGAAGCCAAACTAGAGACTACAGCACTGTATCCGCCTGGTGGGAACACCATGTCCAGGTTTGGGGGATTAGCATCCAAAGTGGCTATGCAGTGAGCACTACACCAGATCCTACAGGTGATGGTGAGTTATAACTAGATGCTTTTTCTCTGTTCCTTATGTACAATGTTGAGTGTACAGGAATTTCTCTCTGGTAAATTTCCATTAAAGGGCTGGAGAGATGGCTCAGAGGTTAAGAGCACCAACTGCTCTTCCATAGGTCCTGAGTTCAATTCCCAGCACCCACATGGTGGCTCACAACCATCTGTAATGAGATCTGGTGCCCTCTTCTGTATACATAATAAATAAATAAAATCTTAAAAAAAAAAAAAATTCCATTAAATAGGACAGTAATTCTTGGTCACTAAGTTCCCCTCCTAAAATAGTCCTATCTAAGGCCAGAGTCTAGCAGGACCACACGGTCAACAAGCTTGCCTACATGTGTAGGTGTTCTTGTTGACAAGGCAAGAGACAAAAGATACTGTTAGGCACCAGTGCACAGGCCCAGAGCTCCCATACGGTTCTTCACCCGCACAGAAGAGCCAGGACTGGTGGGGAGAGGCAGGCCTATTACATCACTATCACCAGCCCAGCTACACACCCTTACCCTCTGAGGGGCTCTCATGCCTGTCGATCGAGACATGGAAAAGGGTCTCTGGACACTTCCATCATGCCCTCTTGTCTCTCTGTACTGCTGCTCTTTTTCTTTTCTTTCTTTCTTTCTTTCTTTTTTTTTAGAGACAGGGTTTCTCTGTGTAGTTTTGGAGCATGCCCTAGATCTCACTCTGTGGACCAGGCTGGCCTTGAACTCACAGAGATCCACCCAGCTCTGCCTCCCGAGTGCTGGGATTAAAGGTGTGTGCCACTGCCGCCTGCCTTGCCCTCTTTCTTTAAATTATGCATATTTGGTAGCTTGCTATGAAATAACAATTTAAAGTAAATGTGACTGCCCAAGAGAACCAAGAGTATTAGTACCGAATCTAAGTCACTGCCCAAAACCCAGCAGGGCCTCACCTGGTTTGCTGTATCGGGGCCAAGTGCTTTTAGGGGTTGTCAGCCATGTACACTTGGGATATACACGCTGTCTTTGTCGAGGCCTGGAGAAACAGAACACAGTACAGTTTTATTTTCCATAGTGGACAGGGACCAGATTGGTCTGCCTAATCTCCATGGGAACTGTGAAACTCAAGATGCAGGCAAGGAAGTTACATGGAAAAGAAGCTGAGTAGAGTGGCTAGTGGGCAAGATGGAACTGGGCATTAGCAACAGAGTAGCCACCATCATATAACCACAGAAACAGAAAAACGAATTCAGGCTGCAGGTGAAGCTCTGAGAACTTGCCCAGCACATGTGAGGCTCTAGGTTCATCCACAGCAAAGACAAATTAAAAGAGAAAGTTTATACAGTCCACTAAAAAGGCAGAGGGGGACAGGTGTGGTGGCATACAGTTTTAATCCCAGCACTCAAGAAGTAGATGTAGGTGGATCTCTGTGAGTTTGAGGCTGGCTTTGTTTACACAGAGAGCTCCAGACAGTCAAGGATACATATTGAGACCCTGTCTTACACAAAAAGGTAGGAACATGAATAAGGAAACAAAAAAATTGAAAGCCCAAAATAAAACAATAAAAATAAGCCAGGCCAGCCAGGTAGTGGTGGCACACGCCTTTAATCCCAGCACTCGGGAGGCAGAGCCAGGCGAATCTCTGAGTTTGAGGCCAACCTGGTCTACAGAGAGAGTTCCAGAACAGGCTCCAAAGCTACACAGAGAAACCCTGTCTGGGGGGGGAGGGGGGAGTAAGCCAGGCCTGATAGTATTCTGTTGACACACATGAGCTATGAGCTGGCTCCTCTAGCGCATCAGTAACCCTTGGTTATGGCTAAGTGCAAGACAGTGAGAGGAACATCTGACTGATACATCAACACAGTGAAGTCTGAAGAGGAAGCAACGGTGATAAGGAAGACCACTGAAGGGCATGAGCACATGTGTGGAACAACATTAGCCTGACAGGAGCACTAAAGGTCTGCAGGGAAAGGAAGGCCAGGCTCCTCACACAGATCTTGCATGGATCATAGGAGCCAAACCTCCCCACCTCCCCATGTCCTGATCAGATGGTGACCAGGAGGGCACAGATGGCAGGGGAGGAGAAAGGAGCTTCCTGCTTCCAGGAGGGAGAGCTGGGTTGACCTGAGTGAGTCACATGTGGATATGTGTGACTCTCTATGCTTCCTTGATAATTTCAGCCACTTCGAAAAGAATGAGTAACAAGTTGTATTTTCAGAAACAAGGTAGAAAAGCTTTTTTTTTTTCTCTCAAAAAGAAATAAAATAACTGAAGGAGAAAACTAAGTGTATTAGAGAAATAGTCAAAATCTGAAGGAAAAGAAGATAGGCAGTTAACCCATAGATGGTTCCTGGTAGGACCTGAGAAGTGAACTGTCCCAAGCCTACGGGATCTGGGAAGGCCATCCTGCCTAGCCCTGAAGTGAGCCTTTAGCCTGGAGGGGGGGGAATTTAGGGTCCAGAGGGAGGGTCCAGAGGAACACCTTGAGGTTCTCAGACCCACAGAGTGGAGGGCATGTTCAGAAGGGTTTGGGAAGGAGCTTTGGACAGATACTGTCACAACAGGAAGTTGAAGTCCCCAAAAGAGCAGTGACCACATTGGGAGAAAAAAGGCTCCAGGCTTTGCCTCAAAGCAGTAGGGTAAGGGGTGGAGAATGAAAAGGAAAAACACCGCAGCTTCTAGGAGAAATCTTTGGTAGGACATAACTTTTTTTTTTAAACCAGGGTCTTTATATTTTCACCCAGGGTCTCTTCATGTAGCCTAGACTGGCCTTGAACTTGAAATCCCCCTGCTTCAGCTTCCTCAGCCCAGGCATTACAGGTGAGCACCACCAAGTCTAGCCAAGGATGTGTTTTTAAAAAATCTTTTGTTTCAGTTGGGCAGTGATGGCACACACATTTGATCCCAGCACTGGGGAGGCAGAGACAGGTGGAGCTCTGAGTTGGGGCCAGCCTGGTCTACAGCTAGTTCCAGGACAGCCAGGGCTACACAAAGAAACCCTGTCTTGAAAAACCAAAACCAAAACCAAACACCAAACTTTTATCTTTAAAAGCTTTTTTATATTTGTTTCATGTATATGAATGTTTTGTATACATGTATGTATGTGTACTATGAGCATGCCTGGTATTGTGGATGTCAGAAAAGGGTATTAAAAGTCCCTGAAACTGGAGTTACAGATGGTTGAGTACTAGGAATAGAACCAGATCTTCTGAGAGAGCAACAAGTGCTCTGAACTGCTAATCAGCTCTCTAGCCTGTTTTTTACATTTTTAAACTGATCCATGTATTTGTGGATCCATGTATTTGAGTATTTCACACTCATGCACACATATGGGCATACATGTGCCATGGTTCAGTGTGAAGGCTGGAGGAAGGACAACTGAGGTGAATTATTTCTCCTTCCATCATGTTAGTCTCTAGGACTGAACTTGGCAGCAGGCAACGTGACTTTCTGAGCCACCTCTCTGGCCCAACTTAACAGTTTTAAAGAAATAAATATAATACTATAAAAGTAACAAAGGAACTGAGGTCATGGTGGTATCTGCCTATAGTCTAAGCTGTTCAGTAGTTTAAGTCCAGGATTGAGGGATGGTCTATGTGTACTCAGCATTTGTAAGGCTGTGGGTCTAACCCTAGCACCATATAGAGTGAAATAAATACAATTATTAACTAATATCAGTAACTACAATTTACAGAAACAGAACATAAAAACTATAACGGAATGGCAGACAGACAAAGCAGGGGTGCGGGGAGAGAGCAGGAGGGCTAAACCTCACTGTCAGTTTGACAATAATTGGAATTACTAAGACACACTCTGGTATGTTTGTGAAGGCACTTATAGAAAGACTTATCCTGAATGTGAGCAGCACCAACCTACGGGCTAGAATATTGAACTCAATAAAGGGTGAAAAGAAAACCTTCTGAGCCCCGGGATCTCTCTCTCTCTGCTTCCTGACTGCGGACACACGTGACCTCTGCCTCCCACTCCTGCCGCCATGTCTTTCCTATGACAGACTGTGTCCCCCTAAACTGTGAGCCACAATAAATCCTTCCTCAAGTCTCTTCTCTCAGGTGTTTGTCACAGCAACAAGAAAAGTAACTAATACAATGAAACAGAAAACTTGGCCCAGAGCAGTATAAGTAAAAGAGAGAACAATTGATTGATTGGTTGATTGGTTGGTTGGTTGGTTGATTGATTGATTGATTGGCAGGCTAGCTTCATGTATTCCAGGCTAGCTTCAAATTCACTATGTGGCTTAGGGTGGCTTTGAACTCCTGGTCCTCTTGCCTCTTCCTCCCAAGTGCTGGGAGTACAGTTGTGTTTTACCAAGACTGGGTTATGTGTTGTTGAGGATCAAACCCAGGACTTCAAGCATGGTAGACAAGCACTCTACCAAATGAGCCTATAATCTCAGCCCCAAAAGGGACTGAGATTAACATTTAAAGTATGAATATTTTTCATCAATGTTCCCAAAAGAAGACATAAAGGTCAGAAAAATTAAACATTAAAAATATAAAATAAGAATAAGCTGGGTGGTGGTGGCACACGCCTTTAATCCCAGCACTCGGGAGGCAGAGGCAGGCGGATCTCTGTGAGTTCGAGGCCAGCCTGGGCTACCAAGTGAGCTCCAGGAAAGGCGCAAAACTACGCAGAGAAACCCTGTCTCGAAAAACCAAAAAAAAAAAAAAAAAAAAAAAGAATAAGCTGGGTGGTGTTGGCACACGCCTTTAATCCCAGTACTCGGGAGGCAGAGGCAGGCAGATCTCTGTGAGTTCGAGGCCAGCCTGGGCTACAGAGTAAGTTCCAGGACAGTCTCCAAAGCTACATAGAGAAACCCTGTCTCGGGGGAAAAAAAAAACAAAAAAAAGAAATAAAGAAGTCAGTCAGTCATGGTGGTAGACACCTTTAATCCCAGTACCTGGGGAACAGGAGCAGGAGGAGCTCTCTGAATTCCAGGCTAGCCTGGTGTATACACTAAGTTCCAGGCCAGCTCTTACTACATAATGAGATTGTACTCAAAAAAACAAAAGAACGAAAACGCCCAAACAAACAAACCTGCAGGGACACAAGGAAAGTAGGAGTGAGCAACAAACGAAACACCAGTGGGCTCAGCCACAATCTAAGAAGTCAAAGTAGAAACAAAACTCTTGTGTCTGCAGTGAGGAGGAGAGGCTGACCCCGGGTGGAGTGGGGATCTAAGCTGCACACAACTCCCGAGGGTGGCGCAGCAGCAGGTAGCTCTCTGTCACAAAATGCCAGGCGTGTACCCAGCCCAGCATCGGGGTCAGTACCCAACCCTGCACACCATCGCATGGAGGATGGCAACCTAGGAAACCAGATATGCAAACCAGGCTGTACAGTGACCAGCAGAATCCTCTCCTGGTCATAAAGCAAAGGTTGGCATGTGCCCCGGCAATATGTAATCAATTATCAAAAATAACCTGGGGATGTGGTAAGAGAATGAAAGTCAAAGGTCAAATGACTAATTTTTTTTCATAAGAATCACTTGTTTTACAATCAGAAACAAACAAACAAACAAAAAAACCTCACAAAACTTTAAAAAGCCAATGCTAGGGACTGGAGAGATGGCTCAGATGTTAAGAGCACTTGCTGCCTTTTTTTTTTTTGGTTTTTCGAAACAGGGTTTCTCTGTGTAGTTTTGCGCCTTTGCTGGAACTCACTTTGTGGACCAGGCTGGCTTCAAACTCACAGAGATCCGCCTGCCTCTGCCTCCCAAGTGCTGGGATTAAAGGCGTGCGCCACCACCGCCCCGGCACTTGCTGCCTTTATAGAAGGCCTGGGTTTGGTTCCCACCATCCACATGTATGCTCAAAACTGTATGTAACTCCAATTCCAGAAGACCTGACCCCCTCTCTGGCTTCTTCAGGTACTGCATGTACATGATACATTTTCATACATGCCAATACTGAGTGCATTGTCATACATGAAGCACTATTTTTATTTATTTATTTGGTTTTTGAAGACAGGATTTCTGTGTGTAGCTTTGGTGCCTTTCCTGGATCTCACTCTGTAGCCCAGGTTGGCCTTGAACTCACAGAGATCTGCCTGGCTCTGCCTCCTGAGTGCTGCTTAAAGGCGTGCACTTGAGAAGCTGAGGTTGAAGGATAGAGAACTCAAGTCTAGGGCCACAGAAGGGACCCTGTCATGAACAATCAAAGATAGAGCTTTCTAGACATTCTGATGGAGAAGTGGAGAGAATACACATTGCTTCCTAACAAAATCCCAGAGGTGGACCCTTGTACCCTTTTCCTTAATCACGGCACACCCTACAATGCTATCCCTGTGACACGTGACCCAGATCCTAAGAACTACTAAACCATCACAGATACAACATCTCCTATCACCCCAGCTTTGGATTACATTAGTTCCTGATTGAAAAACAAAAATGGGACCTCGAACCACAAGGTCTTTAGCATCTTTGTAAAAATATGATGTATATCCTAGAGAAGGTGTGAGGGACAAAGCCCAGCTCCATGGAGTCTGATGATTTCACAAATCATTTCTCTTTAACAGTTTCAGGCACGATGCTAAGAGCTCTACTTGTTCACTACAGATGTAAATATTTCCCCCTTAGGAAGAACTCATGGCAATCCTTCTGCCTCCGTCTCCCTCTAGAGTCTGAGAGAGACTGACAAAGCGTGAAGAACACAGATTGACCAGGGCCTCACCTTTGTTCTCCCAGGACTGCTCGAGCACCAAAATACCTTTTCAGTTCTGTATCTGGATTCAAGTGTCTGAGGAGGAAGTTTAGAAAGAAAAATTATGTTCTACAATAACTATAAATTTTTATAAAGTTTAAATTTTTATAAATTCACAGAAGGATATAATAGGGAACTTGGCATGGTGGTGCATGCCTGTAATCTCAGTACTTGGAAGGCTGAGAAAGGAGGACCAGGAGTCCCAGCCAGCCTTGAGCACACCGTGAGACCCACTCTCAGAAAGCTGGCAACAACCTCTGTGGTGGGAACTATGTCACATTTCACTGAGGATCTGTAAAACCAACACATGGATACTTATCCAAATGTGAACTGGTGCTCTACACAGTTCAAGAATCCAAGATATATAAAGCTAAAAGTCCTCTGAAATATGGATGAGGGTTTCTTCTTCCTCGTGATTGATTTGTTTTGAGGCAGAGTGTCTCACTCTGTAGCCCAGGCTGTCCTTGAACTTGTGGCACTTTTTCTGCCTCAACCTAATGAGTGCGAGGATTACAGCACAAGCCACCATACCCAGCACTACAGTGCTTCATTTTGTTTTTACAGGGATCAAACGTGAAGCTCGTGGCACAGGGGACGGGATCCGGGGCATTTCATATGCTGGGTGCACATTCTACCACTACATTGCGTCCCTACACCTTACCCCTTTACAACAAATACAGAACAATTCCTTCTCTGCATTCATCTTATGCAGCCCAGGCTGGCCTTGCACTCCTAGTTCTCCAGTCTCCGCGTCCCAAGTGCTGGGACTGGGATTACAAGTGTGTGTCTGTCACCAGGCCTGACTGAAAAAAAGACGGTCAATTTTCCTGTTTTTTTTCAAATACTGTTCTTCTCTCATGAAGTGAGGGCAGGGCTGTACCTGTGCTCCACATAGAGGACATGCTTCCTGGAATTCAGTGGAGGGGGGCCTGGGTGGATGACCCCACTGCTGTCTTCAATCCTCTCTAAGATGCGATCAATATCTTCTAGCCCATTTTCCTAAAAGACAGAACAACCTGTTAATCATTACAGTGACTTTCACTGCTAGGATTCTAGGCACGTACCACCATACCTGGCTCTGACTTTACTTTCAATATTATAACCATCAGCGACAGGATCATTTACGTTGAAAAAGAATGATTATATTGACTTACTTCCTGAAAGACATGATCATATGCTGCACATACATTCAGAAAGGAGACGTGTCTCACTAGAGAAAGCCAGGAGAGCTGGAATCACAGAGTCAGAGGGCCCTGGAGATCATAAGCTAACACACCACATTCTGTCCTCCAGAGGAGCTTCCCTCCCTGAGTAAGCTGAGTCATGACCCTTCACTGGAGAGTAACAGAGCCTTGGCTTTTTTCAGAGCTGAGAGTAAGACATGGGGCAGAGGCAGCGACAGGGCCGGGCCATCTGATAACAGGTCCACAGTGGCGCCTGCACTCACGGTGAGCTTACGCCGTCAGGGTGAGACGAAAGTAAGCTGAGCAGGGAAGAGATTTAGAAGAAACACTCACCTCAAAACACAGAACCCAAGAGTGGGGTCTGACAACCAGAGAGCAAGGGGCACAAGCCAGAAAGATCTGGGAGTGGTTTTCCCTTTTGTTCTCCTGACCTCTCAGCTACACTTCAGTGAAAGCAATCAAAGCGCTCAACAAAACAAAACTTTCTCCAGAACCAGCCTGAGGGAGCAGCAGGGAACAGTGAGGCTCAGGCAGAGGAACCAGTCAGTGTGACAACATACCGAGGATTCTCCTGTGCAGCTTTTCTTATTTTTCTGCTTCTTTTTCTTCTTTCGGAGTTTGCCACTTGCATTAGACTAATGGAAGGAGACATTTTAATCAATGGAAAGAAATGAAATTGGAAACATTAAGAACTATGCAACAGCCAGGCGTGGTGGCGCATGCCTTTAATCCCAGCACTTAGGAGGCAGACACAGGTAGACGTCTGAGTTTGAGGCCAGCCTGGCCTATATAGAATTCCAGGCTAGCCAGGGTTATATGGTGATACGCTGAATTAAAAATAAAATAAAATAAAAATGTAAGCAACAAGTTCAATCCTCAGTGTGGCAGTCCCCATTCCTCCTCCTCCATCCTCAAGTCTTTCCAATTCTCTTGAGTTTCTGCAGTAAGAAACACCTGCCATGTCTGTGCCAGTGACCATGGCCTCTCTCGTACCCTGCCCTGATGTGCGTCAGGGCTTCCTGTGGCCTACAGGAGACATAGCTCACAGGACCGCCCAGCCACCTGACCACTGCCACTCTTTTGTCGTTTTGCCATCCATTCCCTGCTGTGCCCCACCTACCCTGAGGACGGGGACTCACCGAGTCAGGTGCCTCAGTGAGCCCTACCCCTGCTCTCTTGCAATACCTACTGCAGCCAAGTCCTTCTGTGAGAATTCAGGCTTCACCAGACTGAATTTTCTGATCAGACACAGATGCACTCGAAAGAGGCAGGTAGACACTCTATGTGGTACCCTTGAGGCTACTACTGGTCTTCAGATTGCCACAGAAACCTCATCCAGGTTCCTTGGGGCAACCAAACAATTGATGGACTCAAACTCAGAAGAATTCAGTAAACTGGAGTACAGGAAATATTTGCAGCACCTTGGGGCTTCCCCTCTGACATGCCTCAGTCACCCCATCACCATACGGTCCCCTGTACCTGTTCTGGGAACCCTGCCTTGGCCACATCCCCATCTTGCTTCGTCTCTGAGTTTCCACGCTGAGCCCTTCCTTTGTTCCCTGATGACACAGAGTCCGGCAGGGTACAGTCAGACTTCTCCCCGTTTACCACAAGGTCATCCTCAAGATCCTCGATGTTTATCTGGAGAAAAAAGACAGGAGGGAAATGAAAGCAACTGAGCACCCCAGTCCAGGGTACATGGACACACTACACAGGTAGAAATGGAGAGGACGCTGAATGGGCTCAGGGTGGGGTAGTGAGAAGGAAGGAGCATCTGACTCATGTAGCACCAGCACAATCCTGAGCTTGTGAATGACTTCTGGCTCCATCAGTGCACCCAAGATATATGAATGGTGCATGGCATCTTCATCTCTGGGCATGACATTCAGAACCCCCAAACCACAATGACCCCATTTACTGAGTGCCTCCCAAAGGCAACTTTAAATTTTTTTTATGTTTATGGGTATTTTGCCTACATGTATGTATATGCACCACATGAAAGTCTGGTGCCCATGGAAGTCAGAGGAGAATGTCATATCCCCTGGAACTGGGCAATTATGAGTCACCATGTGATTCTCTGGAAGAGCAGCCAGTGCTCTTAACCACTGAGCCATCTCCAGCCTCAATAAACGATTAACTCTGTTAGTCTTGCCAGACAAGGTACCACAATGCCTGTAACAGGCTGCTAAAAGAGAAGTTACTTTCTGAATTGGTCTAAGGAAGTCAGCATAACTCTTCATTCTGGGGAGTGATTATGTACCTAGAAATCAGAAATAGGGCTGGAGAGATGGCTCAGAGGTTAAGAGCACTGCTTGTTCTTCCAAAGGTCCTGAGTTCAATTCCCAGCAACCACATGGTGGCTCACAACCATCTGTAGTGAGATCTGGTGCCCTCTTCTGGCCTGCAGGGGTGTGTGCAGACAGAACACTGTATACATAATAAATAAACAAATCTTAAAAAAAAGAAAAGAAAAAGAAATCAGGAATAACGGCTGTCTGTGTATAGACAGAAGCGAGCAGGCATCTGGAAACATCACAGATATTTTCCTTTTTCATTGTTGAAAAACTCTCACAAATAGAATGCTAACACATTCTTTCTTTCCTCACAGAAATAATCACTATGCAAAACTTGCTAAAGATACCTCACCAGGCTGGAGGACAAAAAACAATGAAAATGGGCTAGAGGAAGAGTTCAGCAGTTAAGAGTACTGGCTGAGCCGGGCCGCGGCGGCTCATTCCTTTAATCCCAGCACTCGGGAGGCAGAGCCAGGCGGATCTCTGTGAGTTCGAGGCCAGCCTGGGCTACAGAGTGAGTTGAGATCCAGGACAGGCATCAAAACTACACAGAGAAATCCTGTCTCAGAAAAAAAAAAAAAAATTAATCCCATCCAAATAAAGACCTGGCCTTTGTCCGGGCTTCTGAGCAGTTAACATCTAAGCATCTGGTCATTCTCCACAGTAATGTCTTTTTCATTGGGGATTCCACCCACACTGCCCAGAGGATTTACAGGGGCCCTGAGGCCAAGTCAGATGGTAACAACATGATCTAATGTGGGTGTCCTCCTGAAGCCCTACAGATCTAGGTCAACCACATGAGCTATAAAGTAAAGCCCCTTCAAGTGAACCCCACCAATATACTGTGGAACCAGTTCATCTTGTAACCCGTGATGCCAAAAACAAGACAAAAAACCTGAACATGGAAACTCAGGTCACCTTCCCTGGCTGGGAGTGCTCCATGGACAAGGTCACGGACATCAGAAGTACTGGAGGCCCACCTCCATCAACATTGCTTCTGGTACGCCACTGTCTACAATGTCCCCCGCCGTACGTTGTAAGAACCAAATGAATTCTCTACTTCTCAATACTAAAGTACTGGAAGGCGGCCTTGAGAACCCCTACAGTTGGAACCAGAGTCAAAAGGGCAGTCATGTGAATTTTCCCCTCATACTCTCCAGCTGTGAGGGAGAAATATGCTCATTCAGGTTTGTAAGAGGTTAGTGAAAGATTTACATATTGTTCTAATATAATAAAATTACTGTGATGTGCACCGAAAGGATTTCTCTGGGTTGCTCTGTAGATCAGGCTGTCCCCAAACTCAAGAGATCCATCTGCATCTGCCTCTTGAGTGCTGGGATTAAAGGCATGCAGTACCATGCCTGGCTCAAAAAAAATTTGTTTTTAAAGACAGAGTCTCATGAACCAAGGCTCGCCTTGAACCCATATCAATCTTCCCGAATTAGCCTTCATGTACCACTACACCCAACTAAGTCAATTTTTTTAGTTAATTTTGTTGTCTTTTTTCTTTTGAGTTCATATGTATGTGCATATATATGTACACACAGTATATATAACTTTAAAAAAAAGATTTATTTATTTTATGTATATGAATGCTCTATCTGGATGTACAACTTTATGCCAGAAGAGGGCATCCACTATAGATGGTTGTGAGCCACCATGTGGTTGCTAGGAATTGAACTCAGGACCTCTGGAAGAGCAGCCAGTACTGTTAACTGCCAAGCCATCTCTCCAGCCCCTACACAGTACATAAAATATACATAATAGATACTATATAGAGACCATACACATAGACCACAACACATATTATTCATATCTATATTATATATTTATGTATGTAAGTATAATATGTTTCTATATATAAACACACTTAATATTTATTAATATAAATATATTTGTATATAAGTTTATGTTATATATTATATATTAAATATATAAATATAAAACAATATACCTATATATGGTATATATTATAGCCTCTATATAGTTATATATTACAAATATAATGTAAGCATAATTAAATATAAGCAATATACTTACATATACTGTATATATATTATATATTATAACATATCTATATATATTATATGTTTTTGTGTTTTTGAGACAGCATCTCTATACGTGGCCCTGGCTATCCTAGAACTCATTGCGTAGGACAATCTAGCCTCAACTCACAGAGATCTGCCTGCCTCTTGGTGCCATCATATTCCCCTCCCCTCAGACAGGGTTTCTCTGGATACCCCTGGCTGTCCTAGAACTCACTCTATAGACCAGGCTGGCCTTGAACTCAGAAATCTAACAGCTTCTACCTCCCAAGTGCTGAGATTAAAAAGGCATGGGCCACAATGGCCCAGCTCAGACCATTTCTTAAAAAAAAAAAAAAAAAAAAAAAAAAAAAAAGCCATGGTAGTGGTGCATGCCTTTAATCCCAGCACTTAGGAGGATAGGCAGGAGATCTAGCATGTGTAAGATCTGGATTCAATCCCCATCACTGAAAAGCAAACAACAGGTACGTATACTACTACTCAGCAGTAACGAAGAACAAACCATGAATACTCAAAACTGTAACTCTCAAGAGTATGTTCTGAGCAAGGGGCCAGTACAAGTGAGCACACACCAGATGTGTAGAGCATGAACAAGTTACACAGCTGGAAATGGCAAATCCAACCTAAATGCTTCAAGTACACATGCCACACCAACTCCAGTGTCGTCCCTGTGACATGAACAATTATGTCAATAATAGCGGACGGGAGATACGTGTCCCACGGGACTAAGCTCCCTGGAGGTCCCTGGCAGAGTGCCCGTGTTATGCCTCCTTCTCGAAGGAGACGTGCTTCACAGATCATGAGCTCTCTGGGCTATGGGTTCTGTATAACTGCTTTTCTGATAATGTTCTAATTAATCTATAAAACACAGCCAAAATTAATGAATGCTTGGGCTGTGAACTGTGGAGGAAAGGGGAAGCTGGACATGGACCTTATTTAGATATAGCAGAATGAACTATTCCTTAAAGACCTCAAGCCTCAAGTCGCTAGATAATAGAAAGTATAATAGTTCAGGCACTTCTAGGGAATGAACACTCACCCACTAGGAATCCTTTAGGAATCCCAACTAAAGTGATTTATGGCAGAAAACATTATCTCATAGGAGGCAGATAGTGGGCCCCTCTGTTGAGGAAGTTCAGCATGGAAAACTTAAGGACTACAGCAGAACCCCTTCCCCTTACAGGTGTAAAAGTACAAGTGTCCATATTCCAGCAGGTAAAAAGATTTTATATTAGAAGAGATATATGGTAAAGAACTGAAGAAAGACTTAGGGAGGATCTGCAGCATCCAAATTGGCTAAATGGGTCATGAGAACCAGAAAAGTAAAAATGAATAATAAACTAGCGAGCGGCTGAGATAAAGATGAAGGACACAGCTACAAGAAGCCTACACAAGTCTAGGAACTGTACTAAGTTTAAAAAACACAGACTGCTCTTTGGGTCATAAAGTTCTTGTGAGTGAAGGGATATGTCTAGCGCCGATTAATAACTGTGTGCTTGATTTTTTTTAAAAGATGATGTAATTGAATTATTGCCAAGCTCTTGTTGTTCCTTGTATGACTTGATAGTTTTCTTTTCTGTATATAAACTACTGATTTGCAGAAGTAAAATTGCAGCAGATTCAAACCACTTTTGAGTGTGTTGTCTGTCTGTCAGTCGCCGAATCCTTGCCTTCCTGACTACCCAAGCCCTTGTTCTACAGTTGTGGTACTCCCGGTGGGCCAGTCCGTGGCATACACATACTTTATTATATAACTTGAATAAGTTGATTTCGTTTACTTTTCTTTCTTTCTTTTCTTTTTTTTTTTTTTTTTTTTTTTTTTTTTTTTGAGGCAGGGTCTCACTATGAAGTCCTGGCTAGCCTGGAACTTGATATATAGGTCAAAATGTCCTCTAACTCAGAAATCCTCCTGAACGCTGAGATTCAAGGTATGTGCTTCCATGTTTAGCAATAAATTGATTTTTAAAATTCTTCTGATTGAGATGGTAAAGATGATTTCTAATCTAGTCAGGAGTGGCCCCAGGCCATCTTCTACCCTGCTTCCTTCTCCAAAGAGGACATCATCAGCCCCTAAGACTATAGCCAAGTAAACCACTTACAGTAACGTGTTTCTAGAGTTCGTTTGTCCCCTTCCATTTCCAACAGCACACTATCTACATGGGTTCAGTGCTGACCCCATGCCCAGCATGTTACATACTGCCTCCATGAGTTTATGCAGTCTTCATGACAGCCCTATGAGTTATCAAGAGCATCCCCAAAACTTGCATTCAGTATCTTGTCCAAGCTCTCAACTATAAAAAGGGACAGCCAGGATACAGGTCTAGGTTCATCTGACTCCACACTCTTGTATACACGCCTAAAGTAATTTGTCTTATTAAAATCAGCACAGATTGGTATGCATGCTGGGCGCCTGACACTATCCTGAGTACCGTCGACACATCAGTGAGCAACAAAGTCTGTTTCCAAGAAACTCATATTCCAGCAGTGGAAGACATCAGCACACACACAAAAAGAATAGTATAGTGTGTTTGGTGGTAACTGCCAGGAGGAAAGGAAAGAAAACGAAAACAAAAACAAAACAGAATACAAGGAATGTGACTGAGGATGGTTATAATTTTAGTCAGATGGTAAGGGTAGACACAACAGATTAACACCTAAGCAAGTCCATGGGAGGTGAGAGTAAGTCTTATGTGAGTATCTCAACAAAGGGAACTGCAGCCAGAGGGGGAGGCAAAGGGAGGTCAGGGTGGCTGGAACACAGTGAGCAAGATTAGAAAAGACAAGGTCGGGGAGAACCGTCTTGCCCAAGCCTGGCTCCTGACAATGGCTGGGAAAGGAGAGCTATCAGCTCTGTACTCAGAACAGCGTGTAGGGGAACAGCAGCAGCAATGAAGTCTCCCTGTGCACCTGGAGGTGAAGACGGATAAAGGGGCCTCACTCCGCCCCCAGGCATGTTAGACAATGTTAAAATCGGTTAGAATCACTATGGATGCTAATAACGGCTTCAAATTCTGATGTTAATTTCCCTATAAAAGCAAAGGCTTTGGAGGATAGAGCATTTTGATTCTCTAACAGGCAATTGTTGGATTCTTCCCCAGCTGCCTTGAGGAAAAGAACTGTCCATCCAACAGTAAGGCAGACTATCCATATTCAATATTCCTCTGACCATTCCAGAGGCCTTGGAAAAAAAAAAAAAACTACACTATGATCACAGCTGATTATACAGCCTCCTAAAGGTGCAGCCTCAGAAATATTGCTTCAGTTTGTATCTGACTTTTACTAATCACAAGCCTTGGTTGATTTGTAGGTAGGTGATCCCCCCAAATCCAACTCTTCAGGAAAAGCAACAAGGGCTCTTAAGTCACTTCTCCAGGCCCTTTTCTTGCCTATTTAGTAATGTGGGCTAAGCCAGTAATACAGAGAAAGCAGCAGCTGAGCAGTGAGCAGCCTGGGCCCCCCAAGTGGCAAGGCATCCGCCGCTGCCACCTCAAAGAGGCAGGTGAACAGTTTGAGAGTGGCAGGAGCACAGGGAGGCAGAAGGTAGAGTCATAAAGAGTCAGGGGGAGAAAACGCAAGCCCTGATCACCAGAGGAAGAGGTCCAAGAACTATAAAATCTTTAGGGCCAATGGTCTCAGATACCCAAGGTCTGAGAGCTAACACCAGTTGCTGTCAAGGGAGGAAGACTCATGTAAAGGTGAACGATGTGATGCCTGAGATCTGCTTTGAAATCACTTCTTGGGAAGAAAGGAGTGAAATTATCTGCACATGCTAGAAAACCATCCAGCTTTTTTTTTTTTTTTTTTTTTTTTTTGGTTTTTTTTCGAGACAGGATTTCTCTGTGTAGCTTTGCGCCTTTCCTGAAGCTCACTTGGTAGCCCAGACTGGCCTCGAACTCACAGAGATCCACCTGCCTCTGCCTCCCGAGTGCTGGGATTAAAGGCGTGCGCCACCACCGCCCGGCTCCAGGAGTGAAATTATTTTACAGACATGTAGACTGACTGAATGTCAGTAACTGAGAACTGGGCCATGGGCACATAGGGTTATTTATATTTCCCCTTTTTAAAATTTTTTTATTTATAAGATAAAGCCACCGTGATCCTGCTTCTTTTAAGATGGCACCATTAATGCTTTATCGTGTTTCTTTTTAAGAATATTTATTTTTATGTGTATGGATGTTTTACCTGCCTGTATGACTGTGTACCATGTATGTACATGCAGTGCCCACAGAGGAGGGAGGAGGGTGTCAGGTCCTCTAGGACTGGAGTTACAGATGGTTGTGAGCCACTAAGTGGGTGCTGGGAATTGAAGCAAGATCCTTTGGAAGAGCAGTCAGTGCTCTTAACTGCTGATCATCTCTCCAGCACATATATACCTATGTTCCATGTGTTTAAAATTAAACCCAGCCAGGTGGTGGTAGTGCACACCTTTAATCCCGGCACTCTGGAGGCACAGACAGGCAGATCTCTTAAGTTCCAGGAGAGCCAGGGCTGGCTACACAGAGAAACCCTGTCACAAAAAGAAAAAACAGCCCTCCGGTGGTGGCATATGCCTTTAATTCCAGCACTTGGGAGGAAGAGGCAGACGTATCTCAGTGAGTTCAGAGCCAGCCTGGTCTACAAAGCAAGTTCCAGGACAACCAGGGTTGTTACACAGAGAAACCTTATCTTGAAGCGGGATGGGGGCTGGGGGGTGGGGGGTGGGAATGGATGATGATGAGCCAAGCAGCAGCGACGGCCCAGGCCTTTAATCCCAGCACTCGGGAGTCAGAGCCAGGTGGATCTCTATGAGTCCGATGCCAGCCTGGTCAACAGAGCGAGATCCAGGACTGACACCAAAACTACACTGAGAAACTCTGTCTCGAAAAACAAAACAAACAAAAAAGCCAAAAAAAAATTAAAATGAAGGGACAAGAAACAGAATAGGATGGAGGTGATTTTCAGGCTGAAAATCAGAGGAGGTAGGAGAGTTTTGACAGGTACTAAGGAGAGACTTCAGTACCACCACAGACCATACAGTGAAGCCCTCTCCTTCCTCACTGGAGAGGTGAATAATCTCTGACCCAAGCTTCTAAAACATCTACGACATTTCCCACACTCCTCAGTATCTTTGCTAGGGACTTTTAAACCTGTCAATCGATAAAAAGCTGGGGACATCCCGCTGCAAGATTTTTTTTTTTTCCGAGACAGTTTCTCTGTGTAGTTTTGGTGCCTGTCCTGGATCTCGCTCCTTAGACCAGACTGGCCTTGAACTCACAGAGATCCACCTGGCTCTGCCTCCCGAGTGCTGGGATTGAAGGCGTGCAGGATTATTACAAAGGACTTTCAGACAAGTTTTCACTCACTAAAATATGGCCACCGAAGCCTTACCATATGTGTGCATGCTGGAGATACAGAACAAGCAAGAGAGACATGTTACCTGCCTACACATGAAGTCAGAATCCTAATTTATACACACAGGAAACTGCAGACACTAGGTCAGTCAGTCTTAAGGAAAAACATTATGGGACTCAAGAGTGCTACACATTTTTCTGTGTCTGAGACCTCCTGCGAGGGACGCGCTAGGTACAACTTGCTGGGGCAGACACGGGCTGCGACGAATAAACCGCAATGCTTGTAAAGAGCCAGACTCGAGACCCCCTCAAGTCGCAGATACGAAGCCATGCCCACCCATTCCAGCACCGCCCCAGACAGCACAACCCCACTCTTGCCCTGAAGCCCAGACCCAACCGAACCCCATCTTCCCCTCCTCATCCCTTGCCGGCCCTCCCCTTAGCTGTCTCAGATGTCATGCCCCGCCCGCTCTGACGTCACGGCTCCGTCCTGTCCGTCACACCACGCCTCTCGACACTGGCCGGAGACACGCCCTGGACTGCAGCGAAGTTCTGTCACTCAGCCCCTTGACAGCAGTCCCCACCCCCCAAATCCTGTAATAGCCCCTTCGCTCAGCATTTTATCCCACCTTCCCCTCTATCTAGGAAGGGAACCCCGCCCCTCGACACCACCCCGACTGGCTCTTCAGCACTGCCTCGTCACCCCACCTACCCTGCTCAAGACCCGCCTTCCCCGATGCAGCGCAGGCCCTTCACTCCGCCCACTCGCCTGCAGTCTAGACTCAACTTTATGCCCCTTCGCATGACGTCATGCCTCCCACACCGTTCCCCTCGGGTTGCCCAGCTCCTCACCAGCTCGAACCGGTTGTTGACACGGACGCCTTCCTTCCCTGCGCCCCCGGGGCGCCGGCCACCCAACCCTTGTTTTGGTCCCTCTTCCTCCGCGTCATCGTCATCAAGGAGGGCAAACTGCAAGGCGTCGGGCCCTAGGGGTTCCTGGCCGCGCTGTTCCCCCCTCAGCCTCCGGAGGGCCCGGCGCGACATAGGACCCGACAGCCTGCTGTAGGCAGAGGGACGAGGAAGAGTAGCAGAGCGGCGGCGCCTGCGCACTTGCGGCGCGCTGGCGCAAGGTTGGCGTGTCGCGTTTGCGCGCAGCGGCTCTCCGGAACTTCCTCCCAATTACCCGTGGAGTCAGAGAAGGTGCGAGGGTGCCCCAGAGAGTTCTCGCGAGAGTTGGGCCCTAGCCGCGGCGTTGCACCGGCGGTAGTGCGGTATTTCTTCGGCTTTCGAGGTGTCAGGGTTGCAGATAACCGGCTGTGACGCGGGCGGGGACGCGCAGGCTCAGAACGCTGCAAGCCACTGACGCGATTCCTGGGGCTGGCGGGCGGGGCAGGAGGACTTTTAGGTGGGGCCAGGTGAGGAGGGAGTGAGAGCAGGTGCACATGCTGCAAATGGTCCCCGTGCAACGAGACTGTTCTGATATGACAGGAGCGACGGACGCAGTACCGAACCCCTCTGCGTAGGCCACCCATGCGACCGTCCGATGTTCCCCACCTCCACATTGTAGTAGACTGCAAAGGGACAGTTTCCGCCTTAATAAAGTCTAAACCGAGGAGCTTATTCAATATGCAGGTTCCTGCATATCTTCTCTCCATGAGGTGCACGGAACCGATTTAGGTACTAGGAATTGCTTTTTACTGTCGTGAACGCAACAGGGGATGCTCGTGTTATGGTGGTGTTGGCTGAGGAGTAGCTGTCTAGGTGTGGATCGGTGGTCCGAAGTCAAGGTGGCCAGCCCTACGTGAATTCTAATTCAGGAAGGTTTTCACAGTAGGGATGTAGGGACCCTCTGCACACATCTGGCTTTTTTTTCTTTCTTTAAAACAAAACAACCCCAAGATCCGGGCTGTAATGGCACACTCCTTTAATCCCAGCACTCGGGAGGCAGAAGCAGGTGGATCTCTGTGAGTTCGAGGCCAGCCTGGTCTACAGAGTTCTGGGACGGCCAGGGCTACACAGAGAAACCCTGTCTCTGAAGAACAAAACAAATAAAAAACCCAAGATCTAGCCGGGCGGTGGTGGCGCATGCCTTTAGTCCCAGCACGCGGGAGGCAGAGCCAGGCGGATCTCTGTGAGTTCGAGGCCAGCCTGGGCTACCAAGTGAGTTCCAGGAAAGGCGCAAAGCTACACAGAGAAACCCTGTCTCGAAAAAACAAAAAAACAAAACAAAACAAAAAAAAACCCAAGATCTTGCTGTATATCCCTGGCTGTATATAACCTAAAACTTGCGATGTAGACCAGGCTGCCCATGAATTCACAGGGATCCTGCCTCTGAAAAGTCCAGGATTACAAAGCTGTGCCATGTCCAGGCCCAGTTTTTTATACTTTTGAAAAAAATTTCCTAGACAAGCCAGACTTGAGGATCTCCAAAGTATAAATGTAAGATAAACTTGTGTTGGGTTGGACCCTTTCCCACCTTGAGAGTAGAGAAGAGGGCAGTGTGGGTGTGGGGACAGCCGTCACTGTTGCACCAGGCCAGGCATGTTCTAGAGTCTCTTCTTGGGAGATAGATATCCTTTTACAGGCAAAGAAATTGACTTAATAAGTAGCCCAGAGAGAACCTCAGTTTCCCTTCATGTGACTCCCAAAGTCCAAACAAGGTAGGCTATTTGCAAGGACAGAAAAGGCGGGCAGGGCAGCATCCCATAGTTCCAACTCTGCTGTGAATCCACTGTCCATGAGCCTGCCTCCCCCAGGGTTCCTCCCTAGGTTGAATGCTCAGTGCCTGGCTTAGCTGTTTTGCCCACACTATGCTAGGTACTTCAAAGTTGATGGCCCATCGCTGCGGTCTCAAGGTGGCCCCCCACCCCCACCCCCTGTCACTCTCATAAGTCCCAGCCTCTTCCACATCAGGCTCAGCACACCAGCCTCATGTCTAGTCTATTCAGGACTAGGCTAGCTTCTGTGTCATCCATGATCAAGTGATGTGACCGGCTTACCCAGGCCGGTAGCCTCACCTATGAATAAAATGGGAGCTCTCCGTCTGGAACTGCTTCTCCTGAGAGAGGTTTCGGACACTGAAGGATGCATCAGGCCCAGCCTGGGAGTTGGTCTTCCCTGAACCACTAGCTCCAAATGTGTCTCCTTGAACTGCTGCAGATCGGTCCTTAAGGAAAGTTCGGTTCTAAGCCACTCTGTTTGACGTGGTCTCCAATAGATGAGGCTGAGGCTGGTTCCGTGGGCTGATATGCAGCCCACTGTTTGGAAGAGACCAGCAACCCCAATGACAATAAGAAGACAGAGCACAAGCTGCTCTCCTGCCTAGGCAGCCTCAGGAAGCAGTTGTAGGGAACTCTACAACCTGTAAGCACCACCCCTCAGCTCAGCGTGGCTGTTTCCTGGGATGGGCTTTATTGCTTTCATTTGTGTTATGTGGGGATCAGAAACTGGGTACCCCCGTGTTTGGGAGTGTAAGCTGGGTATGTGGCTGTTTTTAAGTCTGTATATCAGCAATTGTAGTTTCCAGGAGAGCCCTACATAAGCAGGCGGGTTTTCTTGTCTGAGAGTTCACTAGAGAGCTCAGACCTCTCTGGAACATGCTATGTAGCCAGACTAGGCTCAACTTAATGATCTTCTTGACTCTAATCCCCAAGTGCTGGGATAACAAATGTGAGCCTCCATACTCGGTTAAACATGAGTGTTTTTATTGCTAGTTGAGTGACAGTAGTAATTCCTGACCCTCTCTGCCTGTTCTTTTAAAACAAAGCAAAGGGCTGGAGAGATGGCCCAGTGGTTAAGAGTGCTTGCCGCTGAAGCCAAGGACCTGAGTTCAGTTCCTGGCACCCACATGGATCTCACAACTGCCTGCAACTCCGTTTTTTGATAGCTTCCCTGGGCTCCTGCACGAAGGCAGTGCACATAAATTAATGCAAAACAACCCCGCATAACATAAACATATCTTTTTAAATTTAGAAGACAAAATACAAAGGCAGTCTACGAAGTGCTCAGACAAGTGTTGGGAGCTAGCTGCTTTTATTGGGTGTTCTAATTTCAAAGATAACTCCCACAGATCCATCTGTCACAGTCACGTGCCTTTGGTGCTTCTTCTAGTCCTAAGCGGGGTGTGAGAGCCTGCAGTCAGCCAGGAGGCCTCAATTAACAGGCTTCAGTTGAAATTCTGGCATGTTCTGAGATAAGCAGTCAAATCTCTTTACCTCACTGAAGCTTTGTTTCCTAATCTGTAAGGTTTGGTGATGACAAGACCCACCTCTTGGGCGCATGCAAGCAGGCAGGGTGCTTAGCACAGGCCCCTCCCAAGTCCAGGTGTAGGTGTTTCCTCTGGGTTTAATGAACATAACCATCACCATCATGCAGCTGAGCAGCTGCAGTGACCTACAGACTACACTGGCCTGCAACCATAGCTGTGAAATAAATAACAATATCCTGATGTGGAGGTCTATGATAATGGTTATAGGGTTATTAACAGTCCCCGCCCGGTAGGAAGCAGGTCGCCAAGCCCTCACAGGAGATTCCAGCCACCACAGCCCCCGCACCCAGCTGCACCATTGTCTTGGTATAGGAAGTAGAAAATCGGCTGGGGGTGTGAATTACAGCGATGCACCTTTCATGAGTTGTCACCTATGCTGGGGTAGGGGCTTAGGGGTGATGCAGCTATCTGAGAGTCACTTACGTTCCTGTAAGTAACCCCTCACCGTGTTACCATAATCTCAGAGAACTCACTGGTTCATCAGGCTAGACTTGAGTGGGCCTTTGGTCTGTAGTGACCTATCTGGGGTGAAGAGATGTCCATTCATATCTCCCCAGGAAAAGTCACATGATGCTAGCAAGGGACCAAGAGCAAGCTTGGCTTCCTTCCAGCAGAATCCCACACACTCAGAGGCCTCCCAGGTACCTCTGCTGCTTGAGCACTCTAAAGAACAGGTGGACCTGATACTTAGATTTACCTGAAAACCGAGTTGCCCTGTCCACCCAGGGAACAGACCCTGCTGTATGCTCACTACTGAAGAGAACCAAGGTATGGGGCAGAAGAGCTGCCCTTCCTCCATTCCCCAATCCCTTCCAGCCTTTCCAAGGGTTCCTGAGAGGTAAGGAAGAGGGAAGGTTGGCCCTAAATGAACTGTAGGGCAAAGAGACAATGTATATAAATATAAATATATAGGCTGTATATATATTATAAATATCTATATATGTATATATGTACATGCGCAAGGGGGTTGATGGCAGCTGTGTTCCAGGATGGGGAGCAGAGAGGCCATCACAACAGTCATTGGAAGTTGAGAGTCCTGGTGTTGGGGATATAGAGGGACTGGGTCTGGCGGCTGCGTTGGCTGCGTTGTGGAGTGGCATTGAGGACATCCACACTCTTACGGCTGGAGCATACTACATCAGCCACGAAGCTGGTGCAGTCACTGCAGACATCCTTCAGGACACAGCCATGGGCATAGATGTGGGGGAACTCCTCCTCTACGCTCCGCCACTTTGGTCCTTGCAGGGATCTAAGATGGAGAGATGCCAGGAGAGAACCATGAGAAGAGAGAACCCTATTTAGGCCAGGATCCTCCAGAGGCCTTGTCCTGCTACTCCAAAATCCCAAACCTTGCTTTTTATGTCTGCAGTCACCCCTCCAAGCTGCCTACTGCCTTTTCTCTCCTTCCCATGACTCATCCACAGGAGTCTGACTGAGCACACCTGCCCTTCCTCACCTGGCATTGAGGGCCTGAGCCCAGACACCTAAGCTCAGTTCCCTACAACGCTGCCTCCAGAGCCCTGCCAAGTGACTTGACTGTCCCTTGGAGGAATCCTCACTGTGCCATAGGCACCTGCCCTAGTTTCCTGGTTATTTTCAGTTCCTCACTACCACAGGATACCAGCAACAAGGCAACAGAACATACTGGAAGGCATCTCTCCTCAGCATTGGTGTGGCTTTGGTAGTTGGCACCTTCTGAAGACTCTCAAAGCCGAGTGTGTAGACAGGGATGTGTGCACACTTCTTGGAAGGCATCTTCATCTGCAACACAGGGAAGAATGTGGACAAAGTTCCTCACCAACCATCCAGGCACCCCTGGGGGCCTAGAGACCCAAGGTGGCACCCCATACACTCATCTGAGGGCCCAGCATAGGCTCCTCCCTCGTCACACCCCAACTACATTTCATGCTCATCCAAACTGTAACTTCTTAGGGTTTGGGAACTATTTTATGCCACAATGGGTGTAATTTTAGGTTCTGCACACAACCAGTATTTCACATTGACAAGGATGGAGTGTTCCTGTGGTCCAGGGACAGATTAGAGAATTTGAGAAATGTAGGTTCCTCTCTCTGCGCTGAGGCATGACGGTCAGTACACTTCCAAGGGCTTCTGTCCTTTACCTCTAAGTGGAAGCTAGCATCCAAAATGCAGCATGGTCTTGCTGAAAGCTTTCTCATGTCAAAAGGAGGATTTTTTTAGGCGAGAGAAAAGCTGTGGGTCTCCAGCCTACTCACATGGAATACTTAAAAACTGTTAAAATGTTTTATTTATTTTTACTTTATGTGTATGGGTGTTTGGCCTGCATTTATGTCTGTGCACTATATGCATGCAGTGCCCTTGGGAGACAGAAGAGAGTGTCAGATCTTCTGGAACTGGAGTTACAAACTTGTTAGCTGTCATGTAAGTTCTGGGAACCAAACCCAGGTCCTCTGCAAGAGCAGCAAGTGCTCTTAACTTCTAAGCCATCTGTCTATCACCTTAAAAACAAGATTTAAGACTACTTATGAGGACTGGGCACAGTGGTGCACACATATAATCCTAGTACTCAAGGCAGAGGCAGGCATATTTCTGAGTTCAAAGCAAGTTTGCTCTACATAGCCAGTTCCAGGCCAGCCAGTGCTATACACAGCAAGACCTTGTCTCAAAAATATAAAAGAAAATACTACCTATGAGTGTTTTAAGAAACTGTAGTCTTGGCCAGGCATAGTGAGTTCCAGATCAGCTAGGGTTACATAGTGAGACCCTGCCTAAAAGAAACACCAAACAAACAACAAAAGAAAACAAACTGTCTAGTGTATGGTCCTTCCTGTAATTCCAGCACGTGGAAGGCAGAGACAGGAGGAACTGGAGTTCAAAGTCATCCTCAGATACATAGAGAGTTTAAAGTCAGCCTAGACTTTATATATCTTACAAGCAAATACACTAATTGCAGTCTTGAGAAGTGTAAGAACAGATTCTTAGAGGGGAATGGATGAAATGCCTCATAAGAGGGCGACTGTCCAACACGTCCAATTGCAAACAGCAGTATCCCTATCCCACATCACCGAGACCTGAAGGTTCCCTGAATCCTCACCTTCACACTGCAGGAAGTGCACACAGCTCTGGAAGGAACAGAGAGAAAGCAAGATCAGTGTCAGGAAGGCCTAGGAAGGAAAAACCCCCTCCTCCTGCCTTCCTTATCTGCTGCACACATCTGAGTCAGCCAGCCTTGCTTTTGGCCACATCCCTGGTCACTCAGTACTTCACCTTCACTTTACTCTGGAATCTTTCATCTTCCTGGAGCACATTCATTTACCTCTGCCTCTTATCTCTCTGGGGAGTATCTTCTGCCTTTCACCATAGAAGCACCATCTAAGTAGAATGGCTTCGAGTAAGGTGTTCAGCTTTATATAGCAATTAGCATTTTAAAGTTCCCACATCCAATTTCAGAAGTAAATGCCTGCCAGGTGTGGTGACACAAACCTATAGTTCTAGCACTGAGGCTGGAGGATTAAGTTTGAGGCTAGCCTAAGCTATATAGTGAGGTCCTGTCTCATTAAAAAGAAAACAAAAACAAATTCCCTCTTGTAAAAAATTCAACCCTAGCCGAGCAGTGATGGCGCATGCCTGTAATCCCAGCACTGGGGAGGCAGAGGCAGGCGGATCTCTGTGAGTTCGAGGCCAGCCTGGTCTCCAGAGCGAGTTCCAGGACAGGCTCCAAAGCTACACAGAGAAACCCTGTCTTGAAACAAATCAAAACAAAAAAACCTTCATTCTCAGAATAAGCAGGGAGATGTAGCGAGGGGCTGCATTTTGACAATCCATGCTTTAGGATTAGGATGAGGCTAGTTCTTTTCCAAGCTTTGTTCTTCCTTTTGCATGCCTGCTCCGTGCTCAAGGACATCCCGGAGGCATCTCCAGGTCTCTCTGCTGCTCTCTCCTCTCCTAACCCCTCTCTAAGATCTCCAGTGCCCCGGCCTCCTGCCCCAGCTCCAGTTGGTGAGCAGAAACTCCCAAGGCCAGCACAAGCTCCCTCATCTGCCTCCTTCAGCTGCCTGTGCCCAGTGTCTTAAAGACTGTTGTTTTATAACCTTTGATTGTTTGGGGCTGTTTCAGCCAGAAAGTGGAAGTTACCCCATCTTGGCTAAACATGGGTGTCCCTTCACTATTTAAATTTAACCTAAGCCAGATGTGGTGGCATGTGCCTTTAATCCCAGCTCTTTGGAGGCAAAGGCAGGCAGATCTCTATGGGTTCCTTCCCTGGTCTACATAGTGAGTTCCAGGGCTCCATAGTAAGACAAAACAAAACCAACCAAACAAATATAAATAAATAAATGTAACCTAAACAAAGCATGGTGGCACTAACCTACAGTCTCTACTACTTAAGCAGCTAAAGCAGGCAGATCATGAGCTTGAGGCCAGTCTGGGGTGTACAGTGAGACCCTGTCTCAGAGGTTGGGGACGACAGGAAGGAAGAAGAAAAGACTGAATTGGCTGGGTGTGGTGAAGCATCCCCCTTGTTAGTCTGTCTGCTGATAAAGGCTCACCTCTTGCAGAACAGACAGGTCGGCGGCCAGGAGAACAGGGGAAACTTGGTTCTGCAGCAGCAACAGATCTGCGGGAGAGGCGAGGTTAGAGCGTGGCTATGGAAGGCCACCGGAGTCCAAGCCCAGTCCCAACAAGTGCTTGCCTCGGGGCTTCTACCCAACCACCCAGACACCTGGTGCCACCCTCTGTTGATGAGAACAGCCCCTGCCCTGCTGCCCAGGGCATCCAAGTCTCACCTTCCCCCTCTTAAGGCTGCTAAAGAGCTCCTTGTCCTGAAGAAACTTCTCCATCTCTGCCTTCACCAGCACTCGGCGCACATCCACCACCTCCTCCACAGTCAGAGCCAAGCTCTCCACAGGGTGGCTGAACTCCTGGGGGCAAAGGGTAGGTAGGGTCCTGCTTGCTCAACATCCTGGGGATCCCACAGTTACCTGGTCTCAGTCCAAATAACCTGGCTACTTACTAAAGTATGTGAATCAGCTCACTCACTACCGGGGGCTGGATCTGCTTCAAGGAGGCCCTGCTGATGTAGCAAGGTTCTCCAGTGCCAGGGCCCCAGGACCCCATCCCTTGTCCTCACTGACCCCATGCCAGAAAACTCCATCTCCTGCTTGCAAACACACACCATGGCTCCAGCCTTCTCCACTGAATCTGCCCACCCCGCTCTGCCCCTGATCTGTACTGTCCCCAGAAGCCCTGGGAATCATCTGCCCTACCTAACCCCGAGTGTGCTCTTTTGTACTCAGCAGGCCATCTGCCCTAACTGGCAGTATGGTGAGTGATCCTGGTTTAACCTTACTAGTGTGTGGCATAAGACTAGACACTAGCCAGGCAGGTGGTGGCGCACGCCTTTAATCCCAGCACGCGGGAGGCAGAGCCAGGCGGATCGCTGTGAGTTTGAGGCCAGCCTGGGCTACCAAGTGAGCTCCAGGAAAGGCGCAAAACTACACAGAGAAACTCTGTCTCGAAAAACCAAAAAAAAAAAAAAAAGACTAGACACTAAACCTTCTAAGCCTATTTTTTCTGTAAAATGGGGCTGCTTCAGCTCCCTTGAGGCAATACAACATACAATTCTTTTGTTTTGTTTTTGTTTGTTTGTTTTGTTTTGGTGCCTTTCCTGGATCTCGATCCGTAGAGCAGTCTGGCCTCGGACTCACAAAGATCCGCCTGGCTCTGCCTCCAGAGTACTGGGATTAAAGGTGTGTGCCACCACTGCCGGCTCAACATACAATTCTTTTTTTTTTTCCCAGAGCTGAGGACCGAACCCAGAGCCTTGTGCTTGCTCTACCACTGAGCTAAATCCCCAAACCCTCAACATACAATTCTTAACATGGTACCAGGAACACTAGCTCTTGTTCGTGGAGGCAGATGGGGAACAGCATTCTGGGTGCCATAAGGATGGTAACTGGATGTTTTTTCTAGGATGTGCATTGGTAGTCCTGTGCAGGGCTACTTAGTCCTGGAACAGCACCGGGCATTTCTGCATGTCCCACAGGATCTGAGGCCCCAGGACTTCCAGCGTCTTTCTATTGTTAGTATTTACAGTCAGGAGTTCCCATGTCCAAGCAGAGGTTAGCAGCTACCTCTCAGTGGCTAGGGCAGAACTAAAAGCCACCAGGTTCTCTGATTTTGATAGCCTAACTTTCAGAAAGTACTTTTTGAGATCCCAGAACTGAAAGGCTACTGTGGGACTTGTGGAATTTTAAAACATGCCCCTTCCTTCCTGGAACAAGAAATGGTCCTTAATTTTCTAGCCTTAAGAAATGGCTAGATGGGCTGGGCGGTGGTGGCACACGCCTTCAATCCCAGCACTCGTGAGACAGAGGCAGGCGGATCTCTGTGAGTTCAAGGCCAGCCTGGTCTACAGAGCAAGTTCCACGACAGGCTCTGAAGCCACACAGAGAAACCCTGTCTCGAAAAACAAAGAAATGGTTAGACTTGTTAACACTTGCAGTGCATAGTGAGAGTGTGTCAATGCAGACACTTGGTCATAAAATATGCTGTGGCTTTCAGCTGCCATAGTATGCAATCCCTGTTTATATTCTACCTGAAACCTCAGGAAGACAATAGCCATACCCCCTAGTTAAATTGCTTCTGAGGCAGAAGTAGAGCAAAGCAAGTTTGAAGCTAGCCTAGGCTATGTGATTTGTTCCAGGCCAACCTGGGCTATATAATTTGCTCCAGGCCAGCCTGAGGTAGAACATGAGACTGTCTCAAAAATAAAAATAAAGGAGCTGGAGAGATGGCTCAGTAGATAAGAACACTGGCTATTCTTCCAGAGGACCCAGGTTCAATTCCTAGCACCCATATGGTGGCTCACAACCATCTGTAACTCCAGTCCCAGAGAATCTAACCCACCTCTTCTGGTCTCACAGGCATGGCATGCATGTGGTACACAGACTTTCATGCAGACAAAACATCCAAACACATATGACAAATAAGTAAAAAACAAATGAATAAGTGTGTTTTTAAGAGCTGATGCTTCTGAAATTTTAATGCTCAGAAACTGTAAGAGAATGTTTATTATTTTTTTTAAGATTTATTTATTTATTATGTATACAGTGTTTTGCCTACATGCATGCCAGAAGAGGGCACTAGATCTCATTGTAGGTGGTTGTGAGCTACCATATGGTTGCTGGGATTTGAACTCATGACCTCTAGAAGAGCAGATGGTGCTCTTAACCTCTGAGCCATCTCTCCAGCCAGAGAATGTTTATTATTTTAAGTTGCCAAATTGAGAAGTCATTTTTTTGTTTGTTTTGTTTTTGTTTTTTGAGACATGGTTTCTCTGTATAGCCGTAGTTATCCTGGAACTCACTTTGTAGACCAGGATGTCCTTAAACCCACAGAGATCCACCTGCTTCTGCCTCCCAAGTGCTGGAGCTAAAGGCATGCGCCACTACTGTCCAGCTAAAAACAGTTCCTTAACGTGTATTAATCTTATGTGTGTGTATATGTGTGTATAAGTTAAATGGCAACTTTTTGAAGGCATTCTCTCATTCTACCATATGGACATTACCTTTCAATTAATGTTAATGAGGGGGCTGGAGCAATGGGTCAGGAATTAGCATCACTTACTGTTCTCTCAGAGGGACTCAGGTTCAGTTCCCAGAACCCACAGATTGGCTCACTCTCATCTGGAATGACAGTTCCAGGGGATCTGATGCCTTCTGACCTTGGCAGGCACCAGGCATGCACATGGTGCACAGACATCATACATGCAGGCGAAGTACTCAAATAAATAAATAGCCTTATTCTTACATAGAACTTACACTTTTTAAAGCATTTTAACATGTTTTAATCCAAGCCTCATGAGATGATAGTGTCACCCCACAGTTAATCTCCCTTCACACACATGTAGGATGCCCTGTAGACTATCATCAGCTTTTACCTGTTACTTCATTTGATAAATCTGCACAGTGAAATTCAGGCCCAAGTCAGGGCTCCAAGGCAGAGTATCAGTTCTTCACACAAACACAAAACTCCTAGCTGATAGGAACCAGCATGTCAAAGTCTCAGCCAACAGCACATTCCCTGAAACACTGTATTGCCCTCAAATCCCACAATTCAGGGTTCATTATCCTGACCACCCTTGGAATTGAACAAAGAGCACTTTAGGCCAGGGGCAAATGGTTGAAAGACAATTCTCTGGGTTTGGGGTCGCAGTACCAATGTGCACCGGCAAGTGGCAGCAAAGAGCAATCTCCCCAGATACAGGGAACTGGACCCTGGTACCCTCAAAGACAAAGCCAGTCACATCCTGAGGAATGCTGCCCATCTCTCTCTTGAGCATCAGGCTAGTGAAAGGTTAAAGATGATGCTGAAGAGGCCATCCAGGGCAACCTACCCTGTCACTTACCAGCCACAGGTGTCTGGTATCTGGTGCAGAGGCCTCCGGTTTATCTGCTGAGCTCAAGCTGCTGGGCAAGGCGGAGCTGAGGTAAGGCTGGGACTGGCCACTCACAGGACAGAAAACTGGAGAAAGAACACAGGCCCGTTGGGACCACCCGGCAGGAGTGCTGTGCCACGTGGACAATGGGACAGCATGTATGTCCCAGTGGGGAGAGGGAACGAGCCAAAGTCAAGCCGAAAGAGTTCGAGTTGGTTCTGCGGTTGAGAGCGCTTATTCTTGCAGAGGAACTAGGTTCAATTCCCAGTACCTACATGGTGGATCACAACCATCTGTGACTCCAATTCCAAGGAATCCTAAACCCTCCTCTGACCTCATCAGGTACCAGGCATCCATGTGATACACAGACATACACAAACATGGTACACATACATGCAAAAAACACCCATACTCATAAGATAAAGATTAAGTTAAAAATTTTAAAATTACTTTTAAAATTTTGTAAGGAAGCTACATGACAGAAACCCACATTCTGCCAGAGTTTGTACTTCCTGATATCAAAACATATGCTCAGGGTTGCACTCCGTGCTGAACACTGCATTCTGCTCATCAACTGTCGTTATAAATTAGCCAATCATGCAAGAGCATGAGACCAAGCTCTGACCACTCAGAGGCACAGGACTCCTTTAGAAATAAAAACTGAGCCTGGTGTGGTGGCCCATATCTTTAATCCTAGCACTCAGGAGGTAGAGACAGGCAGATCTCTGAGTGTGAGGCCAGCCTGGTCTACAGAGCAAGTTCCAGGACAGCTGGGGCTGTTCCACAGAGAAACCCTGTCTTGAAAAACAAAACAACACACACAAAAAGAAAGAAAGAAAAAGAAGAAGAACTAAAAGCTCACTGGGGTCGCCTCTTGATTTGACATGGCCGTGCAGCCTCCTGCAGAACTGAAATGTTTTGGCTTGCCCAAACCCTCTGGATTGTATGGTCATGTTCGTGGGACCCCAGACCCATTTCTAACACTGACAGCTCTTTATGTAAGTCTAGCCACTGACTGATGGGACTAACCCCTGTGCACCCAGGCCAGAGGGGTTATTTCTAGCTTGAGTCCTCTGGTGGAGGACAGTGGCTGGTGACAGGTCAGGTGCTTCAAGAGCCCAGCTGTGCACAGAAAAAAGAAAGAAAGAGATGCCAGCCTCCTTACTACATCTCAGGATACCACCACTAACAACTATCCCTATGGAACAGAATCATGAGAATTTGAATTCTCTTTAAAAAGATTTACTTAGCTTTCTTCCTTTCTTTGTCGTCTTCTTTTTTTTTTTTCTCTTCAGGACAGGGTTTCTCTGTATATCCCTGGCCATCCTGGAACTCGCTCTGTAGAACAGGCTGGCCATGAGCTCAGAGATCCACCTGCCTCTGCCTCCCAAGTGCTGAGATCAAATGTGCGCACCACCAAACCTGGCCTGATTTACTTATTTTTATTCTATGTGTATGAGTATATATATGTATGTGTACCACTTGTGTGCCTGGTGCCCATAGAGGCCAGAGGAGGGCATTGGATTCCCTGTAACTGGAATTAAGAGATGGTTATAAGTCACCATGTGAGTGTTGGGAATCATACTCTGCAAGAGCAGCAAGTACTCTTAACCACAGAGCCATCTCTCCACCCCCTAAGGATGCAGAAATGTTTTGCTATGAATATGAGTTGGTTAGCTGGTTTTAAAAAAAAAACTCCACTGAAAGCAGGGATGCATGCTTTAGGTGGTGAGAGACTCAGCACTATCCTTGCAGGCACAAGCTACACACCGTGGGTACCTGCCTGCTCGAGGAAGATGTGAGGCTGTAACACCAAGTCCATGGAAATGAAAAGAGCAGCCGGTGTGAAGACTTACCCTGGTCTTGGGTGCTGGGTCTCCAGGAGTGCATGCTGCCCGCTCTGGCCCGAGGTGGCTCCATCCCTCCTGGGGGCTGAGCAACTGACTGCAAGCCAGAGACCATCTCACTCCGAAGCTGAGCTAGGTCATGCTCCGAAAAAGAGCGGTCCCGCTTCAGGGTCACCTCTCCACAGGGGGACTCTTCTTCCTGAAAGCACACCAGGCACAGCTCCTTCCAGACTGCCGCCGCCCCCTCCCGACTGCTACCCCACCCTGACCACTGCCTCTAGTTCTGACCACTGCCTCCAGCACCTCTTGCTCATCCTTGGACCAAGGCAGTGGATCCAGGAGTGCTAACTAAGCCCACCAAGACCCCGCACTGTCCTCTACATATCACTAGCTCATATCTCCTATCTTCTGGACAGTTCATGGCAAGCTCTCTCTAGTCAAACCATTCCCTGAGGTCTTCCTGAAAACCCTGGAGACGACAGTTCTGGAGAAGGCTGAGCCCTCTGAGATGGCCAGCACTGAGGACATCTTCCATTCTAACGGGCCTGAGGTCCTCACCGGGGCCAGCTTCTCACGCTGACGGAGGGCTACTCAGGCTACTCCTCCGGCCACAAGAAGAAAATAACTTACCAAACAGACCCCTGTCCCATTAAGCCTTTCCCAGCCCCATCAGCACGATCTTTTGAAGAACCCCTATTCTCTGACCTCAGACGTGTTCATTTCTTCCATCTCAGCTAAGGTGGGGGCTTTAAGCAGGACCCGGGGCCGTGGACGCTGGCTTCCACTCCCAGCGTCTGTGACAGACAGGTTGATGCAGGAAGTGGACTTGATGTCCCCAGAGCAGGCATTGAGGATGCAGGGCAGAGAACCAAACCCTGAAGGCAGGAAAAACAAAGGCAGAGGTGGATGGTGAGTGGAGAGGGAGAGGAAGTGAGCAGCAAAGGCAAGGAGACCAGGGCAAGGGTGGGTGTGGGGCAGGGAGGGGAGGAGCACGAAGCCAGAGAGGATGATGAGCAAGGAAGACAAGGAGGCAGCAGGAACAGGGAAGGATGTGGAAGGGCAGGGCAGCAGTGGACAGTGAGTGGGGAGGACAAGGAGGCCAGGGCAGCAGTGGACAGTGAGTGGGGAGGACGAGGAGGCCAGGGCAGCAGTGGACAGTGAATGGGGAGATGAGGAGGCCAGGGCAGCAGTGGACAGTGAGTGGGGAGGACGAGGAAGCCAGGGCAGACGTGGACAGTGAATGGGGAGGACGAGGAGGCCAGGGCAGCAGTGGACAGTGAGTGGGGAGGACGAGGAGGCCAGGGCAGCAGTGGACAGTGAGTGGGGAGGACGAGGAGGCCAGGGAAGCAGTGGACAGTGAGTGGAGAGGATGAGGAGGCCAGGGCAGACGTGGGCCGTGAGTGGGGAGGACGAGGAGGCCAGGGCAGACGTGGGCCGTGAGTGGGGAGGACGGGAAGAAGGCCAACATGGAAGTGAGCAGCTTCCTGAGCACCAACCACTTGGTTTAATTCTCCACTTAGAAGGGGAAACCGAAGGCTGCTGAGCCAGTTAACTGTGAGTAGCTCTAGCTAGAGGAGAGCCGCCTGGCCTCCCAAAGGCCTGGCAGAAGCAGGGTTGAAGGTCACCATCCTTATTTTGCAAGGAAGAACGAGTCTCAAATATCTGAATGTATGTCTGGCTTCCAGTCACTTAGAAACTTGACTTTTATTTCATTTGACTCCCAAATGTTGAGATCTGTCATCCACTATAACAACATATAAAGGCAAAATCTGATCAAAACCTAGAGGACAGCCTTATTTCACTTCACAAGGCCATTATAACTCCTCTAAGTTTACAGTTAAAAAAAAAATTAAGGGGTCCTGGGTCCTCTACCCATACAGGACTCTCGGGGCCAACAGTCCTCAGATTTGATCAGTAGCCCCAGCAAGGCCCACTGGGGGATGTCTTCTCCCCATCACTCACCCCCGCCCTTACTCACCACGGGCACCCAGGTGCTGGGCCCCTACTGGACGAAGCCTCCGTTCCTGCTTGATTTCCTCCAGGATCTTCTCATGCAGCGTTCTCTGCTTTTGTGGTATAGGGCGAAGCCGTCTCTCCGAGACCTGTCGCCGACATGACACACTAAGTGGGAAGGGGAGGCAGGTGGTGACACGGGCCTGCTCTAGAGGAG
Source organism: Peromyscus leucopus (assembly GCF_004664715.2). NCBI lineage: Eukaryota > Metazoa > Chordata > Mammalia > Rodentia > Cricetidae > Peromyscus > Peromyscus leucopus. The sequence continues at coordinate 126,082,513 of NC_051067.1, read as the reverse complement.
GGACATGCTGGAGTAGTCCGGGAGACTCAGTGCGACCTCTCGGCACCTCAGAAGGAAGCACTAGCCAAGGAGGCTTTGTGCACACCTGGTGTGAGGTGTAAAAATGGCTAAAAGTTCTCCCCAAGAGGAAGAAGACACAGACCCAGAAGCCCTATGCCAGAGATCATGTCCAGCCATCCAGCCAACAGGCAAAAGAGCCCTCAATGGCCTCCCTCAGAAAGTGGACGTGACAAGACACCTCCCGGGTTGGTCACAGGAGAGTGGCAGGGCCCACAATCTCCAGAGGAGGAAGTGCAGAGCTGGTACCTGCTTTAGTGGGGGCCGAGAGCGGATGAAGTCCAGGATGAGCTCGTGTGCATCCTTCTTCACTCTGGGAGGGATGTCCCCATCAACCTGCCAGGAGAATGAGGGTCACCCTGAGCTCGCAAGGGCCAACTGCTGGTGTAAGGGTGACCAGGAGGGGCTCACACAGCCCTGACTACAGCCTCGTCTTCACAGCCAGCTTCCCTCCTATGGCCTCTGTTCCCTGGGACTCAGCGGCTTCTCTAACAGGTACACAGCAGATACGTGGGCCACATCCAGCAGTGGCTACAACGTTCAAGGTCTAGTGAGTCCTAAACTCAAATGCCTGAGCTTCCTGAACCTAAGATTCTTCAGGAAATGGGGCTGTAGGACCCATCTCAGGGGTAGTCAGAAGAGTGATACCAGTGCACATAAGGCTATGTATATGTGTGTTACATGGGAAAAGGTGGCTGGCTCTTAGGGTCCCTCCTGACCCTCAAGAACCTCCTCCTTTCCCTAATTATTATACCGTATTCCCAATACAACCAAGAGCTGTGGAAACCAGCCACATCTGCCTATTCATATCTGCAGATGAGCATCAAACTCTACTCAAGCACAAAGAACAGGGCAAGGGTGCTAGTAGAGACAGAGGGCAGGGCCACTAGTCGACGGCAGCAGGGTAAGAACTTGCAGAAGGGAACAGGGCCCGGGGTGCTGGTGGAGGACAACAGGGCGGGGGCTCACCATGACCTTGCGCAGCTTATAGTTCCTGGCACGGATGTCCTGCATCAACATCTCGAAGGGGGTGAGCTGGAACTCGGTGGGCAGCGGGTTAAACTCCTGCTCCTGCACTTTCTTCAGTTTCACCCCATGACGTAGCTCCCGCATGAGCTGGACCCAGAGCCGGGCCTGACCCAGACAAGAAATGGCCTCAGCTCTGGCACCCACAGCTCTCCCGGCACAAACCTTTCTGGGTGTATTGTGCTCTCCTCTGTCCCAGGTCAGGAGGGGTCCATGTCTTACCCAGTCTGTGTGTCCCAGGTGGTCGAGCTCGGCCAGTGGCTTCTCTACCCGTGGCTCATCTTCCCCCAGCTTCTGCAGCATCTGGGACCACATGTCTAGTTAGTGTAGAAATGGCAGAGGAGTGGACACAGCAGGACCCTGCAAATCCCATCTAGCAGGAGGCACTTCTCTAGCACTCAGCCAGCTAAAAAGGGGTCACAAAGGCACCTGGCCCAGGCATCAGAGCTTGGAAAGATCTGAGGAAACTATACCATAGCTTTGGAATGGCACAGGGAACTTTTAATCTTCTCTCTAATGGCTTCTCTTGAGCAGGGCCTGGTGAGAGAGAGCCTAGTGTCCACATGCACTGGCTCCCATCTGACCCACATGTCTCAGAGAGACACTGTCCTTCACAGGTGGTTGATGCAGAAGGAGAAGCACTCCCTGTTGCCCTCCAGATTTCAGTTCACTCAGGACACTCTGGCCAGCCCACGAGCCCACGAGCCCACCCTTTCTCGTGGCTGCTTCTCTTATGCACGACCCATACTAGAGGTCACCAAAACCCATCTCTTAGAGGCTGTGTATGCTTCCTCAGCTGCTGTTCTAAGTCTGGAGCCCAGCACAGTGTGGCAAGTGTTAGTCTTCAAGGACTGGCGGAATTGATGAAGGCAGATGACCGGAATGAGTTAACCAGCAGGAGGCTGTCCAGATATGGAGTGCTAATATCATGGTGAGGGCCCAGGAAAGATGCCAGGGACTCAGGCAACTAGGAATTTGGGGAAAGATGCCAGATTTGCTGCTTTGATGGTTCTGGGTCTAGGGGGCAGCCTGGGGCTTCTGCTTTCACTAACTCCCCACAGTAGAGAAGCATCTGCCCTTCAGCAGCACCCAATGAAGACAGAACCAGTTACCCTGGCTTTCACCTTAAGCTATTTGCCAAACTGCGTTAAGACACACTATTGTGTGGGACTCCTGGGCAAAGGGCATAGAGGATGGCTCTCCTGTCCTACTTAGAATAGCTACACCTGACCCTACGCACCTGTCCAAAATCACCAGCCCAGACAAGCCCAGGTGTGTCTGTCCAGGACCCTGTATCCCCAGCACCCATCCCCTGACTGTCTCTGGGATCAGTGGAATGGAGTGTAGAGGTATGTGCTCCTGCTAAAGCTCATTTGTCTGGGTAAGGAATTGATCTGAGCAACACAACAGACCATGTTCACAGAAGGACAAAAACCCAAGGACCACCTGCCAGCCACAGGGAGCACAGGCAGAGAGTGTCTCTGAGACGCCAGGGAGGAGCTGAGAGGGAAGAGGAGCTGAGCGGGAAGGTGGGGATGGCGCACGGAATACTGGGAGCTAAGTGGAGAGCCTCCCAAGACTGGCATGTGACAGTGGCAAGTGAGGATCAATGGGTTCAAGCTGGGTCCCAGATTCCGTCACTCAAACATCCCTGAAAGCCTATGCAGGCTCCAAGGGTCAGGATGCTAGCTATGGCCCTGCTAGGCCACAGGAAAAGGGATATGGCACAGAAAAGGGCAGGGTGGAACCAGAAACCAACATCAACTAACTTAAAAATCAACTTCTGCTACCTGAGCAAGAGAGACTGACTTGACCCTCACCTGACCTGTTCCCAGTGCCCCTTTCATCATCAGTGAAATGTTCACAGAGGCCTGGACAGCCTACTTCACAGGGGAAAAACGGTTCTCCTCCAAGGAAGAATGGAGCCAGTCACAAGATGCCAAGCCCTGACTCTGTGTCGGGGAAATCAGGACAGCCTAGAGGGAACCCAGTTTAGGAGCCGGCTGTATCCCAGACAGGCTCTGACACTGGGCTGAGGGACCCTGACTCTCAGAGGTAGCATCTGCTCATTTGTAAGACAGGAGACCACCAAAGAATGAAGTAGGACTGTGGCAAGCACAGTAAATGTCTGAGGGGTTCTCACCAGCCCACCCCAAGTCTCCAAGTCCATGGACCTGCCTGTGTGGTGCCCCAAGGGGAGAAGTGGCCGTCTTTAGCATCCCATTTTCAGAAGGAACTGGGGCTCAGAGAGGCCAGCCAGTGAGCAGTAAGCAGATCTCCCTCTTGCAGAGATGAAGGAGGGGGCAGGGAGGAAAATGGCTAATTGAGAGGCAACAGGGGTGAGGGCCAGGGGCCACTGACTGATTCCCTTCTCTGAAAACCCAGGGAAAAGAAGGCATGCAGTTAAAAATGTAGGAAACATTTTGGGCACTGCCCAGCATGGGGGAGGGGAAGTTATGGGTATTCCTAGGAAGGCGCAGTCAGGCACCAGAGACCTTAACCCCTGCTGGACATCCGAGGATGGGGCCCCATCGCCTCCCTAGTCCCATTCCCACCCGGTTTGCACCCCATGTCCCATCCATCCCCCTCACTCCACCCAGCATCAGCCCTTCCATTTGCAGCCCATATCTCACTCACCTCCTTGGCCTCCCTCACCCGGGCCAGGAAGGCACGAAGCTCCAGCGTCTCCACAAAAAGGGCCCGGCACACTGCCTGGTAGTGGGCCTGTGCGCCATGGGGGTCGGTCAGGCGAGAAGCGCACAGCCGCATGGCCTGGGCAAAGGTTCGCACGGCTCGGGGGCCGCCCTCGGCCTCCTCCTCCTCTTCTGGACCCCCATAGCCCTCATCCGCTGCTCCACAGCTGCTGTCCTCACAGTCGCTGTTGGCCATGAGGTCGATGAGCCTCTCCAGCTGTGGGCTCAGCTCTCGCTCCTCACTCTCATCTAAGCCCCAGTCCAGGGCACGGTAGATAGCGAAGCCCAGGGACTGCACCATCTAAGGGACAGAGATGTCATATGGTCAGCAGAGACAGCATTCCGAGCCACAAGGGCACTGGAGCCCACAACCAGCAGCACCCTCCATCATAAGACAGAGATGCCGCCGGGCGGTGGTGGCGCACGCCTTTAATCCCAGCACTCGGGAGGCAGAGGCAGGTGGATCTCTGTGAGTTCGAGGCCAGCCTGGTCTCCAAATTGAGTTCCAGGAAAGGCGCAAAGCTACACAGAGAAACCCTGTCTCGAAAAAACAAAACAAAAAAAGAGGCTTATAATGATGATATAGAAATATCACCTCTTGGGGTTGGAGAGATGGTTCAGCAGTTAAGAGCATAGGCTGCTCTTCTAGAGGACCTGGGTTCAATTCCCAGCACCCACATGGCAGCTCACAACTGTCTGTAACTCAAGTCCCAGGGGCTCCAACCCCCTCACACAGACACACATGCAGGTAAAACACCAATTGATATACATCAAATAAAAACAAATAAATCATTAAAAAAAAAGAAATAACACCTCTTTGCCAGAGGGGAATCACAGCACAAACCAAACATGGACCACTGTTAAAAAGATGTCCCCCAAAGAGCACAGTCACTTCAGAAAACAGGAAAATTCTTACCAATATGCATGGAACATGTGATTCAACACCTCCCCACCTCCCTGGCATTTAACCCGGAAAATGGAAAAGTACATCCACCCAAGGTTTGTTCATAAACTACTCATGTGCTCTTCGTGGGGACAGGTATGTGCCCACAGCGGGGCACTATAGAACAGGAAACAGACAAACACACATATATACCACAGATCAGCTGAAAAAATGTTATACAGTGTCGTCCTGTTACCATGACTCAAACAAGCTGAGCCCATCCACGGCAAGAGAAGTTAGTAGCCCCCTCCCTGAGCTGGGGCACAGCTGGGATGGGAAGGCTCAAGATGCCTTTTACATAAAGGAGACGACTTATCTTAACTCTGGTGCTGACTGCACAGTATGTATGACCCCCCCAAACATAATTAGGAATGAGATAACCCAGCTAAGCATTAGCTTCTCGTGTAATATAACAGGGTGGCTGAAATCAAAGGAGAAGGCCCGGTTGATGCGGTGACCACTGCTGTGATGCTGTTTAACCACTGGAGTTTTGGGAGCTGGGGGGCTTCTTTTTTTATTATTTTTATTTTTTTATTTTGCAGTGCTGGGTACCAAACCCAGGACTCCACACATGATATGAGAATACTCTACCACCATATCATACCCAGCCCTAGAGTTTAATTCTTAGATGTCTCCCAAAGGCCCATGTGTTAAAGCTGTAGTTCTCAGCTTGCTTCCATTGGGAACTGGTAGAACTTTTAAGAGGCAGGCTTGCTGGGCATGGTGCACACCTTTAATCCCAGCATTTGGGAAACAGAGTCGGACAGATTTCTGTGTGTCCCAGGCCAGCCTGTGCTACATAGTGAGTTCCAGACCAGCCTGGGCTACATAGTTAGACCCCATCGAAAGGAAGGAAGGAAGGGAAGGAAAGGAGGGAGGGAGGGAGGGAGGGAGGGAAGGAAAGAAGGAAGGGAAAGAAAGAAAGAAAGAAAGAAAGAAAGAAAGAAAGAAAGAAAGAGTGTTGAGTGGGAAGTCTTCTGCTCACTGAAGGTGTGGCCTGGGAGGAGCTATTGGAAACTGGACTCCAACTTTTCTTCTTTTCACACCCAGCCAAAAGATAAGCAGCCTTCTCCTCCATGAAATCCTGCCATGAATGTGTTACATCACCATAGTCCCAAAGCATTAGAACTATGTGGCCATGAACTGAAACTTCCGAAACTGTGAGCCAAAACAGCCCTTCTCCCTTTGTGGCGCTTGAACCAGAGCCATGTGGCATGCTGAGTATGCACTCTACCACTGAGCCACACTCCCAGCCAAACCTCACCTTTCTGATTATCCGAGGAGTCTGTTACAGTAACAGCTGACTCACATCATTGTAAGGACAAATTGACATCTGTACACACACACACACACACACACACACACACACACACACACACACACAAATTATGTCATGCTGAGCAAACAGCTCACACCTTTAATCCTGGCACTCAGCAGGTAGAGGAGCTAGTGAGTTTGAGGCCAGCCCAAGTTTTAGACCAGCCAGGGTTATACAGTTGGACCTTGTCTCAAAAAGAAAAATAGTATACTTCATTATACTTTGTTGTTTGTTTGTTTGGTTGTTTTTTTGAGTCAGAGTCTCTCTACCTACCTGTCCTGGAACTCACTATGCAGACCACATTGGCTTCAACTCACAGAGATCAGCCTACCTCTGCCTCCCAAGCGCTGGGATTAAAGGTGTGCACCACTATCCCAACTAAAAAGAAAAATTATGTGTATGAGCATTCTACACAAATACATGCATGTGTACCCTGTATGTGCCTAGTACACTCTGAAGAGGGAGTTACAGACAGTTGTGAGCTGTCATGTGTATACTAGGCATTGAACCTGGGTCCTCTGAAAGAACAAGTACTCTTAACCTCTGGTCCAACTCTCCAGCACTATTTTTCTTCTCTTTATTTCTTTTGTTTTGTTTTGTTTTTTGAGTCAAGAGTTTCTCTGTGTATCCCTGGCTGTCCTGGAACTCATTCTGTAGACCAGGCTGGCCTTGAACTCACAGAGATCTACCTGTCTCTGCCTCCCAAGTGCTGGGAATAAAGGTGTGCACCACTTCCACCTGGTTTTCTTTTTAAAGCAATTAATTTATTTTATTTTTCTGTGTATTGATTGGTATTTTACCTGCTTGTACCTCTGTGCACCACATACATGCAGTACCTACAGATGCCAGGAGAGGGCGTGAGATCCCCTAGAATTGGTGTTACAGATCATTTGTGAGTACCCACGTGGGTACCAATGTTCTCTGGAAGAGCAGCTGATGTTCTTAGCTGACAAGCCATCTCTTTAGGCCCTCTGTTTGCTTTTATTTGTTTGTTTTTTTGAGGTAGTATCTCATGAAGCTTACTCCTAATCCTCCTACCTCCTCTTCCCCAGAGCTGGGACTACAGGCCTATGCTCAGCTAGTTGTTTGTTATTTGAGACAGGGTATCTCTGTAGCTCTAGCTGGCCTCAAACTTATGATTCTCCTGCTTCAGCCTCCTGAGTGTTGGAATTGCAGGCACACTCCACCATACCATATCCAGCCTCATATCTTTTTAAAGAAATGTAACTTTTCTATGTCTATACATTTAACCTGACCAAAGCAGGGAGGAAGCACTCTAAACAATAACCACTCCAGAGGGCATGTGGTGGAACATGCAGACACCTAAGGGCATGTGATGGAGCATGCAGACACTGAGGGCATGTGATGGAGCATGCAGACACCTGAGGGCATGTGATGGAGCATGCAGACACCTGAGGGCATATGATGGAGCATGCAGACACCTGAGAGCATGTGATGGAGCATGCAGACACCTGAGGGCATGTGATGGAGCATGCAGACACTGAGGGCAAGTGATGGAGCATGCAGACTCCTGAGGGCATGTGGTGGAGCATGCAGACACTGAGGGCACAGGGGCAGACCCTGGGGACTGGCGGAACTCACTGTGAGAGGCTCTCGGTGCTTCAGTTGACTGGGCTTCCTGAAAATCTCCATAATACTTATTTTGAGACAGGGTCTTGCTATGTAGCCTTGGCTGGCCTCCAAGTTTTAAGCCTCCTGTCTTAACTTCCCAAAAGATTATAAGCATGTTCATCATGCCTGATAATAACTCTTTAATTTTTTTTTCATTTTATTTTGTGTGTATGGGTGTTCTGCCTGTGTATCTGTGTATCTCATGCATTCAGTGCCTGTGGAGGCCAAAATAGGGTGCCAGTTCCCCAGGGACTGCAGTTAAAGACAGTGTGAGCTGCCACGTGGGTGCTGGGAATCAAACCCAGATCATCGAGAAGAGCAGCCAGTACTCTTAATTGATGAGCCGTCTCTCCAGCCTCAGTAATTCTTTTTTTAAAAGCACATCGAGCATCTCTGAGGTCTTTCTGCAGAGTCCTCTTACCTCAGCGTTTCTCTATGCCACTTGGCAAGGAAGCCTGTCTTCACAGCTTACCATCAATGACCTGGGGACAGTGGCTCTGGGGGGTGCACTGGAGGAGGATGTTGTTTTGTGTTCACCCCCCCTCCCAGATGCTGCCTGCACCTTGATTCTCAAGCCCAAGTGACCAACCCCCTGCCTCAGTTAGGTTTAGTCAGACGGGAACACGGCAATGGGCGGCCAGCATAGCTGAATGCACAGGGGGATTAACAGTGTCCCTCATTTGCATAGCACTTGCTTTTTATGTTGCGAAGGACTTTCATAAATTTGGATGAGAAGACACAGACCTGTGGTCCCAGCACTTGAGAGGCTGAGGCAAGAAAACCCTAACCTTGAGGCCAGCCTGGGCTACACAATGAAAACCCGTCTTAAAACAAATAAATATGGGAGAGACACTGCAGCCGCCGCCATGACCAGCAGCATGTGAAGACGCCGGTAAGCCACCAGCCACGTGGCAAGGTATAGATTTATGGAAATGGATTAATTTAAGCTATAAGCACAGTTAGCAAGAAGCCTGCCACGGCCATACAGTTTGTAAGCAATATAAGTCTCTGTGTTTACTTGGTTGGGTCTGAGCGGCTGTGGGACTGGCGGGTGACAAAGATTTGTCCTGACTGTGGGCAAGGCAGGAAAACTCAAGCTACAAATGGCGCCCAACGAGAGGGCAAGAGTTTCCACCTAAAGCCTGAGAAAAGATTCTAAAACGGAGCTAAAAACAGCTTCCTAATTGTCTCCCTCAAATGAGCAGCAGCTGCCGGTTTGAGTTACTGGCAGGATCCTGGCGTGTGCGCTCAATCTGCAGTATGGCGGGAATGAGGCCTCTGCAAGTGGCACATTAAGCTGCATGGTGGATTTAGCCTTTGCTAGTACAAAACAAAAAGAGGTTTCTGGGCTACACGCTGCTTTGATAAGAAGCATAGACCCACTATTTCTGAGAGTTGATGGCTCCCAGAGCTGGCGGAAAACGTACCACTGCCATGTTGGGAAGCTGAAGTGGGCGGAGTCAGCAGCCACAGTGCTAAGAAGGCTGCAGTTTAAAGCAATAGGCTCAAGGTAATATAAAACATAAGCCACATAAAGATGGCTACCACACAGAGAATCTGGATTATGTTCTCTTTGATATTCGTAACTGAAGAAAAACATTTGATTGCAAAAGCTGTTGAGTTATGCCAAAATGTTTATTTTAAAGGTACCTTGACTTCAAAATTTGGCTATAAGGATATGTTGCTTTGGAAAAGAGGCTCTGCTTTTGTTTCTACAGAAAGCCAGAGGCTATGGATTTGTTCCAGATTAAGATACATCAGGTTTGACCAGCCAAGACCACCTGAAAGGTCTCCGATGACACCATGGCCCAGATGATCCAACATCCAGAATCGTTTCAAGGCAACTGGCTCAGACGATACGGTCTCACGGACTACTCCATGATCCTAAAATTTTCTTTGTGTCCCCATAAGATACAGCGCCCCCCTCCAGCAGGAAGTAGTTAGAGAAGCTACGCCCAAATTCCCAAATATACCAAGCTGACTTTGGAGATGTGTAAAAGTTAAAACCTTCCTTTTAAAAAAAAGAAAGGGGAAGTGCTGTGGGACGGTCTATATGTCAAATTGCTCTGATTGGTCAATAAATAAAACACTGGTTGGCCAGTGGCCAGGCAGGAAGTAGGTGGGACAAGGAGAGAGGAGAATTCTGGGAAGCAGAAGGCTGAGGCGGAGAGACACTGCAGCCGCCGCCATGACCAGCAGCATGTGAAGATGCTGGTAAGCCACGAGCCACGTGGCAAGGTACAGATTTATGGAAATGGATTAATTTAAGCTATAAGCACAGTTAGCAAGAAGCCTGCCACGGCCATACAGTTTGTAAGCTAAAAAAAAAAAAAAAAAAAAAAAAAAAAAAAAAAAAAAAAAAACAAATAAATATAAATATGAGGCTTACAGGCAGGATTTGATGACACAGCTTGTTAATCCCAGCTGCTCAGGAGGCAGAGGCAGGAAGACAGCAAGTTTAAGACCTTCCTGGACTACAGAGTAAGTCTGAGGCCAGCCTGGACAATTTAGTGAAACCCCATCGCAAAATAAAAAGATAAACTGAGCCGGTTGTGGTGGCACACACTGGTAGGATTTGCTGAAAAAGATAAACTGAGGCTGGAGATATTACCTAGCACATGCAAGACCTGAGGATCAATCTCCAGTACTACTGAATGAATGGTTTTCATATTTTCCTTCTTTGGACAGACTATCTGGGACTGGAGAGATGGGTTCTATGGTTAAGAGCATTGGGTGCTCCTCCAGAGGACCTGGGTTCAATTTCAAGTACCTGCATGGTGGCTCACAACTTTCCATAACTCCAGTTACAGAGGATCCAACACCCTCTTATGACCTCCTCAGGTGCCAGGTATGTACATAGTACATAGACATACATGCAAGCAAAATAAATAGATAAATAAATACAAACACATACATATACATAAAATATTTGTTCAGAAGAAAGAAAAGACTATCGTAGGCACATACACACAAAAATAACAGCTCTGCTATGTAGACACTATGCTAAGCCTATGTAAAACTTCCTGTTTAACCTCAACAACCCACTGACACAACCTCCTGTCTCACACACAGAGGGACAGAGGCATAGAGATGCTAGGCCACTTCATCACAGCTAGAAGCTGGCCAAGCTAGCCCTTGGAGCTGGTCCTGTTTGTGCTATGCTCTAAGTTTTCTGTTACAATTGCTAGGGTGAGAGGACACTGCCATAGCAGATGGAGCCATAGCCTCATCAGGAGACTGTCCACTCTCTAGTACTACCTTGCCCCAGTGGCCTCTCCACTCATTTGTGGCTAGCAAAGTATCCCAGGAAATCTGAGCCTGAGGCAGGCAGAGCAATAACAGGCCAAAGCCAGAGTCAGGCAAGAGATAAGGGTCTCTGGATCCTACGGGGGCATCTCAGAAGACGCTGGAGCCTAAGGGGTCTGAGGAAGGTGACCCCTGACTCATCAAGACTGGTGGAAAGGGTTCACAGTGGACCAAAGCCCTGGACCACCCTCGGGACTGCCCTCACCCTACTTTTATCTCTACTTTAAGCAGGTTCAAGTCATAGACTGTTCCCAAGGCACACCCTGAATGCAGAGGAAGAGGGCATGGCACTAACATCTTAGGGGCTGGTCACACCTGACAGGTGGCAAACAGCAGGGCTTTGGCCAGCAGCCAGGATGGAGGACCCTGAGAAACTGGAGACTCCAGAGATGATCTCAGGACCGCTCTTGGGTATGACTAGGGAGAGGGAAAGCTGGCACGGTAAGGGGACAGAAACACGGAGAGGTCACACAGTAAATCCATTGGTCGTAGAGGTAGATGCCAGGTAAGGGCAAGGTGGTGCATGATCTCTAGTGTGCTTCATAGCTCGGTGAGGCTCAGGTGTGAGGCACAGTCTCCATGGAAACCACATGACTCCATGGAGGAAGACAGGCTGGGAAGCAAGCAGGAAGCCCTCCTGCCCATGCCAGTGCACCCTGCAGAGAGGTAACCCCATCCATCCAGGCCGCTCTTTTTCCGGAGTGCTGGCCTACACTAACAACACGTGAGGGAAGGGTTAACTCCAGCAAGCCTCTTATCTGATGGCTTCTTTGGTAAAAAGCTTTTCTGTGCCCAAACTCGCTGGAAACTTTCTCTGGAACACAAAGAATGCTTTCCATTAGGAAAATCCTGGGCAGCTGCCCAGTCTCAGGACCTCCAACCTGCACGGTCAAGCATGGCCATCAGTCTGGAATCTGACTGCAATTAGAGGGGCTGCCTGGGCAGTTCTTGAAACCTAAGTAGCCAGAATGAAGCATAGGTTTTGAGTGGCTCCCCTCACGCTCTTTCCTGGGATGGAGCGTTTCAGGTTAACATTTGGGCCTCTGAGAATAGTTCATATGAGACTCCCTCATTCAAAGCTTTTACAAGGATTTTATCCTTTAGGTGGTAGGTAACAGTTTCACCTCTGTGAACTCTGGACAACAAGGGTCGGCTGACCTTCCAGCCAGCAGACATGGACTTAGAGAAATAAACTATCTTGGATATTATACAGCTGTGAATACAGATAACTGGCAGCCACATGACAATGTAGATGTCTTAGAAAGAGTTGTTCTCGGGCTGGAGAGATGGCTTATCGGTTAAGAGCACTGGCTGCTCTTCCAAAGGTCCTGAGTTCAATTCCCAGCAACCACATGGTGGCTCACAACCATCTATAATGAGATCTGGTGCCTTCTTCTGGCTGTAGGCATACATGCAGGCAGAACACTGTATACATAATAAATAAATCTTTAAAAAAAAAAAAAAGAAAGAAAGTTGTTCTCCCCCCAGTTTACAGCTGCCTATATGTAAAAATACCATCTTCACAGAGTTCCTACATGACACACAGTGGCATCGCTTAGGTGACAGCATCCCAAGGTAGCAGGGCTATCTTGTCACTGGCATTAAGAATTATGTGTGGTGGTGAGATGTAGTGCCAGCCCGGTGTACTGGCACAAGCCTTTAATCCTAGCACTTGGAAGACAGAAACAAGTGGATCTCTGTGAGTTCAAGGCCAACTTAGTCTGCATAGTGAGTTCTAGGATAGTCAGGGCTAGGTAGAGAGACCCTATCTCAAAAAAGAAAACAAAAAGAAAAACAAAAAAAAAACCCACAAAAAACAAAAATGTAAGGAAGTATAATATTTTTCTTTTTGTGGCAAGATCTAGGTAGAGAAGAAAGAGGAGGCGGCAGCGGCGGCGGCAACACATGGTGGAATCCCTTTGGTCTGTGCTCACCTCTCCCTTGGAATGCTACCATGCTAAATAAATAAATGCAAAGGTTTCTTTCCCCCGTCCCTTCAGATCTCTTCTTCATTTTTCCTCAAAGCTTCAGTCTCCCAAAGAGCTGAAATTACAGGTATGTACCACAGTATCCAGCCCTATAAATTCTTATTATATTAAAATTATGCTTTGAGGGACTGGGGATTTAGCTCAGTGGTAGAGCACTTGCTTAGCAAGTGCAAGGCCCTGGGTTCGGTCCTCAGCTCTGGAAAAAAAAAAAGTTGGATGCTACCAGAATCCAAACTTAAAATTTGGGCTTGGGGATTTAGCTCAGTGGTAAAGTGCTTGCCTAACAAGCACAAGGCCTTGGGTTCGGTCCTCAGCTATGAAAAAAAAAAAAAAATGCTTTGAAAAGGCCATGAAAGGCCACATTTCAAAGAAAGAAAACATCAGAGCAGGCAACATGTCCTGGAATCCCTCTCTCTGACCCTGTTTGCTACTCAGATACTGCTCTTTTCTGGTCCCCAAGGGTCCCTTCTCATCCTAGGATACGAGTGGTCTCCACTCTTGATTAACTTTTGGGAAACAAGGAGAAGAAATAGATGCATCACCACTCATTGAGGGAAAAAAAAAAAAACACTGAAAGAAATAAAGCACAAAGGCAGTGGAAAGCCAAGCACCGTAGCTCATGCATGTAACCCCAGCATTACTTGGGATAATGAGGCAAGAGGATCGGGTTCAGAGTCCCAAGTCTCACCCAGCCTCAGCTACATGAGGCCAGTGCTGGTTACACAAAACCATTAAAACAACAACCGAAATAAACATCACACTCAGACCATTACCACAAGACAATGGAGGTTTGGGTTCTAGGCATTGGCTGGTTTCTCATTTGTCCTAAACTCCATGCCCTGCGGACCACATCACTTCCGATGGGCCAGGGCGAGGTCAGCAGTACTGTCTCCCTTGCTTTCCTGGTATGGGAGAGAGATGAGTATCTAGGGCTATGACCACACTAGGTTCCTCACCCTGCCTGTCCCCTGTGAAGAGCTTCATCAAACTTCATGTGGTTTACCTGTCTTCCCTCACCTAAAGGACCGTGTGAGTTTGTGTACTTTATAATTTACATTCTCCAATAAAGGTGTCTTAGTTAGGTTTCTACTGTTGTGATAAAATACCATGGCCAAAAGCAACTGAAGAAAAGGTTTATTTCGGCCTACTGCTCTCAGGCTGTAACTCCCATCACTGAAGGAAGGAACTCAAGCAGGAACCTGGAAGCAGGAACTGAGGCAGAGCCCATGGAGGATGGTGCTGCTTACTGGGGGGCTTGCTCCTCATGGCTTGCTCAGCCTGCTTTCTTAGACCATCCAGGACCACCTGCCTAGGGGTGGCACCACCCACAATTGGCTGCAATTCCCATCAATCAGGAACCAAGAAAATGCCCCACAAACTTGCCTACAGACCAATCTTATATTGTCATTTTCTCAGTTCAGGTTCGCTCCTCTCAGAGGCTCTAGCTTGTGTCAAGCTGACAAGCTAACCAGGACAACAGATACATTTTATTATATATCAGGTAATCTAAAATTGCCTTTCAGTACCTGGGCTTCTGAGCTGGCTGGCGGCATCACCGTTGTTGCAGGTTCTGTAAAAAAAGACAGTGAAGGTTACATTGGAAGCCCCAGACAACACGGCTTGCTCTTTCTCCCTCTGCTCCACCTTCCCTAAGGCACATAGCACATCCCCCCAAAGAACACCAGAAAGCTCACAACAGGCTGAGATACTGGCCCCTTGAACAGAAACCCCAAGGCCTAGCCTAAGTCAGGCCTGGACAGGATTCAGGCTACAGAGCACAAGTGATGTGGACCCTGCTCTTAGACAGCTGTCCATCCCCTGGTCCATAGCCACAGCTCAGAGGAGGGATGAAGTCAGGGATGAAGTCAGGGATGAAGTCAGGGATGAAGTCAGGGATGAAGGACAGTCAGCAGACTGTGTGTATGTCCAGGTTCTGAAGGAGAGGGGCTGCTCAGCTGTCACTGCAGGAAAGACTCATAATCTGAAATGGGGATCCCACTTCCTAGAAGCGAGGTCCTGTGAGCCAGAACACAACAGGGAGATAAGAAACCCTGACGGCCCCGGTTTGGGGTTTTTCCAACGGCACCTCTCAAAGGAGTCACTGGGTGGAAGGGCAGGGAGAAGCTGGACTCTACATTTTATTTACAGAACACATCACTGGTAAATGCCAAAAAGTGAGTCAGCATTTTCCAGGGCTTACTCATGTGGCTCAGCTACAGCCCAAGAGGTGGATAGCTCCAGCACCCATTTCACAGATGAGAAGCCAAAGGCAAAGAGTAAAATCTGACTCCAAGGCATCACAGGGAAAGGGGTGTTTTGGCTCAAGGTGGCAGGCCAGAGACCCTAGGATCTGTGCAGCCAGTAACCCCCAGTTAATCAGCCCACTTCCAACTGTCCCCTCCTCGGGCTTCCTTTAATCATGTATAAAGGTAGAACCATGTAATGATATAAACTACAGCTTCCTTAAGTTCTAGGATGAAGTGAGACATAAAAAATAACAAACTATAAAATTGCCTGCTAGGTAAACCTGCTAACTCCACAAATATGTTCAAATTGCATCAAGAACCAGGAAGACTGCCAAAGATAGAGACTGAGATCCATTAAAATAATGGGAAACAATCCATTCTCCAATATCAGTGAATCAATAAAGAAAGTGAGTTCAAAGAGCATGCAGTCGGAGGATTTGTGATCCCAGGGACTCGGTCCCCAGCCCACTTTGGATGTTTAAGGAAACTTTGTAGGTGTGACTGGACTCACACACTAGAAAGATGAAAGAGAACTGATCAAGTATAAAGGTACTTCCTGGAAAAGGCAAGTGCTCTGAGTCCGGGGGTCATGAAGGCAGGGCAGGCTGGTGGACATTTGCCAGTTCCGCATGCAGCCAGTCCTGGTCTTCAGCTCTGAGCAGCTTTCTGGTCAGAACTTTTTAAAAGTTCTCATGTATCTCAGGCTGGCCTTGAAAGTCACTATGTAGCTGAGGATGACCTTCAATTTCTGACCCTCTTGCTTGCATCTCCCAGTACTGGGATTATAGATGTGTGCAAACACACCCAGTTTATGTGGTGGTGGAGACTGAACCCAGGGCCTCCTGACTGTGTAAGCACTATACCAACTGAGGTACAATCATAGCCCATGAGTAGAATATTTTTAATGCTTAAATAGTCAATCTTAACAAGAAAAGTACTGGGGCTGGACAGATGGCTCAGTGGTTAAGAGCATTGGCAGCTCTTCCAGAGGTCCTGAGTTCAATTCCCAGCAACCACATGGTGGCTCACAACCATCTGATGCCCTCTTCTGACCTGCAAGCATATATGTAGGCAGAACACTGTACATATAGAATATTATTGTCTAGCTCAAAGACATGACAATCCTCCCACCTTGGCTTCTTCAGTGCTGGGATCACGAGTACATCCCTCTATGCCAGGGGAGTCTTGGGTTTTAATGAACAAGCTATGACTTTGTGAGATTCTGGGATGACAGTGACCACCACACAGCCAGAGGCCAGGCCCAAGACTAACAAATGCCAGTGGTTTCTCCAACACTGTGCTGAGTGGGGAGACTATAAGTGTGCACCATCACACCCAGCTTCCGAGATGTCTTCTCTCCATAGGAAGAAACTGGAACTCAGGCGGACTAAGAAGAATTGTACTTGAAATCATACAGATGGCAATGATGGAGCTGGGCCAAGGAGTTCCCATTATGTCTGAAATGCTATGTCGAGGTGGAGCTGGAAGTGGACCACCAAGTTTCTATCAGCATCATTTCTGCTAAGGACTCAGACTCAGCTTAGTGCTCGTTTCCCCAAGGGTAGCCTCGTGCTGAAAAGAAAATAGCCATTCCAGATGATCTTGTTAAAATAGCGACTGAGGAGAAACCAAGGGGCTAGGGAGTTTTCCTGGAAACAATCCTGTGTCATGGAAGTAAGGCAGCAGATCTGGAAAGCTGCCTGTGGCTTCTGCATCCCCAGCCCCTTCTCCAGAAGGAGCATCCAGGGAAGGTACGTCTGTCACCAACAGTAAGAGGAGGAGCTTGGCAGCTGGAGCCACCATTTGCCTCCAGGGAGCCAGCTGTCCTCCAAGAGACTGAAGTCAGGTTCTGACCAGTCCACGGTCATGGGGCAAGTGCCTGACATCACTTCAACACCCTCGCCAACGCTGCCTAACTTATGGTATCACCTCAAGGAAGAAGTGAGGTAACAGATGCAGAGACGCTTCCTAAGGTGCAATACCGGATGAATGTGGAGTGCCCGGTCCCCTGCAGTGGTACAGTGGATGGTAGGACCTCCTGATTCGGATTCCTTTTTGGGCTTAAGGGCAGGGGCAGGGTTAGCTAACCGCTCTACGTGATATAACCCCTCTTCACTCAGCTAAAGGGGACTTTATACATCTTAGGAAGGCCTTTTTCGACACAAGACGTTTTCCCACCTCAAGTCTAGACTTCTAAGAGTATTTTGACAGTGAATGAAAGCTAAAGAGCAGCCATTTTAAGTCCAAAAGACTTCCTGTCCTGCATCTCAAGCACAGTGCTCACAGGTCCCTATATGGCCAAAACACATAGTTGAGGGGCGTGTGCAATGAAGACACGGCATACACAGTTCCTGGTAGACAAGGAACCGGCCACAGCCCTCACAAGGCAACCTGCCAAGTCCGCAATGTTACACACTCTCCCCTTCTGATCTAGCAGGTCAGTCTTTAGAAGGCACACCCATGCATCACAACACCTTTGAGAACACTGCTGAATCTATCCTATACCAAAATGCATACGTGCCCACTGAAGACAAACACACAGAGCATCCACACCCAGAACATTAGGTGTCACTAAAAAGAACAGGTGGCTAGGAGAGGTGGCAGATTAAGAAATTTACTTGAAACCAGACCTGGGTAGCTGAGGCAGTAAGATTCCAAGTTTAAGGCCAACCTAGGTAACAGAAAGAAAGACCCTGTTTCAAACAAACAACCCAATAAGATGTCTTTTGTGTGCTGAGTTGATCTGAGGCCCCCACTCAGGGGAGAGAAAAAAACAGCAGCCTGACTTTAGGAGGAAGTGCCCAGGCCTCGGGGCTGGCATGTGCAGGAACCCTCACATTCTTGGCAGCCTGTGAGGAGGGAGGAAGGGCATCCAGGCACCGTGACACAGGGCTCCTTCAAGGTCTTCCCTTTCAAGTTTCTGAATCTGAGCGCTGGCTGCTCTTACAGAAGACTCATTCCATTTCCAGCACTCACAGGACAGTTCACACCCACCTGTAACTCCAGTTCCAGGGGATTGGAATTCAATGCCCTCTTCTGGCTTCCATGGGCATCAGGCATGCACATGAGACACATACACACATTCAGGGGAAACACTCATACACAGAAAATAAAACTTAATGTGTGGATTTGCTAAACTCAAGAAATAAGTTTGGAAAAGTGAAAATACAGCACCTACATATCTCCTAGGTCAGGGTGCAGCCTCCAGCCAAGGGACTGTGGAGTCAAAGGTCATGTGACTGATGGTGGCAGTTCCTTCTCACAAAAGTGATATCACTTACCACCAAGGGCTTGTCAGGATGGAGTGAAAACACACCCAGTGACTGGCACTTAGTAAGCCACATGTACAGGGGGGCGGCTTCCATTGTCAAGAAGTGAACAGTAAAATGAGTTGTGACCCAGGTCTAGTGTCAGCCTCGGAAACTGGTGAAAGCCAAGAGAGAACCGCCCACAGGAAGGCAGAGTCAGAGTCCTGTGCTTGTTGAACAAACAGAGTTCTGTGGGGCAAAGGGATACAGGTGTGTCCCTCCTCCTCTTCCACAGATGGGTGGCAGCTCATCCTGGACTGAGTGAGAACAGCAGGCTTCTCTAAACACACACACACACACACACACACACCCCTCCCAGGAAGTGTCTTCCTACAGCAGGAACCCAGTCCCCCAGTGGCAGATCTGGAGGGGACCCACATCAGCAGTGATAATATCAGACCCACGTCACAATTAAGGTCTGCCTCACATGTCAGCAGTGCCTGATGCGGAGGCCTGCCTGGCATCCCAGGCCTTGGGCACTCATGACTCCCTAACAGTGGGCAAACCGTGGGGACTGTGAGGGTGGGGGTAAAACAACAAACAAAACAAAACAGTGGGCAGGCCTGACTTCCATGTTACACTTCCATGCCCAACCTCTGGCGACCGACACATCTGGGGACATCGCCAAGATCACACCACTGGTCCTAGCAGGAAGACACAGCATGCAGCTGACAAAATTAGATTCTGCAAGATGGCTCAGCAGATAAAAGTGCTTGCTTTGCAAACCTAAAGACCTGAGTTCCATCCCCAAAAGCGTGGTGGAAAGAAGGGTCTGAGCCCCGGAAGTCATCCTCATGTGTCAAGGCATGTGCATGCTCTGTCTGTCTCTCTCTGTCTCTCTGTCTCTCTGTCTCTGTCTCTCTCTCTCTCTCTCTCTCTCTCTCTCACACACACACACACACACACACACACACGATGTTATAAAATAAAATGCTAAACAAAATGTGTTAGAAAGGGGAAGTCTGCATTCCCTTGGGGCGGGACATTGGTGAAATGCCTCGGAGGGTAAGGGCACTTTCCACCAAGCCTGACAACCTAATTCATCCCTGGGGTCCATATAGTGGAAGGACAGAACCGGCTCCTGCAAGTTGTCCTCTGACTTCCATATGTACGCTATGGGATATATACTTAAAGATTTATTTACTTTAATTTTATGCATATGAGTGTTTGGTATGCAGTGCCCACAGAGGCCAGGAGAGGACATCAGATCATTTGGAACTAGTTACAGACAGCTGTGAGCTGTGTGGTGATGCTGGGAACTGAACCCCGGTACTCTGCAAAAGCAGCAAGTTCTTTCAGGCCATGAACCATCTCTCTAGCCCCACACTTTATTTTCTTTCCTTCCCTCCCTCTCCCCACTCTCTCTATAGCCCTGGCTGTCCTGGAACTCTCTTTGTAGGCTGGCCTCAAACTCACAGAGACCCATCTGCCTCTGCCTCCCAAGTACTGGGATTAAAGGTGTGCACGTGCAGCAGTACCACCACCACCACCACAGCTGAAAGTATTTTCTTGCCAGCAGTGGTGGCGCACGCCTTTAAACCCAGCACTTGGGAGGCAGAGAGACAGGCGGATCTCTGTGAGTTCAAGGCCAGCCTGGTCTACAGCGTGAGATCCAGGACAGGCACCAAAACAACACAGAGAAACCCTGTCTCAAAAGAAAAAAAAGAAAAGAAAAGAAAAAGAAAAAGAAAAAAGATAATGTCATAATGAATTCCATTTTATGTATAAACAATATGTGATAATTTAAAACTTTTTTTTTTTTGGTATTTTTTTTTTTTTTTTTTGGTTTTTTCGAGACAGGGTTTCTCTGTGTAGCTTTGCGCCTTTCCTGGAGCTCACTTGGTAGCCCAGGCTGGCCTCGAACTCACAAAGATCCGCCTGCCTCTGCCTCCCAAGTGCTGGGATTAAAGGCGTGCGCCACCACGCCCGGCTTTTTTTGGTATTTTGAGACAGGGTTTCTCTGTGTAGTTTTGGTGCCTTTCCTGGATCTCGATCTGTAGACTAGGCTGACCTCAAACTCATAGAGATCCACCTGGCTCTGCCTTTGGAGTGCTGGGATTAAAGGCAAGAACCATCGCCGCCTAGATGCCAGGGGTGGAATTGAACAGGTGTCCTCCTACCTTCCCCTGTGTGGTTAGCAGAACAATCCAAAGCTGCCCATGTTCTAATCCCCAGGACCTATGGATATGCTGTGTTACATGGTGGATGAAATAGGGTTGCTAATAGCTAGCCTGAAGGTAGAGGTTATTCTAGATATATGATTCTTAAACTGGAAGCGAATATACTTGTGTTATTTTAAATCAGTTTAAGGGTGTTACAAAGCCATAGGAACCTCATACATTCTCGTTTAAGCTCTGCCCACCCTCTCCTCTTGCTTCCTTGGGGAAAGGACCACAAGCCCACTGTCCTGGAGTAAAGTAGGACTCACTGGACTGAGAAAGCAGTGGCTGAACTTCCTCCAGGTACTCTGGTCCTTAAGCTGATTTGCCCAACCAGCAGGGTATCATCTCCAAGCAGAAGGCCCTACCCCTTAGCACTGTCTTACCTAGAGGCCAACTCTCTCTGAGGAATCAGTTAATGACCAGAGCAGAAACCCTAGTACATCTGTTGAAGTGGTCTACATTCTGGGACCAGAACTCCCGGTATGAAAGGCTGAGAGGACCTTAGCCGTGCCCGGCACCTTTAATACACTTGTGCTGTGCTGGACATTAAAGGATTCTCTGTGGACACCAAGTTGGCAACAGGTAAGTGTGGAGAAGTCCAGGGCCATAGACACAGCAGCAAGGTGACAAGCTGAACCATGCAAGTTACACAGAGACCCCACAGGTGCCTTAAGACTTGAGGCTTTCTCCTTCTAGAAGCACAATGAAGAGCATGTAAACAAATGTGTGGGCTAGCATCCTGATGTCATGTATCTTGAGGCCTTCTGGGCCAGCCAACCTTAGGCACAGGCAGTATCGCAGAGGGAAAATATACTTGAAAAATTGCCTTCTTGCAAGGCCTAATTCAGAGGTGAAACTAAATCGGAAAAGCTGTACACACACACACACACACACACACACACACACACACACACACACACACACACACACACCCAGCTCACAGACACACCCAGACTGTCCAGGCATCCTGCCACAACCCCACAGCATTGAGCCCTTACTTCTGAGTGGGAGGGCTCGGCGATAGGGCACTGGCCGTCAAGAAGTACGAAGGGAGTCCTTTGCAGAACTGCATTCCTCGGGCTGCAAGCCACATTTGTGTCAAGGGTTCATTTGCATGGACCCTGGACACTGCATCCCAAGCTGAGTCTGGCCAAGGTACACAAAGGTGTGGCACTTGGACACCTGCTGCTGTGCCCCAGGCCAGAGCTCCCCTTTGGTGCTGTGCTGGAAGGCTACAGAAACACAAACACGAGCTCTGAGGCAGGTGCCAGGTCATGCCCATCTCATCGACTTTGGACAGCTGCTTCTCTTGTGTGACCTTCCGTTTCCTCGTGTGCAGAGTGGGGATCTCAGCAGGATGCTCTGGAGGAAGAGTAAACGCAACACTGTTGTGCACTTGCCCTGTGAGCACCTCTGATAGGCTCCAGTCACCCATCCACGGTAGCCTGGTGTTAGCCCCACCGCAAGTTAGCTGAGCGACCTTCACAGAACACAGGACTCACAGCTCTGGGGTGCCTTGCAGTAGCGAGGTGGGTAACACAGCTGTGACAGGAACTCAAGAACTATGGGCAGGAACCACATGGGAAGGACCTGGCTCAATAACCATGCTTCAACCACAAATATTCTGGTATCCAGGAGGCTCTGGAAGGGACAAATTCCCTCCTCTGCAATGGAATGTTTCCTTCCTAGTCATTTTTGGGTCCTCTCGGGATGACTGGGGTCCCTGGACAGGGCCACATGCAATACTCGGCTGTTTAAGAAGAAAAGCCAGCTGAACGGGCAGCCCCAGTCATGGTGAAGGTCGGAGACTTCAATAGCCAAGATCCAGGATGTGGCGTCGCAACTCCAGTGGTCCAGTGGTATTTCTCAGAAGCCAAAGATCTGCTTTAGGTCAAAGAGGGGACACGGGGCTGAGAAACAGACAAGTGAGCACCCAGTTTAAATAGATGGCCCACTTACACGTGCAGTTACAGCAACAAGCTACACAGGCAAGGCGGAGGAGAGAACCCTGGCTGTGCTTCTTGGACACGCTCTCTCTCTCACTCGCCCACACTGCCTCATTCCAGCCTGTCCCCACCACTGCTCTGTGACATGCAAGTGCCTACTCTTTAGCACTGTTGGGCAATAGGAGTGAAAATATGCCAGGCGGTGATGGCGCACGCCTTTAATCCCAGCACTCAGGAGGCAGAGGCAGGTGGATCTCTGTTCAAGACCAGTCTGGTCTATAGAGTGAGTTCTAGGAGAGCCAGGGCTGTTACACAGAGGAACCTTGTCTCAAGTGAAAACATGATTGCAGTTCCACGGACACTGTGTCGGTTCTAGTCCATACTGGAGCTCGGGTCTACAACACAAGCAGGGTTGGGCAGCCTCACATCCACGCAGGATAAGCTGGAATGGGAAGCTGCCCACAGAAACCCAACACTGAGATCTAGAACTCTTCAAGGGACAGTGAGCCTCAGACCTGCAAGCAGAAAAGGGTGGGTGGAGAAGGAGTATGGACCTGAGAGGCACCCCAAATGCAAGATCGGGCCACCTGGGAAAAGGCTTATCAAACGTTATTAGGAGCAGGTGTGGGGATATAGCTCAGTTGGTACAATGCTTGCCTAATGTGAAGGAAGCCATGAGTCCCATCTCCGCCACTGCACAAATCACGTGTGGTATTACACATTTATGACTCCAGTCGTTGGGAGGTGGAGACAGGAGTAACAAAAGTTCAAGGTCAACCCCAGTTACTGTCTTAGGGTTTCTATTGCTGTGATAAACCACTATGATCAAAAACAATTTGGGGAGGAAAGGCTTTATTTTAGCTTACAGTTCCATATTACAGTCTATCACTGAGGGAAATCAGGGCAGGAACTCAAGGCAGGAACCCAGAGGCAGGATCTGATGCAGAGGCCATGGAGGGGTGCTGCTTACTGGCTTACTCCCCAAGGCTTACTCAGCCTGCTTTCTTATAGAACTCAGGACCATCTGCCAAGAGTTGGCATCACCCACAATGTGCTGAGACCTTCCACATCAATCACTCATTAAGAAAATGCCCCACAGGCCAATTTGGTGGGGCATTTTCTCAGCTGAAGTTTCCTCTTCCCAGATGACTCTAGCTTGTGTCAAGTTGGCATAGAACTAACCAACAGTTACACAGTGAGTCAAGGACAGACTGGGACATGTGATACACACACACACACACACACACACACACACACACACACACACACACAAAACCACCAAACAGAAACCCCAAAGCCCCTGAAAATAGAGAATTGTATGTACACGAGCATGAAAAGAGAGCAGGGAGGTAACGGGAGAAGAGACGACATAGCGTTCACTCCCACTTTGGAGGACGGTAAAAGATCCCAACCCCCAGTTCAGCCTCCGCCTGTCCACATGAGTTTCCTGCAGGAAGAGATGACTGACAGCAGATTCAGGCTGGTGGGCTTGGAAGCTGCAGACTCCATGAGGCTGATGGCCAAATCCCACTTAGGAAGTGGTCATGTCATGTTCCTGAATAAACTACCCTGGAGCTTGAGATAGACAAAGGTCACTGAAAACACCGTGGGGGTCCCTGATCTCTAACCAAACTCCATTTAAGGAACTGGCTTTGTCCCTGGAAACCATCACCTGATAGTTTCTTATCTGGGCTTTAAAAAAAAAAAAAAAAAAAAACACTCTATCCTGGCTGGGTAATGGGAGTGAAACCTTTAATCCCAGCACTCGGGAGGCAGAGGCAGGCAGTTCTCTATGAGTTAAGTTCGAGGCCAGCCTGGTCTACAAAGCAAGTTCCAGGACAGCCAAGGATATACAGAGAAATCCTGTCTTGAAACATCCCAAAAGAAAAAAAAAAATCACTCTTTCCTCAACATTCAGTTTTAGTAACTCTACATGCTACTACATGTAGCTCTGCTTTCTCACCCTCCGCTCCCCACCAAACGGCTCAGTGGTTAAAAGTATCTACTGTCCTTCCAGAAGACCTGAGTCTAATTCCCCACATCCAGGTCAGGTAACTCACAACTTCCTGGAACTCTGGCTCCAGGGGACATCCAATACCTCCTGAACTCGGGAATGTACACACACAATTAAAAATGATAAAAATAAATATTAATTTAAAAAAATAAGTCAGGTGTAGCGGCAATGTTAGCACTTGAAAGGCTGGGGCTGGAGGGTCTGAGTTCCAAGAACCTGTCTCTGGTATGTGTACACACACACACACACACACACACACACACACACACAGACACACACTTCTAGGGTGACTATGAAGCTGTCTTACATGAAGAACTGAATTTGGATCTGTAGCATCCACATAAAAGCTGATCTTAGCAGCAGGGGCCTATAACCCCAGTGCTGGGGACATATACCAGATGGCAGCCAGTCTAGACAAAATGGTGAGCTCCAGTTTCAGTGAGAAACTCTGTCTCAAACAAAAATAAGGTGAAGAATAAGACCTGCATGGCTTAGAGATTGACCTAACTGGGTGACAACCTCCAATGGACCCAACATCCAACGCGGCAGATTAAGAAACTCTACTATCGTCAAAAACAAACTCAAATGCTGACAATGAAGAATGAGCATTTTTTGGACAGCTACTTCAAGAATAAGCTACACAAATTCTTTAGTGAATTCACTAGTCACTCAAGTCCTACAGAAAAATGCTGGGCTGGCTACTTCCAGGGGGGTGGCTACCTGAAAATTACAGCTGATTGCTGATTTGTGACACTCAGAGATTGTTCTGGTAAATACAGTGGTTTTTGTTTTGTTTTGTTTTGTTTTTTTCCTTTTGGTTTTTCAAGACAAGGTTTCTCTGTGTAGCCCTGACTGTCCTGGAACTTACTCTGTAGACCAGGCTGGTCTTGAACTTGAGATCTGCCTGCCTCTGCCTCCCAAGTGCTGAGATTAAAGGCGGCACCACCACCTGGCTTCACACTTCTCTTAACTCTTTTTTTTTTTTTTTTTTTTTGGTTTTTCGAGACAGGGTTTCCCTGTTTAGCTTTGTGCCTTTCCTGGATCTCGCTCTGTAGAACAGGCTAGCCTTGAACTCAAAGATCCACCTGCCTCTGCCTCCCAAGTACTAGGATTAAAGGCGTGCGCCATCACCGCCTGGCACACTTCTCTTAAGAGTCAACGAGGCCCTGTAGTCCCAGCATCATAGGGCTGAGTGGGAGAATCACTAGACCTCAAGAGCTCAATATCAGCCGGAACAACAAAGCAAGATCCTATCCTAAAAAAAAAAAGCCATAAACCTCATTTACCTTCACAAGGTTTGTTAACCAACAGACACCAAAGATAAGCTGAATAGAAAGTGAAATTGGACCCCTTGGTGCCACAGACAGGTTCCCCTCCCCAAAGGTCAACACTGAGTGCCTTCTCTGAGCTTTGACCCAGCAGGAAGTGCTACTGGTCTGAGAACATTAAGGCAGTACAGACACAACTCTGGGGGATGGAGAACAGGCTAGACTGCCCTTTTTGATGCTCCAGAGAGACCCAACAGCTCAGCTTGGTCTGTTCACAGTGTAGCCCACCACTATGACAGCAAGCCACTTGCAACCCTAAGCCTCAGCTTCCCTGTCTCTGACATCAGCGGGCTAGCCCGGGCCGGGCTCCCTGCAGTCTTGCTCTGCCGTGCTGGAGCCAGATCCTGGGTTCTATTCTCTACGGCAAGCAGCGGAGTAGGTCCAGGAATAGTCTTGTAAGGAGGCTAGAGCCTCAGAAGTAAAGCTCCATGAATGTGCAGGCTGCAGGGTCCCCAGGTCAAAGCAGTTGATGGTTCGTGTACCTGTCCCTTCAGGCCAGCCTTGGGAGGGTGGAGCAATACATGGATTCAGAGCATGAGCACCAGTTTCGGCAAATTATGCCACTTTCTGAGCAGATGTGGTCAAGGTTAAACCTCAGCCTACCTGGGTGCTGTGCTTATTATTTCCCTGTGAAATGTATCAGTGCTTGTGTGAAAAATTTAACAACTTGCAAGTGTCAGGCAGGGGTGTGGAGGGAGGAGGGAAGTGGGTACAGGCTGAGGAGGCCTGAGAAGGCAGGGCTGGCTCCTGTGTGTGCACAATGGGCCCTCCCTGTTACAGAAGCAGCTGTTGTCCATTGCTTCTATTTGGCTTTGCTTCTCATTCCTATTCCCCCGCAGATGCCTGCTTGGGGGAATTTCTGCAAGCCCACAGCTCTCAGGGTTGGAGAGAGGCCAGCCTTCATTCAGCAAACACACAGCCTGCCTTTGTGCTCCCAACAGGGTATCAACTTTTAGGGTAATATCACTGTATGCTGTATACTAGAACTACAATTCTCCAGGGGGGAAAATCAAGGGGAACAGTAAATAGCTGCTTGAACTCACCACTTTGAATAGACTTCAAGAATCTTTCAAAAGCTTAAGTGTTGGTTCTTATTGATGTTTAAATCACAAATCATACACTTTTCTTGCACTTACAATTCAGGAAATTAGTATCAACTCAGAACAGATTCAGAGCAAGGCACACAACCTCCCCACACACACAGAAAAGGACTCACATCTCTGTGCAACCTTACGGTCTGCAATGTCACTAGGAGAATGCCAGCTTCATGTGAAGCCCTACTAGAGCAAAACCAATAGGCTACAGACCCCCCCCAAACCCAGCTTGGAGAGAATAGGCTACAGAAAGGTTTCGAAAAGAAGCCCTCCAGGACTTTAAGGTAAAAGATACTCGGGCTTCTAGCCAAAGCCCCTCTCCCTAGGGGAAAGCGTCCCTGGGTGCAAGCAGCCAACCGACCGACCGCTGGCCTGTACATTAGGAACTATGGGCTGCTGGTAAGGTTATCCTAGACGGTTTGTGCGTGCGTGATGGTGGGGCTCTCCTAGGTCGAAAAGAAGACAAGGAGTCCCAGATTCAGAGGGCAGGGTGGGGCCTTCCCGGTCCCGCAGAGCGCTGTCTCCGCGCTGATGAGAGAAGAAAGGTCGAGGCCCCATCACTTGGCACCCGGTGTCCTCAGCGGCCTCCCGCCCGCCGCGCCGGCCACACCCCCACCCACTCCACGGCGCCTTACCCGGCTCCAGCCGCGCGCCAACCGAACCGTCCCTGCGCAGGAGGATGTCTGCCGTGTCCCGGATGCGCCGCACGCCCCCCGGCTCGCCCCGCAGCCCGCGGCAGCCCTGGAAACACACGGCCCAGGCCTGCTCCTCGTTGATGGGCTGCTCGTACACCTTCAGCACTTCCTCTAGGGACAGCTCCCACGGCTCGGGCCGCGCCGCGCCCCCCGCGCGTTCGGGAGCTGCCGCGCCGCCGCCGCCCGCCCGGGCCATGGCCGCCCATCATCGCCGCCCGCGCGCGCGGCGGGTCTCCATAACAGCGGGCCGACGCACCGCCGAGCGAGGGGGCGGGTCCCGCGCCGCCCGTGTGCTTTGTCATTCCGGCCCCGCCCCTCGCGAGCAGATGCAGGTGAGGGCGGGGGCTGCTGGAAAGGAGGACGCAGGCGGTCAAAGAGGCGGGGCCGGACAGGGTGAGAAGGGAGGGGCGATCCTGGAGGAGGGCTGAGGGCCAGCGGGAGGGGGGGGTGCACAAGGGCGGAGGACTAAGGAGATTTGTTAGAAGTGGGAGGGTGGGGGGAGAAGGCTTTGGACATGACTGGGAACACACACACACACACACACGTACACTCGCTCCCTTGGCTCTGGCTCTTTAAAGCAGACAGTGCCTGTGGTGGTCTTTCTGGAAGGCCTGGATGGCAAAGTGACCTTAGAAGGTTTCTATCATGTGATAGACACGAAAATGACAGCAGCTTTTAGGTCTTTCTGGAAGACCTGAAAGGTCCTTTCTCTGCTAGAAATAGAGGCAAACAATGTGACCGTGATAACATAGCACCTCATTTCCAGAGTGCATTGCCTTCATTCTAGGCCAGTTACTACAGGACACAGAAGTGGTATCAAGCTGAGCACAGCACACAGCTTTATTGAAAGAAATCTCAGCCATATTTATAACTGTTGAGAATAGCAGAGCAAGAAAATGCAAGTGAAAGATAAGTTAACAAGGCAATTGGTCTCGGGTCTGGCCACCGGCTAGTATCACCTAGAAAACACAAAGCCGGTACCGGATCTGACCGGATCTGGAGCAAACTCTGAATTGTGTAGTTCCCTGAGGTTCTCACAGCCAAGGATGGAACCATAGTCATAAGATAGTTTCACCTCATCTGAGGGAGACTTGGTCTAGGGGGTAGCTGATTGTTTCTTTAAGGTTCTTAATCTTCAACTGGAAAGAAACTTGATACAAATGAATTTTGCCTGGAAGTGTTTATAATCAACAGCTGGGCAAGTTTCACATCCTTCTCCCAGTTTGCAAGCTTATGAGACACAACTGATTTAGCGGGACCAAAGGACACTGGAGAAGAGGAAATGAAAGAGGAAGCTTGCTTTGTTCAGAATACATTGTGCAGACAATCTGGAGCTATGGCTCCTCTCCCCTAACCTCAGCACAGTAGGAACCTCGCACGGAGGGTCTTGTTTATGTTAGGAGCGAGAGTGTGTGTGCCAGTAGTTTAAGGAAAGCCTCCGGCTCACACAATGCCAAATGTGTGGTGACAGGGCCCGCTGAGGAGGCCAGGCTGCTTCTTGTGGGCCGACTCAGGGAGTAGTTTCTGCTTTTAGAATCGGTGGGAATATGACCTACTAGGAAAGCCTCCACGCCAGCTCATCAGAAACTGGAATCATGACTCACTCAGTCAAGCAGTGAGCCGCCTAAAAGCTTTGTTTTCCCGGGAGTGATGGAGTACAGCTGGGATATCACAGCGGGGAGACTCTCTCGGGTGAACAGGGAAAAGTACGATGGAGTCCCAGTGAATAGGGGTCCCTGATCCAGAGGCAGAAGACAGGCACTGTGGGGTGGAGTAGGGAGTCCTCTCTCTACTGGGCTCCCTCTGCCTTGCGCTATTTTAGTGGCAGAAGTACCCATCATTACAGTCAGTGAAGTGAATGGATAGAGTTCTGGGGCATTTGGACATAGGATGGAAATCACCTATAGGGAAGCTATTTAGGACGTAGCAAAAAATACTTATTATTATCATCACAGTGCTCATATGTGGAAGATTTGAGCCCTAACTGTTTGCACCAATCACTAACAGGTGATTGAATCATGAGGTCTCTGACATAATCGGTAGATAATCTACAGAAAGATTCGTAATTTTCTTATTGTGTGTGTATGATGTGAGCATTGGTGCATGTGTACCATCACGTGTGTGGAGATCGGAGGGCAACTTTAGCGAGGTGATTCTCTTCTTCCACTGTGGTTTCCGACTCAGATAGTCAGGCGTGTATAGCAAGGCTTTTACCTAGTTCGCCATCTTGACAGTCCTAGAACTGCGATTTAAGTAGCATCAGGGAAGTGGTGGGATGTTTGGAGGTGGACCCCAGTTAGAGAAAGCAGATCACCAGAAGCAGGTTCTTAAGGACTGTGTCGTGGTCTAGGACTCTTCTTCATTCGTCTCTTTCCAGTTCACCGTAAGGTAAGCCACTTTGCCATAATGCTCTGCTTTACCATACAGGATTCAGAAGCAACAAAGCCAAGCGACCATTGACCGAACCTCTGAAACTAAGCCAAACTAACTCTCCTTCCCTTCAGTTGTGTTTCAAGGAACCATGTCACAGCAACACAGTAGCTAGCACACCTGCCCTCTTTCTGTGAAAGCTTTGAATTTTCCCCGTTAGCTACAACCGTTCGGGTTCTTAGCTAATAAGTGTAGGCTGCTGGCTTTTTCACCTGGAATTATTGTTGGGAGAATCCCTAAGGACTCCCAAGATATCAGTAATATTCAGAACAGTGGGTTACACATGCACACTCACACGTGCACACAAACACACACACATACACACATGTACCTGGAGGGGAGTTTCTGTCCCACCAGCACATACCCCGCAGCCACTTCCCAAATTGCCACTCAGAGTCTTATATTAATTATAAATGTCTGACTGATGGCTCAGGCTTATTATTAACTAGCTTTTACATTTAAATTAACCCATTCCTATTCATCTCTTTATTGGCACATGGCTTTATTGTCCATGGCTTACCGGTCCTCTAACATCCTGTTTCTTGGATGCTTTGGGGGGGGGGGGGGGGGGCGTCTGTCTCAACCTCTCCCCTCTTCCCCTGAGTCCTAGTTTGATTATTTCACCTAACCTTATCCTGTCTTGTCACAGGCCAAAACAACTTTATTATCAACCAATGAGAGAAATACATATTCACAGCGTACAGAAGGACCATGCCATAGCACACACATCTTTTTATGATCCTGGGGATTGAACCTAGGGCCTTGTGTGTACTAGGAAAATGCTCTAAAACGGAACCAAGCTGTGACCCTATTACTAATAAATGTACAAATTAGGTTCTACTATCCATCTCCTCTTATCTAAAGATGACTGATTCCCCCTAGCCATGGCCAACATGAGGAAGCAGAAGGGCTAGTCATCTCTGTAGTCACTTGTAGAAAGCATTGCATTCTTTCCTCCCAGGTCATTTACTTATATATTCCCCAAGTGCCAGAGGAACCCAGAAATAGACCTCAGATAAGACGTTAGACCTAAACCTCTTGATGGCCACCATAGCAGCAAGAAGGATTTCTGCCTTGTAGCTTGGGAGCCCTGAGTGACTTACAGCCAGCCATCAGAATTAAAGAGTGGGTCAACTCAAAGATTGATTAAACTGACCCATTGTCCTTCAGCTAGATTAACTGGGTTCGGACCTGATTGGTGTTCTTGCAACTGTGATGAACTCACCAGTTTGTATCTGATGTCAGTCAAGACAACTATTTCCACTATTTCCTACAGTTAAAAGTGACACACACATACACACACACACACACACACACACACACACACACACACACACACACACCCGCACTCTGCCCATCAGTGCCTGAAGCAGATGGGAGAGATGGCCCTGAGGTCATAGGAGTGGGAGAACTGTCCCTGCCCTCCACCAACTGCAACACTTGGGAGAGCAGGCCCTGCACCTCACCTAGGCAACACAATGGAGGTGTGAGTGAGCCAGGCCCAACGTAATAAGCATGGGAGAGCTGTCCCCACTACTCATCTGTCTCATGGCAGCATTGGTTGGAGAGAGATGCCCCCTGCCCGTGAACACCTGAGGCGTGGGAAAGCTGGCCCTGAGGTCATCAGAGTGGAAGAACTATCCCTGACTCACACCAGCTGCAGCACTCAGAGTGGCCCCTGCATCTCAACACAATAGAGCTGGCCCTGAAGGTATAGGTGTGGGAGAACCAACCCTGAGGATGTGAAATCAGGAGACATGGCTCATCATTGCAAGAGGTAAACTAGCCAAGGCAATGCTGGAGATCTCACCCTGGTGGCGAAGACTGGAGAGCTGGTGGGCTGACCAACCCTGCAGCTACCCAGGCCCAGAACCAGGGTTTTGTGTTGGCCCACCCCAACATCCACCCCATCTGTGATCTCCTCCATCATGGGGGGAAGGAAGCTTGGTCCTGCAGACCCAGGGCTGCAGGATCTCCACAACACAGGGCAGCAATGGGATGTCCAGGAAGAGTCCCAGTGAGGGCCCAGTGTTGTGGGGCAGCAGAGATCAGTGGCCTCAAACCAGACCAATGATTCTTTGGGATGAACACTTGTGTGTGAAAATATATGGATAAAGGGGTGTACTGCAAGACTCTGTGTCACGCTGCAGCTTCCATGAGGGGACTTTCTTTTTTAAAAAAATTTAATTATTTTTATTTTATGTGCATTGGTGTTTTGCCTACATGTATGTCTATGTGAGGGTGTCAGATCTTGGAGTTACAGACAGGTATGTGCTTCCATGTGGGTTCTGGGAATTGAATCCAGATCCTCTGGAAGAGTAGTCAGTGTTCTTAACTGCTGAGCCATCTCTCCATTAGAAATAAATAAATTTTTTAAAGTGGCACTTGGCCCGGCAGTGGCAGAATCCCAGCATTCGGGAGGCAGAGGCAGGCAGATCTCTGTGAGTTCGAGGCCATCCTGGTCTACAGAGCGAGTTCCAGGAAAGGCACAAAGCTACACAGAGAAACCCTGTCTCAAAAAACAAAACAAAAAAAAAATAAAATAAAAGTGGCACTTGAGTTGTGGCACTTGGGTTGGGTGGTGATGGCACACACCTTTAACCCCAGCACTTGGAAGGCAGAGGCAGGCAGATCTCTGTGAGTTCAAGGCCAGCCTGGTCAACAGAGTGAGTTCCAGGACAGCAAGGACTACACAGAGAAACCGTCTCAAAAAACAAAACAAACAAAAAAACGAAGAAGAGGGGGAGGGGTAAGTGATGGCTTTGGGTACTTGGTAGGAACTGGTTTATTTATGTTTTTGGTCTTACTCTGTGCTTGGTGCTTTGAAAATACTAATGGGAATTTTCTGAGGGAACTGCATTTTTTTCCCTGTGTAGTAGCAACACCTGGGGATGGCTGTGGGCTGATGATTATGTAGCCACAGATGGAAAGCTCTAGAAGTTAATCTGTGAGCATCTTTAAAGACACAGATGCTAGAAAAGTCCCAATTTTAAGTTTCTGTAGGTCAAGTGGGTAAGTGGTGTGTGTGCTGGATCCTCAGGTATTCTGTGACTGTAATTTGGAGGCCATTTCATGGTATGAATTGCAGGCTGCAAGATTCTGGAGCCTCTAATGACGGCAGAACAGGTGAAGCTCCTGGCACCAAGGCCAGAGAGAATCAGGCAGACAGCCAATTTCAGAGCAAAGGTCTCCTCCATTCACCTAGACACAGGCAGAACCGATCCACCTGCCAAAAGTAGAGTGCTGGGGCCCCTGCCATCCAAATCCAAGTCCATTTCAGATTCAGGTCGGCTTCTCCCCAGAGACTCCATGTATACTGTTTGCAGCCAGCAACCAGGCTTTGTGTTACCTGAATTCAAAGGCCCCTGAATGTGCTCTTTGTCACACTCTGTACGGCCAGGTAGAGCCAGAGTTCAAGGGTCCAAGAGGAAAAGCTGAAATGTGAGAGACTGGTTTTTGTTTAGGTTTATTTTTGGGATAGTGATAAAGGCTATGAATCTCCAGGGGTAACAGATAGAGCCGTGCTGTACTCAGCCAATGAAAGAACCCAGGACAGCTCACAGGGAGAAATTCTGGGAATTGGTGTCACAAGGTTTCTGGGCTAGTGGCTGGAGATACAGACAGAGGCTGAACCTCACCAGTGAGAAAGGATCCACAGAATAGGTCCACAATTGCCACAGGGCACAAGAAGGTTCCAAAGCAAAGTCAAAATGAAGAGAGGGAACCTAAAATCCAAACTGCAGAGACAGAAGCAGTCAGAATCCTTTGAGATGCATGATGCTTCAAAACACATGGGCTGAGGATGGCTCAGTGGTTAAGAGCACTGGCTGCTCTTCCAGAGGACCTGGGTTCAATTCCCAGCACCCACAATACAACTCTTTGTAACTCCAGTTCTAGGGAATCCAATACCCTCATACAGACACACATGCAGGCAAAACATCAATGCACATGAAATTAAATATTTAACACACACACACACATACACACACACACACACACACACACACACACACACACACGTCAGTGAAGCTGGAGACGGGAGAAGGGAACCTATTGTCGAGATCAGGAGGTAAAAGCATTTGAGTGTTTGATGCCCATTGGGAACAGTTGAAGTCATTTGCCAATTTTGAAACTGTTTCAGAAACTCCAGTGACCAAACATGAATGGAATGCTGTCCTAGGGGGTCACTAGTTGTTGCCGCAACTGCTCCTCACAGCTGACATCCAGTCTTGGATGATGATATGAGCATCCACTACTTTCCCAGGGGCCCGAACACTGTAAGACTGAAGAAATGGTTGTGATAAATACCGTTCAAATTGAGTTTGATCCAGTTTGATGTTCAAAGATTCAAAAATGGTATATACTGGAAACTCTTACACTCCACCCTGGTCCCAGCCACTCACATTCTTCTCAGAGACAATTACTGCAATGGTGTGCTGGCTTGTTTTGTATCAACTTGACACAGGTATTAGTCATCTAAGAGAAGGGAACCTCAATTGAGAAAATGCCTCCAGAAGCTCAGGCTGTAAGCAGACAAGCCTGTAGGGCAATTTCTTAATTAGTAATCAATAGTTTAGCCCATTGTAGGTGGGGGCCACACCCTGGGCTAATGGTCCTGGGTTCTATAAGAAAGCAGGCTGAGCAAACCGTGGCAAGCCAGTAAACAGCACTCCTCCATGGGCTCTGCATCAGCTCCTGCCTCCAAGTTCCTGCCCTGTTTGAGTTCCAGCCCTGACTTCCTTCAATGATGGATTAGAATATGGAAGTGTTGGTTTTGGTTATGGTGTTATATCATGGTAATAGTAACCCCAAATAAGACAAATGGGCTTTATGGTTTGAATAAAAATGTCCCCATAGACCCATGGGGGTGGCACTATTAGGAGGTGTGGCCTTGTTGGAGGAAGTGTGTCACTAGGGGATGGACTTTGAGGTTTCAGAAGCTCAAGCCTGGCCAGTGTGTCACTGTTACTCCCTGCTGCCTGTGGATCCAGATGTGGAATGCTCAGCTGCCTCTCCAGCACCATGTCTGCCTGCCATGATGATAATGGACTAAAGCTCTAAACTGTAAGCCAGGCTTAATTAAATGTTTTCCTTTATAAGAGTTGCTGTAGTCATGGTATCTCTTCACAGCAATAGAAACCCTAACTGAGACATTTTCCTTCCCAAAGTCATTTGCCCATGACAATAGGCACATCTCCTATTTATATAGAGAGGCATATCACATACCCTGCCTGCTCTGCATTTTGATTTTTACCACAGTCATGAGAAAACATTTTGTACCCTTGTGCAAAGTGCTTCTATGTTCTACAGAACTGCAGATCTCTTTGTGGTTATTCCAGAATCGTCTTTCCAGTTCTCACTGAGGGACATGGAGGTTGTGTGCAATCCTAATCAATAGTCCACACTGTTTTAATAACTGCCTCACCCAACTTTTCATAGGGTAAGAGTTTAGATGATTCTTTTCCATTTCTACATATGTGGTGTTAATCTCAAGACAGGAATTCCCTACAGGCTGGAGAGGTAGCCCAGCAGTCAAGATCGCTTGTTCTTTCAGAGGACTAGGGTTCAGTTTCCAGCACCCACAAGGTAGCTCACAACCATCCATAACTGCAGTTCCAGGGGATTCAGTGCCCTCTTCTGTCCTCCAGGGGCACCAGGTATGTGCGCAGTGGACATACATACATACATGTAGGCAAAATTCTTACACACATAAAATAAAAACAAATAAATCTAAAAAAATGTAAAAGTTTCCCTGGATGAAAAGGATATAAATTTATAATTTTCTCGCATGCCTACGAGTTAAACTCAGTCCCATTCAGCCAGTGTTCTACATTTGACTTACTCCGGACTTCAGAACAGGAACTTAAAACAAGTATCAGCAAAGAGCCCTCCCAAGAGGCGGTCTCCACTTGTGCACACATCTGTAATGTTTGAAGGTATCTGTTTTCCTTAGCTCCCCTGGCAGAGAATAGGATAAGACCCTTCAATCTGCCAGATGTGGTAGCTCATACTTGTCATCAGCACTCAGTGGGCAGAAGCGAAGGAATAGGGAGTCCTTATGCTGACATGAGCTACATGGTGAGACCTTGTCTCAAAAGCGAAACGAGCCGGAAGTGCTGGTGCACACCTTTAATCCTGGCACTTGA
Organism: Peromyscus leucopus; assembly: GCF_004664715.2. Lineage (NCBI taxonomy): Eukaryota > Metazoa > Chordata > Mammalia > Rodentia > Cricetidae > Peromyscus > Peromyscus leucopus. Next base: position 126,046,181 of record NC_051067.1, on the reverse strand, counting down.
AGGCAGAGGCAGTTGAATCTCTGAGGTTTCAAGGTCAGCCTGGTCTACATAAAGAGTTCCAGGTCAGTCAGTCAGGACTACACACTGAGACCCATCACACACACACACACACACACACACACACACACCAAAAAAAAACGAAAACAAAAAACCCAAACAACAAACAAAAACAAACAGGCCAGGAAGATGACTCAGCAAGTAAAGGATTTGCTGCCCAAGCCTGATGATCCTGATGATGATCCCCAAAACTTACAGGGAAAGCAGAGAATAGACTTCAGGAAGTTGTCCTCTTACCTATATATACACCATGGCATGCACTCACCTGAAAACTCTCTCTCTCTCTCTCTCTCTCTCTCTCTCTCTCTCTCTCTCTCTCACACACACACACACACACACTAATAATAATAATAATCTTTGTGAATCTTGGATAGGTATAAAAATGGCTTAATATGTGTTTTACTTTTTTGAATGAAGAACAGATTAAAAACTTTTGTGTTATTAGCTGGGCGGTGGTGGTACATGCCTCTAATCCCAGCACTTGGGAGGCAAAGGCAGGCAGATCTTTGAGTTCCAGGCCAGCCAGGGCTATATAGAGAAACCCTGTCTCACCCCCCCCCCAAAAAAAAAACTGTATTATTGTATTATAAATTAAAATTTATTTTAATATTTCTTTCTCTTTTTAATTTTTTTTTTTTGAGACAGGGTCTCTTTGTGTGGCCCTGGCTAGGCTGAAACTTGCTTTGTAGACCAGGCTGGCTTTGAACTCACAGAGATCTGCTTGTCTCTGCCTTAAAATGCTGGATCAAAGGCATGCATCAGTAAGCCTGGCTTTTTTTTTTTTTTTTTGGTTTTTCGAGACAGGGTTTCTCTGTGTAGCTTTGCGCCTCTCCTGGGACTCACTTTGTAGTCCAGGCTGGCCTTGAACTCACAGAGATCCGCCTGGCTCTGCCTCCGGTTTTTATTTTATTTTATCATTATTATTATTATTATTATTATTTTATGTATGCTAGCATAAGTGCACTGTGTGCCCTCAGGAGCCAGAAGAGAACAACAGATACCCTGGAACTGGAGTTATGGACTGTTGTTAGCTAGTCATGTGGGTGTTGAGAATGAAACCTGGTCCTCTGGACGAGCAGCCAGTGCTCCTAACCACTGAGCCATCTCTTCAGGCCCCCTAATCTCTTTTTAAAGCCAAGAGTGAAGGATGGCAATGACTGGGAGTGTGTGCAACTCCCATGGCCAAACAACACTTCGATTTTGGTAGTCATCTACTCCTGCTCTTGCCGTTCAAACCTACCAGCTCTCTTCTCCAACTCCTGGGATCACCATAGCTGACCCACGGCCCAGGGTCAAAACCATAGTTTTTCTTACCTGGAATATCAACTTTCAAATACAAGCTGGTTCTCATAATCAGAAGCACCTGGCTTGCTCTAGGTCCGTTCCAAAGGCCTCAGTGTGTTTTCGGCACAGAGCCCAGCTCAGGTCCAGTGGTGCCTTTCAATGTTCTTTTGAATGAGGGCCAAGGTTTTCCATAATACTTAAGAAGACCCTGGTGGCCCTGCTCTCCCCTCTCTCCCCTCTCTTTCCACCTTCCCATTCGTATCTTATAACATTTGTTTATTTGTAGCACTGTGATGGAACCTCAGGCCTCATGCATGCTAGGCTGAAACTGTTGAGTCCTACCCTGGCCCTAATTTACAGTTCTTTATATCTCTCAGGGCACTGTATATCATCTGCTATGCTATATTTTACTTATTTATGCCTCTGCTCTCACTAGACCACATGGCCCACAAAGGCAGGGATTTTCGCCTAGTTTGTTGTTGTTACTGTTTTTACTGCTTTGTCCTCAGGCCTAGAACAGCGCATGTCATGGAAGAGGAATCCAACCAAGCATGCACACAGCTCTCACCATTATGCTAACCCTTGCAAAACAGTCACAGTAATTTCACTGATAATATTTTACTGTAGTCTCACTGTATTCCTGGGAGACAGGTAGAATATGTTCTTTATCAGACAGAGTAGGTCAAGCTGGGATACAATCTAGATTTCCTCTTTTTTTTTTTTTCTTCTTTTTTTGTTTTTGTTTCTGGTTTTTTGTTTGTTTGTTTGTTTGGTTGGTTGGTTGGTTGGTTGGGTTTTTTTTGGAGACAGGGTTTCTCTGTGTAGCTTTTCACTTTTCCTGGAACTCACTTGGTAGTCCAGGCTGGCCTCGAACTCACAATGATCCACCTGGCTCTGCCTCCCGAGTGCTGGGATTAAAGGCGTGCGCCACCACCGCCCGGCTGTTTCTGTTTTTTTTTTTTTTTTAGACAGGGTTTCTCAGTGTAACCTTGGCTGTCCTGGAACTCTGTAGACCAGGCTGGTCTTGAACTCACAGAGATCTCCCTGCTTCTACCTCTTGAGTGCTGGGATTAAAGGCGTGCGCCAACACATGTTTTTCTTTTCTTTTCCTGAGACAGGGTTTTACACTGTAGTTCAGGCTGGCCTGGAACACACAGTAATACTTTTTGCTCAGCCTCCTAACTACTGGATCATGAGGATAAGTCATCATACCCAGTGTTTTTCTTATTCTTGGTACAGGGATCTTTTGAGAGACCAGAGGCTGGAAAACTCTGGCAAGTTGGTCATATTTTGGCCCACTCACTGTTTCTGTAAATTAAGGTTTTTGTTGTTTTGTTTTGTTTTTCAAGAGAGGGTTTCTCTGTGTATCTCTGGCTATCCTGGAACTGGCCCTGTAGACCAGGTTGGCCTTGAATTTACAGAGATCTACTCTACCTCCTGAATGTTGGGATTAAGGGTATACACCACTGCCCGGTGTAAATCAAGTTCTGTTGGCACACAGCTACATTTATTTGTGCCATACTTGTGGCTGCTTTAAGCTACTATAGCAAGTCAGGTAGCTATGATGAACACTACATGGCCCACAAGGCTAACATATTTACTCTCTCCCTTTACACTAGAGTTCGCTCTGCCGGGGCAGCTGGCCTCCACCTGTGACCCATACGCGGAGGTTCCAGGTGCCCTTCAGGGTATCCACTACATCAAAGTAAATTCCATACTGATACTGTTGTGTAAGTTTTCACTATGCTGACACTTAGAATGACGATACAGAAGCTGCAGTGGGTGTAGGAGTTTCCTGTAGCTACTGAAACAAAGCACCACAGATGACCACGGGGCTTCAGCAGAGAAATTCTTTCTTTGTTTGTTGAGATAGGGTTTCACTATGTATCCTTGGCTGGCCTAGAACTGGCCATGTAGAACAGGCTGACCTCAAACTCACAGAGATCTAATCCGCCAGCATCAGCCTTTGCCTCTGGGACTAAAGGTGTGTAGCACTATACCTAGTCAGAAACCCATCCAGAAACCTTCTGGAGGCCAGAAGCCAAAGTATGTATGTGCTGGAACTCCCTCCAGCGGCACCAGGAGATAATTCTGTCCTTTGCTTCTAGGCTGGCCTGGAACTCATGGCAATCCTCCTGCCTCAGCTACATCTGGTCTTAAATCGGTCTTCATGCTTGTGTCCTTGTCTTTTCTGGGTCATCTTTTATTCTATCTCCTGACCCTTGCCATTGGGTTCAGGAGTCTCTCAGCAATCCAGGATGTGCTTGAGAGCCTTTGTTTATATCTGCAATGACTATTCCCAAGATTCTTGTGAAATAGAAGCAGGAGTTCAAGGTCATCCTTAGATAAAGGGTGAGTTTGAGGCCAGATTGGGCTATATGAGACTTTGTCTCCTCAAAAAACTAAACAAAACACGGGCTGGAGAAACGACTCTGGGTAAAAGCACTTGACAATCTTCCTGAAGAGTTAAGTTCCTAGCACCCACATCAGGTGCCTTACAACTACCTATAACTCCAGCCCCAAAGGATCCAGTGTTCTGTTCTGGCCTCTGCAGGCACCCACATATGTGGCACACCTGCACACAAGCACACAGCCATACAAATAAAAATAAATCTTTTAAAGCAAAACCAAAGTCTAAGAGAAAATAAAAAGGAAACAACAGTCCCAGCAACAGCACTATTTAAGGAGCCTGTGAGAATCATCCGAGAACTGTAAGGAATGAGCATAGGGTAATGCTGCAGTCATAGTGTAGAAGATATTTATGACTGTGGATGGAACATGCGGGTTATTTATTTGTGTATGTGTGTGTTCCTGCTTGTGCATGTGTGAACATTTGTGTGCACGTGTGGATAGAGTCCAGAGGTCCACATTGGGTGTCTTCCCAGTCAGTCTCCACCTCAGCTGCTCTCCAGCTCTGTTTTTGAGATGGGAGTCTTGCTATATTGCCTAGGCTGCCCCAAACCCCTAGGTGGAAATGATCCTCTTGCCTCAGTTTCCAGAGCAGTTGGGATCCCTAACTTGTGCCAGTGTACTTGTCGGAAGTCAGATTATAAAGCAGCAATTCAAAGAAAAATCTCTGCAACGAAAGCTTGAAAACACACAGTAAATATTAGTGGTCTGTTGGTATGATTTGGGGCAAGCTATTACTTCTTTGTACTCGTAGTCTGGTCAAGCAGATGATCTCTTTCGTAATGGAGGAGAATGGCCCTTTTTGTGTAGCAATAAAAGACAGCACATCCCTGTGAAGATGCAGGCAGGGACCATGAGTGGACTAGATTTGTGTTGGAGGAGAGTCCACCTTGTGGCCAGTGGTGGAAGTACAGCCAAATCTTCTGAAGCCGGAGAGAGCGGAAGAATCTAAGTAAGGCACTTCTGATGCGAGATGCAATGTGGAGCTCCCCCACACTCAACCTATTTGATCCTGAACTGCAAGGAGGCCCGGCCATAGGGATGAGTTTTTGTTGAAAAAAAATTTTTTTTCTGCATTGGTGCTCTTCAATTTTATATCTTTCGAGTTAAATGTTCTCTTTGACCTGTAAAATGGCTCTTTGGCAACCAGGACAACTGTAGCATCTTCTGGACATGAAGGCAGATAAATCTGATCCTTGGAACACTTTGGTCAGTCTTTGTCCCCCTCCACTCTGGCTCTGATAATATCTCCTCCCTCTGCTGACTCACTTCCAGCTGGGAGAATTTTAGTCACAACCTGGCGATCATGGCCATTTTGAGCTTGTCTCCAGTCTCCTGTCTTCCATTTAGGAGTGTGAGTGCATGCCTGGGATAGTGCTGAAAATCCAGCACGGTGATGTTACTGCAGTGCAGAGAACGCCCACTCTTTCTGTTTTTATGCTGCCATCCATTAATAATTAATAATTTGCTGGAGGAGGAAGAGGTAAAAAGTAGGAAGGCCTAATTGAAAGTACGTGTGTGAAAATGCACTGACTTGTCTGTGCACAGTGTGTGTGTGCTTACTCTAGTCAGGACGAGTGGCAGCTAAACTGAAAGGGCTTCCCTTCAGATTCTCAGTTTCTTCTTTGCCTTGTCCCCCTCCCTCCCTTATGGCCAGTTGCCCTCAAGGAATCTGGAGCAACGAGGCCTCTAAAAGCCGTTATGAGTGGTGGGAATCTGCCCACCTCAATTCTTGGTGATCAGTCCTAGGTGCTTTTACCCCATTCGGAGAACTGAGGCATCCTAGACCAGCCGGTATCCATCAAGGGTTGTGTATCTGGGGCAAAAGGGCTGCTGCTCTTTTTCAATGGGTCTTGGTGCCTCCAGCTCTGGGTCAAGTACTCAGTACTTCCACGCACACTCCAAGTGCACACACAAAGTAGAACCCCTCATCCTTCCCAAGGAAACCCCTAAGCATGTCAGGTGGGTTTTACAAAGGGAGAAATAGAAACGATAGCATTCCATGGCTGGTTTTTCTTCCTGAGTGCTTCGCGGGAGGGGTAATAGCTCAATTCTTCCCCAACTTTTGAAAGTCACATCCCAGCACCAAAACTCCTTTGGTTAGTTTTCCTGCAACCAGAGTCAAATCAGTACAGCACAGTACTGGGGGTCGACTCGGCGTATTTTTGAGCAAAGAAGGTAAGAGGTTTTTAGCATCTTCACAGGCCTGGGTCTGGGCCATTATTTTCACCAAAATCGCGTCTGAAACCACGCGATCAGCTGCGGTCAATTCGCACTGCCCACTCCAGCTCCAAATTCTGCGACACTTTCCCCCTAGTTGTCATGCGCCGGAGTATTGCACCAAGGCTGCCGCAGGACTCTGCCTACTCCGTTACACGCACGCTGCCACTCTGCGACCTGCGCCACAACAAAGATGGCTGCGGAGCGAGGCTCAGCCCTCGAGGGGCGTGGTCAAGCGTGCTCCTAGCCAATGAGCGCTGGCGCCTGGCCGCCGCCAATCGGAAGGCAGCGCGGGCTCCAGCGCGGGTGTTCCAGTCACTATGTCGGGCTCCCAGTCCAGGGGTCCTGCGGTACGCGGTGGGCCCCTGGGCCTCCGAAAAACATGGACAGAACTGATGGGTAGGTCTCCCCACCACTACCTTCCGACCTCCACTTGTGAGCGCCCGGTGCAGTCCTTCCGTTCTCCTGGGGCCATTCTCCACGGTCCGCCCCTTCAGGTCCCAATGTGGTGCATCCCTGCGACCTGCAGAGAGCCCCAGCCTGCTGGTCTAGAGCAGCGGTGGGCTCCCGGCTTTCTGGTCCCAGCTGCTTGCTTGCGGCAGCGGCAGATGGCCGTCCTGATCTTGGGCAGCTCTCCCTGGACCTCCGCGCAGGGTGTCACCTGGTGTACGTTGCGCTGTAATTTTTTGCTATATATATATATGTTTTTTGGTTTTTTTTTTTTAATCTCCTTAGCGGGCAGAGTCAAGAAGCAAACATATAATCCTGAAAGGGAACAGAAATTAAAGGATTCCGCTCTGCAACTCCTGAGATACCACCAAAACATGAATGACCTTTTACTAGAGGTAAGAGGAAGTTGGCATGGCTGGCAGGTTGGGTGTTTGGAGCCCAGCCAGATCATAATCTTGATAGTATCCTTGTAAGCCTGTGTACCTGGTGAATAACTGGTAACTGCAAACCAGGTGAGAAGAAAGCTGAATGTATTTTCTGCCTTTGGAGATTAAAGCAGTTGGATAGTAAATTTAATAATTCTCGAAAGACTTTAATAATTCCTTCTTGAAAAAAAAGAACTTGAGCTGGCTGAAAAGATTGCTCAGTACATACTGTTTTGTTTTTATTTTATGTGTATCAGTGTTTCATTTGCATGTATGTACGAACCACATGTGTGCCTACAGAAGTCAAAAGAAGGCATCAGACTCCCTGGAACTGGGGTTGTGGATGGTTGTGAGCCACCACATTTGTGCTAAGAATCAAACCTTTGCAAGCACAACAAATGCTCTTAACCTTTGAGCCATCTCTCCAGCTCTAACACATGGTGCTGTTCTTACAAAGGATCTGAGTTCAGTTCTCAGAACCAATGTCAGGTGGCTCAGAGCCATCTGTAACTCTAGTTCTAGGGGATCTGACACCCTCTTCTGAAGACACTGCACAAACTGATACACATACACACAAGCAGGTTAGCTTTATGTCAGCTCAACACAAGCGAGAATCATTTGGGAAGAGTTTATCTCAATTAAGGAACCGTGCCCCGATAGGCCTGTGGGCAAGCCTGTGCTACATTTTCTTGATTAATGATTGATGCGGGAGGGTCCTGGACTGGTGGTCCTGGGATCTATAAGAAAGCAGGCTGAGGTGGGGCGGTCCTGGTGCAGGCTTTTAATTCCAGTGCTGAGAAGGCAGAGCCAGGCAGATCTCTGTGAATTCAAGGCCAGCCTGGTCTACAGAGAGAGATTCAGGACAGGCACCAAAACTACACAGAGAAACCCTGTCTTGAAAAAAAACAAAAACAACAACAACAAAAAAGAAAGCAGGCAGGCTGAGCAAGCCATGGTGAGTAAGCCTGTAAGCAGTACTTCATAACTCCATCAGTTCCTGCCTTCAGTTCCTGCCCTGACTTCCCTGGATGATGGACTACAAGTTGTTTTATATGCATGTTTCTTTTTTCTTTTCCTTTTTGTTTTTTTTTTTTTTTGAGGGGGGATGGTGGGAGGCGGGGGAAGACAGGGGAAGACAGGGCTTCCCTGTGAACTCTGTAGACTAGGCTGGCCTTGAACTCTGAGATCCGCCTGCCTCTACCTCCTGAGTGCTGGGATTAAAGGTGTGTGCCACCACTGCCCAGAAAGATGGACTGGACTACAAATTTCAAACTGAAATAAGCCCTTTTCTTCTCAAGTTGCTTTTGGTCATGGTATTTTTTTTTTCATCACAACAATAGAAATTCTAAGACACACAGAAACATGTACATGCAAAGATGAATTAAAAAACCAAACAAAACCAAAAACCAACCCAACCAAATAAAAGAAGACACCACTTGAGAGTGCCCACTATGTGCACTATACACAGTCGGACTTTGACAGTGGAGTTCTTCATGTTTTGGTTTGTAGGTAGAAGATCCACAGTGTAAAAAATTGTGTCTCAGCAAACTGATTGATCGTGACAGTGCCTCGGCCTACTCTGACCAGTCCAGTTCCTTTATCCGTAAGTTGTCACTGCTTTTTTTCAATTCATTGAGTTAGAGAACGTTTAAGGAAAAAGTCTTGATCTGTTTATAATAAGTAGAAATTTAAATTCCATCAAATAATGCCTTTCTTCTTATGTATTATCACTAGGTTACACAGGTTTTATGACTTGTTTTGGAGTTACTTGGTTGCTGATTTTTTTTAAATGTATTTATTGCTCTTGTTCTCCTGTCTCTCTCTCTCTCTCTCTCTTTCTCTCTCTCTCTCTCTCTCTCTCTCTCTCTGTGTGTGTGTGTGTGTGTGTGTGTGTGTGTGTGTGTGTGTGTGTGTGTGTGGTGGGGGAAGGGTACATGTGGAAGTTAGAGGACAGACTTGTGGAGTTGGTTCTCACTTCTATCTTTACATGGCTTCCAAAAATCAAACCCAGGTTTCCAGGTTTGTGTAAAAGCACCTTTACCTAACTCTGAGTCATCTCACTGCCCCCCACCCCCACATACACACACTTTTTTTTCCTTTATTGAGACAGGATCTGTATCCCAGGCTGGCCTAGACCTTGCTATGTAGCTGAAGATGATCTTGAACTCCTGACCCTCCTGTTTCTACTCCCGAGTGCTGAGATTATACTGGGGATCACTCCTGCTAGGCAAGCATTTTACCAACATTCTCAACTCCTACTGCTGGTTTGAAAATGTACTCAGCTTGAGCTGGAGAGATGTCACAGAGGTTAAGAGCACTGACTGCTCTTCTAGAGGTTCTGAGTTCAATTCCCAGCAACCACTTGGTGGCTCACAACCATCTGTAATGAGATCTGATGCCCTGTTCTGGCCTGCAGGCAAACAAGCAGACAGAACATTGTATACATAATAAATAAATAAATCTTTTTTTTTTTTTTTTTTTTTTTTTTTGGTTTTTCGATACAGGGTTTCTCTGCATAGCTTTGCACCTTTCCTGGAGCTCACTTGGTAGCCCAGGCTGGCCTTGAACTCACAGAGATCCACCTGCCTCTGCCTCCAGAGTGCAGCAAAGGCATGCGTCACCACTGCCCTGCTTATTTTTTACATTTATTCATTCATTCATTGAGAGCTTGTGTGCCAAGGTGACCAGGTGGGGGTCAGAGGTCAACCATGTGGTTCCTGGGGGCCACACTCAGATCGTCAGCCTTGACAGCTTTACACACGGAGACATCTCCACCCTCAGTACTTTAGTAAATATGTGAGTATCTGTGAGTACTTGTCACATGTGTGTGGGTACGCACAGAGGCCAGAAGAAAGTGTTGGATGCCCTGGCGTTGGAATTCTAGGTAGTTGTGAGTAGTTCAAAAAGAAGTTAGGTTCTGTGAATTTAGGTCAAGAGCCGCCGGTGATCTTGACCCCAGAGCTGTGTCTCAGTCCCTCACATTTGTGTTGTAAGGTTTATTGTGATTTGAAGTCCTGGGGATTGAACCTGGGATGTTGTGTATTTCACTAGCTCTTGAAACACTTTTTAAAAAAAGACGGGATCTGTCTACGTCAGTCCTCCCGCAGCCCTCCAGCAGCTGGGACGACGGGCTTTTGTCACCAGCCCCGCCTCTGACCTCTAACACTTGTAATTTGAAGCCTCTGTAATTGCTGCGCATGCGGCTTTACTTACACGTTGATACATGTTTTTAGAGCCTTGATGATAACGGGCGTGCATGATAAAAATAAAAATACCATATATATGATAATATATATGTGTTTTTTCTTTTTTTTAGATTTTTATTTTTATGTGTATGGGTGTTTTGCCTGAATATATGTCTGTGTACCACATGCATGCTTGGTGCCCATGGGGGCCAGAAGAGGGGGTTGGATCCCCTGGAACTGGAGTTACAGGTGGTTATAAGCCACCATGTAGATAGTGAGAATTGAATCTTTGGAAGAACAGGTGCTTTTAACTGCTGAGCCATCTCTCCAGCTCTTCTTCTTCTTCTTCTTTTTTTTTCTTTCTTGACAATTAGTTTTGGAAGTCAAATAAATGAGAAAATGCTTGTCTTGTAAGCACTGCCTTTTCTGGGTTGTCCAGAACATTTCACTTTAGGGGTTGCAGGCCACAGACTGGGTCAGGAGCCTGGTGACGGCCATAGACCAGCTGTCCAGCCTCTGCTAGGTATCCCAGAGGACTGAGTATACCTGTGGTTCTGTGCTGCCCATCAGGTACAGGGCAGAGTGTCTGGAAGTCCTATCCAGTTTGGACTTACTGTTTGTAAAGTCACTGGGAGTCAACTCATCTGTAAGGCTAAAGTAATATAGGGACTGAGGGTGATGTAGCACTTACCACTGTGTCTGAGGCCTTGGGTTTCACCCTATCACAGCAAAACACAGAAGAGACTGATGAGTTCTGCTTATGGTGCGCCTTTATAAGGAAGATGATAAAGTGTTCTCTCCATGTTGCAATGGAGTGTATCTGTTGTGGTCCATGATGCATACACATGTTTGTGACTTTGGGTTCTGAGGTTGCCTCTAATTGTACTGAGAGCTACTGTGGGATGTCTTTCTGTATGCTGTGAACATGTGTTGGGAGTACTGGTTGATAAGTAAAGCTGCACTGGCCTATGGCAAGGCAGCTTAGAGTCAGGTGGGAAATCCAAGCAGATATATACAGAGAGAAGAAAGGAGAGCAGGAGAGAAGCCAGCTGCTGCCAAAGGAACAGCAAGATGCCAGCAGACCGGTAATGCCACGGCCATGTGGCAGCTTATAGCTTAATAGAAATGGGTTAAGTTATAAGAGCTAGCTAGCGAGAAGCCTGCCATAGGCCATACAATTGGTAATTAATATAAGCCTCTGAGTGATGATTTTATAAATGTGCGGGGCCAGAGAAACCTTCTGACTACAGAGAGCTGCCAATTTGGCCCTGAAATTCTCTGCATTTTGTGTCTCTTGTTTTTCCCTTTTTATCTATTCTTCCCCCTTAAATGCAGTTTACTGTGATGTTGCAACCTAATGATCATTTTTTCTACTGAAGCCTTCTTCAGGTTTTTCTCGGTTTTCAGGGAAAATCATAGCTTTGTTTTGTTTTTCAGCCTCTGCTTTTCGGGATCAAGCCTCGGTGCTGGGAGTTCCTGTGGGGATCCTCTCTGCCAGAGTGTTCGCTCGAAGTGTGCAGCAGGTCTGCGTGGAGTCCAGCCATCCTGTGTTGCTCAGCTCGGAGCAGAGAGTGAGTGGCCAGCCCCATAAATGAGGACATGTCCCTTTTAAGCTGTTTGGGAAAAGAAGGTATTTCTTTATTTTTAGATAATTCATCTTTTTTACAAAAAACAAAATTGTATCTGTTTTTAGAAGAAACTATCATCCTTGTTAGAGGTTTCGCAGCTTTTGTTGGCACGTAATATGTTCTCCCGCCTCACCTTCTGTCAAGAACTGTGGAAAGCCCAGGTAAATTTGAAGTTCTTCCACTTGGGATTTTTTTTTTTTTTTTTTTTTTTTTTTTTTAAGCAGTGCTCTGTTGGTTTGGGTCTATGAGTTTTCTTGGGAATTTGGCCAAATATCTCACTAATTAAAGAGCCTGAAAGAAGGGTTCGTCAGGTCTTCCTGAGAGTGGAAGAGTGCTTCAGTATTGCATGTCAGTTTCTACCCAGCATTAGTCGTATTTATTAGCATAGGGTACATAGCTGCCTGTAATCCCGGCATTTGAAAGGTACAGGCAGGAGGATCTCTGAGTTCAAAGCCAGCCTGGTCTATACTTAGAGAGTTCCAGGACATCCAGAGCCCCATGGTGAGACCCTGTCTCCCACCAAAAAGATAGGACATAACATATCAGAAGCGTGATCCTCTGACTTCTTGGGTATACTATTAGGAAGGCTCTTCCAGAGAACATATACTTTTAAAACTATAGTACTAAGAGCTAGAAGTGTAGCTCAGATGATGGGGTGCTCATCTAGCTTGCATGAGGCACTGGATTGGACCCCCAGCTCCTCATACACTGGGCATAGTGGTGCACACCTATCATCCTAGCGCTTGGGCGTCAGAGCCAGAGGATCAGGAGTTTGAGGTCATCCTCGGCAGCATAGCAAGTTCCAGACCAGCCTGGACTACATGAGACCCTGTTTCAAAAAACAAAATAAATGATACTAGTAAGCTCTATTTGAAACATTAATTTTTTTTTAATCTTTATTGTGCATGTATGTATGTATGAGTATGCTCTCCAGCCATGGCATGTGAGTAGAGATCAGATGACAGTTTCCAGGTAGTAATTTAGAATGCAGAGGGCACAGTGTGCAATGACTTACTGGAGACTACTGGGAGGAGGTCAGAGCTGTCCTAGATGTCAGAGGAAAAGCCATGCAGGACAATAAGGGATGTGAATGCTGTGCAGATGGGAACCTGTGACATGGGCCCTTTAGGCCATGCTGTGATACTGTTTATTTTTTCAGTGGGCATAGGAGCATAACCTGAGCTGAACATTCTGTAGGGAGATGCACACGTTAGGATAATGTTGTTGTGTTTTTCAGAACTCTTTGTTGCTTGAAGCTGTGTGGTGTCTTCACACGCACAATGTTGTGAGCCTACAGGAGCTGCTGCACAGGTAAGTTTGTTGTGGGATGTTTGAGCAAACTGTGTAAAGATTTGTTGCTGTTCCACCTTGCCTGCCTAAGGCACCTGGTTGGTTTAATAAAGAGCCGAATTGCCAATAGCTAGGCAGGAAGGATGGGTGGAGCTTCTGGTGAGAGAGGGGAACTCAGGGTTAGATTCTGCTTGTGCAGGATTCACCCGTGGGACACATAGGAAGTCGGATGTACATTATGGAGGAGAGGTAACAAGCCACGTGGCAGAACACAGATGAATATAAATGGGTTAATTTAAGTTAGAAAGAGCTAGTTGGGAACGCGACTGAGCTAAGGCCCTGGGCTATAATGTCTCAGAAAACAAAACAAAAAAGTTAATTAACTAAAGAGATGTCCAGGTAAACATTGTTGATATATATAATATTTACTCCTTTCTGAAATTACTTTAGGAGCCAGATTTTATTAATTTGTGTGAGGGTGCGAATGTGCCAAAGCACTTGTGTGGCATTTAGGGTTCAACTTATAGGAGTCAGCTCTCACCATGTGGCTCCCCAGGATTGAACTCAGGTTGTCAGGCTTGGTGGCAAGTATTTTTTCCTTACTTGCCAACCCAGAAAAGGAACTTTTATAACAAGACATAACCTGATAAAGATGGAATAGCACAGAAGAAGACAAAGAAATTTGGAAGAGGGAAGCAGATGAACCAGCAGTAAGATATTTAGCAAACTTGAAGCTCTATCCTGAGTCAGCAGCGTGGATGAAAGACAGCCATCTAGTCTATTTGATTTATTCATAAAGGCACAAGTATTGTGAGCATTTATACCTTAGGAGGTCGGGTGAAAAAGTCAGAAAGGCCTGGTTACAAGGCCTTTGAAGTGTTTGGAACCTCACCCCCTCTAGTCCACCAGAAGGCTGGAGACCAGCTCCCACACTTATTTGCCCCCAGGGACTCTAAGGAAATGAGGGATAAGAGACTTAGTTAGAAATATAGAGGGGAGAGAAACAGAAACACAGGATAGCCTCAGGTGGGCTTGGATCCTTATCCACTGGCCCAGAACTTTATTCCAAAGGGCTTTTTATAACAATGCCAAGAGGAGGGGCAGAAGACTTCTGCCTGCTAGATACAGCTAAGTGTAGACCCTTCCAAACACCTGGTACCCAGGCCTGTGGCCCAATCATCCTCTTATGGGCTCCTGCTGGGTACAGCCACTAGGAAATCTTGGTGGGCTCCAACAGCCTACCATGACCAAAGCCCCAGATTCAATTCCTAGAACCACCAGATGTAGTGGCATACACCCATAATCCCAGTACTGGGAGTTTGAAGCAGAAAGATCAGAGTTCAAGGCCAAGCTTAGCTACAGAGTGTGTAGTCTGGGCTGTATGAGACCCTGTTTCGAAAAGAAAGGGAATAAAACAAAAACAGGTACCCAGAATTTCTGAAATACAAAGTGCAGGTCATTACATTAGTTAGAATAAACTTAAAAGGGTTGAAGTCATTGAAAATAGTTTTTCTATTCATAAAACAATTTTGTTGTTGGTTTTTTTTGGGGGAGGTGGGGGAGGCAGGGGTTGAACCTGTTAGTAATTATTTCATTATCACTGAGCTACTTTTTAATTTTATTTTTTCAAGGCTTATTTATTTTTCTGTGTATATGTGTGTGCTTGGGTGTATGTATACAGTGCCAGACAAGGGTATCAGATCTTGAAACTGGAGTCACAGGTGACTGTGAGCTGGTGTGAGGGTGCTGGGAATTGAACCCAGGTCCTCTAGAAGAGCAGTCTATGCTTTTAACCTCTGAGCCATCTCTCCAGCCCTCCTCCCCCAATTTTTTTTTTTAAGATTTATTTATTTATTATGTATACAGTGTTCTATTTGCATGTATGTACATCAGAAGAGGGCACCAGATCTCATTATAGATGGTTGTGAGCCAGTGGGCTTGGATGAACATACCAGAAAGCATGTGGTTGCTGGGAATGGAACTCAGGACCTCTGGAAGAGCAGTCAGTGCTCTTAACCTCTGAGCCATCTCTCCAGCCCCCCAAATGTTTTTTGTTTTTTTTTTTTTTTAAAGATTTATTTATTTATTATGTATACAGCATGTATGTCTGCAGGTCAGAAGAGGGCACCAGATCTCATTACAGATGGTTGTGAGCCACCATGTGGTTGCTGGGAATTGAACTCAGGACCTCTGGAAGAGCAGTCAGTGCTCTTAACCTCTGAGCCATCTCTCCAGCCCCCCCAAATGTTTTTTAATGATAGCGTTCCACTATGCAGCCCTGGCTGTCCTGGAACTGCCAGTTTAGACTGGCCCCAAGCTCACAGAGATCCACTTGCCTCTGCCTCCCCAGTGCTGGGATTAAAGGCATGTGCCACCGTGCCCGCTTATTAGAAAACTTTTAAAAATGGTGTTTTTCTTGAATTAGCAGCAGCCAGGCAGGTGCCCTGCCCCTGTCCACTTTGGTCCTTGAGACAGGATTTGGCAGCTGCTATCTCCTTCTTATCAGCCAACATTTCTAACTTCGGTTCTTTGTGTCCTCAGCCACCCTGACATGCAGGCCATGACCATGTGGCTCTTCAGGAACCTATGCATTCTGTGTGAGCAGATGGAAGCCTCCTGCCCATCCTCTGATACTACTAAAGCCATGCTTTCTGGTATGTTCATAGCAGGCGGGGTCCTGGGGACAGTTACTCATTTTGACCCTGGGCAGTAGAGCAGCCTCTCCGTTCCTGTGGGCCTAGGGCCTAGCATGAAATGACCTCACCAGGTCAGCCATGGGCTTCTGTTTTCTTGAGTGGCAGGAGTTGGGTGTTCTCTTGGGTAGCCCCAGCTCCTCTTGCTGTCTAGACTGTACTGCCAGCAATCCCAGAGACGTAACACCAACTCAAAAAGGAGAAGCATGTGCTCTGCACAGGCAGCTTGTAGGTTTTTCTCTCTTCTTTGTCTTTTGAGACAGGGTCTTACTGTGTAGCTCTAGCTGGAACTTGTTATGTAGACCAGGCTGGACTCAAACTCAGGCATCTGCCTGCCCCTGCCTCTTGAATGCTGGGATTAAAGGGGTGTTCCTCCATACTTGCTCTTCTCCTGTTTTTTGAGAAAAAACAGTCTGACCTCTCATATTCATAGCAATTCTGCCTCAGCTCTCCCCCCACCCCCCAAAAAAGCTGGGATTATAGGCATTTAACCATCATGTCTGGCAAGTTGTATGTTTCTTTGTTTGCCAAGGATACTTTTCCAGTGTTATGAACTGCTTATATTTCCTGTAATCTGCCCTAGATAGGTAAAGTTTAATCAAATATAAGACAGAAAACCTCAATTCCAGGCTTCCTTATTCTGATCTTTAAAGTTATGGCTCAGCCAGGTATGGTGGCTCATTCATTTAGTCCCAGCACTCCAGAAGCAGAGGCAGGCAGATCTTTATGAGTTCAAAGCCAGCCTAGTGCATATAGGGATCTTCAGGCCAGCCAAGGCTACTTAGCAAGACTCTATCTCAGGCCCACCCCAAATATAAAATTATGAATCAGTTTGTTTTTCTCACTCCTCAGAATGTGATGCTTCTGTGGAATAGTGGTTTAGAGTTTAATCACAGCTACCCCGATTGGATTGGTAGGACTGAGATTGAAGGTGATATAGGCAATTTAGCTTCAAGACTCTAGTCTCAAAGCAAAAAAAAAAAAAAAAAAAAAAAAAAAAAAGTATGTGGTTTTTGAAGTCCTTGACTTAATGGTGGACAGCTAGACTGGCCTGAAACTCACAGTCCTGGGCTGGAGAGAGGGCTCAGTGGTTAAGAGCTGTTCTTCCAGAGAACCTGGGTTTGATTCCCAGCAACCATATGGCCGTTCACGACCATCAGTAAGTCCAGTCCAGGGTACCCAACAGCCTCTTCTTCTGGCCTCTATGGGCATTGAGCTCACCTGGCATACCTCTGTCAGCGTAGGCAAAACACTGAAACACATACAATAGAAATGATTCTTAGAAAAGAAGTCCTTATCATAAACTTGACTCTGAGAAGTTGGATAAATGCTTGGGCCTCAGTCACGTGGACAGTGACTGAGTTCACCCGGGACTCGGGGCTCTCCTGAAGAGCAGTTTCCCGATCTGCACACATGTACTCCCTGGAGGTGGAGGTGGCTTGTCCGTGAGTCATTGCTGTTTGGAGAGCATAATGCTTATAAATTACTTTGAAGTTTTTTTTCTTTCTCAGGTTTTGTGCAACTACTAGTTTCAAGGGGCTTTCAGGAAAGCTCGGATCCAAGACCTGTGGAGCCTGAAAAGATGCCTCAGGTAGGGAGGAGAAATTAGAAAGAATTAGGCTTTTTTTGGGGGGGAGGGGGGAGTAGTTTTTTTCAAGACAGGGTTTCTCTGCATAGCCTGGCTATCTTTGAACTCGCTATGTCCAGGCTGGCCTTAAACTCAGTGATCCTTCTGTCTCTGCCTTCTGTCTGGGCTCAAAGACTGGACCACCACACCCACCTTAATCTTGAACTTCTGACCTTCCTGATTCCACTTCCCAATGTGTTTGGATGGATTATAACTTCACCACCACTCAGTTTTATGATGCGCTAGGGACCAAATCAAGGGCTTTCCTCTCTGTAAAGTTAATCTGCCTATCTGCCTGCTTGCCTTCATCTCTCTCTCTCTCTCTCTCTCTCTCTCTCTCTCTCTCTCTCTCTCTCTCTCTCTCTCTCACTCACACACACACACACACACACACACACACACACACACACACACTCACACACACACACACACTCACACACACACTCATGAGCAGAACTGACCTGGATTTATTAAGGAAATGGGAAAGACCTCCCAAAAGTGGGAAGGTGCCAAGGGAAGAATACCTTAACAGGCAGTTTCTTATTTTGCTTCAACATAACAAGGCATTCTCTTGTTTCTTGCCAGCATGTGAGTGCTTGAGAATTACTGAGTGGATTTGTGTTCTGTTGCAGGTTGCTACAGCTGTCCTGCAGAGAATGCTGACTTGTAAGTGGCTTGTGCCGAGCCCCAGACTGACTATAAATGACTAGTTGGTTTACTAATTACTCTAGCAGGTTCCAGTCTTTACATTTGAAGCAACCCACCTCTTCACTGCCTCTGGAGGCCTGTTTATGGCGTATGTGTGGTGTGTGCTCACTTCTTTCTTTTGCTCTGGCTCTCAGTTCCTCCTCAGGACTCCACATTTAATTTTTGTTTGTTTACTTACTTATTTTGAGACAGGGTCTGACTTGAACTCATAGAGATCAATCTGCATCTGCCTCCTGAGTGCTGGAATTAAAGGCATGCACCACCACGCCCTGCTAACTTTTTAAATTATTATTCTTATTATATTTACTTTTTATATATATGGGTATTTTGCCTGCACACAATCTCTATGCAGCATGTGTTCCCAGGGCTTACAGAGGCCAGAGCAGGGTGTTGATTCCTCTGAAGTAGAGTTAAAGGACAGTTAGTAGCTGCCATGAGGGTGCCGGGATTTGAACCTGGGTTCTCTGAAAAGCAGCTGGTGCTCTTAACTGCTGAGCCATCTTCCCAACCCCCACGTTTGATTTCTTGAGTCGTGGCTGTGGTGTAGCCCAGTGGCAGAACACTGACCTACAAAGCACCATAAAGATTCCAGAGCTGTCACGTGTCTACCAGCTCAATACAGCATTTACATTCTGTGTGTTCCCCTTCACTTGAAAGCTTGCAGATCCCAGTGTCTGATGGTGCTTAGATGCCTTGGTGGACCTGGTGTCATCCTAGGAGATTCTGGACCTTCAGA
The DNA here is from genome assembly GCF_004664715.2 of Peromyscus leucopus. Classification (NCBI taxonomy): domain Eukaryota; kingdom Metazoa; phylum Chordata; class Mammalia; order Rodentia; family Cricetidae; genus Peromyscus; species Peromyscus leucopus. Next base: position 126,027,469 of record NC_051067.1, on the reverse strand, counting down.
GGCCTATGACAGAAATGGGTGTGTTGTCACCTTGGGGTGACACAGGACAGGCTGTTCGTGGGGCTGATCCCTGGTCTCTGTCCTGTGTTCTGTTATCAGTTGCACTTGATACTCTGGATGCTGATCCACAGGTGACGTCGGCTTCCCAGACAGTGAGGGGCTGGTACGTGTGTGAGGCCTGCTGCTCATGTGAAATGTGTTCTTGCTTTGCCACTTACACACCTCGATGGTAGCAGTGGCCGGCTGGGTACTGTCTGCTGTTCGGTGACTTTGGGGAAGATTCTTACTAAAGCACGGGAGGTCTGACCAACCTTCTCTGAGATGGGGTGAGAGATTCCTTCTTATTGTAGGCTCCTGTTCAGCCTGCAGGTTTCCAGGGCGTGGGGTCCTTCAGCCCCTCTTTTCTGCCGTTTGCCCGGTGTGACCTCCCTCCCATGTGTCTGTCTTCAGCTTTGGTATGCAGCTCCAGCCTTCCTAATCTGTATCTAGACTCCTGCCTGCTTCTGGCCTCTGGCATCCTCCGAGAATTCACTTCTCTCTGGTCGCAACCACATAGCCCTGGATTCGTTTGATACCTGTGGCTTTGTGGCCTGGTGGAGAAAGAGCTTCCCAGTTTTCTCCTCGTGCACCCCCTTATGCTGTTTGCAGGTTTAGTGTCTACTCTGGACATGTATGCTGTGGTACGACGGCAGTGGATTCTCTGAAGAGGTTCTTCAGTCACACTCTGACTCAGATTCTGACTCACAAGGCGGTGCTGAAAGGTAGGTCACCGTGCTGTGGCTGCAGTCCCCTGCCCAGTCTGGGGTCTCTTCCCCTATCCTTTGGGTGAACTCTGACAGAGATACCGGTGACCCTTAGGTAGGTTTGAGGCTCTGTCCTCTGCAGGTGCCTGAGCTCTGATCCCTGTGGGTTAAAAAGAGCACTCGGGGACCCCTTGAGATAATGATACTTTATCCCAGAGTCTGACATCCCTGTTGTCTGGAACCAAAATTCCTCTGATCCTGAGGGATGACCTCCGTTAACAAAGGGAAATGATAGTGTCAGCAATACTTGGGGAAAAGCATTAGGACAGGATTGTCTTTTCACATTGAAGCTTTGAAAACAGGAGGTTTTGTTGGCTTGTTTTTGTCTCTTAGTACACTCTGACTTGAAGTTTTGTTGTGTGTCCTCCGCAGTGTCTGACGCTATTCAAATGCAGAAAGAGTGGAGCTTTGCAAAGACTTGTCATCTGCTCACCACTCTGTACTGCAGGGTGAGTGTGCAATCCCATCCAGGCCTGGGGATTCAAGGTGACAGACCGGATCAGACCGACTCCTGTAGACACTGCCCGTGGGAGGAGGTTCGGGAGTCTCCAGCAGGACACAACTGTCCTCATCAGGATGGCGGTTCAGGATCAAGAGGCTGACCTTGTCCTTGGGCAGAGTCCTTCCTTCTCAGAATGGGAATTCTTCCAGCCAGTGCCGACCACTGCAGGGAGGGGGAATACGGCAGCCACTGAGGCCCCTCACCGAGTGGATGGGCTAGAGGGAGCAGAGGGCCGGTGCCTGTCCGGCAGTGGTTTACTTTGGTGTTGAAAGCCGGTGCCTGTCTGGCAGTGGTTTACTTTGGTGATGAAAAGAGCTGGGGCTGTTATTGCAGGTTTTTGTGACACTAGGTCCAGAGGAGTCAGTTGGCCGTTTGCAGGAAGTCCTGGAGACACAGGAAGTGAACTGGCAACATGTGCTGTCCTGTTTGTCTACACTGGTCGTCTGCTTTCCTGAGGCACAGCACCTGGTTAAAGGTATATGTTCATGGGTACCCCATGAGACTTTGAGCACATGTGTGTGTGATTTGCATGCTGATATCAGTTGAATCCCAAACAATAGAGGCTGAGCACATCAGTGATGCCCTTCACTCAGAACTTCATAGACACCTGTCTGTCTGTCTGCTGATGTTAGTGCTACTTCTGTGAGTCTTAGTTTGTATCCAGCCTGTGGTGACTGTTGCCATCTCAAGCTGTTTGGTACATCCTCCCAGCTCAGATACTCAATCACCAGCAAAGCTCGGTTTTGTGAGTGAGTCGAGCTGCCCTCCACCTGCCTTCTGACTCTGTCATAATCTCACAGACTGGGTGGCCTGTTTGATGGCCCGTGCCTTTGAGAGCTACCACCTAGACAGCATGGTCACTGCATTCCTGATTGTGCGCCAGGCCACTCTGGAAGGCCCCTTTGTGTTCCCATCCTATGCAGACTGGTTCAAGGTGAGTTACTGGGGAAGTCGGTATGACAACCTGATAGTCCAGAGAGCCGCGGGGAGGAACTGTTGACACGCCCTGCTGTGTTCTCTGTGGGGAAGGGGGTCGGTCTGGCAAGCTTGGCCAAGACAGATCCTCACGTGTACTTCTGAAAGCCTTCTACTATGCTCTGCTCACAGCCCAGAGGCTCTGTGTCCTTGGGTGGAGTCTCCTTTTCTGAAATTTCCTGTTCTGCAAGGCTAGAAGCAATGGCTGCTTCTTTGTGTCAAATGTACTGTGCCTTTTTTTCCCTGAAGTTCTGAGACGTGTGCCGCCTCCTTACGTGACCCCCACCCCTCCTTACGTGACCCCCACCCCTCCCTCTTTGTTTCGGCTGTGTCCCCGTGTTTTGTCTGTACATACGTCATAGCATACGTGTGGCGGCCAAAGGGCAGCTCACGGGATTCACTTTTCTCCTGCCATGTGGGATCCAGGGATTGAACTCAGATCATCAAACTGAACCATTTCACTGGTTCATTAAGAAAAAGATACAATTTAAAATGGATCCTTGCCGGGCGGTGGTGGCGCACGCCTTTAATCCCAGCACTCGGGAGGCAGAGCCAGGCGGATCTCTTTGAGTTCGAGGCCAGCCTGGTCTCCAAAGCGAGTTCCAGGAAAGGCGCAAAGCTACACAGAGAAACCCTGTCTCGAAAAAAACAAAAAAAAAAACAAAAAAAAAAAAAAATAAAATGGATCCTACTTACCTGTATTGTTGGTTGCATTTTAGTTGACTATATTTGTAGGTTTAGTATTTGAAGTCTAGTTTTAATGTATTTAATTTGTGGTGTGTGTGTTGTATGTGTCTGTCTGTGTATACATATATATGCACGTAAATGGTAGGCATGTGGAGGTCAGAGAACAGCTCTCTGGAGTCTGTTTACCACTCTTGAGGCAGTTAGACCTGAGAGAGCGGAGCCTAAAAATGAGGTGGAGTCAAGTCTTATGCAATAGCCAACTTTATTCAGAGCATTAGAAAATTTATACCCTGAGGGTTAAGAAGAGTCAAGTAAAGTTCTCAAGAGTTCAAGCTGTACATAATCACAAGGACAAGCTGCAAAACATGGACAGGGCAAAAACATGGTTTTCCATAGAGGTATATAAGCAAATAACAATAGCCAGTCGTAATGAATAATCTAAAGTCAACTCACCCGTACCTGCTACACCTGGGAGGGGCGTGAGAGCACATTGGAGTTTTCTCATAAGCGCTCGGAATTCTCCCACGAATCCATTCTTAGACTCAGTTCCAACACTTCCCTGCCTCATTGTGTGATCTGAGACTTGAACTCAGGTTGTCAGGCCTGTGTACAAGTGCCCTTACCCACGGGGCCATCTCACCCGTCCTAGTCTGTTGTTTTTAAATTGGAGTCAACTATGTTGCTTGGCTCTTAATCCATATATTTTTTAAAACTGTTACTGTGGGGCTGGAGAAATGGTTCAGTCATTAAGAATGCTGAGGGCTCCTCCAGAGGCCCTGAGTTCAAGTCCCAGCACCCACAGAGTGGCTCACAATCTATAGTGCGATCTGATGCCATTCTGGTGTGTAGACATGCATGCAGGCCAAGCACCCACATACATTAAATAAATAAAAGATAGATAGATAGATAGATAGATAGATAGATAGATAGATAGATCAATCTTAAAAAAATAAAGCAACAAAAGAATTAATGTAAGCCAGGGTGTGATGGCATATACCTTTAATCCCAGCACCCAGATGACAGAGGTAGGTGGATCTCTGAGTTTGAGGCCACATAGTGAATTCCAGGTTAGCCAGGAGTGAGACCTTGTCACCCACATATACACACACAACAAAACAAAAAAAACCAACAAAACCCTATTAATGTGTGTGTATATGGTTGCTGATTGTCATTGTACCATGTCCTAGTTTATAGTTAAATGTAATTTTATTTAGTTTTTAAAAAGATAATTTTATTATTTTATATGTATGGGTGTTTTGCTTGCATGTATATCTCTGCATTGTGAAATACTGTGATTTCTTTTAAAGGTATTTATGTGTGTGTGTGTGTGTGTGTGTGTGTGTGTGTGTGTGTGTGTGTGTGTGTCTGCATGAATTTTATGTGCACACATGCTCCCAGGAGCCCACAGAGGCCAGAAGAAGTCACTGGATCCCCTAAAACTGGAGTTAGAGGTAATTATGAGCCACCATGAGGATGCTGGGAACTGAACCCAGGTCATCTGCAAGCCCCAGAAAAGAACTACCTTTGTCCTAGGATGTCAGTGACTTCTGTGACCCCAGGCCTGAATGTGTGTCCCTTTGGCTCCATTTAGCTATTCTAGCAGTTAGAAAATACAGGTGGGAGTTGGGTGGCTATGAGCAGCCCCTGAATAGACTCAGCTTTGTCTGAGTCTAAATCCAGGGGTATTGAGCTGCTCTCCTTGCATTTGCAGACAGTTTATGTCTCTGAGTTCCCTTTCTTGGCCTCAGAAACTAGCATGGCATTATTAACAATTCCCTTTCTTGTTGAATGCTCTTTAGTGTTGTTGTTGTTTTTCAAGACAGGGTTTCTCTGTATAGTCCTGGCTGCCCTGGAACTCACTCTGTAGACCAGGCTAGCCTCGCACTCAGAGGTCCGCCTGCCTCTGTTTCCCAAGTGCCAGAATTAAAGGTGTGTGCATCGTCGCCACTGCCTGGCTGAATGGTGCTTAGTATCTGCAGTCTAACATGCAAAAGCATTGGCTGATCTTGACAAGATGCACTCTTCCACAAAACCATTGCACGGCTTCAGTTCACCCACAGTTTAATGTTTGGTCCCAAACATGTATTATGCATCCCACATGGCCAGCATAGCAGGAGTCTGTGCGGTTTAGGGATGGGTTTGGCAGTTTTCACCTGTGGACATTCTCTTTGCAAGTTCATGTATGACATGCTCAGCATTATGATTGATTTAAAGTCTCTTTGTTCCCTCACATGCCTTAGCCCTATCCTCTCACCGAATCTGTAGGTAGCAGGGCTGCCTCAGGCTCTACGCTTGTTTTGTGGCTTCGGTGTCTGGTTGGGGTCACTTTGAGCAGCACTTTGAGCCTTTTTCCTTGGCTGCCCAGTGTGAAATGTCATTTTGGATTTTGGTAAGTTTGGAGACAAAAAAATGTGTTCAAGAGAGTCTCAGCTGATGTTAAGAGCCTTAGCCAGGTGGACAGATTGTGTTCCTGATAGTCACAGGGACCCATTCTTAGTATTTTTGTTTGTTTTCCTTTGCTTGTTTTGTTACTGTTTTTGAGACAGGGTCTCATGTAACCCAGGCCGGGCTCAAGCTCACTGTACTGTTGAAGATAAACTTCATCCTTGATCCACCTGCCTCCACCTCCAGAGTGCTGGAGTATAGGCTTGCACTGCCTCACCTGGTTTTTAAAGGGTTGCTGGGAATTGAACTCAGGGCTCTGTGCATGCTAGACAAACGCTCTACCAGCTGAGCTATATCTACGCCTCTTTTCTGTTCTTGTTGGTTGTCGTCTTGAGACGGGGTCTCATTCTTAGCCCAGTCCGGCCTGGAACTCACAGTGAATCCCGGTAGCATTCTTCCTGTCTCAGCCTCCAGAGTTCTGGAATTACAGGTCCGAGCCACCACATTCTGTCCAGAGATACTGTTTTCACAGCAATGGTAGCTTCTCCTTTCATCAACTGGTCTGTCTATCACATATTTAAGGCAGACCATGGCTACCGAGCTCTTGTTAGACAGCATGGCCCATAAAGTGGGTACCGCCGAGTAGTACCCGATGTGATCTCTCTCTGCAGGAGTCCTTTGGGAGCTCCCTTGGCTACCACAGCTGCAGCAAGAAGGCACTGGTCTTCCTCTTCAAGTTCCTGTCTGACCTGGTGCCCTGGGAACCCGCTCGGTACATGCAGGTAAGGAGCCAACAGCCGCATCCTGAGGCTTTCTGCTCATGGTGTGCTATCTGGAAGATCACACTGAGCCAGGACTGGTCTCTGCCCTTCGACAGACAGTTCAGGTGTGCAGGGAACCAGCACAGGCACCTAGTAGCACCCACACATCCTCCTCAGGAGAAGAGAATGTATTCTATCAATGTGCGATGAAGTGCCTCCGCATAGGCTCTCTGAAGGACGAGCCGGTCCAGGTGGGGTCTAGAAAGATAGAATGGAGGAAATGGGTATAGGAGGGTCTATTTTTTGCTTTAATAAAATGATATGGTTTTATGATATTCAAATTTCTGGGTCCTGGAGAGATGGCTCGCCGTTAAGAACACTCACTGTCTTTCCAGAGGGCCTGGGTTCAGTTCTAGCACCCACATAGCTGCTCACAACTGGCTGTAACTCCAGTTCCTAGGGGATCTAATGCTGTGTTCTGGCTTTTGCAGGCACCAGACATACACATGATGGGCTAACATACATGCAGACAAAACACCCATACATACTAAGTTTGCTTAAAAAAAAAAACTAGATTGAGATATCTCCAAACTTATAATGATCATTTCTTCCAGATTTTTTGTTTTGTTTTCTTTTATTAAAAAGGCTTGCCGGGCGGTGGTGGCGCACGCCTTTAATTCCAGCACTCGGGAGGCAGAGCCAGGTGGATCTCTGTGATTTTGAGGCCAGCCTGGTCTACAAAGTGAGTTCCAGGAAAAGCGCAAAGCTACACAGAGAAACCCTGTCTCGAAAAACCAAAAAAAAAAAAAAAAAAAAAAAAAAAGGCTTTCTGTAACTCTACTGTTGGAATAGTTGTAACATGTTGTGGTATGGTACACTATAATCCTAGCATTTGGGAGGCAGAAGTAGGGTCACTGTAATCTTGAGGGAGGTTTGTTCAACTGAGGTTCTGGGACAGCCAGGACTACTTCGTGAGACTCTGTCTCAAAACAAGAAGACAATTCTTGAAGGCAGGACAGTGGCACAGTCCGGTGGTCCCAGCATATGGGAGGCCAAGGCAGGAGGGTTGTAAGTTCTAAGCCAAGCCAGTCAGGGACGCACAGCGAGACCCTGTCTCAAACTCCCAAAAAGTCTGAAGCTGAGCACAGTCTTAGCACAGTCTTAGCTACTCAAGAGCCTGGGTATGAGACTACAGGCGCCCAGGAGTTCAAATCCTTCTTGAGGAACAGTGAAACACTGTCTCAAAGGAGAAAGAAAGGAAGGCTTGGCAGTATGATTTTTCCTTTTATCAGCTAGCCCCATCCCCCCCCCCCACTTATTTGGGGGCTGGGGACCTGAAGCTCTCATGCTGTTTTTATTAGAAAGTTTGGTTTACATTCCAAACTGAACGGGGATATGTGAGCAAAGGGAATAACAGACTCCAGTCACTGCGGGACTAGAACTGAACCTGTCCGCTTGCCCCAAGCCTGGACCCCTGTCTTTCTTATGCACTGTTGTTTGTGGTCAAGCTTTAAGACTGGCAGGTGCAGGATAGGTAATTGATCTGTGACCACCACCACCACCGCCCTGCGACACACACAGCAGCTGTTGAAGTATCCTGTCCTGAGCTTTTCCGAGTGTCTCAGCCTCCAGCCCTGAGAAGTGACGAGGCTGGACACTGAGAACCTCTCCTTTCTCTCTGACTCTAACTCACACTCGGAGACAGAGGAACGTGAGGTCGTTTGTGCAGGCCCGCAGGCAAATTCTACCCATGTTTCCTGTTCTTTGACAAATTTCTTCCTTCCTGCCCTTTGAACTTGCATTAACTGTCGAGCACGGCAGTCTGGCTCTCCCTGGACTCACCGTTCCTTAAACTGGGCACCTGTGGTCAGTTTTCTGTAAATTCAGCCACAGATCTGAAGCAGGTCCTCTAATCACAGACCTGGACTCGGTCTGGACCCTGACAGGCTGTGCAGGTGCTGGGTCTTCTGTCTCTAGACAATAGAGTCTCCAGAGCCCGGGTGTGGAGCTGCTGCTTCCTACCCTGCTTCCCTCCCACTCAAAGAACCAGCCACAACGTGCATTTTTCTTAATTTTCTCCCTGGAAGGAAGGGCAGCCTTGTCTTGTAGGTTTGTTTGAGACAGAGTATCACTGTACACCTCTAGCTAGCCTGGAACCTGCTAGGTAGACCAGGCTAGCCTGGAACTTGTCCTGATCTTTGCTACTGCTTCCTGAGTGCTGGGATCACAGGTGTGCATCATCACCACGCTCAACTTTTATTCAAAAGTTACATGTCTCGTGCCTGCTAGTGGCCATCTCTTATAGTCACTGTCCTCACTGCCATGGGCTGCTAATGTCCCGGTGAAGAGCGCCGTGGTATCCGGTGGCTGACACTGCTGTACTGTGTTTTCTTGTAGGTCCATATTTTCCACCCCCCACTGGTCCCAAGCAAGTACCACTCCCTCCTCACAGACTACATCTCGTTGGCCAAGACAAGGCTTGCTGACCTCAAGGCAAGTCTAGCCACTGTTCTAACCCTGCCTGGCAGAACCCATTTCCTGTCTCTGTATTCACGTGTGTGTTTTTCCCCTCTGAAGGTTTCTCTGGAGAACGTGGGACTCTATGAGAACCTGTCCTCCTCTGGGGACATCGCTGAGGTAATGTGTATCAGGCTTTTTCTCTTAGGCCACCAACCAGCTTCCAAATCATGACCCAGAGACTTCTTAGTTTTGAATGCTCGGCCTAGCTTAGGCTCGTTTCTGACTAGCTCTTTTAACTTAAACTAACCTGTTTCTCTTTATCTCCCTTTTGACTCGGGACTTTTTACTTTTCTTTCCTTCTGTGTGTCTTACTTTTCCTGCTCTTCGAGTCTGCTGGCTGGAGTCTGCCTGCCTGGCCTCGGGCATCTCCCTCATCCTCTTCTCCATTTCCCGTCTCTCTTATCCCTTTCGAGCCTAGATTTCTCCTCCTGTTTATTCTCTCTGCCCACCAGCCCCACCTGTTCTTTGTCAGCCCAGCTATTGGCCGTTCAGCTCTAAGCTCTAAGCCAGGTGCCTTAGGCAGGCAAGGTGAAATAAATGCAACACATCTTTACATAACTAAACAAATGCAGCGTAAACAAATGTAACACACCTTTGCACAGCTAAAGCAATATTCCATAGCATAAACACATTTAACATACCTTTGCCCAGTTAAAATAACATTCCACAACAATGATGAGCACTGCTTTTGGTCGACCACAGTCTTGGTTCGCTTCTCTTTTGACTTGAGTCATTTGGCTCTCAGAATCCTCTACTTAGTTCCTCTCCAGTGAAGCTAGGTCACCTGTTTTCCTGAAAGTGATTTGCCTGTAGTGTCCCTTGGAGTCTTTGTACAACAACACACGCCGAGCAGAGTGGCCATGTTCAAAGACAGGCCAGTGCCACAGTGGACTCCCCTTAGGATTTTTTAGTTTACGTGTTTTTTCATTAATTTTATTTAATTTTTACTATGCTTTTTTGTGTGTGTACATGCACTTGGTGTGGTACATGTGCAGAAGTTAGAGGATAACTTGAGGGAATTAGCTCTCTCTTTTCACCTTGTAGGTCCCAAAGATTGAATTTAGGTCGGCAGCTTGGTGGCAAGCACCTTTACCTATTGGACCACCTTGCTGACCCATTTTTATTTTATTTTATTTTATTTTTTTTTGAGACAGGGTTTCTCTGTGTAGCTTTGGTTCCTGTCCTGGATCTCGATCTGTAGACCAGACTGGCCTCGAACTCACAGAGATCCACCTGGCTCTGCCTCCTGAGTGCTGGGATTAAAGGTGTGTGCCATCGCCGCCCGGCCCATTTTTATTTTTTATAATGTGTCAGAGGGATGAGGTATGCAGAGCATGTGTCGAGGTCAGAGGGCAACCTGTGGAGTGTTTTCTCCTTTGTGAGGGCCCAGGGGCTCTAATTCAGGTTTCCCAGGCTTGCATGGCAGGCGTTATCCCGGAGACATTTGCCTCTCTCTGTTTCTCCCATCCCCATTTTCTTTGTGACAAGCTCCTGTAGCTCAGGCTGTCTGTAAACTCTTCGGCCTCCTGTGCACTTGGATTACCGACATTTGCCACCACTGCTAGCTCTGATAGTTCATGATTGTTTTGAAATCTCAAAGCTCAGTCTCTATTCTGACCCACCTGGAAACCTTCCGTCTTCTCCTGGAAGAGCGGCAGAGAGGAGAGGTGGAGAAACGGCCCGCGGCCGGCAGAGCAGTTAGGAGAAGGCACTGGATTTTGGAGCTGAGCTGACCTAGGGCCCATGTGAGTCCAGAAAGCAGGACCTGGGGGATTTGTGACTCTCCCAGGTTGTACAGGGCCCATCTCACCTGTCACCTCTCACGTGTCCAGAAACTCAGGGCAACAAGGACAGCACGTGGCCGCCAGGTTTCTAGGCTTGCTTACTTGCTTTCAAGTCTTCCTTCTTTCTCTCTCCCTCCCTGTGCCGAGCCAGCCTCAGAGCCAAGCGATCCAGGATGTCGAGAAGGCGGTCGTGGTGTTTGAACAAACAGGGAAAGTCCCGATGGCTGTCATGGAGGCCAGGTAGGAAGAGGCTGCTGTAGAGCGTCTGCTGGCTACAGCCCATCCAGACATGGCCATGCTGCCGTTGGTATGCTGGGGCTCTGAAGTCTGTCCCACTGTGATCCCAAGGTCACATGGGGATGGAGGTCTCTCTCTATCATGGGAGCCAGGAGCCAGTGTGGATGCTGTGCCAAAGGTGAGGTCTTGAGGTGGCAGAGAGTGAGGGCGGGTCTGTGGTGTCTCCTTTTTTGTCATTTTTGTTTTGCTCTGAGACAGTTTCATTGTCTAGCCTTTGGTGTGGCCATTGGGTGCTAAGATTAAAGGCATGTTCCACCATGTCAAATCTGTGTTCACTTCTGTGACAGCACATGGTACCCTCGCTCTCTGAAACAGACAAAAGATGCTACCTGTCTGAAGTCATGTGGGAATGAAGGATTATTAACCCACAGATTAGCAATAGATTTTTAGTTAGTGCTTCTGGGGTGACCAATGTGGAGCCAGCCTAGGGAACTGAGTAGCTTTATTAAATTCATTGTGATTCCTGAACATCTTGAATTGTGATTGCTATCAGTGTTGCTGAACTGAGCCCAACTCATGGGGTTTTGAGATCGCTTCCAAGCAGAAAGTTCATGGTGGCCTCATTGCAACCCCTCATAGCCTTAGATTAACATGGGTTCCATGGCCAGTCCTCGGGAGAGTAAACATGGTCCAGATATCACGGACCATAGGCTTCTTGATAACGCAGGGTGTATTTATAAGACATATCCTAAAACAGTGACGGAAAAAAAGACTTAAAAATGTGATCAAGCCCAGGCGTGGTAGTTCACACCTTAATCCCAGTACTTTGGAGACATAGGTGAGCAGATCTCTGTGAGTTTCAGGCCAGCCTGGGCTACATAACAAGTTTCAGCCCAGTCAGGGATACACAGTGAGATGTTGCCTAAACAAAACAAAACAAAACAAAACCCACATGATCGCTATTAGAGCCTAGCCAGGCCTGGTGCACCTACCTGTGTCTCGGTGCCTGAGAGGCAGAGGCAGGCAGAGCAAGAGTTCAGGATTTTGCCACGTAGTGAGTTTGAGACCAACTGGGGCTGCATCAGACTCTGTCTTAGAAATGAAATGAAGGAGAACAAAAATGAAAGGCTGGAACCGCCCTTCTAGGCTGGGAGGGAGTTGGTGGAAGGAGCCTTTCTCCAGCGTTCATCATAGTGTGTCTGCCTTTTCTGTACTACAGCATATTCAGGAGGCCCTACTACCTGTCACACTTCCTCCCCGCCCTGCTCACCCCGAGAGTGGTGAGTGCACGCTCGTCTTCTACCCACACCTCTGGGAGATGCGTTCCCTGCCTGCTGCTCACATGATTGCTCTCTTCACAGCTCCCAGAGGTTCCTGACTCCCGGGTGACCTTTATAGAGACCCTGAAGAGGTAAGCAGGAGCTTGCACAGAGGCTGCTCTGTGGCCAGTGGGTTTTCCTTGTTTTATTTATTTTTTTTTCCAATGGGTTTTAATAGGGCAAAGAGTTTGAGTTCTTTTGTAGAGAAATTTACCACACGTGTGTTTTATTCTTAAGATATTGGCTCCAGGTGAGCGGAGGTGGTAGCGCATGCCTTTGATCTCAGCACTCAGGTAGAGGCAGGTGGATCTCTGCATTTGAGGCTGGCCTGGCCTACAGAGCAAGTTCCAGGACAGCCAGGTCTACACAGAGAAACCTTGTCTTAAAAAACAACAAAAAAAAAAACTCAAACAAACCAAACAAAAAAACTATCGCTGAGATTCTTTATTTATGTATTATCATCTTTTTATTTATTTATTTGAAATAAGGTATCACCAAGTGGCTCTGAAACTCAGACCTACTCCTGTCTGTGTCTTTTGTGTGCTGGGATTAAAGCATGTGCCATCACACTGGACTATTTATTTATTTATTCATTCATTTATTTACTTTTGGGGCAGAATTTCTCTGAATAGCTCTGGCTGTCCTGGAACTTAAAGCATGTGCCAGCACACTGGCCTTTATATTCATTCATTCATTCATTCATTCATTCATTCATTCATTTTCAGGGCAGGGTTTCTCTATATAGCCCTGACTGTCCTGGAACTCATTCTGTAGACCAGGGTGACCTTGAACTCAGAGATTTACCTGCCTCTGATTAAAGGCGTGTGCCACCACTGCCCAGCCTGGCCTGTATTTTTTATATAAAATATTCCATCTGCTTGCTTCCTTTTCTTCTACAATGTTTCCTGAGCCTTAGAATAGGTAAAAGCCAGAAAATAAGTAAAGGGCTGTGAATGCCATCGCTTATACTCTGTCTAACCACTGCAGTCAGGAACTTTCGAGTGTGGTTACCTGCAGCCGCCCACGTAAGACAAAACAGGCCCTGTCAACAGTCAGTCAGAGAGGGAGGGGGCATGGAGTGTATTTCTTTCTGCTGAACTACTGGTTCTTGATAGTTTCTGGAAGATGGAGAAACATTGTCTCCCGCTGTGCACCCCCTGCTGAGCCCACAAAGCTCTGAGGGAATGCTCCAATGCCGTCACTGCTTAAACTCAGCGGGTCATAAAACTATACAGAGACCCAACAGGAGAAAGGGATTTGTAGACAGGATAATAGGGAGATGGAGAGCTGGGGGTTGAGAGCATTCAGTATACATTATGTACATGTGTGAATTTGTCAAATAACAAGTTTAAATAATGGAAAAAATTCTAAATACATAGAAAAGTGGAGATCGCTTTAAAACACTTACCTAGTATCCAGATCACTTTAAAACACATAGTATCCATGATTATTTACTTCAGTTGGCCATATACTAAAGTTGGAATGTTACAGAAAAGGTTAATTAGCATGAGCTCTGTGGAAAGATAACATGCAAATGTATCAAGTTCTATGTTTTTAATGAAGCCCTCAAGCCATGGTCTGGTGCTGTTTAAAACAGCCTCATGTAGCCCGCACTTGAACTTGTTATAGAGCTCAGGTTGACCCTGGGCTCCCAGTTCTCCTGCTTCCCCCTCCCAAGTGCAGAGATTACAGGTATGCACTACTATGCCTGCTTTATGTATTGTTTTGATACAGGTCTTACTCTGTAGCCCAGGCTAACCTCCCTAGATCTGCCTCCTAAGAACTGGGATTGCAGGCATGTACCACCATGTCTGGCTTGAACTGTATTTAATGTCGTTATACAGAGTGGACTTTACTATGTCTGTGGTTCTCACTTACATATCTTGGCAGCTTTTAGCATCTTGTAAAATGAACTGGGTAACGTCTTTCTGTTTGCTGGAACTATTTGTTGAATCACAGATTCTGCTCTGTTGAAGGTTTGGCAGAATGTGTTGTAAAAATATTTGTCTGCTGACATTGCAGTCATGGACTTTGGCTATGGACTCAGTTTTGTAGATGACTGTTCCTCAACTGCTTTATGCCTTCCCTCCCTCCCTCCTTCCCCTCCACTGCCCTCCTTCCTTCCATCCTCCCTCCCTCCCCCCCTTCCTTCCGTCTTTTCATTTTTAGGTTTCCATGTAACTTTTACTTCAAGCTGGGCCTGGAGGTGCACCCAGTTCTTGGTAGTAGAGGCAGGAAGTAGAGGCTGACCGGTCTCTTCTGAGTTTAAGTACAGCTTGGTCTGAATAACAGGTTCCAGGTCAACCAGGGCTACACAGTGAGACATTCTCTGATCAAAACAAAACAGCCAAAGAAATTTATTGCATCTAGTTGTTTTAAATTCTTTTCTTGTGGTGCTGGGAGTCGAACCCAGGGCCCTGCACACACCAGGCGACTCTTCCTCTCCCACTGAGCTGTACTCTTAGCCCTCTCTGAGCCGAATTCACTGTCGGTATTTCTCATAGTGAGGAACTGGGGCTGTCCATGTGTTTGCAGTGGCATTGGCAACAGCCACCTGGTGGCATGGGCAGGACTGTCACACCTACCTGGACATCCCTCTGTATAACACACGGCTCTGGAATGGCCCTGGAAATGGACTCGGAAGAGTTCAGCACAAATATTCTCATAATGCCGTGAGGCTACCTCAGACCCCACCACCTGAAATTGGCAAAATTCAGACTGAAGCCTGTGCTCCAAAGCAAAAACCCAGCCAACAGGCCAGAATCATTGTAAGAGAGGCAGTCTGGAGATGGATCACACAGACTGCTGGGTGTCACCTGAATATTCTAATGATCTTTTAAAATTAGCATTCAGTATTATTACTAATACATGACATGTTATAAAATCGTAGGTACCACTGAAATCTCTCTCTCTCTCTCTCTCTCTCTCTCTCTCTCTATATATATATATATATATATATATATATATACACACACACACACACTTTTAAAATCATAAATGTGATTTCTTTTCTTCTAAAACTAATCAATGGCTAGAGGTGTAGCTCTATGGTAAAGTGTTTGCCTAGTGGGTTTAATCCCCAGCACTGAAAGAAAAGAGATAAAACACAGAACAATACAATATACACTGGTGTAATGGCTTTGGAATCAGAAACCTGAACACTGTCATGGGTGACATGGGCATTGCTTTCTTTTTATGTAGAGCAGATAAGATTCCCTCATCCTTATACGATGCCTACCGCCAAGCCTGTGCCACTGCTGAAGAGAAGCAGCCTGGAGGTAAGGCTCTTGGTCACCTTCTGTTCCTGTGCTTTCCATTTCTGTGATGTGTCTGTCACCGGCACCCGCATCGGCATCCTCAGTGGTCAGGTTGTTCTCACCCGGGTACAGGAGGCCTGTGACTGCCTGACCACGGCACCTGGGGACCAAACGATGTGTTAGCAGCTCGTGGTTACTTGTCGTGGCAGCCTTGACAGTCAGCCGCCTTCCCACCTCCTGGGAAGCATGAGGTAGAAGCCCACCTCTGTATTTGGTATCTCCACACGTAGCTCAAGGCCCACAGCATAGTGCAGTCAGGTACAATTATTTTCTAACTGGACAGTTTGGTTTGTAGCAGGTTGCAGGGGTTTTTTGTTTTTTAATTTTATTTTATGTGTGTGGGTGTTCTTGCCTGTGTGTATGTTTGTGCATTGTGTGTTGGCCTGGTGTCTGCAGAGGCCAGAAGAGGGGTTGGATCTCCTGGAACTGGAGCTGCAGACAGTTGTGGGCCACCGTGTGGGTTCGAGGAATCAAACCCAGCAGTTGGAGCTCTTAAGCATTGAGCCGTCTGTCCAGCCCTGTGCTGGGGATCTTTGCACCTCTGAGAACAGCAGTAGATCTTGTTGGCTCTGGGAAGCTGGTCAGTGAGCCGCTGCCCCTGCAGTGTGTGGCTGGCATGTTCTCTCCACCCCGTTCTTCAATGCCGTGTAGCTCTGACGGCCAGCGGGACGACAGTGAGATGGGCATCAGAAGGAGTCGCTCGTTATGTCTTTGAGTTTTCAATTATTTATTGATTTACTTAAACAGGGTCTCATATCCTTGACCAGCCTTGAACTCTCTGTGTAGCTAGCTGAGAAGGACCTTGAACCTTTGAGCCTCCTGCCTCTACCTCCCAAGTGCTGGGATTACAGGCATGTGCAGCCATGCCCAGTTCTATGTGTGGTGCTGGTATCAGACCCAGGGCTTTGTGCATGTTGGGCAGGAATCTACCAACTGAATAACTGAGTCACATCACAAGTGCTCTGTTTACATTTTTTAATTAATCTATATCATTTATACAAAATGCTGGATTTCATTATGACTTTCTCATACATATATGATGTACTTCAGTCACATCACATTGTCCACCTGTCTCCCATTGGTCCCCTTCCTCTTCCCAAATAGTCTTTTTTTTTTTTTCTGGAGCTGAGGGCTGAACCCAGGGCCAGTGCTCTACCACTGAATCCCCAACCCCCCAAATAGTCTTCTTTTTACTTTCGTGCATTTCTTTTTTTTAAATCTAGATGCCGCATATGAGAGAAAATGTGATATTTGTTACAGATGGTTGTGAGCCACAGCATGGTTGCTGGGACTCTAATCTGGGTTCTCTGGAAGGGCAGGTGGTGCTCTTAATCCCTCAGCTATCTCTTCAGGCTTTCTCTTTTCTTTTCTTTCTTTCTTTTTTTTTTTTTTTTTTTTGGTTTTTCGAGACAGGGTTTCTCTTGTGTAGCTTTGCGCCTTTCCTGGAACTCACTTGGTAGCCCAGGCTGGCCTCGAACTCACAGAGATCCGCCTGCCTCTGCCTCCCGAGTGCTGGGATTAAAGGCGTGTGCCACCACCGTCCAGCTTTCTCTTTTCTTTCCTTAAACTTGTTTATAATTTTTTTTTTAATGTATGTTGTGGGGGACTGGAGAGATGGCTCAGCGGTTAAGAGCACTGACTGGTCTTCCAGAGGTCATGAGTTCAATTCCCAGCACCCACATAGCAGCTAACAACTATCTGTAACTACAAGATCTGACACCCTCACACAGACATGCATACAGGCAGAAATGCCAATGCACATATAAAAAAAAATGTATGTTGTGCTGGGCAGTGTTGGTGCACACCTTTAATCCCAGCACTCAGGAGGCAGAGGCAGGTGGATCTCTGAGGTTGAGGCCAGCCTAGACTACAAAACAAGTTCCAGGACAGCCAAGGTGGTTACACAAAGAAACCTTGTCTCCAAAAACCAAAAATGATAAAACAAAACAAAAACAACAACAACAACAAAAAATATGTTGCTAGGAATTAAACCTAGTGCTTTGTACATTACAGACACATGTTCTGCTATGGAGTAACATCTCCAGTCTCAATATTTTTATTTTTGATATTATATGTAATATCCAGCATCAAAGAGAAAAGCTCCCAGAGACTGAGTGCTGTCCACACAAAAGCAGTACACATCAGCATTTCCCAAGTATATGAGGTTTTTCTATTTATAATAGAGAATCCCACTGAGTGTTGTTACCATTCGACCTGATTTTCAAAATGTCCTTCCCCGGTTCAGATGCTGCCCCAGGAAAAAGGACGGAGCCCGACTGCGCTGAACAGCCCCTGGGACTGCTCACAGCGGCACTTGAAGAGCTCAGAGCTTTAATGACAGACCCCACCCAATATGATGGTAAGAAAGGGGGATGGGGCTGTGTGTGGGAGAGTGTGTGTGCTCTGTGTGCATGCATGTAGCCATAGTAACAGAGGCTGGCCTGTCATGCCTGTAGCTCAGCATCTGCCGGATGATCGTGCCCACAGACTAGACTAAGTGAGGAGTCGGAATGATGGGGATAGCCTCACTGTACTGTCACACTCCCTGGACAGGAGGTGGGTCATCCTTGTGTCCTGATAAGACGGAAGGAAACTGAAGTCCGTGAGCACAGGTTCTTACTGACTGTCCAAGTAGATCCAACATCAAGCACCTTGGGCTTCTCTCTCCTTTTTGTTTCTGCTTCTGAACATTTTGTGAAGCACTGAGTTCAGAGCGTCCGTCTGTGGGTCTTCAAAGCACTGACTTGTGCAGCAGTCCATGACCTCAGTAACAGACTTGCACTGCTTCCAGGGTTTATTTTAGTGAATGTACAATTTAAAGTAAATTCACCACAGTTTTGACTGGGTGCGCTCGTCTAGTTTCTGTTGTTAAAAACAAAAAACAGCCGGGTAGTGGGGGTGCATGCCTTTAATCCCAGCACTAGGGAGGCAGACCCAGGCGGATCTCTGTGAGTTCAAGGCCAGCCTGGGCTACAGAGCGAGTTCCAGGACAGTCAGGGTTACACAGAGAAACCCTTCCTCAAAACAAAACAAACAAACAAACAAAACATAACAAATCAAACAAACAACAAAACACAGACTTTTGAATTGGACAGGTAGCTCAGCAGTTAAGCAGAGGATCTGCCTTTGGTTCCCAGCATCCATATCAGGTAACTTACCTGTAACTCCAGCTTCAGTTGATCCAACATTCTCTTCTGGATTCTAGGCACCATCACTCACATGCACATACTCACACAGAGCACACACACATAGAGCACACACACATACACATGATTAAAAGTAATTGGAAACAGTTGTGGTGGCACACGCCGGTAGGATTTGCTGAAGGAGGCGGAGACAGGAGGATCACAAGTTCGAGGCCAGCCTGCACTACACACACACACACACACACACACACACACACACACACACACACACACACACACACACACACACACAAAGGAAAAAACAAAACAAAACAAAAAAACCTGAATCCTTTATTGTGTGATGACCCACATCCAAACCCAAAATCTATTTTTATGCATAATAGACTTGACTTTACTGTGGTTTGATGTTTATAGAAGCCAAGCTTAGCCTCACAGGGAGGCGTTCACCACCTTGTGCATTGCCACAGCTTTGCTGAGGCTGTGGACCCTTGACACAGTTCCTCAGGCCAGGTATACAGACGTCAGAGCACACCGGCCTAAGCTGCTTGTGTAAAGCGTGGTGCTGTGTGTGGCTTTGTGTGTGCATGTGGGCTCCTGCTCCCTTGCTCAGGCTGACCTTAGTCTCAAATGTTCTTTCTGCCTCAGCCTCCCAAGTGCTGGGATTTGTCGGCCTTTACCGCTACATCCAGCTCAGAATGTAGCATTTGTGGAACATTAGGAAGAGTTCCAGGGCTTAAGCAAAAGACCAATGGGTGCCAGGTCAGCTCTGACAAAGCCACAGAGGTTTGCGTGCCCTAGTGAGTTACCGAGGCCTTCACAGTGGCTCCGGGTGCCTTCGGTCTATGGGGCTTTGTGCTTAGACAGATGGAGGAGTCACACCTTAGAGGGGCTGTGGCTGCTGCAGGGTGGCCATCCTTCCCTCCAGTCAGAGGCAGCTCCACGCTGGGGTGTAACAGCATGGCCAGTGCTACCTAGTATCCTACGCTTCTTCATGTTGCTCCTTCCCAGGCTGGCTCTGAACTATCTGGCTTCTCTGTTTGCAGTTATATCTGCTCAGGTGGCTGTGGTTTCTGAAAGACTAAATGCTGCTTTGGGTCACAGTAACGATGATAGCAGCCTCCGGAGAGCAAAGATCCAGCTCAGCATCCTTACTCCCACACTCCAGACACAGGACCAGGAGGTATGCCTGTGAGGCCTTAGGACCAGCTGTGACCCTTCTTAGGTTATGTAAAAGGTCAGATGTTGAGCATGCAGGCACTGCCATGCCACAATTGGCCAGCCTCCCTTGCCTGTTTGTGGCTAAAGGTGTTCTTACCTTTTTAGAAGTTTTTTTGAGACAGGGTCTCCTGTAGCCCAGCTGGCCTTACTCTTACTGTGTAGCTGAGGCTGAATTCCTGCTCTTCCTGTCTCCACGTCCCAAGTGTCAGGGTTACAGGGGTGTTCCACCGGCTTGGTTTTGCATTTTAAAGAAGCCTGTGTGGCGAAGGCTGGTTCTAACCCCAAAGCCCATATTTACTCTTTTTTTTTTTTTTTTTTTTTTTTTTGGTTTTTTTGAGGCAGTGTAGCTTTGCGCCTTTCCTGGAGCTCACTTGGTAGCCCAGGCTGGCCTCGAACTCACAGAGATCCGCCTGGCTCTGCCTCCCGAGTGCTGGGATTAAAGGCGTGCGCCACCAACGCCCGGCTCCATATTTACTCTTTTACCTTTGACAAATCAAGGTTTGCCTGTCTTCCCACTGGGCACCTTCAAGTTTCTGCCTGTGTGGTAATGCATATCCTGGTGCAGTCCAGGACTTGGTGCTAAGTTGCATTGCAGCTTCCTTTCTAAATGCAAACCTGACAACTTGAATTTGACCCCCACTTCCTGTGAGGTTGGTAGCAGAGAACTGACTCCTAAGAGTTGTCCTCTGGCCACTGCATGCATAAAATAAATACAAAATTAAGTGCAGCCTTTACCATGGTTCTTTTGGTTCAGGTCACTCCCAGATGTAGGAGGCCAAAGCCTCACAGTGATGTCTCTCTTCCCAGGTTGTGGATCTCCTGCTCACAGCCTTCTGTCAGAACCAAATGGCAGCCTCTAGTTTTGTGCCCCCGGAGAGGTAAGGGTGATTTCCATCTTTCCTAGGGTGCTGAGACCAAGCAGGGAAGCTCTGTTCCAAGAGTGGATGACTAGGCTGTTTTGTCGGGTAGGGACCGCATTGAAGACTGATGGTCTGTGTTACACAAAGGCCACCGTTTGGAAGAACCCTGAGCCTTGTATAGGCCCCTGTGCCCAGACTGGTCGTGGAAGGACTGGACAGGGCTGTGACCAGCCAGTGACTTGTTCTCTGTCTTTGCAGGCAGAGCCCCTGGGCTGTCCTTTTCGTGAGGACCCTTTGTGGACACGTGCTTTTCCCTGCAGTGCTCACTCGGCTCTGCCAGCTGCTCCATCACCAGGTAGGTTCCTGCATCCTGCAGGTCGCTTCTTCAGCTGCTGTGAGCCTCCACTGATGCCGCTTTTCAGTGATTTTCGAGTCTTCTAGCTAGGGAACAGACTATCGTTAACTCTGTCCTTATTTCAGGGCCCAAGCCTGAGCACCCCTCATGTGCTGGGGTTGGCTGCCCTTGCCGTCCATCTGGGCGAGTCCAAGTCCATACTTCCAGAGGTGGATCCCGGTGTTATTGCCTCCGCTGGCAGCCTTGGTGTCCCTGAGTTCTTGAACAGCCTCCTCACCTGCCACACGAGGGAATCTCTGCTCTTCTGCATGAAGTAAGTCATTCCTGAGTTCCTCAGCAGTTTTTCCCCCTCTTGAAAAGTGAGAAATACTCAGCAAATGCAATTATGAGAGACCATGTGGCTGGAGAGGCAGCTCAGTGGTTAAACACACTGGCTGCTCTTCCAGAGGACTCGGGTTCTATTCCAGCACCCACATGGCAGCTCACCATTTCTAGCTCCACTTCTAGAGACTCTGCCTCCCTCGTCTGGCCTCTATGGGCATTGTGCATGCCTGGTGCGCAGCCGTCTGTGCAGGCAAAACATTTATACACATAAAAGAAAAATGAAATCACCAAAAATTAAAAAAAGAGAGAGAGAGAGCCCAGGGATGGGGCATACATAGTCAGTGATAGCATCTATGCCCAGCTTGAATAAGGCCCTGGGTTCAATCCCTGGTACCAAATTAGAGAGAGAGCTGCAGAAAATGAGTCACCCGAGAGTCATCCCTTAATATTTTAGGTTTTATTTTATTTAGGTGTTTATGTTTGTTTGAGCTTTAGGGAACTGCTGAAGTTGAAAGTTGTTACTGACATTAACACTAATGTAAACATCTTTCCATATCATTATGCTATCCTTGGCAAAGGATATCCTGGGTGTCCTGTGGTGGAGGTTGTTTGGCTGTCTTGTTTTTGTGTGTGCTTTGAAGGATGAAAATGTATAAAATGGCAGCCTCTCTAAACAAAACAATTCTTTGGGCAAGATCCCCACCACTGTGGAACCATTAGAGCTTGATAACTGCCTACTCCCACATAAGTTAACACCAAGCTGCTAGGAAATTTAGATAAGTAACATGCTTGATAAATAAGGTACAGAATGGGAAAAGATCTTCACCAACCCCACATCTGACAGAGGATTGATCTCCACAGTATATGAAGAACTCAAGAAACTAGACATCAAAATACTGAACAATCCAATTGAAAAATGGGCTAAAGAACTAAACAGAGAATTCACAAAACAAGATAAATAAGGTATATTTGATAATCAAGATTTATAAATTCCAGGGCTGCAGAGATGGCTCAGTGGTTCAGAACACTGGCTGCCCTAACAGAGGACCTAGGTTCAATTCCCAGCACCCACATGGCAGCTCACAGCTGTCTGTAACTCCAGTTCTAGGGGATCTGACACCCTCAAACAGACCATGCATGCAGGCAAGACACCAATGCACATAAAATAAAATAATTAATTAATTTTAAGACATTAATAAATTCCTATGGTCTACTCAGGTTCACAATAATATTTGTCTAGCCTCATCTTTGCTCACTTTTAAGCTTTAGCTATTTGTATAAATAAACTAAGCCATACAGAAAACTGCAATATTCTATAATTGTCTGATCCCCCAAGAGAGTCCTCTTCCCCAGGTCAGGCATTGGGACAAAGGCCCCTGTGCTCGGTTCCATGTCATCTTTTGCTTCTGCACACAGTGTTGTCATCGGTCATATCTCCTAGTGGCCAGAGCCACATGAGGCTGCGCTGTGCTCACAGATACTGTGTTCTCCCAAGACGTGGAGCCTGTGAGTTCTTGAGACTCTCACAAAAGAACACAAGTGATGCTCGCTCGCTGAGCTAGAGATGCCTGCAGCAGCCTTGCTGTCTGTGCCCTCCACTGAATGACCTGCTCCCTGACCGACCCAAGAGCCGGGCAGTGTATGCTTCCTTCCTTTTGTGTCTTGCTGTGGCTCTTCACACCTGTCCAGTGAGCATGCCTTTGCTCACTCATACTGTTGTGTGCCTGTCGTTCTCTGCCTTCAGTGTGGATGTGAGCCTTTGGAGGCAGCATCTCCCTCTCAGGAGACACTGAGCCTGAAGCCAGGGTGGTCCGACAGTTCTTTCAATCATCTAGTTCAGAACACACCAAAGTCGGTTGGGTAAATTGAGTTTACTTTTCCTTCATTGCAGATTCTGTACAGCAGCAATTTCTTACTGTTTACGCAAGTTCACTGCACGGCCCCTGGCTGCCTTGCGCAGCTGTTTATCTCCAGGCCTGATCAAAAGGGTATGTGTTTCAGATCCCTGCTTTCCGACCTGAAGGACTCTGGGTTCTGCAGCTTTCTTGTGTTTACCTCAGTTGATGGGTGCACTGTTCATCAGACTGTCTCTGGGACAGCCTGGCTGTCTGCTTGGGGAGTTTTTCGTGCTGAATACTGCTCCTGTATCTCTTTCTCAGTTTAAGTTGGGGCTAAGATGTCAGTAGTTAAGTACATGCTACTCCTTTGAATAGATACTGATGTTTATAGCACAGGTAAGTTAAAAGTTAAGAATTCATTAAAAAACGAAATACTCTTTCCCCTTAAACCACAGTTATCCCTCTGTACATTTTTGTTTTGAGAGGTTTGTTTGTTTGGCTGGTTGGTTTGGTTTTTGTTTTGTTTTTTCAGTTCTGGGATCAAACTTCGGGTCTCACATGTACTAAGCAAGTGCCCTACCACCAAATTATTACTTCAGACTCCTAGAATTCTGATGGGCGCCTCCTGTGTATAACCATTGGATTTTGACTGTAGGCTTCACATTAGAAATCAAAGAGAAAACATCTTTGAGATGCTGAAGCAGGAGGCTTTGTGAAAGTTTTTTCTTCATTTATTTTATTTTTTTTAATTGTATGAGGGTGGGGAGTACAGGTTAGGCCAGAAGAGGGCTTCAGAACTTCTTGAGCTGGAGTTACAGGCCTCTCAACAAAACACCCACCCCAGATTTCACCAGAAAGGCCAGGTTTTAGGAAGACCCCAGGGAGAAGTGCCTGCCTCCTCCCCTCTTCCTCCTCCTCCCCTGCTCACCGAAATGCTGCGTATGTCAGGGCTGGTTTGGGTCCTTTACGGGGTGACAGATCTCCTGGTGGGTTCTCTGGGTGTCTCTGACTCTTCCCCTGTCTCGCTGTGAACCTGTCACTGTTTCAGTTTCAGTTCATTATGTTAAGGGTGTTCTCAGAGGCCAGAGCACCTTGTCCTCCAGAACACACAGCCTCCGTCTCCTGGAGACCCTTGTACCTTCCTTCTGCAGACTGGCAGAGTGCTGCACTCTCTCTGTGGAGATGGAGCAGCTTCCAAGAGCTGCTGAAGGAAAAGGAATTTTATGTAAGTCTCCATGTTTTCCACTATGTCACATGTCCTGGCTGCTTCTGCGTGCGTGCGTGCGTGCGTGTGTGCGTGCGTGCGTGCGTGTGTGTTGGGGTTGGAGGAGGGTGGAAGAAACCTGGGTGTAAGAGGGTTCTGTGTCTCCTGAGAGGCCAGAGCAATACTTGGTTGCATTGAAACCTTCACTGAGGTCACTGTGACGGGACACTGCAGAAGACCTTGCTGGGCTCGGGTTCTCCCGGCAAGTGCTCTTCACAGCAGCCCTGTCGTGGGGCCTTGGTTTCTCCATGCCTCTAGCTTATGCCTATCAACTGGAACCTGGCACAACTTGCACAAACAGACCGTGTCCTTTATTTCCTAATGTGTTTAGAGGAAAATCATTTTTATCGTGTCCTTATGGCTTGGCTATATAAGGGTGGGTGTGGTGCTGTGACCGGTGTGAGGAAAGGTGGAGCAGCCGGCAGCCAGAAGCTCATCAGCTCTTCAGAGGGCCCTGTCATGTCTTAGGACATTTACAGTTTCGCTTCCAGGTTACATCGTATCTGTCTGCCTTGAACTTTGTCCAGGTGCGACTGTGTGGAGGCATGGTCTGTCATGTGGGTTTTTTACACAAAGTGAGATTTTGAGATTAGGGCACAATGGCATGTGAGATCACTCTAAGAATTTTCATAAGAAAAAGCAAGATATAAGATGCCAGGAATACAGAGAAACCCTGTCTCAGGGAAGGAAAAAAGATGCCAGGAATATTTGAAGCAGATTGTACATCAAGGTTTGGGGGGTTGTTGTTTGTTTGTTTGTTTGTTTGTTTGTTTGTTTTAGGCAGGGTCTCATTGTAGCCCTGACTGTTCTAGAACTCACTCTGTAGACCAGGCTGACCTCAAACTCAGAGAGATCCTCCTGTGTCTGCCTTGAGTGCTGAGATTAAATGCTGTACTACCAAACCCAGTTTATACCAAGGTTTGTTCCCTCAACTCCTGACCTATAAGATAATTTCTTTTCTTATTGCATAATAATTTAGTTAGGAATAGGCTAATTAGTTAAAAGTAGGTAGTATGCTAGTTAAAAGACCAGTTTGGCCAGGTGTGGTAGTATATGTTTGTAATCTCAGCACTTGGGGAATTGAAGCAAGAAGATAACCACAGATTTGTGGCCATCCATAGTGAGTTCAAGGCCTGCCCTAGGTACAGAGTAAGACCCTGTCTCAAACAAACAAGCAAAACTGGACTGGTTTCACTAGTTCTAATTTCATATTCAGAGCCTGTACACAATATGTTTCCATAATGCATCAGTTCTCCATTTCATTATAGCAGAGCACAGATCTGTTTTTCAGATAAAATGACAAATGCTTATAAGCTGTGTGAGTTTTGTGTTTCATCCTCCCTACCCTGAATGTTTCCTCACTCAGTTAACTTACAGAGATTGGGTTCAGCTGGAATTGGAAATTCAACCTGAAGTTGATGTTCTCTCAGATACAGAAAGGTAAGCTCTCAGGGGAGCTGGCCCCTAAAACATCGTCATAGTCTGTTTCATACAGCCATCTTACATTCAGGTTAACTGGATCATGTTTGAGCACTTCAGTCATTCATTTCTTTATTGAAAAAACACTGGGTTTCCACTGCGTGCCAGACACTTCTAGAATGTCCCAGAAGCTGGGGTTACAAAGTAACTGAGATACACCTACCTATAATGCACCTTTGTACAGATAATGACAGACGAGGTCTCTGTGGGAGCCCTACACCCCCCCAGAGCCCATGTTGAGAAAGAATGTGTATTCAGTGCACTTTGGTAAAAGCACAGGTAGACACGATGAATGGTCTTGAGGCTACAAGACAGGCCCTGTGAGAGCCAATGGCCACACTGGGACAGTAGATCGGGCTACTTGCCGTGAGGCAATAGGGGTACGTTGCAGAGCCGGCTCCAAGAAGTGCCTTGATGGGCCCCAGAAACCGAGTACATCTTGACTGGGTTTTTTGTTTGTTTGAGGCCTCATTATAACCTCGCTTTAAAAAAATGACTTATTTATGCTTATGGATGTACTGTGTGTGTGTGTGTGTGTGTGTGTGTGTGTGAGAGAGAGAGAGAGAGAGAGAGAGAGAGAGAGAGAGAGAGAGAGCGCTACAGAGGCCAGAAGGGGGGTGTGTGTGTGTGTGTGTGTGTGTGTGTGTGTGTGTGTGTGTGTGTGTGTGTGTGTGTGTGTGTGTGTGTGTGACCTACAGAGGCCAGAAGGTGGCAGATCCTTTGGAACTGAAGTTACAGGCAGATGTTAGCTGCCATGTCAGTGCTGGGAAGTGAACCTGGATCCTTTGCAAGAGCAACCAATGCTCTTAACAGCTGAGCCATCGCACCAGCCTCTACAACCTCACTTTTTAACCCCTTGGGTGACTGTTATCTTGAGATGGTATTTAGACGTGTTCTAGGGATTCTCCCCCGCCCCCTTACACACACAAGGCAAAAACCCCACTGACAAGTCACTCCCGGCCACCCTTCCTGCTGTAATCACACGCCTGATACTTGAATAGATTCTATGCAGATCTCAGCCCTCATGGGCAGAGTGCTGCCCTCCATCTCCCTCACCCACTCCTTGTGGTGTGGGATATCTCACTTGTATTTGGCTGTTTCCACTTCGTGGACCACAGTCACCATGTCCTTGAGACCCTTCCCTTCAGCACAGATAGTATGGCTCTCCTTGACCACGGACCTGCAATCCTCAGTCTGGATTCTCAGCTATTTCCCTATTGGGGTGTACGTGGTGCAGACCACCAGATAGCTCAGTCCACATCGGCGTGGCTGCCCGCTCCATTGACTGGGTTCACTGAGATAGTCAGCCGTCACCCTGCAGGATTAACGCTGCCTGGGCTTTGGTCGCAGGATTGCCCCCGAGAGGGGCTTTTCCCACAGCACCGGTCCCTTGTCTTGTAGACAAGGAAGCCTCAGTCCACTCTGAACTCTCAGGCTGCTGACGTTAGCTGCCACTTTGCCCAGTCACCGGAACTGGGTGTTCCTCTTTTTTTTCTTTTTCTTTTTCTTTTTTTTTTTTTTTTTTTTTTTGAGAGAGAGCTTCTTTGTATAGCAGCCTTAGCTATTCTGGAACTCGATTTGTAGACCAGGCTGGCCTCAAATCTAGCGATCCTCCTGCCTCTGCTGGAATTCCAATCCCAAGTGCTGGGATTAAAGGTGTGTGTCACAGGCCCTGGCCTATGTTCCTCTTATGGAGGCCACTTCAGGATGTTAAGGACCCTTGGGCCCCTGGTTGTAGTCTTCCTCAGAACTGACCTCGGTGTTCAACTGTTGCAGACATGACTTCCACCAGTGGGCCATCTATGAGCACTTCTTCCCAGCTCCGTCTGCTTTGGGAGGCTGTGATGGAGACCTGGAAGCAGCGTGCACAGTCCTTGTCAGCGAGCTGATGGACTTCTACCAAAGGTCAGCCACATAGTACTCAAAACCTCCTGCTCTGTGCTACTCATCTAAGCTCACAGTGTGTCCTCTTCTGTGTGTGTTCACACGTCATCATACAGGTCACAGTGTGTCCTCTCCTGTGTGTGTTCACACGTCATCATACAGGTCACAGTGTGTCCTCTCCTGTGTGTGTTCATGTGTCATCATACAGGTCACAGTGTGTCCTCTTCTGTGTGTGTTCACACGTCATCATACAGGTCACAGTGTGTCCTCTTCTGTGTGTGTTCACACGTCATCATACAGGCTCACAGTGTGTCCTCTTCTGTGTGTGTTCACACGTCATCATACAGGCTCACAGTGTGTCCTCTCCTGTGTGTGTTCACACGTCATCATACAGGTCACAGTGTGTCCTCTCCTGTGTGTGTTCACACGTCATCATACAGGTCACAGTGTGTCCTCTCCTGTGTGTGTTCACACGTCATCATACAGGTTCACAGTGTGTCCTCTTCTGTGTGTGTTCACACGTCATCATACAGGTCACAGTGTGTCCTCTCCTGTGTGTGTTCACACGTCATCATACAGGTCACAGTGTGTCCTCTCCTGTGTGTGTTCACACGTCATCATACAGGTCACAGTGTGTCCTCTCCTGTGTGTGTTCACACGTCATCATACAGGTTCACAGTGTGTCCTCTTCTGTGTGTGTTCACACGTCATCATACAGGTCACAGTGTATCCTCTCCTGTGTGTGTTCACACGTCATCATACAGGTCACAGTGTGTCCTCTCCCATGTGGTGTTCACGTGTCAGTGAGACATCACTGTAGGAAGTTCTTTGTTTTGAGACAGGGTCTCACTCAGTACCCCAGCTGACCTAAACTCAATCCTCCTGCCTCAGCTTCCTGAGGGTCGGGGTGATAGTTGTAGTGGCGGCAGAGTGGAGTGAGAGTGGACTCTGCGGTGGGCAGATGTTGTCTCAGGCCCGCGCCAGTGAGTGTGCTGCTCACACTCTCCAACCCCTGGTTAGGATCGGGGTTAAGAAACAGAATCATGTGTGGTCTTCTGTTTCTGGCTTATTTCACTGAGCAAATGTTGGCAAGGTTCATCCATGTAATAATATTTCATTTCTTTATGGCTGAATAATGCCATTGAACAGTATATATCATCTTTTTAATTCATTCTTCCATTGGTGGACATTTGGGTTGTTTCTGATGTTTGGCTATTGTGAATAGCATTGCTACGAACATTTGTGTACAGGTTTTTGTAGAGCCCTGAGTTACTGTATCTCTTGGAGTGGACTTGAGGGATAATACTTTTTTTCCTTTCTTTTTTTTTTTTTTTTTTTTTTTGTTTGTTTTTGGTTTTTTGAGACAGGGTTTCTTTGTGTAGCTTTAGAGCCTTTCCCGGAACTCGCTTTGTAGACCAGGCTGGCCTCGAACTCACAGAAATCCGTCTGCCTCTGCTTCCCAAGTGCTGGGATTAAAGGCATGTGCCGCCACCACCCAGCATCTGCAGAGGTTCTTTTTGAGTGAGTTATTGAGGCTTTACTGTCTGTGTGTGAAGTCACACCATTTGTGAATGCACATCATTCACCGTTTTCCTTTCTAGTTTAGAAGCCTCGTATTTCTTTTCTTAGTTGTTCTAGCTAGTATGTGGAATGCAGTTAAAGAGAGGTGGTAGAGAGGACATCTCTGTCTGATTTCTGATCTCTTGGTTTTTCAAGAAATGGTCTCTCTGTAACAGTCCTGACTGTCCTGGAACTCGCTCTGTAGACCAGGCTAGCTTTAAACTCACAGAGCTCTGCCTACTTCTTCCTCCTGAGTGCTGGGATTAAAGGTGTGCACCATCACTGCCCAACTCTTATTTCTGATCTTCAGGGGAAAGCTTCTAGTCTTTCAGTGTTGAGTGTGACATTAGCTTTAGGTTTTTCACAGATGCCCTGTGTCAAGTTGAGGAAATGCCATTTTGTCTCTAGATTATTGACTCACTCTTTTCATTATAGGGTATAAATTTTGTCAAATACCTTTTCTGTATCTATTGATGTGGTCATATGTTTTTGTTTTTGTGCCATTATTAAGTGTATAAATTATTTTTTGGATGTTAAACCTCCTAAGATAAATTATACTTGGTTTTGATCTATTTTTCTTTCCTTAAAAAAAAAAAAAAAAAAAGAGGAGGAGTGGATTGTGGTGAGGGTGAGAGGAGGCGGTGGGGGGGGGGACGACAAGGAATGGAAGGAGAGGAGGGAGGGAAAACTGGGGTCAGGATATAAAATTAATTAATTAATTAAATAGTAAAAAAAATTTTAAAAGGTAGGTGTGTGTGTGTTTGTTCATACACACACACACAAATGCAGAAGCCAGAAGAGGGTGTTAGTGCCTTGGAGTTGTTTGCAAGACATCCAGCATGTTACATGGGTGCTAGATCCAAACTTCGGTCCTTAGGATTGCCCAACCAACGTTCTTTACCACTGAACTGTCTCTCCACACACCCCTCCCCTTTCTTTAGATAAGCTCTTATAATTTAGCCCTGGATAGCCTGGAACTTGCTGTGTCAACCAAACTGGCATCACACTTGCAGTGGTCCTCCTGTCTCTGCCTCTTGAGTGCTGGAGTTACATCATGTGCCCTGCCATTCTTTATACTTGCTATTTTTGACGGCTGCTGCTTTGGTGGTGTTGAGTTTTTGTTGATTGTTTCGCGTTGTCAGTCATGTGCAGACGCTCCGCTGGGGAGGCAGGTGAGGGGTGAGCACCACAGAGGTACTGTCAGGCGGTACTGAGCAGGCTTTTGTTTTATTTTCAGTTCAAGGAGTTGTAACCACTCACAGGCCTCTGATTTGGTTCTTGGTGGCCGCACAGGAAATGAGGATATTCTTTTGAGGCTACAGGTGAGTTGGAAGACAACAGGACTCAGTGTGTTTGTTGCAGCAAGCCTGCTCTTGGTCGAGGTATTTATGACCAGTTTGCATAATGGTGACTAACTCAACAGGACGGAGGGGAACCTTGCATCATCCCCACCAGGTTAGACCTAGAGCAGCAGTGTACTCTGCATCTACTCCACGGGTGAGCATCACAAAACCCAGACACACAGCTGCGACGTCAGAGCTGTCTGCAGGCTTTGGAGCATACAACTTAGACGGCAAAGCTGCTGCTGCTGCTACACACCCTTCTGCTTCTTCATTACTGCTTCTTTAGCGGAGGAAAAGAGCATGTGGCGTTTTCATGGGGTCCCAGAATGAATGGGAGAGTGCAGCGGTGTGCTGATGGTCCACACACTGTGTCTCTCAGTTCATGGCTTCTAAGGTAGCCTATTTCCAAGTCCTGCATGGCTGACTGCCCTTGGGAGCTGTCTTCTGTCACTATGGCACAGTAACCGAGAAAAAGGAGCAAAGCTTTGCCTCCTGATTTCAATCCCTTGCCCTCATCGCCATGGTCCTGTGGTCAGCGCAGCACAGCAGGGGGAGTATGGAACACCAGAGCTGTTTATCTCATAGCATCCAAGAAGCAGTAGATTCTTCAGTAGGTTCCTCTACCCAGGCCCTACCTCTTACATGTCCAACCACTGCCCAGTAGACCATTTAGATATGTCTCCAACAGTAGATGGGTCAGAGCCCTCATGTGCCACTCACTCCTGAACACTGTGCATTGGGGGCAAGGGTCTGAATTCAGAAATGTGGACAATTAAAGAGATCTGTAGGTGGTGAGTGCCGAGGACATTCTACAGAATAAGAGATCCAAAGCACCTGGCCCTTCATCTTGACCATTGTCCTCACCATACATCTTTCTCAGATGTCAAAGGACAACCTGAGAGAGAACCTTGCCTGCTTGTGGTTTTTAGGGTCACACAACAGGCCGTGAGAGGTGTCAAGCATATTATTTCTGTTAAGTAGATAGGATACACCTCCACACCATCAGGCATCAGACATTGCCTATCGTCGTGTGTTGGGTCCCTGCCCGTTCCTCCCCAGCAACAGGGCCTCTTCCTTCACTCCTCAGGCCTCCCTGGTTCCCTCTCACAGTCCTCCTTAAAAGACAGTGGCTGCTTCCTCTGACACCTTGTCTTCCTCAGAGAGTGACAAACTGCAGCCTCGGTGGCACTCTGTGAAAGCATCCAGTGGTAGCCTATCCACAAGACAGACAATGTTGCTGGTGGGAGTGCTCAGATCCGGCCCCCCGTAGCCCCTTTATGAAATGGATGCTGAGGGTGCAGGATGGAACTAAGATGAATGACAAAGATACAGCGAACCCGACGCCATGGCTTAGGCTTCGTGTTGTCTGTTGATGACTTGGCTCCCAGGTTAGAGAGAGGAAATCGGTCCTATTCCTGGATTTGCCGTCTTGTTTTTAAAAGAACAATATACAAGACGAAAATGTAGGCCCAAAGTGGAATTCACATTTGTTTGGGGCACATGGATCATCCTTTGGTGTTTAAAAACGTCACATTTATTCTCTTGAAAAATATGTTAAAAAAAAAAAATGCAGGGGTCTTAGGAGCTTTGACAGCAAAACGTTGGCCCGACACCTAGACCAGCCTAGACTCTCCACTGGGGACAGACAGGTGTAGCTGTGCTCTGCTAGTGGGGGTGGTGATGGGCCATGAGAGACTGACTCCAGCCTTGAAGAATGTATACAAGGGCCTGCTGGCGGGACAAAAATCATCGTCAGCTCAGTCCTGCACGGGTGTCTACCTGTCTGCGCAGCGGAAAGTCATGAAAAGGCAGAGTGCAGCCACGGTGACTGTGAAGTGTGATCGGTATTCCTTGCACTCTTTTATTTTTGCAATTTAAAATTTGTTTTGTTTCTGTGGTGTTGGGGACTCGAACCTAGAGCCGTGTACACCCCGGGCAAGTGGTCTCCCCCAGGCAGGCCCCTGATTGTGCAGTCCTCTTGCTTAGGTTCCCAGTAGGTGAGCTGCCAGATCTGGCTAAAAAGTAGGTGAGCTGCCAGATCTGGCTTTCACATGGGAAAGCGTGTGTTCTTGCCCCTCCTCACTCCCCATCCCTGTGGAGATACACCTCCAAGCTCATCTCTCAGGGTCCCCAACTAAGGTCCACAGTGAGCCCTGAGAACTTTCCTGCCCTGACTCATGTTTGGGGACAGCTCAGAGATAGAGGATGGACGTGTGTCTGGGTCTGCTCTTCTCCAGGAGATGGCTGCGGACCTGGAGCTGGATCAAGGCTCTTCTGTCTCCTATGGCTGTTCAACTTCTCAGACTCACATTCTCTTCCGGGTATTCAAAAGACGACTCCAAGCTTTGGCAAGCGGGGACAGCATGGCTACTAGCCTTAGGAGACAGCGAGAGCTGCTCCTGTGCAAACGGTAACAGACATCACCGTGTCTCTCGTGCCAGTGTCTGCCTTTAGCTTCCATACTAATGGCTTGTATTATGTCTACCGCAACCTTGGAAAGGTTTGAACATCCTGGTGGCTCCCATAGGAACAGGTGTGACAGTACAAAAGATGCTTTGGGTTCAAGTCTTTCTACTCAGACTCGAGACCCTCTGCTGAAGGATGTACTATAAAGAACACTTGGTTGTTTTAAGAACACATTTTTTTTTAAAGTGCATTTTTTCATAATAGAATCCTCCAGTTAAGGAATGCTTCCTTAGATAATGGTGCATCCATCTACATGGTTGTTGAAATTTTATTTATTTATATTTTTTGAAGCATATTTGGGGTATCTGCAGTGACTAAGCGGGAATTAAAAGCTGGGGACAAAGACAGCTTTGTGTGTAGCATCGCTCCATCTGGAAAGTACTGTGCAACAAAGTTTCAGCCAGGGAAAGGGCAGCCAGGGAAAGGGCACCCTGTTTGTCTGTCTGTCTGTCTTCACCATGATGCAACCCCTTCTTCCCAAGGCTTCTCCTCCGCCTGCCTCCATCTGTTCTTCTGGGCAGTCCCCAGGCCAGACAACCTGTCTCCCCCAACTGTGAGGAGTTCTTTAGCCTGGTCAACTCTGAGTTGGTATGTGCAAGTGCTCTGGGCTGGCCTTTCACCTCTCTGTGTTGGTTTTATGCTGACTTTGAACTGTTTTACAGAGAAATCTCTGTTGCCATGGCAGTGTCCTGACCCGTGACATCACCATCCACTTCTTCAGGGTAATCCAGTGCTTCTTTTGTAACTCTTTGGTTGTCTAGGTAGTGCCCTTCAGGGCCACGGTTCCCATGGGCACCTGCATTGGCAAACTGCTGAGCTTCAGTGTATTCTTGCTACAGGGACTCCTTAATGTGTGTTTTCGAAGTCAAGACCCAGCATTGGTGGCCAACCTGATCCTAACAGAGTGCCAGACCAAATGTCCCGTGATTTTGACCTCAGCACTGGTAGGTCTGGCATGTTGGGTTTTTAAAATTACATTTATTTATCTCCTTCCCCCACACCAATCTCTCTGTATGTGTATGCATGCACAGATGTCAAAGAGCAACCTGTGGGACGTCAGTTCTTCCTTCCCACTGTACGGGACCCTAGGATTGAACTCGGGTCATCGTTGGCAAGAAGCCCCTTTTCCTATTGAGACACCTCACAGTCCCTTGTCTTCATATTTTTCCAAGAGTTGGGATTCACTGTTCAGTGTCCCTCCCTGGTTGTTAGGATTCACAAGACGTTTAAGGAGAAAGAAAGTAGCTAGAGGGGTTGGAATGATGACTCAGAGGATGAAAGCGTTGTCTGCTCTTCCAGAGGATTCAGGCTTGATTCCCAGCATCCACATGGTAGCTCACCATTCATATATCAAGGGATCCTTCTGACCTCTACAGGAACAAGATTGTGCCCATATATGATACATATACATACATGCAGGCCAAACGTTCATAAGATAAAAATATATTTTAAAAAAGTAAGGGTAACGGGAAGAGAGGGGAATCTGTGGTTGGTATGTAAAATGAATAGAAAAATCTCTTAATAATAAAAAACAGGTGGAGCACACGGGCTCTTAGAAGACATTGTCGGTTCTTCATGCTGTCACCACCCACTATTTCCTCCTCTCACGAAGTCCTGTACCAATCACCACACACTGGAGGCTCCGTGTTGGCTGCTGTGCACCAAAGTGCAGCCAACATCTGCAGATGTGAACGATTGGTACCCTGGTGCCTCCATCTGGTTCATTATTCTAACCAGAGGGAAGGTGGGCAGGTCAAGCGATGGCCAGCTTCGGTTCAGTTTGTAGCTCATTGAGTGGAGTTTACAGTAGCTCTCAGCATGGCATATCTGAGGAGCGAGTCAGCCAGCTCAATTCCAACATTACAGGGTATTTCCTCATGCAGTGCTCTCCCTTCAGGCCTTGTTCCTGAGACTAAGAATGCCTCATGAACTGGGTATGATGGCCCACACCTTTAATCCCAGCACTTGGGAGGCAGAGGCAGGTGGATCTCCGTGAGTTTGAGGCCAGCCTGGTCTACATAGTGAGTTTCAGGACAGCCAAGGCTACACAGAGAATCCCTGTCTCAAAAAAAAAAAAAAAAAAAGAGTTACACAGCAGTACAACGTGAGCTGTGTGGAGCTCTTGGAAGTTCTAGCTAGTCAGCTATTAAGTGTCTAGATGTTGGCGGCATCTCTCTCACAGCAGTCCAAAGATAACCTCCCTAATCTGTTTTTTGGTGATCTTTCACTTCCCATAGTTCTGGTGGTCAAGCCTAGAGCCGGTGCTGTGTAGTCGGTGGAAATGTCATCAGAGCACACTGCCTCGAGAGCTGCAGAGGCTACAGGAGGCCCGGGAGTTTGCCAGCAAGTAAGCTGAAGCAGTGTCCGGCGGGAGCCCAGCCGCTCCTTGGACCAGGCTGTGTCGTGGCCGTCCCGAGGACTGGGGTACTGCTTCTGAGTGGAAGCTGCTTGGGTGTTCATGAAGACTGCTTTCATCAGGTCTCATTCCAGCTCAGCTCTCCTACATCCTGGCCCTGGACTCTGGTCTTATGTTTATTTAGCTGTACAGGGTGCCCCAGAGCCCCACCGCAGGCAGCACTGGGGAACAGGTGCCTCCATCTGGTTCATTATTCTAACCAGAGGGAAGGTGGGCACTGGGGAACAGGATAGGGCAGGGAGCAGATTCTCAACTAAGAGCCCTGTCAGATTTCTGGCAGTCCTGGCTGGCCTGACTTCATGAGAACCGAGTTCCCGTGGCATCGAGGGAATCTTTCTCGAGGACTTCCTTCGGGTAGCGAGTTTTGAATCCATGCTGCCTGTGTCCTCCCGTCAGGAGTACTCCAGAACCTGATCAGCAAACAATGCAGGCCTTGCTAGCAACCCTGACTCTAGACACCACATTACTCCTTTGATTCCTGCACTGTATGGCATTAGTGCATCTGCCAAACTCACCCTGACAGAAGCTAAGGTATCACATTAGTAATAAAGTTAGACTTGCTTGGGCTAGCCCAGTCACAGGCCCACACGGACAACCAAGAAATGCTGATCTCAGTGGTACTACAGCCTCTTCCTTCAAAGCTCTTGGGCCCCAGTATCTCATTGTGAGGTGGACAGGACTAAGCCGGTACCCCTCAGGATGCTCTATCATCTGCCTTATGTACAAGGCTGGCCCCAACCTTCCAGGTCCTCCCTGAGTAGACAAACGGTTGACACAAGTTTCATTTGTAGTGACTCTGGGGCCCCTTTGCTGAACACAAAGCTGTTTGGTGGCCAGGGGCATGACAAGTAGGTGATGTTTCTTTGTGTGTGTCAGTTTCCTCTCTGACTCAGCTCCCCTGGCACCCGGCCTGGCCTGGATCTCCGCTGCTGCACTGCACTTTGCAACTAGGGAAGTGAGCAAGGGAAATGTCAAGACCCATCTGAACAGGCTAGACGGCGAGAGAAAGGAGGTAAGGTCGAAATTTCAGTCATTTCTTTAGTGAGGTATGCCTAATGGCTTTCCTTCTCCAAGAAAAACATTAAAGGGGGAGTTGTCGCTATTTCAGAGTAAAACTAGCTAAGTTTTTCAGCAAGCCTTTCGAGTTAACTGGTAAAGTGCTTTACGTTTCTTTTGGAAGTGTTTTGGTCGGGCTTGTTCTTGCTGCACTGCAGTCACCAGCCACCAGCCAGCGTCTGCACCGCCCATATTTCTGTGGCCATAACTGTGACTTGTGCTGCAGGGCACTCACAGATGATGACTGGCTGTAGCTATGCTCTGCACGGGTACCAGGAGGAATTGTTCCAACTTCTAAGTGGAGGGACCGTCAGGACTTGGGCACTGGGCCCTAGAGAGAGAGCTCTACCTACCTAGTGCCCTCTAATCAGAACTCACATGACCTCCAAGGAAACTAAGGGCATGTGTAGGCCAAGATTTCTTCTTGGGGGTTCAGAGAAAACAGGAACCAGAGTCTGAGGAGGAAGCTGGGAAGTAGGCCATGTTGTAGACCCCATCACCCCTAAAGGCAGAACTCCTGCGGCTCCTCATGTTGTGCCCTCATAACTAATCCAGATCAATAGTGGAGCCAGGGACTGGAGAGATGGCTCAGAGGTTAAGAGCACTGGCTGCTCTTCCAGAGGTCCTGAGTTCAATTCCCAGCAACCACATGGTGGCTCACAACTATCTGTGATGAGATCTGGTGCCCTCTTCTGTATACATAATAAATAAATAAATCTTTAAAAAAAAATAGTGGAGCCAAATGTCTCACTATAATATAAAAACCCTAGAAGGATTCTTCCAAGCCCATTTTTCTATTGCTTTTGAATTATTAGAAGTAATGTTAGTGGCTTCAGAGCCATATAGTAGGAGACAACTGACTCCCATAGGTTGTCCTCTGACCTCTGCATGCAGACATGCACCAACAAAATGTCGTAAAAATTGTTTTAAATGACCCTATAAGCCATAATCTCTTCCAACAAAAGCTCCTAAATGATAGAAAGCCTGGAATGGAGGTTCATACTAGCAATCACAACACTTGGAAGACTGAGACAGGAAGACTGTTGGAATGAATTTGAGGCTACCCTGGACTACAGTGAGATCCTGTCTCCACAAACAGTGCATTAGAATTTCCCCTCCTGAGAACTACTTACAGGCCTTGAGCTGTAGCCATGGGTCTCCCTCATCCTAGAGGGGCTGTGTGTGACTTTCATGTGGTAACTGTTTGCCTCCTAGCTACTCCTCTCCCTCCTCTTCTTTTCCCTGATGAGCCTACTCTCGTCCTACCTGACCCAACAGGTAAGTCAGACTTTTCCCTGAAGAGGCACTTTCCCCAACCCTGGGCTGGGCAGAGGTGCTCCCAAGGTAGGCTGCAGGTCCACTTCAGACCTCTGGTGTCGGGCTGTTTCTAGTTTGGGCTTCCTCTTGCCGTCTTGCTCCAGAGCTTGGTGCAGCCCTGTGGTATGTGTGGACGTATCATCTAGAAAGCCCAGGGCAGCGCCTTTATCAAGGTTGTGTCACCAGTTCAGACCTTGGAGAATTAAAAAAACCCACCCCGAATCCACATGAACACAGTGGCTCCTGTCCACCCCGCACAAAGGTTAGTCTCCCTACTCAGCTCTTCTGAGGGTTCTCCTGTGGACCACAGGACACAGCTGAGTATCTGAAAGCCATGGACATCTGTGCCGAGGTCCTCATGTGCTTGGGAAGAAGGAAGGTTTCCTGGCTGGTGCTCTTCCAGTTAACAGAGACAGGTGAGAAGCCATGGGTCCCTGGAGTAGTGCGGGAAAGCTGCCTCTACTCGAGATGAGACAGACGTGGATGGATGAGCTACCATGACGACCATGTCATTCTTCAGAACAACTTTCCCGCAGTTACAAGCAAGCCTTGGGGTCAACTTGTATGGGTTTAACTTACTGAGTTAAACCTTACTTCATTTGGGTACTAATTCAGGATGTACCCATTTAAAGCAACAGAAGAGTCGACTGGGACACTCAAAGGTCCAGTGTTGCTGGTTTGGAATGGTCTACCCACAGGCACACTGCAGGGGAGCAGTGGGAGAGGGTACTTGTTCAACCCCTAGTCTCTGTTCTCCTGCGTGAGCATATCACCCCCATTTTCCCAGACCAAGGGAAAAGTGACCCTCTTTCCTAGCAGCTCTTAACAGATGTCCTCAGTGTAGACCACAAGCCCCTGGATGTCACCACAGCTAGTCAGAACCCTCCCAGAGCACATGCCATCTTGGAGTCATCGCACAGCACTGACAAGGGTTCAAGAACCTAGAGAACTGACTGAACTCCTCGATTTTGCAGATGCCGAGCTGGGGCACCTCCTCCACTTGGCCCCAGATCAGCACACCAAGCTGCTCCCGCTTGCTTTCTACAGGTAACTCCCGCTAGTCCGTGGTGAGGAGCCCAGCCTGGTGGTGCCTGGCAGTGTCAAAGGAAGAGGCACCTGTTTCCCCAGCCTCCCACCGGGTGGGAGAAGTGGCTTGTCAGTTTGTTCCACAGATACAGTGTGTAGTTTCTGAGCTGACTGCTACCTACCTCAGGATCTTCACGTCCTTTACCATTCTGTCTTCACCTGCAGTCTCCTCTCCTACTTCAGTGAAGATGCCATCACCAAGGAAGAGGCTTTCCTGTATGTTGCTGTCGACATGTACCTCAAGCTGATGCAGCTCTTTGTGGATGGGAAAACCAGGACTGTGTTACCTCAGGCCGGCAAAAGCTTGAAGTTCCAAGGCCACCCCCTGCTCCAGGTAAGCTCCCCCAGCCTGTGAGGTAACCGTTCTTAGGAACAGCAGGTGAGATGTGCTAGTACCAATTCAGTGTGCCTGACCCACGGCTTCCTGTTTCTGTTCTAGGGTAGCCCTGTACAACTGATAACGGAAGCACGTATTTTTCTGCTGCAGCTAATACCTCAGTACCCTAAACAGAGCCTCTCCAACATGACAGAGGTAACAAACCCAGAGAGATCCTCGGGCTGACTTCACAACTTAGGTACAACAAGAAGTCATAGCCCGTGACACTTGAGATGGTAGTTGCGCGCGCGCGCGCGCGCACACACACACGCACACGCACACGCGCGCACACCCATCAGACTGGCAGCACAACTCAAGTGTCTACTAGTTCTTGATCTGCACACAACTCACTTGGCTCTCCTGAGAGGCTGTGGGCACTAAGCAGTGTATTTTCTCGTAGCTGCTGGCTGGTCGAGGAGACTATGACCCTGAGATGAGCAACACTCTCCTGCAAAGGCAGCAGGCCGGGCCCAGCTTTGATCTCTACCAGGAGCCTCATCTGTTCTGACTGTACCCACCTCAGTGCACCAGCCGGCACCTTTGTGAATAATTTATTGCAAGCATAACATGGAGCTCTTGTTACACTAGAAAGTAGATTACAAATCTCCTTGATTGCTCTAGTTAGGAAAAAAATTAATTATTCATAATTTGTGTCTGGCCTTAAATTGCTCACTGTCCATAGGAAAATAAACTGCTGGTACCACAGCAGGTTGAAGTACACACCAAGCCCAGCTCCCTCACCCAGAGAGAGATGCCCTCCAACATAAGGCTGCTGGATATGTGAGGTGGAGTACAGCATGGGGTCCACAGAGCAGGCGGAACTCTGCAGCAGGGCAGTGAGGAGCAGGAATGTCTTCACGCCTCACATCACACCTGCTGAGTTCAGTCAGCTCAACATGCCCAGTGCTCCACCTGCAGTTCTCAGGTAGGCTCAGGCTTCACAGCTTGACCCTCCACGGTCCCAGAGAGGCTCAGGGGCCCAGGCGGGGGCTCTGCTTCCAAAGGCAGGGCTTTGTCCTGGGTCTGGGTCAGAGGATGTACCATGGACATGTGCACGTTGAGATTGTGGGCCTTTTCAAACCGCCGGCCGCACTGGTCACAGGCGAAGTCCAGCTCAGTCTCTGCTTTGTGTTTGGTCATGTGGTACTTGAGGGATGCTCGTTGCCTGCACTGGAACCCACAGACCTCACACCTGGGGGGCAGAGGCAGGGGAAGTAAGCTGTGCCTTGTCCCAGGCATAGGAAGTGCCCAGCCCACACTTACTGCAGTGGCTTGGCTCCTGAGTGACGCATCTGGTGGACAAGAAGGTGCTTCCGCTGCTTGAAGGTCTGCCCACATTCGTCACAGATGTAATTGCGTACCTCTGCAAGACCAGAGGGGTTGTGAGCACCTATCTCAAATCTGCTCCAAGACGGGTGACAGTTATTACTGCTTTATATAACACAAGGATGTGTCCAAGCAAGAACCTTTGAGAACCAAATATTATTTAAAATGAAAGATAATTCTGTACTCACTCCTAAGTGGATACTAAATAAAAAGCAAAGAACAATCAGACTGCAACCCACAGAACCAGGGAGGCTACATAGCAGGGGGGATGACTGGCTTATAATAAGTTTTGGTTTTACTCAATTACCGGGCAAGCCTCAGGGAAACATTTCACTATTAAGATAAGAATTTGTACTGTATCAAGCTGATAATTTATTTTTCTATTAATTAAAAAAAAGAAAGATAATTCTGATACAAAGAACTTCACTAATAAATGTTTCTAATACAAAGCAGTTTGTTAATTTATAAATTCCTTAAAGCACTGTTACATGGCTAGGTTTTGCCACAGAGATTGTGTGCATTTGAAGCTTGTTTTTTTTTTCAAGAGGGTTTCTCTGTGTAGCCTGGTTGTCCTAGAACTTGTTCTATAAATCAAGTTGTCTTTGAACTCAGAGATCCACCTGAGTCTGCCTCCCAAGGGCTGGGATTGTAGGTGTGCACCACCACCGCCCAGCTTGTTTGTTTTAGAGAGATCATTTCACTATGTAGCCCTGGTGGCCCACATAGAGAATTCATAAAGAAATATGTGCACTACCATGTCCAGCCTGAAGCTCCTTTCCCAAAATAAAAGAGATGGCTTTAGGGGGCACAGACCTTTAGAGAAATTACTCTCTGGAAGTCTTCCCAAAGTAAAGACCTAAACAATGGAGATAAGATCACTGGTGGAAGTAAAATGGTTCAATACACTTGGAAACTTAGCCAGATCCCATGTACATCACAGTCTCAGTGCTCAACAAGGTCATCCTCTGCTGTATATCAAATGTGAGGCCAGCCTGAACTACATGAAACTCTGTTACAAATAAACAAAAAACCAAGGACCATCGAGAAGGCTCAGCAGGTAAAGTCTCCTTCTGCCAAAACTGATGCCCTGAATCCAACCCCAGATCCCACGTGGTAGGAGAACCTATTTCTACAAACTGTCTTCTGACCTCCACGTGTGTACCAAGTGCACAAGTACTTTTTTCTTTTTTCAACTATAGCCATAACAGTACTATGCACTAATTCTACTTGTTCCAACCCATCCTGCCTACACTGGTGTTTAATCTGGGATTAAGGGCGTACACCACCACCACCACCACCACCACCACCACCACCACCACCACCACCACCACCACCTGGTACTCTAGTGTTAATTTTATTTAATGTACATTGGTGTGAACGTGTTAGATTCCCTGGAACTGAGTTACAGACAGGTGAGCTGCCATGTGGTTGCTAGGAATTGAA
This sequence comes from Peromyscus leucopus, assembly GCF_004664715.2. Lineage (NCBI taxonomy): Eukaryota > Metazoa > Chordata > Mammalia > Rodentia > Cricetidae > Peromyscus > Peromyscus leucopus. The sequence continues at coordinate 125,985,422 of NC_051067.1, read as the reverse complement.
CCCAGATCCATCTGGAAGGGCAGCCAGTGCACTTAACTGAGCCATCTCTCCAGCCCTCTAGGGTTAATTTTTAAAGGTGGTGAGTTCACAGAAGTACCTGAGTTTCTATGCTATCAATTCTGAGAAGTTGCTCAAACCTTGCGGGTGGGGGTGGGGGGGTGGAATTGCCTCCCTCAGGAATGCAACAGATGATTCAGAATACCCATGTGACATAGAAGCTTTGTGAGCCACTTGGACACTACCTGCTTCTGGGGGGGGGGGGGTCCCTCTCTCTGTGCACCTGAGATCCACTAACAGCCAAACCAAAGCTCACAAGGCACAGCCTGAGGCAGATACCTGTGTGGATGAGCTTCACATGTCGCTGCAGGTATCGGTCGATCATGAATACCTTGTTGCAGCCAGGATGTGGGCAGGGCCTCTCCCGGACCTCCTCATGGTGCTCCTTAATGTGCTTCTAGAGGAAAAAGGGATAAGAGACCCTGGTGTTTAATCTGGGCACATCCTGCCTCCCAGGAGATGCTGTGTAGTGGTCCCAGCACGTCACAACTGACTATTGGAAAGAGACAACTACTTCCTACCCTATACCACTGGTTTTAGAGCAAGGGGCTGTCTCCACATCCACTAGGATCCTATGAGCCCTTGGGAAGTTTGTACTTGGCTTTACACAAATGCCTGGTGCCTTCAGCAGATTCTTACTAACACCCATGACAACTCAGTCAACCCTTACTGAAGGTGATGCCCATTCCTTACCTTCATGCCATCAGCCCCACGGTATACAGCTGTGCAGCCCTGGTAAGGACACTTATAGATGGTGGGCAGCTCCTCCCTGTAAGGCAAAGCACACGTGGAGGTGCTGACCCAACATGCAAATGCCCCCCACTGCAGCCCGCTTACCTCTCACATCGGAGCTTTTTCTTCCAGCCAGGCTTGGGCCCAGGCTTCTTCCTGACTTTGGGCTCTTCAGCCTTCTTGGCTTCTTTGTTTTCACTCTTCTTACCAGAGACCCTAGAAGGGGTAAAGAAAACAATCTAGTCATGTTTATCTCTGTCTGCAAATGATTCTTGTCTCTTCCTGCACGTCCAGTTTTCTTCAAGGTCTCATCTACCATTAGTCAGCAGGCAGGACAACCCTGAGAGGGTTACAAGTCTGAAGCAGTTACCTTGGGAGGGCGTGCAGAACAGATGGTAGCATGGAGCACACATACTATCACATTATGCAGTTTCAGAATTCAAGTTCCATGAGAGATGGAGATATGGAAAATAGTAGAGAATTCTAAGTGTCAGTCATGTCTCCAGATGATCAAATGTTAGAAAGGGGCTCAGCATTCCCGACCACTGGATTTGAGATTCTGTCAGGCAACCAGCAGCCTGGGGCATATCTTTAGTCCCAAATTAGTTATATAACATACACTAACATAACTACATAAGTAGTTCAAAAAGGAAACTAAGAAAACAATTCATGTTCAATAGCATCCAAAAGGATAGGCCAGGTGGTGGCATACACCTTTAATCCCAGCACTCGGGAGGCAGAGGCAGCCAGATCTCTGTGGGTTCCAGGCCAGCCTGGTCTACAGAGTGAGTTCCAGGAAGCCAGGGCTACACAGAGAAACCCTATCCCAAAAAACAAACCGCCAGAAGCTAAAAGGCCCGCATGATGGTGCCTACCTGACATCTCAGCTGCTCAGGGCCGACACAAGCATGGCTTGGGCTGCACACTGGATTACAGCAGACAGCACACCAAGACCTCCTCTCAAACAAGCCACCAGCTTCTGAGTGGGAAGTGTAGCTTTATTTTATATGTATGGGTACTCTACCTGCATGTGTGTCTATGCTCTACACTGCCTGGGGAGGCCAGAAGAGGGTGTCAGATCCTCTGGAACTAGAATTACAGACTTGATAGCTGCCACATGGGTGCTGGGAACTAAACTAGGTCCTCTACAAAAGCAACAAGTACACTTGACTGCTGAGCCATCGCTCCAGACCCAAAATATATTTAATCAATTTAATCAATAACAGAAGACAAACCAGGTTGTGCAGGCCTGAAATCCCAGCCAATCAAGAGGCTGAAGCAAGAGGATCACAAAGTAAACGCTGGCCTGAGCCACAGAGACACTACCCAAAAATACAAACCTTTAAAGGCAGAGGCAGGCAGATCTCTGAGTTTGAGGCCAGCCTGGTCTACAAAGTAAGTTCCAGGACAGCCAGAGCTAAACAGAAACCTTTTCTCAAAATACTAAAATAAAGTAACTATATAAATAAAAACAAAGGTTTAAAAAAAGTGTGGTGAAACAGTTCAGTAAAGCATTTAACTTAGTTTGTGCAAAGCCCTCAGTCCAATACCCCATACCTCAAGTAAATAAAAATCAATCACAAAACCCAGTTAGTTTATTATTTATTTATTGACAGTGCTTTAGATCTAGCCCTATCTTTCTGGGATTTTTGCATCCCCTAGAGAGAATGAGATACTTAGGAATAAAATTGACCAGAGAGCTAGGTGGGGGTGGCGGTGCACGCCTTTAATCCCAGCACTCGAAAGGCAGAGGCAGATCTCTGAGTTTGAGGACAGCCTGGTCTACAGAGCAGAGCAAGTTCCAGGACAGCCAAGGGTACACAGAGAAACCCTATCTCGAAAAAAAAAAAAAAAATTGACCAGAGAAAGTGAAAGACTCTTAAAGACAGTAACTGGAAAGACAATTTTGTGTTTATGGATAAGGACTAATTTGAGTGCCAGCCTGGTCTACAGAGTGAGTTCCAGGACAGCTGGGGCTACACAGAGAAACCCTGTTTCAAGAAACCAAAAAGCAAAACAAAACAAAAAGAACTAATATATATAGGATGTGGTGTCACTTACCTATAATCACAGCATCCCAGGAGATAGAAACAGAAGAATCATGAGCTCAAGGCCAGCCCGAGATACATACCAAGATGCTTTCTCTCCCTTTCCCTCACACTCCTAATATTAAAAGATGGCTATGACAGTCCAGCGGTGGTGGCACACACCTTTAATCCCAGCACTCAGGAGGCAGAGGCCAGCCTGGTCTACAGTGCAAGTTCCAGGCCAGCTAGGGCTACACAGGGCACGGGGGTAGGGGGTGGGAGGTGGGGGTGGAGGAGGGTGCTTGGCTGTCAGCCTGCTTAGCTCTGGAATCAAAAATCAAACCCTTGGGCACATCTGTGAGGGATTTTCTAGAAGAGGTTATCTGAAGTGGAAACCCACCCTAAGTGTAGGTAGCAAGTTCATCTTATTCTACTACTGCTGCTGCATTTCTTTGCTGATAAGAGAACCCAGCTTCTTCAGGCTTCCAGCATGGACTGAAGACTAGTGGCTATCCAGGAATCCTCCAGGCCTTCAACACCAGGGTAGGACTGGGCAACTGCTCAGTTCTTGGCCTCTCCAGTATAAGACAGCCATTGTTAGACTACTCAGACTGTATCATGTAAGCCAATCTAATCTATCTCCTTTTAGTATATATTCATTCTGTTCCTTTACAGAACCATAATACAATGGCCAAAAATTCCAGTACAGTCCACCCAAGCCATCTATAGATTTCACTGAAATCTGTCAAAATCACAATAGAAGTTGGTTGTGGTAACACATGCTCATAATTCCAGTATTGGAGGATGAGACAATCACAAGTTCAAAGCTAACAACCATTGGTAAGTCCAGTTCCAGGGATCCAACACCCTCTTTGGATCTCTGAGGGCACTGCATTCATGTGGCATACAGATACTCATGCATGCAAAACACCCACATACATAAAACTAAATAAACCTTTAAAAAATAATTACAACAAATGGTTAATTTTTAAAAATTAAGGCCAGGCATAATGGTACACACTTTAATCTCAACACTCAGAAAACAAAGGCAGATGGCTCTCTGAGTTTTAGGCCATCCTGATCTACACAAAAAGTTCCGGCCAGCCAGGGATACACAGACTCCATCTTAGCACCTGGGGGGTCAGGTTCAAGGTCACTGTCAGCTACACAGATGTGGGAGCCCACAAAAGTTTCCTAGTTAGAACTGAGCTTGCTTTACATAGCAGGTCTGCGTTAGGGATGGCTTGACCATGTGCATGGTCACCGGGTGTTTGAGATGGTCTGCACTTGGCTGTGCTGGGGGGAGGTCTTTTGCTCCACCCCTTGGCATTCCTTTAAAAGCCCTTTAGTAGAGACAAAAGGAGCTGGTGGGTTTTGACCCAGACTCTCCTGAGGCTCTCCCTATGTTTCTAACTATCTCTCTCCTCTATATTTTTATCCACATATTCCTCATTTCTCCCTGCTCAAGAGTACCCTGGGGAAAAGTGGGGGCAGGCCCCCCTATGGTAGCACACACCCTAGCTCTCAGGAAGCTGGGGTAGAAAGGATCAGAATTTCAAATCCTGCTTGAGTTGCATAGGGAATTCAGCCGGAGCTATATATAGTATGATAGGATCTCAAACACAAAAAAAAAAAAAAAATTTAAAAAAAAATCACTAGCCTGCAACATATAGGCTATTCCGCCTCTCCCTGTCTGATAACTGTCCAATGTCCCCCTCCACACCTATCTCCTGGCTGAGTGGGATAGCCTTTTCAGGCAGTGAGTGCCTTGCACACTAGACTACTTGTGTTTAGAGTCTGTACCGTATGTGCCATAGGTAAATACTTCCAATCCTATCTGACTGCCCTGTCTAAGCTCAGGTGTTCTCTGCTTTGAACCACAGTGTTCTGACCAGTTCATTCCTGAAGCTGTTACTCAGGATGATTACCCAGCCAGCCAGAACTCAAGGCTAAAAGAAAAGGCTGAAGAGGCGAATATGTGAGTAGGCACAGAGACCAAGGGTTTCTTGACGCCCTGTCTTCAAAAGTCCTCAGCTGTGGGGCTGGAGAGATGGCTTAGAGATTGCTGAGTACTTGATACTCTTGCAAAGGACCCAGGTTTAGTTCCTAGTATCCACCTACATGGCAGCTCACAACAATCTATAATGCCAGGTCCAGGAGATCTGATGCCTTCTTCTGACCTCCAAGGGCTCCACATGCACTTGGTACACATACGTGAACTCAGGCACACACATATACACATAAAAACTATTTTTAAAACCCCCAGCTGATGCCAGGCAGAAGTAGTGCATGCATTTAATCCCAGTACTTGGGAAGGAGAGGCAGGTGAATCTCTGAGTTCGAGACTATCCTAGTCTACACAGCAAGTTCCAGGATAGTCAGGACTATACAGAGAAACCCTGCCTCAGCCAGGCAGTGGTGGCTCATGCCTTTAATCCCAGCACTTGGGAGGCAGGGACAGGCAGATTTCAGTGAGTTCAAGGCCAGCCTGGTCCAGGACTGTTATACAGAGAAACCCTTTCACCAAAAGAGAAAGAAAAAGAAACCCTGTCTTAGGGGGAAAAAATCCCCAGATGTGCCTCACTATAATGTCTGAAAAAAAGAAGCGTTCAGGCAAAGTACAGTTCTCACTAAAATAGTTCATTTTACTAAAGATGTCTTCAAATGTATCTCATATGTCCCACCCAAAGCATCCTATCTTCACTTGTCTTAGTGAGACAAGTACACAGTTGAGCATGCTGTTCACATCTCAGCAGCAGGGGCTCAGCAGAACAACCACTTCCCCCATCTTCTGAAAATGAAACCCACTAACCCTCCCAACTACCTACTAAAGTGGCTGGAGGTGGAGGTCACTAGAAAGGGAAGAGGGCTTCCTGGAGGCAGCCGAGCCTGCAATCTGGCCATGCTTTCCTAGGGCTATTCCTTGTTGGTCTCCAGACAGCGCTCTGTCCTGTGAGGCTTGCTGAGGCCACGTGGCTTGGTATTATATTCTGATTCCGATCTTCCCATTCTGATCTCTGCTCTCCTTTTGTTTCTGTTTCTCTTCCCATAAGAAATATTAGAACTTACATTTAAAAAAAAAAAAAAAAAAAAAAAAAAAAGAAACCAAGAAATTCTCAGTCTTTTTGTAGGGTGTTCTTAGCTGATAGTGTGGTGCCCAGAGCTGCTCTTGGGATTTTCACTCTGAACTGTGAAATCCTCAGAGCACTGTGACAATGAGGCAGTCACTAACTAGTTATTGGGTATGCAGGTTTTCTTGACACAGGGCTATTGCTAAGAGGAAAGAGACCCAAGTGAAAACTCTGTCTCTCCTTGTTAGAATCCTATGTTTGTTTGGAGAAAGGGAAAAGCCACACAAGAGGCTTAACAAAGAATGGACAAAGAAATCAGAGCCAAGGGCTGACTTGAAAATGGTCACAAGGCTGAGTTCCTGGACTTGAGAAGAGGCCTGATCCTAGATCAAAAGGAACAGTTAGAGCAGGGCCAGGACGATGCTAAGGGACACTAGGAACGGACTGGAAAAGAACCACTAAGGTACTCCCTACAGTGGGGCTGTGTCTTACTAACAGGGCTGCCTGCCGCCTTGTGATACACATTTAGACCAGGTCCCCAACCCACCAAAAAGGGTGGCCAAAGGTCAAGGGGATCCTATCATATTCAGCTGCTCACCTGGCCTTTCAAACAGACCTCCTGGTTCATTTAGAAGCCACTGAGCTGGCTCCGCAGATGAAAGGCACCTGCCACCAAGCCTAACAACCTGAGTTTGATACCTAGAACCAGTGGAAGTGGTCCTTTGACTTCCCCATGTGCAACACACACACACACACACACACACACACACACACACACACACACACACACACACACGAATAAATACATTAAGTGCAATAAAAAGAAAAAAAGAAGCTGCCATGTTCACTGGCATTGGGAGATGGGGCCAAAGGAAAGGACTGAGGCCAGCATGGGCCTCCATATCCCATTTTTAAACACTCAAGACTCCCATGTGCACCCAGGCTAACCTGTACAACATCACTCTAGACATCATAGGCTTAGACAGGGCTATACTCTTACTTCTTTTCTGGGTAAGGCTCAAAGGACTCATCCGAGGACTGTGGGTTTTGCTTCTTCTCATTCTCATCTTCACTCAGGAAGTCTCTAGGAAAGTGAGAGAGCTGTCAGCAAAGCACTGACCTGGGTGAGCAACAACCCAACATGACCTCCTGTCTTTAGGTGCTACAGCCCCCATAGCCCAGGCTTTGCTTCTGAACATGTCTTAAGAAATCTAAAATCCCCAACTCTAGTCTATGTCCTGACAGGAGGACAAGCCAGACTCACTCAAAGCAAACAAGCTAGCAATCCTCCCTCCCTGAAAGCCACTTTGCTAATACCGACACCCCAAACTCTACAACAGCTGATTTATTTACAGCCCGGGAGTGTGAAGACTTAAAGGCAGATTCAGAAAGGAACTGTTTCACCCATCAACTGTGAACACAGGCAAGCTGTTAGCCATTTCAAAGTTCACAACAACAACAACAAACGGTTATGACCTTCACCCTAAACCATGAATCACTGGCCTGTGTTGAGCAGCAAACAGGCAGTCTAACCAGCCCACGGTGTTCTCCACAGGCCACCAGCTATGTGGATGGGGTTAGGCCTGAGGCTACAGGCAGTCTAACAGCCCAGAGATACAAGCGTGTAACCAAGATTCAGTCTGTCCCTCCCTATTTGGATGACGTGCATCTGCACCCCAGTCTAGGCCACGGAGCAGGACAGAAGGGCAAACACCAACTGAGTGGTTCTCAGCCCAGAGCTAACAGGCCCTGGTACACCCCTTTCTAGGGAGGCCTGTCCTCTCCTCACCCCACACAGGGCTTCTACTCCAAGTCTCAACCTCACTATCCAAAGGGCCTCAATCTAGCATCCTCTGCTGTAGTGACACCTGGGGCTGCACAAGCTAAGGCCTTTACAAAGGAAGCAGACAGGTAACCAGGAAGGACCAACCCTGGAGCAACTAAAGGAGGCAATTCCAGAACACTCTGGGTTAGAATAGGAACTGTGTTTCCCTGCAGTATTCTTCATCTGGGTGCCTCTGGGACCAGAAAGCCACGTCAGGAGCCAGAGGCCCCAGAACTCCCCTGGCCACTCCTCTCCTCCCCCCCTCTGAGGAGGGCAGGCAAACATGCCAGCCAAGGGCAGCAGCTCTAGGGAGGCTGAGTCTGATTTCTGAAGGAGAAATTTTAGGCTTTTTAAACCCACTCTTCTCTCACCCCTCAGAAAGGTCACTGAACTCGTCTTTTACCCGATCATCCGAGGTTGAAGATGGAACCTGCTTCTCACCCAGTTGCCCTGGGAAACAAAGAACAGGCTCTGGTTACCACCACTGAGCACAGGAAGGGCCTCACCAGTAAGGAGGCCCTGTTCCTGTCTAAGGACACAGCCTTCCTTATGAGGCCAGAAGGCCTCTGCCCTGTTTCCTCCATTCTCACCCCACACTCACTATGCCAGGCTCTGTCCAAAGGAACAGGAGGCTCCATATCAGCAAGCCGACCCTTCTCGGATTCAGGTTATTGTTCTAGGTGAAAATAAGCCCACTCTGGATAGTTTATGACAGTTTAAAGGCTACTGTTACCAAAGGAGGTATACATACACCTTATAAAGCCAAGCATTCTAAGATCACATTCTAAGATGTCTGTGACATCCTCCTAGGGCCTTGCTTGGAGTTCATCTCTGTTTTATTTCTAGATGAACCACAGGGGTACCTGCATTTTTTTTTAAATGTATAAATGTTTTGCCTGTGTATATGCCTGGTGCCAGCAGAGGCCAGAAGAAGGCCTCAGACCCCTGGAACAGGAGTTATGTTGATGCTGGGAATTGAACCCAGGTCTTTTGCAAGAGCAACAAGTGCTCTTAACTGCTAAGCCATCTCTTCAACCCTCCTGCTTTTTTTGAGACAGGGTCTCTCTATGTAGCCTTGGCTCTGTCCTGGAACTCTATGTAGACCTGGCGGGCCTCAAACTCACAGAAATCCGCCTGCCTGTGCCTTCCCAAGTGCTGGGATTAAATGTGTGCACCGCTATGCTCGGCAACCCTCTTTCCTGCGTTTTCAAAGAGCCCCAATGTGGATTTGTAGGTGGGAACCAGCTAAGCACCCGTAAGTGACCATGAAAACCAATATATGAAGGCAATAGGCAGGCAGGAAGCTGGCTCCAACTCTCCCAACACGATGCCTAGGAACAGCTGCACCCAACCCACAGCACGTGTGGGTGGGGTCCAAGCCCCACAGAGGGGCCAGTCAATAGACGAGGCTACCACACTGGCCCACACTATGGTAAAGTAGCAGCCTCATTGTCTGCCTCCATGTCCTGCAGACAATAATCCCATTCTTCTCTCTCCCTCAGTCCCCTCAGCCTACAAGAACAACCAGTACCCTGTGGTCTAAGGACAGGCTTAGAGGAAGACCGGATGCCAGATGAGCGTGTCATTACAGAAACTGTTGAATCAGAGGCCTGATTGTGAAGGAACAAGAAGTCAAGACAGGCTGGTAGGACCATCCTATTCTTAAGTACTCTAACAGTCACAGTTCCTATGGGAAAGCACTGAGGCTGGACCCCCATCTTCTCCTACCAGCTTCCTCTGCTATACCCTGGCCTATTCCCAAACAGTACGGACGTCCACTTTCTGCGGAACACAACCTTGGACAGGATACTGAATCCTGTTCTAGCATAAGCCACAGGTACTGCTTACCTGGGGCCTCACTGGGAGCCAAGTTTGGCTGAGTATAGGGGCCTATTCCAGGTCCCACAGAGTCTCCATGTGAGTGCAGCAGGGCCACATCCACACTGGGCAGTGTCTTGGTCTCAGATCCAACTTGGGTTTCTCTGGTCTGGCAGAGCTGAGAGGCAGCTCCAGTGGGGTTCAACTCTGAGTTCTGGGCCAGCCGTGGTGGTATCTCCTTGCCCCATGCCCATTTCACTGCTAATGCACTGTCCAAAAAGAGAGCTCTGCAGCTGGAGTCTGTGTCCATGGTGAAGTCATGGCCCCGGTCGCAGCCCCACACAGCCTGGATGATGCCACAGTACTCAGAGGACAGTGTCCTCTGAAGGCTGGGCAGAGACCCACAGTTGGCTGCATGTTCATGTACCCAGCCCACCAAGCTGTGCAGACACCGAGGGCTCGAGGTGATCAGATCAGCTGAGGAGAATCAACAGAGAGGTCAGTCTCATGGTGGCCAGCACTAGGCCCAACCTGGAATGCCCACCCTGGCATGAACAGCACTCACCCATACATGTTCCCTCCTCGGCCACTGTGGGAGGCTGAACACCAACCCTGCAAAGCATCAGTGTGGCCACAGTTTAGGAGCCTCCCAAGGTCACAAACCTCCCCAGGAACCCTCTACCAGCAGCCCTGTTCCCTCTCTTCTACTGATAGCTCTTCACCCTCAAACCTCTGCAAACCTCGCCACCACAGCACCTCACTGTAGCACCATGAGAGGCTTATGCTGGCTTTTGTCCACCCCACAAGTCACTGCCCTAAATCAACACCCAGGACACATGGTGATGACCCCTGAAGGTCCCAAGAAATCCAACAAGGGCCTACTTTGCACAAGGCTTCCGCTGGCCAGCTGGGGAGACATTGACTCTCTGTAAGAAGGACCTGAGGAGGCTGTGGCACTGATAGAATTGGGTGTAGCAGTTCTTGCAGACAAACGGAGGCAGGGCTGGGTCCTGGTGCACAGCAACACCCAGCAGACGCTGAAAGTCCCTAATGAAGACACGCTCCCCTGGGGACAGTCTCTCTGAGGTCTCCCCAGGCACTCTGTCAGAGATACTGCGGAGGCTCCGTGAGGAGAACTTCCCGTGGCAGAGGCGACAGTGCCCCATGGCAAAAGTTCGGCCTGCTCCTGAGCAAAGAAGCAAATGTGACAGTAAGTAAGGAACGCCCAGTGTGAGGACCACACTTCCCACTAGCCTCCCGGCACCTAAAGCACCTAGAGCAATGCCCTCCCTGGGCTTCCCAAACACACTAACAACAGGACTCAGGAGCTGGCCTTCCTCACTAAACATTCAACTTTGGAAGGGCTACTGTCAAGAAATCTTTCAAATTTTTTTTTTGAGCTGAGGTCTCACTGTGTAGCCCAGGCTGGGGCTCATAATCCTCTACCTCGGCCTTCTAAGGGCTGGGTGGGATGCAGGCATATGCCACTGTGCCCAGCGCCTTTCAACAAACCCCAGGTGCCTCCAGTGAAGATGAAATGTAACTTTTCTCACACATCCTATCCTGAAAATGTGCCTCAGCTGTGCCTCACGAAACTGACTGTCCTTCCCTAGGTGTCCTGTCTGCAGAATAGGGACAATGCCACCACCTCATTGCCTGCCCCAGGACTAAGGACAGCATGCACGGAAAAGTCACCCAAATGTGATACACACTGATGCTGTTGCCCTAACCGCTGCTGCTTATACACGAACTCCCAGGCAGACAGGGAGCTTAGTTCTCATCGCAGGTTGTGGGTCTGTTTTCACCAACAAGAAACTGGAATTCAGAGAAGTTAAGCAATTACCTTAAGAGTACACAGCCCGAAGAACTGAACTGAAAACCACACCTGTGTGACTTCAAAACTTAAGTACCAAACAGCAGCGACACAGGGCAGGAAAAGATGGGCTGTCTGGCCAAAAGTCATTGCAGTAGACGTGAGAGGCCCCAGGCCCTCCGGAACTAGAAGGCCTGGTTTGCTCTCAGAATCGCTAGGCTCCCATCAGGGCCAGAGGACGCCCGGAACCCACCTGCCTCGTCTGTACCGTCCTCGCCTGTGTCCGCGCAAGAGCGCGTCGAGCCCCAGCTGAGTTGCGCCGCCGCCCCGTCCGCGCTCGCTCCGCCGGTGCGAGAAGGGCGGCCCCGAGTCCGACCGCTTCCACAGCCGCCGCCCGAACTCCCGCGCTGCCGAGCCGTCCCAGGCGACAGGAAGCGGCCGAGCCGGTCCCGCTTCATGGTGGCGGCCGCCTGATCGCTGCTCCGTGCTCTTCGGTGTGGCTCGGCCCGCCGGGTTCTGCTCGATTGGACTGGACTCCTCTGACTCAGTACGGTTCGGCTGCACTCCGCCCGGCTCCTCGGCTCCGCTCGCTTCACCGCGATCTGAGAGGGCCGAAGCGAGGGGTGGAGCGAAGTGAGGAGCGGCCCGGGAGCGACAGTGGCCGCTGTTGTGTCGAGAGCCCAGAGTTCCTAGGGTCGCGCAGAACTCTCGACAGGCCCATGAAGGAGGGGCGGCCGGGAGGGTAAACTACCGCGGACTGAGGCACGAGCTGTGGCACTTAACAGAGAACCGCACAACGAGGTTCTTCCCACCAATCTTCTCGTCGAGACTCGGAGCGAGCACGCTCTGAAAAGCTGACACGACCCACCCGGCCCCTTCTCATCTCTAAACCTAGCTCTGCGCGGCGGGGCGGGGCAGGCGGAAGTGTGTCCGGGTCCCTTCCGGCAGTGTGCGCTTCCCGCAGCTCCCTCTGCTGCACACTCCACGTTCCGGTTCGGAGGCGCCGGCCCCGCCCCTGTCGCCGCGGCCTCCCCCGCCCGGCGCCATGGCCGCTGCGGCCGGGGACGGCGCGGCGAAGCCACTGCAAAGCGCCATGAAACTGGCCAACAGGGCCATCGAGCTAGACACCGGCAACCGGCCCCGGGTGAGGCTGGGAGGGGCGCGGCAGCAGGTCCGGGAGGCACCTGGCCAGTGGTGGCCGAGGGCGGGCGGGCGTGTGAGGGGATCCGCGCTTCCGACGCGCGCGACAGCTCTGGGACCCCGCCCGGAGGCTCACGGCCGGGCGGCTGTGGGCGCTCTGCGGGGACCTCGGACAGCTCAACTAGCACTTGGTCTCTGGTTTATCTGTTCAATGAGTCGAGCCGTGGTTCTGTTTGCAAAGGACCTGTGAAGCAGCCCTCCGAGATGTAGGTGACAGACGTGTGTGTGTGTGTGTGTGTCTGTATTCTTGACAGACACTGTGCAGACTTAATCCAGAAAAGACTGGCTGTCGGCTCTTTCATGATGCTGCTGTTTGCAGTTGCCTTCAAAGGTCATTTGTAAAGAAACACCGGCACAGAAGGGGTGTGGCCTGTCACTGAGGATGAACGCTAATTAAAAGGATGGCAACTAGGTAGAAGAGCCGGCCAGGCCACCCCGAGCTACCCTTAGAGAGGAAGAATCAGTGTTTGTCCAGTTCCTCGAGTTGGTTTTCTAGGACATCAGGTTCTCCTCCCAAGACGAAAATCCTACCTGAAATCCATTTTATCCTTAATCTCTGAAGTGTTCATTAAAGTTGGGTAATTTGACAATAGATAAAATAAAACACATACATTCCAGAGTGCATTCTGTCCTGAGCTGTCACGGAGCTCAGGACAGAGGGGTCACACAGTTGAAACCTGCAACAAGATGCTCTACTCTGTGCCAGAAAGTGAGATTGAGAGATGAGCCTTATTCTCTTCTTAGACTTTCAGGAAGTATTTTTCACAAGACATGGAAAAACTGCTGATCTTTGAGTTGCACAGGAAGGAGATTTTGTTATACACAGTGGAAAATGGTGTCACTGCTGAGGCTGCCTTACCAAGCCTCCTGACAGAAGCGCAGCTCCTTCACTTGCTGGAGAGTAAGGCAGTGAAAGGAGGGATGTGTCCAGCTGGGAACGCCCTAGTGCAAAAGTGGGAAGAGTTTCCCTGATTTTGTTCTCAGAGGCAAACACTTTTTCCTTCAAGTCTAGACGGTGGGGATAGCCCCTGTCCTAGATGGACCATCACTGAAGTCTAGAAGTCTCTCAGAAATGAGCAGACGCTGTTGATCCTGTGTTTTCCACATCCACTTGGCAGGCATGATGTAGGCACTTCCATCTACTGGCCTGACAGCCTGACCCCTGCCATTCTCTTCCCTGCACACAGGAGGCATACATGGAATACCTGAGGAGCATTCACTACATCTCCCAGGCGTTACTGGAAGATGTGGAACACACTACAGGTATGCCTTCAGACTTGCTTCTTCTCTCAGGATGGCCAATTTGTGGACCCCAAATTTGATGGTCCCCAAAGCTGGAGGTCATTATCATTAGTATAGAATATCATAATGTAGCATGGTGGCATTGAAGGGCAGTATTATGGGCTAGGGGGATAGGTCATAGATTGGATCAAGACGCTGCCTCAAGGCCGTGAAGAGTGAGCTGCACAAAAGTGAGGCCTTGCCAGCAAGGATATTTAAAGGCCGAGAGGAGGAAGTAGTTATAGCTGTGCTTTGTACATCTTGGGTGGAATTAGAAAGGAATTTTGGGAACCTGCCAAAGCTCCACCCAGCATTGGGAGGAGCAAAGACTTTGGATGTATCTTGAAGCAGAAACCAAGCAGACCTGCTAGCGTTGATGGTGAGTTGCTAGCATCAGAGGATGTTGCAAGCAGATGATGGACAACTCTGTGTGTAAGGAGAGAAATTGTGAACTCCACTGTGGGGCTAGGGATGTAGTTCAGTTGGTAGAGAGTGCTTTCCTAGCATACATAAAGCCCCGGATTTGGTCCCTGGCACTGCATAAACTAATGTGATAGCAAAAGCCTGAAATCTTAGCATTTAGGAGAATCAAAAGTTCAAGATCACCGGGCGGTGGTGTTGCGTGCGTTTAATCCCAATGCTTGGGAGGCAGAGGCAGGTGGATCTCTGTGAGTTCGAGACCAGCGTGGTCTACAGAGTGAGTTCCAGGACAGGCTCCAAAGCTACACAGAGAAACCCTGTCTCAAAAAAAAAAATGTTCAAGATCATCCTCAGCTACATAGTGAGTTTGAGGCCAGCCTGGGCTACATGAGACCCTGTCTCGAATTTTAAAAAAATTAGAGAATCCCACTGTAAACATATAAATGTTTCTGAGATAGAAGCAACTCTCTGGACATAGGAACATAGTTAGGGAGAGCTAGTAGGGAGCAAGTAAGCTCAGCTGAGTCCTGACGCCTCAAAGATTGTCACAGAGCTCAGGGCAGAGGGGTCAGGACCAGCAGGAGGAACCTTGCTAAGGGAAGTAATATCCCAGAGGATAGAAAAAATCGGAATGACTTGCCATCTTTGGAAAAGCAGAGCTGGGCAGGGACAATGTAGGGGAATTTGGATGCTAAATGGAGGTGGAATGAAGAGAAGATGGTGTTTATGAGGGGTTTGCTGTAAGGGGGAACAGGAGAGTGGGTCCAGGAGCTGGGTGGACGACTCGGCAAAGTACGAGGAGAAGATGTGTCTGCTGATATAAGCAGGCCCGCGGAGAGCGGAGAGCAGCACAGACAGCTGTGTGTGTGTGGTTAGGGGTGGAAGTCCTCACAGCAGCGCTTGCAGGGGCAAGTCCATGGTGCAGGCAGCGAGGAGGTGGCGGCCCGGAGAGTCTGTAGCGCCTGTGTCTCTGTGCAGTAGCCAGGAGGGCTCCATGGCAAGAGTCAGTCCGATGCTTGGCCACCCGTCATGTGTGTATATTGTTTTGAGCCATGGTGAAAAGACTAAGGGCAAGCTTGCCTGACTTACAGTTCCTTGTTCTTAGTAAGAATGTGAGTCTTGGTGGAAGGACTGTAACCCGCCCCCCATGTTCCTTCCCTAGAAGCTGGGGAAACTGTGCCCCCTGAGACCTCAAAGATGCTGAAGCTGGCTGAACAGTGTCTGGAACGGGCCCAGTCGACAGCTACCAAACTTGGTGGGTACCCAAAGAAGGGGGCTCTTGGTACCTGCTTTGTGGGATGATCCCTAGCCTGCTGACCAGGGTGCTATCCGTGGCTTGCAGGGAAAATATGCTTGAAGCCCGCTGTACCTGTGGCTCCTCCCATCCCCTTGCCCACCAGCCGACACCGCCGAGTGTGTTCGGACGAAGGAGGGAAACTCTCCCCTTTCCTGCCTCCTGAGATCTTCCAGAAGCTGCAGGTGGTGGAATCACAAAACTCTAAGAAGTAAGATGGACAAGATGGGAGGTGTGCTAAGCTGTGGATGTTGTTGGAGGCTGAGCAAAAGTGAGCTTCCCTTGGGTAGTTAGTTAAAGTGGCTCCCAGAGGAGACACACCCCTTGCCTGACAGAAGCAGATGCAAATTCTGTTAGGAAGAAAGTACCTTCATCCTTCAAAAAGTTAGTGGCAAACAAAGATACCCATATAGAAACAGAAATGATGAGGTAATGGTTACAGAACAGACCGGTGAAGATTTCATGTAGTTTTCAGGCACAGGTCAAACAACACAGAGCTTTGTTTAGTATTTACAAAACTAAGTTTGAAAACACCTGAACAAGAAACTCTAAAGTCAGAGCCAGCAAATATAAAGTAGAAATTAAATCAAAATATAATGCTGAAATTTGTTTTTTAAAACTAGTTAGGGAGGCTGGGCATGGTGGTGCACACCTTTAAACCTAGCACTTGAGAGGCAGAGGCATGTGGATCTCTTTTTTTTTTTTTTTTTTTTTTTTGAGCTGATGATCGAACCCAGGGCCTTGCACTTGCTAGGCAATCGCTCTACCACTGAGCTAAATCCCCAACCCGCATGTGGATCTCTATGTGTTCTAGGACAGCCTGGCCTACAGAGCAAGTTCCAGAACAGCCAGGGCTACACAGAAAAACCCTGTCTCTAAAATCCAAAGCAAACATACAAACAAACAAATAAATAAATAAATATGTACAGGTTTATAATAACAGAGTAGAGACACAGATGGAAAGAGAAAAAAAATAGGCAGAGCTAAAATTCAGATGTCACAGAAACAAGACATAAAATAGGAAAGACAGGAGGCTTAGCATGTTTTTTTAAGTTCTAGAAAGAGAAGAATGATATTGGGAGGGGGCATTGTTTGAAGATATAACAGCAGAGAGTTTTCTACACTAATGAAAAAATACCAAGACACAGATGCAGAAAACTCAGTGAACCCAACATGGATGAATCAGGCCCTTCTTACCATATGTCCCAAAGGTACCTTTACCCTCCAGGTTTCTCAGGCCCCACCTGTCTGTGTGTGCAGCTTCAGCACTGGGGTGGATGCAGACATCAACTTGAGGATGGAGTCTGCCCTCCTCAGGCTTCTCCATCCCCTTTTGTCTGCTGACTCTGAAAGCAGGGAGGTGTATGGCATGCTGCAGTTTTTTTTTTTTACTAAATAGACATATCTCTCCCTTTAGTGGGTTGCAAATGAATCTTACTGTTTGGAAGCCTGTAGTAACTTCCAGGAGTTCCATGTTATTGCACATGTCCTGCTTCTCTTGATAAGCCCCGAGTTCTAGCATCACTGACACCCATGTTTTGTCAACAGACCTCTAGCTTGCCCACCCCCCCCCCTGCATTTCTTCCTGCTCCATTACCATCTTCTTTCATCTTGGTCGTGTAAGGATGGTTGCTCAGGTCACTAGAACATTCCTGGACTTCCTGTGCATGGACAGCAGCTTGTCCCTATTTTTAGAGAGCTAACACCACTGGAGAAGGCCTCCTTGCAGAACCAGAAGCTGAGGGCCACATATGAGGCCCGGATGGCTCGTCTGGACCCCAGCCAGGCCATGCAGAAGACATCACTGGTGAGCAAGGCCCAGAGAGGAACTGGACTGGTCAGGGAAGGAACAGGGCATTGGGGAATCGGGCCTTACTTCTTCCTTCTTTCCGTAGACCCTGTCTCTCCAGCGGCAGATGATGGAGAATCTGGTGATCGCCAAAGCAAGAGAAGAGACGGCATCCTTAAGGAGTGATGAGAGTGAGGTCTTGAGCTGAGGGTGGAGAAGGGGCAGGATAGGGAGAAGGGACCAGGTGCCAGGTAAGTGTGGGACTGTGAGCCTTCCCAGCAGTGAAGCGGGAGATTAACCCTTACACTGTTCCCAAGGCTCTCCTTAGGCTCCTCTGCCTTCCTGTTCCTTGCTGTTCTCCTGGCCTTGTTCAGTACCAGACTTATCTCTAGAAGGCAGAAACAGCCTTACTTACCTAGACTCTTGGGACATCAAGGGTATTCGAGGAGGATGGAGCAGATGAGGCATGGGGCAAGGGTGCATGTCCTCTCAGGTCAGACACGACTGGCCCCTTGACTCTATCACCCCAGCTCCAGAGGAAGATGGAGGAGCGCCGCCTGCGCCTTCAGGAGGCCGCCAACAGGTGCATCTCTTCCCTGTCTCGTAGGCATGCCGGGAGGCCTGGAAAAGGCTCCCTGAGCCCATAGGTCCGTCCCTGTTCCCAGCTTGTCTTCTTTCGCAGGAGGTTCTGCAGTCAAGTTGCTCTGACCCCAGAGGAGCGGGAGCAGCGAGCACTCTATGCTGCCATCCTGGAATATGAGCAAGACCATGTGAGTACTACTGGGCCACCCAGAGGCGTGGCAGAACAGGGGTCACACGGGCCCAGAGGACTTGGTTCCTTCCCACACCCCAGGGCAACCTCACACAGTCCTTGCAGGGCATCCCATTGTGGAGATCCGACTCTGCTTTCCTCCAAGGTCCTCTGTCCTGCAGGACTGGCCAAAGCACTGGAGAGCCAAGCTGAAGCGGAGCCCAGGGGACCTGTCAGTAGTGACCAGCCTGGTCTCCCACTTGCTCAGGTATTCATAGAGTCCATCACCCAGCCTCGGGTTCTCCTTGCTAGATGATGGGGAAGGAGTGAGAAAGAAAGGAGATTAATTACAAAGGCTAGGCTACAGAGACCTGGGGGGCAAGGGGCTCCTGCAGAAGGGCCTTTTGTGCTGATAGGTTTTCGTTGGCTTCCATTAGCTTCTCTAGATTGGATAGGTCACACTTTAATTATGATATCCTCTAATAGGAAATGGCAGAGAAGTTCTCTCTCTGAAATCGTTCACAGCGTGGTAATTTTTGTACAAGGAATATCACAGATGAGGGCATAAGGCCCAGGTGACTGAGGTCAGTTAATAGAAATTGAACTCAGATTTCTAAGCTTAAGGGTAAAAAGTAGATTGACGCCCTGCCTGGCCTTGAGGGTGGCTGCTGTGGTGCTCACTGTTTGCTGGAGATGAGAAAAATGAGTGGATAGAGCAAGTGCCCCACCCCCACCCCCGGGTAGACTCTTCAGGGCCCAACTGCATCTTGCTGTTCTTCTCCTTGCAGCCTCCCTGATCACCCAATCTCCCAGCTCCTGAAGAAGCTGCAGTGTGCAGTCTACAGTGCACTGTACCCTATTGTGAGCCGGGCTGCCATCAGTGCTGGACCTGCCCCGGGCTGCTGCTCCCTGCCCCCAGAAGCCAATGGCCTGCTGGCTCCTGGGAGCCGGCGACTCCGATCCTCCCAGAGCCTCTACTGCATGCTCTCCCCTTCAGAACCCAGTGCAGCCCCGCGATCTCTGGATGGACCTCCTTCCACACCTTCTGTCCCCACACTTCACTCAGGCCCCCTGGACAGAGAGGCAGACAGCAGCCCAGCAGGGCCTTCCTCCCCCCTGGTCGATGCTTCATCCCACTTGCCAGACAAGGACAGCTCCTTTGAGGACCTGGAACAGTTTTTGGCTCTATCTGAGCCACAGACCCCAGGAGCAAAGAGGGAGCCCTTGCTGGAATGTCTGAAGAGCACAGTGAAGGACATTCACAATGCCATCGGTGAGCCTGCTGGGCACCAACCCAGGAGCTGCACCAGTTGTATCTGCCAGCCCTCAAGTGCAACCCCCTGCCCTGGACAGCAAAGACCTTTGTCCACCCCACCCACGGGAGCAAGCATTTAGGCCGGAAGAGCAGGCCCTAGCCCATCCCAGCCCCCAGGTGGAGCTGGTATGGGAGTCAGGGATGTGGTGCCTGGCACAGCCTTTGATCATAAGGTGGTCTGGCTGTGCCTACCCCAAGGCTTCTAGACATTCTGTGAATCAGTGACGAAGGTTCAACAGCCCGGGACCTTACTATTCTGAAGTTCCTGGGGTTTCTGTAGACTTAGGAGCCAGTCTTTTTCAGAAAAGGGCCGTTATCCCCTCTCTTCAGCAGCCCCTTTAGCTACATGGGAGCAGTGCATGACCAAGTCAGCCCAGCGAAGAAGAGCTAAGAGCTGGCCCCAGGTCACACGATACAGGATGGGCAAGGGGTAGGTGTGGGGGGTTGAACAAGTAAAATAACCAAGTAGAACAGCCCCCCTATCCCCAAGCCTAGATGCTGGTGTAGTTCAGTTGCACAGAAGCCGGATCTGGGGAACAGGGCACCTTGACTCTGAACTTAGAGCTTCTCGAGAGGTGGGGGCAGGTAATAGCACATTTCGACATCCCCAACTCTGCTTCTGGCAGATAGACTGCTCTCGCTGACTCTTTTGGCCTTCGAAAGCCTGAACACAGCCGCCTCCAAGGACCGCTGTCTGGCTTGCATCGAGGAGCCCTTCTTCTCCCCACTGTGGCCCCTGCTGCTAGCCCTTTACAGGTACCGCCTCCAGCCTAGTTCACCATCCCCGTGAGCTGGACTCTCCACCCCTGTCTCCCAGTGGATCGTCTGATCCTAAGGCTGTCCTCGGGTGTTAAACGTTTGTAGGTGGCTGTGCCCACCTCCCTAGTTAGGGACGGTCGGGCTGTTTGCTCAGATACCTGAGCAGCTCTCATAGGACTGAGCTCCAGAGATCCCCAGCCACAACCCTGCTTGTCTCTGGAACAGTGTCTCTATGGTGGCTGAGCCTGGCCTCTCTGCTTTAGGAGTGTGCACCGTGCCCAGGAGGCTGCTGTGAGCAGGAGCATGGAGCTGTACAGGAATGCACCCCCTACGGCCCTTGGCATCCCTGCCAAGCTCCTGCCACGTGTCCCTGAGGCTCAAGCCTCCACCTACCCCTACTGCACTGCGGCCCAGGAACTGGGGCTGCTGGTCTTGGAGAGCTGCCCCCAGAAGAAGCTGGAGTGCATAGGTGTGGGAATCTGAGGGGCCCAGAGGTTTGGGGGGGTGGAAGATTGGGTGTGCCTTCCCTGCTAGCCTACGGGCCTGTCACTAGGCAGCTATGGGGCAGTGCCTTTCAGTTTCCTCCCGTCCTGCATTATCAGGAGAGATTGGGCAATACAGGAGACCCCTTGATACAGGAAACAGCATAGTCTCCCTTACACCAGGCCCTTCAAGTCTTCCTGCCCTTGCTAAATACTCCTCTTTCACCCACCACATCACGCTCCACTGAAGTCGTTTTTCTGTGCCACAGTGCGAACTCTTCGGGTCATCTGCATCTGTGCAGAAGACTACTGCCGTGCCCACGAGGCCAGGCCTGAGGCTGGATCCCAGCCCCCCGCTGCTGCCATGTGAGTCCAGAATGAGGATACTACCTGGAGGTATACTAGTATACGTTCCTGCCCTGTGACTGGCCGAGGAGGACCCCGGCGGCCCTGCTTCACTTAGCAGCCCCAGATTAGATCACTGCAGAGAACAGCTCATTCCTACAGAGACCCTGGACTGAGACAGGGCAAGGAGAAGGGCTCAGCCATGTGTTCCCGTCCATCTGGATGAGTTGTTGTTGCAGTGCCTCTGACTAGGCTGAGGGCTCCTTGGGACCCTGGGCCCTGGTTAACCTGGTAAGACTGCTCTTGGAGAAAGGCCTGCTTGGACCCCGGGTGCATACCTGGAGGAAGCAGGAAGGGAGCACTTTCACAGTGAGGCCCCTTTCCTGTACTGATCCAGCATTGGGGCTCCCTGCACATCCGAGATGGGGCAGGTTCTTCCCACCCAAGCCACACAGCCTTGGGCTCTGGGATGCTTGAGCTTACCTCCAACTCTCCTCAACTCAGCTGTAACTGCATCCTCTGACCTGGAGTCAATGTCCCCCACAGCTCTTGCATGAACTCTGACCCTGCCACCTTGTCCCAAGGACCAGGATCAGCCTTGACACCAGTCATTGCAGACCAGGAAGGGGCTGTTACCCTGGCCCGCACTCGAGTCTCCCAAGTAAATGTCAGAATCAAGTACGAGGTCACCCACGAGGAGCTCAACCCAAGGGAGAGAGGGGCAGATACTTCTCACCCACTCTAAGATCGGGTTGCTATTTCATCCTCATCACAGAGCCTGCCTCCCCTGCCCTCTTTACCCATTTTATAAAAGAGTTCCCAGGCTAAATGTTTGCACATCACAGCTTTGACCCACGCCACCCCCAACAGGGGGTAGACATGTCCCTGTAGGTGGCAGGACACCGAGCAGTTACAGCTGGTGTGTGGAGCCTCCCTGGCCCATGGGAAAACGGTCAGACCCAAGCCACGGCCTCGGGTTCCAGCTGCCTCCTTGCTTCTTGGTCCCCATGCTCTTCCAAGAAGCTCTTCATGTGTGCCCTAACTAGTGTGCCTAGACGTCTCCCAGGATGGTCCCAGAGGGCCTGCTGCAGAGATGATTGTCTTCCAGTCTCAGCCATGTGCTCCTAAGTTCCCAAAAGCATGTGAGACCACAGCCAACTAGAAAACCAGAAGAGACTATGGTGTATCCTGTCTTTGGTACTGCTCTTTGGGCCCAATTTTAACATGGCCAAGAGGTCTCCTGTGCTGTTTGGGGTGGGAGTACAGGAACTGTAGTCAAGATGGCTCCAGAAAGCCAGGGCAAATGTCCCTTTTGGCCCTAGGCCCACTGACCACTTTGCCTTTGCCCAGCAGTGGTGCTGATGACCTGCTGCCCATCCTGTCCTTCGTGGTGCTGAGGAGTGGCCTCCCCCAACTGGTGTCAGAGTGTGCAGCCCTGGAGGAATTCATTCATGAAGGGTAGGAAGGAGCCCTAGGCTAGTAGGTGATTAGGAGACTGACATGCACTCCTCAGAGTAGGCAAGGGCTTCCCCAGGTGTGGGAAGAGCTGGGAATAGAGCAGCTGTGGCAAGAGGGACAAGGGAACCTCACCCCCAGACCTAGAGCAGTGTAACCCCACCATCACCTTTGGACAGCTCTCTGAGATCCAGCTGTGCACGAGGCACTCGGGTTAGCATGCTCCATAGCCTTCAGAAGACCCTAGACCAGAGGTAAAGAGTATCCCCTGAGCAGCATCTGCCTGGGGGAGAGCAGGGCACACTGCAGGGCATACCAGGGCCAGGACTGGCATGGGGGAAAGGCCTCTTCCAACCCAGCTCCCTAACCTTGGCTGTAGCCACATCAGTGTCCAAGCACGTCGGGAATATGTTGCCTTCCAGAGGGCTAGGCTGTACATCTGTCCCCTCCAGGTGACACCTCTCTTTCCCCACTTCCACATAGGTATTTAATTGGAGAAGAAGGGTACTGCCTGACATCACTGCAGAGTGCCCTGAGCTATGTGGAACTTCTGTCCCAGGGACGGCTGGACAAGTAGTGGTGGCTGGACCTCACAGACCAAAGGAGCCACAGGACCTCCACACCGCACCATGTATCTGGTTTGGGGCCAGCCTGCTGTGGTGGCACTCTATAGCTCTCGCCCACCTTCCTAACCACACATCTGTCCTGGAGGCCTCGGGTAGTGCCTCTTCTTCAGCAGGACGTGGCTGGCTGAGTCAGGCCTGTTTTTGTCCTGGGTCTGCCTCTCCGACCGAATGGGAGAAATCTGTAGCTGCTGTTCCCTGGGGAGCCTGCAACACTGACGGGCCCTCCAGTGAACCTGGATGGCCCCGGCCTGTTCCCATGGACACTACACAGCCCCTACTGGGGCATCAACACAGAAATGGCTGCTGGGAGTCTTGCCAGGGCAATCTGGTTTTGTACCCCTCCAATCTCCTGAGACAGCCAAAGTTTGTGTGAGCCAGTCTCTTGTTAGTCGATAACAAGAGCTTTACCCTTACCCCGGAGGACTGGGTGTAGGTAGTGTGAGGCTGTGTTGCTTATCCATCAGGCAGCAACTGCCTTGCTCGCTTTTGCTGACCCAGGTATCATTTTGCTGCCCATGCCTGGGATATGAGCCTCTCTCCTACCAAGGTCCAGGACATCCAGCTCTGGAGTTACCTTGGTTGGGGACAGTGAACATTCAGGACACTGGCCAACACATACAGCTGTACAGCCTCTCCAATTTCAGAGTCCAAGGGTCAGTGCCCTGACTGTTATATGCCCCCAAGTTTCCACCAACTCAGCCTAAAATAAAGAAGTGACACCATCTAAGTCCATGTGACTTGCTCATTGACCCACTGGGCAGGCAGAACTCAGGCAACACAGACATCCTTTCTCTGCCAGTCTCCCAGATATCACAGATAACAGGGTAATGAGGTGCCACAGCCCACCCCCAGACCCTGTGCACAGAAGGGTCTTCCTAGGGCTCTTCGCAGCAAGGAAAGTGTAGACATCACTCTAGGAGAGCAAAGGTCTGCAGAGTATCATTAAGAGGCTAGGATTAAGTCACCACTGTAGTTCTGAGCCTAGAGCAGTCTCCTGAAGGTGCCTCAGAAATCTTTATCCTACTCAAACACATAGGAATGCCCTGCAGTGGTTATACTTCCACATGTAGGGACATATAGTGATGCCCTGTGATTATAGTGGGGCCCTAAGAGGATGTAGGCATCCAAGCACAGGCAGCATCTTCCAGGGAGTCAAGCTGCCCCACCCAGGAAAGGAAATATCCATGGCAACTGGGGTTGCTGTAAGGAGGTAGGTGGCATTCCAGTCCCAGACCACCAGAAGTGGTAGTGGGATTGTTGGAGATTCTTGGGGTAAGGCTGTATGTAAATTATTGAGCATTTATCGAACACTTGTGTTCTAAACCTGCAGGTAATGACTTTTTTGACCCCACAAAGAAATAGATAACATGCCTCTTTGAGCCTGGTGGGCTGATTCCAGAGTCTAATCTGCAAATGGTGAATAGAAACCTGGGACCATGACACCAGAAGCAGATGGTTGGCCTGGGCAGGGCAACCCAGTTCCTGGGCACTTGACCCATGAAAGAAACCTCTGGAGTAGGAACGGGCCAGAAGGCCCTAGCAGTTTCTTCCCACCAGCATCAGGAATGGACAGGCTGGTGCTAGCTTTCACTGTCTCACACTGGAGATTTCAACCCCATGTCCAGCTGCTGGCGAGCCACAAACTTGTCTCAGCTAGGCTGGGGAGATACTCAGCAGTTAAGAGTACTTGCTCTTGCAAAGGACCAGGTTTCAATTTCCAGCACCCACATAGCAGTTCACAACCATCTGTAACTCCAGTTTTTAGGGGATCCGATGCCCGCCTTTGGCCCCCATCAGCACTTCCTACATGCAGACAGAACACCCATACACATAAAAATAAAGGTTCAAACAAAAACTTGTGTCGTGGCTGACTTGGGTTCTTGGCACTGTAATCTCCTAGAGGCCCATGCTCCTGTGAAGTATATAGACCTTGGACATGAATGCCAGGTAACTATGGAGCCTTATGATATGTTAATGTACCTGCCATGGGCCTTGGCTTTAACAGGGACCAGTCTGGACAATGGGTTGTGTTAGGTACATCCTGGTGCTGAGAGTACTTGTTGGGCTGGGATCACATCAGACTGTATCACAGCACAACCCTGGGAGAACTAGACAGTGCTGTTCAGCCTACCATGGCACTAAGGGGAGGCAAATTTGTGTTCAGATGACAGTTGTGTGTATGTGTGTGTGTGTGTGTGTGTGTGTGTGTGTGTGTGTGTGTATTATGAGTCATTTTTGTTTACAACCGAAACTCAGAATTCAAAATTCATTTTGCTCTTAAATTTCTTTCTTTCTTTCTTTTTTTCCTTTTCTTGAGACAGGATTTCTCTGTGTAGCCTGTCCTGGAACTCATTCTTTAGACCAGGCTGGCCTGGAACTCACAGAGATCCACCTGCCTCTGCCTCCTGAGCACTGGGATTAAAGGTGTGTGCCACCACTGCCCGGCTGCCCTTAAATTTCTTATAGACAAATCAGAAAACATTTCAGTCAATGTTCTATTGTTCTGATAGTCTTTGTACAAATAAACCTTTTTTTTTTTTTTTAAGACAGAGTCTCATGTATCCTAGGATAGCCTCTAGCTTGCTTTATAGCATGGACAACCTTAAATTTCTCATTCTCCTGCCTCTGCTTCCCAATTGATGAGACTTCAGGGCTTTGCTACCATGTGGGTTTTATGTAATATAAGCGAAGCCAGGGCTTTGTACATGCTAGGCAAGCCTGCTCACAACTAATCCACAGCCCCAGCCTCCCACATGACCTTCATGAGCTAGTTGTCATCCAGTTTCTGCTGCCCACAATGTCACTGGGAAGACAAGTCTTCAAGGATCACCTTGTGCCTTCGGAGGCATTTGCTTATTCTAGGCACAGCTCTCTCAGGTTGGTTTAGGCTGAGTTCTCTCAGCAATGAAGCTTCCCACTGAGTTTTCTCTCTAGCTCACACACCAGCTGGCCTGGATTTTCTGGAAAGATTCCAGTTGAACTGGAACAAAAATTGTCATACATTTCCCACCATTTGATTTCCTTGCCATGGTGTTGGGCTCCATAGCTGGACCTTGAAGTCCAACTTCTTTTCTTGCTCAGCAGTGCGTGGGAGGTGTCTGACTGGAACGCCTTGAATTCCTCACACTTCCTACCATTGGGCTTCATTATTTGACTAAACGTGGATTTGTCCTTGTAGAGTACCAGCTTAGAAAGAGGCCCAGCTCTCGACAGAGCTTGTGTTGACTGAAGGAAAAAGGAAGGTGTATCTTTGGGTTAGTCCTTCAGCATTTCTAAGCCATTGTTCCTCCATAGAACAGGGGTGAATGGCAATTCTGCTCCTGAAAATTATAACAGGAAATAGCCCCAACTAATTACAAAAACAGTAACAACTACTATTGGTCTATATATAAAGGAAAAAAATAATAATACCTGTAAGTGCAGGTGCCTCCACGTGGCACCAGGAACAGGGACCTGAAATATGGGAGTTTCAGAAAAATTTAAAAAGTTTAAAAAAAAAAAGGAAAAAAGTTAAAGGTGAGGGACTCGTGGGAATAGTGTGCACAGAGGTATAAAAGGGCAGAAGCATGCATTGGAGGTAAGAAGATGGACAGGAAGGGTCCACGGAGGAGCTTGGTTTGCAGAAGTTCTGCACACTTGGTTGATGGTGGAAAGAGTAAAAGTGGGCCACGATCAGTTGATGAAATTCCAGGAGTTCATTAGTAACTTCAGCTTCTTTCCCTGAAGAGGAAACTCTGGATCTCAGAACTTGGTCCCCATTAGGAAGAGCAATTCAGGGAGGATTAGATGCAAGAAGACCAGAAAAAAAATTCCTAGTAATGCTTTTCAGCTTTGGAAAGAAATAAAATCAGTAATAGATAAACCTAATAGTTAAAATATAAAATGAAAGTGATCAGAAAAAAACAGAACATGGTAATAGAAGGAAAATTAGAACCTAAAGATATATTATCTAGCTGGGTGGTGGTGGTGACGACGACGACGACGACGACGACAACGACGCATGCATGCCTTTAATCCCAGCCTGGTCTACAGAGAAAACAAACAAAAAGATGATTATCTAATGTCTCTCTCTGCAAAGAGGTTGAGGGTTTCCTCCCGTTGTGCTGATTTTGCTCCCCACCTACAGCTCCGGTTTCCTCTGCTCCTGAAACCTGCCCATCAAGTACACTTCTGATAGCATGGAACCTTTCCCCGCTGCTTTGCCTCGTTTCCTTCTCAGGTTGTTGGGAAGGCTTCTTACCCTCCATAAGGGAATTAACTCCTTTTGAGTCAAGGTCTCCCAGCCAAGAGACTTTGCATTAGCCAAAGAGATGGGGAAAGACATGGGAGGATTTTCTCTTTCACAGGTGAGTGAAACGCTCAATCCTAATAACCTAATATAGAAATGATATGCCCATTTCATTTAAGACTCTTAAGATCTTGAGCAGGCTTGTGCTCAGTATGGACCAACTGCTCCTTCCCCATCGTCTCTCCTTGATTCTATTTCTGGGGAAGCTTTTCTTCCCTCTGACTGGAGGATCTTAGCAAAGGCTTGTCTTACTGGGAGTGAATATTTACAGTGGAAGACTGATTATTCAGAAAGATGTCAGGACCAAACTATTAGAAATCAACAAAATAATGTGCTCATAACGTTTTAAATGTTAACAGGAGAAGGCATGTATAGTGATGCTCAATAACAGATCACATATCCCCTTGAGGCTTATTGACAAATCGATGCATAAGTTACCAGATTCTGGGGGAAAAAAAAGACAGAGGGACTTTCTAAAATTGGACAGGGGCCTGAAAAGCCATATCAAGATTTTGTTTCTCATGGTGTGGTGGTGCACACCTTTGACCCCAGCACTCAGGAGACAGAGACAGGTAGACCTCTGTGAATTTAAGGCCAGCCTGGGCTACAGAGTGAGTTCCAGGACAGCCAGGGCTACACAGATTTTGTTTTTTGTTTTTTGCAGGCAGCCAGTCACCTGATGGTTGACACAGAGAGAGATGCCTACTGTGGATACCTGAAAGACTCAACCCGTGGAAGATGGACAAAGAGATTCCAAAGCATCTGCAGAGGCTACACCTGAAGAAAAGAACAGGGAGACAGAATTGTCAAGCAGTGAAGAACAGAGGCTGCCTACCAACAGTGACTCAGATGAAGAGATCAGTGACTGAGGGAAGAGACTTGGTGACATCTTAGGGGAAGGGTGTGACTGCAGAACTGCTGTTCCTTACTATGCTGCCCCTCTCTGTTGACTACATCTGTTCCTGCTGAGACATATTGGGTGTATGTACCTACCGGATCCTCCTGTGCTTCACTTTGTTAACTGGGAAGAGAATAACATGCCTGTTTATGTCAATGACTCTGAGATCTTGGGCGCCCCACCCCCATGGCTAATCATGTTGTTCCCCAAGCAGAGACAGTTATATGATAATTTAAGTAGTGATGTTCACACCTTGTATGACGAATTATTAACCATTCAACATCCAAACTTAGATAAATTACCCTCTTCCATTGCTGCACAAAACCTGGAAAAGATTTTTGGTCATTATTTTTCTGTCTCTAATTGAACTTCCAAACTGTGGTCCATAGGAATGTTGCTGGGAAGTTTTGTTAGTTATACTGCCTTAAAATTTATTTGCTACTCCATGTCTGCTTTAAAAATTGACTTGCATACCTAAAATTAAATAAAAAAGCAGGAATTGCAGGGAACCATGGAGCTGGCTTAGCCTAGCTACCCTGAGAGGCATTTGTCATAGGTTTTTCAGGTGAGAGTCCATGGCTCCTGGGACACAATGTGCCTTCCAGTTCCTGAGAGACTGAAGCACCCACCCAGGCAGTGAAGTGTTCAGGTCGTTGTGTGTTTGTTTCGCTGTATGTTCCCTTAGTAGTCAAGGAAGGATGGAAGCTTGGCAGAACAATTGGTCTTAGACATTAATCTTGTGCACCCTGTATAGCTTGCAAACATATTCATTGTATCCTGGCAACTACAACTGCATTGATCCTGGCAATTGCCATTATATTCTGTCTCTGATAAAGGTATAAAAGGTCTGATTGCTCTAACTAAACTAAACTAAAATTTTCACAGTCTCAGTCTTGCTATGGCCCTCCCAACCAGCCAGATTTAGTTCCTTGTGGCCACATCAGGTGACCTTGGCCCAGTAAGTAAGCTCAGGCACTTACCAATAACCAGACCTAGTAGGTGGCTCATACCTCTAACTCCAAACAAAGGCTCTCGAGCTCTAGGCCATCTGAGCTACACAGTGAAACTCTTTAAAGAGGGAAAAAATACTAATGAGTATAAAAGAAGTTAAAAATCACAGCCACAATCAAGAGATGAAAGTCAAAGCAGTAACAGCTCCATGCATTGGATTGAGGAAAACCTCAGGAGACCAGCCAGTGCTGCACGTGATGGCTCAAGGAGGACACAGCTGTGGATGAACCGAGTGGAAGCCAGTTTATAGGCCTAGGCAGGATAAGTATGAATGGCCTTGATCTTGCAAATCTGCCTCGGTAAAACCAAGGTCCACAGAGGATGTGCAGAGCACCAAGGACATGCAATGGCATATTACCCGCCCTGGGAGAGCAAGAACGGTAAGTAGTAACAGGTGCAGAACAAATTACCCTAACTTACTGGCTCAAATGCACAGGCCGTTTATATTGTTCACGGCACCTTCCAATTTAGATCAGGTCCATGAGGAGAGCTTGTCTCTACCCACCTCCTATCATCAGCTATGGCTATTTCCAGGTTGGAATTGATGATAAGAGGCTGAGTCTGTTGGAAGATCTGTCTTAAATCAGTGCTGATGGTTACCAGGGACCTCAGCTAAAGCTGTCAGAACTACATAAGACTTGTATGAGTATTCTATAACTGCTCTAACAAACCACACAAAAACAAAAGAAATGGACCTTTACAACTCTGAAGGCCACAAATCTAAGATCAGCATCATCAGGGCTGCACTTCCCATAAACACACTAGTGGAGGCCCCTTCCTGCCTCTGCCAGCTCCTAGAGGCTTTCAGAACTCCTCGGCTTGGAGCTATATGCCATCTTTGGCTCCATCTTCATAGAGCTTTCTATATATAATACTCTTCTTATAAGAACATCAATATTATTAGTTTAAGGCTCATCCAGACTAATCATTCTAATCCAGACTAACCTATTAGTTACAAATGGTTAAAAAAAAAAATTAGCCCACTACAAGGCCTCACCATTAGTTTAACAGAGTTTCTGTTTGTTGTTTGTTTTTCAATGTTAGAGGTTGAACACAGGACCTTGCACATACTGGGCAATTGCTCTACCTCTGAACCCAGCCCAAGGTCCCAAGCCTCTTCATTTTGATGTTAGCTCCCTCAGTATACAGCACTGGGATCCAGGAGTGTCTTGAGACAAGACAGGCATGGAAACTTTATGCTTTGGCCAAGAAGTTTTAAACAGTGTTACGATGAGTTGAAGCAACCTCAAAAGCCAACCAATGTCCCCTTTGGACTGGTGTGGGCCACAGCAAAAAGCCCAGTGATAGCCAGCAGGATGCCTCAAGAGAACTGCCTACTTAGTTTCCCTATTTTAAGTCCTTCGAATCTGAGGACTTCTACAAGAAAGCAGACACCTTCCCTAGGCTGGGTTCTATTTCATCAAACTTGGCCTAGGTCTGGTGACCTGGAGAGACGAGGGGTACAGCCTGCCCAGGAAGGGATCTAACAAAATATATTGCTTGCATGAAGCTTAGGTCTTAGGATTAGGGAGAAGGTGCCTCAGGTCCTGAAGCACATGAAACCACAGCAAGCCAGGGGACAGTTCCCCTGAAGTCACCCAGACTGTAAGTCTGGGTGAATTCACAATCCAGGGTAGTTTGGAAGGCCTGGAGGTCACACACTTAAGGAAGCACCTTGTCCTAGCGGGTGAACACCTTCACCCTACTTCAAATACCCCCCAACCGACTTTCTCGGGGACTGGGAAAGGAAGTCCGCAGTGGCAGACTCCGAGGCCAGCCCTGTTCTGTTGTTTTGCTGTTTATGTTTAGGAACGGTTTGCCTGTTTGTATGTGTGCATCAAATGTGTGCCAGGTGCACAGGCCAGAAGTGGGTGTTGGGAGTGACAGACGGTTGTGAGCTGCCATGTAAGTTGCTCTTACCCACTGAGTAATCCTCCACCCCCACCCGTTCTAAATTGCATTTAAATACATATATTTGAACTCCTTTGGTCCACGATCCCCCAGCCAAGTCGGGCCCCGCCTTGCAGGTATTTGGTTATTCTGCGCGTTGGCTGGAGGAGAACAGCCTGCTCCTCAACCCGGTGAGGTTCCACTAGTTCCACTAGTTATGTCTCAGTGGCCTGTATTACACACCCGCTGTGCACTCCCACTCTCTGGCCCCGAACTAGATGGTTAACGACCTTAGACTAGTTGAAAGACTGGGGACTTGACTACTGAATTTCAGAGGACCTCAAGGCGGGCCACCCTCTGCCTCGGCCAGGCCACGCCCACACCGCCACTTAGCCGAAAGGGTGGCACCCGATTCCAGCCTCGCCCCCCGACGTCACGTCCAAGGCCAAGGGGCGGGCTTGACTCTCTGCGGAAGCGAGAGGCTAGACCCAGGCCCAAGCGGAGCTCTCTGGGACCGCTGGGGACTAGCAGGTAGCACCGCCGCCCGCGGGGTCTACAGTACGGTCGGTCAGTGGGAAAGGGGCGCTGGTTGCCGGAGGCTCAGCTGGCGGGAGCGGGTATCCGCTGGAGGAGGGTGCTGTTGATACGAGGGCGCTCAGCGAGCGGGGCTGGAGGTCTCCTGGGGAGGGGAAGCTATAGATACCCTGGTTCCCCAGCTGTCTGCGTCCACATCTCCTGGCTGAAGGGGACCTTAGATCCCCAGACTCGCTAAGCTGGCAAGGTCTCTGTCTCCAGGTTGGAGGGGGCCCTGGGTTGCTGGGTGCGGGCTCGGGAGTTGCACAGCTGAGGCGACATGGTCTCTAGTTTGACACCTCGTCCCGCGCTCGGTCAGGATGGGCAGCAGCTCGCTGTCAGAGGACTATCGCCTGTGCCTGGAGCGCGAGCTGCGGCGGGGCCGCGCGGGCGTCTGCGGCGACCCCTCGCTGCGCGCGGTGCTCTGGCAGATTCTGGTGGAGGACTTTGACCTGCACGGGGCGCTCCAGGACGACGCGCTGGCGCTCTTCACTGACGGCCTGTGGGGCCGTGCTGACCTGGCGCCTGCCCTGCACGATCTAGCCCGCGCCTTCGAACTCCTGGAGCTGGCCGCTGTGCACCTGTACCTGCTGCCCTGGAGAAAGGAGTTCACCACCATCAAGGTATGGTTTGGTGACGTTCCTCCACTCCCTTCCTTGTCCAGGCTGTTGGGGGCTGCCAGGCCTCTTGTGGGGAAGAGTTCCGTGTTTTAAGGGTCGTGGGCGTGTTGGGCTGCATGCCTACCAGGGAGTCATTCACCTAAAACTTACATTGCTGTCCTCAAAGTAGTCTCACTGCCCTAGTTGCTATGGGAATCCTAGGATAGACGTGGGAGGGTGAGGGAGGTACTTGATGTCCTATGGTCATCCTAACTCCCCCAGGATGTGGACTGATCCCATCTGTAAAAGGAGGCCACTAAGACTAGGAAGAAAACAGCAGGCCGGGGACTGGAGCACAGACCTTGTTCCTGCCTGGGTCTAGGTTGAGCGGCTAGGTCCAGGGCTGGCCTGGTCCTTCGGTCAGCTGACGGACCACCAAGAGGGGGCAGGGCCGCTCTGAGCTAATTCTGAGTGGGAAGGCAATGACGTCAGTGTGCACGTGGGCGAGGTAAACCTCCACTGGTTGTCATGGCAGCGTCTCCCCCTCCACACCCCTTTCTCTCCCCAACCCACTAGCCGGCTGCTCCATGGGGACACCTGAGATCCTGGAACTTTCATTCATCCTTTCAGGCTAGAGGCCCGCCCACCAGCCCCAGAGGACAAAGGCACACAAGCTTGGTCTTGAAATAGGCTAGTTCTGGGATAGTGCTGGGATGGAGCTTGTGCGGGCAGTCTCCTAGTTGTGGGTTTTAGATAAGTTACCTACGCCCTTTACGCCCTTTCCTCCTAAGAGGCCATGAGATCAGTCAAGGTACAAAGCCCTAGGAAGGGTGCTGTGGCCAGTGTCTATTGTCCATGACCTCTTCCTAAAGGTTCTATGCGGGGGAAGCGCCCCGAGGAAGCCTAGAGCTGTAGACTTTCTTTCCCATTTGGTAAAGACTCAAAATTACCCCGATGCTTTGACTCCGCATGTAGCTTTGACCTAGAAAGCACATTCCCATCTGTTAAGTGTGGTCCTCTCACGCAGCTGCATAATTAGACTCTGGAATACTCCACAGCAAGGGGCAGTGAAGCCAAAATGCCTGGTCTGATAGTTATAGATCTCCAGGATTCACCGGGTGCAGTGGAATATTCCTGTAGGCTGAGGCAGAAGAGTGAGTTTAGGGTCAAGCTGTTTCAAAATCAAAGACCTAAAGAGCCTGGCAGTGATGGCACAGGCCGTTAATCCTAGCACCTGGGAGGCAGAGGCTGGTGGATCTCCGAGTTCCAGCCCAGCCTGGTCTACGGAACAAGTTCCAGGACAGTCAGGGCTACACACAGAAACCCCATCTTGGGGTGGGGGTGGGGGCTTAAAGGGATAGGGGATATGGCTCAGTGGTACAATGCTTGCTTACCACAGACAAGGCTTTAGGTTCTCCCCTAGGGGGAAAAAGATCCAGGCTCACTCCAGACAGATGAAAACAATCTCTGGGGTGAACACAAACTTCAGAAGTGGACCAAGGTCATGGCAGTACTGAGTCCACATAGGCTGCACCCGGGAACCTCCACGGAAGAGCATTCCTGACCAGGACCCTTCCTTGCAGACCTTCTCAGGGGGCTATGTGCATGTGCTGAAGGGTGTGCTCTCTGAGGAGCTCCTGACTCGAAGCTTCCAGAAGATGGGCTACGTGCGCAGGGACAACCACCGCCTAATGGTGACCACCCCACCCCCTGCCTGCCAGCTGGTTCAGGTAGCCCTAGGCTGCTTTGCTCTTCGGCTGGAGTGTGAGATCCTAAGCGAGGTGCTGACCCAGCTGGGCACGAGTGTGCTGCCAGCTGAGGAGCTGCTCCGAGCGCGTCGGGCTAGTGGGGATGTTGCCTCCTGTGTGGCCTGGCTGCAGCAGAGACTGGCCCAGGATGAGGAGCCACCACCCCTGCCCCCCCGGGGCACACCTGCTGCTTATGGGGCCCCCGTGGACCTGTACCAGGACCGGCAGGAGGATGAGAGCTCAGAGGCCAGTCTGTATGGTGAGCCCTCTCCAGGGCTGGACTCACCCCCCGTGGAACTGGCGTACAGGCCACCACTCTGGGAGCAGAGTGCCAAGCTCTGGGGTCCTGGGGGCCAGCCCTGGGAACC
This sequence comes from Peromyscus leucopus, assembly GCF_004664715.2. Taxonomy (NCBI): domain Eukaryota; kingdom Metazoa; phylum Chordata; class Mammalia; order Rodentia; family Cricetidae; genus Peromyscus; species Peromyscus leucopus. Next base: position 125,950,987 of record NC_051067.1, on the reverse strand, counting down.
CCCCGCTGATGATCTACATCGGGCCAGCAGCCCACCATATGGGGCTCTGGAAGAGGAGCTGGAGCCAGAACCCTCTGCGTTCTCCTTCCTCTCTCTGCGCCATGAGCTGAGTCGGTCAGGGGACTTAGCTACCCCTGAAGCCCCTGGCAGCTCTGGGCAGGCCAGCCCCCGTCACAGGCAGGCAGAAGGAACACCAGCCTCAGGCTATGGGCCTGTTGTTGAGCCTCTGGGCTACCAGGCACACAGCTGCTTGAGCCCTGGGAACCTGCCCACCCTCTGCTGTGACACCTGCCACCAGTTACACGCTACCCACTGCACTGCCCTATCAGCCTGCCGCCCAAGTCATTCATTGCGCATACTTCTTGGTGACAACCAGAGACGCCTGTGGCTGCAACGATCACAGGTGGATACCCTGATGTATGACAGTCCTGGAGCCCATCCCTAGGCCCGGATGGACCCCCAAGACAAGAGTCTGGGGAGATAGTTTCCATGGTGCTTCTTTTGGGAAAGGGCCTAGGCCACTGGCTACTCTGGCCCTCCTATTCCCCAGGGGAGTCCAGTACCTACAGTTGGAAGAGGGTAGAGCCTTCATGGAGTGCTCTTGCCTGGGGCCTCCGGCCCTCCTCACTGACATGCCCATGTCTCAGTCCTGTCTAGAGCAGGCCCTGTGATGAATCAACAAGATCCTTCCCTCATGTCCCTATCTCTATGCCCGGATGTGTTGGGTAAAGAAGCCCAGGTTGTCCAGGCTACAGTACCCAAGCTCACTCCAGGAAGGACCCCACTCTGAACTGTCGGGACCTCCCTACCCGCTCCCTGCAGTCCATGGTTCAGGATGTGCCCCTCTCTCCGTGTGCTGAGAAATCTTCACCCAGAGGCTTGCCCAAGGGTCCGACGACACCTGGGTTAGATCGGGACCATGTGAGAGGCTCCGACAGGGCCCAGCTCACTCAACTGTGGAGCACTAACCCCTGCCGTTAGTGAGGAACCCTGCCAAAAACAGGCAGTGAGAGGAGCTGTCACCCCCAAATCCAGAAGAAATGGTTCTCAACAACCAGCTGCCTACCAGCCAAAGAGGGGGTGAGCATTTACAGGCGACCCCTTGGGCTACTGCCAAAAAGCAGCTCACTGCCCCATGCAACTCCTTGAAGGCACACAGGTAACCAGGAAGATCCAAGTTACACCCTCTTTTCCCTTGGGGTAGCCCAGGGCTCCTCGCTGGGGTCCCTAAACCAGTAATCCACAGGCTAGTGATAGCGAAGGCCTGGGTTTTCATCAACCACAGGGAGGCCCAGGTACAGCGATTGCTGACCTGCAACACCTCCTCTCCCGGCACCCCTCGGCCATGCCTGTTCCTATCCTCACTCCCAGCCCCTCGAAAGACACTGTCCATGTTGCATGGATCAAAACCCCAGAGAACATTAAAGGATTGTGAAACTGTCTATTGGAAAGGCTTTTTATCTCTCCACCCCTGGAAAGGGGCCCACCAATTCTTTTCCTGGGTATCAGTGCCAGTCACGTCCACCAAGGGCTCTCATTCTGACAGTCTTAAAAGCATCCTATCATGACCCCAACCAAGGGGCCTCCCTCCCTCCCACCTGAAGCCCACCATCCCTGCCCAGGGTCACGATAGCCTGTCTGTCCCGGGCAGCTCCTGGTGACCAAGCAGGAACAGCACGGTCTCCTGGGCCTGCTCACTCCAGGCTAACGCCCAGCTCCAGTTCCAGCACTCCACTGATGCGGACCTTTAGGCCTCCCCAGCACTAGCCCTGCCTCCCCAGAAGCACAGCTTCACTGACAGACAAGGCTGCCACGAGTAGCCGCCCACCAGATGGCGCTACAACAGTCCAGTCTGAGCTGTGTGTCCCCACACCCCTGGCCACAAGCTACTTGCGTCTGGGCACAGAGGGTAGCAGGGAGGAGTCATCTGAAGATGTTGGCTGGAGGGGCCGAAGGCATCGTGGCCTGGAGGGCCCTCCCAGTCGGCCGACTGCTCCATGAGGATGTGTAGGGATGGGCTGGACCCACCATCAGGGCTTGCATCGTTTGCTCTGCCCCTCAGCGGCAGCTGGGGCGGCACGCTTGTTGCGGTGGTGGGGGAAGGTGGGCATGAGTTCCGGTTCGCAGGCTGCAGGAGAAGGAGCGCTTCAGTGCGGGCTTGGAGAAGGGGTTCCTGGTGGGGCATGCTCCAGGTCTAGATGGGACTCCTCACTTCAGCTAGCCCTGACCCTCATCTGCTCCCTTTCTTCTCCCCCGTGGAGTCTGCCCACGTTCCACCCACACAAACCTGCACTGGGAACCCACCCGATATGGGCAAACAGGGCTTCCTGTCAAGCCCCCAAAGAGGAAAACCCAAGGAGATCTGCAGAACTCACGTAGGGGCTTCTCTTTGAAGTAGGAGCTCTCCAGACAGTCCCCCGCAGTTGCCCTAGAGAATGACAGTGACCTTTGGCTTCAAAGAAGCCTATTTCAAAGCACAGCCAGGCACAACAGCCCAATTCAACCTCCAACAAATGGAGGCTGGAGGCCCAGGAACTGACAGGCAGCTCAGAATGGACACATGGCACTTATGGGAAGGCATCTGCTGTCTATGTTGTGAGAAATCATCTATAAAAGGTTTGGCCGGGTGGTGGTGGCAGTGGCGCACACCTTTAATCCCAGCATTTGGGAGGCAGAGGCATGTAGTGGGTAGCCATTCCAGCTTGGATCTTAAGTTCCAACCCCCATTGAGACTCTGGCAACTGTCACGCCTACGAGGCGGGGCCAGGGGAGGCACCTGGAGACCCGAGATCTGGATGGGCCAGCGCTCTCTGTTCTGGGACCCTGAATGGTGGTGGGCCGAGCAGAGCTCCAGAGAACACCGCTGGACTGCGATACACCTTCCCCAGACCCCGCGACCTACCTATCCCTTAATTTGTGAGTTACACTTTTAAATAAATATCCTTTTAACTACGTGGAGTGGCCTTAATAATTTCACCAATAGAGGCAGGCGGATCTCTGTGAGTTCAAGGCCAGCCGGAGCTACAGAGTGAGTTCCAGGAAAGGCTCCAAAGCTACACAGAGAAAACCTGTCTCAAAAAACCAAAAAAAAAAAAAAAAAAAAAAAAAAAAAAAAAAAAAAAGGTTTGTTGAATTGAGATGGCTCCGTGCTGGAGTGATTGCCTAGCATGTATAAGGCCAGAGTTTCCCATACTCCACACCACAAAAAGTAAATGAAGGATCTGGGTTTAAGGTTGTCCTTCCACCCTGAAGTCAGGGCCCTCTCCTCCTGAGGGGAATGGCCCATGGAGCTGCCTATAGGAAGGGTCTGTACCTTTTCTTAGGGTCATACATGAAGAGGAAATTGAGCAGACGAAGTCCGGCCTCTGAGAGCCACGGGAACTTGTGCTTGAGATTGTTGTAGGGCTGTTTCCTCAAGCTATACTGGCCAGCCAGCGGCAGCTTGGAAAAACCCTGCAGGAGACAGGGGCTAGAGCTACAGGGCCACCAGGCACAGACGGGGATTGAGGGTGGTCCGTAATACCCACCGGCCAGATAGTCTCACTCGGTGTCCCCAGCAGCTGCACAATCAAGTCGATCTGGTGGATCTCGGAAGTGCCAGGGAGAAGGGGTTTATGGGCCAGCAGCTCTGCCAGGATGCAGCCAACAGCCCTGCAGAAGCAGCCAGTCTCTGCTTACCCCCAGGTCAACGTACTCATGAAGAAGCAGGCAAGTGGCCATGAGGCTCTCCCACCAGGTCTGCAAATGCTGCCTTGGGAGAACCTCAGTGCCAGAGGCCAGTGAGTATTCTAGCTATGTTCTCATGCTTCCCCTTAGGTTCCAAGGTAGGCTCACCACCACAGCACCAATCCTGCTCCCCCTGTCCCAGGGCTGACCTCCAGGGCCAGGTCACTTGAGGCCCCAGGAGCAGAAACCACTCCTACCACATGTCAATGCTGGTAGTCTGGGTAGTAGTTCCAAGCAGCAGCTCTGGGGCTCGGTACCTGTAGACAAAGACCCCAGTTTACCTCTGGTCAGCTCCTCTTCTTCAGCCTGAGCTCCCTCAGGATCCCCAGTGGCCTGAGCAACAGGGTCACTACTCATAGCCTGGGTTACTCTCTACCCTAAGCCTGAGAGAGCCTGCATGTCTAAATTACAGGAACCAAGGGAATCATTAGCTTGCTTTCAGGTGGAGGTTGAAAGACATGCAGCTGGCCAAGCAGCAGTGGTGCACGCCTTTAATCCCAGTGCTTGGGAGGCAGAGGCAGGTGGATCTCTATGAGTCCCGAGGCCATTCTGGTCTACAAAGGGATAGTCAAGACTGTCACACAGAGAAACTCTGTCTCGAAAACAAAAACAAAAACAAACAAACAAACAAAAGACATGCAGCTAAGGCCATATAAGGATCTAGATGAGAATGTGAGGGATATCAATGTCCTGCCCTTTGCCACAGCCTCATTCTGCCCTAAAAACAACACAGAAAGCTACCCTTCCCTTCCTGAGACAGCAAGGCTGTTCATACCTACTCCAGTGCAGGACAGCATTTCTTTCTTTGGGTTCTTTGTTGTTTTTGTTTTTGAAGACAAGGTTTCTCTGTGTAGCCCTGGCTGTCCTGGAACTCACTTTGTAGACCAGGTTGGCCTCAACTCAGAGCCCTGCCTGCCTCTGCCTCCCCAGTGCTGGGATTAACGGTGCGTCAGGCCTTTTTGCAGCATCTGTCTCAAATGCAAAGGTCCTGTGAAAGGCTACCCATTCCCATGGGCCACCACAATTCTAAGGAACTCACCAGAGGGTAACAACCTTGGGAGTCATTGGCTTTACTGGAACACCATAGGCCCGAGCCAGGCCAAAATCCGCTGTAGAAGGAGAGAGTGGAGAGAAAATATCCTCAATGAGAACAGACAGGCTGCTATCTGGAAAGAGCTGGACTAATATGGCCTGGGGCCTGGAAGACAGACATGCCATCTCTGGCTTTCGAGGCTACACTGACATCCCCTACCCCTAAGGGCATGCTCAAAGCAACCCACCCCCACATATGTGGGTCAGCACCCAGCACCCACCTGTCTTTACACAGCCCTTATCTGTCATGAGCAAGTTGGACACCTTCAGATCCCTGGGTCAGAAAGAAAGCATTGGTTTTCTGAGATCCAAAGGGCAATCAGGCTGTCACCACAGCCCAACACTTTCCTGGCATGTAACTGAGGTCTTCTAAAATCAAGAGGGCAGGGAGTAGTATGGAAGCCAGCAATCTCAGTAACTGAGCAAGAAGTAGAGGCCATGTCTCCAACCCTGCTGCTGCTTCTTCGTCCACGTGCTGTTCCAGCAGCCCCAGCACAAGGGCCAAACAAATGGGCTCACAGTCCTCTACTGGCAGCCAGCTCCTGGCTGAGACTCACTGTAGGTAGGCGCTCGCGCGCTCTCTCTACTGAAGGCTTCTGGCTGCTGTTCTCTCATCTACCCACCCACCTTCTATTTCCCAGAAATATGAGGGCTGCTCGGGCTTGTTTGATCCAAGATCCTTGCCTGGGAGCAGTCAAGAGAATTTCTATTGGGTGTTTGCTCCTCTCCTGAAGATATTCAGAATGAGGCACTGTGGGAAGCCAAAACTATTCCTGGCCTTCTCCCTCCCACTCGTCAGACACCCCCAACACATCTTCCTCCTGGTTGTCCCTGCCCACCTGTGGATGATGAAGTTCCTGTGCAGGTACTGAAGGCCACGAAGCACCTGTAGCATGATGCATTTAACCTAGGAGGAGGTTCAGAAGCACAGGCTGGAGAGCTTTGACACACTGCCCGGCAGTCACCAGCAGCCGCAGGAGCATGGCTGTTGCTATGTCCTGCATAGCTAAGACAGTACCGCAATGGACTGATTTATTTATTGTATATCTATGAACATGTGGTACACATCTTTGTATATATGTGGGTGTACAATATATGTGTGGGTGTGTGTGCATGTGTGTGAAGAGGCTGATATCAAGTGTCTTCATCAATTGCTTTCTACCTTATATATTGAGACAGCATCTCTCTTTTGAACCCAGGGCTGGCCAAACTTAGCTGGTCTAGCTAGCCAGCTTGTCTAGAAATCCTGTCTCTACTACAGGGACTTAGAGTCAAGCTACCATACTCACCTAACATTTATATGGGTGTTAGGGAGCCGAACTCTAGTCCTTACGTGCTGTGGGCCACAGAAATATGAAGTAGGAATTCAGCTGGCAATGGTAAAAGCTATTACCTGGTAGAGTTAAGAGCTCTTCCAGAGGATAAAGCCAAAACTCAAGGAGCATTGGTGATACTGGCTTTTGAATGTATTGGCTGTTTCCAGCAGTGAATCTCTCGTGTGCTATTGTAGTTTTCCCATCTGATTCTTTTCTAAGAACTTCTAACAATGTGGTTGATCATTCATTGGGCACAACTTCCCCTGTATTTGGGGTATTTGGATAACATCCTCCAACTGTGTGCCTTTCTGTAATTATCTCCATTAGCAAATATCTGGCCAGGGTCATCTCTGGACAAAAGGATTTTATCTGAGATACTCTCAAACATCCAAGGACAGACTGCAGGTAGATAAGCATCCAGACCACCTGCTAGTCTCATGAAATAAGGTCAATATCTTACTGAGACAACCACCAAAGCCAGGTGGGTGTTAAGTACAAAGCTTTGTTTCTTGTGCAAATTAAGCTTAAACCCTCCTGCATCAATCACTCCCCTTTTGGGTTGTAACAGAAACCCTGACAGTCACTGCATGATGAAAAACTCTTATCTGCCTTTATGACCCTGAAAAAATTCTAGCTTTGTGACCTTGCTTTGGCCGGAGACTTGCTGACTATATGGGTCTATAACTGGAAACCTCGGAGACTGGGGGGACTAAGATGAGAGAAGGAAGATAGAGCTGAGAGAAAACAGCAGAACAATGTAGAGAGAATCAGGCAAGAAGGAGCTAAGTGTGAGAACAGAAAAGAAGCTGTGTGAAGAATACAGTGAATGGACTAAAGAGCTTCATGTATGTAGATTCATTTGATATCCTTAAGCTTAGATGCCTTAGCTGCTTGTTAGATTCTTCCATGGACCCTGGGGAAAGGCCATTAGGGGCTGACCCCAACAGTCTTTGATACTTGTGTGGACACCTGCACTTTGCCCTCTGAGCCATGTCTCCAGTCCCCCTTTCTTTTCCAGTGGCCTGATACATGGACTGAGAAGACCTGGGGCCAACTCCCAGGTCAGGGTCCCCAAGCTCCCACAGTACTCCACAGGTAATAATTCAACTCATTAAGGCCCTAGAAAAAGGCTGTGGGTAACACCATCCATTTCCAGCCATCACGTTCAATACAGCTGCCCACCAACCAGGTGAAGCACCTCCCTGACACACCTGGGCCTCAGAGAAGGGTGTTGGCATATTTTCCAATAGGCTGGCCAGATCTTGTTCACAGTAACCCATCACCAGGAAGATGCTAGAAGGAAAAAAGAGAAAACACAGGCCACCTTCTATTTTTTTCCTAGTAGGTAAAGAGGTCTGTGCTTGCTGTAGAAAGGTTAACCCCGGGAGAGGGGCCCTTTTGAGTAGGATAGCCTCAGGAAACCACACACCTCTCCAGGTGGCTGCCCACAACCACCTCCTTCAGCTCCACAATGTTTGGATGGCGGAGACGCAAGAGCAATGTGATCTCACGCAGGCTGCTGATGGGAATGCCTGTAACCAAAGGGGTCAATGAACTCTACTCCACTACACCTGGGACCCCATGAACACTGTCCCCTCGTCGGGGAAATTAGTGAGACCAACGCCGCTCTTACTTCAGCACTCATTAGGGATGCCAGGCGAATGGGCGGGGCACTGGTGTGTGTGTGGAGAGTGACGATGAACTCACCAGAGGACAGGGGCCACAGGGTTTGGAGAGAATGTACAGTTTCACAGTTAGCCAAGGTAGGGAAAGTCTGGCAGGGCTCAGGGAGCTCAAGCTCTGGCTGCAGTGACAGGCTGGGTCAGCCCCTTAACCACCACACCCCCCCTCAGGAGCAGTCCTGAGAAACTGAGGTAACGCGTGCTTTTCTAGCCCTCCTGCTTTGATGCCCCAGGCAGGGTGGTCCTGCACCCTATTTCCAGCTCACCATCTTTTTCTTTGTCCATCCGCACCTTCTTCAGGGCAACAATTTCATCTGTCTGGGTATCCCGGGCCCGATCTGAAACAGAAGCACAGATGTAACGGAGTCCACCTCAGACTGTCACGGCCCCATCTTGCCACACAGAGCCTCTTTTATGAGTTTCTTGGGTTTTTCCTCTCTGACAACCTAATACCCAGCAGCCCTCAGTCCTTCCTTCATTTTCAAGATTTGAGCTTGGGGATCCTCACTGGAGCTGGGCTGGGAGCTTCCAGTTCTGTGCTGAGCTGAAACCTGGCCAGCAGCATCTCATGTGGTAAGGAGCTCTCCTTGAGCATTCTCTTCACACGCGCCCACTGCTGGCTACACCTGTGCTACACTCTAATAGCAAGTAAAGTACTCTATCTGGGGGGGCGGGAGGAGGAGACGACTTATTTTATAGGATAAAGGCTTACAAAACATTTTGTTTACTTATGAAACTTCCAAATACTCGGCAAAATGACTCACAACGCCCATGGAGCTGCAAGGGGCCTTTAGAAGTGGTACATTTTATTGATCAGTTATCTCCACTCCACAGTTACGTATTTGGATTGCTGACATCAGCAACCTGACGCTTTATCCAGTCATGGTGTAAGTTTTGTGGAAGTCACACCAGGAGTTAAAGTTTGGGAGCAAGCTTTAAGCCTGGTTTGGAGTACAGAGTATGAGCCTTCCATTCCTACACAGCTGTAGCTACAAGACTCCTGCCCTGACCACTCACACACGATGCCATAGGTGCCCTCGCCAATTCGGTTCAGCTTCTCAAACTCCTTAACGCTCCGGCATCTTCCAAGCTGAAAGACAGAAGAGTAGCCAGTGTGGTGATACGGAAGCTAACAGCACAAGTGATGATGGATCTCACCCACATCTGGCACTGAGAAACTTGCTTACATCTCGCTCACCAAACAGAAAAGCAACCACATACTTGGAATTTCCTGATGAGCAGAGGGGAAGAAAGACACTGGAACCACTTTGAAGTATTGAAAGAGACCTAATTACGCCCTCCAATTCGGTGTTCCAGATGTCTGCTGTCTAGTAACAAATGGCCTCTGTGGAGAAGGATCCTGCCTCCAACATGCAGTCACAACTTCTTACTTGTGAGGAAACCTATCCTGGGATATAATTTGTGAGATCTGAGAAGGGACTTCCAGATCAATGGAAGCTAGCGGGTCCACTTCCTTTTGCAGGCTGGGATGAAGATGAGGTCAGGTGGAGCAACCGAACAGAATTGGTAGCCTCTAGAATTTTAGGGGTTAGAGAAATAGCTTGCTTAAGCCACAGTATTCTGGGGTCTTATTGGGGATTCTGTAACCTAATACATCTTCAGTGCAGTGCCTTTGTAGGTGGATTAAATAAGCACTTCTTGAATACTGAGGGACCTCAGCAATGTTAGGATTCTATTATGCCAGTTCCCAGCTGGCTTTGCTTGTCTGTCTGTCTCCCCGCCCCCTCGGTTTTTTTTTTCCGAGCAGGGTTTCTGTGTGTAGTCCTGGCTGTCCTGGAACTCCCTCTGTAGACCAGGCTGGCCTCAAACTCAGATATCTGCTTGCTGGAATTAAAGGCGTGCGCCACCACCGCCCTGCCTGGCTTCCCTGGGTTTTGTTAATTTCTGATACCTGATGCTTTTAATGATCCACTTTTTCAAAAGATCTATTTATTTACTATGTATACAGTATACATACTTTATGTATACAGTGTATGCCTGCATACCAGGAAAGGGAATCAGATTTAATTATAGATGGTTGTGAGCCACCATGTGATTGCTGGGAATTGAACTCAGGACCTCTGGAAGAACAGCCAGTGCTCTTAACCTCTGAGCCATCTCTCCACAATCCACTCTTTAATCTAGCTTCTCCCACTCCTCTCCCCTTAGACTTCTTGTTTCTCTGCACTTCCCTTCACCATGACTCTGTGCTGCCACCTGAGTTTGGCATGCCATTCCTTGTCAGATCTGTTCAAATCCTGGCTACATTTCCTGGTCCAAAACAAATGTCAACTCTTCTACATATCTCTTACAGACTATACTTCTTTTCTCCAAAATCTCCATTATTTTTTTTTATCTTTGCTTGTTTTTGAGGTCTCACTCTGTAGCCCAGACTGCCCTCCAACTTGGGGTGATCATCCTGCCTCAGCCTCCTGAATACTGGGGTTATAATTACAGGCCAGCGCGCACACTTGACATTTTGTCTTGAGGAGCCAACTACTGTACACTATTGTGTGCATGCTCCCCCTTTAAGAGCGGATTGTGCAGCCTCAGCTTCCAGCAGTGCTCTGAAGCTCCCCGTTAGTGAACTGAGGTTAACGTGCCTTGGCCTTGCAAACCATAAACAAGAAGTGTGGCTTATAACATAAGCATATGTGGGCTGCGGCAACCCCCTTTCCACCAACTGTCTACCTGAGCACAAATCAGCGCCCCTAAGGTTCACACAAAAGGGACAATACAAGAATGTGGGTAAAGCAGATGGGCCAGCAAGGTGAGAGCTTCCAGCTGTGGGTGCCACCGGGAACGTCCCATTCTTCTCACCCGCCAAAACTCCACGCCCCACCCCGCCGCCTCACCGGAGTTCGCACTCGGTCGGATCCCACCCGCGTGCCCCGAGTGCCCCGCGCCCACAGCCGCTTGGCTGCGGATTTCTGTACACGCCGCAGCAAACTCTGGGACTGACATCCCTCTGATGCCCGAACCTCAAACTTTAACGCGACAATGAGAGCCCCAGAGCGCTTGCGTCTGGCCCAGCCACAGCGCCGCCCACGTGGCACCCCGTCGCACCCTGTGTTCTGGAGGCACAGTGAAGAAACCTTCCTTACGGATACACTTCAGTCGAATCTGATCTGACTCTAGGTCCACCTCCGCCATACCGAAGCCGGTGCCGCCCCGCCACCCACTTCCAGCGCGCAGGCGTAAACCGCCCCTTAGCGCAGGCGCACAACGTACTTCCGGTTTGTTCTGGACTTTGCCACCCCTGGGAATATCACCTAAGCGTTCACTGGAGGGTCGCCACTCCGGATCTGCTCATTCGCGGAAGTTTCGGTCCCTTTTCAGCGTTAGGTGCAGACACAACCCCACAAAGTTGCTTTAAGTACCATCCCTGGCTAAACCTGCAGAGGACTCTGGTTCTGATCAGCTGGAAGAAAATGCTTCCCTTTCCTATCTCCCATTTGAGTGAGACCAATTCCAGCACATCAGCACATGCTTTCTGCTCTTCAAGGAGACTACTGCAAAAGAACAGTGCTTTTTGATAGTGGTTGGGTACATTCTCCGAAAACTGTCTCTGTGGGAACCCAGACATTTTTGAGGCCAACTTTTTTCCCATCACTAGTCAAGGACAAGACAGAAGCCTTGTACAGAAAGGGTGTACATAGTAGACGAGGAAATGAAGAGATGCTTTCCTGTTCTTCCTTTCTACTCCCACATTTGCCTTCCTGGTTTGGGAGACCGCTGGGAAGGAATTAATGCACTGGCCACTGGAGGGCAACTCTAGCCCAGGAGGTTCTGTGAGGCGCACTCAGCTCTTGAACTGTGTAATGGAACTCAGAACATCATTTGTCTCTAATCCTTTGTGGAAGGTTTATATAGATTAGGAAAGTGAATGTTCAGGCTTCTCAGTGCCCAGAGCCAGACCCATGTGGGTACTATACTTCCGTCAATGCTGTAGTTGGTGTTTGGACATGGTAGCATATGCCTGTAATCCTGTAATCTGACCACTCTGTAGGCTGAGGCCAGAAGATTCTGAGTTCCAAGCCAGAACAGGATGCATAGCCTGGCTATCTCAAAATAAAAGAAGGCTTTCAGTCACAAGTCTCTAACATAATTTTTTTTTCTTTTTTTTTTTTTCGAGACAGGGTTTCTCTGTGTAGCTTTGCACCTTTCCTGGAACTCACTCTGTAGCCCAGGCTGGCCTGGAACTCACAGAGATCCGCCTGGCTCTGCATTCCCGAGTGCTAAGATTAAAGGTGTGGGCCACCACCGCCCAGCTCTAACGTGATTTTTTAAAATATAATTGATTTACTTTTTTATTTGTATTGGTGTTTTGCTGCATGTTTGTCTGTGTGAAGGGGTCAGATCTTGAGTTACAGACAGTTGTGAGCTGCCATGTGGGTGCTGGGACTTGAACGCAGGTCCTCTGGAAGAGCAGTCAGTGCTCTTAACTGCTGAGCCATCTCTCCAGCCCCTAACGTAATTTTTTTGAAGTAAGATTTCTGCCAGATTGTTTGCCCTTTTACATTTTTTTTCACTTTGAAAATTGTTTTTCTCTGGGTATGTTGTCACACACCTGTAATCCCAGTAGTCAAGAGAGGATTGCTGTGTGTTCAAGGCTGACCTGGGCTACATAGTGAGTTCTAGTCCAGACTGGATTGGATGTGAGACCCTATCATCCCTGTCTCAAAAAATAATCTGAAAATACAAACTCAGTGATACAGCATCTATCTGCCTAGCATTTCGTGAATTCCTAGACTCACTACTCAGTATCACATACACAAATCATTTTTCAAAGTCATTTAGGTTCTGTATATGAACATATATATTGTCAGGCCTGCAAGGATGTACTAGATAGTATAATACATACTTTATATACTAGCTGGCCTCCTGTATATATTAGAAACTGGGGTTGGACAGATGGCACAGCAGTTAAGAGCACTTTCTGCTCTTCCAGAGGACACAGGTTCAATTCCCAGCACCCACATGGCAGCTCACAACTGCCTGTAATTCCAGTTCCAGGGGATCTGACACCTTCATACCAATGCACATGAAGTAAAGTTTAAAAAAAAAAAAAAGGCAACTGTTGACAGACATGTGTCATAGGCAACAGATCCCCTCACCCTAGTACAGGAGAAGGTTGTGTTTGTGATCCCGGTGGGGATACCAGTGTCTCTGGTTTTGTTAGCCCACAGAGGCCAACCAATATGGATGGCAATTAATGAAAAAAATAGACTGCTACTAGACCACATGTGAGAAACGAGGCTGGGAAAGGTATTCTTTCAACATCCAATCTGATCTGAAGTTTGCTAGTGAGGGCGGAGTCAGCTGCAAAGATGTCTTATGGCAGCATGTTGGCACTCCTAGTGACCTTCTCTATAGACCCTTCATCCACGGACCAGGAAGACAAGACAGTATTCCAGGGCTTTTGTCAAAGTGTGAATGTCTAGACCTGACTTTACAGGCTCCATCTTAAGGAAAGGGCCACCATCTCAGACCACCTGCTGTACTCAGTTCCAGGATGGACCTCAGGAATGTGCCATGACAACTCGAACAGATACAGAGCAGTTTGCTCCTGCAGACATCCTGTCTGCGGTTTATGGCCCTTGAAGATATCTAGATAATCCTGCGTCCAGATAATCCAGTTCAGTAGGTTGTGGTTCCCCGCCAAAAATCTAACCCAATGGTTTCAAATGTGGTTTCACGCCCAAAGACCAATAGTTTCAAAAAATCACCTTGCCCCATATCCCTTCTACCCAATCCCAAGTTGCCAATTCCTGGCTTGTGTTTTTTTTTTTTTTTCCCTATAAAAACTCTCTACACCTGGGCTCGTGGCTACCGCCACATTTCCTTCCATCTGCCATGCGGTGGCCCAGGTTGAACCTGAATAAAAGGACCCTTATGTGATTGCATGAGGAACTGGCTCCTTGGTGGTCTCTGGGGGTTTCGAGAAATGGGTACAACAAAAGTCGTAAGTGCCCTGCTGCCCTCCTCAGATCAAGGACACACTACATTCTTTTGAGTCTTTAATACAGACAGTCAAGCTAGGATCCCACCAGCCCTGAGGCCTCTCTGCTCTTGAATGTAACAGTTAGTTCTCAAACTGGCTTTTTCCCCAGATCTGGGGGCATGTCATTTACTAACTTCCAAGTGCTTCCACTACACACCTCCAGGAGCAAATGAGCAGAGAGGATTTTAAATGCCCACCCGAGTCACGGTGTGAGCTGCTGCCTGATGTCTACCACTGCAGGCCTGGCTCTTCCCAACACACACGCTAGTCAGACCTTCAGGACCTCCAGATTTCCTCTCTGAGCCAGCCACCCTCTCCCCATCAAGCTGCCTCTGACCTTGGGAAAACTAAAATAGTCACTGAGACAGAACTTCAAAGACTGGAGAAGGGCATTCAGCACCAGCACAGGGAAGGGTGGCCCTTCTGTCAGCCTAGCTGACACTCAGATCACAGTAAACAGTCACAGCTACCGGGAGCTCTCGTTTATTCTGTGTGGTGTTCATTATAGGCTGCTATTGTGCTGGGGCTCCTGTGTCGGTAGTAAGGGCCCCAATCAGCATGTTCCTGAATGGTTCTCTGATCTTCACTGTCAGGGATACCATAGCTGATTAGTGTCTCATTTGAGGCTCGAGTGATGATGATCTTCGGAATGACATTTCTCTTCTTGCTCGACTTTAGTTTTGTATCAGGTTTGTCTAGAGGGAAGAAAACATCCATCCATTTAGTGGGTGTGTGGAAACTTCTTCCACGATGAAGACAAGGCCTGTCTTAGATCCCAGCAAAGAAAACAGATTCATGGCCAGCAGGAAAAACAAAACAAAACAAACTGTGTCTGATGTTTTGATTCCAATACTCAAACATATTCACAGCTCACAGGGGCAGCTATGAGTACTAGGTATACTCATGCAAGGAAGAAACAGAGGAGACTACATTTCATGAGCTGCAGGACAGCTTCAGTCTGACAAGCACAGGGCACTACATTCCTTTGAGTCCTCAATACAGACAAGCTAGGATCCCACCAACTCTGAGGTCTCTCTGTTCTTGAACTGTCAATTTTTGCTTGTTTGTTTTGTTTGTTTGTTTGTTTGTTTTAGAGACAGGGTTTCTCTGTGTAACCCTACCTGTCCCAGAACTAGCTCTGTAGACCAGGCTGTCCTCGAACTCACAGAGATCTGCCTGCCTCTGCCTCCTGAGTGCTGGGATTAAAAGTGTGTGCTACCACCATCTGGCAATAGTTAGTTCTTAGACTGGCCTTTTCCCCAGATCTGGGGGCATGTCATTTACTAACTTCCAAGTGCTTCCACTACACACCTCCAGGAGCAAATGAGCAGAGAGGATTTTAAATGCCTACCCGAGTCACAGTGTGAGCTGCTACCTGATGTCTACCACTGCAGACCTGGCTATTCCCAACACACACGCTAGTCAGACCTTCAGGACCTCCAGATTTCCTCTCTGAGCCAGCCACTCTCTCCCCATCAAGCTGCCTGATCAGCTAGAAGAAAGTGATCTACCTCTGAAGTTAGAGGGCTCAGGTCTCCAAAGAATTCCAACTTGTAAAACCTTTCTGTTCAGAACTTTATGGGCCAGAATGTTCTAGAAAGAGGCATTCCTGATACTGTCCACATTTTCACATACTTTCTGAGGTTACAGGAAGTATATAAACCCCAAAAGCCATAGGATACGTATGTTAAATGGTAAATACACAAACAGGCCAGGAGGTAGAGGTGCAGCCTTTAATCCCGGCAATCCCAGGAGGCAGAGGCAGGATCTCTGAGTTTGGGGTCAGCCTGGGCTACAGAGCGAGTTCCAGGACAGTCAGGGCTGTTACACAGAGAAACCCTGCCTCAAAAACCAAATAAATAAATAAATGAACAAACAAATAAATAAATGTTGAGCAAGGCATGGTGGTACACACCTTTATTCCAAGAACTGGAGGGGGCAGAGGCAGGTAGATCTCTGTCAGTTCAAGGCCATCTTGGTCTACAGAGTGAGTTCTAGGCCATCCAGGGATACATAGTGAGATCAAAATATTCACAAGTACAATGCATGCATAGCACACATGAGTCCCTGTGTTCAACCCTCAACTCCCACCACACAAAATCATATACACAAAAAATAGCTGGGTGTGGTAGCATAGGCCTTTAATCCAAGCACCTGGGAGGCAGAGGCAAGAGGATCTCTGTGAGTTCAGGGACACCGTGGTCTACACAGAGTTCCATGCCAGCCCAGGAAGCATAGTTATACCCTATATCAATCAATCCATATCATTGAACATGGAGAAGTCAAGCTTGTGCCTACCTGGAGCCTTTACCCCACTAACCCGTCTGTGGTACTGGATGGTACTCCTCACACCACTAAAGGAGAAAGGTAAACACTAATCCAGCTACAAACTCTTCCATCAACAATGGTGACCTGCATGCAAGATGAGCTAGTGCAACAGTGGCACAGAGCTTGAGGGAGCAACCAACCACTATCTGATTGGATTTAAGGCCCATCCATGAGATGGAACTCCCACTGACACTGCTCAGGTGGCCAAGAACATGAGACTAGATTGGCCAGGAATCTAGGGGCTAGATTGTAGGGCTAAATACTGCTGCTTTCCCAAAGGAACATGGTGGGGGGAGAGCCTAACAACATTCTGTCATGCTCGATGATCCATCTTGCTCAGTCATCATTAGAGAAGCTTCCTCCTATAGTAGATGGGAATAAACATAGAGACCCACAGCTGCACAATGTGCAGAGAATGAGAGACATTGGAACACTCAGTCCTAAACTGAATGTCTCCATCAATTCACTCTCCTCAGGACTCAGGGAACCCTGTGGAAGAGGAGGTAAAAAGACTGTAAGGGTCAGAGAAGAAAGAGACGACCAAGGCAACAAGGCCTTCTAAACACAGCAAGACCAATGAACAGGTGAATTCACAGAGAATGTGGCAGCATGCACAGGGCCAGCACAGGTCTGAGCCTGACAGGGGTCCCAGCACTGAGAGGGGAAGTAGACAAAAGCCACATTCTTAACCCAGAAGCTATTTCCAGTTGATAATTGCTTGTAAATGAGAAACTAAACTTGTAAATGAGTTTTCTCCAATGGAGCCTCACTGGATATGACAAACTACTCATAAGGCTAGGTTCCATGCCCAACAGTAGATGGCCAACACAAAATGAATCCAGTGGCATTTCTGGAGGTTCTTTGTCTCATCATGCTTTGTCAGGGCATTTTAAAATAAACAAAAAACAAAACAGCAACAACAAAAACCTTACAATTCCTTTGTGTGTATATTATAGTTTTTATGAGATTTCTATGTGTGTATATGTGTGTCTTTCTGTTTATTTATGTTTCTTGAACTTTTCTTTGGCTCTTTTTCTTCTGTTTATTTTGCCCTATTACAGTTTGTTTGTTTTTATGTTATCTATTTTTTTTTTGATGTCTGTTTGTATCCTAATCAGAAGAGAAAGAAAGGGTGTGGATGTGAGTGGGTAGAGAAGTAGGGAGGATCTGGGAGGGGTTAGGGAAGGGGAAACCATAATCAGAATATATTGTATTAGAAATATATTTTCAATTAAAAATATAGGAAATAAATAAAACAAAAATAAAATACTGCACATGCTTGATTCATGAGCTTCCAGATAGATCACATTCCTATACCATCCATGGAACAGAGGCTGTTCTTTTACCTGCCTTCTGGGCTGTACACACACAGCCCTGGGCTCTATGCCTATTTGGGGTTCCCATCCTTTGTGTGATCAATTCCATTTGTTGTAAATAGTTTATTTCTAATTTTATCTCTCCCCCCCCTCTCTCTCGTGTGTGTGTGTGTGTGTGTGTGTGTGTGTGTGTGTGTGTGTGTGTTACTTCTTTCTCATTTGCTGTGACCAATGCCTGACAACAACTTAGGGGAGGGGTATATTTTGCCTCATGGTTTAAGAAGGGATACAGTCCACCATGTCTGGCAGGTATGGCCACGGGAGCATGAGGCTGCATTCAGTGCTTCCCCCTACACGCAGAGTGAATCTTATGTAGTTAACCCTATCTAGAAACCTTCTCACAGACATGTCCAGAGGTTTGTCTCCTAGGTGACTCTAGAGTAGTGGTTCTCAACCTTCCTAATACTGTGACTTTAATACAGTTTCTCATGTTGTGTGACGCCAAAACATGAAATTATTTCTTTGCTATTTCATAACTGTAATTCTGATACTGTTATGAATCTTAATGTAAATATCTGGTGTAAATGGAGTTTCTCTGTCTTGCCCTGTTCCACAGCCACTTCCAAATAATCACTCAGAAGCTTATATTAATAATAAATGCTTGGCTGGTAGCTCAGGCTTATTACTAACTAGCTCTTACCATTAAATTGACCCATAATTCTTACCTTTGTTTAGCCACGTGACTTGGTACCTTTTCTCAGTATAACATTCTCATCTTGCTTCCTCTCCATCTGACTGGCAACTCCTGACTCTGCCCTTTCTTCCCAGCATTCTTACTCTAGTTGCCCTGCCTATACTTCCTGCCTGGCTACTGGCCAATCAACATTTAATTAAACCAATTTAAGTTTAAACAAATCTTTACAGTGTACAAGAGGATTATTCCACAGCATTCCCCCTTTTTGTCTAATTAAAAAGGAAGGTTTACCTTTAACATAGTAAAATTATATACAACAAAAACAGTTATTAAGTAAGAATTACAGTAACACAATCTAATCCATTTTTATTTGGCAAAATTAGAGAAAATAATTATCTCTCTTATCTTGGTGAGTCCAAAGTTTTGTATCTAATTTACTTTCTATTATAACTAAGGAAACTGTAATTATAACTATTTAGTCTTCAACTTCATCAAAGACCCCAGAAGGGTGAAATGTTGCCTAATGACAGGGACCTCAAGCTGGCTGGACAGTCACCCAAAGTTCCTCTGCATCGTTGAGGCATCGTACAGGCCTAGCATGTCTGACAGACCTTTTTTGGAAGCAGGAAAATTTGAAGGACCGTCTTACCCTGTCTTGTCAAAGTTCAGCAGTCACTTTTCTTTATGTTCTGTCTGTCCAGATTAGACAGTATACTAACTGTCAGCAGCTGAGGCAAGGGCAGTCTTTTTGTCCACATGGCTAGCTTTTGTCATAAACAAACAAACAAACAAACAAACTAGGGGTTGGGGATTTAGCTCAGTGGTAGAGCACTTGCCTAGCAAGCACAAGGCCCTGGGTTCGGTCCTCGGCTCTGGAAAAAAAAATGAGTGATGTAAAAAAACAAACTCCATATGGAGTTTCTTCAATGCTCATCATCTTCTCTGGAGTAGATTTGTGCTTCTAGGTGCAGACATGTCTCACTGTCACAAAAAGCCTAAGTTATTAAGACATTTTAAATGTCATATTCTGTAGGTCTTTGAAGTGTTTGAAGAGTACCTATCTGAAATATATCTCTGTATACCAAGAAAACCTAACTAACATGACTCTACGTTGGCTATTATAGATGACTATTAATTTGTATTTCTTAATTATATATTACATTTTTAAATAAGCTGCATAAACTTAATACCCTAAACAAGAATAGAAATATACATACAGTATGACAAAATTTACTTTAAATTTTTATCAATAAACCAAAATCCATAACAATGTAAAATATTTTGAGATTAACAGGTGTTTTTGGATTAAAGTAGAGTCAATAATCTGTCATTTTCCCCATCATTTCTATATCATATCCTCCTTTCTTTTTTAGAAAGAGATTGACTATGACCAATAACAATTTGTAACTAACCTCCCTTTAATGATAATAAACATCCATAACCCATTTTTTGGAAATGTAGGCGTAGTTCTCTAGACCACTTCTTGCTGATTGGCAGCACTGGTAATCTTTGGGAGACCCTGAGAAAATTTAGGATTATGGTCAAGTCCTGACTGGAGTATTCTGTGAGGCTGGATCATCTCAGCCAGCAGCCTTGAAGCTGTTCTGGATGAAGGATTCTGAAGAGATTGTAACAGAGGTGCTCTGAGACATTGAATCATCTGGGCCATCCACTTCCATTGGAGATTTTTCAGGGGGTCTTCCTTCATCAAACCTGATTTTTCTCAACCTAGAATGAATCCAGAGCCTCTCATTTCTTGTGGAAATAAAAGCAGAACCTCTTTTCCAAAGTAACATATCTTTTGTCTTAAATTTTGAAGTCAAGATATTTTTAAAATATATAGCAGTTTTCATAATATATATTTAGCAGCTTTCATAATCAAATGTCTCTCAGCAGTTATCATTTGTTCATTAGCTGGCAAAATAATTAAAGACAACACAATAACAAACAGTATCTAGACTTCCTGTATATTTTCCATTTTTATGTGGTTTTTTTTTTAAGGATTTATTTATTTATTATGTATACAGTATTCTGCCTGCATGTATGCCTGCAGGCCAGAAGAGGGCACCAGATCTCATTATAGATGGTTGTGAGCCACCATGTGGCTGCTGGGAATTGAACTCAGGACCTTTGGAAGAGTAGACAGTGCTCTTAACCTCTGAGCCATCTCTCCAGCCCCTCTATTTCTTTTTTAAGGACTTTCTCTACCCTTATTCTTTTCAATTTCAAGCCTACTCATATTTTTAAACACACTGTGTACCATTTAGAGGCATTTTTCATCTGAATGTCCTTATTGTACATCTGTAACTTTTTCTGTGTGCATGTGCAAAAAACAAAACTGTTGTGTAACTTAGATCATGGCATACTGGTGCTGATTCCTCCCACTTGGTTCCCTGAGAGTCTAGTCTTGTGGTGGAAGCATGTTTACCATCAGCTCTGGGAGGTTTCCAGGTCCATGCCACCACTGAGTAGCCACCAGCTGCTTATAAACACCATTTAAGTGTTTGGCAGCAGGGCCTCTCAAAAGAGCCACCCATTTTTGCAGCTAGCACTGAGCCAGGAAGCTGTCTCTTAAAGGAGCCATGCCTCTGTTCACCACCAGCAAGCAGAGCCCACTAGAGAAAAGGCAGTTATCAAGAAGCTGTGTTTTACTCATTTTTGTATGTTTAGAAACTTTTTGTTAAGCTTTCTCAGGTTTTATGTGGAACTCTTGCCCCACACTGGGCGCCATATGTAAACAGTTTTTTTCTCTGTCCTACCTCATTCCACAGGTGCTTCCAAATAATCACTCAGAGAGTTATATTAATTATAAATGATCAGTGAATAGCTTAGGCTTGTTACTAGCTAACTCTTACACTT
The DNA here is from genome assembly GCF_004664715.2 of Peromyscus leucopus. Lineage (NCBI taxonomy): Eukaryota > Metazoa > Chordata > Mammalia > Rodentia > Cricetidae > Peromyscus > Peromyscus leucopus. The sequence goes on along the minus strand of NC_051067.1, from coordinate 125,929,970 downwards.
AAATTAACCCACATTTCTATTTATACTTTGCCACATGGTACCTTTTCTCAGTACAATATTCTCATCCTGCTTCCTCTGTATCTGACTGGTAACTCCTGATTCCACTCTTCCTCTTCCCAACATTCTTAGTTTGGTTGCCCCACCTATATTTTCTGCCTGGTTACTGGCCAATCAGCATTTTATTAAACCAATTCGAGTGACAAATCTTTACAGTGTACAAGCAGGTTATTCCACAGCAATCTGGTATGCATAATATCTTATATGTGACCCCCCCCCCAAAGGGGTTGTGACACACAGGTTGAGAATCACTAGTCTAGAGTCTGTCAAGTTGACAGTCTTAACCACCACAACTTTACTGGACAGATTATTAGAAGTAGAACCTCTGGATCAAATTGTATGTTTTCAAATTGTGGCAAGTATTATCAAATTAACTGGAAGAAGGGACATGGTAGCACACACATGCCTGAAATCTCAGCATTTTCAATTCCAAAGCCAGCCTAAGTTACCCAAGAGACCCTTCCTCAAGCAAAAAGCATCATATTGGAGCTGGGATGTAGCTCCATGGCAGACTGTATTGCTTACCATGATTAAGGTCCTAGGTTCAATCTCTAGCACCAAAAAAACATATCAATTTATGTTCCTGTCAGAAGACTATAAATAGAGCTGTGTGAGGTAGCTAAGAAAGTGTAGACAGGAACGGCAGAAGTTCAAGGTCATCTGTGTAGCCTTGACTGTCCTAGAATTTGCCCTGTATACAGGCTGGCCTCAAATTCAGACATCCACCTGCCTCTGCCTCCTGAGTGCTGTAATTAAAAGTGTACCACCACTGCCCAGTTTTTTATAGAAAGTTTGAGGCTAGCCTGGGATACATTAGGCTCTGATACTGTTTCAGAAAGACTACAAGCTAAAAAAAAAAAAGTTCTCAGTTGTTAATTTATAAATCATTTTACCCATCTTAATTTTGCCGTACGCCAGAAGAGGGTATCAGATCTCATTACAGATGGTTGTGAGCCACCATGTGGTTGCTGGGAATTGAACTCAGGACCTCTGGAAGAGCAGACAGCGCTCTTAACCTCTGAGCCATCTCTCCAGCCCTACCCATCTTAATTTAATGCTTTTAGTTTGTTTTGTGACATTTTTCTTTCTTGAGATGGTCTCACTCTGTAGCCAGGACTGGCCTAGAACCCACAATTTTCCTGCCTTAGCCTCCCCAGTGATAGGATTATGGCTATGAGTTACCATTCTCGGCTCTTTCGTTTTCAACCGTTTTTTAGTTTTATGCACATGACTGCTTTGTTTGCATGCATGTCTTTGTATCATGTGTGTTGCCTTGTGCCTGTGGAGGTCAGAAGAGGGCATAAGACCCACAGGGACTGGAGTTATAGACCATTGTGAGCCACCATGTGGTTTGTACCATGTAGGAGATTCAAACTGAGATCATCTATCTGGAGGAGCAGCCAGTGTGCTCTTAACCACTGAAGTGTCTCTCCAGCCCCTAGTTTCTTTTTAAGTTTTTTTAACCGTGTGTGACAGCTGGTTCTTTCCCTCTACCCTGTGGACTCCTTGGGTATCACTCAGGTCCCCGGGCTTGGCAGTCAGTGCCTTAACCTGCTGAGCCATCTTGCCAGCTCCAGTTTGTTTATTTAGAACAGTGGTTCTCAACCATCCTGATCCTGCGACCCGTTAACACAGTTCCTCATGCTGTGGTGACCCCCAACCATAGAATTACTTTTGCTGCTAATTCCTAACTGTAATTTTGCTACTGTTATGAATCATAATGTAAATATTTGATATGCAGGAGAGCTGATATTCGACCCCTATGAAAGAGTCATTTGACCCCTCAAAGGGATCAAAACCCACAGAATGAGAAGTGCTGATTTAGAAACATGTGCCGGGTGTGATGGAACACACATCTTTAATCTCAGCACTCAGGATACAGAGGCAAGTAGATCCCCCATATTTCATTATGTACTAAAGCTACAAAATGAGACTCTGTCAGAGAGAGGGGGGAAGAAGGGGCAGGGTATCACACATCATTTTTAGGGTTCTTATTTTTCTCTGTGTGGTGGTTGTGTTTCATTTATTTTCTTTTTTGTTTTGTTTTTGCCATGTTAGGGTTGGAACCAGGGCCGACATGTGCTAGGCAAGTATCGTACCATTGAGCTACATCCTAACCACTAGGATTATTTATCTATCTAACCATGTAGCCCAGGCTGTCTAGAACTCAAGATTCTCTTGCATCTGCCCCAGAATGCTGGGAATATAGACATAGCACCTGAATTAAGATTCTTGCTATACAATACCTGCACCACTTATTTAATTTTTTTGAGACAGAGTCTTACTATGCACCACCATGCCTATATGTCCCCCACTCTCTCTCTCCTCTCTCTCTCTCTCTCTCTCTCTCTCTCTCTCTCTCTCTCTCTCTCTCTCTCTCTCGCTGGGCAGTGCCTTATTAATGCTAGTCAAGCATTTTATTTTTGAGCCACAGTGCCATCCTTAGCTATTTTATTACTGCATAACAAATTACTTCAAGGTTGGTGGCTTTTATCCATGCCCATACTTTGTCTTTGTGCCCCAGAAATTCAGGCACAGCTTGGCTAAGATTCTGCTCAAGGCCTGAGTCTACATTCTCATGTACAGATTGGATTAGGGTCAGAGTTTCTTTGTGGCTCAAATACTGAAGTCCCATTTCCCCCGATTGCTGCAAGCTGCAAAAATATATGAAGTGGGATTTCAGCTGATTATGACAAGCTAACACCTGGAAGAAGTCAAGGGCCTTCCAGAGGTCAAGCTGAGGCTCAAGGTGATATTGGCTTTTGATTGTTAGCCATTTCCTACTATAAGTTTCTCAAGTGCTGTTGTGGCTTTTCCATCATTTATTGGGTACCATTTCCCCTCTACTAAAGGACTATTTAGATAACCTTCTGTGCAGTAATGAAGCCAGGATTCCTAATTTCAGGCCTTTCTGTCATTATCATCATTAGTGGCATCCTGCCATGACCATATCCAGATGGATTAAAGTATCTTATCTGAGATACCTCACCACAGATTCTCTAAGAACAGACTTAAGCATACAGACTGTTTGAGAAGGCCTGGCAGATGTGCTAATTAAGCTTAACTTTTTCCCTTTCCAAAGTCTTATCTCTAGTTTTAGATCCACCCTTAGCAATTAACTCAGAACTAAAGGGTTCCAACTTACAGGTACATCTAGCTGTGACAGAAGTTGCCTAGTCAAGTTGCCTAGCGACCGAGCACACTCCCCTCACCCCCTGTGCCCTGCCAGAAACTGTGGGAGCAGAGATAGCTTAAAGAGATAATGTCCATGGGGATAAAAGGCAGTTTTATTTTCAGAGAGGGACGAGACAGAGAAGAGATAAGAGAATGGAAGAACTAGATGGGTAAGAACTAGAGAGGAACAAACTGAAACGGGGAAGAACTAGATTGAAGGGCTAGAAGAGAGGACTAGAGGAACGAGATGGAAGATGAGGAAGAGCCAGATGGGGAAGAACAAGATGAGAAAGAAGGAGATAGAAAAGGAGCTAGAATGGGAAATAACTAGATGGATGAGAACCTAGATGAGGCGGAGCTAAGATGAAGGAATTAAGATAGAACTTAGAGGGGACAGCAGATTAATGTAGAGAGAAATCAGGCAAGAAAGGAGCTAGGCCTGAGAGCAGAGTCATTGCTGTCGAGAGAGAAGTGACTGAGAAGAATAAAGTGAATGGACTAAAGAGTTTCGTGTATGGAGATTCATTTCTTATTGTCAAAGATTAAATTATCAACTGAGTGTAGATTCTTCCTAGACCTTGGGAGAGGACTATTGAGGGGCTGGACCCCCATAGTCCTCTTTACCCGATAGCTATGATCAGGGGTTGCTGGAGCTTCCAGAGGCCCACAACCTCTGCCTGTGATGGTGGGGGCTGTTTTAAAATAGGCTTCTGCTATGTATCTTTATCTGGCTTCAAACTCGTGAGGATCTTCCTGCTTTAGCATCTAGAATGCTGGAATCACAGGTGTGCACTCTCAACACCCAGCTTGTTGAGTAAATAGTGAGTTCCAGGCCAGCTACATAATGAGAATTTGTGTAGAAAAACAACCCCAAAAAAGAAGTTGTGTCTGTCTGTGACTTTTTAGAAACATGCTGAATTGTATTTTTCTTTTGTGTGCACATGTGTGTATGGGGGGCACACATGCCATGCTGCAGGTGTAGAGGTCAGAGGACAACTTTTAGTTCTGTTTCTCTTCCTTCACCCTTGTGGGGCCCAGGGATTGAACTCAGGTGGTCAGGCTTAGCACCAAGCCCTCTACCTATCTTCCCTACCTCTGTGACTTCTAAAGGCTGCTGTGGTCAGGTTGTGTATGCCCAGATAATCTCCATTCTGATTAAGTTAAGGTCAACTGAAAACTTAGCCATAGCAATGGCACTTCTTCCTTTGGGCAAGTTCCACCCTACTCAAGGAGAGATCACACAGGGTTGTTCAATGGAGGACAGGGATTTGAAGGTTGAACCACACTGTCAGACTGACTTCAAGAAAGATGGGTACTTCTAGCCTGTCAAGGTGGTGCACACCTTAGATCCCAACACTTGGGAGGCAAAGGCAGGTGGATCTCTGAGTTTGAGGCCATTCTGATCTACAGAGTGAGTTCTAGGACAGACAGGACTATTTAGAAACCCTGTCTTAAAAAATCAATCAAACAAACAAAAAAAAAAAAAAAAAAAAAAGGAAAAGAAGACAGATAGGTACTTCTACAGTGTCACGGAATACCTGATCGTACCTGATCTGATATTTGAGATGTTACTCTGGCCTCTCATATATATTGCTTTTAACTTTTTTTTTTCCAAGATAGGGTTTCTCTGTGTAGTCCTGGCTGTTCTGGAATTCACTCACTCTGTAGACCAGGCTGGCCTCAAACTCAGAAATCTACCTGTCCCTGCCTCCCCAGGGCTGGGATTGAAGGTATGCACCATCACTGCCTAGTGCTTTTAACATTTTTTTTGAGGCAGTCTCAGACATCATCTGGATTGATATGAAGCTGAGGTCTGTCTGTGTCAACCTCTTGACTGTTGGGATTACAGGTGGGAGCCACTAAACCTGGCCACAAAAGATTTCTCACTGTTTGTTGAGTTTTATAGTGTTTACAATATTTATAGTATTTGGACAGATTTTTTGTGGCATATGTGTGTGTTTGTGTGTGTGCTTTTTGTTTTGTTTTGAGACAGAGTCTCTATAGTCACAGCTGACCTGGAACTCAAAGAGATTTCTCCTGCGTCTGCCTTCTCATTGCTGAGGTTACAGGTGTTGCACCATCATGCTTATTGTGAGTGGATGTTTTTAGAGTGTGACATGTCCTTCACTACCACTTATGATGCCTTCCTTTCATTCAAGGCTTAGAAAGGTGCTCCTCTTTGAGGAACACAATTCAATTAGTTGAACTCATGCTCTTCCTGCTTCTAACCCCAAGTGCTGGGGTTACAAGCATGCAGTACCAGGAGTGTTGTGCAGTACTGGTGATGACCCCCAGGACAAGCAAGCTACCAACCCAGCCACACACCCAACTTCTCCTTTTTTTGGGGTTGTTTTTCTATACAAATTCTCATTATGTAGCTGGCCTGGAACTCACTATTTACTCCAATCTGGCCTCAAACTCACAATGATCCACCTGCCCCTTGCCTTCTGAGTGCTGGGATTAAAGGTGCACTACCAAGTCCTACACAACCTCCACTTACATTTTTTTAACACTTTATGTGTATTGTTATTTTGACTGGGTACAGTGCCTGCAGAAGCCAGAAAAGGGCCGGGATCCCCTGGAACTGGAGTTACAGACAGTTGTGGGCTGCCATGTAGATGCTAGGAATTGAGCTCTGGTTCTCTGGAAGAGCAGCTAGTGCTCTTAAGCGCTGAGCCATCTCTCAGCTTCTCCCAAGCCCCACATTTTATATTCACGCTTACTCTTGTGAAAATCATCTGTATGTAGCAAGAGGTCACACTCACATCACTTATCAAGTGTCAATTCTCTTGTGTAAGTTACATAACCCTGCTCTTTTCTGCTGGTGTTTTGTGTCAGTATTCTTGTATACTTACCCCCTCACACACACACTCCATTATTCTCCCTATTTTCTACAATTGGTATGCTTTTCTTATACTGGATTGTAATAATTAAATTGTAACTTTTATATTTTTAATTTTTTATTTTTTAAATACTCAGAATTCAGACAGTTGCAAAAACAGCAAGAAGTGGTCCCATGTTCCCTTTGCCCAGATTCTCCAGTGGTAGCATCTTAAATTAGTACAGTATCAACATCAGAAATTGACATTGGTCCAGGGAGTGTACAGACATATGTCCATCTATGCACATGTAGCAGCTCCTTCTGAATAGGACATAGGATTCTTCCACCACAGAGGGCCCTTCCTGGTGCCCCTTCAGGTCACACCTGTTCTTGTTCTTTTACCCCTAACACCTGGTAACCAAGTCTGTTATCCATCTCTATAATTTTGTCACTTGGAGAGTATTCCCAAGAGAGTGATACAGAATGTGAAACTTTGGGGGTTGCCACTTTTTACTCACCATAGTTTGGGTTTGTTTTTTTAATGGTGCTGGAGGTGGGACCCAGGCCTTCAGCATGCGAGGCAACTGCTCTGCCACTAAGCTATACTCCAGTCCAGAATCAATTATTATTATTATAATATCCAAACTGACTCTTAAGATGATCCAGCTCAGATCTACAAATTGCCTTTAGTTCATGAGATACTTATAACAATCCCCTCCTTTTCTTTTTAAATTTTAACGTGTATCTGTATATCAGATTATGGATTTGTGCATGAATGCAGTACCCACAGAGGCCAGAAAAGAGCTCTGATCTCTTGGAACTAAAATTAAAGGCAGTTGTGAGCCACCCAACATGGGTGCTTAGAACTGAACTCAGATCTTCTGGAAGAGCAGCACAAGCTCTTACCCATTGAGCCTCTCTCCAGCTCCTTTTATGTCTTTATTTGCTGAAGACATTGTGTCATTTGAGGGCATCGAACTACCAACATTCTATAATAGGCTGGTTGTCAATTTGTGTTGTGCTAATCTTCTTGTGTATATTTGTGGAATTTTCAATGTAAAAATACCTTAAACATACAGATACAGTATGTATAGTATAACACACCCCATCTACCAGCTGCCACAACGCCTTTCTTTTTTCTTTTTTTCTTTTCACAGGGTCTTAGTATGTAGAACAAGCTGCTTGGAATGCATGACCCTCCTGCCTTGGCCTTCTGAGTCCTGGGATTATAGGAGTGCTCTATAACTGAGGGCCAAGCTTCTTCTTGACTCCACTATTTACCCCTTGTCTGGCTATCCGGCTGTATAACAACTAACTCCAAAATGCAGCAGCTCAAACAACTGCTTTCTCACTGTTGTGGGTCAGGAACTCAGGGCAGGCTTACCTAGACAGTTCCCACTTGAGGCCTCAGAAGTTGGTGCAGTGGGCTGTGTCCTTGGAAGACTTATCTGGCCTGCAAGTGCTGCTGCCAGCAACAGACTGTGAAGCCTCAAAGGCCAGACCCTATAACTACTTCATGTTCACTCAAAGGTCCAGACACCAGGATGCCTAACTATGGTCCATCTCAGAGCCTCACAGATGGGCGTCATGGGTCAGTTTTGCTTTGTTTTGTGTTTTGTCTTCATGTACATATGTGTACCATGAGCATGGCTAATGCTCACAGAGGTCAGAAGAAGGCATTGGCTCTCTTGGAATTAGAGTTGCAAATGGGTGTTAGGAACTGAACCTGAGTCCTTTGCAAGAGCAGCAAGTGTTCTTAACTGCTGAGCTAACTCTCCAGCCCCGATTTTATTTTGAGACAAAGTATCACATAGCCCAGGCTGGATTTGGAACACTCCATGTTATGACAGATCCCCTTGAACAGATCCTGCCTCAAGTGTTAAGATTATATGCATAGGCTACCATCCCTGCTTTTATGTAGTGCTGGTGAAGGAAGCCAGGCCTTTGTGCTTTGTGCATGGTAGACACTCTACCAACTGAGCTATATTCTTAGTCTTCCCCCTTTTTGAAAACACAGGGTTTCACTATATGTCCAAGTCAGTCTCCTGAGTTGCTGGCACTACAACCCCATGCCCAACCTGTTCAGTTTTACAGTCATTTCCAAATGGACATTACAGCTCATGCCAGTAATTACATTACTTGGGGAGCTAAAGCAAAAAGGCTGTGATGAGTTCAAAGCATTTCATAGAAAGGGAGTCAGAATGTATATGGACATGGACATCTGACATCATGTTCTGAGGGTCCCTCCAGGGTCGCATGTGCGAGTGTCTTCTTCCTTGTTACTGCTGAGCTTGCTCCATCATCTGTTACTGCTGAGCTTGCTCCATCATCATCTGTTACTGCTGAGCTTGCTCCATCATCTGTTACTGCTGAGCTTGCTCCATCATCTGTTACTGCTGAGCTTGCTCCATCATCATCTGTTACTGCTGAGCTTGCTCCATCATCTTCTGTTACTGCTGAGCTTGCTCCATCTTCTGTTACTGCTGAGCTTGCTCCATCATCTGTTACTGCTGAGCTTGCTCCATCATCTTCTGTTACTGCTGAGCTTGCTCCATCATCTTTTCTTGACCGGTCCTCACCGGCTTTTCTCTTCATGTCCACCTGCTTTTCCTCCAGAAGTGATGCTGTGTGACAGGTCTCACTGGTGGCTTTCAAATGGGTAGTTCCTTGCTGGCAAAGTCTTGTCTATTCTGATATCATAACGCTCCTCCGGCACTTCATAATTTGTAGAGCTGAACCCATCTTAGAGAGGCTGGGCAGGTGAAGCCTACCCCAGAAAGATTTCCTTGCCAACAGCAAAGCAAGGTCCCAAATCTCTCTTAAAAGTCAGTGTAATCTCCTGTGCCTATGACACCTGCAGCCTTCCCGATACCTTGGCACTGTGAAGGAAGACATCCCCGACACTGAGGATGCCACAATGAATCATGAACAGTTCTTGATGCCAATGACATGCTGTTGAGTGAACACGGTGGATGCCATCTCTGACCCTTCTTTGATCAGACATCAAACCATTTGGTGAGAAAAATCTTGTTTAGTTGGCTTTTCTGTAATTAGCTAAAAGCACCCCGAGGGACAGGCATCACTTGAACCCCATCTTAGGCCTGCAGCCATTGCTATGGCCTTCTATCCTCAAATGAAGGGGTTCCTGGGTTTCAGTCCTAGCACCTGGATTTCAAACTGCCTCGGGCTGCATAGCATTCGAAGGTCTCATGGTGCCTGTGTCTGATTCACAGAGACTGCTTCTGCCTGTGCCCGGACAGTCCTCTCTCATCCGACCCATTGTCCAGCCCCATCTTTCCCCTGCATCTCATCAGAGAGCAGGTTCTACACTTTCTACCTCCAATCTTTCTGAATGTCTACTGCCCCTGCTTCTCTGGTTCCCAGCAGATTACAGCAATGAGCTTGGGGTAGGTCCCCCTAGGGTTCTGTTTTTCATACTGGCCTCCATTCTGGAAGCAAAAAGACCTTTTCCAATGCATACAGCTCCTAATACCATCTTTGTCTTAAACCCTGAACAGTTATATCTCCAACAATCTAGGTGATATAATGATGGAAGACTCTGTATTTAGGCTTTGTCCTGGTTTTGTGGTATCACCAATTCCACAAGGAAGGTGTGGCCACATTGGGCTGCTATAAAATGAGTAAATATGTCAAACTGTTTGCCTTAAGGAAAAGTGGAATTGGCAGCAAACTCACTTTCTGGATCTGCCAAATGCTATGCTTGAGTTTGTACAAAAAGAAACACTTTTGTCCCATCCATGATCCTTTCTTCCTCGGAATCCCTCCCACCTTTGTGCCAGGCTGAGGAAGACCAAGCCCTCCTCAGGAGTCACACTCCAGCCTGGACAATCACCCAACGTCCTGCTCCAAGCTGTAACACGCTGAAAGAATCACAGTGGAACCAGAGGTCACCCAACCCTTCTGGGGGACATTGTATGGATCATTCAGTAAGTTTCTTCTTAATTTTTTTTTCCTTCTGAAACTCTCCGTATATACAGGATGCCCTTGAAATCCCTGTTATAGCCTACAATGGACTCAAACGATCAAGCTTAGTTGTGCTCTTGTTTACCTTACGGCACCAAGAATCCTGCATATTTACCTCCTGTATCATTAGAGCCTTAGAAATGGGCCCCATCCCAGATGCCTTGACGTGACAGGTCTCCTCGGGTCTCCTACCTTCAAAGGAAGAGGAAGAAGGCCTTGAGTGCTTGGATGGCCCTGACGTGAACAGCAGGCTGTCAGCCGGATGATTCAAGGCTTCCTTCTCAGAATGCCTGGACTCCTTCTCCATTACTTTCTCCTTAGACTTTGTAACAAAACTGGTAGAGTTCTTCTTTGGCTCCTCGACTGAAACACACGGATAATCAGTTAGACCAACAACCCCAAGGACGCCTGCTCGGAGGGCGGGCCTGGCCACCAGGCGGCGCCCTTTACCTTTCTTCTCTCTGGGTTTGCTTTTGGACAGGCCCATAGGTGACCCCGCCGCCCCAGCCGGCGGCCTTGGGGCCCAGTCACCCTAGCGACTCACAAAACCAACACTCCGCTTTGGGCGCTCGTTACCATGGCGACTGCGCGCCGCGCCAGACGTGCCCGAAGCCCCACCCAAGGCTCGGCGCCGTCTTCTCGCGAGAGCAGGCCGCGCGACCGGAAGCATTAGCGACCCCGGAAGTCCTCCCGGGCACAGCTGGTCCGTGAGCTCTCGTTCCCTTCGCGGCCCCGAGGGGGGCACTACCCGACTGGCCATGGACGGTAAGGGGCCGTCACCTACTTTGGGTTCGGAGCGGGATTCTGCGGACACCCTGGCCTCAGCCCCATAACCCAACCGGAACGGTCCCCGGCCTCAGCCCCAGACCCCGCCCCTGGGCCTGGAACCCACTTGTCTTGACCCTATATCCCGACTAGGACCCCCCTCTGGCCTCAGGTCCAGACACCGACTAGGACCGGCCCTCGGGTCTACACCCCACACACCGACCAGAACCGATCCCGGTTTCTGAACCTTTACGTCAGAGCTGAAACCCTCTGCTGGGCTTCGATCCCGCAGTCCCAACAGGAACTACCTCCGGGTTCTTGACTGCAGATCCCAGCCAGTAGCTACCCCTGGGTCTTGTTCCTTACCCAGATCTCCCCAGGCCTGGACCCCAAACCCAGGATCGAATCCCTGAATTTTGTACAAATGACCTCAGATCTAATCCCTTCTAGCCACCTCCCCATTTGTTTTGTTCCTGCCTTGGGGACCCTGGAATATTGTCAGAAGGCACCAGAAGAGGTGGTGGTTTCATATTTTGACCCCTGAATAGTACCCAGAGAAATAGGAGTAATTCATATACGAAGGACTTCAAGTACCAAGTAGTAGGCTGTGGGTTCCCTCCTAGCAGCTCCATGATACAGGAGCTTCATGTCCTATTCCACCCCGACCCTTATAACAGGTTGGGAGGGAACCACCCCCAGAAATATGACTCACTCCCACCTACCAGTGTTCTGAGACTCCCAAAGACTCATTAGTGGACATTGCAGGTTTTGTGGGCTGGTGTGTAAGTTTTTGTTTGTGTGAGAAAGTCTTCCTATGTAGCCTTGGCTGGCCTGGAACTTACTATGTAGACAGGCTGGCCTTGAACTCAAGAGATTTGCCTATTTCCGCCTTCCCAGTGCTGGGATTGAAGGTGTGCACAGCTGTAATGGAGGTTTTTGTTTGTTTGTTTGTTTGGTTGGTTGGTTTTTTTGAGACAGGGTTTCTCTGTGTAGTTTTGGTGCCTGTCCTGGTTCTCGAGCTGTAGACCAGGCTGGCCTCAAACTCGCAGAGATCCACCTGGTTCTGCCTCCCGAGTGCTGGGATTAGAGGCGTGTGCCACCACTGCCCGGGCTTATAATGGAGTTTTAAAAAACTGTTTTCCAAAATGTAGAAAGCGATGTCACTGTCATGGCGGAAATACATGAGAATTCTATCCTTGGGTTCCTTGGACAGAAGATGTAGTGCTCCAGTGTCTCAACAATAAAGAGTTTTTGCATCACAGTTCATTCTGCTCTTGAGAGGGAACTTTTTGTAGCTCACATCAGGTTTCTCCAGCTTTTTGTTTTTCAGAGTCCGGTCCCACTGGAGTCTAGATGAAAATACAGGCTGGGATGGGAGGGATTTGGCCAGTGTCCTAACGCTAATGAGATGACTGCGCCACACCTGGGTGACACTCCTCCTGTCACTGTGTCAGGCGACTTTTGTACCAGTCAGCTCTGGCAGCTCTGGCCATAGCTAGTGCTTGCACTGAGCTGTGGTAGATGGTTAGTCACACAGAGTTCACTGTACCCCAGCAGGTCTCTGCTGGGCCTTGTTTTGCATTTGCAGACCATCAGTGCCTCCTTCTGGACTGGTAGGGTGAGCCTTTTCAGGAATCAAATATCACAGCACTCTGTGATGTGTGTCGAAACAGCCAGTTACCTGGTGTGGTGGCTCACAGCTGCAGTTCCAGTCTTAGGCACTAGAAACAGAAGGATCAGGAGCTCAAAGTGTCCCCATCCTTGGCTACCTAGGGAGTTTGAGGCAAAATCCTGCCTCAAAACATCGAAAATAAATAAATAAACAAGAAATTGTGTTTCCCTGTCTCAAGTTTGTGAATGAATAGCAGGTTTGGCTAGCAGTTAATTTTTAAAAATACATTCGGATTCCTTCCTTGGCTTAGTCCAGTTAGGGACAGTGCGCTGGGCCTGATGCTGTGGCTTAGAAATGGCATCTGTCGTGGAGTAGTAACCTCTTTGACCTAAGGCTGACCACCTTACCCGTTTTATCTACTGGCCTCTGGCAAGATAAAGGAAAGGCTATGCAAAACCAACTGTTGGGGCCTGGAGAGATGGCTCAGCCATTAAGAGCACTGGCTGCTCTTCCAGAGGACCTGGAAGCTCACAGCTGTCTGTAACTCCACTTCCAGGGGATCTGACACCTTCACACCAATGCACACAAAATAAAGTTTTTTTTTTTTAAAACAGAGCCAATAAAGACTTTTTAAAAAAAACAAAAACAAAAACTGTTAAATACTAAAGATTAAGTTTAGTATTAGCCGGGTGGTGGTGGCATACATCTTTAATCCCAGCACTCAGGAGGCAGAGGTAGGCGGGTCTCTGTGAGTTCGAGGCCAGCCTGGTCTACAGAGTGAGTTCCAGGAAAGGCGCAAAGCTACACAGAGAAACCCTGTCTCGAAAAACCAAAAAAAAAAAAAAAAAGTTTAGTACTAAAGACAAAGAATGCCATGTGTCTTTTGTAAAGGTGAGTGACTTGTAAGCTGCCATCTCCATTCTGACTGTGGCCAAGAGCTGCATGCATTACCTTATCTATCCTTAAAGTAACCCTTTGAGGTTGGCTGGTGCCGTTCTTGTGGTGAGGGTCTTTGTTGGTTGGAGCTCTTGTTCTAACTAGTCTGTCTTCTGACTCCACTGTGGGGCCTCCCAAATGCCCCAGGCAAGCCCCATCCATGTCTGTCTCCTGTGGGCCAGCTCCTAGCATCTTCAAGTACCTCACTGGGTCCTCTTGCTTAGTGGATGCGCTACTTGTTACATTTTTTAAAAGGTCTTAAGCTATTTCTTTCTGTCTTTGCAGATACCCTGTTCCAGTTGAAGGTTTGTACAAAACCACCATTCCCTAGTCCTGTCCTGACAGCTAGTGAGTAAAGACAAGAATTACAGCGGCGCTTGGAACCCAGATACCCAAAGTCATGGGCAAATTATCACTGAACGACTGCCACGCAGGGCTCAGACTGCTGACCAAAGACAGGATCATTCTTTGGTTTTGGCTAAGTAGAAATAGATCACTCAGACTTGTCTGTGATGACTAAGTGTATTATCTTTAAGAAACACAACTGGAGTGGTCTGCACATGGCTTGATGTTTTCATAAACATTTAAAACCACAGGCTGGAATTTAAACACACTTGAAGAATTGTATGGGCAGCTGAATGTGCCTCCCGGGGTGATGTTTGTACCTACCTTATAATCTATGGCATATTTCTGCCACTTTAAATGCCTTACAAATGACAGTCAGGGTTAACTATATCTTGTTTCTTTCTCTCTGGCTCCAAGGGTCTGGGCAGGAGTGAGGTTACAAGCTGCTGAACCTAGTTTGTGTCACCCTGAAGCGGGGCAGTGTTTGAGCCTCGTTTACTAGTGGCCAGGATCTGGTCTCCAGCCCTGAGTTATGTTGCCAGAGGGGTCGTGAATATGTTGACATCGTTTTCTCTTGGTGGTAAAGAAGTGAGGAAGCTGTATATGCAGGATTCTCAATAGCAGCCCTGCAGATCCACTACTCAAGTAGCCTGGAAGAGGTTCTCATGTGGCTTTTCTGTGAGTTCAGCCTTTGAGAAGCAGGAACAGAGTTGGTGAGAGCTGCCTTGATGGCCTTCCACTCTAGAAGAGATGTTAGAGGTGATGGACATTGTAGGAAACCTATTGTAGCCTCCTCCTTGCACACAGGGCCTCAGAACTGGGGGAGGGGGCAAGTTTCTTTCCTGATTCTGTTGTACTTTCTCACAGCCCCACCGGAGTCACCAGGACTTACATTTTGAGGCTTTGTGCCTTATTCGCAGGGTTGGTGAAGGAGGTACAGAGGAGGAGGTTCAGGGAACAGGGCCTAGAGGCTGGCCTCCACCTGTGCATCTCAGGCTGTTATTTTTTCTGTTTAGTTCACAGCAAAGCAGCTAGAGAAACTGGCCAAGAAGGCAGAGAAGGACTCCAAAGCCGAGCAGGCCAAAGTAAAGAAGGTGTGTAAGTCCTCTGGTTTGGGTTCTTTCCCCCCATGCCCTTTATTTTATTTTACTTCACTTATGTTATTTTTGAGATTGGGCACTGTGGCCAGGCTAACCTCAGACTTGAGCTGCTCCTGCCGCAGCTATCGATTGGTAGGACTACACGTGGGGACCACCACACCCAGCTTTGTTTCCCTCTGTGCTGCCTTAATGTCTTCTTTTGTGCAAGACACTTGCTACGTTGTGATTTAGCCCTCACTGATGCAGAGTATGGATGCATTCGCTTTCATACCTGAGACAGGCAAGCACGAGGGAAGGGTAATAGCCCTCCTCCCCTCCCCGCCCACAGAGATGTCCAGAGCAGAACAGGTGCATGGCCATCACTCTTCCTTCTTCCTCCAGCATCCTCAGTCTGCAGGTGCGGCCTTCCGGCTGTCCCTGCTCCAGTGTCGTCATTTTTAACTGGCTTTCTTTCCTGTTGGACTACTGCCTGGAGTGTCAGGATCTGGGAGAGGCCTTGATGTTGGGGGTGGGCTCCGTAGGGGTGGGCAGAGGTGGAACTCACTGGGCTTTTAGCAGGAAGGGGTCCTCTGCCTAAAGATAGACAGAACAGAGGGTGAAGTAGCATGACTGGTATCAGGGCAGACCTTCGGCTAAATCTTGTGCAGCTCTTTAGTGTTGCTTCAAGGCAGAGTAGCTCCAAGGCTATGGTTCTTGCTAATGACACACTGCGTTTTTACAAAGCTCATGCATTTCTGAGGATTATACCTGGGGAAACCTGAAAACCTCCTACCCTCCCCAGTGGCAAACCATACCCTGGAGAGATACGCAGGCTTGCTTACAAATGTTCCTCCATGAACATTTCCCTATGATTTTTAGGCCCTTCAGCAGAAAAATGTGGAGTGTGCCCGTGTATATGCTGAAAATGCCATCCGCAAGAAGAATGAGGGTGTTAACTGGCTCCGGATGGCCTCCCGTGTGGATGCAGTAGCCTCCAAGGTGCAAACGGCTGTGACCATGAAGGGGGTAAGTGCTAGACCGTGGTGCCATGTGGCCCGCATATGTTGTAGGGTATACTGAGTGGAAGGAAGCTGGACCAGCAAAGAACCTAGGCATCAAGGAGTACTGGACACAGGAAGGCCTTAGAAAAGCCTGGATCCCATAGCCTCATCCCACAATAGACTGGAAGTTACATGGACCTCTTGGTTCCACATCAGAGATTCCCTTCAAAGTTGAGAGACCCATAAAACACTGTGTCATCAACTGCATTCAGTAGCTGTGTGCTGAGACTCTGGGGTCCCATCAGAAAATTCTGATAACCTGTCCCTCGTTTGCAGCCCTTGACTGTCTTTATCTCTGTTCTTGTCCCTAATCTCTTCTATCCCAGGTGACCAAGAATATGGCACAGGTGACCAAAGCTCTGGACAAGGCACTGAGTGCCATGGACCTTCAGAAGGTGTCTGCAGTGATGGACAGGTTTGAGCAGCAGGTGCAGAACCTGGACGTGCACACATCGGTAGGTGGCCATTGTAGTGTGGCTGGACAGGGTCAGGGTGGCTGGACTGAGCTGGACAAGACCTGGAGAAGGAAGGGGATGGGACGCCAGCCCTTTCTGGGGATAGACAAGCACATGATAGACAAGCACACAGGAGTGCAGAATAGTCCCTGAACCAGGTGGACCCAGAGGTGGAACTGGTTGGATATGGGCCAGGAAGGGCCAAGGGGGCCAGGCAAAGCTTCCTAGAGAGAACCCTACGAAGAGAAAGCAGTGTGGAGAGAGAGCCAGAACACAATGGGGTTAGGGAGACGGCTCAGGACAGGGTGCTCCTTGTGCAAGCCTGGGGGCCTGAGTTTGGGTTCTTAGCATCCACATGAGAGCTGGGTGCATGCGAGTCTTAGTGCTGGAGCCAAGACAGATGAATCCCAGGGCTTTGCCGACCCGGCAGCCTGGCCGAAATGGTGAACACTAGGTTTAGTGGGAGGCCTTGTAGAACGCAGGATGGAGAAGACACCTGATGTTAGCCTTTGGCCTTCACATGAGCACATACGTGTATGCATGGGTACACCACACATGTCCACAACAAACAAAACAACTGTAGTGTGCTTTATGGTGCCATGGGCTCCGTGGCCATATTGCTCAGAATGACCCTCTCCTCAGGTAATGGAGGATTCTGTGAGCTCTGCCACCACACTGACCACACCTCAGGAGCAGGTAGACAGCCTGATTGTACAGATTGCTGAGGAAAATGGCCTGGAGGTCTTAGACCAACTCAGCCAGCTTCCAGAGGGTGCCTCCGCTGTGGGCGAAAGCTCTGTGCGCAGCCAGGAGGACCAGCTGTCTCGGAGGTACGACCTACGTGAGGGAATATCGTAATACTTGCTCTAGTGTCCTGTCTAGGGGGAAGGTTCGGGACCCTAAGGATTTTGGTGGCTGGAACCCAACATGTGCAAAGTCCATCACATTTGATGGGACTGTTGGGAAGGCGGAGGGAGAGCCCTGTGTCTGCAGGGACAGTCCCCTTACATCAAGATGCTGCAGTCAGGCCTCTGTAACCAGCAGTTGGTCCCAGATGTGTGACCACACATTCGTCTACACACAGCTCACTGGAGAAGGGAGTTCTGTGCCCTCCCAAGAATGTCACACTATGTGGCTATTTCTGGCATCTTTCCACACATTATCCCAGGACAACTTTGAAAACCTGAGTCTAAGTGGGTCCTCACTTCTGGGTTCACGTCTAGCACTTGTAGACAATATTTTAAATACCTCTGTCCTTTGCCTTTCTTACCAGAATCCTTTTTGTTGTTTCCAGGTTGGCTGCCCTGAGGAATTAGCCTGCCCTTGGCGGGTGCCGCCTCCTTGTCCTGTGATGTACTGGAGGCTTCTGCCCCACCCTGCGCCACTTTCTCCAGCCCTTCAGAGTTGCCTTGGCTCTTTTCCAACCTGTCAGGCTGGCCGCCTTAGAACTGAGCCTTAGGGTGAGCAGTGGCCTCTGTCCTGGTATTGAATTTGCACAAATGTATGGGTGACTTTTGTGACTGTGGGCCACAGCTGGAAGATGGCAAGCTCTGTTTTGTCCTCTGGCTGCGTGGAGTTGGCAGGGTTGGCCAGCAGATGTGTGGACTTGCGCCCAGTGCTTCGGGGCCTTCTGATTCCAGTGACTGCTCACCTGCTACCTGCTGTGGCTGTCAGGGTCAGAGCCGCTCCCTTGCCAGACAGCTCTTGGGGCCCTCTCCCCCCACCTCTGCAGACAGGAAGTCCTATTGTGTGACAGCCCTGAGTGGGTTCCTGTGGACTTTGGTGTACCAGAGATGGCCAGTGCCACCAACATTGACTGGGGACCTTTACAGATGGTTACTCTTCTCCGTCTTCCCAGGGCTGAGTTCTTGGCTACCACTGCCAGCTGGCTGAGTCTGCCCAGGCCTTCTTCTGTCCCTCAGCTCCCTTCCCCAGCCCACAGGAACAGAACCGGTTTCCACTCTCAAGGGCAGGTGTTCCCTCCCCAGAGTTTCTCCCTTCCTCAGCAGCTGCCTCTGGAGGAAAGGACTTGGGGCTGGGCGGTCTGCCTCATGGCCCTGGGCCTCCATCCAGGCCTCTGTAGAGCTGCTCACTCTTGAATGTGAGTCCCCTGACTCCTCTGTCATTTTAGATATAGGCTGCTGCCTTTCTGCCTTCTCCAAGGGAAAGCCAGGGTGGCTTGCAAAGGGGACCTGGGACAGTCCCCTTTGGCTGTGGTCAGCTCTTTACATCTTTAGCAGTGGGGAAGCTGGCGGGAAGCAGGTGATGAGGCTGATGGAGGTGGCCTGAAGGCTGTGTGCACAGGCTGCTGTTTTATTTTTCTGTCTCCTCAAGTTTACTCATGTTCTTGAAACTCGTGGTGATTTTGTTCTTTTGCCAAAGTAGAAAGTACACAGCAGATGGGGTGTGTTTGTCCCAGCCCTCTTCACAGGCCGAGCAGTGCATACTACCTACAGGGTTACACAAACTTGGAGACTTTACCTGGACTCCCTGTGTTTGGTCTTTTCTGTTCTGCACTTTGGGGCCCCTCAGTGTTCCACATTACAAGTTGATGTTGGGGTTGGGGGCTGGAATTGTTGGCCCTGGGTGTGGAAACCAAGATACTAACTACCCACAGGCCCCTCAGGCTCCCTGAAATCAACCTACATGACAGGTGTCGAGAGTAGCTGCAGTCTCAGGAACAGCCTGTGAGCTCCCTGGGTCCTGGAGGGTGCAGGATTTGTGGAACACTAGTAGATTTGGGGTGCTGGGTTGGGTTCCTCAAAATGCTGTCGTAAGTAAATAAATTGATTGTTGGAGAGTTTCTCAAGCTTTGCTTTGATGTCCTGGGTAGGGCTCATGAACTGTGGGCTAGACCCTATGAGATTATCCAGTGCCCCACCTCAGGAGGAAGTCAAGAACGGGTGGGGATGGTGTCCCTGGAGGCCTGGTTCCAGGGGGAAGGGGGAGACATGGGTGAATGAAGAGTTTCAGGCTACACATAGTAGTGGAATCAGAATCAAGTTTCTGAGTTAAGTACTGAAGTATTTCCTATTTGAGATGCTTCCTTTTGGCTTCTGAACCCCTTCAACCTGCTCTCTTTGGTCTCAGCACATCCTGCTTCCCAGCTTCCCCTTCACTGAAGGGTTCCCAGGCTCCTCTGCCTTGGCACCCAGTCATCCCTGATTCATTTTAGAGGGGAACAGTACTTAGAAACTGACCGTGGGCCTGGGGATGACTCCCTTGTCAGAGTGCTTGCTGTGCAAGCAAGAAGTCATGAGTTTGGATTTGTCATGTTAAAAAGCCAGGCATGGGCTAGGCCATGGTGGCGCACACCTTTGATCCCAGCACTTGGGAGGCAGAGGCAGGCAGATCTCTGAGTTTGAGGACAGCCTGGTCTACATAGAGAAACCCTGCCTGGGAGTGGGGGGGAAGCCATGGAGGAATCCTGGTATTGGGTGTACAGGCAGACCCCTGGAGCACACATGCCAGTGGGCTAGTTTAATCCTGAATCAGTGAGTTCCAGATTCAGTTGAGACCTTATCTCAAAAGGTAGAGGGGTGGCTCAGAAGTTAAGAGCACTGGCTGCTTTCCCAGAGGTCCTGAGTTCAATTCCCAGCACCTACATGGTGGCTCACAACCATCTATAACTGTAATTCATGAGATCTGATGCCCTCTTGTGGTATACATGCAGGAAAAAACACCCATATACATAAAATATGTAAATAAAAAAAGAACTTAAGCTGGGCGGTGGTGGCCCACGCCTTTAATCCCAGCACTCGGGAAGCAAAGCCAGGCGGATCTCTGTGAGTTTGAGGCCAGCCTGGGCTACCTAGTGAGTCCCAGGAAAGGCGCAAAGCTACACAGAGAAACCCTGTCTCGAAAAACAAAAAAAAAAAAAAAAAAAAAAAAAAAAGAACTTATAAAAAATAGAAAATTAGAGAGTGATTGAGGAAGACAGCTGAGGTTGACATCTGAACTGTAAATGCATACTCATGCCCATGCATACACACCAAACAGAAATGGACTTTGTGTCACACTTTACACTCCCAGGAAGTATGAGTAGCTGACAAAATGCATGATGTATAACTCTCTGACAACATTAGGACTGTGTATTAATACTGTAAAAGCCAGCCTGGCCTTCTTCCTTATTTGTACCTTTAAAACATTTTTTTCCCTTTGAAACAGGGTCTTAATATGTAGAAGGCTGTTTTGAAATTCACTGTGTAGATCATGATGGTCTTGAACTCAGGGATCTACCTGCTGGGATTAGAGTCATGCTCCACCATGCCTGACGATTTGAAACTTCTACATTTTCCTTTTTTGTTGTTTTTGTTTTGTTTTGTTTGTTGTTTCTTTGAGACAAGGCCTTACTAAATAGCTCCCACTGAACTAGAGTTATTTGGCTGGCCTCAGACTTGAAGCTGTCCTGGTGCTGACTCCTGGGAGCTAGGATTACAGCTTTTTTCTTCTCTTTCTCTTTTTTTTTTTTTTGGTTTGGTTTTTGTTTTATTTTGTTTTGTTTTTCAAGCCAGGGTTTCTCTGTGTAGTTTTGGTGCCTGTCCTGGATCTCACTCTGTAGACCAGGCTGTCCTTGAACTCACTCCCGAGTGCTGGGATTAAAGGCATGTGCTACCACTGCTGAGCTGCTTTTTTCTTTTTTAAAGGAGATCTCAGGGCTGGAGAGGTGGCTCAGCAGTTAAAAGCACTGGCTGCTCTTCCAGAAGGCCTGAGTTCAATTCTCAGCACCCATGTGCCACCTCATAACCACCTGTAGCTCTAGTTGTGGGGGATCTGACACTTTCCTGGCCTTTGTGGGCACCAGGCATACCATGCATGGTGCACAGACATACATGTAGGCAAAACACCTACACACTTTTTGAAGTTTTTTTTTTTAAATGAGATGTTACTATGTAGCCCAGGGTGGCCTTGAATTCAAGACCCTCCCACTTTGGCCTCCCAAGAGGTTCAGATAAAATGTCAGCACCCCATCCATCTTGTTTATTTACCTCCTTTGACAGTGAAAAGCTGACTTTCACATTCACCTCTCCTTTTTGTTTATTTTCAACACTGGAGGTTGGACTCTGCCTCTTCGTTTTGTACCTGAAGTAGTGTCAGACTTAACTTCCTGGGGGTTGGGGTGGTTTGGTTCAGTGGTAGAGCACTTGTGTTGCAAGTTAAAGGCCCTGGGTTTGGTCCTCAGCTCCAAAGGAAGGGGGCAGGGACAAACTTACTAACTGTATCCAGTTATCAAGCTGTGTGTGTGTGTGTGTGTGTGTGTGTGTGTGTGTGTGTGTGTGTGTGTGTGTTTATACTGTTCAAGGTGATTGTGTGGTTCTGGTAGGTTCATTTGCATTATGGGAGACTCGCCCAACTTATCTGGACTTTTCTTTGGGGACATATGAAGTAAGTAACCCAGCCTTCAGTCAAGGTCGGCCTCACTTAGAATCCACTGCTTGCCTCAGATGCATTCCAGTGGTCTCCTGTAGGTCCCATTAGCTCAAAGGGCTGCCTTACCCATCATTGTTAGACAGAAAGGAGATCCCAGCTTATCTCCCTATACACAAAGATTAGAACCTGCATCCAAGGGGGGTGCTGCTGCTTCACCCCACCTCTGTGAAACCTGCTGCAGATCGACCTCGGGTTCTCGGCAAGGCCTGGGTGTTTCAGAGGGTGGTAACTTAGAACATGAAGATGGTTCCATAAAATCTGCTGATCTGAGTCTGATGGAACCCAAGATAGAAAGAACAAACTCTCAAAAGTTGTCCTCTGACTCCAGTGCATGCTGTGATGTGTATGTTCCCACTCTTTTACACACACACACACACACACACACACACACACACACACACACACACACGCCTTTTTGTTTGTTTGCTTGTTTTGAGACGAAGTCTCTCTACATAGCCTAAGCTGTTTGGCCTCTGTCTCTCAAGTGCTGGAATCAAAGGAGTGCACCACCATGTCCAGCCCCACAATTTTAAAATGAAAAGATGGTGGCCCACAGAAGGGAAAGGGGATAAGTGAACAAAACAAGGCCAACAAGCAGGAGGAGCTCTTCAGAACCAGATGAGATGTGTCACCGAGGTGGGAGCTATGGAGGGATTTTACTGTGTCTACGATTATTTTAGGCATCAGGAAGTCAAGGTCATCCTTAGCTGCATAGTGAGTCACATGAGACCCTGACTGACTCAAAAACAACAAAAAGATTATTTTAGGCAACTAAAAATTTTGAGTCAGGGTCTTGCTGTGTAGCCTTGGCTGATCTCAAGCTCGTGGTCATCTTGCCTGAGCCCTCTGAGAGCCAGGATTACAGGTACGTACCACACTATACCTGGGTCTAGGATTATTGTAGGACCTCTGTGTCTTTATTTCCCAGCTGTCAAAATGAGGTGTAATACTCTGGAAATACACCAGGGGGACCTTTTCTACTGCTTTGACTAGACAGCGAGCACAGAAACCTTTACTAAGCATTTTCTCATAAATTGATCCTATGTAGTCACAGGATGTTCCCCAAGACATTTAGACCAGAGAAGGATGTTGCTCACTGGGCCATGTTGTGACAGACACAGGAACAGAACCAAGTCGTCTTCTGTGCTAATACCCACAGACTTTGGGGATGGACAGGTTCCTATCCTTTCATTTCTTGGTGGCATGTGCAAATGGGTAGCCTAGCACATGGAGGACTCTAAAAGCCAACCTGAGGCTGGGCTCAGTTGGTAGCATGCTTGCCTAGCATGCACCGAGTTCCAGGTTTGATCTTCAGCACCATATAAACCAAGTGAGGTGGTCTGTACATGTAATTGAAACACCTGGGAGGTGAAGGCGGGAGATTCAGAAGTTCAAGATCATTCCATGGTTGCACAGTGAGTTGGAGGACCACCTGGGATACACGAGAGCCTGTCTCAAACAGTGAAAAAGTTAAAGCCAGGTGCATGGCCCTGTGGTCACCCCATAGGCTGTAGTTCTGCTCTACCTAGCTATTTTTTCAGGGAAGGCAGATCTGAAAGGACAGAGATATATAGCCATGAGGCTTCATATACTCAGGCAGTGCTATCCTTCACCCTCTGTGGGTACCTCTCAGCACGCAGGGACAGGCTCTCAACAAAGCAGTCCTTGCCCATGTCCATGAGGAGTGTCTAAGCAGTATGGACCAGAAAGGAGTCATTGGCCACTCAGCAGGACTGTCCCTCACAAGTTGATTCACAAGATCATCCTTGAATGTCCTCATTGGAAGGCCTGATTTCACTAACAGCCATGCTGTGTAACAGATATGAGACCACCTCTGTCCCTGTGAATCTGGGAAGACCTCCTTTTAACTGTGTGAGATAGCCTTGGAGAGTCCAGGCACCCATCCCATCTAGATCCCACTCTCCAAGGCTTGACCAAATTCAGATTTCCTGAGTCTTTTCCTAGCACTACAGAACCCAGATAAACGTGTATGTGTGAATCTCATATGTGTCAGAGTACATGTGTCCGTGTATGATATATATGTGCATCTGAGTGTATGTATATGTATGGGCTGTGTGCACATGAGTACACATTGTGGGGGTGTTGCGTACATGTGTAAGTGAGGGGGGAGGTAGCTACTGGAACCTGGACCATAATTTTTTAAACTAGCCAATGCCCATGTGGGACCTTTTGCAGATATCTGGGTTCTTTCCAGTCCCCCCACTCCAAGAACTCAGGTACTTTAATGTTCCTGTTCATACAGGGCCCATTCTCACAAAATCTGCCCTCCAGATGCTCAGCAGTACCTTCCAGGGCTGGCGTACTGACAACATACATACTCTGCACTTAAAGAGGTCATTGCATTTATTGTATGCCTGTGTCTTGCACTGTCCCCAGGTAAGCCCGCTGCTTGTTTGGGAAAGGGTGTGTTTTTGCAGGGACAACATGGGCTCTTGGCATGTCCAGTCTTCCCTGAGCTCTGAGAGCACTGCGAGAGGTTCTAGTCCTTCAGTATCACAGAGGATGCAGACTGAGGAGCAAGGAAGCCAAGGGGACCAGCAGGGCCCCCATCTGGAGGTGGATGCTGGAGGCTTGGGAGTAGCCATAATGTGTCCTGCAGGAGCCGCCCAGCTCTTCCAGGGGGATAGGCTCTTCCTCAGGAACTTGCATGTTATTGCTTACCTAGAGACAGACCCAAGTTAGGGAGCCTGCCTTGTGGGTGGGGGAAGGGCAGCAAACCCAAATGGCCACTTTCTCACCTGTTCAACTTCAGAGAAGACCCGCAGCAGGTTGTTAGCCAGTACACCTCTGACCTCTGTGTCTGTCCAGTTCCTCCTGAGAAGCTCCGCTATCAGGTCTGGGTACTTGGAAACATCCTCCAGTCCCTTGGGAAGCCTATGCCAAGACCAAGAGGACCACACATTGCAGACTGGACACTCTCCAGTCATATGAAGGCCAGAAGAGCAGGCTTGCAGCAAAATGCCCTGCACTGTGCTCAGGACACACTTCACCTCCTCTGTCCCATCAGCACATATCAACATAGAACAAGATGTCACTCTTACTCTGTAACGCCATCATAGTCTCCTCCAAGGCCCACAGCCTCAGCGCCTGCCACCTTCTTGATGTGGTCCAAGTGGTCTGTAGGGAGTAGCAGGTATGGGTCCTAAGCAAGGCCCTCCCCAGCTTGGTCACTGTGTGGTCATATCCACTTACCAGCCACTTGAGACAGGGTGGCATCCTTTGAGCAGGACACAAACATACTGTAGAAGTTGACCATCACCAGACTCCTCGTCTTGTTCTGCTCAGAGAGGGGTGGGGAATGAAGGTTGGAGAGGGCCCGTAGGAGACAAGGGGCTCCCCTTCACTTCTCAGATCCCTTACCACCAGCTCGAGGATTTCATCAGGCACATTCCGCCTGTGTGGACACACGCTGTAGGCTGAGGAGTGGCTGAAGATGACTGGGGCCTTGGACAGCTGCAGCGCATCCCTCATGGTGTCCACAGACACATGGGACAAGTCAATCATGACCCCCAGGCGGTTCATCTCCTTCAGCACTCTCTACGGGGAGACAGGATTGGGTACACCTCACAGACACTCTGAGCTTGGGGCGTGGGAGAGGCAGCACTGGATAGGTGTTAATTAGCCCTCTAGTGGCTGGAGGTTGTGGGGTACTCAGGATCCAGCATTCTGAATGCTCAGGGGTGCCAACAGACTCAACCCTGGAAAGGAGCACTGTTAGCTCCGTGTGACTGAGGTGTGACACTGCGCTGGACACCTTCCTAGCCCTCTGTCCTTTGGGGACTGTAGTCCTTCCCCCTCACCTTCCCAAACTCTGACAGTCCTTGGCTCTCAGCTTCGTCATCTCCTCTGTCCACCATCCAGTTGTCAGACCTGAAGAGAAACACACGTGTTCAGGGAGCAGGTCAGGAGTGTCACCCTCACCTGCCTAACAACCTGGCCTGGAGCTCAGGAGAATTCTGGGCATGAGTGAGGTCACGTTGGCTCTCCCCTTCTTACCCCATCCCGGAGCCTTCACAGAGGGACCCCTTACCAGGGTGTGTTGCAGTTGTGGGTGAGGGTCAGGTAGCGCATGCCCAGATGGTAGAGCGTCCGCAGGACACCCAGGCTGCTGTCGATTAAGTGACCACCTTCCACACCAATCAGACTGGCCACTTTCCCCTCCTGAAAAGCCTGTTGGATACCTACGAGAACAAAGGGGCGGGTGGCACTAAACACTCGGGTTTCCAAGCCCCACCCTCTACTAACGACCATGCCTGGCAGGAGGGCATCAGGGCCTTGGTGGGACACTACCTGAACTTTTGGTGACACACAAGAAGGTCTCAGGATAGAGTTGGCACATGCGGTGAATGACATCCATCTGTTCCAATATCCTTTTCACAGCGTCTTTGTTTTGGGTGTCACAAGGCAAGTATGCGGACCAGAACTGGGGGACCAAGGGGAAGAGCTGATAGCCCAGACCACTGGTATCTGAGCCTACCCCAGCATACATGTGGGTCTTCTCTCCTGCCCCTTTGGAAGCCCTGGGGCCTGGTCCAGATAGGTGTGCCCTGCCAAGGCCTGTAGCCCAGGGGACCAGGAGGCATGCTTCTCTAACGCAGGCCAAACCTAGACAGTCCCACAGGGAAGATAGGGGGAGACCCCAGTACAGAACAGATGGGAGAGCAGAGGAAGTACCTGGCCCCCGACAAAGCCAGCCCTCAGCTTCGGGATGTTGGTATGTGTCCCAGTCAGTGTGTTCAAGTTGGCCTCCGAGTTGTTCAGCCTGTTGTTGAACAACTTCAGCAGTTGCCAAGGCAAGTCGTTGTGCCTGGAGGGAAGAAGGGTCAGGGAAGTCTGCTTGGGCCTGTCGGCTTCTGAACCAGCTGGCTTCCAGACTGCCCTTCTCCAGTTCAAAATCCCACGGCTCAAGACTATCATGCAGACCTCAGAGGTGGAACACCTCTGCTTTGACTACACCTGCACACCGGTGAAATTCTTGATTGCACTCCAGGCCAAGTGACCATGAGCTGAGTATGGCTAGGCTGGCCTTCTTATGCGCCCCCACCTCAACCCCCAGGCAGGAGGAGAGGGCTGGGTCTGGGGGCTGGGAACCAATGCAGGTAGCTTATAGGGATATGACATTTTCAGTTCAAAGATTAAATTTGCCCCTTGAAGGAAAGCCGTGACACATAGGGAGTAGCCTGGTCTCCATCCTTCTGGGGAGTGAGGCGCCACTCATAGGATTCAGGCTCGTCTTTGTCTCTATTCCTAGGCAAACCGCAGCTCGCCTTTGGCCAGTTCACCTGACTCCAAAGGGCTTTGATCCTCTGAGTTCCACGGCGTTCCAAGGGAGCCAGTGCTTTCATGGAGGAAGGAGAGGGCCAACAGCCAGAACCTGGGCTAGCACAAGGGCTGTTCGTCACCTCTGCCTCTGCTGCCACAGGGCCTGAGTTGTCACTGAACTTCAGCAGAGTCCTCCAGCAGCCAGGGCAGGCTCACTGGAGTCGAGGCTCAGGCCCGGGAGAGCGCTTGCCACAGATCTGCACTGTGCTGGTTTGCACGCACGGGACTGCTGAGGAGGCATCCACAGCGTGCTATCAGTCCTGTGGCTGCAGCCTGTGTTCGCTGGGCCCTCCAGGCCCCTGTAAGGTGGGCAGAGACAGTCGCCCCTCCCCAGCTCTGGCTTTGTCCTCATTGTCCACTCCCATCTCCAATCCCAGTTCCTTTTTCCTACACCTAGGCTTCGGTATCTGTAACATGGGGTACCTTGGTATCCTCCCCAGAGAGTGCATTATTAAGGTAAATAAGTAACTATTAATGTAGTCATTTGGATCTGTCCGGAGAAATGCTTTGTTAGGCATCTTCATTCTTTTTTGTTGGTTTGTTTTTCAAGACAAAGGGTTTCTCTGTGTAACAGCACTAGCTGTCCTGGAATTAGCTCTGTAGACCAGGCTGGCCGGACCTTGTAGAGATCCGCCTGCCTCTGCCTCCTGAGTGCTGGGATTGAGGTTTGTGCCACCACCTCTCAACAAGTCTTCATTCTTATCAGAGCTTCTACAAAAACAGGACAGCTGTCCATCACTAGGCAATGTCATAAAGGCCTCACTGAGGCACACATACACAGTCCCTTATCCAAATGCCATTATGAAACACATAGGTTTTTTTTTGAGGGATGGTTTCTTTTGAGACAGGGTCTTACTATGTAGCCCTGGATAGCCAGAAACTCTCCATGTGGCCCAGACCAGCCAATAACTTTCTGTGATCTTCAAGCCTTCTACATGTTGAGATTACAGGCTTATGCCATTGTACCAGTCTGTTTGTTGTTTTATTATTATTTAGATTGATCTATTTCACTTTATGTGTATTTTATTTTTTGCTAGCATGTATGTTTGTGTGTGTATCATGTGTGTGCCTGGTGCCCACAGAGGTGAGAAGAGGGTACTGGATCACCTGGAACTGAATTTACAGATGGCTGTAAGCTACTATGTGGGTGTTTAGAATCGGACCCCCAAGCCAGACAGTGGTGGTGCACGTCTTTCATTCCAGCACTCGGGAGGCAGAGACAGGCAGATCTGTGAGTTCAAGGCCAGCTTGGTCTATAGATCGAGTTCTAGGTCAGCCAGGGCTGCACAGAGAAACCCTTTCTTGAAAAACAAAACAAAAAAAATTTAATATAAAAAATGACCCCTGTGTTCTCATTTCATTTGGTGGCATCTCTCCATCCTTCCATGAGTACACCATAAACAGGAATAAGAAAATTGAGAAGTGACGTCAGGAATTGTTGAAGTAAAGCCCTAAACCCAAACCAGATCTATTCAAAGGGATTGGCCAGGAGCATTTCTTCAAGAAGATTGGAGCCGCACACTGCCTGGCCTGGGACGTGCTGATTACTGCATAGCACCAGCTCCTCCAGCGGCATCTGCACTCTGTGGACCATAACCACAAACGAAGGTTGGCTGCTGAGGAGTTGAGAAAACTCCGTGTGGCTAAGAGTGTTCTAAATAACAAACATATAGTGAAGATGCTGGAAAAATACCTCAAGGGTGAGGATCCTTTTGCCAATGAAGCAGTTGATCTTGAGACAGAAGGAGATGAAAATGTAGGAGGGGAGGAGAAGGAGGAGACAGCAGAGGAGGTCGCTGCAGAGTCTTAGCAGAGGTGATGACAGCAGCAGTGAGAGCGGAAGAGGGTGAGGACAGCCAGCTGCAGAGCATGATGAAGTCCTGGCTGAAGTGGAAGGCTCTGTGGACACAGCGGAGACCAGTAGCGACCCGCACACTGAAAAGCTGCTGGAAGAGCAGGCCTGCGAAACAGCATCTGAAAATGGGAACACCACAGACAAGGCCCGAAGTGAGGCCGCTGAGGCCAGAAGTGAAGCGGTCATGGCAGCAGCAGAAGCAGAGGGCACCATACCTGTCACAGCTATCCCAGGAATCCTGGATGAGGAAGGGGACGAATTGACGCGGACTCTGCAGATACTCCCACAGAGTGACCCTCTCTTCCCTGCTTCAAGGGATGAGTTATCTCTTTGGTTTATAAGCAGTACTAGGGTGTGTGTGATTTGGTGGAAAGACTCAGCCATTTCCTTCCCAAGGTACCTCAAGGGCTGATGCCATACAGGGGATGGCTTCCCACCTCTGTTAGAATACCAAGAGGTAAACCATTTTCCCAAGTGGCCTTTGATGGCTGTGTGTGCGCTGCAGTTAGAATAATTAAAGTAGATCTTCCTGATATTTGGTTTAAAAAAAAAGATCCACACCCCAGTCCTCCACAAGAGCAGCCACTGCTCTTAACCACTCAGCCATCTCTCCAGCCCCTTATTTCTATTTTCTTTTTTATTTGTTTGTTTTTGTTTTTCAAGACAGGGCCTCTCTATGTAGCTCCAATTGTCTTAGAACTCTGTAGACCAGGCTGGCCTCAAACTTCCAGAGATCCACCTGCCTCAGCTTCCTGAGTACTGGGATTAAAGACGTGTGCCACTGTGCCTAGAGCTGTTTGTGTTTTTAAGCAGGGCCTTTCTTATAACCCAGACTGGACATGAGCTCATTCTGGAATCCAGCCTGGCCCTATGCCTGCAGTGACTGACCCTTTAGCCTCAACCTCCCAAGTGCTGGGATTACAAGTGGATGCAGCTACACCCAGCATCACGTGACAATCGACTTAGGTTTGTGACCAAGTACTAGGTCACCTTCCACCAATCATTTCTCCTTCACCCTGACCCCATCCACTCCCAGTCATGGCTTTTCCAGAGCCAGCCAAACCAGGAAGCTCCTTTGGAAAGCTCAGGGAATTCGCCCCTCCCTAGGGCTGGTGCCCAAGCCATCCCTCAGAAAAGGGATGCACAAGCTTTAGTCTCTGCACGTGAAGATCACTCCCAGAAGAAGGTCCGGGATGGGCTGGACTGCCTTCGTCCCTCTTACCCTACCCTTTGCACTTGGCACAGATTTATTATGATACACTTACTATATGGACAGATGAATGGGTATGGGCCAGCCAAGGCAGCCTTGCCAGGTCTCTGAGGCAGGGCTAGGTAGGCTCCAGGAAGGGGACTTTAATCTTTTGCCTGAGGACACTTACAGCCTACCTAAGAAATTCATCTCCATCGTGGAGGCTGGGAAGGGGTAGAGCACTTGAATGGGACTCTAGATACCTCAGGAGCCCCCTGCCATACTTGGAACCACTCTGCCCTCTTTCCTCATCCCCTCTCCACCCTCTTTGGGAAGACAAAATGGGAGCACAGGACTCCTGTCTCGGAGAGAACAGGGCCACCTCCGCCAGGTCAAACTGCAGTTCTAGCCTCTGTGTGCCTCTGGGATCAAGGGTGCCGGTGGGAGGTCCATTAGAGTCTCCCACAATAACGCAATGGAGAGTGATTGGTCAGCAGGGGCAGGCAGATATGATAGCTAGAAGTAGAGTGACCATGCTTCAGCCGGGAGAGGACAGATGGGAAGGAGCCGGTAAAAGGTCTTCAAGCAATGTCAGAGGGTTCAGGCAGTGTGAACTGGACATGTGGGACATCTCCACATGCAAGGAACAAGAGAGGCACTGGCATTTGGCATTTGGCTGGGCACGAGATGGAGGAGAGCCGGAAGGATTGCTCAAGAGGGCGGGGTAAAGCCACCCTCGCCTCAGCTTTTCAGCCGAGACTCAAGTAAGGGGCATGGATCGTTCCCTCAGACATATGAGTAGAGAGTTGGGAGACCTCAGAATCCCCCAGACACAACCAAAGTTGGAGTTTCAGGAGCCCTGGGAGCCGGTCGGGATGTTAACTCCTTCCTTCCCTGCCCTCTTTTGATGAAACCTTTTAGGTCCTAAGACTCTCCACCAAGAAGCCGAGGCCAGAAGAAGACAAGAACCATGGTACAGTAGGGAAACTGAGTCCCCAGTAGAGGTGTGAAGGCTTCTGGCCCTTTCAGGCACCTCAATAGGTAGCTACTCACCCATCAATGACCGGTGTAGTCTTCATGATTTCCTCTGCCTTGTTCCGGAATGAGGTGGAAGCACAGACGGCCAGCAGAGGCCAGAGCCACCAGATGACCAACATTACAAGGTCCCCAGGGATCTGCTTCCACAGCTGCCTTGGCACCCCTGTGCTGGCCTATACACAGAAAAAGAAAAAGAAAAAATAAAACCTGTCTAAGGGCCAGATGGAGCTGCTGTGTCTGTCAGGAGAAAAGACAGAGGCCTTTGGTCCAGGTAATTAAGACTGTGAGTCCTGTTTATAACACCCAGTGTTCAATGAGTAACCACTTCATTCCCTTTCAGGATAGGTAGCACAGATAAGTCCATACTGGGTGTTGCTGTCTTGGCTAGGCGGAGGTATAGAAAGACCCTGGGATTCCAGATCCTGGGAGGAGCTCCAAATGGGCTAGCACAAGGCAGTTTCTTTGTCATCAGGCTTGCTGGCACATCTGATCCCGGAGGCTTGGTACCTTTATGTAGGCCTGCCTTTGGGGCCAGTTCACTCAAAGTGCCTGAATTCTGACAGGCCAGGATTACAGTATCCACTAAAGATCCTCCTGATGCCTACCCTCCTCCAGGCAATACCTGGTGCTTCCTTTGCCCCTGGCCCTGAGAAGAAAGGCCATTTCCTCAGCAGGTGCCCAGGCTCCCGGGCCTCAGTTTCCCTCCTGTTGACAGCACCTCAAATGGTTGTTGGGGAGACTGGGTCAGGTAGCAGCTATCAATGTACCTCACCACTGGAGAAGAGCCACATTTATGTCATCTGCCGACCTCCCACAGTCTCTTGGCAAAGAGGCCCCAAGAATCCTTAGTACCAGGACCCTATACAGAAAGCGCCACTGTCCGTGTACCTCTGTGGTATCTGAGTCATCCTAGGTGTCCACACAGGCTACCCCCCTGACCTGTTGCAGACAAGAGGGACTCGGAGGCCTCCTGCTCTGATAGCTGCCACAGTTCCTGGGCTTGCAATGTGATCTGTGTTTGTGTTTTAAGGTTGTTGGGTGGGGGAGGGGGACAGGAAAGAACTTGCAGGGTAAGATACTGCCTGAGGCTGGACTGGAACTCACTTTGTACTCAGACTGGCATGAAACTTCTAGTGATCTTGCTGCCTTAGTCTCCCAAGTGCTGACATTACAGCCCTGCACCTCCACACCCCAGGCCTTCACTACGTTTTCCAAGTTATTGTTCTTTCTTCAACCCCTACAATTAGCCCGTTCATTTTTCCGTTACTCCTTTGCTAGCATTTTCTCTCCTTGTTTAGCAGGCTTACATAATCCTGTGTACCTTGCAGAATCCTTAGCGCCCACATCATGGTCCACCACATCCCTTTAGGAACAGTACACCGTGGATTCATTTGCTTCCTCCTCCTATTTTCTCTTCTGGTATTTTGCTTGTCTGCAATTCTTCTTCGGGTAAAGTCTCCTGAAATACTGTTGTCAGGTCTGCGTTCCCATCCTCACTGAATGAGCCTAGCAACCCCTCCCTATTGCTTCCAGCACCACAGTGTAGTGTCTGGACCATTCTGGAAATGCTGTTTGAGCTCTGGGTCTCCACACCTGGGAGCATCTCTTTATGATGCTTCCCCCGGAAGGACCGAACCTTCTGTTTAGACCTGCCTGCCTCTTGCTTATGTACAGCTTCCCATGTGTGAATTCATATTTGTTGTTGTTGAGATTGTCTTGTGTCACCAGGACTGGCATTGAACTCTTTTGGTTGTTGCTGTTTTGTTTTCGAGACAGGGTTTCTCTGTGTTGTCCTGGCTGTCCTGGAAGTCACTCTGCAGACCAGGCTGGCCTGGAACTCTGAGTGCCTCTGAACACTCTGCCTCCTGAGTGCTGACAAAAAAGGCGTGCACCACCATAGTCTGGCTTGGCCTTGGACTCTTAGCCTTCTGGCTTTGTCACCCAAGTGCAGGATTATACAAGTACACCACCGCACCCATCTTGGATTGTTAAAAACTACTTTTCAATTTTCTCCTCTCATCCCTGTATTGGTTTAAAAGCCCTAAAAGGGCTGGGGAATGTTGCTCAGTGGTATAGCATTTGCCTAGAATATATAAAGCTAGGGTTCCACTTCAGGTGCAGAAAACACAAAAACAAAATAGTTGGCCTTGTGGGTTTCCAGTTCAAATCCTGGGTTCCTATACTGTTGGTCCACTCAGAATTGTATCAGTTGGTCAGTTTCTCAGCCTCAGCTTCCTTGAAACTGAGAAGTCATTGTGTTACCTCCTCATTGGCAGGAAAAGTTCGACAGTGATTCTAACCTAACGCTGCGACCCTTCAATGCAGTTCCTCAAGCTGTGGCGACCCCCACCATGAAGTTATTTTCCATGATGCCGCGTAGCTGTAATTCTGCTATTTTTATGAATTGTAATATAAATAACTGAGATGCAGGATATCTGATATGAGACCCCTCGGTTGTAAGACCTTGTCTTTACAAACTGTGTCTTACTGTTTGTTCTGAACTTCTGATTGTCCCATGCTCTCCCACTGGGTGCCGTTCTCACAGTCTTCCAGGCTCCTGATACTCCAGTCTCCCCTCACCACCTCGATCCCTTCTTCCCTCCCAGACGCTCTCATCCGACTTTGCCTCCTTCAGGATCCCTGGCTGCCAGCTGGGAGCCTACAGCTTCCACTTACCATCTGCACTTTAACTGCTCCTCCTCTTTGGCTTAGCCTCTTACTTGATCAGGACAAGTCCTCACAACATTCTCTGGCAGCGGGTGTGTAGGGCTCCATCTCTGAGCTTTTACAAGCCTGCATTATGTCTATTCAGCTTTCACACCAGGTCAACAGTTTTGCTGGATGTGCAGTTCTGGGGTGTAAATCATTTCCCCATGATCTTGAAGGCTCTGCAGTCTGTCTCACTTGAACTTTTGGTAGGAACAACATCAGATCAGCTGATACAGAAATAATAACTTATTACTCTAGTTCTTTGTAGATGGCATGCTTTTTCTTCTCTGGACATTATCACCTCTTCATCCTGACAGTTCTGTGATTTCTCAATGAATGACATGCTTTTGAATCTCCTGTATCTTCCAACTCATTAATTGAGAGTGACCTTGAATTTAGGATCTTCCAGCCTCCTACTGCTCAGTGTGGGATTACAGGTATGTGCCAACACACCTGGTTTATGAGGCACTGGGAATAGAGTCCTCGAGCTTCATGTGTGCTAGGAAAAGACTCCCCCAGTTGAAGTACATCTCTAGCTCCCTCTTTTATGGACATGTTCATTCATACATATGTTACACTTGGTTCGTATTTGCCCCCACTGCCCCTCCCAGCCTTCTTTTCACCTTTCTTGTGGGTGTGTCTATGTGTAGGTGGGTGTGTGTTTGTGTGTATGCAGGTACACATGCGTGTGCAAGTGATGTAGCCTACAAGGCTAGACCATTTTGTTTTTGGAGTGAGTGAAGTGGAACCCTAGCTTCGGGCATCTGAAGCTAGAGGGCAGCCTTTTTTGAGAAAGGTCTCTCACTGGTGTTGTTCCCCGGGAACGGGATTTTCGAGACGGATCTCTCACTGGGACCTGGGGTTTACTGATTCGGCTAGGCAGGCTGGCCAGTGAGCACCAGTGAGCTGCCTGTCTGTGATTCTCTCACACAGCGTTTTATGTGAGGGGTAGGGATCAAACTCAGGTCCTCATGCTTATGTGGCAAATAGTTTACCTGCTGAGCCATCTCCCCACACCCTGCTTTTCATTCTGAGGTGGTGACTTAGCTGGCCTTGGCCTTGAACTTTCAGTCCTCCTACCTAGGCTCACACCCCATGATGCCCTCCCTGCCTTGTTTCAGGTTTTCGTGTGACTGTGTGTGTGTGTGTGTGTGTGTGTGTGTGTGTGTGTGTGTTTCTTTTTCTGTGCCATTGGGTGACTTCCTCTCTTTGTCTTCACGTTTGACTTCAGAAATTATATATCCAACTTCCCAAGACTGCCTTCGCGCTCTCCCCCTTGGCATTCTGCTCTGGTTACGAAAGCCACATCCGTTTGCAGCAACACTATTTTCTTTTGTTCCCTTGGTTTACTGAGTGAACTCCAGCCTCTGTTTTCCTGTTTTCTGGAGCTTCCATTGATTGCACTGACAGCATTCCATGAGCAGCTGGCAAGCCCTGTTGCTCCCTTCCTGAGGTTTAAGGCTAGAGCAATGGCAAGGCGGGCTGGGCCGGGCTGTGTGGGCTCCTTCTCAATTTCGGCTTAAATGCAACAAAAGGAGCCCACCACAGCCACAGCGTCCTTAAAGTGGGCCAGAAACACTGTCGAGAAAGGCTGTCCTGGTTCTGGAATATTCCTGTCTCAGGGATGTCTCTTAATATTTTCCTTCTTCCTTGACTGGGTTATAGTTCTCTCTGTCTGTCTCTGTCTCTCTCTCTTTTTCTCTCTCTCATCTCATCTCTGGCATTTCCAGAATCCCAGTGTCAATCAACTCCAACTTCAGCTATCTGCACCATCTCTACTGGGTTGGGGAGCCTCCCTTCAGTCAGTCTGTAGACACTCTCCACAGGGCTCGACCCTTCACAGATTTCCTCCCTCACACCTCTCCTTCCCACAGTGTGCTGTGACCTTTGCCTTCTGACCAACCCTTTCTGCTCTCCTGGTATTGCAGATTCTTCTCGAATTTTTCCCTTCCTTCCTCTTGATGGTTAAGAACAGGAGGCTATACACATATCCTGCTGATACCTCCTAGAGGATTCAGTGGGAGCAGGAGCTGGAACTATGTTTGTTTCCGTTTTGACTTGGTGTGGGGTGGCTTTTTTAAAAATTTTGTTATGTTTAGTTTGGCGTTTTGTTGTTTTTAAAACAGGATCCCATTCTGCAGCCCAGGCTGGCCTTGAACTCTCAGTGATCTCAGTCTTAGCCTCCCAGGAGCCAGGATGACAAGCCTAAGTCTCACATGATACTATGTCTGTTCTTAATTGCTATTTCTTCCACTGGTCCGAATGTCTTGCATGGCAGGGTCTCTGGTGCCCTCACATTCTTGACTGGCCTAGATGCTTCCCCATGGAAAGAGCCAGGACCTGACTGGGCGGCAGCAGTCTGGAGTGTGTTTGGCCTGATTCCATACATACAATCACTACAGGAAACAGGTACTGGCATTAGGAGCACCAGCTTTAGACCAAGACAACCCTAGTTTAGGTTCCTGGATGTGATAGATCCAAATATCCCTGATACAGCTGTGCCCAGACCTCCCCAGACTGTACCTGTCACCACTCGACATTGACACAGCTCCCTGGGGATCAAGCTAACAGTCCTGATGCACAGACAGCAGCAGGCCAGAAATCAAGTGGCTTCTCTGGGTCATCCAGTTCTTTTTTTCTTTTTACATTTTTGCTTGTTTATTCTCTCTCTCTCTCTCTCTCTCTCTCTCTCTCTCTCTCTCTCTCTCTCTCCCCCCCCCTCTCTGGCTGTCTGTGTCTCTCTCTATGTGTACATGTATGTTGCATATCTGTATATATGTACATGCATGTGTGTGTGTGTTTCAGACACTGCTTTCTACCTGCCTTGATGATCCCTTCTCAAGAGATCTACACCCAAACCTTGCTTCAGGTTTTGCTTTCAAACTTACAGTTGGCCTTGAACGACATCCCTTTATTCTATGCACAGGATGGTGTTACTCATTAGAAAGACATGCTCACTTACCAAAAGCAGAAGAAACACAGTAAATAAACACACAGTGCCTAAACAGTGCTGTTCAATCCCAGCCAGAGCCAGAGAGGACAGGCCACAGGAGCACCACAGGGAGAGTTCACAGTGCATCCGTGAACCATTTCCCAACCCAGGAAATGTGCCACATTGACGGGGCACCCCTGGAGTGACCAAGTTCTGACACTGAAGCCCCTGGAATAAATTACTAGCCAGGGCTTATCACAGTTCCTTATACCAAGCCACATGACGTGGGACCATAGGAAGCTGCCGCTAAGCTTCTCTTGTAACCTGAGACCCAGATGGGCTAACTTGACCCTGATCATGCCACCAGGCAGCCACAGAGCAGATGGGGTAAGTGCATAGCAGCACAGAGACCTCAGATCTGTGACTCCACGTCCTCCAATACACACAGGTCACGGAGCACGTGCAAACACAAAGACATCTGAACTACATCCACACGGTTACCACTCACACACAGCAAAAACACAGACAGACTCCACAGACATGTTTCTAAATGTACATTACAAGTGTACTCCCTTGTAAACACCATCCACAGCAAACACATGTGGACACATACATCCATGTTTGATTGTTACTCTCTGTACAGAGGGATCCATGCAAACACAGGTCTACCAGGTCCCACACATTTTTCACAGATCGGCACAGACAGAAACCCTTGGGCACACCCCAAACAAGCAGTTCCAGATGTGTGGACAAGCTTATGAATATATGTGTGACGTTTTCCATACATATTAAACAAACATATACTCAGATGCCTAGACAGCTACACATGTGCCCACATAAGCCTGTCATCTCTCCACATAAGACTCGGAGGCCTCACACTCTGCATATGGCCCTGTCACATTTACCTGTGGCCCGGGGTGGTCACAGCCAGCCACTCTGGGTAGTAGTTGGTTCCTAGGCCCACTCATGTGCCTGAGTGCTGCATTCAGTTTCCTATGACTACTTGTGGATTCTGGAACCTAGGGCCCCCAAATGAGCTTCCAGGAAGTCCGCACGTGGAGTGGCGACCCGAATGTCATCTATCCTGTCCTTTTCCCCAGAGTTTGTCACTGGGTCACAGATGGCCCAGCAGACCAGCCTGTCTCCCAGCTGCATACCAGGCTGATATCTGCACAGAAAGATCCCCCCAGACAGCTGAATTTTCAGGCCCAACAGCCAAGCCCTCACTCGGACCTCTGTCCCCAAAGCCTAGCTCCCTCCCCGGGGGCCATGTCGTGAGGTGTCTCAGGCCACCTGAAGAACAGCTTTCCCTCCCATCGCCTCCAGCTCATCCTCGGGTTGGTGAACTCTTCATATCTCTCCTCATCCCTCCCAGGAGTCCTGTACGTCTCCTGGTGAACTGCTCCCCCAAGTCATCTGTCTCTTTTGTCGCCCCAGCCTTGCACGCCCTGGCTGCATCTAAAAAGGTCCTGCTCTTAGCTTCATCCTCCCCCTCCGCCACACTGTCCTGGGCATCCAGATGCAACACTTGTTCTGCCTGGGGCTAACGAGGCCCCCCTGTCCGTCACCTGAAAGCTCTCAGCCTTGGGAACCCTCTCCCTTCAAGGTGTTGCATGATGTCGCTTACGGGACCCACAGACACTGCTCCCTCTCTGTAGGTTTCCCCTGCTCGCTCGTGGGATGTTTTCTACCCAGAAATGGAAGAGACTTTCTGTACCTCATTATTGCTTGGCCTCTACCCAGGTCTACTTCCCAGCACCCCAACACTCACCACAGGCACACGCAGGTCAGGGGGTACAAATGTAGCTTCAGTCCTGTGGCTGAAACCCAGAGAGACAGACAGCCTGCTCCCGAGTTCTCCAGCTTTGAAGGGCCACCTCTTTAAAAGGGAAACTCCCCGGGGCTTCACGATGTGCCAAGGAGAGCAGACAGGGCTAATGCCTCACACATGCCGGCTGTTCCTTGTCTCTGAAAGGCACGCACGCCCTCAGTAATGAAGAACATCCGGTGGGATCCGGGTCTCTGGGTCAAAAATCTGCAGGGTCAACAAGCCTTTGGGGCCACAGGCAGTCTTGGGCTCTCCACCTCAGAGGTCGTGGCATCAGTATCAAGTTATCTGAGCTATGCACCAGGTTAACGAAGTTAGGCTTCAGGTTAACTGAGTTAAGAAGCCAGAGGAGGCGTCTGGGCTGTGGGCTTCAGAGTGGATGCATGCTCTTGGGTTCATTGTGCTGAGCTCAATGTTCTGAGGTAGCCTTGGGACTTGGAGCCACATGTTTTCCTCCACTTTCTGATCCCTTATCACGCCACTCATTACTGCCGGACAAATGACCTGTGCTTTCTAGTTGGGAGAGTTTCTTCCCCAACCTAGGAATGAACCAACAGCACTAGGGCCAGTCCTGGGGGCCCCTGAATCCTTTTTTCAAACAAGCAGGGCTGAATTTTCTCCCTCCTCGCCATAAGGAGAACCAGAAAGCAACCTCAGATTGGAATGTTCTGGCAGAACTACAGGCCTTTCGAAACTGTGGGAGGGTCTGGTGACTTGTGAGCCAGAGACTAGGCTTCGGAGTGGCTTCAAAATTCTGTGGTGACAGAGAGCAGAGCATCCCTGGTGGGCTCTGGAAGATGGGAGGAAAGGCCAGGCCACTCGCCAGCTCCACCTGGACAACCTGGCTAGCCAGTGATGCTATTCAGACCCCAGGTTTCAGAAGGGGACAGGCACAGTGGAGGAGCCTCAGATGCAGACTGGGGACCTCCCCATCCTAGGTGAGGGGGTCTGGAGAGGAGTGGGACACAGACAGGGACAAACCATATCCTGTTCTCCCTCTGGAGTCAATTAACCTTAGCCACCCAGTGCAGAGACCCCACTCTGTGGGTACAGGGGTGGGCCAGGATCAGGACCAGGGAGAAGAGGCTGGGGAGAGCCCTTGTCCTGGAGGAGGTGAG
The DNA here is from genome assembly GCF_004664715.2 of Peromyscus leucopus. Taxonomy (NCBI): domain Eukaryota; kingdom Metazoa; phylum Chordata; class Mammalia; order Rodentia; family Cricetidae; genus Peromyscus; species Peromyscus leucopus. The sequence goes on along the minus strand of NC_051067.1, from coordinate 125,890,239 downwards.
GGCTCTGGATAAGGGCCTGGCAAATGGATCTAGCCCACATTTGGATAGCTTTGGGGTCCCTCCTGAGTCCTTAGTTCTTTTAGGGGTTGTCAGGTGAAGTCCCCAAGTGCCCTACTTCTACTTGGGGGGTCTGTCTCCTTGCACAGTTAGGAGCTGGGTGGACAATGGGGCTAGGAAAGGATGAAGGCACATGGCCTCCTGTTCCTGCTGGTACCCTGGGAAGCTCACTAATCTTTCTGAAAGTCCTTGAAGAGAAAACACCTTAGCATGCTGTTAAACCAGGAGCACCTCGTAAATGGCCACCAGCAAATGGCCTCAGGACCAGTACTAGGACTCCAGCTCCTGTGGGGATGTGGCTGCAGGAGGCTTACCACTTGCCTGAGTGGGCATCTGGGGGAAGGCCCACAAGGCCTATTGGATGGTTACAGCAGTGCTCAGGAGCACTGAGAAGCAGCCCATCTACACCCTGGAACGCCCAGAGCTGCCTTAAAGCCCTGTCGTCACCTTGAGGTCTTAGTTTTAGCTTTGATACTTTTTCACAAGCAAGTCTGATGCCTGTGCGTTATCTGCCCCAGCTTGAGGTGACTGCCTGGGCAGAGCACCAAAGTGGCCTCCTCGTCTGTCTTCAGCACTGCAGACAGGGTAACTTCCTGCTGCTGAGCAGACAGCCTGAAGCCTCGAAGACAGACATGGCCTCTGTCTCTAGAAGTGTGCTCAGTGTAAGTGCGCATGCTACCTGAGCAACGACTCTTGCTCCTACAGGAGCTTTGTGTGTGTGAGGCAGAACTGCTCTTTCCCCCTCCATGCACTTGGACCCCAAACCTAGAGGAGAGGGGGCTGGGCTCTGTCTTGACTCCTCCCTCTCCTCTTCCGACTCTCCACCAACTTGGATCCACGTCTTCAGGCTCAGCTTCCTTAGTTCTTCACAGACCAATTCCTAGGAGATCCCTGTATGAATCTAGCTGCCTGTTCCCTTTCTACCACACCCTATCACGACTCTTAATTGTGGTAACAGACAGTTGTCCCCAACCCAGCTAAGGAGAGGCCTCCTACAGACCTTCTCCAGTGCCCTTCTACCCACCCCTCAGTTCCTCCCTCTAGCCGGGTGGACAATGGTCAGAGCTGACCATTGCTTACAGTGTGGCCTTTGCTTCCCAGGATTTTGGCCTTGAGTGCAGATCTTACCCTCACTTCCTAGAGATGTCTCAGCCCTTTGGGTTCCACCACTCTATGGGCTATGCTGCCTTGGTAAAACTGTCACTGTCCTGCCGGTTTTCAGCCTGGCCATCCTCCTAGCTGTCCTTGGGCACCACTTGGATTACCAGCTCCAGGTGATCTTCAGCCCTCGGGGGTCCCTGTGCCTCAGGCTCTCAAGTGGCTCCAGGGTCAGCAGTTCGGCACCCACCTGGACCCTTCCAGCAGGACCCAACACTCTCCACACAGTATGTGCCAAGGAGTCGGAGAACTATGTGATGCTCACTGGGGACCTCCTGCGCCAGTTCTTGACCTTGAGCTTTTCTAGACATATTCCCAAGTGTCTATGAATCTGCTAAGAGCCTGCCTCTCCCTCCCGCAGAGGCAGATAGCAAGTGTCTCTACTGGCTGACTCTGTAATACTTTACCGACAAACTCTGTCATATCCCTCCTCTGAGACTGTGTCCCATGACCCATCTCCCCCATCTGCTGCTGCCCCTAACAGATGGGGTGTGGGTCCTTTAGCTGCCTGTGTGGCCTTGCCTGTCTCAGAGTCCATCTCTGCTCTTACGACTGCCCCATTCTCTAGAATCCCCCAGAACTTAGCCCCGGTTCCCAGACCCAGCTTCTTCTTGAGCACCTCTGGCTGTAAATGTAGAGCATTTTCAGCTCAATACATTGCTGCATCTTGTATCATCACGGCCTTCCCTCTTCCGGCAAGCTCCAGCAGACCTTCAGGATCTTCACTGTCTCCTCACTGTGGGATGGTTAACCTTATGTCAGAGTGACTGGCCCTCAGGATTCCAGAGCAGGTCACTTTTTCTTGGAGTGTCTGAAGGTATTTCTAGATGAAACTCACAATCACAAAGCAGATGCCTCCAAGGTAGGTGGGTCTCAAGGGCATCACTGGGGGCCTGAATGGAACATGAGGTTCCCAAGTGCAAGCATATTCTCCCACCTGCTGTCCAAGTAGGACTGTCGTCACCTGACTTTAGCATCAGCTGGAGCTTGTACCCCAGCTTTCTGGCCTCCTGCGTGCTAGTTGTGGAACCAGGTCTTACTAATGAATCTCTACACACTACCCACACTTTCTGTCGGCTCTGTTTCTCTGGGGACCTTGTCTCCTACTTGCATCCTTCAGTAAAGCCAGTCAGAGGAGCCTGCTCTCATGTCTCATCTCCTGCATGCCCCACCGATACCTGGTCAACTTCTCTCTGTGTTCTCAGTACTGTGGTAGGATGTCTTTTACCCTGGCTTAAAGACCACTCAGAACCCTCAGAGGTCCCATCCCCACAGAGAAGACCTTTAGGGGACCTTCCATGACATATGAAAGGACCCCAGCTTCACCCTACTCCCTCTCGGCGCCACCCTATCTATCTAGCGCATTCTAGCTCTCCAGATGTGCTCAAGGCCACAGGACATCTGCATCTACCTAAACGTTCTGTTCAGAAGCCCAGGGCCTCTGCACGCTTCCTCTGCGGCCAGGCTCTCTCAGCACTTTTTCAAGCTTCCTAGGCCTCCCCAGCTTCTAGCAGCTGCAGATTGCTCAGGGTTGGCTTATTGTCTGGTCCTTCCCCTAGGGAGAGGTCCATGACCTCAGAGGTCTAGTTTGTTCATTCTGGTATGTTCTGCCAAGAATGAATTACGAGGGGTCAAGGAGCGAAGTGCAGACTCAGTCTTTCCGATGCCTGGTTAGCCATCCTGGGTCCATTGCTGCCTCCACACTTGACCTCCATGCTTGCCTAGGAGCCGTGGCCAGGCCTGGGAGTTCCAGTTGGTTTTGAGGCAGATGGAGCAGCTGGTGGGAGGGGAGAAGGGTGGTTTGTCCCCAGGATGGGCCATCTCTGTGACTCTATGCTATTCCCAGTGACTACTTCTGGCCATTTTTTTTTTTTTTTTCTTTCAGTTTCTGAGCCAGGTTCCTGTGCAGACATTCAGGTGCTTCCTATTGTTAGGAAGTTCACGGGGCATCCAAGTGCACACGACATCTGCAGATAAGTTTGAAGTCCACGCACCTTACCATGAATCTGGGTGGGTCCTATTGGTTATTGTTGAAGATGATTGTGGTGAAGTCTTCTCTAAGCTTCCTCCCTGGGTGGGGTGGGTCCAAGGCCAGCCTGTCTGTTGACATCTTCGCTGCTTCCTCAGCAAATCGCCTTGATAAATCCTTGATCATGACCTCAGAAGCCCAGCCTCCCACACTGCATGCCAGAAAAGCAGAGTCAGAGTCTGGGCAGAGAACAGAAGAGAGGAGGGGCGCCTGTGGGGGCTGCAAGGTCCTGGACTGGGAAACGGGGAGGAGGGAACGCGAGGCTGACAGAGACACGGCATTCCACAACTCCTCATCCTGCCTGAGAACCTGAGGCTGGCGAACACTCGGGAGCAAGGCCGGGCACTCAAGCCCGTCTCAGGGAAGTGCCCCGCAAAGCTGCTCATGCTCAGTCTTGAACTCCCGACAAGGAGGCAGGCCTACCCACAGAGCTGGTGTTCCTGTCACCACACACATCATCCGCCAGGTTACCGCGGCTGCTGCCCTCTGCTGACCGTGTCCCCACCTGCTTTCCATGGGGACTGACGACAGTCTGGGGGTGGGGAGTGGGGATAAGGGCAAATGTAAACCTAGGAGGTCACGTGACCCTGGAAAGCTGTTCCTCGTTGTTCACGGTGGGCTCAGTTTACAAACCCTGAGGACCTGACTGGACTGCCAAGTGCTTGGTGCCGTCACTGCTGTCCATGGCCCCCTCTCTCCAGGCCCCACTTGTTAATTTCCCCCTTCCTCCCCGGGAACAAGCCCTGGTGCTATCCTTCTTGCCTGGCTCTGCAAACCCAGGAATGAAAGCACAGAGCCATAGGAATGGGGGCCGTGATTCATACTCTGGCACAGCGTCACGTGGGTTCTAATCTCTTGCCTGGGCCACTGTGGTTGATCTTCTGACCTTGAAACGCTCAGGACTGTGTGAGGTAGAAGGGGACCCAATAGGTAAAGCCCGCCCTCCCTCCACCTGACTCATACCAAACTGAAAACCTACCTCTTTGAAGGGCCACTGTTCCTGCTTCTGCTTCCCTGTGGGTACTGTGGTCAGCATCCATCTAGCATGCTCACCTGCACTCAGGGACCTCCTACTGCCATCCCTGTCCTTAGTCCTCAGAACTGACACTGACCTAGGACACCAAATTCCTCAGTGGGAGATGCTTCCTTTATGGAGAGGAGACCTCAGGAGGCCCAGAGAAAGCATGACAAGGTGGATTTGAAGGTTAGGGAAATGTCCTGATGCCTTTCCTGACTAGGAGGCCAAGCCATGGGTGTTTCACACCAATGAGCAGCCGTTCATCCCATCTCAGGGGGCAATTAATCTTTCATCTCAGGGGGCAATTAATCTTTCATCTCAGGGGACAATTAATTTTTCATCTCAGGGGACAATTCATCTTTCATCTCAGAGGACAATTAATCTTTCATCTCAGGAGGCAATTTCTCCCATCTCAGGGGGCAATTCATTCCATCTCAGGGGGCAACTAATCTTTCATCTCAGGGGGCAATTCATCCCATCCCTAGGGAAATGCCCTACCCTGCTTTACACTGAAGTTTCTCTACTACATGAAGCCATGTAGCTATGGTGCCTCAGTAGGATCTGCCCCAAGACCTAGTTTGGACCTGAGACTTGCTTTCTAGAAAAAATGTCCTGGGATGCTATGGAATCGGGCCTCCACCTTCCCTTTAGCGTCTAAAGAAAAGAGGGGTAAGATGACCACAGGGAAAATAATATGGCTGCTTAGGGGGGAAAAGGATTTAAGAGAAAATTTAAGAAGGATGTGGCAGCCTACACCTTTAATCCCAGCACTCCAGAGGCAGAGACAGGCAGATCTCTGTGAGTTCAAGACAGCCTGGGCTACAGAGCGAGATCCAGGACAGCCAGGGCTATATAAAGAGACTGTCTCAAGGAACAAAATAAAACAAAAAAAGAAACAAAGAAATTCAAATCAAACCTAAGAATAATCTAAGAATTGCTTGTAATGCAATCATGCTGTGCTTTCATTCCAGGGCCTTCCACAGGGTAGACATGCACTCCTCCCCTGAGCTCTGGCCCCTCAGCCTGCACGGTTGTGACTGTGTTAGAGTTCTTTTGTGGTTGTCGTGGGTGAAGACAGGGCTTCACCATGTAGCCCTGGCTGGCCTGCCTCAAATGAGTATGCCTGAAGAAGACTGGAGGTCATGGGCAGACAGAGGTACCCAGAGATCCAGTCTGGACGGGAACCAGCCCAGATAGATGTGAGCATCAGGGCCTGTCTTTAGGCTGGAACACCAGAAGAAGACAGCAGAGGACATGCCTCCACATTTCAGGATGTCCCCTGAATGTGTCTCATGATGTTTGTGTCACTGCTGCTGCGAGACTGCTGTCGCCAGGGGGACAGAACATTCCGGACTCACAGAGAAGGAACGCAGCCCCGGTTCCACGGCTGCTAAAGCTGAGAGCGCTTTGATTGTTCCCCCTCTCAAATATCCTCGCATCCAACAAACATCTCCTTATGCAGAAACTGTAGCGGCTTGCCTTCCGTTGGGTAAGAAGGGAGATAACCATGTGGAAAGTTCCAGAACAGGAGTAAGAATTGCACCTGGCCCTCACCCTGTTCCCAGTAAGGCTTTGGGAATAAAGGGACAGGTTAAAGAGTCTCACGGAAAGAAAAAAGAGAAGACAAAGAGGCAAAGAAAAAGAGGGAGAGGCCGAGAAGAGGACTCATGGCCGGAAAGACAACCAGGCTCTAAGAGGTCCTCGCTGAGACAGCTCTCCCACCCCCATAACCAGTGGGGAACCCTTCCCTGTGCTCCTGTTCCTCAGCCCCAACAGTGCCCTTCTGACAGGGACAACTCTTCTTCCAGACAAGAACTCTCTAAGACAGTGCCCGCTGGGTCCCCACCCACCCTCCGACCCCCAGCCCACTCACCCCAGCAAAATACAGCTTTGTCCCAGAAAGGCCCTCCTTGCCGGGCAGCTCCCAAGCCTCATAGATGCTGGCTCCACCCCACCACCTGCCTTTCCTCCCAGACCTCTCCAAGCCCCGTTTCCGCCCTGTGTTCTTTTACTGGGGAGGAGGGTTGAGGAGAGAAGGCATGAGGGCCAGGAAGAAAGAAGAGGAGACAGGGAGGAGGGGACTTTGTGCTGGACTGTGGGCATCCTTGAGATGTCCTCCTAAAAGAAATGTACACAGTATTTCCCTCCTAGGGTGCAGGAGCCTTAGTCTGCCAGTTGAACTTTGCGAGTTAGCTCTTGGACACTGAGCCATATTAGGATGGCAAGTTTTCCTTTATTCTCTGTAGTAAACATTTTAGCTGTAAAAATACAATATACATACAGGAGTACTTAAGACACACGTGCAGAGCCTGGCAGTGGTGGCACACACCTTTAATCCCAGCACTCAGGAGGCACCAGGCCAGTCTAGTCTACAGAATGAGTTCCAGAACAGCCAGGGCTACAGAGAGAAACAGTGTATTGACAAACAAAAACTAAAAAAGGACACATGTGCAGATCCACACAGATGCTGGTACATGTTCATTATTGCCCTAGTAGAAGCAGGATGTCCAAAAGATTGAGAAAAGAAACTTCCCCAGTACAGTGGAGGACCATCAGCTGATGTGATCAGGGAGCTAATTTCCAAGAGACAATCTCTCTCTTCTCGGGGGCCCTTCCATTTAGGATTTTGTATTAGGATTTTTGCTTGTTTTTTTTTTTTGTTTGCTTGTTTTCTGAGGCAAGGTCTCACTCTGTAGCCCAGGCTGGACTCAGACTTGCTATGATCCCCTTGCCTCAGCCTCCTGAATGATTAAAGTTTTGTGTCACTTTTCCAGGCCCACTTAGGATGTTCCTAATTATTTGCTGCCCGAGAGAACTCTTAATCCCTTGTACACCTGCTGTTATGTCTGAAGGATACAGTTCAAAAGGTCTGATTACTTGTCCAAGGTCACAGGTGTTACAGTGTCCAGGAACACAGTTAGTTGCCCTTGAGACATTGCTCTTGAACAAGCTTGAGGCCTCCGTCAGGGATCCCGTTAGAAGACCCATGTCCACACCATTCTTCCATACTTGCCTGTCCTTCCCAGGCCAATCAGTGCTGGAGCTCCTCAGACTCTCTCTGTCTCTTACTTTTGATATTTAGTAGTTAGGGCTGGAGAGATGGCTCAGAGGTTAAGAGCACTGGCTGTTCTTCCAGAGGTCCTGAGTTCAATTCAGCAACCACATGGTGGCTCAAAACCATCTATAATGAGATCTGGTGCCCTCTTCTGGTGTGTAGGCATACATGCAGGTAGAACACTGTGTACATAATGAATAAATAAATATTTTAAAAGTATATTTAATTAATTAGTGTGAGTGTGCTTGTGAACCTGTGTGCCATAGAACTGGGTACGGAAGTTGAAGGATACACCTTTTTAGCCACTACACCATCTCCATGGCTCCCAATATCTATCTTTCTTCCTTTCTTTCTTTCTTCTTTTTTTTGTTGTTGTTTGCTTTTTTGAGGCAAGGTCTCTCTATGTAGTTCTGGTTGTCCTAGAACTTGCTATGTAGACCAGGCTGGCCTCAAACTCATAAAGATCCACCTGCTTTTGCCTCCTGAGTGCTGAAATTAAAGGCATGTGCCATCATGCCTAGTTCCAACATGTATTTCTTAAGCTGGAAATTCAAATCTCTGAGCTCATTCTTTTCTTGTACCACTTTGTCCAGCAACATTAGCTTATCGTATTACAATCACTAGTTTTTCACCATTATGTTGTATCATATATACAGTCACTAAGTTCCTTATGAATTACAATGATCCATTAGTAGTAGTCAGTGTAGACATTTTTCATGTCTTATTGCCAGCTCATGCTATAGACCAGTGGTTCTTTTTTTTTGGTTTTTTGAGACAGAGTTTCTCTATGTAACAGCTCTGGCTGTTCTAGAACTCTCTTTGTAAAGTAGGTTGGTCTTGAACTCACTAAGATTCGCCTGCCTTTTCCTTCCAAGTGCTGGAAGGGATTATAAGGCATGTGCCACCACCACCTGGCAACCAATGGTTCTTAATCTGTGGGTCTCAACATATATATTTACATTACAATTTATAACAGTAGCAAAATTACAGTTATGAAGTAGCAATGAAATATTTTGTTGTTGTTGTTGTTGTTTTTTGAGACAGGGTTTCTCTATGTAGCCTGGGCTGTCCTGGAACTCACTCTGTAGACTAGACTGGCCTCGAACTCACAGAGATCCACTTGCTTCTTTCTCCTGAATTCTGGGATTAAAGGTGTGCACCATTACCTCCTGGCTTGCAATGAAATAATTTTATGGTTAGGGCTCACCACAACATGAAGAACTGTATTAAAGGATCGAAACATTAGAAAGGTTGGGAACCACTGCTGTAGACATTGGTACTCTATAACAGACCCTGAATATAATCAGATAGCAGGCGATTTGCAGAAGTACCATAAAAATTCAGAAAACTCACTCTTTAAATATTGTTCCTGTAGAAACACTTTCAGCACCAAAACTTCTGTCTTGATGACCTTGAGTGGCTATAACAACCTGCCACAGCAAAGTAGTGTGTTTATTTTTCAGTTTTTCTTTTCTTTGTGTTTCTATTAAATATATTAACTATACATAATAATGGGCTTCATTATGACATTTTCATACATATATATATACATATATATAATGTACTTAATTTTGAAAGGTTCATTTATTTCATTATGTGAATGAGTGTTTTACCTGTGTGTGTATGTGCTCCACATGCATGCCTGGTGCCCTCAGATGCCAAAGAGGGTGTCAGATACCCCAGAACTGGAGTTACATATTGTTGTGAGCCACCGTGTAGTGCTGGGAGTTAAAACCTTGGTCCTCTCCAAGAACAAGTGCTCTTGACTGCTAAGTCATCTCTCTAGCCCCTATTTTGACACAGGGTCTTTTGTAGCCCAGGCTGGCCTCAAACTTCCTTTGAGGATGATCTTGAACTTTTGACCCTCCTGCCTCGTCTCCTGTGTGCTAAGACTACGGGCTTGTAACATCACACCCAACTGTTGTTTACAGTTCTAAAGACTGAGAACATCAAGATCTTGGTGATCTAGAAGATCTAGAAGACACTTCTTGGCTTACAAGTGACCACTTCCCATTGTATTGTCCTCATGGGGCACAGCAGGTCTTGTGTGTCTTAAGAGGGCACTAATATCTGACTTGATTGTGCACACCTGTAATCCTAGCACTTCCTGGGCTGAATAGGAGGAGTTTGAGTTTTGGAGCTACATAGGGAGACCCTGTCTCAAAATAACTAAATAAAGATAGAGAATAGACAAACAAGCAAATAAATACACAAATGCCATTCACAGGTAACACAAGGAGGCTTTATGTTTACTTCCTCCCAAAGGCCCACCTCCTGGTACCATCATATTGGCGATTAGGATTTCAGCATACAAATTTGGGGGTGCAATACAAATATTCATTCCATAATAAAAGTTATATGGATTACATCTTTTTAAAAAATCTTTTAAATTTATTTTTAATTTATGTGTGTGAATGTTGTACCATGTGGGTGCAAGTACCGTTGATGGCCAGAAGAATGTCCTAACCATCAAAACCCCTGGAACTGTAGTGACAGATAGTTGTGAGCCACCATGTGGGTGCTGGGAACCGAATACCTGAATCCAGGTCCTCTTCAAGAGTATGAAGTGCTGTTAACTGCTGACTCATTTCTCTAGTTCTCCACCCCTTTTGAGACAGGGTCTCATGTAGCCCAGGCTGACCTCAAACTCACTATATAGCTGATGACCTTGACTTCTTTATTCTTTTCTACCTTCTGAGTGCTGGGATTATAGGTATGTATCACCATGCATGTACAATGCCAGAGACTGAATCTAGGGTTCATGAATGCTAGGCAAGCACTCTTCCAACCGAGCTACATCCCCAACATCTCAACAGAGCTGCAAACAGCCCTGATGTCCATCAACACACGGTGAATGGGTGAACAAATATCTCTACAATGGAACACAGCACAACCATGTAGAGGAACTCTCTGTACACACAATGGCATGGATGAAAGTCATAAACAACATGTAGAGGGAACAAACCCAGACACAAAAGGTGCTCACGCAGTAGCCCATTCATGCGACATTCAAGAACAATTAATATGAGGGATGGTGATAGGCCTGTGCAACCGTTATCTGGGAAGGACACAGGTTTCTGCTGAGAGGACCAAGGGGAATTTTCAGGAAGTCTGTTCCAGTTGTGCATGTGGTAATCACATGACGTGTGAATTAGTGACATTAGTTTAGCTGAACCTTTGGAGAACTTGACTGTGGTCTGTCTGGGTCTGAGATAGCGAGGAGCTGACTTCTCCCTGGGAAAATCTGAAAAGAGGGACCAGGGGTTGGAGCTACCCTTTAAAGGACAGGTAAGGACAGGGGATGCCAGGTCAGTGTGTGCTTCATGGGTTTGTGTGGGGAGTGACTCACTTGCCACCTGGGAGACAGAGAGGATGGAGCCCAGGTGCTCCCCTGCATCCTAATGGGTCAAAACAAAACAAAAACCAAGTATCCTAAGCAAATGGAGGAAGTTTTATTCTGTGGTATGAAATCTCCAGGACACTGGCTGTTGCAAGTAGCATCGTAGGCAGTAAGATGGTTTTGTGCTTCTTGGCAGCTGGCTAACGAGACTGTGAGGTCAGGGAGGCGGATGCTGCTGCTTGGCAGTGGCGGGAGATGGGAGTCCTCCTGGACATACTTTGTTCAAGCCCTGATTGCTTTGTACTGTATTACTACTTACCACAAGTGTCAAAATCATATAAGCGGCATGGTTTCTAGGGTGGCAGAGAAAGCTGCCTTCTTGTGTTGTCAGGACACAGAGAAAGGGATGCTGCATTCCTCCTCTGGGGCCGTCCTGGCCAGTGCCTCCACAGGGGAGCATTTCTGAAACAGGAAAAGTGTGTCATACCCAGTCACTCTTAAATTGACCCTTAGTCTGCTCAAAACTGGCTTCTGTCTTGAAGATTATCTCCACTTGTTGCTTGCCTATGGGGGCGCTCTTCCAGCCCCTCCCCTAAATGGGTCTGGTTGGGGGCGGGGCACCCCGCAGTCATCTGCCCCAGGGCCCTGCAACCCTAGGGTGGAGCCTCTTTGGAGCTGCCCAAGTAGAGCCTGAGCCACGTTTTCTAGGGCTGGGCTGCATGCAGACAGCGAGGTACAGCTCACAGAGAAGGACTTTGTGGTGAGTGGGGATCCCGGGGGACACGGGGGGTGGGGCTAATGTCAGAGGCTGCTCCAGGATTCAGCAGAAACAGCCCAGGCAGGGCAGCCGCGTGTGAAGACTGAAGGGAGGGTGTGGGAAGAAACTGTCTCTCTGATAGATGGGGCTTCTGGGCACAGTTCCCATCACTGCTTGGGGTTTCTGGGAGAGAGGCAAGCAGCTCTCAAGTCCACAAGGATGCTCACAATAGGTCACAACCACACAAGTCTGCTGCTGAGGTGCAGCCCAGCATACAAGTGGTCAAGAACTAGTGGCTGAGGCAGAATTCTGCCAAGCAGTGGGCCGCAGTCGCAAGGCCAGACAAACGCCCTTGCCAGCCCAAAGCCGAAGCCCAGAGATCTGTATACCCAGAGAAGATGAGGCCTCCCTTGGCCCAGATGGCAGCCAAGTCTGACCAAGGTTCTGGGATGGTCCTGCAAAGATGCCTAGGAACAAAACCAGCAGCCACCTGGTGTGGACCCGTCTCAACATTTCATGATGGAATGGCAGACGGGCTTGCACCTGCTGGAAAGAGCTTGGGCCCTGGGTAACAGACCGCCTCACCGACAGCCCCACTCCCGACAGCACCAGCATGAATGAACGCATGAACACCACCGAAATCTTCGACGGCGTCCGCTTCCCAGGGTTCATGCACACCCTGGAGTCCCTGAAGGCAGCTTGTGCTTTCCAGTTCCAGGACACAGATGTCCTCTTGGTGACGTTCCCCAAGTCAGGTGAGAGGCTGGGACTGGGACAAGGAGCCTGAGCGACCCAGGGACGTCAGTGTTCCCTTCCATCCACAGGGCCTCATTCCCTTTCTTGGCACTGTAGAGTAGACCCCTGGGACTTCTCCCTGTCACCTCTGGTTCTGGTGTGAGCTGTAGGGCCGCCTCTCTGGCCTGAGTTCATACCAGACCGTAATCTACCAGCTCTAGAAGCCCCTGTAGCCTCGTTGGCCAGTCACCCTTCTACCTAGTAGCCTCGGAAGCTGTAGGGTGTCCTTACCCTGGGCACCAGCAGCCTCCCACATACCTTGGTCAGGTTCCCACGAACGTCTCTAATCTCACTACACTTGCGTGAACATGTTTCTGAGCCTGTGGGAAGAATGCTGGCGGTGATGTGGGGTGTGTGCTGATAATCTAGCTCCATCTGGGATGCTCTTAGGCACGTGTCTTTTGGGGACAGGATTTGCCTTGCCCTGAGCTCTGCTCAGGTGAATGGTGTATGTCATTCCACTGAAGTGTGTTTCTGTGGGGACAGGAACCCTCTAATCCCAGAGCACTGCCTGCTTCCCCTTCCTCCAGTGTGGTTGGGGGTGCCGGCCTGGTTCTACAGGACCCTTCCTGGCCATCCTTGCCATCTTGAATCCATAAGGATAGGCACCCAGGGTGAGGACCCCAATCAGGGGTAGAGTTTGCCTTTGTCTCTTGGGGCCACAATGCCCATTAAGAGGGAGATCTGGCCAGGCAGTGGTGGAGTATTTTAATCCCAGTACTCCGGAGACAGAGCCAAGCGGATCTCCATGAGTTCGAGGCCAGCCTGCTCTACAGAGCGAGATCCAGGACAGGCACCAAAACAACACAGAAAAACCCTGTCTCAAAAAAACAAAAAAAAAAAGAGTAAGATCTGCCTCCTGTGACTTGGCCACTAGGGCCACCTGGGCTGTCAGTGACCTAGATGAGCAAATGATTCAGCAGATAGGGCCAGGTGCCCCTCCTACACTCCACATTCCTGACTCCTCTTCCTCTTACACCAAACCTACTTCACCTTCACCCCACATAACTGTCCTGCTTCCCAGCCACCCTGCTCCCTGCTCCCCTCCCCCGCCCCCCCCCCCGCTTCCCTCCCCTGCCCCCCACTTCCCTCCCCCTGCTCCCTGCTCCCCTCCCCCTCTCCTGGGATCAGAGCCTTCCCGCCCCCCTCCCTCCCTTTACACCTCACCACATCTACCCAGGGGCCTGGTCTATGGTCTAGACTTCCCACCAGAAGGAATGCAGTGGGTGGGCTGGGATCCGTTAGGCTGTGCCTGCAATTCTCTCTTTCTGTCCTCCTTCAGGGTAGGCAGCAGGGCTATGGGCCCTCTAAGTCCTGGGTCCTGAATCCAGGGGGTCAGTGTCCCTGCATGCGGGCAGGGGTGGGGAGGGATCATCCCTCAGTAACTGTGGGAGCAGACCCAGACGGAGGAGAGCCTGGCCTGCAGTTAGCAAGATACACTACGGACTCTTGTTACCAGTCCTTGATCTACAGGCAGGGTGGGAGGAAAGAGCCACCCTGCTCTGAAGAGCCTTTTCTGGCCTGTATTTGCTTAGACTTAAAAAGGTGGTGATCCTCCGCCCCATCCTGGAAACTAGAGAAGCTAAGGGGGGGGGCCTGTGACCTCCCATTGCCATCTAGGGCCCTAGGATTTGATATCTCTGAAGGGGACTCCCGGAAAGGGTGATTGTTTGAGGGAAAGACCCTGCACAGCTCCTAGAGCACCCTCCTCTTTGCTCATGGCCAAAGTTTTCAAATGTCTAAAGTAGAGAGATGGACTGTGGCACACCCCGGTGGAGTGTTTGGTTGTTGTAGGTGAAGACCTGGTTACATTCTTAACAGAGAAGTCCAGGTAGGATTTCGGGAAAGACCATCACCAAAGCTAGAATGTTCTGGAACATTCAGTAAGAAAGTGATAGTGAGCCAAGCGTGGTGGCACACCCTTTAATCCTAGAATTCTGGAGGCAGAGGATGGAAGATCTCTATGAGTTTGAGGCCAGCCGGGTCTACATACCAGCCCGAGCTACACAGAGAGCTCTTGGCTCTAAAATCAAACAAGAAAGTGGTAGTTATTAGATGCCATGGTTTCCCTCAGAGAGCTCGTAGCTGGGACCCCAGATATGCATAGGAAGCCACCTGGAGTCAGGTGACAGTCCCATCCCCCAAGCTCTGCTTACAAGACTTCTGTCTGACCACCCTTCTGACCGTTCAGTGGCCATCCCTCCCGGGAAGGCTTCGGCACATCGGGGGGACAGTTTGCCCTCTTTCTACCTCATCTCACTGCTCTGCCTTGCCTGGTGGAGTCACTGTAGCATCATACACACCAAGGAGGCACCAAGCCATCCGTGCAGTGGGTGTCCATCTCGACCCGGGGCCCTCCTGCACTCAGCAGCAATGATGGAGGTAGGCTAAGGCGCAGTCCAACCGAGGAAGAAGCTGACATGTAAGAGTCAGGTGTTCTCAGGTCAGCTCTGTCCTCTGCTTCCTCAGTGGCGCCTCCTCCTCTTTGCCCTGCCCTCACATTCCTGCATCTGATGCTTTCCTGACAGACCCAATGCCTTGGCCTCACTTCCCTCCCTGCCTGTCACCCACTGAGTAACAGCCCCAACATGCTCACGATCTGATCCTCCAGTATGTGACCTCATGCGGCCGAAGGGATTTTACAGTAATGATTAGGCTGAGGACCTTTAGATGGAGATCGTCGTGGGTCACGGAGTCCAGAGTCATCACAGGGTCCCTCTAGAGCGGGCCATAAAGCTCAGAGCCTTGCAGGGAGGCGCGATGACAGAAGCAGGGTCACAGGGTCAGACGGGGGATGTGAACACGCTGCAGTGTTGCTTCTGACGTGGCATGAGACACTTGGAAGGAACACGGTGGCCCCAAGAAGCTGGAAAAGGAAAGGTCACAAGGAGACACCACTCAGCTGCCAGCTCTGCTTGCACTCAGAAGTACAGTATGAGCTGTGGTGTTGAAAGCCACTGGTGTGCTGGTTACTTGTTAAGTTTACGTATTTGTTTATTTGTGTGTGTGTGTGTGTGTGTGTGTGTGTGTGTGTGTGTGTGTGTGTCACAGTGCACGTATGGAGGTCAGGTGACAGCTTTCTCTTTCCATCATGTAGTTCCCAGGGGAGTTTATCGGGCTGGGTGGCAAGCCTCTTTAGCCACTGAACCATCTCACCAGCCAAGTTGGTGGTCATCTGTTACAGCAGCCGTACCAGGGGGTCCGGGAAGATGCGTGACCACTGCAGATCCAGGATCACATCCTGATCATGCCATACTTAGCACCATGCAGGTGCCAGTCACTCACCATCTGGCACGATGTGTAAATGGAGGCCTGAGCAGGTTACCCAGGGGACATTCAAAGCCAGGTTTTGCTTTGCCAGAGCACAGGGAGCCCTGTGTCTCTCTCTCTCTCCCTTCTCAGAAAACCTGCTTTTGTGTCTGCTTCTTACCACATAGCTGCCACTTGTGTCCCTCCACCCCAGACTCGCGGAGGCCGACTGGCTCTGCAGAATGGGACAACACCTAGCCCTCAGGAACACTCTGCCTTCCTGCTCCAGAGGGCACAGAGCCAGCTGCCTAGCTCTGCCTGTCTTCATAAAAGCGACGATCGATGACTCAAATGTGCCGTAAGATAGGAAGGTGGAAGGCCCCACCCTTCTCGGGAAGCCACTCCTGCTCAGTTTCTGTACGATTCCAGAACCTTTCAGTGACATCTTTTATGTCCATGTCTCCTATCTCCTTGATAGAGTCAGGTCATTTCCCCCTTATTTGTGATCTCAGTTATTCATACTCAGTAGTGGTCTAAAAATATTAAAGGGAAAATTCTAGAAGTCACTCACTACTGTCTTAAATTGTGTGATGAAAACCTCACACTCTGTGCCTTTTCCAACCTAGAGTGTGAATGGTCCAGTGTACCTATTCTGCATACAGAACTGCTCGCGTTAATCTCTTAGCAAAGCTCCCCGTTATCAAGTCCACGGCCACCGTATCCAAGCCTTGTGTTCCAGCTGCCCTCAGTCCCCAAAGCCCCCAAGCAATGATGCTGCCCAGCGCGAACGAAGTGCTTCCTTTCCTGAGAACATATAAGTTTTCAACTTAATAAGGAAAAGACAAAACCATCTCAGGTTGCCAAGGTCTATGGGGAAAAAAAAAAAACAAACCAATCTGTGAAATTGTGAGGAAGGTAGACGAAACTCAAGCTAGTTTTGCTGTTACCACAGATGAAATCAGCCTTCAGGCAATATGGAAAAAGCATTAAAGCTTCGTAGGTTCTGGGCTTGGCTTGAGTGTCCCCTGGGGACAGTGTCAGGACAGCCTGTGACCCCTGAACTTTTCCTGCCCCAGCCACTGCTCCCAGAACAAAGGGATAGAGCAGCCCTTGTGGGCCTGGAGGGCAAGCAGCGGTCCCCAGCCTGCAGCCAGGTGAGACACACAGAGAAAAAAGGCTCTAAATCATAGGTGGAAGAAATGGTTGATGACCGGGCATGGTGGCACACGCCTTCAATCCCAGCACTCGGGAGGCAGAGGCAGGCGAATCTCTGAGTTCCAGGCCAGCCTGGTCTACAGAGTGAGTTCCAGGACAGCCAGGACTGTGACACAGACAAGCCCCAAACCTCGCCCCCCAAAAAAGGAAAAGAAATGGTTGATGGTAGCATGTTGTCATTAATCTTGGTGTATGATGTTTTCATTTATTTAAAGTTTGATTGTTCGTTTATTTAGTTTGAAACAGAGTCTCTCTGTGTAGCCATGGCTATCCTGGAACTCACTATGTAGACCAGGCGGGCCTAGAACTCAAAGACATCCACTGCCTCTGCTAGGATTAAAGGCGTGTGCCACCATGCCCCAGCCTAAGGCATTTTTATATTGAAGTTTATAAAAGACAAGAGGTAAGGCTGGGAGAGTGTGTTCCCATAACCTCTGTTCAGAGCGTTGTTACAGTTGCCCCACTTTGTTGATAATCCACACTGTGACATCACTACTGTAGCATTTCTGCTTTACACTGCAGTGACAATGTGTCTTGTGAGGACTCTGAAACTGTTTCTTTTCTTTCCCTCCTCCTCCTCTTCCTTCTTCTTTTTTTTTTGGGGGGGGGGTGTCTCACTATGTATCCCTGGCTGGCCTGGAACTTGCTTTGTAGACCAGACTATTCTCATGGAGATCCTCCTGTCTCTGCCTCCCAAGTGCTTGGATGAAAGGCGTGCGCCGCCGCCACCACTGCCATCAGTCGGGACTTTCTAATTCATCCCTCTGCACTGACCAGCTAGCAGTTGATGGGTGTGAGTCAGCTTCCCCTCACTCTGAAAAACATCCACAAGAATCAGATTATAAAGAGAGCTTACATTGGCTCACAGTTTTGAGGATCCCATGGGTACCATTGCTTTGGTCTTGTGACACATCACGGTAGAGAGGACTTGGCACAGCAAATTCACTCTTTCTATGGCTGAGATGTGAAAAGGAGGAAGAGGCAGGGACGAAGGGGGCGGTCTAGTGACATGGCACTTATATAGCATGCACAAGGCCCTGGAATCCATCCAAGAAAAAAGTAAGAGGAAGATCCTAGGGATACAGGTAAGTTGCATGGGCAAGGTTCAGGGTTTGGAGTCCAGCACCAAATAACAGAGGCATGGCAGCACATGTCTGTAATCCCAGCACCACACTCAGGTGTGGAGGCAGGAGAATCACCCTATCTCAAAAGAAAGAAGAAGAGAAGAACCTGGGGTAGTACTATCTTAGAAAGCACCCCCCCCCCCATGACCCAAAGACTTCCCACAGGCCCCCGTCTGGTCAGTCTCCCCTCCTCCTTCTAACACATAGACCTTTCAGAGACATTCTGGATTCAAACTTTAGTGCTGGCTAGCCAAATATTGTTGGACTTACACTTGCTTGCCCCTGAGCTTGAGTGGGGTCAATAGTATTTTGTGTTGTACTTAGAAACAGTCACTGTACGAACGCTATAAAGGAATTTACCACTGGGTGTGATGGTGCATGAGGATAGTTGTGAGTCTGAGGCCAACCTGGTCTACATAGTGAGTTCCAGAACAGCCAGAGCTACATAGTGAGACCCTGTCTCCAAACAAACAACAACAACAACAACACAGCAATTTGCCCATTTGTTTGCAATGTCCACACTTGGCTTATTCCTGGGCGGTGTGAAGTACAGATCTCGTGTTGTGTTTTGCCAAATAGCGACTCTGTTGACCCGGAGGCGCTGAACTGGACCAAAGCCCTGAACTTTCCTTTACTGACCACACGGTGTCTATCACTGGGCTTCCTGCAGAAGCCACTGCTGTTCCCCACTGAGCATCACTTGCCTTCTGAGGCCTGGGTGCCATGTGTTTCTCTTCAGTGTAATTCCCGCACCAATTTGTCTAACTCTGTAGAAACCTGAGGGTATTTTTATTGGAATTGTGTTTGATTTGCAGATTAACATGGAAGAGCTGGTCTGTTTATTTTGTCAAGACATCCTGTCTAAGGACAGAGGATTCTCCATCTGCCCGGGCCACCCCCACATCTTCACAGAGGCGGGAACACTCTTCCCACATAGCTTTTACACATTCCTTCCTGTTGGTCTCTGTCACTGCTATAGTAGAGTTTTCTCTGCTGTTTTACCACTAAGTTGCTACTGTGGGGTGTATGAGGACAACTGATTTTCTTCTTCTTCTTCTTCTTCTTCTTCTTATTATTATTATTATTATTATTATTATTATTATTATTAAAGTTTTATTTATGATTTTTTATGTATGTGGGTGCTTTGTCTGCAGTTTACCTTTGTGATGCATGCATGCCCGGTGCCTGCAGAGGCCAGAAGAGGTTATCGCACCCCCGGAGAACTGGAGTTACAAACAGTTGAGAGCTTCCATGGGTTCTGGGAATCAAATCCACATTCTCTGGAAGAGCAGCCAGTGCTCGTAACTACTGGGCCGTCTCTCCAGTTCCAGGACTCTGATCTTTTTCCAAAGCATACTTTTTTCTTTTCTCTTTCTTTCCTTTTTTGTTCCCATGGAACAAGGACCAAAGCCCAGGGCTTCACGATGCTAGGCAAGTGACCTACCATGGAGCCTGGCCCCAACCCCCAGTGTGCTTTTTAGACACAGGCTAGGGCTGTAAGGTAGAACTGATACTAAAAACTAGGGTTCTACTATATATAACAAACAGCTAAAAAAAAAAAAAAAAAAAAAAAAAAAAAAAGAGGGATGCGTGGAAGAGATTTTAGGTGCATGCTAGAAAAAGCCTACCTTGCCACAAGCAGGCGATTCTGTGGTGAAAGCTTACCAAGTAAAGAGGAAGGGGCGGGAGTTTTCAGTGGTAGAGTACTTGCTTAACTTACACATAGTCCTGGATTCCACCCATAGGGCCCCGAGAAAGGGAGAAGACAGAGGGGAAGAAAGCCAAAGCTCTTTAGAAAACCCCTAAATTGAAGTTACGAGTGTGGCTGAGGAGAGGGACTAGAAAACTCCTAAGTGTTCATGTACAGAATATTAGCAGAAATACAGATGATAAAAGCTATACTGAAGGCACACGCCTTTAATCCCAGCACTCAGGAGGCAGAGGTAGATCTCTGTGAGTTCAAAGCCAGCCTGGTCTACATGGTGAGTACCAGGACAGCTAGGGCTATGTAGAGAGACTCTGTCTCAAAAAACAAATAACATATCAATTAAAGTCTCAAATAGCAATAAGGAACATGTCATAGAGTGGCAGAGCAGTCCCCTGGCGGGGTCTGTGGTCTGTGGAAGGTAGAACAGTGAGAGTAGAGGACTAGGCTAGCTTCAGAAGCCTCACCATCCTGTTTCCGCTATTAATAATGCACCTAATTGCCGGGCGGTGGTGGCGCACGCCTTTAATCCCAGCACTTGGGAAGCAGAGCCAGGCGGATCTCTGTGAGTTCGAGGCCAACCTGGTCTACTGAGTGAGATCCAGGAACGGCACAAAGCTACACAGAGAAACCCTGTCTCGGAAAAACAAAAACAAAATGCACCTAACTGATCTTTTACTCTGAGTGGGGGGGGGAGAGAAAAAGTGTGGAATATCTTAGGCAGAAGTAGCCACCCCCATCACCTGCCCCATCCCGACTCCTACCCCTTGTCCTACAGGAACCACATGGATGCAGCAGGTACTGAGTCTGATCTTCTGTGGGGGCCATTTGTGGCCTATCCACCACCTCCCCAACTGGGCCCGCATGCCTTGGATAGAGCAGACCTCCTTCAGCAGCCTCCTTCCCAAGCTCAACAGCTCCTGGCCTCGACTGCTCACCTCCCACCTGCATGCCAAAGCCCTGGCACCAGCTCTGATGAAGTCCAAAGCCAAGGTAGGAAACAGGTGCCTTCGCGCTCCTCAGCATTTCACAAGAGCCAAGATGGAGTCAGGCTTTGGGGGTCCAAAGGACTTGGCTTCGCCTTCAAGTCTTGGGGTGAAGAACATGGTGAGTGGGAGGGCAGAAACCACAGCAGGATCAGACCTAGTCTGGAGTTGACACAGGGTCTATACTGCAGGAAGCCTCTTCCGGGCCAGCAGTGTAGCCAAGCCAGAGGGAGGAGGAGGGTGGGTCAGGCAGGTTCATTGTCCAGGTGTCATCCATTGAATGTCAGAGTCATCCATCTTGACTAGTGGTTGGCTCTGGGGAAGAGAGATCCCTTCCTACCTTGGTAGGGAGGAGCCGAAGAAACTCAAGCAGGCCTCACAGACACAAGTCCAATGCCAGGCCTCCTGGCAGTGTCCAGGCGACCTGGAGATTGGTAGAACTTTGATAGGCAAGGCCTACTTATCCTGTGGGGTGATGGTGGCCATCAGCTGCCTGCAACCTGAGAGAATGAATAACAATGCTCCCTACAAAATAAAAAATTTTAAATGTAATAATAAAGAAACCAAAACCTGCCCCCGGGGGCTACCCACTCACTAGCCATGCAGGACTCTGCCGACTGCAGCTCAGTGACCAGGTCTGGCCCATGCCTGGGATCCACTCACCACTACCGTTTTGGGGGGTCCAGGAGGCCAGCATTGTGCAACTCTTCCCACCCACACTTCTAGCCTGGAGCTGGGGTCCAGGGCTCAGCTACTTGAGGTCACAGCAACTGGGGAAGTCTTGAACCTCAGAGCACTGAGATTCAGGACTCTGTCCACCAGGTGGTGTACATGGCCCGGAACCCCAAGGACGCTCTGGTTTCCTTCTATCACTTTCACCGAATAGCCGGCTTCCTGCCCAACCCCAGCTCCTTTGAGGATTTTGTGGATGAGTTTCTCGAGGGCACAGGTGGGTCTCCAGGACTGAAGGGGGGGCTCACAGAGCCTCCTCCTTGTCACGAAGCTGGTGGGCAGCTTTGCGTCTTTGTGCTAGCCCCTCTGAGGTCTGCCCCTCCTGGGTCCCAGCCACGTGCAGCTGGGTCTGCAGCTCCTCCTCTGTATCCTCCTTCCTCAGGCTTCTTCGGCTCCTGGTTTGACCATGTGAAGGGGTGGCTGGGACTCCAGAAGGACCTAAATCTGCTTTTTGTCACCTATGAGGAGCTGCATCAGGTGGGCACCCCTTCCACATATCCAACAGGCCACCTAAGCCAAGTCCTCCTCAGTCAAAGCCCCAGTGTCCCCAGCTCTTCCAGAACATTCTGTGAAGCTTGTTTTCCTAAGACAGGACTGCCAACGATATTGGTGCTTTCAGAGTCTCTAGCTGCTCCTGGTTCAGACATCTCTTGCCTCCAGCTTTCCTAAAGTAACAACCATTGTGAGTCTTGTTGGTTGGAGATTCAAGCAATTTTTCTTTTTCTTTTATCTTATGTGTATGACTGTTTATCTACATGTATGTCTGTGTGTGCCTGGTGCCCAAGGAAGTCAGAAGAGGACATTGGATCCCCTGGAGCTGGTATTATGGATAGTTGTAGCCACCACAAGGTTGCTGGGAATTGAACCCGGGTCCTCTGCAAGAGCAGTGGGTGCTGTTAATGGCGCAGCCATCTCTCCAGCCTGAGTTTCAAGAATTTTTAATGTACGTTTATAATTTTAAGATTGTGGGGCTGGAGAAATAGCTAAGCCAGTCAAGTGCTCGTGGAACATGTATGAGGACTTGAGTCTGATCCCCAGAACCCTCATCAAAAAGCCAGCTTGATGATACACACTGAGAGACAGAGACAAGCACATGCCTGCGGCTTGCTGGCTGGCCAGCCTGGTCTGCTCGGTGAGTTGAAAGTCAGTGACAGACAGACATTTTCTCAAAAAACAAGATGGACTTCTCTAAGAAATGGCACCTGAGATTTTCCTCTTGCCTCTGCATGCACACACACACACACACACACACACACACACACACACACACACACACACGACTCGAGATAAAGGCCTTTGTTGGACTGCCTTGATCCCTGGAACCCATATGGTGGAAGGAGAGAACTGACCCCTCTTTGATTCCTCGCCCCCCCATGTGCCTTAAGTTATACATTCAGTCTCTTGATGTTATTTTTGTGTTTATCCATCAAAGTAATCTTTGATTCATATTTGACAGCATTCGGAAATTCAGATAAGCTCCGAGAAGCGGTTTTGGTGCATGAATACATTCTCTCATTTGCTCCTCCTTTCAGCCCCTGCACTTTCTAATGGAACAGACAGGCCTTCTGATTACTCAGCCCACCCTGGCACAGCCAGCAAATTCGATGCGTGATGCTGGAGAACCTTGAGTTCTCTGAGCTGTTCCAATATTATGTGTAAACAGCAAGATTTTCACTCAGAATAACAAGATGAAATCCACTTCTTTGCAGGATGTTTTAAATTATATCCACAAGGCTGACCTTTCCGAAGCCTGCAGCTCTGGCTGCAGCTGTTGGCGCTGTGTGTGCTTAGGGATTTTTGGGAATCCAAGATCTGTTGGGTCTTAGAAACTGTACACATTTGCCCCCAGCAGACGAGGTTGGTTTGGCCTCAAGACATTAAAACAAGAGGAACAAAGATGAATAGGTTCACATCATGAATAGATTCACATCAGTAGAGGTTCAGGCTTTTCCAACTGAATGAGTTTTGCTACAAAAATTAAAGCTCAATTTTCAAAGCTTTTTGTTTTTGATCAAATTCTTTAAAGATATGATATCTCTGAGTGCCAAATACAACGTGTCCTAAACACAAAGATATAAATTAATACTTGAGGTTTCAGTTTTCAAGATTTTTATACCCTGTTTCTAGTCCTTTGCAATTGGTGGTGTGGGCCTAGTTGGACACTACTTGGTCTCAGCAGCCGACAGGGGCAGAGACCAGACATCCTGGAGTCCCCTGTTGTGTCTCTCTGGGCTTTAATTTCTGTGTGTCCCACGGTGGGCTGGGCTCTCCCACATCAACCATTAATCAAGAAAGACTCCTCTGCTTTGCCTGCAGCCCGTCTTATGAAGGAATTTCCTCAAGAGTCCCTCTTCCCAGGTGTGCCGAGGTTTGCATCTGTTAACAGAGGAAACAAGGGACAATGGACCCCCAGCTAACATGACACACCAACACAACACTATTAAACAATAACCTTTTCTTTCTTATGCATCCAAAACATCTCATATTAATAGCAATATCACAATAGAAAACATTCCATCTATTTTTTTGTTTGTTTTGTTTTGTTTCTCAAGACAGGGTTTCTCTGTGTAGGCCTGGCTATCCTGGAACTCAATCTGTAGACTAAGCTGGCCTCAAACTCAGAGATCTGCCTGCCTCTGCCTCCAAGTGCTGGGATTAAAGGTACCACCACTATCTGGCCTTTTTAAAAAAATTTTTTTTGAAGAATAACTTTTTGTGCTTTCATTAGATTATAATATAATTACAACATTTCTCCCTTCCTTTTCCTCCATTCAAATCCCTCTCCCCATATAGCCCTCCCTTTGTTCTTCAGATTCGTGGCTTTTTCCTCCATTGTTACTGCATGTATACATACTCCTAGATACAACCTTCTCGCTCCAAATAATGCTACTTGTATGTATTCTTCTTAGACCCACTGATAAGTGTGGTCTTCACCCCTCATCAAGGAAACTTCTCTTTACAACAGCTGGACACTATCACAGAAAACCACAACCAATCAAAATGCAGAGTTGTGGAGCCTGGTGCCAGTGGGTAGATCTACATTCCATCTTAAAAGTCCTACAGTCTTTAAAAATTCACTTTAAGCCAGGCGGTGGTGGCACACACCTTTAATCCCAGCACTTGGAAGGCACAAGCAGGCGGATCTCTGTGAGTTCAAGGCCAGCCTGGTCTACAGAGTGAGTTCCAGGACAGCCAGGGCTTTGCAGAGAAATCCTGTCTTGAAAAAAAAAAATCACTTTAAAAGTTCAGTCTCTTTAAAACATCCAAAAATCTCTTTCAAAGTTCAAAGCATCTCTAAAATATCCAGAGTCTCTCAACTACAGGCTCCTATAAATTCCAAAAATAAGTTAAATACTTTCTTACCCTAAGAGGAAGAAATTGAGGCACAGCCACAAAGAAATCAAAGCAAAACCGAAATTCACCAGTGTAACAAGTTCAGAGTCTGATGGTGGGGACCCACCCACAATCCTCTAGGCTCCAAAATGGCTTTAACAACTCTACCTCTCCAGCTCTGCCATCCAAAGCATGCGTGCCCGTGTGCGTGTGCGTGTGCGTGTGTGTGTGTGTGTACATTCATGTATGTATAGTCAGTTAGTTAGTGAGTTAGTTAGTTAGTTTTTTGAGGCAGGGTTTCTCCGTGTAGTCTTTGCTGACCTAGAACTTGCTGTGTAGCAGGCTAGCCTTGAACTCACAGAGATCCACTTGTCTCTGCCTCTCCCATAGAGGGATTAAAGACAATGTGCACCACCATACCCAGCTCCCGATGTATTCTCTTTTTAAAAATTTTTTTTTAGATTTATTTATTTTATTTTTAATGTGTGTAAATATTTTGCACACATGTGTGTCTATATACCACATACATGCCTGGTGTCCTCAGAGGTCAGAAGAAGGTGTCAGATCTCTTAAAACTGGAGTTATAGACAGTTGTGAATTGCTGTGGTGTACTGAGAATTGAACCTGATTCCTCCGCAAAAACAGCAAGTGCCCTTTACTGCTGAAACATCTCTCCAGCCCCCACCCAGGCGTTCTTAGTGACTATAAAATATTCTGTGGTATAGACATAGCTGAAATAAATTCCTTTTGTGGTTGGATTTTATGCTGTTTCCAGCTACTTCCTTTAACAGATAATACTGAATTGAGTATGGTTGTTCACACTTTTAATTACTTGTACAATTACAAGTGTCTGTACAAATACAGTGTCCCTCTATGTATCTCTGACTGTCTTGGAACTCAAGGCTAGACCAGTCTGGCCTTGAACTCACAGAGATCCACCTGACTCTGCCTGCCAAGTGCTGGGATTAACATGAGTCACTATGCCCAGCTTATTACTTTTATGTTTAAATATGTGTATGTATGTGTCTATGTGGATATTTCTGCATTGGATCCCTTGGAGCTACAGTTACAGGCAGCTATGAGCTGGTCAATGTGGGTGCTGGAAACTGAACTTGGGTCAAAAGACCCAAGAGCAATATGTTCTCTTTCTTAACCATTAAATTATTTCTCTAGTCCCTACTGTATTATTTTAATGTCTTAAATATGTATCCATTCCTCTGGGTCTTTCTGGGTCCAGGAACCTCGCCGTACCATCCAGAAGTTAAGTGAATTCCTGGGGCACCCCCTGGGACCAGAAGAGGAGGATGTCGTACTGGAACACTGCAGTTTCTCCTTCATGAGTCAGAGCAACATGGTCAACTACAGCCTTTTGTCCAAGGAGATCATAGACCAGAGCCAGGGCAAGTTCCTGAGGAAAGGTAGGCCTCCATTCAAATGCCCAGGGCCTATCCTAGAACCAGTCAACCCTCATCTTTTGTTTGTTTTATTTTTTGTTTGTTTGTTTTTTTGGTTTTTTGAGACAGGGTTTCTCTGTGTAGCTTTGCGCCTTTTCCTGGAACTCACTTGGTAGCCCAGGCTGGCCTCGAACTCACAGAGATCCACCTGCTTCTGCCTCCCGAGTGCTGGGATTAAAGGCGTGCGCCACCATCACCCGGCGTTTGTTTTATTTTTAAGACAGAGTCTCTATGTAGTTCTGGCTGTCCTGGAGCTTGCTCTGTAGACCAGGCTGGCCTTGAACCCGCAGAGATCCTTATGCTTCTGCTTCCTGAGAGCAGGAATTAAAGGTGTGCACCACTATACTTCACCTCCCGTTTTTTTTTTTTTTTTTTTTTGTATCTGATTACAGCCCCCCAAGCCTACCCCGTCTACTTGCTTCCCATACCTTCTTGCCTGGCCTATTAGTGTGATGCTGAGGACAGTCCCTGCCTCATGCCATTCTCTGATGGCAGTGCCTTCCCAGAGGTTTCCTTTTGGCCCCAGGCTACAGCTCTGTCTCAGACCTCTCTTCCCAGAGCCACCCAACTTTCTGAATACCTCTCAGAAAGTGCCCCAACTCCATCTCTGGCAACTCTTCCAAAAGAAACTGACCTTCACCATTCTCATGGGCAACAGGTTCTAGCATTGCCTGAGTTCGGCCCCGCCCAACCAATTCTGAAGAGATGCTTGGATGTAGAAAAGGGGAGGGGCCTGTGGGGTCCCCATGGCAACTAAGAGTATACCTTGCTATTGTCCCTGATAAAATCCCTGGGAGCACCAGGACCTCTTGCCTTTATGAACAGTCAGAAGAATTAGGACTTTCCTCAAAGTCTCCAACAAGACATATCCTTAGGACAGGTCTTAGGGGTATGTGAACCCAGGCCTAGCTTCCAGCCCCCAGCTAAATGTGGTTTCAGGATGGGGCAGTCATGGGTGCTCATGACCACATCCCGTGGCTGCCATCCAGAGCATGCAGACTAGGGGTTCTCACACAGCTCTGGAGGCCAGAAGAAGGTATTCTTGGGCCACACACTCCCTTCCTGCCTCTTTCACTCCTACGGCTCCAGTGTCCCCAGTTCCTGGTTGCATCACTTTGGACTCTACTCCCACACTTGATGATGACACCAGTCACTAGGTTAGGCCACTCTTATCACTTCTTAACCTACTTCCAAATCAGGTCATGTTCCCAGGTATCAGGTGAGAGGTGCAGACGCCTCCTACAGGACGTAATTCAGAGTGTGGGGCTGGAGAAACTGGCCAGTCTCTCAGGGGTTGGCTTGTGGTATAGCCTTGACATCTTCTCCCTGGCTGACTCATGCCCTCTGTCCTTCCTCCCCCAGGTGTTGTTGGCGACTGGAGGGAACACTTTACTCCTGAGCTGGATGAAAAGTTCAACACTGTCTACCAGTCCAAGATGGGTAACTCTGGCCTCTGCCTCCCCTGGACTATGGACTGACCCTTCTGACCCATCTGGCCTATCCCCATGTGCCCATCCTTCTGTCCTCCTGTCCTCCTGTCCTCCTATTGTGCTATGCCCCTGGTCTAACAATAAAAGCCCAGGTCCACACTGTGAAGACTCTGTCCCAGCTCCAGCCTGGGCCTGTATACTTTATACCCTTCACCCTGGGACTTGAGGGAGAAGGGAGATAAACACCCCCAGGATCCTCTTTTTTCTCTAGAGCTTGGCCCTTGACTGGGCTGCCATCCCAAAGATTTCTTTAGGACCTCCAGATGTGACATCCCTAGACCTTACACCCCAAGATCATTCTTCCAAAGGGCAAGCGTATAAAGATGTAGAAAACAGGAAGTATTTGTGGGGTTCCCTAGGAGACCAAATCTAGACCAGAGAAGTCAAAGTAAGTATTGGGAACAAACACTAATCAGCCCAAGTAATGGGAAAGGTCTCTGCCCACTCACTGGGGCTCCCATAGGATGTGGGCTGCCTATCAGGATGTCTGCCATCCCAGCCACATGTCCACAGCGGCAAGCTTCTGCTCTGGGAAGAAGGGTTGGCAGCTCCGGACATAACCAGGCTCAAGTGGAGCCAGCAAAATCCCTTCTAGTCCTCCCCATGCCTGTGTGCTGCCCATCTGCCTGCGTTCCATGGAATACTCTGATGGCAATATGACAAAAGCCAGTCCTGGCCTAAAGCCAAGGAGCGCCTTGATCCAAGTAGCTGGCTCCAGTACAGGCTGATGCAGAGCTCAGGCCTGTTTCCATTTAGAGCCCGTTCTACCAGCTGTCTGCTCACACACTGCAATGAGGCCAGCCCTCTCTAGACCCTTGGCCCTGGCTCAGCTATCGCAAAGGGTCCCTATTTTCCAACAG
Source organism: Peromyscus leucopus (assembly GCF_004664715.2). Lineage (NCBI taxonomy): Eukaryota > Metazoa > Chordata > Mammalia > Rodentia > Cricetidae > Peromyscus > Peromyscus leucopus. The sequence goes on along the minus strand of NC_051067.1, from coordinate 125,861,882 downwards.
GACAGGGCAACAGGATGATGTTCTTTTCCTGCTGGAGGCCACAACTCAGCCCAAGAGGAGCCATGTGACCACATGAGACTGAGTCAGGGTCCAAGTGCAGAGCTGGAAGCTACACCCTTTTGCCTGTCCCAGTATGGAACACTAAGGCATCCAGACGCCAAGAATCTACATCCTGGACATGGTGGCACTTATGTCCGGTGCTCAACCCCAGCCACAGTCTACAAGCAGGGAGGGACCAAGTGTGAGGCAGGTTGCTATGAGTAATGTGACTGGCCAGCTGTCCCCCTCAGAGTCTTGGTGTCAAAAGCCAAGTCCAGCTTGCCTGTCCCAGGCCAGGAGCCACCAAGAGAGTTGGGAAGGAGGGTACCCTGGAAATGAAATGCAGAGGCAACATGGAGCCTGCCCTGGGAGAGGCAGAGAAGGAACAAACCTTCTTGGATGAAACTTAGACGCAGATCCTCATGAGGCTTTCCAGTCCAGCTAAGCGGCCAGAATGACTATGTTCCAATGTTCATGGGTGAGAGGAGCACGAGGGTGGGGCAGTGTGCACACAAGACTGGGACTGCCTGACGAGGAGGACAGGGCTGACTGTCAGCGCTGCAGACTGAAGCCAGGGATTCACACATGCTAAGCAGGAATCCTACAACTTCTGGGCGATGTGTCACACGCCTTTAATCCCAGCATTCAGGAAGCAGAGGCAGATGGATCTGCTATGAGTTCAAGGCCAGCCAGGTCTACATAGTGAGTTCCAGGCCAGACACATAGTGATATCCTGTCTCCAAAAACAAAACAATAGGGAGGGTCTGGAGAGATGGCTCAACACTTAAGAGCACTAGCTGCTCTTTCAGAGGTCCTGAGTTCAATTCCCAGCAACCACAATTTCCAGCAACCACGTGGTGACTCACAGCCATCTGTAGTGGGATCTGATGCCCTCTTCTGGCTTTCAGGCATACATGCAGACAGAACACTCATACACATAAAATAAATAAATAAATCTTTAAAAAACAACATCAGCAACAAAAAGTTCCTGGGTTTGAATAGCAACATATCTCTGTATCTCCAACCAGATAAGGACAGAGCTAACATTTCTCTCACCCTGTGCTGTGTGTCGTTCACCAGAGAAGACTGTTAGAACACAGATTTTAGCCAACAGAAAGTCTTTATTAGCCAGCCAGAGACTACACGGGTTGTTCAGGATCCCAGTGTAGCACTGAGCCTTTCTCAGGGTGAGCTTTTAAGCACACAAACCACGTTCTGGGTTGACATACTTCAGTTAATGAGAACAGTTAGCCAGAATTGGAACTACAGAAGCCAAAAGGCAAGGTTAGTACATTTAGAGACTTTCCCAGAACTATGGGCTTTGAGGGATTAAGCCTTCATTTTAGTTTTGGCACGTGGTGCTGTCTGCATGCTGAGCTTTGTGGCCCGAAGGGTACTTCCATCATGGAGTCAGTTGTGCTAAGGTCTGGGGCCCTGTTATACCTGTGGCTCTCTCCTGCTCCCATGATTTGTACCTCATCCTAGAGCCTCACATAACCTGAATCCCACAGGTCCACTCCACTCCTGATTTCTCTGATACAACCCTGCATGTCACATACCACAGAGCCCTTTGTATGTGTTTATGTGTGTTGTGCACATGTGCCCGTAAGTACATATGCATTATTATGTCCATGCCTATGGAAACCGGAAGTTAACATCAGGTGTCTTAACTAGTCTCCACTTTTTTTTTAAGGTAAGCTTTTTAAAAAATGTTTTATTTATTTATTATTTATGTGTATATATGTGTGTGTGTCAGTGCTTGTGAAAGCCAGAAAAGGGTGTCTGATCCCCTGGGCCTGGGGTTGCAGGCAGTTATGAGCTGCCTAACTTGGGTGCCAGGAACTGAACTTGGGTCCTCTGGAAGAGCAGCAAGTGCTCTTAACTGCTAAGCCATGTCTTAGCTTTTCCACTTTATTTTTTGAGACAGGGTCTCTCGATAAACCTGGAGTTCCATGGCCAGGTTCTGTCTGTCTTTCCACCAGTGCTGCAATTACAAATGCATACAAGTACACCTGGCTTTTTACGAAAGTTCCAGAGATCCAAGCTACATTCCTCATGCTGCTGCAGCAGGCACTTTACCAACCCAGCCGTCTCCCCAGCGTCCTGAAGAGCCCTTTGCAGAGAGGTTAGAGCAAGCAGAAAGGCATAGCAGAGATGCCCCCACTCACCTTGAGCAGGATCTCTGCAGCCTAACAATTAAGATAACTACATGAGCTTGGCAGTGGTGCCGCATGCCTTTAACCCCAGCATTCAGGAGGCAGAGCCAGGAGGATCTCTGTGAGTTCGAGGCCAGCCTGATCCACAGAGTGAGTTCCAGGACAGGCTCCAAAACTATACAGAGAAACCTTGTCAAAATAAAAAAAAAAGATAACTACATGAAGCTGGACATGGGGAGTGCTTCCCTTTAGTCCCAGTACTAAGGAGGCAGAGGCAAAAAAAAAAAAAAAAAAAGATAACTACATGAGAGCTCCAATGAAGGGTATGTCCTGGCTGCCAGGTTGCTCTTAGTAACCCAAGTACTCATACTCAAAGAATAATTGAATGACCACAGCCAAGAGAGGTCCCCAGACTTCCCTATAGATACCATTTATAATGGTCACAAACATGGCACTGTTAGCTTTGACTTTGGACCTTCTGATGTGTCCCCAGCATGGGAGTTCCTATGACAAGTGATTTTTCCAAAAAGATACCAGGAGCTGGGGATGTGGCTCAGTTGGTGAGATGCTTGCCTAGTGTGCACAAAGCCCTGGATTTGATCTTCAGCACTCATGAAACCTAACATGATGGTCCAAACCTGTAATCCCAACACTTGGGAGGTGGAGACAGGAGAATCAGAAGTCACAGGTCATCTTTGGCTGCATAGTAAGTGGCCTAGATAAATAGGACTCTGACTCAAAACAAAACTAACACCCCAACGTAGTGGGGCACATCTTTAATCCTAGTACTTAGGAGACAAAAGCAGGTGGGTCTCCCGGAGTTCAAGATCAGTTTGGTCTACATAGAGAGTTCCAGGCCACCCAATGCTACATGGTGAGACCTTGTCTCAAAACAACAACAAAAACCCATGAGGCCCCAGTGGCCTGTAAGCACTGTGTCTCGGCAGCAGAGAAAGAAATGCATGTCAAGCCCCAGGATTTGCCACGTGCCCAGAAAGGCCGAGATGAAAACACAGAGGTCAGCAAGTGTTCTGGATGAGATCTGTCCCTAGAAGGGTGCCTCTCCTGAATGAACTGTGTTCACCCTCTGGCCAGTGGGTCAACCTGGTAACACTGAGTTTAGGAATGTCCAGAGCATCTTCAGTGGTTAGAGAAGGTACAGATGCAGTGAAAGAGGAACCTGCCCACAGTCAAGTGAGTGACACGTATACTGAACCCTACAGGGCCGTGAGAAAAGAGATGCATGCACCATGGTTCCATCCACATAAGGTTCAAAGCCCAGCACAACAGTTGGCGCACCTTGTGATCAGTTAGGGAAGTGGCAGCATCAGGAGGTGCTCCAGGACCACAGAAAGGCACAGACACTTGCCTTGGGCCACAGCCATAGCTAGTGGTCCAGGGTGGACCCATGACCTTTTTGGATGGGTCCAGCAGGGACTTAGGATGAGCCAGTAAGGGTAGATTGTCTTGGTAATATAGATTGGAACTGGGAATGGAGATGGAGTCTTAAAAGACACACTGACCTTGTGTCAGACTCTCCTTTGGGTGGCAGGAGCCTGGACTACTCATGATCTTGGGAGGAAAGAGAAATTGCATAAGCCAGAAAGAGACCAACACATCCCCACTTCCCTCTCACATGATGACTGAGAGCTTCTTTGGTATCTATCAGCCTGAAATCTCACCAAGAGTTGCCTTGAGGTCTATGCCTCAGGCCTGACCAGGGTCACAGTTGTGGCACTGGCTGAGAAAGTGGCACTGAGAAGAGGCTGGCTGACTCTGGGGTTGTCTTAGGATCACGTCGCTGGGTCTCATCTTGGTTGCTGAAATAGATGCCCTCAAACATGGAGCTCAGAGCAAGGAAGGTGGCCGTTTCCTCCTTTTCCCTATCCCAGGGCTGTTTCTCAGGGACATTATGTTCAACATAGAGGCTCTAGGAGGATTTAGTCTATTAGCTCCTCGTCATCAGTTCCCCACCCCATAGTATAGCCAGCCAGCCTAAAAGGTAGTGTAACTCCTAGCACCCCAAACTGCTGACTGCTTACTCTACCTCTCTGGCTAAGAGTCTGCCTTTAGTTGTAAAATGGAACCTTCTGGGGTTTGTGACTACCCAAGGCAAACTCCACACACTCAACTAACACCCCAGTTTTCATCCGTGTGTTGAGGGGCATAGCTCTCTCTTGCACTGGCCTTTGAGCCCCAGTGCCCATCTGCAAACAGGAGTCAGTTGACACACCTGGTCAAGAGAGATGCAAGCTTCACCTAGACCCCCACAAATAACACGCTGGGCTCTGTATCTGGATGCTTCTGTTGGGACAAAACCCCTCAGAGGAGACCAACCCAAGTGTGGCTGGGAGAGTCTTACAAAGAGGCTTCAACAGTAAAGCAACTGAAGACTGAGGCCCTTCCCAAGTGCACACATGCACACTCAGACACATAGTAAAACAACACACACATGCACATATTTACATGCACACAGACACACGCCTACACACACATAACCCAGACTCTGGGCTTTGCACCCTGGGAGTCAGCCTGGAAGGCCCAGCTCAAGATTCTGCTGTGTGTTTTTGGGCTAAATTGCTTCACTTCTCTGAATTCAGCTCCCGCTTCCATGCAATGCACTCACAGTAGGGCCATCACGTGGAGCTGTTGTGAGAATTCAGCACGGTGATGTTTAAGCAAAAGCTTAAACTCGAGTACTGGGAAGGGAGGAATACCCCACCGTGTGCAGGCGGCTGAGATCTGGCGAGTGGAGGAGGGGAAAAGAAGGGAGAAGAGAGGGAGGGGGGGAGGACACACCCCCAGGGCCAGCGGATTGCCCACCAGTGAGGGGTGTCCACCAGCCAAAGGACAGGCGAGGGGCAGGTGGCGGGCGCAGGGACCGGCTTCACTCGCAGCTCTCACGTGATTGGCCGGACTGCGTGGGGCTTGTCTGACGGCTCGGCAGCCCCCACACCAATTACAGGCACTTAGTCACAGGTTCCTGCCTGCACTTCCTCTCAGCAGCAGGAGAAAGAACAGCCTTGATGGGGCTAGTCCTTCCCACCCCCTCCATCCCGCCTAGCCTGGCTCGGGGAAGGAGGAGAATGGGCAGTAATCCAGCAACGCAGAGCTTGGCCTCTGAGGCCCTATAGAGTCCCCCCTATAGGAGGGGACAGACTGAGGTGGGAGCACATTTAGAACAAAAAGGCTGAAACTCTGGCTAGCTGTTCCTTCAGGCGAAGAAAGTGGTACCCCCTACCAGGCTGACTGCCACACATGCAGTCTCCTACTTTATATGATCATATCCATGTGTCAGAGGGCAGGACAGGTCAAGCTGAAGCATGGTGCTCAGAGCATAAGGAACATGGATCCTCTCAATCAGTTCTGCAAGACAGGCGTCTTGGCTGCCCAGCTGTGTGGCTCTGCTTCATGTCTTTCCTCTGTTATCAGTGACGTCAGCCAAGGCTGAGTCTTAGCTGGCTGGGAGAGGGGGACGGAGGCCCCTCCGAGGTACTTTTACCCTTTTAGCTGTGTAGTCACTGCAGGATGGGAGCCCATTGGGGCGCGGGGCTTATGATGCAGGCCATGGGCTGTTCCTGGCGTGGTGGCCCCTGAGGGCAGGACAGTACTTGGTCTTTGTGGTGGTGGGGGAGTATTTGAGACAGGTTTCTTGTGTAGCTCTGTTCTGGAACTCACTCTGTAGACCAGGCTGGCCTTGAACTCACAGAGATCTGCCTGCCTCTACTGGGATTAATGGCATGCACCACCACCACCCAACATTTGTTTTGTTTTTCAGACAGGGCCTTACTATGTAGCCATACTGGGAGGGACCACTTAGCATTTAGCATTTTTATGGCTTAGCTATGGAAGTTACATTAGACCCCCAAGTCTGCCCAAGTTCAGAAAGAGAATATAAGCCCACCTCTCAGTGGAATAAACTCAAAGCCTTGTTAAGCAGCCTTACTCATCTATGGCAGACAAAGAGCAAGGATCAGACCTCCTCAGATGGAGAGGCATTATCTCAGGCCAAATACTGACACAAATCCACAGGCGTCAGAAGCTGGAGCCAGGCAGCTGGACCAGCAGATGCCTCCCAGTTTGCAGAGGAGCGGGGGGGGGGGGGGGGGGGGGACCCACAGCATGCCGGAGTCTACCTCCAGGGCAGGTGGAGGGGGCAGGCTGTGGGGCTCTCGGCCACTCTAGGACCCTTAGTCCAGCCAACTTGGAAACTCTTCACCCGAGGCCCTAGAGTCATTCCCACGTGGTATGCTCGAGAGTGAGGAAGGTTCTGAATACCTGGGAACACATTCTGGCTGCCTCGTCAGGGGTTCAGTTCGCACAAGCTCCTCTGGATTCCAAAAATCAAACGGCACACACTTTAATGTAGCAAAAGGGGTGTAAACAGGAACTTTTCGAAGCAAGGATGTCCTGGCCCCGCCATCATCCATGTCTGACACAGGCAAGTCCCTCCACTGGTCTGAGCCTTGATTTCTTTGTGAAGTGAGAGCCTGGGACACGCTTCTGGGCCAGGTTCCGCAAGTGCTGACAGAAACTCAGCTCCTTCTTGCTTTGTGATATGAGAGCCGATACTTCTATGAAAGGACCGACTCTTGGAAGGACCGTTCCTTCCTCATCTCTCTGGCCAGCAGCTCTCCGAAGCCCACTACACTGACTCTCCTACGTGCATAAACCACGCCCCTTCTCCACCACCTGCTGCGGCTTGGATCCCAGGCCCCTTGGCTTCACCAAAGAACTCAAGCAAGATTTCCAGGAACTGCTGGGCTCTTGCACTGGGGGGACAGGGTCTGACCTGGGGTAACACCCTGGGCCCACAGCCTCTCACCCTGCCGGGGCTCTACCTCCCCATATACCCATGGATAGTATATTCCTCTGGTGTCCTCTCTGTCCCCAAAGAGACCAAAATCCACCGGCCCTTCTGGAATCGTAGCCAGGTTACCATGGTGATGCCTATTATCTGGGCTTAACGGGAGATGAATCAGTAGCTAAAAATAAACCCTAGAGTGGATAGATAGATTGATAGGTGGGTGGGTCTGATTCAGGATTGGGACAATTTGTTTTTCTCAGATAAGATAATTGAGAGGAAATCTCAATTAGAAATCCACCCCCACTCAGACAGGTGGAAGCTGCCCTCAGCCAACAGCTTGAGGCACATGGTGAATCCTGAGTGCCAGCCAAAGTCACTCAGGACTGCTGACATGTTAGCAGATATTGGCTGAGGGGACCTAAAGACCAGGCCCACAATCCTTACTGTTGTGGGTGACCTGATGAGCCTGATTCTAGGGACATTCACACCAGATCCCCTGAAGCAAGAAAGGCACAAGGATGTGAGGATAAAGGGATACTTTATTAGACCCAAAGCCACCTCCCGCAGACCCTGCAGGCCCCAGGGTCTCAGGTATGGGCACAGGTGGGGGTGACGCCAGACAGGACAGAGAAACCTATGGGACAGCGTGCCTAGGCCGAGGTGTCCTCAAGGGTTGGGGCGCTGCCTCTCCCCGCAGAATCAAACGACACCACCCCTTCACCCAGGGAGGCACTCCACAGCTGAGCTGTCAGGGCCCCTCCAGTTCTCTCAGCATACCCTGCTCCATGCCTGTTGGGTGCAGAGGAGGCGCAGGCATGGGGGAGCTGCTGATTCCTGTCACTCCATGAGGCCTGGATTTCTTCATCTCGGGGAGTAGGCCACCGGCCCGGACCAGCAGAACACAGGAGTAGGGCTGGGGCCTGGGCCAGGTGATGAGCTTCTGGGGGTGCTGCAGGAGGACTTGTTGCTCAGGGCCCCCTCGCCTGGCACCCTCATGGTGCTGAGCTGGGACCAGCCCCTCCAGGTTGGGCACCAAGGCTGCGTGGAGGCAGTTCCTTGTGGCTGTAATACTCAACCACCTGCTTGGGCACCTCGGCCAACACACACTTGGCCAGGGCTGCAGGGGACGCCTGGGTACAGAGACAAGATGGTTACATCTGAGGGCCTTCCATAGCCTCATCCCCCTATCTGGGTCATAGTCCCAGGGCTCAAATCCACTTAAGGGACACGTGACTTGGCAGTCAGCTGAGCTTCCGCTAAAGACACAGGCTGCAAATGCAACCACCAAGCCCCTCACTGTTATAGCGAGAGCTGATGGAGGTGCCCGCTCTGTCCCCGGTACGTCTGTGCTGGGGTCCCCAGCACAACAGGAAATGGCACGCGCTGAAGGCGAAGTGGGGCCGGGTATCAACCTCGTGTGTGAGAGAATCCATGTGATGTGTTTACTGTGGAGTGACCATGGGGAGCTGTGTGCCGGGTCCACAGGACCCCCCCCCTCCACCTCGTGTCATAGATATTATGGTCAGAAGTTCACTGCTCAGGCACTGGTCAGGCTGGAGAAAAAAGACTGACTAGGGAACCATCCCCAGGGGCTGCTCTTTGGCTGGGCACACACACAGAATGGGGCCACATTCTGAGCAGGAAAGCCACGTAGGCATGGAGCAGTGGGTATCACCCCCAGGACCCAACCCTCCGTGCCACCCCCCCTCCCAGGCACTCACGTTCTTGAGTTCACGGAAGGGCACAAACTGGACGATGTCACGGAGCGCGGGCTCCCCGCGTGGGGAACGCAGGACTCCATCGTCCCCGTCTAGGATCTGCATATCAGTGAAGTCAGCATTGCCCACCCCAACGATGATGACGGACATGGGCAGGTGGGAGGCGCGGACAATGGCCTCTCGGGTGTCTGACATGTCAGTTACCACACCGTCCGTGAGGATCAGGAGTATGTAGTATTGCTGGAGGCACAGGGAAGAAGTGGGGGTGCTAGTCTCTGGGTCCTCCCAAGCCGCACACGTCACCTCCAGCTCCAGCCCCCACCGGGAGGGGCCCCTACTGTGGGTAGCTCTGCAGCGCCCAGGCTTTTCTAAAACTGTTTTTGCTGAAGCACAACACAGTACTTATCACACTCCCAAAGGTAAATTCCGATTGGCCACTATGCAGAGTAAAGCTCAGTGCTCTACCCATCATTGCCAAATGGCCAGTGACTCTGAGAGGGGCACTGAGAATCTACTTTACAGACAAGGCCACCAAAGCAGGGCTTGAACCCAGGTCTGACACCAGAGGAGGACTCCCGGGTGAAGAGGGCTCCAACACCCTCATACCAGGGTGCCCTGTCCATGCTTCAAGAATGACAAGAGGGGGACTTGTTCCACATAGAAGTCCATTCTCGTTGTCAAGAATACTACACCCAGCCAGGTGGGATGGTACAGGCCTTTAATCCCAGTGCTAGGGAAGCAGAGGCGAGCTGATCTCTGAATTGGGGGCCAGCCGGGAATACATATAGAGATCCTGTCTTAAAAAACAAACAACAGCCAGACCTACACAGAGAAACCCTGTCTCAAAAAACCAATCAACCAACCAACAAACAGACCCCCACCATCATTTTCCCTAAAAACTTGGACAACAGAGCTGGAAAGATGGCTCAGAACCTGGGTTTGATTCTCAGCACCCACACGGGGGCTCACAACCATCTGTAACTCCCGTTCCAGCAGATCCTACACCCTTCTTCTGGCCTCTGTGGGCACATGATGCACAGACACACATGCAGAGAGAACACTCATACACATACAGTAAACATCACAAAAATTGTTTAAACACTTGGACAGTTGGGGTTAGAGAGATGGTCAGGGGTTAAGAGCACAGGCTACTCTTCCAGAGGACATGGATTCATTCCCACCATTCCCATAGGGGTTCACAACCATCTGTAAATCCAGTTTCAGAGAAGCTGATGCCCTCTGACCTCTGTAGACACCAGGCACACACTTGGAGTACAGACTTGCATATAGGCAAAATCCACACATATAACATTTTAAAAAATAGAAGCTATAAAATTAAAAAAAAAAAAACAAAACTATGTTAGGCAGCTGGATCTCTGAGTTCAAGACCAGCCTGGTCTACAGAGTGAGTTCCAAGACAGCTAGGGCTACACAGAGAAATCCTGTCTCAAAAAAACCTAAATAGATAGATAGATAGATAAATAGATAGAGAGATAGAGAGAGAGACTACATGTGGTGGTAGCTCACACTTGTAATTCTAGCACTCAAGAGGTTGAGGCAGAGAAGCTGCTGCAAGTTCAAGGTTAGCCTAGACTACATAGTGAGTTCGAGGCCAGCCTGGGTTACAGAGTGAGGACCTGTCTCAAATGAACAAACAAAACAATCCCCACTAAAAACAAAACAAAACTTTCCTAGGCTAGCAGTGAAGTTTCTGCCCACTGTGCAAAAACTGGACTCAATGCCCCAACACCTAACACAAATGAAGGTGTCCTGAAGGTGACGCTCATGCTGTGGTCGTAAGAGGGTGACCTCGGTGCACAGAAGAGGGTGTCCCTATATCCTGATGTCTGAGGAACAGAGTTGCAATCTGAAAGAATTCACCAGTAATTAGCCAGCACTGTGGCACACACTTAAATCTCAGCACTCAGGAGGCAGAGGCCAGGGGATTGCTGCAAGTTTGAGGCCAGCCTGGTCTCCATAGAAAGTTTTAGGCTAGCCAGGGCTACACAGCAAGATTTGTCTCAATGATTAAACAAACAAACACAAAATAAACCTGACTGTAATTTCAGCACTCGGGAGGCTGAGGTAAGCAGAACCGCAATTTTACGGTCAGCCTGGACTAAACAGCAAGGTTTTGTCTCAAACACGCATGTGTGTGCACACATGTACACCCATGAAATGCATGTGTGAGTAGAACTGGCATTTCTAAAAGCACCATTCAGTATTTAACAGCATAACTTAAAACACATAAGCAAGCAGGAATAGAGTTTCCCTGTGAAGTTAAGAAAAAAAGAAGAAAAAAAAAGGAGGAAACTCAGGTTATTTGCAAAAAGGGAGAAGGAAAGGAATGTGGGAATGTCCTCAAAACTTTCATTGGTTAGCAACCGCACTAACACCTCCACCCTTTAACACAGTTCCTCATGCTGTGGTCACCCCCAACCATAAATTTTTGTTGCTATTTCATAACTGTAATTTTGCTACTCTTATGAATCATAATGTAAATATCTCTGTTTTCTGGTGGTCTTAGGTGACCCCTGTGAGAGGGTTATTTCACCCCAAAGGGGTCGTGACCCACATGTTGAGAACCACTATTATAGCCAGCCAGTTAAAATAGTCATAATCATACATTTTTCAGGTGTGTGTATTTTATTACAACAAAATAGCTAAACCAAATTTTTACAAAATACAAGCCAAATGAAGCAGAGCGCCTGTGCCATAAAGGGGTCCTGGAAAAGGGTGTAACAGAGTGGTGTTGTGACTTTCCTCTAAGTCCAAAATTAACTCGAGTGAAAATGTTTAAATTCAGGCAAGAGACAGATGGGGCATTTGTTGAGCTGGAGATGGATCTATGGGAGTCATTTTGTGATTTCTTATTTTTAAAATAAAAAAATAGATTATCACTGTATGTGATGCACACGTGGAAGCCAGGGGTCAACTCTCTGGCTTGCCCCTCCCCCCATGTGGATTCTGGGGACCAAGCTCAGGTCAGCAGACTTGCATGGCAAGTCCCACTTTGAAATTTCCTTACTTTTGGAAAACATTATGAGACCTCGGCTCTTTTAGCTGTTGTTGCTGTTTTGTTTTGGCTTGGTTTGGTTTTCCCACACAGGGTTTCTCTGTGTAGCCTTGGCCATCCTGGAACTCATTTTGTAAATCAGGCTGGCTTGTAATTTACAGACATCCACCTGCCTCTGCCTCCTGAGTGCTGGGATTAAAGACGTGCACCACCACCAACTGGCTTGAGACCTCAACTTTTAAAAAAGTTTTTTTCCAAGGAAAACAAAAAGCATAAAAGTTATTGCAAAAGAAGGGGAACCCTGATCAGAAGACATACTGGCCAGGTTCACCACATCCAGTCTGGGCAGCACCCGACTAGAACCCTGGATGATAGATACCTGTGGGAGCCCCTCCTTCCTGGAGCAGAGAGGAAGCCTGAATGTCAGCCAGGAGAGGCTCCACTGCCTGAAGTGTGCCACAATCCCTACACAAAGGTTAGGCTTCTGGGGTTGGGGATTTAGCTCAGTGGTAGAGCGCTTGCCTAGCAAGCACAAGGCCCTGGGTTCGATTCTCAGCTCCAAAAAAAAAAAAAAGTTAGGCTTCAGGCCTCTGCACCCTCCCCCAGCCCAGAATGCAGTGGGCAGCAGGACTACTCATGACCAGAGTATGGGGGTCCAAGGCAGAATCTACAGAGGTCAAGATGATAGGAACATGCCAAAGTGAAGAAGATCCCGAGTCAGACCACACCTGGGAAGGATCTGGAGACAGGTAAGAATGTGGACCTGGAAGGACTAGAGAGCAGGAGGGGCTGCCTTCTTTGCTCTGCCAGACACGTGATATACAGAGGACCCTCCACGCTGCAGATACTGGAAATGTGGATAGTTAAGGAGGAAGGTGATATTAAGCTACAGCCTCTCCAATGGTTCAGAAGGACACTTAGAACATACACAGAAGGGATGGGGGCAGGAAGAGGTGGAAAGAAGGAGAGGATAAAAGGGACCAGGAAGGGGGAGGGAAAAGGGAAGGAAGAGAGGGACAAACTGGTAAATACTATGACCAAGTGGAGACCAGGAGTCATGCCCTAGTCTGGTCCCTTGCAAATATGACGTTCTTTTCCAAAATGAAAAGCCAAAAGGAAGCAATAGGACAACCGAGTCTCAGCAACACACACAGGGCTACAAAGCAGAACGTAATCCTAAGGAAAATGCTACAGATGCGCACGGAGGATGCCTCAACAGTTATCTAATTCCTGCCGTCTGGTGCAAAGGGACAGGAGGCAGGGGAAACTGAGGTAAACCAGTGTCTGTTCCTGACAGCTGAGGGCTGATTTTGAAGTGATTCATTCGGTCCTTTGCCCAAAATAAACACTGACTGCCTGGGGCTTTGAGAGAGCCATAGCTAACAAGCTGAGCTCGTCCCTCATCCAGCCCCACACTGCTTGGCTGCCTTGGCACTGGACTGTACCCAAATAGCTGCTTCCCTGGCTCTTAGCCACTACTACACACACAGTTAGACTGCTTCCACAGCTGGATGCATGCAGCCCGTGTCCTCAGTCACCTACAGAGGCCTCCCCTGTGCGCTCCTCAGCTGCTGCCATGCGGGCCACCTTGGAGATGATGGGTGCCACGTTGGTGGGGCCATAGAGCTGGACCTTAGGCAGGCAGTTCTGGTAAGCTTCCACCACGCCCTGGATTCCTGTAGGGGAGAGAGGAGTGAGCCTGGCCCAATATACGGCTACACCAAACCCACCACCAGCTCCTACCTTCACATTCATCATCCTCAGGGTTGAAATTGATGGCAAAGTCGTGGGACACCTAGGTGAGGACAAGAGTCAGCCAGGACCTTCCCAGAACCCACTTATTCCCACTTACTGGGAGAAGAATGGTTTGTAGCTCTTGGGGCCCATGTAAGAAGATCTCCATAGAGAGAGGAAGCCAAGAAGGAGGCAGACAGATAGACGAATGTTGGGCAATTACTTTGGCACCTGGACCCAACAATAACTACATATTCTAAGGTACATTAACCAATAAATCCCCTCTCCTGCTACATTTTTATACGTAAGCAGTATTGAATTGTCACCGAGTCTCTCTGATAGGAGCATGGGGGGTGCCCATCTGGACCATTGGCCAGAGTCTCCCCTCCCTCCACCCCCATCCCAAAAGGGAACGGTGGCAACCAGGGTTCTTGTATCCAGGACACTCCTGCCTGGGGAGGTGAAGGCACTAGAGGCCTAGGCAGATGCACGGGCGTAGGAATAGGGCCCAAGCCCAGGGCCCTCCTACCTCATACTTGGGAGGGATCCGGGCTCCAAATCCCAAAGCAGAAAATCGCTTGTCACTGGAAAAGAGGTGGAGTTGATAACTCCGGGTACCTGGCCCCCAAAGGCGAGTCAAGGTAGACACTGGACAGAGACTAGGAGGCCTGGGCCTTGCTGGGCCAGGAATAGGGGTCATAGGCATGCCACATCGGGGGAAACAGAGGCACTGAGCTGAAAACCATCATGGGCACAGGCAGGAAACGGTAGAATTGACAGTAGAGGGATGGAACTGCTCCCGGGTTCTTCCCTCCAGGCCTGAAGGCCCTGCTTAGGGGGCTTTCTGGCCTGAGGTGGTGTCTTCTGAAGGGAACCAACTCTGACCCCACTATATTCCTCTGCTCTCCCCACAGAGAGGGAGGGATCTATGGGCAGGGGGCTCTGGGTGGGGCTCTGGGCCATGGTGAGGATCTCAGAGCCCCAGCCACCTGAGTTTGCACTTAGCCTCTGCCTAGCTAGTCACCTCAACCTCTGTGAGTGTGTTTTCTGCTCTATAAAATGATTTCCAATCAATCCCCAGGCTGTGTCACAGTGAAGCGGTGTGTGGCCATGTTAGAGATGTAACACATCACCCCCATCCCCTGAAGGTTCTGTACCCACTGCCGGGGTCACTTGAGATGGCTGTCTGGTGGGTACACTGTCTGCCTCCACTGGGTTGCTGCGAAGATGTTCCCACTCTTGCTGGAGCTGACCTCTCTGGCACGTCATGTGTCAATCACAGCACCACTTCAGAAAAGCCCCCAAGCCCAACTGGGCCCAGAGAGATGGGTGGGGCCGCACCTGTCATAGTCCTGGCAGACCTCGCCCACGGCCACCAGTGCCCTGAGGTACTCGTTGGGCTGGTAAGGGTTGATGTGGTGGAGGGAGCAGCTGTTCCTTGGGTCACCGTTGGAGGCTGTGAAGTCGATGGCTACCTGCAAGGGCCAGGATGGTGAGCTTCAGTGTGCACCTGCACTGGACAGGCAGAGGGTACCCAAGCCCAGCTTGTTGTCAGGAACCTAGCATCTCAGTTTCGCCAGCTCTTTGCAAACTTGACTGTTCACTGGAATGACTCATGTTCCCCCAGGACATGAGGGGGCTACTCAGACCCTGAAAACCGTAAGTATCATCTTGGAATCCCAGGATGACATTGACCCTATCCTCTGGGAGAATCTCTGAGCTGAATTCCACTCAGAGGGACAAGGGCCATGCAAACACTCTCTCTTCCCAACTACTACTCTCTTAGCCTAGTCCCCTCTGTGCCTTCCGCCTCATCATCCTCAAGGCCACTTTGGGTGTGGCTCTGTTCAGCAGCCCAGGCAGCAGAGTCTGTGACGGCCTCCCCTAGACCTTCTGTCCAGACTACTTCTGTCTGTGATCTGCCCAAGGCTAAGCCAGCTGGACTCTGCAGCCCTTGTTAGCCAAGTGCTCACTCCTGTTTTCCTCTTTAAGGCTGTTTGTTTTTCTCCTGACCCTGTGATTTTGCAGAAGGTAAGCCCTGGATGCTGCCATGGGATGGTGGCCCAGAGCTGGTCCTGAACTCCTGCATCCTATCCCTGGTCGGCATAAAGGGAAAGACACAGGGAAATGTGGATGAAAAATGAACAGTGCCCAGGAACCGGCCACTCTCTGTACATGGACTGGGGTCCAGGGGCTTGACAGAAGTCCTGCCCCGTTGGCTGAGGGCAGCATGGAGGGCAGGACCCATGACTCACCGTGCAGTGGATCTGGCAGCCACCCATGATGTAATCCAGGAAGGAGTGGACCCTGTGGAGCTTCCAGGCAATGCCGTTGGCAAAACCACTCATGACCCTTCACCCCACCCTGCTCCACCCAGGCCTGTGTCCGTGGGGGAGGGAGCCTACTGGACATCTCTCCCCAAGGCACTATAATCTGGGGGGGCATCTTCCTCCTCCCTCCCCCTTCCCAGGTATTTTGAGATCCCACCGTGAAGCCCACCAGTCCTCAGAACTGTATCTTTGAGAACCATCTGACAACGTGGAGAAGCTAATCCCACCAACTCATCCCCCTAGGGGCTCCGGGCAACACTGAGGCTCACTCACCTTCAGGTCTGTCAGGACCACCACCCCAGAATTCTTGTAATTGCGCTTCTTCTGTTTGTACTTGGCATTCACACAGTCCCACTGGGCCTGGGACAGAGACAGGGACAGGCAGAAACTCCACCCAGAGCAGCAGTATCCCAGGCCTCTCCCACAGAGGGGCCAGGAGCCCCTGAAAGTCCCAGCACTGCTGGTGACCTCACACTCCACAAGACTATCTCCAGCAGTGAGTACAAGGCCCATGCTGCCCGTGGGGGTCAGGGATGGCCTCTGTGGGGACATACCCATTCCACAAGGGGAGCATTCAAGCACACAAAGGAGCCATGTAGATGAGACCGTGACCAAGGAAGGGGCCCGGGTTAGACCCTGCACACACTGCAGTCTTGGCACTATGGTCAGCCTGTAGATCTTCCCAAGGGACACCAGGGCCCAAGAAGGAGCCCAAGGCAACTCTCCCACCATACCCACCCGGCTTCAGAGGCTAGGCAGGTCCCGGGAAGGGTGCCCCTCCCACCTTGACACACAAATGGACATGGTTGCTCACATGGCCACTTGCTCGCAGGCCCCTGTTCTAGTCACAGGGGTGGGCGTCACTGCTCTCTGTCACCTTCATGTCTTCGCTGGGGTGGGGTAGAATAACCAGCCTCCCAGAGACCCACTGGACCGAGCCAGAACCTGCGGCCCGAGGTGGGCCAGCAACTCACCTGCTCCTCCTCGAAGGCCTTCTGCATCTCTGTGAAGGTGGTGGTGAACTCGCCGATGAAGTCATGCTTCCCTCGAGAGTCATAGTCCCAGACCAGGCACTGGGGAGCCAGGTCTCCCTCTCAGTGGGCCGTTGCTCAGAGGACCTGCGGCCCTTCCAGCCCCAGCCAGGCTCTCGTTCATCACTCCCCTTCCCCAGAGAACGGAGAACGGGACACCTGCCCATGGGTTCTGGCCTCACCCTATGGCTATGTCCCACTCCCCCACCCCCTCCACCCCTGACCTCACTTCCTGTTCTGTCTCCTGCTCCATCCCCACCTTCAGAGGCCGCGTCTCCTCGCAGCTGCAGAGGGAATTCAGTGACAACTTGAAGGATTCCCACACTGGGTTCAGGTTATTCTTCACTACCTGTGGGCCGGAAAAGGCTGACTTGGGTGGGAACCCCAAGGGAGCTAGGGCCCTGGGGAGCCATGGGGTCCTTAGGTCATGGGTCCCTTAGCCAGGGTACAGGGTTCTCAGCTGCCAAGGGCCACTTGAGTGGCAGCCTGTACCCGGCCCCATGGAGACGATGAGTGTCCGGAGACTAGGTTCATTTCAGGCTCCAAACAGGACTGGGTGTAGCCCAGATCTTCCTGCTCTCCATTCCCTCCACCCCTGACCCTAATAGCTTCTGCCTCACTCCAGCCCCCCACCCCCGGGCTGTTTTCTCCTTAAATAGATTCTCTTCACTCAAATTAATTTGTCTCAAAAGGAAACTCTCTCCCTGCTGTAACTAAAATCCTGTTTCCCGGCAGGAGGAAGCAGGTATGCCTAAAAATAGGAACGGTAACAACAAAGCTGCCACGCTAAATTTGGGCGGACAGAAAGCCAAGTCCACCCAGCTGTTCCATCCATCGAAAGAGAGTCAAGGGTCTTGGAGGTAAAGACTCCACAGCCACATGGTTGGAGTATCCCCCTGTCCCCTCTCTGAGAGGATGCTGGGCCCTTTTCCGTCACTTCACTGGACCCCTGAAGCCCCTCTGTCATCAGGCAGCGGGCTCCTCACCTCTGTCCTGTACACCAGCTGCTCACTCCCGTCATCGTTGACCCGATACAACTCTAGGAAGGGGTCCGACTTGCTGAAGAGGTCCTGGAGCATCAAAGGATGTGCTGGCAAGGGGGCTAGCCGGCTCTGGGCTGGAGGACGGCTCCATCCCTTACGGCTGGAGGCCGGCTTCAGCCCCTGCAGTCGGTGTTCCATCCCTTCCCCACAGACTCAATCTCCCCAGGCATAAAATAAGTTTCAAACATTCCTGGAGAGCCCACAGTGAGACGAGCTCGCCCTGTGGAGCCTTCAATGGCTTCTGAAGTGCCCACGGGGACCCCAGGTGTGTTTCCCCAGCCCTCGCCCTGCTACCCCTCACTCCTGCCGCCTGGAGGAGTCTAACTGGTTGTTCACACCCCACCCACTCACTCTTGACTGTCTCAGCTTAAATGTCTCTCAAAGGGGACAGATACCTACCTATTCAGGGTCAGCCCCCACCCCATGCGAAGAACCTATGAACCAGGCTCTGTCCTCCCTCCCCATCATTACACATGCACCCTGCCAGAGGTAGCTTGGTGACCACATGCCACACGCGATGCAGAACAGTGCTTTCTACCCATAGCGCAGAGTGTATGTGTATGTGGTGGGAGGTGATGACGGTGATGACTGTAAAATGTAACAGTTAACCGTGCACACAGTGACTAGGCCAAGACTGTGACAGCAGCATGCCAAGGACGCCACACACAGCCACCACGTCACTTGTTTCTGAAGCTTAGAGGCCAGTGCTGAGCAGGAACCAGGTTTTCACAAGGAGCCAGCCTGCAGGAGGCTCAGAGCCCTACATGCATGGATCCCAGCCTCACCTTGTCGTCCAGCTTCCGGGCTTGGAAGGAGAGCTCCACATAGCCGTTGTTCCCAGAGATGTCCTCGGCTATCACCTGAGTGTGTCACATGGGGTCTGTGGGCTCCAGGCCTCCGCTCTCATCCTCTCGCCTCAGCTGCCACTGGCCCTGAGGGGGCTCTGGTCTCTCCTAGCAGCTCCACAGCTACAGTCCGTCTGAGGCCTCCCTATTTACCTCCTCCCAGGACACCCCTCCCCCAAGCCCCTCGGGAAGGAAAGACCTCGGCTCTGGGGCTCACCGTGATGGTGGATTTGCCAGCGTTTCTGCCGAATCTCAACAGCAACGGGCGCGTCATTTTCTTCTGGGCCACAATCTGGAAACCAAGGAAGTCAGCGGGGAGAAGGGAGGAAGAGGACGGTTCTCGGCCTCCCTAGGATCCTATCTCCGCTCTCACTGGCTCCCCACCGTCCCCTGGGCTCCGGTGGCCTTCCTGCTGCTGCCAGAATGTGCTACTTGACATCTGTGCGCCACTTCTGATTTCCACCACTCCTGGGCCAACCTATCACCTGCCTGTGGGACACACACATCACACAGTTGGCAGATGTGCAGGGCACCAGAAGCAGATTCGTTAGGACATCAACCCTCAGTCAGGACCTCACTGTTCAGCTGGCTTTATTCTACTCTTTGGCTTGGGAACGAAAACCCTCGTAGGGTGGCTGGTTGAATAGCTCTGAGCCCCGCCCTGGATCCCTACTGTCCCAAACAAGTCAGGGTGGCCCTGGGGTGGCGGAAGAAGCACACTTGACTTTTCTGCAAGGCACATAGAGAGGGCCATTCAGATGTGAGCCCCAGTGCTCAGTTCCTAGAGAATTCATCTCCCAGCTTGGCCTCCCCTCCTCACCTGTCCCACTGGGCAGATAGCTCACCCATGGAGCAATGCACCCCTAACTTAAGGAAGGAGATGACTTCACACAGCCCAGGCTGCACAGAGCATAGCACCTGGCCAGCAGGGAACAGAGTCTAAGAGGCAAGATTGAGTAAACCCTCTTGGGTAGCATGCCCTGGTCTAAATAACAGCCTTCACGTCTCCCTGGAGAAATCAGTGGCTCTGTGTGTGAAGGTCCAAGATGGTTCTGTTTACAGGGTAGCTATCACCTTGACTTTCAGGGGTGCCGTCTGCTTCACATTTGCTACTGGTTGGTGGACACCAGGGGATGATGGTAGAAAGAGCTAGAGATTGTGGTACCTGACAAGTAGCCGAGCTGAATTCAGTGCAGACAGCACACAAAGATGTGTTTAAGTATAGAATCTGTATGTGCCCATCTGCATGTGGCCACATACGTCTATATATGTTCCTGTAGCTCAGTCCTGCCTGGGCTGTGGTGCATGTGTGTGACGGTGTCTATGACTGTGCCATCTTCTGTAGGAACCTGGAAGGAATTGTACCCCACTCCATCTCAGTCTGTGTTGTGTAAAATGGGGTTGGCAAAAAGATCTAAAGAGAATGAGCCCTGACCAGGCAGTGACAGGGATGAGTCACCACATGATGCTGGAATGGAGGATCAGGCACCCAGAGCATGCCGTGTGGTTAACACACAGGAAACTCAAGAACAGAAACAGCCAGGGGTCTGGCAGGCAAGGGCAGCCTCAGGGTGACAGAAACGGTCATCTAGTCAGTAGACAGTCACAGGAAACCGTCCATCTCCGCGCCCTCATTTTGTTCTCTATAAACTACTCCTGAATGTAAAGGCCGTCCTGTGGCCGGTTGGGAAGGGTGTAGCACACAGCCCAGTGCATATGCACAGTAACTAGTAGCAGAAAGCGCTTGTCACATGGGCAGCAGATGAGAAAAGTTAAGGATAGCAGCTCCGGGCTGCCGGCGGAGTCCCCCAGGCAGGGCGCCCTCACGCACTACTCCCCTCAACCCCGGCTGCAAGGAAAAATATGGAGACCTCACCTTCCCTTGTGTGGAATAGAACCCAGAACCTCAAATGTTAGTTGCAAACATTGCCACTGAGCTATGTGCATCAGGCTCGGGTGCCGATGTGGAAAGACTCATGAAGAGAAAAAAAAACAAACCAGGTTGCAGAACAGTGTGGAGGGTGAGTGTGGTTTGGGGAGGCAGGGGGTAAGGAAGGAGGGAGGGAGGGAGGGAGGGAGAGGAAGTGGGGCGAGAAAAAGATTTTTAAGACGGGATCTTCAGCCAAAGCTGATGGGGAACTGGTGGTAATCCTCCTTCCTCAGCCTGCCGGGCTGGGATTAGAGGTGAGAGACACTACAGCTGCAGTTTCCTTTCTTTCATTCTCTCTTTCTTTCTTCTTTCTTTTTTTCTTGTGTTGAGACAAGATCTCAAATAGCTCAGACTGGTTTCATTTGACATGTGTCTGAGGATGGCCTTGAACTCCTGGCCTCCTGCCTTCAGCTCCCAAATGTTGGAATCACAGGCATGTACTACCTATCCTACCTGGTTTGTGGGAGGGAGTGAATGTGTGTTCGTGGATGTGTGGGTATGCACAGTGCCTCTCACTGAACCTGGAGCTAGATGGGTGGCCAACAAGCTCCAGTGACTCTCCTGCCTCCGTCCCTCAAAGCTGGAGACTTGGACTCGGGCCCTCGTGTTTGTGAGACCAGAACTCTTACCAGGTGAGGTATTTTCCCAGTCTCTCTCTCTGTCTCTCTGTCTCTGTCTCTGTCTCTGTCTCTGTCTCTCTCTCTCTCTCTCTCTCTCTCTCTCTCTCTCCAGTCTCATGTAATCTAAGTTGGTTTCAAATTCACCACATAGCTGAAGATGACCTTAATTTTTTTCTTTTTGAGACAGGATATCTTTATATAGCCTTGGCTAGAACTCACTATGTAGATCAGGCGGGTTGATTGAACTCACTATCTGCTTCTACCTCCTGAGTGCTGGGATTAAAAATTTGCACCACCGTGCCTGGTGACCTTAACTTTCTGATTCTTTCACCTCTATTTCTTTTTTTTTTTTTTTTTTTGGTTTTTCGAGACAGGGTTTCTCTGTGTAACAGCTCTGGCTGTCTTGGAACTCACTTGGTAGCCCAGGCTGGCCTTGAACTCACAGAGATCCGCCAGCCTCTGCCTCCCGAGTGCTGGGATTAAAGGCGTGTGCCACCACTGCCCAGCTTCACCTCTATTTCTTTTTATGTGGTGTTGGGGACATCTAACCCAGGGCTTTGTGCATGCTAGGCAAGCACTCTATCAAGTGAGGTACATTCCCACCTAGCTATTTTTAAGGAAAAAAATGTATGTTTATTCACTCATGTGAGAACACTTCTCTGAAATGGGTACAAAGACCTTGTGGCAGGGCTGGGCAGGGGCTGGAGGGAGACATGCCAGAGCAGGTCTACTGGAAACAGGAGCATATAACCCAGTTCAAAAAATATTAAAACTGGTGCGGTGCTGCGTGCCTGTAATTTCAGTGATTGGGAAATAGAAACAAGAGGATCAGAAATTCAGTGTCATCCTTGGCAACATGGGGTGTTCTGGGCCCACCTGAGCTATATGACATCCTGTTTACACACACACACACACACACACACACACACACACACACACACACACACGTATACACATTCCTAAAAAAAATAAACAAACACAAATTCTAGGAGAGATGGCTTAGCAGTTGAGAATACTGCTGCTCTTGCAGAGGATCCAGGTTTGGCTCCCAGCACCCACACATAGACTCACAACTATCTGTAACTCTGCTTCCAGAGGCTCTGACACCCTCTTCTGTTCTCCAAGGACACAGGAGCAACATGGTACACAGACACAGCTGCACGCAAAACACTCATACACATAAAATAAATACATTGTTAAAAATTGATAAAGGGCCAGGGTTGGTAGCACACACTTTTAATGCCAGTGCTTGGGAGGCAGAAACAGGTGGATCGCTATGAGTCTCAGGAGCAGTCAGGGCTACAAAATAAGACTGTCTAAAACAATCAACACAACTAATAAGAAAAAGTGGACGTGCTGGTGCACTCCTATAACAGCAGGACTCAGGAGGCTGAGGCAGGAGGATCTCAGCTTCAAAGACAGCCTGAGCTGTCTCAAACAAACAAGTGCTTTTAAAAAGAAGTGGAGATGAGCAGGGCCAGATGCTCATCCCTGCAGAATCCATGAGTTGAG
Source organism: Peromyscus leucopus (assembly GCF_004664715.2). Taxonomy (NCBI): domain Eukaryota; kingdom Metazoa; phylum Chordata; class Mammalia; order Rodentia; family Cricetidae; genus Peromyscus; species Peromyscus leucopus. The sequence continues at coordinate 125,839,101 of NC_051067.1, read as the reverse complement.
GGCATCACCGGCCCTAGAAGCTCTTCCTACCCTCCTCCCTTCCAAGGTAATGGGTACTCACTTGCCCCAAGGTACACTCCATGCCCCCTAGGAAGTCGTCATCCTGGCAACTCAGCCCACTAGGCCCGTGGGTGTCATACACCTCAAACCGTAACTTCTGCACCTCCTCGAAGTAATAGTCGACAGTGAAGACCTTGGAGAACACGGGGTGCAGGCTGCTCTTTACCACCTCGGTTCTGTCCACCTGCAACAAGCCGTCACAAGCTACAATTTCTCTGTATCCTCTCATCTCATGCCCACCACTGCCTGCCTATCCCCACATTACAGATGATAAAACTGAGGCTCAAAGACCAGCAGGGTTCTGCCCAAGGACCCAGATGTCAGGGACAGAATTAGATTCCAGCTTTGGGTAGGACAAGCCCTGTGTGGAGACCTTTACCTAGCACTCAGCTGAATGGCAAGGAGATATATCCCTGCTGGAGGGCCTGTGTTCACCAGCCTCTCCCACTGAGTTCAGCACTGTCCTTAATATACCAATGAAAAGCTTTAGCTAATAGACTATCAAATCCCCTCACCATAGAGGCTTCTACCTATTTAAAAAAAAAAAAAAAAAAAAGGTCTGCATGGGCTCTTCCCAGAAATATATGCACCAGGCAGCAATCGGATCAAGCAACAAAATGTAATGGGAACACCCCGGCCACAAGATGATCCTTAAACAGCCTGGAGTAGCAGAAGCCTCCCAGGACCTTCTAGGCATTTAAACACATGGTTTGGGGCAGGCCCTTCGTCTTCAAGGTCAGTGAACCACAAGATTTCTCAGCCCCAGAACCTAAGAAATAAATACCCCGAGATGCCAGAGTAAATATGCAGAGCAGGTGTTAAGTGAGGTACCACCTCTTCACTGCCTGGATCCTCTGCTTGTCCTAGGTTCCCAGGCTAGCCTCACTGTAGTCACAGGGTCTGTCTAATACCTCTTTCTTGGCTCTTCTCCCCTGTTTCCTGCACATGACTGCCACAGCCAAGGCGGGCCCCGGAGCTGCTGGTGGCGGTGGGGGGAAGCACTCTTGCTTGGCTAGGGACTCAGGTCAAGTCTTTTATGCCTGTTAGGCCTCCCAGCTAAGGTGTGCCCGTTTCTCACTCCTGAGATGAAGCCAGTACCCCATGGAAGATGGTGACTGAGAATCGGGTTTTGTACAGCACAGAACATGGGCAATATCCCTGACACTGGCCCAGAACTAAGATCTGGGGACTAATGAAAGCTGGTGAGCACAGCGAAGCGCACTTCTCTGAAGATGCTGGCTAACCTGGGTTGATGGATGTCCAGCGGAAAAACCCCATGCTGGAGGCACGCACTCAGATCTGGGTCGGCAGGGGGCATTAAGGAGCGGGGAGGGGCTTGCTGTCCTCAACGGTAGCCACATGCAAATAATTTGCGATTTCGCCTACCCAATGAGAAGACAGGTGACAGGCTGGGCAGTCGGTCCTCTTGCCAGGGCCACTTGAAGCTGAACGATGGAGTCGCTGTCCAGCCCTGCCCAGCTCCATTCTACCCAACCAGCGAGGTCTAGCTAGCAGCCCCAACGCCACTGAGCACCCTACTTCAGGTGCCTCTGCTTCATGGGTGAGAAGCTCATAGTCATGGCAGCCAATGGAGGGGGACCCTGTGACCTTAGACAGCCCCTATACTAGCCTTAGGCAGTTTCCTCCCATTCCTGAGCCGCACTCCCTCCTGAGCTCACTAGTCTAGCCTGGGCGCTTCACGCTAGCGCTACAGTCCCAGCCTGAGCCCCTCAGCGGCACTTCGGGGCACTTTCCACCAAGGTCCCTTTTAGCAGCTGCTCCCTTGCTGCCCCGCCCTTCTCATAGCAGGTGGACACCTCCTCTTTTGCCCTAGCAGCCCCAGTTTCAGGACACCCTTGCCGGCACCCCAAATCTCAACTCACACTTAGCTCTTCAGGTCCCAGCTCCAGGACGCTGGCTGCCCTACCTGTAGCCACTGGCCCTGTGCCTGCTGCAGCAGCACCACGCTGGGGTCGGACTTGGTCAGCGGGTCCCGGTCCAGCAGGTGCCGACAGCTCAGCCGCAGCTCCACCTTCGAGGCGCAGGGTGCAGGCACCACCCCCGGGGCCACCGCTCGCTCCGAGTCCCCGCTCATGCTTCAGGCTCCGCACTCGAACCGGTGGGCGCCAGAGAAATGGTGGCTGGGCCAGGCGTGGCCGCGCTCCCCCGCACGCCCGCCGGGCGCGGGCACACGTGTCTCGGGCGGCCGCCACAGCGCGGGGGCTGTAGGGCGGCGATGCGGCGGGGAAGGGATGGAGGGGACCGCGAAGGGGCGGGGCCGGGGTGGGGCCATAGGAGAAAAGCACAGGGACTAAGCAAGGAGCAGATAGCCCGAGAGCGGTCCGTCCGTTGGAGCTGGGTTTCGATCCCCGCACTGGAGCTGAGAGATAGGGGTCTGGGTTGCAAGCAAGCTCTGGGATTGTGGTGTCTCTGCAGGGTTCATTCGGTCCTGGAGGCTCCGCACTACCGGAACCTAGGCACTGGGTTTGCGTCCAGACAGCCTCCGAGAGAGGCACAACCCACCCCAGGGTCACACCAAAGCTCTGCGCCCCTCTTAGGATTGTCGCCTGAATCATGAGCAACTTAGTGGGAGCTCACTGTTTGCACGGTGCAAGCAGGGCGCAAGAAGGGTGTCCCTGTCTCTCAGAATTTGTAGGCCCCGGGGTAGGCAAGGAGAGTTCTTGCCAATCTCTGGTCTATGGCTGAGGGTCAGAGAGGGACTAGGAATGTTCTCTCCCAGCTACTCTTACCTGACAGACCACAACCAACCCCCAGGTGGAAGGGAAGCATCATTACCCCTCCCTATCCTCCCCAGAGAAAGGCATTCGGAAGAGGAGGTGCTGACGACGACAGAAATTACCTCCCAGCCCATTCTCTTTGCCAATTTCTGCCTAAATATAGGGCCGAGACCTGACCAAAGTCATGGAGGTGAGAGGGTAAGGGAGACCATGAAACTGAGGTGAAGACCGAAGGAGATCCGCGGCGCAGGGCAGGGTGGGCGTGCTGTAGGAACTTGAGTGGGGCATGTTAAACATCAACAGACAGGACTCCAGAAGATTCTGGGGTCAAAAAGGGCGTCAATACCAAGATAGGGATATAGAGGGTGGTGGGAGGCGGGTGTGAGAGAGAGCACCTCCGGTGAGGTGGGAAACTGGTGAGATATGGTGGGGACAATAACTCCTCCACTGGCTTGGCACCCCAGACAGAGCCATCCCACTAGCCAAGGGTCTTCTTGTGGGCTCAGTATATGGGGCTCTAGCACCTAACCTCCACTTCCTGAGGCTGCAGAAAGATGCCTGGAAGCTTGCCTCAGGCTTGCCTCCCCAGCTGCCCTGTACCATCCTTCTCCAAGGCTGGCCCCAGGCAGTACTCTTCCCTCTGTGGAGTCCAGCCTATGCGGCTCTCCTCAGCCCTGCATCTTCCAGGATTGGGAGACCCCATCTTCCAGGATTGGGAGACCCCGCCTTTAGCCAACCAATTGCTTGTGGGATAGTGGTGGTGCCTTTCTGTTCACAGGGACCTGTGGGCCTACCAGAGTCTGGTTCCCTGGGATTCCACCATTCCGGGTCAGACCCTCAAACTCTTAGCCTCTTCAGCATCGGACAAGTGCAAAAAGAATGGGAAATCCAAGCAAAGGAACACGCTCCAAGTAGATACCCAGACCTCTCAAAGGACCAGCAGTGCCAGCAGAAACCCTGCTCTCTCTAACAGGATTTGAGGGGCACTGGCCCTTGGGAAGTCCTCAGGTCCCAGCGCGACTTGTTGCCTTGACGTCACTGAGTGTCCACCCCTTTGTTCAGAAAGCTGCTCTACAGTTCTCCCAACACTGAGCTCTACACTGTCTAAGCAGGACTGCTGGACACACTAATCTGTGGACATGTCCAACCACCCCATTTTAACGAAGAGGCATCAAGGAATTTAGCATAATGAGATGGCTCAGTGCAGGCCAAGTGCTTGCTGTCAAGCCTAACAACATCCTGGATCCCACATGGTAGAAGGAGAGAACTGATCTCTATGTGTGCCTGCACACACAGACACATGGACACACACAGACACATGGACACACACAGAAGGGGGGATGAATTTACGAAGAGAATGTTCATTTAAAAAAAGGTGGAGCAAATGAATGGAAACACATGAACTATGAACCAAAGGCTGAGGGGCTCCCAGCTGGATCAGGCCCTCTGAATAGGTGAGACAGTTGATTGGCTTGATCAGTTTGGGAGGCATCTAGGCAGTGGGACCAAGTCCTGTGCTCATTGCATGAATTGGCTGTTTGAAACCAGGAACTTATGCAGGGACACTTGGCTTAGTCTGGGAGGAAGGGACTGGACCTCCCTGGACTGAGTCTACCAAGTTGACCACAGTCCTCGGGGGAGGACTTGTCCTGGAGGAGGTGGGAATGGAGGGTGGGCTGGGGGTAAGGGGAGGGCGTGGGAGGGGGGAGAATAGGGGAACCCATGGCTGATATGTAGAACTGAATGGTATTGTAAAATAAAAAATATATATCAAAAAAAAAAAAAAAAAAAAGGTGGAGCCAGCCGGGTAGTGGTGGCACACACCTTCAACCCCAGCACCTGGAAGGTAGTGGCAGGAGGATCTCTGTAAGTTCGAGGCTAGCCTGGTCTACATAGTGAGTCCCAGGACAGTCAAGACTACATAAGACCTTGTCTCAAAATGAACAAGCAAACAAAAAAGGTTCAAGGGGCTGGAGAAACGGCTCAACAGTTAAAAGCACATACTGCTCTTACGAGGGACCTGGGTGCAGTTCCAAACACCCATGTCAGGTGGATCATAACCACCTGTTACTCCATCCAGGGGTATCTGATACCTCTGGCCTTCCCAGGCACCAGCACTCACATGCATATACCCACACAGAGACACATATACAGACACATAATTAAGAATACAAAAATTGCCAGGCAGCAGTGGCGCACACCTTTAATCCCAGCACTCCGGAGGCAGAGGCAGGTGGATCTCTGTGAGTTCAAGGCCAGCCTGGTCTACAGAGTGAGATCCAGGACAGGCACCAAAACTACACAGAGAAACCCTGTCTCAAAAGACCAAAATAATAATAATAATAATAATAATAATAATAATAATAAAATACAATAAGCTTGAAAAACCAATGAAGTGTTCAGGAACTGGTTTAAAGTCACCTGCCTGTCTGAGGGGTTCAGGACTTCACCCTGAGTCTGGTTCAACATTTCCATCACAAAAGTATAGCTCTAGGGCAAGTGACAGATGGTCAGTCAGAGAGAGAAAGAAAAGAAGACTCAAGGAGCTTGGCAGCTGGAATCCCAGACCAAAGGTTTTAATCAACCTCCTGGAAGCCGGCTTGGTGCTTGCTGGCTCCTGGTGGCCCCGACTGCACTAATAGACAGACAGAAACTATGGGGGACAAGCTGGTGTCCCTGCAGTCCTGGTCAACCTGATGCTTGGGCCAGCCCCCGCCCCTCCCCCTCCAGTCCAATAGCCTAAGAACCAGAGAGGGGGAGGCAAGCCCCACCTCCCAGCTCTAGGTAGCAATGAATTCCTTCTGTTCCCAGCTTCTGTTGCCTCGGGTTTTTCTGCTAGCCAGACACAGGAAATGAGATCTCCCTTCAAGTATATTTTGATATTACCATACAGGAAATAACACATGTCAGTGCTGAAATGTTAAAATACTAATAAGTGAGCAAAAAAAAAATGTTAAATTGAGCACCCAGACATAAACACCATTATCATTTTATGTTTATCCCTCTAGCTTTTTAAATGCAAAAATGTTTTCATTAGTTGAAGGGGTTTGGTTGGTTGGTTTTTATAAAGGAAGTTTTGTTTTCTTTTTTATTTTGTTTTATGAGACAGACTCTTCCATGTAGCCTTGGCCTCCCAAGTGCTGGAATTAAATGTACAAACCACCATGCCTGAGGGTTTTCTCTTTCTTTCTTTCTTTCTTTCTTTCTTTCTTTCTTTCTTTCTTTCTTTCTTTCTCTCTTTCTTTCTTTCTTTCTTTCTTTCTTTCTTTCTGAGGGTTTTCTTTTTTAAGAGATTTTAAATTTCTATGCATGTGTTTGCCTGCTTGTATATACACATGTGCACCATTTATGTCTAGTGTCCTTGGAGACCAGAAGAGTATATTGGATCCCCTAGAACTGGAGGTACAAATGGTTGTGAGCCACCATGTGGGTGCTGGGGACCAAACCCAGGTCCTCTGCAAGAGAAGCAAGTGCTGTTGGGGCTGAAGAAATGGCTCAGGAGTTAAGAACTCTTCTAGAGGACTCACAACTGTCTGTAACTGCACTCCCAGGAGATTGGATGCTCTCTTCCAGCCTCATGTAGTGTACAAACACACATGCTGGAGAAACATCTATACACATGAAATAAAGTTTAAAAATTAAGTAAAATCATTTGTTTCCTTTTTACTCAGATATAGTTGCAAAACTGTAGGAAACAATATATGTCTTTATTTTATGTACATGAGTATTTAGCCTATATGCATGTGCAGTCAATGTATGCCTGCTGCCCTTGGAGGCCAGGAGAGGGTGCCAGATATCGTGGACCAAGTTACAGGCTGTTAGTACAAACCTCAGCCATGTTGGTTCTGACAACCAAACGCAGGTCCTCTGCAAGAGCGATAATGCCCTTAACTACTGAGTCCTCTCTCCAAACCTCTTATGCGATTTTCTTCAGTGTTTTTAGGTAGGTATCAGTAATACTATTATTTTTATTTTTTATTTTTTGAGAATTTCATGCATGAGTTGGACAGTGGTGGTACACACCCTTAATCCTAGCACTTGAGATGTAGGGGCAGGTGGATCTCTGAGTTCAAGGCTAGCCTGGTTTACAGAGTGAGTTCCAGGACAACCAGGGCTACACAGAGAAACCTGTCTTGAAAAAATAAAAAGAACAAGGAAAAGAAAAGAAAGGGGAAATAAAACACAGAGGGAGAATTTCATACATGAATACTTTATTTACATCCCCCATCAGTCCTTCCCTCTCCCTCTCCAATTTCTCCTGTGTCCTCCTACTCCCCCTCAAATCCATAACCTCTTCTTTAATTTTATTTATTTATTTATTTATTTTTGGTTTTTCAAGACAGGGTTTCATTATATAGCCTTGGCTGTTCTGGAACTCACCCTGTAGACCAGGCTGGCCTCGAACTCACAGAGGTGCTACGCAAGTGCCAACAGAAAAAAAGCAATCAATAGTTCCCCTTAGCAATAAACTCTGTCAACCACAACAGTGACCAACACTGAAAAATGTCCCTAGGGGTACAGTAGTAACACTTACATTTTGTGGGTAACCAGCAGCCATTTGATGGTACTTTAGGCTCACTCAGTAGGACGCAGTTCATGTCTGGTACTGTAAAACCAGAGAATTCTCTATGACTGATGAGGTCAGGCACTCCAGAGATGAAATTTCTACTGCCACTTTCCTAAACTAGTATAATTTCCAACTGCATCTAAATTCTTACCCGCATTGGTGTCTTGCCTGCATGTATGTCTGTGTCAGAGAGTCAGATCCCCTGGAACTGGAGTTACAGACAACTGTGAGTTGCCATGTGGGTGCTGGGAATTGAACCAGGGTCCTCTGGAAGAGCAGTCAAGTGTTCTTAACCACTGAGCCATCTTTCTAGTGCCCCCCCTTTTTTAATAGTAGAAACTACTATAGGAATCCACAACTGATCAAAATACAGAGAAAAATAAAACAAAATTGTATCTGTTATTGATGGAGTCTGGTCCTTCTCTGAGAGATGCGCCAGCAGCAACTCACACTCATTTTCTGACTGGTCCCTCCTGCCCCGGGGGACTGTTGCACACTGACGGAAACTGTTGAGAGCTGGATGGCCTGTGTTTCCCAGCAGTGACACAATCCATCCTGCCGATCAGGGAGGGCTCCATGGTGCTGGAGCTCACACAGCAGGAGATAACTGACACCCCACCTGGATTCCACCAAACACTTTTGCCTTCTTTGACCTACAGAACCCCCAAATGTGTGTTAACAGCCTTATTGCCCACGACCCAGGCTACCCAGGCCTAACCAGAAGGGACACCTGCTATGGATGCGGGCCCAGTCCTTATGTTCTCTGTGGAGTTGGTTCCAGTGTCAGGAACCTTCCTGAGCTCCTGGGTCTCTTGAATGAGAACCCTCTGTACCCAGACCCAGACTCTAGCATCCCAGGGACACATGTCTCTGACCTCTGACTTCATTCTGTCTTCTTTTGTCTCCCAGTTTCACATACTCACAAGACAGCTGGAGTCCAGGCTCAGCCAAGCCTCAGAAGCCACAAGGCCTTGGAAGGTCAAATGCACCTAATCAGTAAGGTCTTGAGTTACTAGAGGGGCTGGTGACCAGCAGAGTCAGAAGCAGCCGTCAGCTCCTGACCTCACCGAGGGTCCACCTAAATGTGTTCTCAGGTGGCAGCCACAGGCTTGTATCACTCAGCACCTGTTTCCTCTGAGGTTTGATCTAGGAGCCAAGGGCATTCTCTGCAAAATACCCTTCTCCTATGTGGCATTCCCAGGGTCCCCCATTCCACTGATAATTTGGCACATTTGTGGACCCACCCAAGTACATGAACTAAGGCAGTCACCCATTTTCTGGGTCCTTGAACTCACACAGGGCAGGGTGGGGTCCAGAGTAAGTGTTACAAACAGCAGAAAGGACATGGTTTCACACAGTGACCATGAAGGGACCCAGGAGTAGGGTTAGGAAAAGGACAGGGCTGTTGACTGAGTTTATTTGTCTGCAGACTGCTGTGGTGAGCAGAGAGGTTAAGGCCGTTATGAGACAAACAAGATCTCACTCACATTTTAGTCTCTGCCGTGCGGAGGAGAAACTACAGACACATTGCTTAGCTACTGATGGCACCAGTACACAGCAGCCAGCACAACACTTGCTATCTACTTTGTTGTTCCTGTGCAAGAAGAAGCCTGGCTTGAGGTCCCGGAGCAGGCCTCTGTCACCCTGAGAGGCAGTGGGAGAGGTCTGCTTCCGGGATTGCTCTGGTGGCCGGCTGGCTTCCCTAGGCATGTAATCTAAGGTGAAAGGGGGAGGGTCGGGAGGGGGAGAGGTTCAGGTAGAAGAGAAGAAAAAGGACAGAGGAAGGAGAAGACTTGAGTGAGAAGAGGAAGGAGAGAGAGGGTAGAGGAGGGAGGGAGGGAGAAGGAGAGGAGGAGGAAGGGAAGGGAAGCCACATGGAAGCCATTGGAAGCCACATGGCAGGACTGCTCTGCAGGAGGGGCACTCACCAAGCTAAGACCGTTGGGCAAAAGCAAGGAGACCAGGAGAGACGGGCGCTGTGGGCACTGGCAGCGTGGGCCAAAGTGGCAGGCAGGCACAGAGTCCATGGGGCTGCGCACTCAGGTGGGCTCCAGGTAGCGGACATGCTGATTTTAGTCTCTCTTGACTTATCTGGAGCTTTGATGATATTCTTAGCAAGAGCTGTCCTGGAGTGATGTCTGGATGTTTCTCTCCTCTCTTTTGGGTCCTTTTCATCAATAACCTAGTTTTTCCTCCTCTTCACAGATTTTTGTGGTGGAATGTTTTTACATGAACCCATTTCAGGACAGACAGAAGTGATTTCTATGCCCATGTTACACCCTTCACTTTCCCACTAAATAGACATTTTTTTTTTTTTATTTGAGACAAAGTCTCACTACATAGCCGTGGCTGGCCAGGTACTCACTATATAGACCAGGCTTGTCTCAAATTCAGAGATCTGCCTACCTCTGCCTCCTGAGTCTTAGTATTAAAGGTGTGTGCCACCACACCCAGCTAGACCTATGTGTGTTTATTTTTTTTATTTTTATTTTTATTTTATTTTATTTATTTATTTATTTATTTTGGTTTTGGTTTTTCGAGACAGGGTTTCTCTGTGTAGCTTTGCACCTGTCCTGGAACTCACTTGGTAGCCCATGCTGGCCTCGAACTCACAGAGATCCACCTGGCTCTGCTGCCTGAGTGCTGGGATTAAAGGCGTGCACCACCACCACCCAGCTTTATGTGATTTTTTTTTTTTTTTTTTTTTTTTTTTTGTTTTTCGAGACAGGGTTTCTCTGTGTAGCTTTGCGCCTTTCCTGGGACTCACTTGGTAGCCCAGGCTGGCCTCGAACTCACAGAGATCCACCTGGCTCTGCCTCCCGAGTGCTGGGATTAAAGGCGTGCGCCACCACTGCCCGGCTATGTGATTTTTTTAAATTAATTTTTCTCTTATATATTACATTCCAACTGCAGTTTCCCCTCCTTCCTCTCCTCCCAGCCCCTCCCTCTTACCCCCACTACCCCATATGTTTTATGTTTTAAATTAAGAGATCACTTTAATTTCGTTTCCGTGGATGGATGTTGTGCTTACACACAGCTCTGTGCACCATGTGCCTGTTTCATGCCTGCGCTGGCCAGAAGTAGACTTCAGACCCTCTGGGAGTGGAGATAAGGGCTTTTGTGAGCTTTTCATCGGGGTGCTGGGCACTAACCCTGAGCCCCTGGGAAGCAGGATACACTCTTACCACTGAGCCGTCTCTACTGCTCCTAGACATATATTTCTTAATTTTTCTTTGATGTGTGTGATGCTGGGGCTCAAACCCAGGCTCTTGTAAATGTTAGGCGATTGCTGCATCCCTAGTCCTTTTCTGTAAGTTAAAAAAGAAGAATGGTGCCGGGCGGTGGTGGCGCACGCCTTTAATCCTAGCACTCGGGAGGCAGAGCCAGGCGGATCTCTGTGAGTTCCAGGCTAGCCTGGTCTAAGGAGCGAGATCCAGGACAGGCACCAAAACTACATAGAGAAACCCTGTCTCGAGAAAAACAAACAAACAAACAAAAAAAGAATGACCTAACATTCAAAAGCCATTTTAAAAAACAAAACGGAGCTGGTTCTTTGCCCTCCAGGCCACAGGTAGGCTGGGGCTCCTCCTGGACCCCTGCTGTGGCGGAAGACCGACATGGTACATCTGCCCCTGGTGCCAGGTGCCCTGCTCTTCCCTGGCATTATGATGTCAGAACTGAGGTGTTACAGCATATCCACTCCTTGTACTGATGCATTAATGCCCACCAAGAATTTTCTGCTGACATCTTCTCCATAGGTTCAAACTGCTGTAGCCCACACAGCAGTGGGCAGTGTTGAAGAGACCTCCTGGGCACCGGGATTCCTCCTCAGACGCCCTGGCCCCTCCCTCCTCTAAGGGAGAGAACCCTTTAGTCTCTGGGCATGGGGAAGTGTTACCATTTGATGGTTTCTCTACAGGGCTCTTCATTCCACCACCACCATCTCTTGCTGATCCCGACTTGGAGGACTGGGAGGCCACAGAGACCCAGTCACTGCTTGTCTTGACCCCATCTAACCACACTGTCACCTTTCATGTCCCCAACCCAACTTCCCTTTGCTGTCACTTTGGTTAAATTAAAAAAAAAGTGCTTTAATAACGCTACTTATAAACTGTAGAGACACACACAAAAGAAAAACTTAGAACCAACCTTCTGCATATGGGGACCTACCTACTTTACATACCAGGATGAATTTAAACCTGTGGCCAGCCCTTTATATCAGTTCTAAGAAATTTGGAATATCATTTTTTTTTCTTTTTGAGCAAGCCTATGACACCATACCTGGTACTTTCTCTCTCTCTCTCTCTCTTTTTTTTTTTTTTGTGTGTGTGTGTGTGTGTGTGTGTGTGTGTGTGTGTGTGTGTGTGTGAGAGAGAGAGAGAGAGAGAGAGAGAGAGAGAGAGAGAGAGAGTCTTACTAGCCTTAGCTGGTCTGGGACTTGCTATATAGACCAGGTTGGCAATAAACTTGAATTGAGACCTCTGCAGTGCTGGGATTAAAAGCATTCACCACCACACCTACCTATTTGTATGTGTGGGGACAACTTGTAGGATCCTGTTCTTTCCCTCCATCTTGAGGGTCCTAGAATCAAGCTCAGGTCATCAGTTACAAGCCTGCATCATCATACTCTGGCTTCCTATGTGGGTTCTGGGAAACGATTTCAGGTACTCTTACAGGCACTTTACCAACGGAGCTCTCTCTAGCCTCCTCCAAGCTTGAAACTACTGCATAAGAGCCAAGGGGAAGAGTACCTGTCTGTACTCTCAGTACCAAAAAGGCTGAGGCAGCAATACTGAGGGTTCAAGGCCAACCTAGACTACACAATGAACTCCAGGCCAGTCTTTATGGGTTACATGATAAAACCCTGTATCAAACAAGGAAAAGGAGGTAGAGGAGTGGCCCAGAGGTTAAAAGCACTTTCTCTTACAGACGACCTGGGTTTGGTTCCCAGCATCCCAGTCTGAGAGCTCACAAATGTCTTCAAAAGAATTTTAAATTATATATGTGTGTGTGTGTGTGTGTGTGTGTGTGTGTGTGTGTGTGTGTGTTGCCTACATGTATCTCTGTGCACATGATATCATCCTGCTTGTATCAGCCAGAAAGCAGCTTCATATGCCCTGGAACGAGAGTTAGAGATGGTTGTGAACAATTGTGTGGGTGCTAGAAACTGAAACCTGTTCCTCTGTAAGAAAGGTAGTGCTCCTAATCGCTGAGCCAACAATCTCTCCAGCACCTTCACAAGAGCCTCTCAGTGCAGTTCCGGGGCAATCTGACCTGTAACGACCATAGTCACCCGGCAGTTTATTACATCCCTCCACAGGCCTATCCATTCAAACCGATCTCCTGCAGAGGATCAGTGGTTCCCAGCACCCATGTGGTAGCTTACAGCAAGTGCCTGCAGGTCTATAGCACACATAACCTCATGCAGACACACACAAGTATGCTGAAAAAGGATGCAAGAAATGGTGGCACACACCTGTGCCAGATCCTAGCGGGGCAGTGGCAAGCCTGAGTTTCCAACTTTCCAGGACTACCCACATAACTCAGAGATTCTCCTGCCTCTGCCTCCTAAGGGAGATTAAAGGCATGCCCCACTACTGCCTGGGGGGGATTAAAAACATTTTTAAAACCAAAGGGGCCAGGTGGTGGTGGCACATGCCTTTAATCCTAGCACTCCAGAGGCAGAGCCAGGCAGATCTCTGTGAGTTCAAGGCCAGCCTGGTCTACAGAGTAAGATCCAGGACAGGCACCAAAACTACACAGAGAAACCCTGTCTTGAAAAAACAAACAAACAACAACAAAAACCAAAAACAAACAATAACAACAAAAAAAAAATTCAAGAAAACCAAAGGGAGCCAGAGGCAGGTGGATCTGAGTTTGAGGCCAGCCTAGGCTACATAGTGAGACTATCTAAAACAAAAACAAAAACAAAAACAAAGTGGTGGTGGGGGGCAACCCAAAGGCTTGCACAATTTTTAAATAATCTAAACTGACCAAAATGGCTCATAACTCCTATGGTACCAGAGTTAATATGTAAAATGGTCACGAAGCAAAAATTCTAAGGATGCTCAACTGTACTCATAAGCTGGTATCCAATTAAGTTTTCTACACCTGGGGCTAGATTGATGGCCTGGTGGGTGGTTTGCTCTTACAGAGGACCCAAGTTTGAATCCCTATACCCAGATGGTGGCTTACAACTCCAGATACTCTCTTCTGGCTTCTGTGGACACTAGATTTGTATACAGTGCACACACATACACAAAGGCCTAACACTATGTCAAAAATTTCGAAATCTTTTAAGTCTTCCACACACGCAAAAAGAGGAACTTCTGCCCCCTTGTGGCCACTCAATAGTATTGCGTGGAACCTGCCACTGGCTTTAGGAACCATGGCAAATACTAGTCTCCAGTCTGGTATTGACTGTTTAATTAGGAGGGAATCATGTTACTTCCACTTAGGGTTAACAAATGGCCAAACCTAATGCTTAGGGTCTCCCACATATCTTATTTCCAGTGCCTAGTGAGGTGGGCTCCAAGGTAAGCATGTGTTACCCAGGACCCCTCCTTCCACACTTCAGTCCATCAAATGTGGAATGAGGGCCTGTTCACAGGGGTCACCAGTGTTTGGTTAACTGCTTCAAAGAAAAAGGAAGGTGAGGCTGGAGAGATGGCTCAGAGGTTAAGAGCTCTGGCTGCTCTTTCAGAGGTCCTGAGTTCAATTCCCAGCACCCACATAGTGGCTCAGAACAATCTATGATGAGATCTCAGAACCTGTCTATAATGAGATCTGATGCCTTCTTCTGGCATGTATGTATGTAGACATACATGGAGGAAGATCACTGTATACATAATGAATAAATAAATTAAAAAAAAACTGGGGCTGGAGAGATGGCTCAGAGGTTAAGAGCACTGACTGTTATTTCAGAGGTTCCAAGTTCAATTCCCAGTAACCACTTTTGACCTGCAGGAACAATACTGTGTATGTAATAAATCTTAAAAAAAAAAAAAAAAATCACCCGAGGATCCCAAACCTGTCTCTGGGGCTCCCCCTGGTGTTTGTATGCAAGGAAGTGCTTCAGACCTAAGTACTAACAAATAGAGAATAAGCCAGTGTCAGGACAGATTGGCAAGCACCTGGGACCAGAAAAAGGGTCAATTACAGTATCCAGATGCATGGCCGGGCGGTGGTGGTGGTGGTGGTGGTGGTGGCAGCGGGGGCGGTTGGCAGTGCACGCCTTTAATCCCAGCACTCGGGAGGCAGAGGCAGGCGCATCTCTGTGAGTTTGAGGCCAGCCTGGGCTACCAAGTGAGTTCCAGGAAAGGCGCAAAGCTACAGAGAAACACTGTCTTGAAAAACCAAAAAAAAAAAAAAAAAAAAAAAAAAAAAAAAATTCCAGATGCCAGCCTTTCACAAGGTTAATGTAGACAAGCATACCACATCTATTGATGGAGTAGACCATAGCCACCTCAAGGCCTGACATGCTAATGCAAAGTAACTGCTTTGGAAAAAGCCCGAAAACTTAGGGCTAGGGCTGCAGTATTTACCATGTGTGATGCCCTGAGCTCAAAAGCTGGTATTAACAGGCAGCATTCTACCTTAGCTGTGGTTAACCAAAGCTCACAATGCAGAAATACAAGAATCAGTGATGGAATGGAGACTCTGAGTTATCTGTGAGCCACCATGCTCTTAACTTGAGCCATCTCTCCAGCCCGGGAATGCTTTCTAATACAGAAGAGTTGACAAAACACAGGCTATTGTGCCCCGCCCCCCAAGATGCAGGGGCTGGAGAGATGGCTCAGTGACTAAGAACACTGGCTACTCTTCCAGGACCCAGGTTCAATTCCCAGCACCCACGTGACCACTCACAGCTGTCTGGAACTGCAGTTCCAGGGGATCCAGCCACCCTCATACAGACAACACCAATGCACTTAAGATAAAAATAAATAATAATAATAAAGTAAACAATCCGGCTTTGCTTTATGGAAAATTTATTGCAACGCTCCAACAGCATATCACTTTTTCTTTTCAACATCTTGCTCCGCAGCTTCCTTTGCCCTCTTTGCTCGGATGCCAAAGAGCCGGGCATTGGCCCGCGCCATGCGAAGACTGGCAAAAGCCTTGAAGTTCTTCTCTTCTTCTGTGATGACCCTGGCTTTCTCCTTTTTGTAGACCTGGGAAGACAGCAATCAAGGTGGCTTGGACTCTAACCTGTCCACAGAACTGTAACACTGCCTCTCATCTCAGGAGCAAGAGGCTCACATACAGAACCCCCTCTGGGATCAAATAAGCTACTAAGTTACCACAGTATTTGGAAGGTGATGGTAGGAGGATCCCGGGTTTAAGGCATCTTAGACTACAAAGCAAGTTCTAGCCCAGCTTTGGGTTACACATGGAGACCCTCTCTTGACCCAAACGAAAAGTCATCACCGAGGAAGCCTCAATGGGAAAATGCCTCCAAAAGGTCGGGCAGTAAAGCTGGGCAGCTAGCACACACCTTTAATCAAAGCACCCAGGAAGCAGAGGAAGAGGCAGGTGGGTCTGTGAGTTTTGAGGCCAGCCTGGTCTACAGAGTGAGGAGGGCCCAGGCCACTGTGAATGGTAGTAGTCCTGGGTTCTACAGCAGTACCCCTCCCCATGGCCTCCACCAGCCCTTGCCTACAGGTTCCTGCCCTGACTTTCTCCTCCAATGACAGACCACAATGTGAAAGTGTAAACCAAATTTTGTTTTGGGTCACAGCATCTCATCACAGCAATAGACACATGCCTGGCCCCCTTCAGGCAAAAGCACACCCCCTCACACACAAGAAATGATTAAGTTAGGGCCATGAAAAATCTCTGCAAGGATGACAAGGCCATCCCTTAATAATATGTAGGTTAGCCAGGTGGCGGCGGCACACCCCTGTATTCTAAGGTTTGGGATGAAGAGGCAGGCAGATCTGAGTTTAAGGCCAACCTGGTCTACAGCAGTTCTGAGTTTCAGGACAGCTAGAGCTACCGAGAACCTCCCCTCCCCTCAAAATTTAAAAGATTGGGGGGTTGTTCCCACACAAGAGGTAATGCAGTCTCCTTTCACCAGGCTCCAATGTCTGCCACGACACTTCCCGCCTGCCAAGCTTGTCTACAGCATTAACTAAGCCTAAATTAAGTGTCTACTTACATTCCGGATGGGCATCACAGGTCCTGTGAGCTGGGTGGCCAATTTAAGTTCTTCAGCCTGTTTTTAAGAACAAGAAGAGTTGAGTCCATGGTGTGTGGTTTGCTCCAAAGGAACAGGTTGCCTGGGCCTTAGCACTCAACATTTCATGGCCCCTGTGGGCTGCCTCACTAGGTATAGGGAGGGTTCTGTTCGACTGCAGACACAGAACACATCTATCTGCTTGTAATCCCCATTGACAGACACCCACTGAGCCTTGGTACATTTCCTCACATTTCTGAATACTAAAACACTTTAGGTCCAAAAATGTCCCTAGATAACCTTGTAGGGGGCAAATACACCAGAACATCCAGTCAGCCCCCAAATCAACAGCTTCCAACGATAAGATGGGAGAGCTCAGAGATTTTATAGTGGTTCACACCTGACCTGCCGCGCTCATTTTCCCATCATGTGTCAACCCCCTCATCTTGCACTGCTACATTTTGTAGAATAGAAAGACTGCACCAGTGTGGATCTGGCACAAAGACTCATCTATGTTGAGCCAAACCCGACACCCCGAAGACCCACTGTACTCACAGAACTATCTCCCTTCTTCGGAGCAGAAGGCTTCCTGGGGAAGAGGATGAGCTTGGAGCGGTACTCCTTCAGGCGCTGCACATTGGCCTGTAGCGATTCAGTAGATTTATTTCGCCTTCTTGGGTCCACGGAGATGCCGATGGTGCGAGCCACTTTCTTATGGATACCAGCCACCTGTCCGGAAGCAGAAATGGGTGAAACACCTGGAAGCCCCTCCCCTGCCGCCCCTGCCGCGAGAGCTCGGTGTCATCAGATGGAAAAGGGTTCAAAAGTACTTTCATCAAGACAGTACAGCGATTCCGGAGAATGTCATCATTCCACCGAGACCAAGAGCACTCAACGCAGAGACAACCCCTGCCCAACTCACCCTGAGTTCTTCCAGGCTGAAGCCCCTGCCAGCTCGAACCTTGGTGTGGTATCTCACTGTGGGGCACCTCACGATGGGCCTGATGGGGCCGGACGCGGGGCGAGGGGCGATGCGGCGCGCTTTCGCCTGCCGGGCCTTGCGTCTGCAGGGAGGAGACACCAGTCACCCCTTGCCCCACACGCGTCCACCCCGGTCCCCCGCCCTGGGAACCGCGCGAGGCCCGCGCGCCCCACACCTGCGGATCTTGCGTGCCGGCTGGTTGAACCACGTGTCCACGCGCTGCTGCCAATCCTTGTGGAAGTGGGGCTTCAGGATCATGCCATTCCGGCTGGGCGCCATGGCTGCCTAGAGCCGCGAGGGAGAGGAGGGCGGCGGGTGAAGGCCAGAGTCCCGAGGTCCCGCCCGGACCCTCCCGCCCCTGCCCCTGCTCCGGCTCCATGCCGTCGGCGCCGAGGCTCCTCCGTGGCTGCGCAGGCAGCCTCCCGTCGCCGATGGCCGCGGATGGCGCGCGATGGGGCCCGATGCAACACCATGGCGGCGGCCGGCAGGAGAGACTCACCTCCCGTGCAGGAGAACGGCCGAGCGGAAAGGACCGTGCGCCGCAAAGCACCCTGGGGTTGTAGAGAGTCTGGCCAATCCAAAACACCGGCGCCCTTTAACCAATCAAAACAGGGAAAGGAGGAAACGGCACCATGCGAACCCGCCCACCGGCGGACCATCGCCTCTCTAGCCGTTGGGCTCGAGAGTCTCGCTGGTTCCCAACCTTGCAGGCTTGCTACTTCCGGCCTGTTGGGAGGGAAAAGGCGGCTAGTCTTTGTGGGAACTGCTGAGGTGGTGCCACACAGATAGGAAAACGCAAAAGACCAGCGAATTAAAGCTCTAAAAATCCTTCTCCCCGCTGGATCCAGTGTTTTTTCCCCACCCACCCAGAGACTTTTATGCTTCTTTCTTCTTTTTTTTATAGGGGGGGGTGGGTAGAGGGCAGGGTTAGAGACAGGGTTTCTCTGTATCCATGGCTATCCTGGAACTCGCCCTGTAAACCAGGCTGGCCTGGAACTCAAAGGGATCCACTTGCCTCCACCTGCTGGGATTAAAGGCGTGTGCCACCACCGCTCGTAGTCTTTAAGAGCTGTGGTCCCTCTCTGTTGCCCAGACTTGCCTAGAACTCATGCTCCTCTTCTTCAGAGCTGAGTATTACAAGCATGCACCACCATTCCCTACTTTTTTTTTTCCTTTCGATTTTTATTTTTTACTTTGTTTCCATGACTCATGTCTGCACCTCGTGCATGCAGTGTCCATGGAGGCCGGGAGAGGGCGTCGGATCCCCTGGGACTGAAGTTATTGTGAGCTGCCATGTGGCTGCTGGGAATTGAACCTCTGGAAGAGCAAGCAGCCAGTGCTTGCTCCTAACTACTGAGCCATCTCTCCAGCCCCATACTCCCCATTTATTTAGATAAATCCTTTAGCCCCAGACTTAACTCCTCGGGAATGGGTGTGGCCAAATGCATATATTGCATTCCTACCCGCAATGCACTGACAACAAACCATGAAGCAGCCAAGGCATATACAGTCCTGCATCTGTACGCCAATAACCCTGCCATTTTCACTCCCACCCCTAATTACCAGGTTTCATCCTGATGAAACTTCCATCATAGGAACTGTAGAAATGGCTAGGTAGTTAAGAGAGCTATACATTTTAAAAATCCACATTATAGTTGGGTCTGGTGTCACAGACCTGTAATCCCAGGTATTCTAGAAACTGAGGCAGTACAACAGCCATTTCAAAGCTTTCTTGGGCAACTTAATGAGACCATCTTTTTTTAAAAAAAAAAAAAAAAAGTCTGGCAGGATGGCTCCACAGGTTAAAGGTGCTTGCTGTCAAGTCTGACCATTTGAGTTTGATTCCTGGTGGAAGGACAGAACTGAATTCTCCAAGTTGTCTGCTGAGCTTCCTATGGTACCATAGTTTGCATGCGCACACGTGTGCACACACACACTGTAATGAAAAGATGACTGAGGATGAAATTCAATGTAGAGAACTTGCCTTTTGTATGAGACTCTAGGTTCAATCCTCAGTATGGGGGGGGAAGCCACTTTTTTTGTGTGGAAATTGATGTTGGAGATGCTCTCTACCTTATTTTTGGACAGGGTCTCTCACTGAACCTAGGACTTACCAATTCAGCAAGATTGTCTGGCCAGTGACCTCAAGGGATCAGCCTGTCTCTGCCCTCTCACCCTTGCCCAGGATTATAGACAGGGGCTACTCAGACCTTCAAGCTTGGTGTCAAGTGCCTTTACTTCCCAGCCCAGAGAAAATATTTGTTGAATGAAGTCACCTAACGTGTTTTCTCAGACCTGTTTCTGTTACCACCAAGTACCCTGCTGCTCTCTCTTGTCTCAAAGATATTTCCATCTCCACCAACAACTTGTCTTTCTGGACAAACAGACTCAAGTAACTACCACTAACCTAGACCAGCACCTGAGTTCCAGCTCTAGCTGCCCAGGACACTGGGTGAGGGGCGGGGGTCGGAAACTGAAACACTGCTTAGAATCGGTTAGCTGAAAGGAAGTGCAGCTGTGGTCTTACGTTTCCTCTGCTGCATAAAACCAAGATGGACACAGAAGTCAACAGTTATGCAATGACTTGGATGATGCAGTTTTTCAAGCTCTAGCTCTAGGTACAGTTCCTGTTCTCCTGGGCAGAGAACTCTGCAATTCTTCCCAAGAGCTTGCTGGATGAGAAGCTCCTTGCAGGAGAGGCATGTTCTGCACAGGACTGCAATCTCTTACATGACAAGTCCCAGCTTCTTATGGTCATGACGTGCTCATTCCAAGGCAAGCTGTCTCTGAAGTAGCTCCTCTTTTCCCTTCCAGTTGCTCACCGAAACTTAGGTGTTTGGGAGCATCAGAAAATTCCAGCCTAATTCTTGTCATTCATAATCTGGAACTCCTTTAGATATATAACCTTAATTCTTTTTTGATTTTTAAAGATTATTAATTTAATATTTATGTGTGAGCCTGCATGAGTTATGTGCACATGTGTTCAGGAACCCACAGAGAGCAGAGAAGGGTAATGGGTCCCTCAGAATAGAGTTACATAGGTGGTTGTGAGCATGTAGACACTGGGAATCAAACCCTGGGTCCTTCTGCAAAACAAGTAAACACATCAGGCGGTGGTGGTGCACACCTTTAATCCCAGCACTCAGAGGGCAGAGACAGGTGGATCTCTGTGAGTTTGAGACCAGCCTGGTCTACACAGCGAGTTCCAGGACAGCCAGGGCTGCACAGAGAAACCCTGTTGTAAAACAAAACAAAACAAAACAAAACAAGCAAACACTCTTAACCATTGAGCCATCCCTCTCCAGTTCCCAATTCTGATTTTTTAAAAATTAATATCAGAGTGGCATAGTGTTTCTGGCTGGACTTTGTGGTGCACACCCATAATCCCAGCAACCAGAAGGCAGAAACAGGATTGTTACAAGTTTGATGCCAGCCAGGGCTACATAATCAAGATCTGTTCTCAAAAAAAAAAAAAAAAAAACAAAAACAAAAATTAGGGCTAGAGAGATGGCTCAGTGGTTAAGGGCACTTGCTTGTTCTTGCTGAGGCCTAGATTTGATTACCAGCACCCACATGGTGGTCACAACTATTCATAATTGTAGTTCCAGGGGATCCAGTGCTTTCTTCTGACACTCATGGGCACCAAGCACTAAACATGGTACATATATATACATATACACATTCAGGCAAAATATTTATACACATAAAATTTACAAATCTAAAAAAGAAAAAAAGGTAGACAGATGGGACTATTTCAATGGATAAGTTTTTATACTGGCTTATCATTATTCATTTTATTTTAGAGACAGGGTCTCACTATGTAGCTCTGGCTGGTGTGGAACTCTGTAGGTCAGCTAGACTGGGCTCAAAACTCATCAAAATCTGCCTGTTTGTGCCTCCCAAGTGCTAGGACTAAAGGCTTGTGCCATCAAGCCTGGCATATGTATTTTGTGTGTATGGATCTGGGCATATGTGTGCCCTGGTATGGACTGGACAGACTATCGGAGTGCAGTAATTGAACTCAGGTTATCAGGTTTGCAGAGTCATTATGTCTGCTCAAGACACCACTGTAGAGAAATATAAAACCTTGTGTGGGGGCTGGAGAGATGGCTCAGAGATTAAGAGCACCAACTGCTCTTCCAGAGGTCCTGAGTTCAATTCCCAGCACCCACATGGTGAATCACAACCATCTGTAATGAGATCTGGCACCCTCTTCTGTGCACATAATAAATAAATAAATCTTTAAAAAGACAAAAAAACCTAATTGCGCACTGCTCTTTGGTAAGAACCAGAACTCAATCAAACTTAAAATGTTCTTCCCAACCCCTTGAGCCACCCCGGCTGCTGCTGCTGGTCCTGCTGCCACTTCCTCTGCCCAGCAGCTTCCTCAGGCGCAGAGTGCTGGGCAATAAGAACATCTGCTGACAGGAAGTCACTGTAACCCATGCTCCAAATGCCACTGTACCGGAAGGGTGGAGGCACCGCAGGCAGGAACTATGAGCCAGCAAGTACCTGTGGCTCACCCTACATGGTCTGAGTTCAGACGCCTCCACAAAAGGCTTGTCTCTTGCCAGTGAAGGGCTCAAGGTATAAAGTGAAAACAAGACCCACAGCTGCACAGCTCAAATGTGGATTCTCTACCACCTAACGTGTGAGGTGTCCGCTTTGGTGGTGGAGGCCAAGGCACTCTCTACACAGGAAGGACCAGGCAGGGGAGATTCTCCACTGGCTGATGCACAGAGCAGTAGGTGGCAGTATTTGCATCTTCTAACAGCGCCTGTTCCCAACTTTGGCCCCTTAATGAGTGAGCACTGCGATGAGGACAGTCAGCTCAGAGGGTCTTTCATCTTGGATCCTATTAGCATTCTAAGGGAGTCCAGGACACAAACAGGGGATCATTCAGTCCAACTGGTGGGCTACCTTCAGATCTACAGAGTTACACAAGGAGACGGCATCTGAAGCCCCAGGGACTTAACTCCAGCATGCACACTCCCCATAAAGAAAGCAATACATATAGAAAGGTCAGTTGTCTCTGCAAACGATTTACTAATCCTGAATCAATAAATACATACTGGAAGTCTTCACCAGAAACCAGAGAGCTAACAGAGGCTGAGGTTCAAGTTTCAGGTGAAAAGACACTCGGAGGCTGATGGCAGCTGGCTGACAAGTTCTGAGATAACTGCAGGTGCAGTCGAGGAAAGTGGTTAGCTGGGCCTTGGAGGGGGGGGCTATGGAGCCGGAGCTGCCTCCTCCTCCCCCGAGGCCTGTTTCTCCTTTTCAGCATCAATCCATTTCTGTGGTGCGATCATTTTCTTTGGCCCATGGGGCGGTGGGCCAATGAGGGCCTCAATGTCCTCATAGTTTATCACTTCCTTTTCCAGAAGGGCATTCGCCAGCTAGAAAGAACAAACACAGCAGTGTGTGAGTGCCCTGGACAAAGCAAGAGCCTTGGAGGGCAGAACATCAGAGATGGAAAGCCAGGCCACAGAATGGCTCTGTGTCCCGGGAAAGTAGGAGGGCTAGTCTGTGAGCAGGGTGCCTCAGAAAGGCCACCTCCCCAGAGAGACAGGGCAAAGGCACTTCAGGCAAAGAATTGCTCCCTGTCTTTACCCTAAAAGTGATCTGTCAGCTGCCAGCCTCATTAATTTTTCTATTTCCTTTCAAAACCTCTGCTTATTTCTGGCAACTGCAATTTCCTTCACCAAACAAGGTATGTGTGTCTGGGAGAGGCAGGTGGGGGTGCTAAATAGAGAGCCTCGTGCTTGGAATCTGCAGAGATAGGCACTGACTGACACAACCAAGGAGGGACTTCCGCTACTTTGGATACAGTCCTGAACATTATCATCACCATCATCATCTTATCATCAATCATCATTATTATTATATTCCCAGACATGACTCTCTCTCTCTCTCTCTCTCTCTCTCTCTATATATATATATATATATATATATATATATATATATATATATACATACATACACACACACACACACACACACACACACACACACACACACACACAGGCTGACCTTAAGCTTGCTATGCTCCTGTCTCAACTTCTTGAATACCAGGATTACATATGCTACCATGCCTGAGCCAGAAAATATTTTTATCCTAAAGGTCCTATGTCTGTGCCCATATCCTGCTACATCTTGCTAGTTAAGAAAACTCTTCCAAGAGCTGAATATGGTGAAGACATCTTTAACCCTAACACACCAGAGACAGAGAGAAAGGTAGGTTTATGAGTGTGAGGTCACCCTAGTTCCAGGCCAGCTAGGGATACATAGTGAAACCCTATTTCAAAATTATAAAAACAAAACTCTCCCAACTCAAAGGTTAAGGGTGGTGCTTGCTGCTCATACACAGGACCTGGGTTTGGTTCCCAGCACCTACATGGCAGCTTTCAATTGCCTATAACTCCAATTCCAAGGGAGCAACACCCTCTTCTGACCTCCACAGGTTTCTGCACATACATACACTCAGGCACATGCATAGACATTAAATAAACAAATCTAAAAACAATATTTAAAAGAAAATTCTCACACATTTTCTCTTTTTTGGTGCTGCTGGGCCTTAAACATGCTAGGCCTGGGGTAATGTCTATAGCTATACTGAGAGGTACAGTTCCCTTTTGCTCTAATCTGTCATGAGACTAAAACCTATTTATTGTAGTAGTTCTGCAGTCAGTGAGATACCCTCTTGGTGGTCTTATCAACCCCCATCCTCCTCCCAATACAGTTAAGCTGAAGTTCTGTACAGTAACACTGGCTCCTTACTAGGTAGAGGTTACTTCAGCAGAGTTTGCACTGCCATAGAATCCAGTGAGGCAGATCTGAACCAGGACCAATACTCTGAGGGCCTGAAGCAGGATCCCAGCCCAACATAGCAGCTGCTGCTGCTGCTTCTTCTTTTTTTTTTTTTTTTTTTTTTTTTTTCTGAAACAGCGTTTCTCTGTGTAGCAGCCTTGGCTGTCCTGGAACCTCCTTTGTGGACAAGGCTGAACTCAACTCAGAGAGATCCACCTGCCTCTGCCTCCTGAGTGCTGGGATTAAAGGTGTGTGCCACCATACCTGGCCTTTTTTTTTTTTTTTTTAAATTTAAATTTAAGTTATTTTTTCTTTTTGGAAGCAAGATGTCAATCAGTAGGCTAAGCTGACCATGAACTCAACTGTCCTTGTGTTTCTGCCTCCACAGAGCTGAGACCAACAATGCTTCTTGGCTCAGTTGCCTCACTTGAAGGAAGCAAAAGGCTACAAACAACTACCCACAGCAACTCTTGTCTGTTTTCATGTGGCACCAAGAACTATCGCTTCCCACTGCCTTCGGAATAGACGCCATCATAATCTAGGGACACAGTGTCCTCATCTCTGGAGCTGTCCTCCCACTACTGACTGCCCACACTGAGACACCAGACAGACCTCAGAACATCGACACTAGGGAGGTCTGAGAGATTGTCACAGGCAAGAGGAGTATAAGGAGATGTAATAACTGCATGTCCTGTGGGATCCAAGCCACTGGGAAGGGGAGCAGGTTTGACTCCACTAAGGGCTCAGTTCATACGTGCCAGTGCTGGGCTGCTGGCGTGAGGATGCCCTACACTACGGGAGACGGTAACTGGAGGGCACACGTCGTGATGACTAAGGGAACGCTGTACTATATAAGCATACCTTTTATGAATCTAAACCTATTCTAAAATGAAAGAAGATTTTTGAAAAAATTTGAGGGAGGGCTGAAGAGATATCTCGGTGGTTAAGAGCATATAGTAGTTGGGTAGGGTGGAATGCACCTTAACCCCAGCACTTGGGAGGCAGAGGTATGTGAGTTTGAGGCCAGCCTGGTCTCCACAGTGAGTTAGGACATCCAGGACTATATAGAGAGACCCTGTCTCAAAAAAAAATTATATATAGATAGATAAATTTATTTATCTATCTATCTATATATATAAAATAAAAAGAACATAAAAAGAAGACGGTGGCGAAGGAGAAGAAAAGCATGTACTACTTTTGCAGAGGAGCCAAATCCCTTTCCCAGCACACAACTACTTGTAATTCCAACTCCAGGGGACCCAATGCCTTCCCTCTGGCCTCTGTGGTCACTTGCACTCAAGTGCAGACACTTACAAACATGCACATAATTAAAAATAAATTTAAAAATAAATAATTTTTTTTCCCAGAGAAAAAGTTTTAAGTGCTGGAAAACTGCTAAAATTCAATGTTGATTATGGCTAGTGCTATATAACATGAGAGTCGAGGAAAATCTCTGAATGAACTGATTTGGTATGACTGTAGTAAAAAGACAGGAAAATACATTCCAGCTGAATAGGGGCTGTCAATATTGAGCACACTGTCCCCTACACTTCCAGGGGCTCCTGAGATGCCTTGGGGATGCCGGGCCCACATGCACTCACCGCCTGCAGCTTGTCCAGGTTGTCCAGCAGCACCCTCTCAGTGTGTCTGTAGGCTTTGGCCACCAGCAGTTTTGCCTCCTGGAAAGGAAGAAGTAAGTCTGTCATGAGAAGGTACGGAACACCGTCCACAGATTCACTGCAGCCTCCTGCAGGAGACCCAGATGCTTCTCCATGGCAGTAAGGCCTGTGTCCACTCACATGGTCCATCAGCTGCTGGAGGCCCTGGCTGAAGGGACGCCGTCCAATGCCCACAAGACCCTCTTGTGCCTCGGGGAAGGAGACAGGCCCAATGCTAGGTGCCATCCCAAACTGCTTCACCATGGAGTATGCAATGCGGGTAACCTTCCTCAAGTCATCCTGGGCCCCTGGAATCAAGAAAAGGATACGGTATTCTGAAAAGGGCATGCACATAGAAGCACCTGACCTCAGGCCGTCACAGCCCAAGCAGCAGCAGCAAACTTCCCAGAACACTAAGCTTACACCTTTCACAGCAAGACACTGACTGGGACATGGTACCTTGTTATTTTTTTTTTTTGGTTTTTCGAGACAGGGTTTCTCTGTGTAGCTTTGCACCTTTCCTGGAACTCACTTGGTAGCCCAGGCTGGCCTCGAACTCACAGAGATCCACCCTGCTCTGCCTCCCGAGTGCTGGGATTAAAGGCGTGCGCCACCAACGCCCGGCCTTTTTTTTTTTTTATTCTATGTGTGTGAGCGCACACACAGGCCAATGTCGGGAGAGCTTGCAGGAGTTGGTTCCCTTACTTCACAACACGGGTTCTAGGGACTGACTTCCAATCAGCAGAGTTGACAGCAAGCCCCTTCACCTGCTGAGCCATTTCCCTGGCTCGTTACTGCTTCTTACAGGAAAAAACTTAACTGCTCAGGACACTGGCTGCCTTACTTACATCAGTGACATGCTCAAGCATATGGTCAGGTCTCTACTACAGAAGCCGTCACTTCTGAGGCACAATGTCCCCGAGACCCCCATGATCTTCTGGATGGGTAGTGAATGCTCTCATATCCAGTTCTATGTAGCCACAACCAGTAATTAACCAAGCAAACCTATTTACAGTCTATCTATATGAAAGTTTTAAAATAAGTATCTTAAAGTAAAGCTTCTACTTAGTTGCAAGTCTCCTTTGGCTCCAACTACATGTGCACTGCACACATTTCCACTAGACTCGCCCTCTCGAGTGCAGAGCACAAAGAAACAGGCATTAGAGTGCTTTGACAAGGTCACACCCTAAGGGCTAGCCTTCTCACCAGAGGTAACCCTGCTGAACGAGATGGCCTCAGCTGCACGACCGCCTAGTGCCATGCACATCCGCTCAAACAGCTGCTCCTTGGTGAAGAGGTACTGGTCCCGAGGGAGCATCTGAGCGAAGCCCAGAGCAGCATTTGTTCGAGGTGCTATGGAGACCTGCAGAAGAACAACAGAGCAGGGAGGCAGGGGCCTCCCAAAACTCCCATCCCAGGTGTCAAGCAGCCAGTCAGGTTAGTCTACACATCCCATTCTTAGAGAGTCCTCACACCGCAGAAGGAACAGGAGTTTCTGTACGGTCTGTCCCTCAGTAGCACTGTGTGCATAGGAAGTCAATGACAGGTCTCTAGAAGCAGTCCCCAGGTGTAAGGGCAAGCTTCACCTCCCATGCCAGTTAGCACCGACCCATGGGGAACTCCAGAACGTATCCAAGGAAGGGAGGCCACCCTCCCCATGCCTTCTCTCCCTACAATCTAATGCCAGACATGTGAGGAAGAGGCAAGACTACTGCTCCAACAGGCCATGAAGAAGCTGCTGTATCACAAACAAAGTGAGTGGGGCGGGCTATGCAGGCCCAGCACCCTCCGAGCCCCAGGTGGAAGCTAGTATTAACATTCAAAGTCAGGGCCATGACTACAGTCCAGTGATAAAGAGCTTGCTTAGCATGTGCAAGGCTGGATCCCCAGAAATGCCAGAAAGAAAAAAAAGATAGGGGCTGGAGAAATGGCGCAGTAGTTAAGAGCACTGGCTGTCCATAGGATTCTGAGGTTCATTCCCAGCACCCACATGGTGGCTCACAACCTTCTGTAACTCTGATTCAAGAGGATCCGATGCCCACTTCTGGCTTCCATGAGCACTAGGTATATATGTGGTACACTGGCATACATGTTGCCAAAATACCCACACATAATAAAGTAATAAAAAGAAAAAAAATTATTTTTATTTTTTTCAATAAAGGTGTTGGCCATTGCCGCTCAGCAAAAAGAAATTTGTTTTATTTTCTTTTTTGAGACAGGGTTTCTCTGTGTAGCCCTGGCTGCCCTGGAACTCACACTGTAGCCCAGGCTTGCCTCAAATTCACAGAGATCCGTCTGTCTCTGCTTCCTGAGTACTGGGATTAAATGTGTGCACCACCACCACCTGAACAGAAATTTTCTTAAAAGATGATTTAGTGTCTATAATAAGGACAAACTGGTCACAGTGACAGCCGCATCAGTAACACTGCCACAGTTTCCTTCACAGAACACAACCATGCTTCCAGTCATAAAAATCAAGTGACAATTTTGAGAAGAAAAAGAAATCTTGGGTTTGGTATTTGTTTGGAGTTTTTGAGACATTATTTGTTTTGCTACTGAGTTCATTAGTGCCTGGCCTGCCTCAAGCTGGGCTTGTCCCCAGATCAGTGACTGCTAAATACGCCATGGGGTAGCAGGTAGGAGTTAATCTCCTGCTAATCCCAGGGACACAGAAGGGACTGCTCCACTCTACTTCAAAGAGACCAGCCAACATGCTGTTAGAGTGTATATATAGGCAGTCGGCTGTCTGCTGCGCTGTCTCATCCTGCAATGCTGGGGTGGGAACAGTAGTGCCACAAAGGCCCTATGGGTCCCTTGCTACTGTCAGAGCTACTCAGGCCTCCCTACTCAGATGACACATCTCTTGTCCCATATCCCTGGGTTCCTCAAGGGTCTCTATGCGTAGTCTACTTGATTTCTGGAAATTATCTCAAAATAACCATTGGCCATTCTGAGCAGAAACAGGTTTAGCTCTCCACCCTGAGGTTCAAGCAGGCAAGGACAGAGGCCTTGGACATAGGAACCTTTCCCTATGCCTGGTCACAGAGACTGAGTACCCACTCCTGCCTTTTCTTCCTGGCTCCCACCCAGGGCTACAGCCAGAGTCATGCCAAGGTGGTGCTAACATTGCTCTCACATACCACAAACACATGTGGAGTTCAGGACGCCTGCCACCTCTTCATCACTACCCACCTTCATCACAGCCTCTGTGTGTTCTAGCAGCCAACCGACCAGGGCGTGGCCAGACTCATGGAAGGCAACTACTCGCTGCTCCTCCTTGGAAAGGATCTTACTCTTTTTAGCAGTTCCTGAAAGAAGTCAAGAACCAAGTTCAGGACCAAGTGCTCTAGGCACCTTCAACACCCCAAATCAAGGGAACTCTAGGGAAGAGCTGGAGTGCAGTGTTTCTTGGGAACCATCAAAACACTTCTTTTTTTCATTTTTTGGTTTTGTTGAGACAGGGTTTCTCTGTGTAGCCTTGGTTGTCCTAGAACTGGATCTGTACACCAGACTGGTCTTGAACTCAGAGATTCACCTGCCTTTGCCTTCCAAGTACGCCACCCCCAACCCCTCACCCCCTAAGTATCAAAGCAGTTCTTTAATTTCAGTGAGTCCCTCCCTGTCCCATGAGTGGCTTCGGACTTTGTCCCTGACAGGATGAGGAGGGGTCCATTCGGAATCCCAGCAGCAGCTGCCTCTGCTGCCATCCTTCCCGCTATGAGATGAGGCCTCACACTTCAGGGGCAAGTCTACTTAAACTTCCCTGCTCAGCCTCTAGTCACTTACCATCCCACACTTTCCAAACGTGAAGTTCCTATTTCTGTGCATCCTTTCGCTGTTGCTGCTACTGTTTTTTGAGATAGGATTTCACTACATAGGCCATCAGGTGCCACCACACCTGACTTTGAGTTAATGTTTAGGATATGTGGGACCAGAATTGTTTTCAAGTGGGGCCTAAGGTCCTGTACTTGACACTCACAATCATCTCCAGCTGCACTGATCAGCTGTCACTGTGTCTGACGGGCTTATGGCTCTCGGGAATTGTGTAGGAGGTTCCAGTACATGGCACTCAAGAGGCACAAAATGAGCTGGGCATGGGGGTGGGCACCTTTGATCCTAGCTCTATGATGAGACCCTATCTCAAAAAACAAGAACAAAAACACATTAAAACCAAAGCCAAACACACAGCACCCCATCCTCTTAAAGGAAAATGAGGCTCCTACCTTGTTAATCACCAGAGCCATTAGTTCTAGAAGATGAGAGTCAGGGGCAGGTTTATCCCTCTCCCATAGAACCTGCAGGTGCCCTTGGGGGGCAGCAGCCTCTACTTACACCAGACTTGGCTGGCTGTGCCTCATCTGGTCCAAGGTGGGCTCTCAGCCACCTCATGGTGCCTAGGATAAACCCTGGCTTTCCTGGAACTCACCAAGCTGGCTTTAAACTCACAGAGATTCTTTTGCCTTTGCCTCCCAAATGCTTGGATTAAAGGTGTATAGCACCATGCCTGGCCTTTCTTTCTTTTTTTTTTTCCCCATTTTTATGAGACTGTGTCTCTTGTAGTCCAGGCTGGCCTGGTACTCACTATGCAGACTTGGATGACTTTGAACTCCTGATCTTCCACCTCCCAATTGTTGTTATTACAAGTATGTGTGCTAGCATACTAGAAAAGAAGATGTTTTTATATTTGCTTGAGGAGTACGTCTATTCTTAGGTAACTTTACAAATCTCAAATGGAGGAAAAGTTACAATTCCTTGCTACTTATGTAAGGACAGAACAACAGAACACAGGTCTACTTCCACCTACCCCCCCCCCCAACTTGTCTGGCATAGACAACTTCTAACAGGTTTTCTGAAAGCGTCAGCCCTAACAAGGCCCTAGCAAGGGGTGTGGGCCTCATACCAGCAATGACTCGCTCCACGGCGTACTCAAAGTTGAACGTGTGGACAGATGTGTGCCCCTCCCGTGCAGCGTGCAGTGCAGCCTCATTGCAGATGTTGGCGATGTCTGCGCCTGTCAACACAAACCACAGGCAGGGATGGGGGGGGTGCTGGCTCTTCCCTGTCAGCATTTAGGAAAAGGAAAGAGAAGGAGGGAGGGAGACTCAGCTTTTAATGAAGAAAAACAGAGAAAAAGAGCCCGAAGTGGGGCATGGGCCTATGAGTCCATTACTGGGGAGGCTGGGGCAAGATGACTACAAGTTCCAGGCAAGTACAGGCAAGCTACATAACGGAACTCTGTCTCAAAATAACAAAGGGACAAGAAGGAAAGGAGGAAGGGCGAAAGGGCAGAGGGAAAGGAAGGGAAGGGAGATGGGAGGGAGGAAGAAGGAAAGAAGAAGGGAGAGGAGGGGAAGGAAATAAACAGAGTTGACAGTGAACTGTGGCCAGAGGAGAGCAGGAAGTGGGGGAGGGGAGCAGGAAGTCGGGAGAGCTGGAAGGCAGGAGGCAGGGGAGCAGGCAATTCGTGCTGCCCCAGAAGCAGCGGGCTGAAGCACTGCAATGGCATGCTACTCTGGATCTCGAAGCCCTTTCCTGTCTGCCTCTGTACTGCTTTATGTCACTTGACACTGGTATTTTTCTTTCTTTTTGGTTTTTCGAGACAGGGTTTCTCTGTGTAGCTTTGCACCTTTCCTGGAACTCGCTTTGGAGACCAGGCTGGCCTCGAACTCACAGAGATCCGCCTGCCTCTGCCTCCCGAGAGCTGGGATTAAAGATGTGAGCCACCACTGCAGGCACCTAACTGTGACTTCTGCTTCACTGGGAATCACATGGGGACTGTGCGGAGGAAGCCTGGTGGGGCAGTCTGAACTGGAAGGTGTTCTCTCTGTAAATACAACCCAGGAGGCACAGGCAGACGGACTGTCTCACAGTCCTCTGACGGCAGAAGCTGTGGGGCCATCATGATGCTGACTGCCGCTTTGGTGCAGACATCACAACTGCTCCCTGTGAAGTCAGGTGAGCCACACAATACTTCCTGCTATTGCTTCCACCATGAGAGGAAGGAAGTCCCTCTTTCCTGGTCCTCTGCTGCTTGCATTCACACTTGATCTCCCCCAGGCTGCACGAATGAGTGACTCAGAACACAGAAAGTACTTGCACTGGGAAATGGAGGCTCTCTGTCATGAATACATGTCCTAAGGTTGAGGTCATACCACTGAATCCTGGTGTCAGCTCTGCCAGCCGCTGGGAGTAAAAGCTGCTGGGCTGGGTCAACTTCAGGCCTTTCAGGTGCTGCTCGAAAATCTCCCGCCTTTCCTGTCATAAACGGGGAAGACACAGCTGAAATCACACTTGGATAACAAGACAAACTGTTCTCCCACAAGCTCCATGATGAAATGTGGCGATCACAGGAAACACTGGCTTCTACATGCTTGACATTCTCAGTCATTACCCGTGCTCTCAGAAACCAATTTATAGAGCTCCAAGCAGCAATTTAAAGATGAAAAGAAAATAAATGTAATAGAATACAAGTAAAGCATACCACATGTAGCAAAGATTTATTCCACAAAAATTCTGCAAGTCACACATTCTGGATCCTGACATAAAATATCTGACATTGTCAGGAGACAACCAGCTTCTCTTAAGTAAAGTGAGGGATACTGAGGCTACCCCACACATCTCTCTCCAGTGGCATTAACTAACTACCCAGCCGTTATATTTGCTCTCCTTCCTTCCACACAGACCCTCTATCCAATTCCTGCTCTCTCAAGGCTATAATACAGGTACTTTGACCATGTAGCAGGACCAAACAGAAGCCTGTGAGAAAGAGGCTAGCAGGGCAGAAAACCGTGGTTTCCGAGGCTATCATGGACACCACTTCCAAGACAAAGTCAAGTGTAGTTACAAAAGGCAAGATGATTAGAGACTAAGAAGATGGCTCAGAGGTTAGGAACACGTGTTGCTATTTCAGAGGACCTGGGTTCAGTTCTTAGGATCCATGTGGTGGTTCACAACCGTCTGTAACTAATTGCAGGGGACCCAGAGGATCGGATACTCCTCTGGCACTAGGAACACACATGGTGCCCATGCATTTATATAGGCAAACTCTCATATACATAAAAATGCATAAATAAATACATCAAAATGTTGTGGGATGTTCTGTATGTCAAATTGCTCTAATTGGTCAATAAATAAAATACTGATTGGCCCATGGCTAGGCAGGAAGTATAGGCGGGACTAACAGAGAAGAGAATAGAAAGAACAGGAAGACAGAAGGAGTCACTGCCAGCCACCGCCAGGACAAGCAGCATGTGAAGATGCTGGTAAGCCACGAGCCACGTGGCAAGGTATAGATGTATGGAAATGGATTAATTTAAGCTATAAGAACAGTTAGCAAGAAGCCTGCCACAGCCATACAGTTTGTAAGCAATATAAGTCTCTGTGTTTACTTGGTTGGGTCTGAGCAGCTGTGGGACTGGCAGGTGAGAGAGATTTGTTCTGACTGTGGGCAAGGCAGGAAAACTCTAGCTACATCAAAGAGGGAGGGGTGAAAATTCCAAGACTTCTCACAAAATTCAAGATGGAAAGGAGAGATGCCCTCATTTTGATTTGAAATAATTTACTATAAAATTCAACCCAAGCCAGACAGTGGTGGCTCACATCTTTTATCCTAGTACTTGGGAGGCAGAGGCAAGTGGATCTCTGAGGTTGAGGACAGACTGGTCTGCAGAGAGAATTCCAGGACAGCCAGGGCTATACAGAGAAATCCTGTCTCAAAAAATAAAAATAAAAACAAAACAAACAAACAAACAAACAAAACCCCAAACAACCTAACCTAGACCAGTGCAGTCAACTCCACACACTCAAGGATGAAGGTAGAAGACACTGGGCAAACTTTAGCTCACTGTGAAAATAAGAGAGCAGTGAATAAATACTGAGCAAGCCCCATCACCAGGACCCTATGATCCCAGCATTCAAGAAGTAGGAGCTAGAGAATCATAAGTTCAAAGCCAGCCTGGGCTACATAGAAAGACTCTGTCTCAAAAACCAAACCAAACCAAAACAACTACAAAAGGACATTGGGTATTACGGTGCCAGAGTGGTCATGGACACTTACTGGGCCCCAAGAGCCACAGTAATATCACACTAAGGCTAGATACTGGAGAAAAGAACCATGACGACTATAAAACTAGAGCTTGTTCCCCAGGGAGTGAAGGAAGTCTGTGGCCCAGGCCATAAGAACTGTGCTATGGAGAAACTGGTTGCCCCATCCTTCCCGGCGGTTCTGACCTGAAGAGTGGGAAGATCAATGAAGACATGCCTATCGAGTCGACCAGGCCTCATCAGAGCATTGTCCAAAACATCAGCTCGATTCGTGGAAGCCAGGACGATGACATGGTCTGTGGTGCCCATTCCTGAGAGGACAGAGCAGACACAGTGGCCTTTGGAGTGGAACATTTCAACAGAATGGCTTTTCCCAGTGTCTGTCCCCTTGAGGACACAGCAGGGGAGAAGTAGAGGCCCGGGAGAAGAACAACACCAGATTCCTTCTGGACAGGATGACGAGGTGCAGGCACCTTCCCAATGGCTTCTAATCAAAGTCATGCCAAACGTGTGAAGTTGCTTGTTTGTCAACAACAGCAGTTTCCCTTGGCCATATGTGGAGGCTGAATGGCCCAAAGACCCTCTAGAGACTCAGGTGGATCCCTGCAAGGGAGTAGTAAATTTTCATCCCAAGGAGCTATTGTGATTGCTCAGCTGCAGCTCTTTACTATGTGGTATCTAAACACTTTAATACCTGGGTTTAGGCATGAGGTTTCTTGTCCAGGATATTAAAAGTGGGGCTGGAGAGATGACTCAGCAGTTAGAAACAGTGCTGCTCTAGCAGAGGACTCAGGTTTGGTTCCCAGTACCCACATCAGGTGGCTCACAACCATATGTAAATCTAGTTTCAGGAGGTCTGCCTTCTTTTGACATCCATGGGCACTAGGCACACATGTAGTACACATATGTAATCAGAGACAAAACATTCATACACAGTTTTTTTTTTTTTAAAAGTGGCTCAGAAACCACCCTAGATCCTTGACTAGATGTGACTGGGAGAAAAAAATCAACTACACAAAAGGTTTATAGCCAGGTGTGGTGGTGCACATCACCTTTACTCCCAGCATTTGGGAAGCAGAGGCAAGAGGATCTCTTTGACTTCTAGGTCAGCCTGGTCTACATGGCAAGTTCTAGGAGAGCCAAGACATAGAGACCTCCCCAAACAAACAAACAAACAAACAAAACAACAACAAACCCCCTTAAACATTTTCTTTGTGAAGAAGCGGGGGAGGGGGCTGAGAATGTAGGTTAATTGCTAGAGTGCATGTCTACTATGCAGGAAGTCCTGGGTTCAAACTTCAGCACCACATAAACCAGGTGTGGTGGCACATACCTGTAAATTCTAGCACTCTGGAGGCAGGATGATCTGGAGTCCAAGGTAATCCTCAGCCATATACTGAGTTCAAGACTAGCCTGGGATCCATGAGCCTCTTGGAAGGAAGGAAGGAAGGAAGGAAGGAAGGAAGGAAGGAAGGAAGGAAGGAAGGAAGGAAGGAAGGAAGGAAGGAAGGAAAGAAAATCATATCCTCCTTATCACACTTTAAACCTGACAAGCCGTAACAGTGACAATAATTCACTGAGCCTTCAAGAACAGAGCAAGGCAGAAGGTCACCTTGCCAAAGCTAAGCAGATACCTAAAAACAATGCTGTTTTGTTTTGTTTTGTTTTTTAAATGAGCTCAGCTCTGCCTTCTGTCATAGCCCCAAGGTTCCTCTGGACACCTGAGCCTTTGGTAGAGAAATAATGACACAGAGAGCAAGAAGGTGATAGGCTAGAGATGTGACAGCTAAGAGAGATCCACACAAAACATTCTGCCCAAAGACCTTCCTGGTTTCATGCTCAGGCTTTCTTTTCTTGTTTCAATGAGACACTATCAATCTCAGTAGCCCTGGCTGGCCTGAAACTTGCTATATAGAAGAAACTGGCCTTCAACTCAGAGAGCTCTGCCTGTCTTTGCCTAATCCTGAGTACTGGGATTAGGATGTGCTCCAACACACCCAGCATGCTCATGCTTCTTGAATGTCTTCTGTCTAGGTGCCTTGGAATTCTGAAATTATAAAGTTTATATACAAAATCGTGCCAGGCCTGTACCCAGGTATTTGGAAGGCTGAGACAGGAGGATGGCAAGTTCAGGGCCATCTTGGGCAACTAGTGAGAGTTTATCTCAAAAAATAAATTAAGGAGCCAGGTCTGATGGCACACATCTGCATCCACATCACTTCAGAGAGTGATATAAGAGGATCAGAAGTTCAAAATCATCCTGAATTACAAAGGGAGTTCAAAGCCAGCCTAGACTAGACGAACCTGTCTCAAAAACAAGCTGAGTATGATGACACGTGCCTTTAATCCCCGCATTAGGAGGCAGAGGCAAATGGATCTCTACAAGTTCCAGGCCAGCCAAGGATACACAGTAAGATCTGTGTCCTCCCCACCCCCTGGAAAAACAAACAAACAAATAGAAACTAAAGAAAAAAAATGACAACAGGGCTGGAGAGATGGTTCATTTGGAAAAAAACCAAACACCTTGCTATGCAAGCATGAGGACCTGAGTTTGAACTCTCAGAACTCATGTAAAAGCTGGATGCAGAGCACAAGCTTCTGTGGGAGGGTGGGAGTGGAGGCAGAAGAATCCTCAAAACTCACAAACCAGCTAGGCTGGGTAGTAGCTCTGTGTGGTGGAAGGATGGGGAACATACCCAAGAGGTGGGTAGTTGGTTAATGTCACCACAGAGGTATGGGGAGTGGGTCCCAGTGGCCACCTGCTCTACATAAGAGAAGCTGACACCATCAGCATAGAGTAACCGGCCATTTATTACCACCCAGCACCAAGATGACAGCCACTCCCCAGTCGGAACAGACTGTCTCACTCAGGTTCTCTTCTAACTTTTGGTCTGGGGGTAGGGGGTGTCCAGAAACCGTGGCTATGTGTGGAAATGGCTCTTAGCAAGGCCAGTACTGCTATGTGGGGCACACACTAAGAGCCACCAGTGGCATCCATGTGCTCTCAAGCCTGGCATCACCCAGGCCTTGGCCCACAGTCTGACCTGAAGTGTTAGTGACTCCACTGAAGGGTGATGAGCAGTTGTCCGAGGGGTTAGATGAACAGCTATTTTGCTAGGAGGCTATGACACAACAGTGGAGTCCCAGGCTGTGTCTGTTTTGTTAGTCACTCACCTGACGTGGCCATGAGGAAATGCATCTTGAAAGCCATGCAAAATATACTCACTTCTACTGTGAGGACTGAACTGTCTAGATGCATAAAAGCCATGGCAAGGCCAGCAAGATGGTTCAGTGGGTAAGAGAACTTGCTGCCAAGTCTGATAACTAGAGTTCAACACCCAGGATCCACAAAGTGGAAGAGAGAACAGACTCCTGCAAATTGTCCTCTTTCTTCTACATGTACATTGTGAGATACATGTATTTACTTGACCCTTGAACATAAATAAAATCCAGTTTTTAAAAAACTGCAAGGTCAAGCCACGTGGTAGTGGAACATGCCTTTAATACCAGCACTTAGGGGGCAGAGGCAGGTGGATCTCTATGAGTTTGAGGCCAGCCTGGTCTACAGGGCAAGTTCCAGGATAGCCAGGACTGTTATACAGAGAAACCCTGGCTCAAACAAAACAAAACAACTGGGTGGTGGTGGTGGTGGTGGTGGTGGTGGTGGTGGTGGTGGTGCACGCCTTTAATCCCATTAATCCCAGCACTCGGGAGGCAGAGGCAGGCAGATATCTGTGAGTTCGAGGCCAGCCTGGACTACAGAGTGAGTTCCAGGACAGGCACCAAAACTACACAGAGAAACCTTGTCTCGAAAAATCCAAAACCAAACCAAAACAAAAAATTGCAAGGTCAGGTATAGGTAAAAACAAACAACCAAACAACATGGCTGTGATAGTGCTTTCTTAGTGAGTTTTGGGGGGGGGGGTTGTGGTGAGAGGTTGAGACAATGTTTCTCTATGTAGCTCTGGCTATCCTGGTACTATCTATGTAGACCAGGCTGACCTTGAACTCACAAAGATTTTTCCTTCCTCCCAAGTGCTGGAATGTTTGTAAGGCCCCACTATAGTACCCAGGCTGACTTCAGATTCCAGCTCCTCCTGCCTCAGCCTCCTGCATGCTGGAATGCAAGTATGTACCACATCATCTGTCTTCCTCCTTCCTTTCTAATTATTATTATTTTTTTATTTTATTTTATTTTTTAAATTTTAATTGGATTTACTTTCTGTTGTTTATGAGTATGAGTGCTTGGCCTACATAAATATATGTGCACAAAGTGTGTGCCTGGTCAATGAAGAGATCAAAAGAGGGTGTTTCAGCCTCCGGAACTGGAGTTACAGATGGTTGGTGTGTGTAGATGTGGGGACCAGAGCCTAGTCCTCTGCAAGGACAATAAGTATTCTTTTTGATTGTTGAGACAGGGTCTCTCCATGTGGCTCTGGAATTTCCTCTGTAGATGAGGTTAATCTTGAACTCACAGATATTCACCTGCCTCTGCCTCCTGAGTGTTGGGATTAAAGGTTGTGCACCCCATCATGACTGGTTACAAGTGCTCTTATCTGCTGAGCCATCTTTCCAGCCTGCTTATTTCCTTACAGTTTATCTATCTATCTATCTGTCTGTTTATTTATTTTTACTTTATGTACACTGGTGTTTTGCCTGCATGTATGTGTGAAGGTGTCAGATCCTGGAGTTACAGATAGTTGTGAGCTGCCATGTGGGTGCTGGGAATTGAACCCAGGTCCTTTGGAAAAGCAGTCAATGCTCTTAAGCACTGAGGCATCTCTCTACCCCAGTGGTAATTTTTTTTTTTTTAATATAAACTAGGATCTCATGCATATAAGGCCAGAGCTCTGCCACTGAGCCACTCTCCAAGCCCTGTTGGATTTTCTCTTTTCCCTTGAAACAGGGTCTCACTAGGTAGTACTGGATAGCCTGGAACTTGCTATAACCAGGCTGGTCTCAAACTCACAGAGATCCACTTGCTTCTGCCTCCTGAGTACTGGGATTAAGGGTGTGAACTGCCATGCTTGGCCCTGTTAGGATTTTCAAATGACTCCAATGTGGAATCAGCATTCACATTTTCCATTTGTGTTTCCCCAAACAAAAACTATACAACATATACCACAGCAGAACACTCCATGTTAAAAACCCCTTCTCCGGGCAGTGATGGTAAACATCTTTAATCCTAGCACTCAGGAGGCAGAGGCAGTTGGATCTCTGTGAGCTCAAGGCCAGCCTGGGCTACAGTGAGTTCCAAGACAGCCAAGGGTGTTACACAGAGAAACCCTGTCTCAACTCCCCCATACCTCCCCCCAAAAGAAGCCCTTTCTCTAAGAATACACCTACGGCCAAGTGATTGTTGGTAAGCAGGTGGGCAGCTGGTGCTCTTGCTGGAGGCTCTCTCTTCAATGACTTTATGGTCCCAGAAATGCACACAGCACCTGTGCTTAGGCCTCTGGGACCAGGATTTCTCATTCCCTTAGGAGTTTTTCCCACGACCAGCACAACATCCGCTCAACTCCCTCCTCTGCACTTCAATGAACAGAAATTGCTCTTCCTGAGGAGACAACAAAGACTAGTCTCAGAGCTTCTGAAGGAACCAGTGTCCACAGCTGTGAGAGCACAAAGAGACTTGTTAGTGCTGGGCCAACTTGACAAGCAACCAGTTCCTCAGCCAACCCTGGGGGACAAACAGCTATTTTTATGGTAGTTCAGAGAAATTCAGCTCAGAAAAATGTCATGCTTTCTAGTAGACTCAAATCTCTTGAAAAGGATGGCCTCTGTCATTAAGCTGTGTGAGGTAACAAACTGGTTAACAGGTTTTCTTTTCTAGTTCAGTAGTAATGTTATGAAATCCATTTAAGCCCCTATTTAAATAAAACATATCTTTTAGGGGAGAAAAGAGCCACAGGAGAAGGGTTCACTGGAGTTTCCTTCATGATCAAGGATGCATGGTCAATGTTCAGAAGGATGAGGGATACGTGTTCAACCTCACTTCATAGAGTCCTAGCTGAGACAAAGACCTTCATGCCAGGTTCCTGGGTCTGGTCTGAAAGTATCTGTCAGTTTCTAGCAGCCCTCTGCTCTCCACAAGGAACTACTACCACATCCTCGGAGGCAGTCAGTGCTCTGGAAACTTGACAGTGAGCACTGGCTGCTAGTGTGCAGAGCAGCTGTTAGGGTACTTGTTACGCCTGCCATGGGCTCTGAACTGATGGACAACTGGACAACAACAGAGACAGGAAACAGGAGGGCTGAGGACGCTCTATATGTAACCATTTTCATACCGTCTCAACAATAGAATACCTTTTCCTCTTCACTGTTAGAACCATCCTTTGACTGATTGGTTTGTTTGTTTATTTATTTATTTTGGGTTTTTTGAGACAGGGTTTCTCTGTAGTCCTAGCTGTCCTAGAACTTGCTCTGTAGACCAGGCTGGCCTTGAACTCAGAGATCTGCCTGCCTCTGCCTCCTGAGTGCCGGGAGAGGCCACCATTGCCCAGTTTATCCTTTGCTTTTTAAACTTATAGCAACTTTACAGTTCATGAAATAACTTCCAATGTGCACCAGGCCATCTGACATCACAGGAGCCAGGAGTTGAATTCTCACATGCATGTGTGTGTGAGACGAGTGCAAACATATGCATGTGCATGTAGGTGCAAGTATGTGTCTGTGTATGAAGGCCAAAGGAAGATATAATGTGTCCTCTCCTATCGCTCTCCACCTTATAGTCTCCTGCCAAAGATGTAACGTTGCTTATGGCCTTGAGGATCATCATGTTACTGAACTGTTCCTACCAAAATAAATGCTTCACCTGGCCTTAAGAACACATCATACACACACACACAAAACATCACACAAACTAGGTGCAGTGGTGCAGACCTTTCATTCTAGCATTCAAGAGGCAGAGGCAGGCAGATCTCTATGAGTTCAAAGCCAGGATAGTCTACAAAGTGAGATCCAGGATAGTCAGGGCTATTATACAGAGAAACCCTGTCTCAAAAAAGCAAAAAAAAAAAAAAAAAAGAAAAGAAAAGAAAAAAAAAAAGAAAAAGATCACATCACAGTCCCCCCAAAAGGTGTCTTTAACACAACTGTCCTGAAAAGAGTATTACCATCTCAAAAGACTGGAAGAAACTCAGAGCCAATACCACCCCATGGGCTACATGAGACTGCACCAGACCTGGCTAAGGGCAACGGAGCCATAATGTTACATCTTGGGACTGGCAGCTAGCATAAAGAGCAAGAAGACTTTGAAGAGACAAGGTTTGTTCAGTCTAAACTCTTTCATATCACTGCTAAAGTTTCTCCTTAGAGCTCTTACACAGAGAAACCCTGACTTGAAAACCAAACCAAACACCAAGTAAGTGCCTCTCATCACTACCAAAAATAGCTTGAGAAGTGTCTCCGTAAGATAGAAACCTAAAACCTGTAATTCTAACTGAATAATGGTTAAAAATTGACCTCAAGTTGGGTATGGAGCCACATACTAGTAATCCCAGCCCTTGGGGAGGCTGAGGCAGGAGGATCAGGGATTTGAGGCTAGCCCTAGGGTCACATATTGAAATCTTGTCTCAAACACAAAAACCAAAGGACTGAAAAGTTGGTTCATGAAGAGCAAGAGAACTTGATGCTCTTCCAGAGGGCCTGAGTTCAGTACCAGCATCCATGTCAGCAGCTCACAAGCACCCTAACTCCAGCCCCAGGACAGCCAATACCTCCTGACTTCCTAGTGCTTATGCATATTCATAAAATAAAATAAAAAATAAACATGCCAGGTACACAACTTTAATCCCAGCGTTTAGGAGGCAGAGGTAAGTGAATCCCTGTGAGTTTGAGGTTAGACTGGTCTGCATAGCAAGTTCTAGGCCAGCTAGGGTTATATAGTGAGACTGTGTCTCAAAGCAAAAATTTCACTGGGGAGGAAGCTAGTGGTCAGTGCTCGCCTAACATGTGTGAAGCCCTGGATTTACTCTCCAGTATAAAAAAGGAAAGTTGAATTTCCTTTATATTTACTTATTTTACCTATATGAATGTTTTGTGTGCAAGTATGTTGTACGTACCATATGTGTGCCTGATGCCTGCAGGTTAGAAGGGCATTGGGTGCCAGAGAACTGCAATTATAGATGGTTGACAAACACCATGTGGATGCTGGAAACCAAACTCAGGTCCTCTGTAAGAGCAACAAGTACTCTTAACCACTGAGGCCTCTCTCCAGCTCCAAAAGAGGAGTTAGTTTTCTTTTCTTTCTTTCTTTTTTTTTTAAATGTGCATTGATGTTTTGCCATGGGTGTCAGGTCCCCTGGAACTGGAATTACACAGTTTTGAGCTGCCATGTGGGTGCTGGGAATTGAACCTGGGTCCTCTGAAGAGCAGTCAGTGCTCTTAACTATGGAGCCATCTCTCCAGCCCCCTAAACAGAGTTTCTTACAGGCAGCAAATGGACAGACAATTCTTAAGCTGACTTGCTGTTAGATGTCAACATCTAGAATATTCTCTGCATAATGTTCTCACTAGAGGAGGAGTTGACGGCAATATAAAACAGTGGTAATACCCCTATCAGTGATAAAGACCCTATCAGCTAAAACAAAAAATGTGACCAGATTCATCCACTCTGAAAGCCATCGCTCTGATAGGATCAGAGTCTTCTCCTGGTGTACAGTGTATGGTGGGACATGCTGGCACTGACCGTCCATCTCAACCAGGAGCTGGTTAAGGGTCTGTTCTTCCTCTGTGTTGGAGAAGCCAGACATGGAGGTGGACCGCTTCTTTCCCACAGCATCGATCTCATCAATGTACACTATGCAAGGGGCCCGGGCTCGGGCTTCCTTGAAGAGGCTTCGCACACGGGCAGCTCCCAGGCCTGAGGGGACACAGAATGTCAAAATATAGGTAGATAAAGGAAATCAAATCCTATTTTGGGTCACAGCTAGGCAAAATCTTCCACCAGAGATACCTGTATCTAACAGGCCACTCTGCGGATGGACCAGAAGTGCCATGTAGTCATCCGGGCCTCCCAAGCCACAGATCAAAGCCGAATCAAAGCATATAACTACCAAGTGGGTGTGGACCAGAGCTTTTGGTTTTTTTGAGAGAGAGTTTCTCTGTGTAGCCCTGGGTATCCTGGAACTCACTCTGTAGACCAGGCTGCCTGCCTCTGTCTTCTGAGTGCTGGGACTAACATGTGCCACCTCTGCCTGGCTTGGACCAAAGCTTATTTTAACTTGGGTTGTGTTTGTCCTTCTCTGTTCCACTCAGCTCCCCATGTTAAGAGGGTTATGTGGAAAGCCACCCCAGCACTAGGCCAATGAAGCCGCCCATACTTCCAGCCCACACCTACCTCCAATGACTTCCACAAACTCCGGGCCAGCCATTGCTAAAAAGGGCACCTGAGCCTCAGTGGCTACTGCTTTGGCCAACAACGTCTTCCCACAACCAGGGGGTCCCAGCAACAGGGCACCCTTTGGAACCTTGGCACCAAGCTGAAGGAAACGCTCTGGGCTCTAGGCAGGAATAGACATGTGACACTAAGTACTCAGCATTTCACAGAGAATGTTTAAGGGACTCATATGAAGAGTAACTTATGATACTCATGAAGCAGCTATAGTTTCAGTGGGTCCAGAAAAAGCAAAAAGCTTCATAGGGTTACAGCTCCAAAAGAAAAGATGGTCTAGTTGAAGTAGACTGTTAATTACACTCTTCTCTTTTGATGGCCAACTGTATACTGGGGATTGCAGTTGGTTTACCAGGCACAGACACATCTTACCGTATCTATGAGATGAGACTGTCACCCTTAACATATAACACCTAACCCATGGAACAAACCCCAGTCTCCAAGTGTCTGCTCACCCCAGCCTTCTTTCTTGGAGAAAAGACATTTCACCACCTACTCACATCTCTCATGGCCTTAACACATGCCTCTCACCTTCAGATAATCCACAAACTCTCGGACTTCTAGTTTGGCTTCATGCATTCCTGCCACATCTTGGAAGCTGACTCCTTTCCCTGTCTTCCCATCCACG
This sequence comes from Peromyscus leucopus, assembly GCF_004664715.2. Lineage (NCBI taxonomy): Eukaryota > Metazoa > Chordata > Mammalia > Rodentia > Cricetidae > Peromyscus > Peromyscus leucopus. The sequence continues at coordinate 125,795,049 of NC_051067.1, read as the reverse complement.
ATGGTAAAACGTGCCATTTTAAGCTGATTCTGTGCAGAAAGAGTCAGGGCAGAAAACTGTGCATCCCTAGCAAAATAGGGAAGCAGTAGCTGCTAGCTGCCTGAACTAACACAAATCTGTATCTCCATCCTTGGTGGAACTGCTTCCCCTCACAGCCCAGGAGGACCAGCTTATCAGCCTACTCCCTCCGTTACAATGAGATCACAGACCACTTCAAACACACCAGGGGAACCTTTGGTTTGTATTGTTTATATTAGGAAGAAAGTAATCTTAACAATTTACCTTTAAAAAATAGAACTGGAGAGATGTTTCAGTGGTTAGGAGCACTTGTTGTTTTCACAGAGGTTCAATTACTAACACCCACATAGAGACAGCCTTCTATAACTTGAGTCCAGGAGAGTCAATACTCTCTTCTGACCTCTGTATGCCCTGCATGCACGGAGTGCACACACATGCAGGCAAACACTCATATACATAAAATAAAATAAATTTTAAAAGGATAAGCCAGGCAGTGGTGGTGCACACCTTTAATCCCAGCACTAGGAAGGCAGAGGCAGGTAGATCTCTGAGTTTAAGGCCAACCTGGTCTACAGAGCCAGTTCCAGGACAGCCTGGGCTACACAGAGAAACCCTGTCTAAAAAAACAAAACAAAACAAAACAAAAAAAAACACTCTTTTTTTGGGCATGGTGACTCATACCTTTAATCCTAGCTTTTAAGGCAGAGGCAGGTAGACCTCTGTAAGCTCCATGTTAGCCTGGTCTACATAGGGTGCCAGGCCAACCAGGGCTGCATAGTGAGATTCTGTCTCAGAAAAAAGAAAAGGAAAAAGAAAGAAAGAAAGAAAGAAAGGAAGGAAGGAAGGAAGGAAGGAAGGAAGGAAGGAAGGAAGGGAGAGAGAAACAAAGAGAGAAAGAAAGAAAAAGAAAACCATGAACCTCTCCTCAGGGTAAGGAGCATAGCTCAGTGGTAGAGAGCTCGCATCCCAGCATGTGCAAGGCTCTAGGGTCAATCACCAACAGCACGTCAGAAGAAGCTAAAGTCTTCTTTAGCTACGGAGACAGAAAGATGCTCGTATTCTCAGTGGAGACAGGGTGACACTCTGAGGGGTAGAAAAGGAGCTGCCTACATCCCCAGCCTAAGCCTGAGGGATGGAGAAGCCAGAGGAGGGAAAGTACACTTCCTAAGGTATACCCCAAGAGCAGAAGGGAGTTTTCCTATGTTATGGCTGTTCTTTAAGGTACTTTTAATGTTTCTCTATTAGCCAATGAGAGAGAAAAAGAAGAGCACCACTCCCAGCTGATATGGGACTTTGCAATAAAAAAGGACCCCACAGAACACAGTTCCCTAGACATAGTGGGCTCGGTGGCCCCATGTCAGGAAACGGGCTTTCAGCAACACTGGTTATCCCACACTCTCCACGCAGCCAAGCAGGCGAGACAGGCTGTTGATCACAGCCACTGTCAACAGCTCATTTTCCACGAGGACTTTTCTACAGGCTATGGAGAAGCATTCAAGATCTTACAGACATCCAGCAGTACAACTTACGAAAGCACTGAATCCGCCTTCCCTTCCTGTCATCCCAGTCAGTCGGAAAACATACCACAGGATGGCCAAGCCTACTGCTGTCATCCCCAGGGCGTAGAGGGCACTGGGTAAGAAGAAAGGCAGTTATGCAGGTGCAAGTCATTTTCAAGGCAACTGATGAACAAACCTTAGAAGCTGGGAACTCTAAAACTGAGGCTAAGGCAGAAAGCAGACAGTTGTGCAGACATGTTCTCCTGTCCTACTGTTAGCAAATTTCCTCTGCCACACAGGTTTCAAGTGTTTAGACTGAATGAACAAAGGCTTACCTACCCTGCTACGTGACAGTGTCCAACAAAAGCAGGTTCTTCTATGGCTAACATGTTATTTTTTGTCATTTTCAATTAGTAAACAAACAAACAAACGAACGAACGAACAAAAAGACTTAACAAAATTAAACTCTGTGATTAGGCTCTCTATGTGAGAAGGAAGAAGAGGACCACCCATGGCCTGCCCCATACTTCCCTTCACTTGACAATAAAACCAGATCAGCCTCAAGGTGGGAGGTTTCAGCATCTGGGCTGTGCAGATTACAAGTCATTTTCAAAGGAGTACTTGTTGATACTGGCCTCCTGCATCTCAGGTCACAACCTCACAGTGAACGTCTCTTTAGACACTGGCTTCCATCACTAGCAATACTGGCCTATGGGCTCCATGGCCCTCACAATATACCCAACAGTGAGTGCTAAGATGCCTCTGAAAGAATTTCTACTTATTATGACCCCTTCTGTTCCTTCTGTTCCATTTTCCTTTATGGAAAGCAGCAACCTTGGTGTGTTTAACTCAGGACCACCTACCACAGACAGCTGAAGAGAGTGAAAGCTCTAGGGATTTGCACTTCCACATCTGCAGCCTCTGTCCTCTGACATTCATGGAACCTTCCCACAGGGACCCAGCAAATCAGCTCAAGATGTGTTGTCTGTTCAGTGTGTCTCACATTACAAAGCCAAGCTGGATTAGGTCAAGTCCACAGGACAATTAACATACTTTCCAAAGAATCCTGTCCGCTTGTAGGAAACAGGAATCCTGTCCTTGCTCTCGATGTTCAGCTCATCTTCAGCTGCTCGAAGCTTCTCTTCAAATTTGTCAATATTTGCAACCTGCATCCGGTACATCAAGGCTAGCCGCTGAGGGCAAAATGTAGAGTGGGCAGAGAGAGAAAGAGAGAGAGAGAGAGAAAGAGAGAGAGAGAGAGAGAGAGAGAGAGAGAGAGAGAGAGAGAGAGAGAGAGAGAGGTCAGCACACATCGCTGGCACACTGTATAACATCAGGGCTCCAAAGAGAACACTTTGTAAAAAAGCACTTTCAAGCCTAAAAAGTTGTAGTTTTCTCAAGTCCAACCTAGAATGACAACCTCAGGAGATACTCCTTCTGATGGAAATGCTTTGTACTTAGTAAAACTTTACCCTGACACGTGGGACTCACCACAGGGACAGGCACCTGCAGGAAGTCACAATTATCCTCATGGCCAGTCTGGGACACCAGTTTCAGGTTTAATTATTTTTGCTTTTGTTTTGTGAGACAATGATCTTGTTGTATAACTCAGGTTGGCCTTGAATGCAAATTTCTCCTGAATGAACCATCTTGCCCAGTTTTCATGTTACTTTTGTCATATCCCACATATTACCAGGTTAAATTACTGGGAGCTCAAATTCTAATACATTCCTGGATTTAACTTGAGCCAATGATGGATGATGGATGGCCCAGCCCTACAGTTTCAGAGAAGTCTTCAACAATGTGTCATGGCTCGCTGTATATTGGTGGGGGTGTATATTTAAGGAAGCAATTAAATATTTTAACCACCATTTACATTTCCTCCTTCTGTGCATTAGATAAAGCACCCATAAGTTACACTTTCAGGATTACCTTTACTGATCCTAGATGTCTGCTCAGGGCTTCCCCAATACGTCAAGCCATTCTAATATCCAAATAGTTTCACCAACCTGCCTAAGGGGAAAGTCTGAAATGACCCTCTTTACTATGCCAGACTCAAGAGCATAGTGTCTTATTTCAGAAGCCAGTTCAAACCCTACATTCTCCATAGTGTCTGGGACCTTTGGTATCTGCCTCATCCACGTGCTGTGCAAAGTCAGAGTGCTCTGCACACCTTTGCTGAGGCAGGCGGGTGTTTCGGACAGGTGCTTATGTTATGCCTTCATTGTTGTGGTTAGATGGATTGAGCTTTTGCTGTTTGACGTGTGTATTGATCCCATGGCCCCAGTTCTTACAAATTATCAGAACAGAGATGATCTAATAGAACTTGCTGGACCAGATGACACTCACGCCACCCACATCCATGTAAGAGGAATCTCAAGGTGTCCTTCTGGGTGCAGAACAGGTCTGTTGAAAGAAAATATACTACACTGGAAGAAAAGGCTCATTCTAGTCAGTAGAGTCTACAAATAGAGACTGTGCCTACAGTTTGGTGTGGTCACTTGGAACAGGGGCGATCAGCCAGGTAGCCTACCACAGTTACACTCTTCTGCCACCCAATTTTAAATAAAACGTGAGAAGGAAATGAAAGAAAAAATTCTGGGTCTGTTATGGGCTAAGTGTGGTAGCACACACCTTTAATATCAGAACTTGGGAGGCAGAGATAGGCAGATCTCTAGGAGTTTGAGGTGAGCCTGGTCTACATAGTAAGGCCCAGACCAGCCAGGGCTACATAGACTCTGTCTTAAAAAAAAATATCAGAGTCCTAAATAATCCTATAATCAAGTAGTTTTAAGGCTCACATAGAAAAAAAGTATATTCTAGAAATATCTTTGCCTGAATGCTTTCAGGACTCAGTAATGGTCTATGACACTGGGGGAGAAATAAGAGAGACACTCTAAGGACTGAAGCAGAGTAGGATGGGACTCATCTTCATACTGGTTGTCCTCTGAGGCCAGTCTGCACAGCTTCAACTGTGAGTACTCTCACCTGGGGTGGGACATGTCCCTCATCTTTGACACTGATCTCCCGCCTGATCTAAACCCGCACCCCCTGCCCCATCGTGTGTCCTCTTCCAGGGCTCTCAAGCTGGGATCTTGGTGTGAGCACAATCCCTCATTGTCCTCTCTGAGTTTCAGTCCTTCACTAACTTGCATTTATTTTATATCCCTCAAAGGGCAGACCGGTCTGTGGTGTCAGCAGGCTTCTGACTAACAGCCCATCATCTACTTCTGCACCCATCTCTGCCAACCATCCACTTAAGAGCTATGGTGCAAACTGTTTACTGTAACTCCTTACCACCTTAGCTCTCCCAGTTCTTCGTGACACGAGACAAAGCCCCGGCCTTCTGACTTCACAGCCAGTCCTGAACATACCCAGAAGGGCTCAGCACAACATCTAGGCTGCAGATGGTCTCATCTCCTTATCCTCTCATACCAGGGAGATACTGTCTAGACTCAATTGTCACTTATTTTCACCTCTTCCACTAACATGCCATCAGAGCTGTCTTTCCTGTCAAGAGCTCCTCTGACTACCTTCTTTAAGCACTGTTCAAACCCTGCAGCAAGCCCTACTCTGTACATATCCTGTTAAAGACACCAAGGCTGATTGAAAAGGGGATATTCCCAACTTTCCCAGTCCAATGCCTTTACCCCGACTCACAGGCCGCCCAAACACCACGGCTCCAGGATGCAGATAGACTTCCACCACATCACTTTCGGGTACCACCTGCACACGCTGCACCTCGCCTTTAGCCAGCATCTCATTGACAAAGTCAGTCCAGGAAATACTGCCCCCACTGGTACTGAGGGAGTTCAGCAGGCTCATTACAACAGCAATGATGAACAAGGTGCGCAGCCTCTCACGATACATCTGGTCTTCCCGCTCTTTCCGTCTCCTCTCCTCTGAACAGAACACAGGGAGAATCAGGCACATCAAGAATAAGCCCAGTCACATTCTCACATGAACAGGGTCTCACTTCTCTCTCTCTCCTTAGGAATACTCAGCAAAGGAGGGACAGGATCCGTGTCCTAATGAATCCCAAGTTTCTGCCTGTTTTTCAAGCGTTATCCTAGGCCTGGCATGGTGGTATACACCATTTATTTATTTATTTATTTATTTATTTATTTATTTATTTATGATTTATTTATTATGTATGCAGTGTTGATGATTTATTCATTTATTATGTATGCAGTGTTCTGCCTGAATGTTAGAAGAGGGCACCAGATCTCATTATAGATGGTTGTGAGCCACCATGTGGTTGCTGGGAATTGAACTCAGGACCTTTGGAAGAGCAGTCAGTGCTCTTAACCTCAGAGCCATCTCTCTAGCCCCTTATTTATTTTTTATTCATCTATTTATTTTATATCCTGGCTGCAGCCTCATCCCCATTCTCCTCTCCCAATCCCTCCTCCCACCCCCACAATCCACTCCTCTTCTGTCTCCATCCAGGAGAGGGCAGGTCTCCCATGAGTACAAATAAAACATGGCAAGCTGGGGCGGAGGTGGCGCATGCCTTTACTCCTATCACTTGGGAGGCAGAAGCAGGCAGATCTCTGTGAGTTCGAGGCCAGCCTGGTCTACAGAGTGAGTTCCAGGAAAGGTACCAAAACTACACAGAGAAACCCTGTCTCGGAAAAACAAACAAACAAACAAAAAAACAAAAACAACCAACCCCAAAACAAAACCATGGCATATCAAGTTGCAGTAAGACTAAGCACCTCCCCTGTGTTCCAGCACTTGGGAGGCAGAGGGAGGAGGATCTCTGTGAGTTCAAGGGCATCCTGGTCTAAACAGAGAGTCCCAGGAAAGCCAAGACTACAAAGAGAGACTGTTTCAACACCACTACCACCCTCCATCCCTACCCCTGAGAAAGAGAAGAGATGATACACTTAACAAACGCTATCCATATACTGTCTGTAGTCACTGAGACTTTATTCACTAAAGTCACTTCAGGGGAAGTCATAGTTCCCACTATGAATGGCATGTAACAACTTTTAAAGTCAAAAGCCATCCAAGGAACACCATGCTGTTGATTCATACAGGAGACTATCCACTACAAGTCCAGAAAGAAACACAGGCACTGAAATGCATGCTGTGAACTAAATATAACCAACATAACACCTGTAGCATATATAAGCTATCAGGCATAGCAGGTACCTGCTCCCACCTGCCCCAAAAGATAACATCTTCTTCATTCATGGAAGAGCCGAATCTCCCTCTACCCAAACTTTTTCTTCAAATGTAATATTTCAAAATAAGTTGACGCCAAGTGTAGTGGTGCAGGCCTTTAATCCCAGCACTTGGGAGGCAGAGGCAGAAGGATCCAAAGCCCTCTGCTCTCTATCAGAGTCTGCATAAACATAGTATGTATATATGTACATACACATAGTATGTATAATTCCAGCACTTGGGAGGAAGAGACAAGTGGATTTCTGTGTGTTCCAGCACAACCAAGGCTATATAATGAGACCTCGTCTCTAAAAAAAGAAACAAAATCCCCAAATCTTAATCACAAATGCTCACGAGCATACAAGCACATACACACATATGTATACATAATAACAACAACAAAACTGAAATACAGGGCTAGAGAGATGGCTCAATGGTTGAAACTACTGGCTACTCTTCCAGAGGACTCAGCACCCAATGGCAGCTCACAACTATCTGTAACTCCAGTTCCAGTACCACATCTTCTTCTGGCACTGCATGCATACGGTACACTGACATACACAGTAATTAAAACAAAATAGATAATGGTAATACATGCCTGTAATGCTAGTAATTGGGAGGTAGTGTCAGGAAAATCAAGAGTTCAAAGTCATCCTGAGTTACACAGTGAGTTTAAGGCCAGCCTGGGATACAGGACACTCTGTCTTAAAAATACCAAAATAGTACACATTTTTATCCCAGCTATCTGGAGTACTAATGCAGGGGGATCTCTGAAAGTCTGAGGTCAGCCTGGTCTACATGGTAAGTTCCAGATCAATCATAAATACACAGTGAAACTATGTCTTAAAATAATAATAATAAAATAGATAAAATAAAAAAAAGTAAACCCAAACTGGGCATGGTTGCATATACCTGCTAGCCCAGCACTTAGGAGGTAGAAATAGGGGGCTCAGATGTTCAAGGTCAGCTTCTGCTACACAGTGAGTTCAAAAACTGCCTAGGACTGGCTGGAAAGATAGCCCAGCTGTTAAGAGGACTCACTGCTCTTCTAGAGGACCTGGGTTCAATTCCTAGCACCAACTGACAACACACAGCTGTCTAGAACTCCAGCCCCAGGACACTAAGCACACATATGTGGTGCACAGACACATATTAAGACAAAACATCCATATACAAATGCAGCCTGAACATATACAACCCTGGTCTTGTGTTAGGGGTAGGGGTGGGACAAGCATGATGTTGTATACCTGTAATAACTGTAATCCCAGCACTTGGGAGGCTGGGGCAAGAAAGTTGAATGTTCAAGTCCAGCCTGGGCTACAAAATTGAGACCATTCCTCTCTCAATTTCAAAAAGTCAAAAATTAATAAATATAATTCATATACTAGGCCTTAAGACTATCATATTGTCCCTCATTTCTATTCCCATGATCCCATCACAAGAGACAGTGAACCCCGGCCCTGGGAGTGACTAGAAACTGGCATTCCATGCCCAGTGCTCAACTCCTTCCTCAAGGACTCTCCCAAACTACCCAATCTTGCCTGTCCCTCATTGATCTGTGCCATGTTTATTTGTGATCTCAAAACTTCCGATTGTTCTTTTTAATTATGTGTATGTCTAAGTGTGGGTTTGTACCTCTGAGTACAGTGTCTGCAGAGCCAAAAAGGGTAATAGATCCCCTGGAACTAGAATTCCAGGCAGTTTGTGCTGGGAATTGAACTTATATCCTCTGCAATAGCAGTAGAACTCTTTAACCACTGAGCCATACCTCCAGGCCCCTAAATACTGCTTCCTACACATTTCTTGCACATCTTTGGGCTTAATAACGTACCAGCTCAGAAAGTTCACAGCCCAGTTATTTTTCTGCCTGAGTATCTGATGTCACACTGTCTCCAAAGTGCTTAAGGCATGAACCTCCTTCAAAGCTATCGCATGGTATATCCACCAGTCAGCAGCACAGCAGACTAATAGTAAGCTTTGTTGCCAAAATTCTTCAGGGGCAGGGCGGGGGCGGGGCGGGGACGACGATTGTCAATTGCTAAATAGGTCACTGGTTCAGGCATGTAAAGACAAAATGCTGTTATTGAATTTCAAGGGAAGAGTCACCAGGTTTTCAGGCTCAGAAACCCTTCCTGCTGTGAGTACCATGTAGATAGTTCTAGATCCATACCATTCATTCTGACTACTGATAACCTGTAGAGAAACATGGAAGGTAAGGACAAGTCTCACCTTGCAGAAACAATGGAGGTATCCTCCTTAGGAGACTACTGAAAATTTTTGAAATGTATTTATTGTGTGCACATGCACAACTATGTGAATTCATATGCACCTCATGCATGCAGGAGCCCATGGAGACCAGAAGAGGATATCAGAGCTCCCAGAACTAGAACACAACATAGATGGTTGTGTGCTACCATGTGAGTGCTGGGAAATGACCAGTGTCCTCTGCAAAAGCAGGAAGTAACCACTGGGCCATCTTTCTAACTCCTGCCTGAAAATTTCATCAAAGGTTTATTTTCTATCCAGGTGGTGGTGGCACATGCTTTTAATCCCAGCATTCAGGAGGCAGATCTCTGTGAATACAAGGCCAACCTCCTCTACAGAATCAGTTCCAGGACAGCCAGGGAGGTTACAAAGAGAAACCCTTACACAGAGAAACCCGTCCTATAAATAAATAAATAAATAAATAAATAAATAAATAAATAAATAAATGGATGGATGGATGGATAGACAGACAGATAGATAGATAAATAAAATTTAAAGAGCCAGGCATGAAGACTTATACTTATAATCCCAATACTTGAGAGTCTGAGGCAATGGCCAGCCAAGGCTACAGAGGAAGACCCTGCCTCAAAACAAAAATGAACAAACAAGCAAAACAACAACAACAACAAAACCAAAGCCAGGAGCACAGGCATACATTTATAAACCCAGCACTTGGGAAGTTGAGGCAGGAGGATCAGCTCAAGGAAGCCTCAGCTACGCAGTGAGTTCTAGGCCAGCTTGGGCTACACGATACTTTATGTGAAAAAAAGGTGGAGGAAGAAAGAAGCCTTTTTCACTTCAAGATGTGAAATGTTCACCTGTATGTTCTAATTCTTTTTAGTTTTGCTTAAAAACAAACAAATAAAAAACTATGTATATGAGTGTGTAGTGTGCATGTAGTCATATGTGTGAGCACATGTGAAGGTAGGTTTACATGTGCATGTGGAGGCCAGAAGTTGACATCACGTGACTTCCTTGGGTGTTCTCCATCTTATATACTAAGACAAGGTCTTTTACTTGAACCAGAGCTTGGTGATTCAACCAGTCTAGCCGGTCAGCTTACACCAGGGATTCCCTATCTCTGCTCCCCAGTGATGAGATTTACAGACAGACAGGCTGCCAGACAGACAGGCGGCTGACTGCTCAGCATTCACATAGGTGATGTGGATCCAAACTCTCACACTTGCATGACAGTGCTCTACTCACTGACCCATCTCCCAGACCCTGTTTTCACTTTAGATTGAAGAACCTAGGTAAGCGTGATGGTGCATGCCTATAATACCAGCATTCACTCAGAAGAGAGACAGGAATATCAGTACAAGCTTAGAGCCAGCCTGGTCCAAGTGAGACTGTCTCAAACAAACAAATAAGTAAGTAAATAAATAAACTCAATCCATTTAGAATTTGCTCTGTTTTGAGAACAGAATTAAATGAGACAACATACAAAAATACTTAGTACAATGCTAAGCACATACTAACTATCTCTAATGGGTAGACAACTTCCAACATTATTGGCTCCAAAAAGCTTACAGAAAAACAAAAACAAAAAAGCAGCTTCTAGCTAAGAAACTTAAGAAACTCCAGAAATTTAGTTCAAACATTCATCTTCTCCATGCTTTACACTCCTAATTCCAGCAGGGTGAAACCTAAGATATGAGGGCGTTAGTTTCCCCAAGTGTGGCTGTGAACCAGAACAGGGCAATGTTAGCTTGTAAATGGTGGTGATCCTGCGGCTGCAAACCTGGCCCACTCATTTGCCTTCTCCTCACTCATCTGCTAGCTGGCTGCACACACTCAGGAACAGTGGAAACCCTGACTAGTGTGCACGGGGCTGGGATTACCACAGTCTCTACTCCCAGGACTTAGGATTTACCCTTTCTGTGCAGACACAGAAGCTCTGTCTGCCTCCAGATGTTCCTGAGTGTGACAGAGGGACACAGGTGTCCACAGAGGCATCTCTGAGAGAAGCAAGGACTCAGCAAGCACAGAGGGCAGTTCACACAGGGACAGGCAATCAACTCTGCCTTTCTTAACAAGAGGAGAGTCCACAAGGAGGCACAAGAGGGACAGGTACTTCAGAACATCAGTACCTTCATCATCTTCAGGAGCCTTGCCTTTGGGTTTATCATTGTCTTTGTTCTTCTGCTTCCTCTGTGAGGTATTAAAATAGTAAGTACCACCTATAATAAACAAGAAAAGGATTAGGTTTGTAGCTACAAGAGACATCCAAGAAAGCAGTATGTCCACAAATAATCACATCAGAACAGAAACCGCCTGGAACCTATGCCTGAGAATTGCTGCATCGGGTATGATAGCATTTCCGTCTATGTATACCACCACAGCATCTACTTGTGACAGAATAATGAACTATTAATGTATAAAGACAAATTTTTGCTATCTAAACTGGATAGCTAGTGGCTGGAACATACTTCTCTTGCAAGAGGACCTCAAGTTTGGCAGTTCATAGACACCTGTAACTCCAGTGCCAGAGAATCTAATACCAATACCCTCTTCTGGCCTCTGTGCGCATCTGGATTCATGTACACACACATTCACTGAAAAAATTTTTTTTCATTTTTAAAAAAGTAAAACGAGATTGGAGAGATGGCTCAGCAATTAAGAGCACTTGTTGCTCTTGCAGAAGACCTGGGTTCAGTTCTCAGAACCCACATAAGGTGTTCACAACCATCCATAATTTCAGTTTCAGGGGATCCAACACCCTCTTCTGACTGCTCAGGCAGCAGGCATACCTGTGGTACACACAGAAACATTCAGGCAAAACACTCACACACATGAAATAAAGAAATCTAAACAATATTTTTAAATAAAGCAGCAAAATGGCTAGCAGGTACAGTAGCTCATCACTGTACTACTGGCACTCAGAAGACAAAAGGATCACCTTGAATTCAATGCCACCAGGTTACAAGGTGTTGTACACAAGCCTGAGCTACATGAGACTATCTACAAAAGAAAACAAAACAAAAAATAGTTTTTTAAATTGGCTAATGTGACAGAATACAGAATTAGAGGATATAGTTCAGTGGCAGAATACATGCTGGGTTTAATCCCAAAATTCACCCCCTCAAAAAAAAATGGTGTTACAGACATAAGTTTGAAAATGACACTAGCTTAACCGAGAACAATTTAAATCTGCTTTAAATGAACTTAAACAGATGAATGACTCAAACTGTTTGGCACCTGTGGTCACAGCAGCAACTCAGTTGCCAACCCCAGGGACAGGCTGGCATAAGGCTGCACAGAAAAGCACAGGAAAGGTTTGGTCTTGCCCAAAGCCTCAACAGGTGGGAGAGAAAAATCACCATGACATCAAGTCTTAAAAAAAAAAATTTGTATGTATATCTCCATCCAGGTGTGGTGGCATCTTTAGCACTCAGGAAGTAGGGGCAGGCAAATCTCTGAGTTTGAGGCCAGCCTGATTTACAAAACGAGTTCTAGGACAGCCAGGGATGTACAGAAAAACCCTATTTCAAAACAAACAAACAAATAAATAAGTAAATAAATAAATAAGCAAAAAAATTAATTTAAAAAAAAGGCCTGGCGGTGGTGATACATGCCTTTAATCCCAGTACTTGGGAGGCAGAGGCAGGTGAATCTCTGAGTTTGAGGCCAGTGTGGTCTACTAAGAGAGTTCCAGGACAACCAGCACTGTTATATAGAGAAACCTTTTCTCAAAAAATTTTTTTAAAAATTAAATTTTTTTTTATCTATATGAGTGTTTTGCCTACCTGTTTGTATGTCTATCACGTGCATGCCTGAGGAAACTAGGTGCCATAGCCTATGGAACTCAGAATACAGAGTTACAGATGTGAGCTGCCTGATGAGGATGTTGGGAACTGAATTCAAGTTCTCTGGAAGAATGATGTTTTTAACCTGAGACACAGATCAGGCCCCAAGTCTAACTTTCTTCATAAAAACATTAACAGACAAAAAAGCAAAACTATATTCCTATTAGAACTCAACACTGGGTTTTTGGATGGCTGGGGCATATTCCTGCTTATCTCAGAGTCACTGAATAGAGGAGGGAATTCAGATGAAGCTCAGAGCAGAGGAGCCCAGTGGTAACACAGGCTGTGTCCTTCAAATCAGGACCCAAGCATTCCACCGTTCCGTATTCCAACTAGGCAAAAGAGGAGTGAAATTATGGCACCAACCCTGAATGTCCTCTGAGTTAAAGCAGAGACACTGTAGAATTTTAACCCCAGGACTTGAGAGGCAAAGGCAGGATCTGAGTTTGAGACCAAGTTGTTTTACAAAGTGAGTTCCAAGACAGCCAGGGCTACAACAGAAAAACCCTGTCTCAAAAAACAAACAAACAAAAAATGACAGTGACAATGAAATACAACTTCAACTTCATGCTTTATTTTTTAAGATTTTTTTTTTTAATTTTATGTGTGTGGATGTTTTGCCTGCGTGTACATCTGTGCACCACTTGTGCTGTGTTAGTGAAGGCCAGAAAGGATTAGATCCTCCAGAATAGGCATTACAGAAGGCTTAGCTGCCAAGTGGGTTCTGGAACCAAATTCTGAAAAAGTAGCCAATGTTCTTAACTGCTGAACCATCTTCCCAGTCCCTACCACTTACATTTTTAAAACGAGGGCTATGGTTGGGGATTTAGCTCAGTGGTAGAGCCAAGCCCAAGGCCCTGGGTTCGGTCCTCAGCTCGGGGGAGGGGGGGACAGTGGTGGCGCACGCCTTTAATCCCAGTACTCAGGAGGCAGAGCCAGGTGGATCTCTGTGAGTTCGAGGCCAGCCTGGTCTACAGAGCGAGATCCAGGAAAGGCGCAAAGCTACACAGAGAAACCCTGTCTGGAAAAACCAAAAAAAAAAAAAAAAAAAAAAAAAGAACACGGGGGCTAATAAGGTGGCTCAATATGTAAAGGTACTTGCTGCTCAGTGTGATGACCTGAATTTGATTCCTAGGACCCACATGGTAGGAGAGATCCACGGTGGGGGGGGACCTCCACACTCATACACACACACCTCTCTCTCTCTCTCACACACACACACACACACACACACACACACACACACACACACACAGAGCTGCTAAACAAAACACTAACGTAAGAAAAAATAAGTCTAGGCCTGGTAGCGCATACCTGTAATCCCAACATTTGGAAGGTAAAGACAGGAGGATTATGAGTTCAAGGCCAGTATGGACTACAAATTAATACCTTGTCTCAACAATAGAAAAACAGACACAAAAACCTAAACCAAACCAAACCAAAACCAGGTGAGTAGTGGTATATTCCTATATTCTACCACTGGGAAGGTAAAGGCAGGATGATCAAGAAGTATTCAGACTCCCTATCTATAAACATCATTTCAGATTATCCAAAGACTAACAGGCTCACAACAGAAAGAACCAAAGTTTGGAATGAAACTATAGCTTAGTTGGTGGAGTACTTGTCTACCATGCACAAAGTTCTGAGTTCAATCCCTATCATCACATAAAGTGGCACATACCTATAATCTCAGCACTAAAGAGGTCAGAGGATCATAGTTTTTATGGTGGCTGTTCTTAGTCTTCTGGTCAAAGTCAAACTAGCAACATTCTCCTAATGGTCGCTTGTCACTTGCCAAGGAAACTACATTTGATCACAGTGTATGTACATAGACGGAATGGCAGATTTTGCTGCACACCTGGGTCATTAGAATAGCCTTTGGCTCCTAGGCTACTCTACTGAACGCCACATGCTCTCACTACAGTAAGTAAGTGTTTTCAGGCAACTTGAACTCTTTTCTTTCTTTCTTCTTTTTTTTTTGGAGACAGGGTTTCACTAGCTAGTGCTGGCTGGTCTTGAACTGGTAGCCCCCTATTTCAGTGCTGGGATTACAAGCATACTAGACCATGCTCCTCTTCCATTATACTCTTATAGGACGACAGTAAAATCTGTGTCCATCACTATGGGAACATGCAATGCACAGATACACACCTGAAAGCTGCCACAGTCTGATTGAATTTGGAACTATATGTTGTTTCAGTAACAATCCGCTAATACCTCCAAAGCTAGGGATCAGTATTCGAAATAGCAAGTTCTGTAAAAAAGAAAAAGACTGAGGTAACACTAAGATCACACACCAAAACAACACAGGGCTAGGAATATGGAACAGTTGGTAGAGTCCTCGCCTAGTATGCAGGAAGCCATGGGTTTGATCCCCAGTACCCCATACAACTAGATATAGTGGTAGATGCCTATAACCCTAGCACTGTGACAGAGTTTAGCCTCAAACTCAGTGGTCCTTCTGCACCAGCCTCCCAAGCGCTGGGATTACAGACATGTGCCGCCAACCCAGTTTGTTTCGTTTTTGGTTTTGTTGTTTATAACTGCCTTATGTAGTTCAGGCTGGCCCCGAATTTACTATGTAGCTGAGGATGACTTTGAAATCCTGACCTTCCATCTCCACCTCCTAAATATAGCATTATAGGTGTGTTCCACAATTGGCTTAGTCTTTTATGTTCACTTCCCCCCCACAAGTCTTACATGTAGCCCTGGCTGGCCTAGCATGGAACTCCATATGTAGATCAAGCTGGCCTTGACCTCACAGAGATCTATCTGCTTCGAAGCTCATGAGTGCTGTGATAAAAGGTGTATACTACCATGACCCATCAACCTTTAAATGTTAAGATCAACAATCCAATTTAACATTTTTCTGATTCATAGTATAGTGAAGGCTAAGAATTGGAACCTTGTTACCAAGGGAAAGGCTATCTCTATCTTCTTGTAGCAATATTCCCACCAACATCAAATGGGGTCATACTGTGAATATATTGTGAAGTCCACTCATTTCTTCACTATCATGGAGAAGGCTGGGGCCCATTTGACAGGTGAAGCCAAAAGGTCAACATCTTTGCCCCTGGTGGTGGTTGTGAACTAAAACTCACTCAAGGGCTGGAGAGATGGCTCTGAGGTTAAGAGCACTGGCTGCTTTTCCAGAGGACACAGGTTTAATTCCCAGCACCCACATGGCAGGTCATAACTGTCTGTAATTCCAGTTCCAGGGGATCCAACACTTTCATAGACATACATGCAGGCAAAACATGAATGCACATGAAATATAAATAAATTATTTAAAAAAGAAAAAAAAAGGAAGGTGGTAATCAGGTATCAAAGGGACCACTAAAGGGCATCATGAGCTACACTGAGGAGCCAGTTGTCTTCTGAGACCTTAACAGTGACACCCACTCTTCTACCTTTAATATCGGGGCCATCACTCCACTCAACTACTACTGTGCCAAACTCATTTACTGGTACAGTGAATCTGGCTACAGCAACAAGGTGGTGGACCTCATGGTCTACATTGTCTTCAGGAAGAGAGAACCCTGGACCACCCATCCCAACAAAATCACACAAGAAAAAGGGAGGCCTTCCAGTGCTGAGGAGTCAGATGCTCTATTAACATATTGAGATTCTCCCCCTCCTCAGAGTTTCCATCCTAGACCTGCCTCACAAAAGAGGAGGGGCCTAGGGAGCTCCATTGTCAATTCCATCAATAAATGTCACTGGATTCAGGCAAAAATCAAACCCAAACAAAAAAGAAACAACAACAAAAGCCAATAACTTCCAACCACAGACTGAGGATCACAAGACTAGTTTCAGTGTCCATCTCACAATCTTCCTGGCCTCAGCCTCCCTGTAAAAGCTGAAATTGCAGGTGTACTTGCTCTGCTTTAAATAAATAAATTCAAGTGCATATTTGTCTGTAATATTTACACTGCCCTGAAATGTAACCACTTGGAAGTTTTAAGATAATATCAAAGCCTCATTAGGCTGAGATGAGGGGCCTGAATGAAGCACAGCCTTCCCATTCGGAACTCAAGGAATTCCTCTCAATAACAAACTACACTACTTCTGCAGCCACATGGTTTTCGTTCATGCAAAAAGCTTCCTATTGCTCTAAGCAACAATTATTTTTCCGAAGGCGCTGAAATTCATCCTAATGGAACTGGTCCAGTTGAGCCAATTGTACCACTAACGTCAGACACTGGTGAAATCATCCTGGTAGGGTGGTCCACACCTAATAACCCCTGCGCTTCCGAAGGTGCTGGTAAAAAGATCATGAATTCCAGAGCTGCTTTGACTACACATAGGGTTCCAGGCTACATGAAATCCTGCCTCAAAAACAAAAAGAAAGGAAGGAAAGAAACTGGTAAATAGGACTCGATTGTAAACCGCCAGGGCCCGAGGTCACACATGCACACTAGGGCTAGAAGAACCACCAAGGCTCAGCCTCACGCCTCGGGAAGCCCCCTTCAGCCCTCCTCCCGCACCACGCAGCCGGATAGGCCTAGCCGAGGCCTTGCCAAAGAGGAAGGTGCAGGCGCACATCCGGTCCGCAGGGACCCGCGACAGCCGCCGCCACCGCTAGGTCCGGAGCGGGTTACCTGCGGCGCTTGGCCTCCAGCCGCAGCGAGGCCAACCGGAGTCCCGCGGACCACGTATGGCCGCCTGCTCCCAGCCCCGGACGAGAGGCCTGGCTCCCTGCCCCGGAGAAGACCCCATAGGCGCCTGGGCCCAGGGTTCGGGTTTTGGCGGAGCGCGCGCAATAGGAGCAACGCGGCCGCCATGATGCCGAGAGCGGCGCCTGCGCAGTGGCGCTCCGGCCGCCCTAACGGTCAGGTTTGGCGGGGGAGGCCTCCTCCAGCGCTTGCGCCGTGGAGAAAGTTGTCTGCTTGCAGCGTCTGCGCTGTCAGAACTTTCTGGTCTCCGCAAGGTTAGCTGCTAAATTTCCAGTGTCAGCAGGGTGCGCAGCGCGAACGCTAGCAGCTGGGAGCCTGCGGGTTCCGGAGGAGACAAGCTACAGTTACCCGGTATTTTCTGTCTGTTTTGTTTCCAGTTCAAGCTGCTGTTTCCAGTGCTTGGCAAGTGAATACAGGATTCGGTTTTCACATCGCCTTTCTTTGGGGGTGTGATTCGGTCCCTGTTGGCCACTTTCTGTCCTTTATTTATTTATTTTTAATACACTATTCACCGTGCTACACACTCTGGCCTCATACTCCAGATCCTCAAGCTCAGCCTCCTGAGTGCTGGCCTGACAAGAGTGAGCCCCTAGATCCAGTTTTTTCTTAACACCAGAGGTCCTGAAGACGTTCCTGACTGGCTACAGAAAAATGATGTGGAGGTCCACGGTGTGTGAGACCACAGTGCAGCAGCTCAGAATAGGAAAACTGAGCTCCCCATCTTAAGGAAGAAGAAGAGGAACTCTTAAAGTCAGAAGTGGACTAATCAAATGCAGAATAGTCGGTCACTGGCCTGGGGAGGGCTAAAAAATAGGCTCAAGCCCATCAAGGGTTAATGGTCATAGAGAAGTGGTTGATGTTTTCTTTCATCTCAGGAACCTAAGAACAAATTCAGACTGCAGCAGGAAGGGCAGATGAGAAGGAAGATGTTTTTTGAAAGGAAAGTACTAAGCTCTTCCTGGGTCAAGCAGAGTGGAACATTTGTTCTATACATCTTTAAGTTAATGTAGATGGGGCTGGAAAGTTAGCTTAGCAGTTAAAGAGCACTGGTTCTTCTTCCAGAGGACTCCAGATCGATTCCCAGCACCCACATGGTGGCACATAACCATTTATAATTCCAGTCCTTGGAGAAACCCTTTTCTGGCCTCACTGAGTACCAGGCACTTGAGTGGTACATAGACATACATGCAGACAAAATACTCATCCGCTTTTAAAAAGAATTTTTAAGGTGATAAATTCATGTAGATAACGATCTTCTCATACTAGCTCATTTGTTTTCTCCTGGGCTGACTCACTTCTGGAAGTAATTTCCAACCCTAGTGATTGACCATGGATCTCAGCCAGGCTTATATAAGGCCTAGGCAACACAGAAGTCCATATTGCTACTCACAGGAAATGAGAATGTATTGAAAATGAAACTGAGTGTGTAACCCCTGAGTTTAGGAAGTAGAGGCAGGAGAATGGAGAGTTGGAGAGTTTAATAATTTCATTGGCTATGTTGTGAATCTGAGACCAGCCTGAGCTACCTACTTGAAAACCTGTCTCAAAATAGAGGGGGTAGGGGAGGAGGAGGAAGGGAGGGAAGGAGGGAGGGAAGG
Source organism: Peromyscus leucopus (assembly GCF_004664715.2). Lineage (NCBI taxonomy): Eukaryota > Metazoa > Chordata > Mammalia > Rodentia > Cricetidae > Peromyscus > Peromyscus leucopus. Next base: position 125,776,018 of record NC_051067.1, on the reverse strand, counting down.
AGAAAGAGACATTGGAGAGATTGTTCAGTGTTTAAGAACTATACTGTTTTTGTTTTTTTTCAAAGATCTGAGTTTGGCTCCTATCATCCATGTCAGGCAGCTTACAACCATCTATAACTCCAGCTCCTTGAGGATCTGATGACCTTTTTTGGTCTACACACACACACACACACACACACACACACACACACACACCAAAGAGAGACAGAGATATAATTTTAGAATATTTTTCATAATCTTCCCAAACATTCTTCCCATCTTTCTCCTTCATTTATTAATAGTCTACTCCCCGTCTCCCTAAATCCCTTAGCAGCAGGCTAATACGTTTTGTTTCTTCGAACTGTGTTTGTGATCAAATTTAGGGCCTTATTAATTATAGTTACTACCACTGAGGTAATGCCCTTTGTCCCAGGCTTCATACCATTGGGCTTTCAGAGTTCATTCTGCAGAGACAGAGAGGAGGACTTGCTGTTCCACCCATGGACAGCTGTGTTTCTAGGCCTGGTCAGGGTCACTGCTATCCACTCTGTAGAGCAGAGGGAGGACTACCGGAGCTGCGAGTCTGCCCTAGTCTAGTGCCTGAATGCTAAATTAGTCTAAAAGCAGACTAAATGCACATGCCTCAGAAGTGAACTTACAGTGACCTTTGTTCCATTCTGTATCTTTCTGTACTCTCTAGGTCTATAATATTAAATCATTAAAACAATAATACTTCTTCTTCTTTTTTTTTTTTTTTCGAGACAGGGTTTCTCTGTGTTCTTTTGGTACCTGTCCTGGATCTCGCTCTGTAGACCAGGCTGGCCTCAAACTCACAGAAATCCGCCTGGCTCTGCCTCCCAAGTGCTGGGAGTAAAGGTGTGCGCCACCACCGCACAGCTACTTCTTAATGCTGAATAGTGCCTGGTTCCATCTCAAACACTGAGACTTAATGTTCATAACTCTCTTAAGTAAAAAAAAAAAAAAAAAACCAAAAAATCAGCACTAGGGAGGCAGAGGTGAGTGGATCTCTGTGAGTTTGAGGCCAGTCTGGTCTACAGGGTGAGTTCCAGGACAGCCAAATCCTGGACAGAGAAACCCTATCTCAAAAAACAAAACAAAACAAAACAAACAAACAAAAAAACCCAAAAAACTTGTCTTAAAAAAAATAAGAAGAAAGAAAAATCATATATATATAGGAGGAAAAAAACAGAAAAACAGGAAGGGTGAAATGATTGTGAAAGAAGATTGTTTAAGAACAAGAGAAACAGGAAAAGCAATCGGTAGTAAAAATAAGTGATAGTTTTTAGCCTAGGGGCTACTCTCTACACAACCAATAGAATATTCTCCAACCTTAAGAAGAGCTGCTGATAAGCACTAGCTAGTACAGAGCTGCAGGCTAGTCTACAGGACATTAACTACTTCCCTAGGAGTGAGAAAAAGGGTGTGAAATCACCTGCCACCTTGTAGATTGTACTGCACAGAGTGGAATGCAAGCCAGGCAGTCAAACTGACTTATGGACCTGTGTGTCAGTTCTCTCCTAGCTTTTATTGTTGTTCTTGCTCTTAAATTATTATTTTTTTCAAGACAGGGTTTCTCTGTGTAGCTTTGGTGCCTGTCATAAAATTAATTTATGAGTACAGGTATTTTCCCTGTATATATGTCTGTGTACCACATGTATGCCTGGTGCTAACAGAGACCAGAAGAGGGCATTATATGCCCTGGAACTGGAGTTAAGTTGAGCGCTGACAATTGAACCCTGGTCCTCTGAAAGAGCAGCCAGTGCTCTTAACGCCTGAGCCATCTCTCTAGCCCTGTCTTCCATCTAGTTTTTGAGACAGGATCTCTCTCTCTCTCTCTCTCCAGGGTTTCTCTGTGTAACTAACTTTGGCTGTCCTGGAACTCACTCTGTAGCCCAGGCTGGCCTCGAACTCACAGAGATCCACTTACCTCTGCCTCCCTAGTGCTGGGATTAAAGGCCTGTGCCACCACTGCCCAGTTCCCTTTTTTTTCTTTTCTTTCTTTCTTTTTTTTTTTTTTTTAATCTGAGGAAGGATCTCTATGTCCTAGAGTCCTAGAATTGCTAAGTAGACCTGGATATCCTCAAAGAGATCCACCTGCCTCAGTCTCCTGAGTAATGGGATTAAAGTTGTGCACCACTAAACTATATGGTTGTATTACATTTACATTGGGTGTGTGACACAGTGCCTGTGAAGAGGTCAGAGAACAACCTCTGAGAGTCAGTTTTCTTCTTTCACTACGTGGGCCCCAGGGATCAAACTTAAGTAACCAGCTCTCACCAGCTGAGCTGTCTTGCTGTTCTTCCTGTGCTAAACTTTGTTAAAATACCAGATGGAGGGCCTGGAGAGATAGCTCAGCAGTTAAGATCACTTGTTGCTCTTGCTGAGGACCCAGGTTGCTGCCTGGCTTCTGCCTGACTATTGAGTCATAACCACCACCAGAAGATGGTAAGAAAGCAGCCACTGGAACCTGTCAGCCAACAGCCCTGAGCAAGTTATTAACTTCTAAGCCTCAATTTTCTCATCAGTAAATGGGCATAATAATTATCTGCAAAGCTAGGCTAATGCCAACCTTGGATTTCCCACACAGTAGTTATAAAGATAAAATGCAATAAATGCATGTGAAAGCAACTTGTGAACCAGAAAGCCATTTTTACCAGTAGTTATTACTAAGATGTTGTGAGAAATAAGTGCCTGGGAAAAAGATTATTGACTCTCCTTTTAAAATTATGTTTTATTTATTATTGTGTGTGTGCATCTGTGTGTGTGTGTGTGTGTGTGTATGTGTCTGTGTGTGTGTGTGTCTGTGTCTGTGTGTGTGTGTGTGTGTGTGTGTGTGTGTGTGTGTGTGTGTGTAGTTCAGAGAACAACTTTTGGGAGTTGATTCTCTCCTTTCCTCTATTCTCAAGCTGCACTTTAGACCAGTCCACCTCCTGTAAGAATGTTGGCTTTAGGGTTGGGGATTTAGCTCAGTGGTGAAGCGCTTGCCTAGCAAGCACAACGCCCTGGGTTCTATCTTCAGCTTAAAAAAAAAAAAGAATGTTGGCTTTAGCTAGGCAGTGGTGGCACATGCCTTTAATCCCAGTACTTGGGAGACAGAGGCAGGTGGATCTCAGTGAGTTCAAGGCCAGACTGGTCTACACAATTGAGTTCCAGGACAGCCAGGATTGTTACACCGGGAAACACTGTCTCAAAACAAACAAACAACAAAGTAAAAAGAATGTTGGCTTTACCATCTCCAAGAGCATTTCCTTCACCTTTATTATTTCTGTGTTTCTTAACTTCTGTTTGCTCATTTGTACTTCCTCATTACCTGCCTGAGCCTGTCAAATCCTGTAGACTAGTTCACTTTGGCATGGCTTCCCTTCACTGTTTTGTTCTCCAGTGTCTGAGAGAAGCAGTGTCATGATGAACTCTTGCTTGAGTCAAGTGTGTCTTAGGGGTCCTTACCCTGACACCAGATACCTCCAGCTCTAGGTTCAAGGAGTATTCACCTGAGGAGAGAGCAAGGTCATCATCTCCACTCTAGACCTTTGTACTATCTGCTCTTATTCCAAGTTGACACAAAGGGCTCCTGGACTACGATCCTTCCTCTCACTGATCTTCACTAGGGGCTCAGACAAGCTGCTTCTGATTCCTTTGTTGTCTTATTTGCAAAACAGGTATAACTTTAACCTTCTGGAAACAAAAGATGAACTTTGAGTCTTTTTTTTTTTTTTTTGGTTTTCCAATCTAGACTTCTTTGGGCTTGATGATGTACATCTATAATCCCAATATTTGGGAGGTAGAAGCAGTAAGATGAGTTGAAAATAATATTTGGCTATACAGAGAGTTCAAGGCCAGCCTGGGCTGAATAAGATAAGACCCTGTCTTAAGCAAAACAATAACAACAAAACACCATATGATCTAGGCTTTCTTATTAATATTTAATTAAGTAACCATTTCAAATACAGGCTACCTTGTAGACTTCTACTTTTTGAGACTGGGTCCTCTCTCTTTCTCCCTCCCACCTTCCCTTTTTCCCTCCCCTCCTCCCTCAGTATTCCCATCTGCCCTGGAACTCCCTATTTGGAATAAACGGGCTTGAAACTCCCAGAGATCCTCCTGCCTCTGCTTCTTGAGTGCAGGGATTAAAGGTGTGGACCACCATGCCTGTTTTTTGTTGTTGTTTGTTTTTATTTTTTATTTATTTATTTATTTATTTTTTGGTTTTTCGAGACAGGGTTTCTCTGTGTAGCTTTGCGCCTTTCCTGGAACTCACTTGGTAGCCCAGGCTGGCCTCGAACTCCCAGAGATCCGCCTGCCTCTGCCTCCCGAGTGCTGGGATTAAAGGCGTGCGCCACCACCGCCCGGCTGTTGTTTGTTTTTAAAGCATAGTTGCCTTCTCATTCACCCTGGCCCCAGAAGCCCTTGGACTATGGCATAATTTGATCATTGTACCCACAGTTGCAGACAGTTGCAGAGTTCAGTCTATTGAAGCAAAGTCAGACAGATTGAAACCACATATTTGCTTAATAGTATAGCACCCGAATTTTGTAGATTGTTTGAATAAACAGATTCATATCTGTGATTTTGGGGAGATTTTGTTTTTTAGCTAAAGATTGTTTTAAGAATCAATCTCTCACTGGGCAGTGGTGGTATGCTTTTAATCCCAGCAACTGGGAGGCAGAGGAAGGAGGATCTCTGAGTTTGAGTCCAGTTTGGTCTACAGAGTGAGTTCCAGGATAGCCAGGACCACACAGAGAAACCCTGTCTTGAAAAACCAAAGCCAAAAACAAAAACACCCAACTCCTTCTCTCTGCCCCTCCCTTTCTCTGAGGAGACAGGATCTCCTATATAGTAGGAGCAATCTCCCTGCATTCTTAGTGTTGGGATTACAGGTGAGCACTGCCATGCCTGATACTTTATTGTTTTGTTTTGAAACTAGGTCTCCTTGTGTAGCCCAGGTTGGTCTCAAACTGTTGGTCCTCCTGTTTCAGCTTCTTGGGTGCTGGGATTACAGGTGTGTGCCAAGTTTAAGTTTGCTGTTTATCTAAACTGGAAGTTCCCTATCTGAGTTCACTGCCCATTGAGAGGTCAACAACTGGCAACATGCCCTGTATCATTCCTCAGTGCTGCTGGAAGTTGGGTCAGTTACTGGCAAAGAAGGATCAGCTCTGAATGTCCAATGCACAGCCTGTGTGTGTCTGAATATCTAGTTTGATATCTCTTCAGTCCAGGAGCACTTGATGGGGGAATAAGATATTTGAAGCAGGAAAGGATATGTTTGTCTGTACAAGGCCTCTCAGGTGGTTTTCAGTAAAACAGGAGTTTGTGTCCAATATCGACAGCCATTACTGCATGTATCCTTCTACATAGCCCATATCCAGTCATAAATAGAAATGTTATATGCTTGGGGGACAGTGACACTTGTCTTCCTGAAGGGTGAAGGTCCTAGGCCTTTGGGCCTTATGATTAAGGTCATAGCTTGTTACTGGCCAGCTTGTCCAATACATCCATTGTTTTGGTCACTACAGGTTTTCAACAAATCAGAGGCAAATCAACCCTGCTGTTGTAGGATTTCCCATAAGCCACACTTATAGGATTTATGATTAGTGAGTATGTATGCCACACCCAAACCTTGTCTGCCAGTAAGCTTGCCTTTGTCCCCTCTGTCTGCTGGGAATTTCCAGAGTCTGTCTTCAGGAGACCACTGGCCCCTTCTGGTACTTAGAAATGCAGAACAAAAAAGAACAGGCCCAACGAAAGGGTTTAAGATGTGGAGGGATGGGAGATACCCAGAACTTCTGTTAGTCCCCAAATAAGGATTAAAGACACAGGAGGAGCCAGGTGGTGGTGGGGCATGCATTTAAACCCAGCACTGGCAGAGCCAGGTGGATTTCTGTGAGTTTGAGGCCAACCTGGTCTATAGAGTGAGATCCAGGACAGGCACCAAAACTACACAGAGAAACCCTATCTTGGAAAAAAAAAAAAAAAAGAACAAACAAAAAACCAAAAAAAGACACAAGAGGAAACAGTCGGGGATTCTGAGGCTGATTTTGGGGGACTTGGTGACAGGCCTCAAACTGATTACAGGTAATGAGGGAGTGAGGGATGCTGGAGAGAAAAGGAGGTTGAGAGACGACATGGAGATGGCTTTAGGAGAGATCTACTAAGGACTACTCTCTGATGGACAGTACACTTCTAGGGACACTGTAAAAACAAAGTGACAGCTCCTATCCTTAGCAACCTTCATTCTTCCGAGAGAAGAAACAAAAATAAGCTGGGTAAGCAAAGCTTAGCCACTTGGAAGATGGCAAGTGACTCCACAGATGAAGGCTAAGACATGGATGTCAGCAAAGACTTCAGAGGAGGAACTTTTAAATGTGTGGGCAGGCAGGGGATTTAGCTCAGTTGAGTGCTTGCTTAGCCTGCAGAAGACCCTGGTTCAATCTCTGGTACTCCATATCATTGGTAGTGGTGGCCCACACATGTAATCCCAACACTGAGGACATGAAGAGGGCATGATAAGTTCAAGGTCGTCCACTACACAGGCCAACATGGGATACATGAGACTCTGTGAGGCCAGCAAACTGAGATGGCTCAGTGCATAAAGTAACTTGCTGCCAAGCCTGAGTTTGATTCCTGGGATTAATATGGTGGAGAGAACCGACTCCTGAAAGTTGTCAGCTGACCTCTACTGGGTACATGGTGTGCATATACATGCACACATAAAGAAAAACTGTGGGTGGGCCTTAGGTGCATAGCACATGCTTAGGGTTCGTGAACTCCTGGGTGCTGTCTGAAGTGCAGGCACACATATCCATGGGGTGAGTTATATGCTGTGAACTGTATGCAAACTATATATAACATATCTTTTTTTTTTTGAAATGGTATCATGTATCTTCCGTTTCTTTTGAACTGGCTTTATAGCCAAGGGCCTTGAATTTGTGATCCTTATGCCTTTGCCTCCCGAGTACTGTGATTTACAGGAGTGCTTGGTCACACCCAGTTTATGCAGTGCTGGGGACTGAGCCCAGGGCTTTGTGTGTGTGTGCTAGTCAACCTACATCGTCAGCCCAAACTTAGTATTTTCATTTATTTAATCTTTAGATTTATTTATTTTAAATCATGTAGCTGTTTATGTCTCTGTATGTATGTGTGTGCAGGAGAATGCAGTTGTCTGTGGAGGCCACAACTGTCAGATCCCCTGCAGATGAAGTTATACAGGGTTGTGAGCTGCTTGATGTGGGTGTTGGGAACTGATCTCAGGTCCTTAGCAAATGCCATCTCTCCAGCCCCTAATATTTTATTTTTTTCCATATAGGGTCTTGGTATGTACAACAGTCTGGCCTGCAATTCACTGTGTAGCCCAAGCTGGCCTTGGCAACTCAAGCAAACATCCTATTTCAGCTTCCCAGCTGAAAGTATAGGCAGGAGTCACTAAGCTGGCATCGAACTCTGTTTTAAATGTGTTATTTTGACTGCTTCATGAATAGACTTAAGAAAGGCCAATGGTGGACCAGTAGACAAAAGAATGTTGTAACAGAGAGTGAGGGGAAGTTGTCTCCTGGGCTAAGAAAAGTATGCAGAGGAGAAGAGCTGCCTTTCCACAGGCTCTGCGAGACAGGTGTCTCTACGTCTGTACTGTTGCTGGGCTGCTTTTTCCAATCTGCAACCTTAGGAAAGGACAAGGCCAGCTGAGGCCACCTTGAACTAGCTGCTGTGTGAGATGAGGGCAAGCACTAGGCTAGGCTTGTGACAGTGTTCGATGGGGCTGGTGTGGAAGGGCAACAGTGTGCAGCAGCTTCCAATTCTTTATGACTAATCTCTTTGGTTTTTTTTTTTTTTTTTTTTTTTTTTTTTTTTTTTTTTTTTGAGAACAGGGTTTCTCTGTGTAACAGCCTTGGCAGTCTTGGGGCTTGTTCTGTAGACCAGGCTGGCCTCAGAGATCCACTTGCCTCTGCCTCCCGAGTACTGGGATTAAAGGAGTGCGCCACCACTGCCCAGCTAATTCTAGCATTTAGGCAGAGGTCAGGAGTCAGGATTTCTGGGGCTTTCTGACTTCTAGACTAGCTGAGAAAACACAAGCACCAAGTTCAGGGAAAGACCCTCCCTCAGGAATAGAAGGAGAACAATACAGGATGCCGGATGCCCTTTTCTGACCTTTTCCTTTCCTTTTCTTCTTTTTTTTGGAGACAGTTTCTCTGTGTAGCCTTGGCTGTCCTAGAACTAGCTCTGTAGACCAGGTTGACCTTGAATTCAGAGGTCCACCTGACTTTGAGTGTTTGAGGGATTAAAGTGTGTGCTGCCACTACCCAGCCCTTTCCTAACCTTTTATATTCATGAGAGCAGGGGCCAGCACAGATAGACATGTGCATCTACATTCTTCACACACACATACATAAGTAGATTCATTTATTTTTATTTTATGTGTATGGGTATTTTGCCTGCATGTATGTCTGTGTACCATATTGCATGCCTGATGCCCATAAAGCCTGAAGAGGGCATCAGATCCCCTGGATCTGGAGTTTCAGATGATTGTTACCCCAATAAATCCTTTATTTTAAAAAAAGAGTTCCAGGGAATTGCAAAATGGTTCAGCAGGTAAAGTGCTTGCTGCATAAGCTAGCTTACCTGATCCCTGGAACCTACGTAAAGACAGAAGGACAAAAATCAACTGATCAAAGTTGTCCTCTGACCTCAACATATGTTCCATGGCAGTGTTTTGCTTTGCGGTCTAGGGATGAACCCAGGGCTTCCCCATGGCATATACTGAGCCACACTCCTAAATCCCTTCCTGTTTTTATGTTTCATTTAACTTGTTATTTATTATTTGGGTTCTAAGGCAATCCTATATGAAGTTACCTATTCATAACCAGAACAGACAAGCTATATCAAGTCCTATAGATGATGTTTACAGTGCATCTATACTGGTGTTGGGGGTTGGGGGGAACTGAAGTACTTATCTAGGCAGAGGATACATTAGTCTCCTAAAGCAGGAACCTATCTGATCAAAAGATTATTTAGTCAGTCAAAACTTAAACACCAGCCTACTGGTGGAGGCCTATGCCTTTAATCCTAGCACTCAGGAGGCAGAGGCGGGCAGATCTCTGAGTTTAATGCCAGTGTGGTCTACAGGGTGAGTTCAAGCTAGCCAGGGCTACACAAAGAAACCCTGACTCTAAAAACAAAAAACTCCCCAAAATAAAAAGGTTAGGATAGTAAATTTTACTTTACTTTTCCCTCCACTCCTACAGTACTAGGTGATCTTCCTGTCTCAGCTTCTGAGTAGCTACAAGGCAAGCACCAAGTCATTCCCTTAGCCATTGTCGTTTGTTTTGTTTTCTGAGACAGGGTCTCAATGTGAAGCCCTGGTTGGCCTGGAACTCTCTGTGTAGATCAGGCCAGCCTCAAACTCCCAGAGATCCACCTGCCTATCTCCTGAGTGCTGGAATTAAAGGAGTGGGCTACTATGACAGGCCAACCCTCAGCCATCATTGTATTTTACCACAGTAAAATTTGGGGAACAATGCCAGGCGGTGGTAGCTTATGCCTTTAATCTTAGCACTCTGGAGGGAGAGGCAGGCAGATCTTGTGAGTTCGAGGCTAGCCTGGTTTACAGAGCTAGTTCTAGGACTGCCAAGGCTACCAAAAAAACCCTGTCTTGAAAAACAAAACAAAACACAAAACAAATTGGGAAGCAAAAACTATTACCAAAGTTGGGCACATTTGCTCATGCCTGTGCCAGCTACTTGGTGACTGAAGCAGGATTGCTTGAGCTTAATAGTTCAAGTACATGTGTTTATGGGTATTTTGCCTGCATGTATGTCTATGTACCATGTGTGTACATAATGTCCTCAGAGGCCAGAAGAGGGCTTTAGGTGCCCTGGGACTGGAGTTACAGTTACAAGACACAGTGTAGCTGCTGGGAACCAAACCTGAGTCCTCTGGAAAAGCACTGAGCCATCTCTCCAGCCTCCCCACTCCCCACATTGAGACAATGTCTATGTAGTTCCAGCAAACTTGGAAGTCACTATGTATGTCAGGCTGGCCTGGAACTCACAGAGATCTGCCTGCCTCTACCTACCTAGTGGGATTAAAGGTATACACCATCATAATCGGCCATTGCAAAGTCTTTTTTGTTTGTTTTTTGAGATGGGGTTTCTCTGTGTAACTCCTGGCTGTCCTGGAACTTGCTCTGTAAACCAGGCTGTCCTCAAACTCAGAGATTTGCCTGCCTTTGCTTCCTGAGAGCTGGCATTAAAGATGTGTGCCACATCTTTCTCAATATAGGGTCTCTCTCTGTGCAACCACGGTGGCTGTCCTAGAACTTGCTTCGTAGACCAGCCTGGCTTTGAACTCACAGAGATATGTCTGCCTCCTGAGAGCTGGGATCAAAGGTGTGCGCACCACCACATAGTCTGAAGAATAATAGAAAGTATCTTGAGGGGTCTCCTCAAAATGATAGGGATACAGAACAAATATTGAGTACAGTTTTAAGTGCTGGGGCATGGTTTGGTACTGGTAGGCTTGGCCTGAGATGAGTCTTGCTTTATTCTCCAACTCCCTCTCTTGTGGTATGGGAGGGCGATGTGCCACAGTGTTGTGGGAACTGGGGAGCAGAACCTGTAATCATTTATTGTGTAATGAGCTTTAGTTCCTGACTCTAATGCTAAGAATGCTGGTGAGCTGGGGCTGAGGCTGTCAGCTTACCACATGGCCACAGTGGAGGGAGCAGGGAGGGAAAGTACTAGAACATGGCCTGCTCCTTGCACTCTGCCACTTGTGTGGAAGAGGAAGCAGTGTCCAGAAGTTCAAGATAGGATAAGAGGGAGTCTCTTCCAGTCTCAAAGGTTGTGGGTATGGGGCCTGGGGAACGTGCCTCTGCCTAGGGATAGAACTAAGCATACACATGCTTTCTTCCCTGGGAAGGGGTGGCCTGCCATTCCTTGACACTGGGCCCGACTCAGTTTTCACTTCTACCTTCACACAATTTCTTTTCTGCAGCCACAACTGACTTAGTTTAATGAAGAGTTAACTTTTTTTTTTTTGGTCCCAGGGAAGAGATATGTTGGAGCTGTTTGCCTGACTTCTCCAACTTCACTCTTCAGTTTATTCTTCTTGCCTCTTTTCACAGGATAACAGTAGCAGTCTCCAACTTGGCCTCCTCCAAGCTTCTCACCCTCACTTGGTTTAAAAAAATGGGCATTTGGGGTTTCGGATTAGGGTCTGGGGGAGGGGCTGCAGGTGCTATGTCAGGCTATACGAAGCTCCTGAAGCAGCACAAGGAGCAGGCCAAGGGGCCAGATGAGGAAGAGAAGGCTTTTAAGCAAAAACAAAAGGAGGAGTGCAGTCGAGTCCTTTGAATAATTTATATAAACAGTTCGCTATTTTAAAAATCTAGACAGTACGGTGGGCAGACAGTAGGTACTTGGTTTCCTAAATGGAAGAATGTTGCCCATCAAGCCACTGTGCCTCTGCCTCCTTCAGGACAGTGGTAAGGGTGCCTCTCTGGAGGAGCTGTGCAGAAAACATAATGGGAGCTACCAGGTGCCTGAGATTTCTCCACAGCTAGTTGGACAGGAAAAGAACCATGAGAAATCAACTGCAACGGTGTGTTTCACTTCAAAGTAACATATCTAAAATACTATAATAACATGTTATATATTTAATTTTTTTCTTGTGAGATATTTTCGTCTTTCCTTAGTTCTGAGTCTTTGAAATCTCAGGCCTATTTTTACCATTATGGTACATGCCAATCTGGACTTTGTTCAGTACAAAGATGTGGCTATGAGCTGTCTCAGTGGCAGCACAGATCCCAAACTTTGCTCAACTCCCCCAGTTAACTGTAACTTGTGGTCAGAATTATCAGTTCTTTAGAAAAAACTTAAAAAGCAGACCCTAGATTGAATTTTTCTTCTGTGTCTTTTCCCCTACTTCTGTTTTTATTTTGTATTAAAAAAACAACAACAGGACCCCACTATGTAACCATTACTGTTGTGGAACTCCCTATGTTGACCAGGCTGAACTCACAGCGGGGTCTACCTGCTTCTGCTTCTCAAGTAGTGGGATTAAAGCTCCAAAAGCTACACAGAGAAACCCTGTCTCAAAAAACAAAAGAACACACAAACAGAAAAATGTGCACCATCATCTCTGATTCCTTTTGGTTTTAAAATAATTTTAAAATTACATGTATTCATTGTATGGATGCATGAGTGCCATGGCATGTGTGTGTGTGGAGGTCAGAAGACAACTTGTATGAGGTGATTCTTTCTTTCACCATGCAGGATACAGGGATTGTTATCCAGCACCTTTACCTGATGAGTCATCTTGCAGATGACTTGCTTTTGAGCCAAGGTCAGTGAGATGATGGACTGCTGGTTCCCACATGGCAGAGGTGATGTGTGAGCTTCTACAGGCTTTTTTATTAACTTTTTTCTTTTCGTTTTTCTTTTTTTCCTTTTCTTTCTTTTTTTATTAATATTTTTTTTTTTGTTTTTAAGTAGGATGTCAGATCCAACTCCTCAGGCTTCCTTTTTAAGGATACTAATTCCATTCAAAAGAGATGTGAGGGGCTGGAGAGATGGCTCAGGGGTTAAGAGCACTGGCTGCCTTTCCTGAGGTCCTGAGTTCGATTCCCAGCAACCATATGGTGGCTCATAACCATCTATAATGAGATCTGGTGCCCTCTTCTGGCCTGCAGGCATACGAGGCAGAATACTGTATACATAATAAATGAAAAAAAAAAAAAAAGAGATGTGACCACAACTGGCCATAGCAGTACACTCCTATAATCAAGGAGACTCATGAGTTTGGACTATGTACAGCAGTATTTCTCAACCTGTGGGTCATGACCCCTGAGGGGGGTTTGAGGGACTCTTTCACAGGGTTGCCTAAGACCATTGGAAAAACACAGATATTTATATTACAGTTCATTATAATAGGATGATTACAGTTATGAAATAGTAATGAAAATAGTTTAATGGTTGGGGTCACCACAACATGAGGAACTGTATGAAGGGTCTGTATGTATTAGGAAGGTTGAGAACCACTGCTCTAGAGAGTTTGAGACCAGTCTGAATTATGGAGCATATCCTTTTCAAAAACAAAAACCAGGAAAAAGAAGACCACTGCTTTCATTATGTAACTAATTAACTTCCCCAAAGGCTTGCCTCCAAGTAACTATCAAACAGAGGTGTAAACTTCAACGCATGGGTTTTGTGCATCTGAGGCAAGTACTCTGTCAGCTGAGCTGTACCTCCAGCCCCATTGTTTCCTTTTTTCTTTTGTTTGAAAGTGTTTCAGGTAGCTGAGGCTGGTCTTGAGCCCCTGATTCTTCTAGGATCACAGGTGTGCACCACATTGCCTGACTCCAGATCCAATTTCTCTAAATTTTAAAAAAGTTTTATGTGTATGGGTGTTTTGTCTGTATGTACATCTGTTCACCATGTGCATACCTGGTGCCCGAAGTAGGTGTTGGATCTGGAGTTACACACTGTTGTCAGCCATCATGTGGGTGCTAGGAACTGAACCTGGGTTCCTTGAAAGAGAGCGCTCCTAACTTAGGAGCCATCTGGTAATTCTCTTTTTCTTTCTTTTTGGTTTTCTGAGACAAAGTTTCTCTATATAATAGTCCTGGCTGTTCTGGAACTCTACTCTGTAGACCAGGCTGGACTCAAATTCAAGAGATCCTCTGCCTCTGCCTTCTGGCTGCTGGGATTAAAGGCATGGACCACCACTGCCTGGCTCTAACCCTCTTTCTTAAAAAAAAAAAAAAAAAAAAAAAAAAAAATTTATGGGTTGGGAAGACAGCCCAGTAGGTAAAGCCTGACTCTATGAGCCCTGAACCACATAGAGGTCAAAGGAGAACTAACTCCACAGAGTGGTCCTCTGACATCCCTCCCACACAATCTACACACTCCAGTAAAAACTCTTTATTTATTTTGTGTAGGTATTCATGTACTTTACAGGTTTCACATCCTCTTTCCTCGTGTTCTATGAAACTGGCACCGTTTGTTGTTCCCATTTTACCCAGGAAAATAACTGAAGGTTTGAGAAACAAAAATGTCCATGGTTACAATTACAGCTACGTATCACAAAGCTGGCATTTTGAACGTGGGTGGTTTTATCGTAGCATGTCCTCTCAATGCTATATGCTGAAAAAGGGGAAAGGTCATCTCCAAGGTTCATCCACTTTGGAATTTGCAATTCTATGATTTCATAATTGTGCTCTGTAAAGACTTTGTTTACACATTGTTTTAAGAGTTCAATAAAATACAGAAAAAACAAAACCCCAAAACCAACCAAATCAAATCGTCAAAGAGCTATTTCCAGGGCAGCCAAGGCTACACAGAGAAACCTTGTCTCAAAACAAAACAAAACCCCTAAAGCCCCAAAACAAACAAATAAGCATAAATATTGATTTTGGCCACTTAGCTTTTCTGGTTTACGAGTACTTAGATGCACTTAAGTAGGACAGGGACTGACTGGAGGTTTGATTAAACTTTTTTTTACTTTTATGTGTATAGGTGTTTGTTGTGCCTGTATATATGTATGTATACCAGTGCATGTCCAGGGAGAGGGTGTTGGATCCTCTAGAACTGGAGTTATGGATGCCGGGAATAGAACCCTGATCCTCTAGAAGAGTAGCCAGTGCTCTTAACTGATGAGTCATCTCTCCAGCCTCCAATTACTTTTAAAGTATTTATTCGATGTGTATTCTATATATGTGAATATGCCTCACGTATGAATTCTTGAAAGGTCAGAAGAGGTCGTGAGATCTTCTGGAGCTGGAGTTAACAGGTATTTGTGAAATTGTCCAAGATGGGTGCTGAGAAACAAACCCTGGTTCTCTGGAAGGGCAGCAAGTGTTCTTAACCGCTGAGCCATCTCTCCAGCCTTGATTACTTGGTATTTTATTTTTTGAAACAAGGCCTCACTGTGTGGCCCTAGCTGGCCTAGAACTCAAAAAATCCAGTCTGCCTGCCTCCTGAGTGCTGGGATTAAAGGCGTACATCACCACATCCGATTACTTTATGTATTTTGAGACAATGTCTCATGTAACTCAGACTGCTCTTGAACTCGAAATGTACCCAACAATATACCTTGAGCTCCGGATCCTAGTGCCTCAGTCACTGCAGCGCTGGGATTATACCCTGTGCTTTGAATTTTCAGCTAATTTGCAAACAAAATCTACTACAGAAATCATCATTAAACTTTTCTGCGTTCTGTAATCAGTAAGGCACAGGACTATTCGACTTTGCAGCCTGAGGTTCGTCATCTTTCCTTGGTTCTATGAACCCTCGCGGTGAAGTTTCTTGAGCTGGGGGAGGGAGGCTGTCGAAGCACGGGGTCTAAGGAAACCGACGGGTAGCGTCTGGAGCTCACCACATCCCGGTTGCTAACGTGGCTGTCGGTGCTCGGAGGGAAGCGCTGTCCAAGAACACCTCCAGGAAAGCCGAAACGCGGGCGGGGGCTTGAGCTACGTTTCTCCTTCATGGTCACCAAGCTGTCTTTGCTACTTCAAGAGCCTCCGGTCGGCTGGAGCCACGTTTTCTCGAAGCTCACAGACTTGCAGGCAACATGGAACCGCGTGCTGCCACACAACGCCTGCCAGAACAGCACATATCTAACCTTCCGGCTCCTTCGACAACAACCTTGTTTCTCGATCGCGTTCTCATCACTTCCGGCACTGAGTAAAGCCAATCGTCGTACCTCGTAGCGCAAGACCCACCCTCTGGTATGGGAGGGCAGCCAATCTAGTTACCTTTTCCGCCTGCGTCTCGGAGACATGGATGCACAATTTCGGCCAATCATTCCCGAGACGTCTTCCTAGTCCCACCTCAGACCAGTTACGGAAGCCGTCAGGCCGCCAGCGCCCTTTCACCCCAGGATCGCATTTCCTCTCTGACGTGACGTGAGCGGCCCCTGCCGCTCTGCTGGGCGGGCCAATGGTGGCGGCGGATACGGCGAGCCAATGGGCGGGAGCCTCTCATGCGGCCGGCGCCCGCCGCAGCCACCGCTGGGTCCTGGAGCCAGAGGCCGCCCGCGATAGAGCGCTATGGACCGAGGGCCCCAGCCGGGGAGGCGCCGCGGCGGAGTCCGCGGCCAGACGCCCCCACAGTAGCGCCCGCGTGAGCACCGCCGTCCCGCGTGAGCTTCTGCGCGCCTTGGGCGGGCTTGCATCCCGCCGGCCCCGCACTCGCCGCAGCCCACAGCCCGCGCTCCGCCGCCGCCGCCGCCTTCCCGCCCGGGCCGCGCGGCCCGGGAAACGCGGCCGCGGACTGCATGGGCAGCGTCCGCGCCCCGCCGCCGTTCCGCCGCGGAGCCGCGTCGCCCTCGGAGCCGGGTGAGAGGCGCCGAGGACCTGGGGGTGGTGGTCGAGGCGGGCGCCGGGCGTTCCCGCGGCCTTTGCGGCCTGCAGGCCCTCCTCCGCTGCCCGACGCCGCGGGTGCCCGGGGCGGGCCGGGCGCCGCGAGAGGCTGGTTGGTGGGCCGCGGGGTTCCTTGCGAGCGGCCATGAGGGGCTAAGGGCGGGCTCTGAGGCGAGCCTCGGGGCGTCCCAGGGGTCGGGCGGCAGTGAGGGGCTGAGGGAGGGCTCCGGGGCGGGCCGGGGTGGCTGTGAGGATCGAGGGCGGGCCTCGGTTGAGGGGCGACGGTGGGCCAGTGGGTCTTGGGACTCCTTGAGCTCGACGGAGGGCTTCCGGAGGTCCCTGGGGTCTGCAGTGATGTGGGGCGCCGACCTCTGACCCTCGGGAGGGGCCCCGTCGCTGGGCTGGTGGTAGTTGTTATTCCCAGCGTCCCTATTATTATCGTGTTTTGAAATGAGAGCAGGCGGCCCTCGGGCTGCGAGCCGAGCCGGAGGGGGCGGGCGAGCCGGGGACCTGGAGCTGCGGGGTGCGGAGGCGCGCAGGCCCGAGTGGGGGCAGGAATGCGGGGCGGCGGGGGGCGTCTGGGGGAGGGGAAGGCGAGACTGGGGGCGAGTGGGAGGAAAGCGATGTAGGCGACGGCTGCAGAAGCAGCCCTTGGCCTCCAGGAACAATGTGAGACGTTGCTTGAAATGTTAATTTCCGTTCCTCATTTCATCATCCCCTGGCAAGGCGGTAGCGCTGTGTGTGTGTGTGTGTCTGTGTGTGTGTGTGTCTGTGTGTGTGTGTGTGTGTGCAAGGCAAGGCGGTAGCGCTGTGTGAGTGTGTGTGTGTGTGTGTGTGAACGTGTGTGCACGGTTGGCCTTGCCACATGGATCCAACCCCCTCACAGACGGATGTGCGGTTCAGTTCGGATGTATGTGGCTCGGTGTGGAGTCTTAATTTTTCTTGAGGCCTTCTCGACCTAGTGCTCCAGTAGGGTTTTCTGTTTTTGTTGTGTTTCTGGAAAGCTAGTCTAGCATAATCGCTTACAGGGATTTTGGAAGTCTTGTGAAGGTTAAGATGGTCCTCAGTAAGGCTGTATGCTCTGAAATCTCCTGGTTACATGGGTGTAGTGCTCATGTTTCATAGTAGTTTCTGCAGTCATGGAAGTTTTACATCCACTTGAAAGAACTGTGTAGTTTTATAAATTTACCGATAGAAAAATCAGGTTTTGTGCTTATTTGGTGAGTTTTCTGTGGTCCTTTGGACACTGTCCCTAATATTCCATTCAACTGAATAAAGGGGCACAATTGTTGAACGTAAAAACTTACTTCGGCTATTGGGTCTTTAGGGGATGAGGAAACTTACTCAGCAAAACGTGTAGGTGATATGGGTTGTGGAAAAGCTATCGAAACAGTTACTGGGTTATGTGTGTGAGATACCCAGTCAGTGGTCTAACGTGCATAGTTCCATGGCGATCTCCAAGAATGTTACTTGTTGCCTTGAGACCTTCTTTTCTTGAACATTGGCTGCCCTGAAGACCTAGAGTTCTGTTTGTGTCTTTTGAAATGATTGCACAAATACTCCGTCACTTTGCAGCTATACTTAAACGGAAAAATGCCTTGCTTCACTTTGATTGTGACCCTGAATTGGATCTCCATATAGCTGATGTTTCCTCCCCCACACTTCATTCAGCTGTTGTTCTCCTTTCTGTAGTTTCACGCTTAAGAGCAGGATCTCATGTGATAGGCTGGCCATCCTGAATGGAATGGGATGGGAGGGAACAAAGGCCAAGTTGCTATGACATTTTTCTCTTCTTTGTGCTTGCCTCTTGCGTTCCTTGAAAAGCAACCCAAAAGATACTGCTAAATTTGACCTCTGCTTGATTCTTTCAGGAGTGTTTATTTTTATTTTCCTCCTTTTTTCTTCTTTCTGTAGTAAACAACGTACAATACAATTTACCAGAAGTTCTATAAGTATCACCTAGTTTTGAATTCCTCGTTTACAGTTCTAACTTTCTATCAGCCTTCTAACTTGCATTTTTCTGTTCGAGGCTTTTCTCTAGACTAGCCATGTTATCATGCTGCGCTATCAGAGCCTTTCATCTCACTAAACCAGATGGCTACTGATGACTAGTGGCTGTCATGTTAGCTATAATTACAGTGTTGATTCAGTGACAAGAAGAATTTTCTACAAATAGAGTTAAAGAACCTATGCTGTTTGTATTTAAGAATATTTTTTCTGGAAGCTTTGTGTGTGTGCCTTGGATACCTAAGTGGGTTTGACATAGTAAAATTATGTTCATCAAATATAAGAGGAGGGTTATTTTGCATATTGGCAGTGAGCCCATCATCAATTAAGTAACATAATTAGAAAGCATCAGTAAATGCTGGTTCAGAGAATAATCTGCATTTGTTGCCAAAATAAGTGTTTTGATCTGTCCATTACCCCGTGTAAGTCCCTTCATCCCTCAAATGGTAAGTGTAATGGATGAGCTTCTCTTAATAGCAAGATATTTGCTAGTTAATAGGTGAAAATGATGATGCATTGCATGTCTGACCGCATGCTGTGACAGTTTGTTACTGCTGTTTAGGCAGTGCTCTGAGACTGAGCATGGCCCTTGTGATAACTTTAAACAAAAATCGAATGAACTCAAATAACTAGGAGTTATTGTCTTGAAATGTTTTCAGTATGTGTTCTCATTTGAATTTCAAATGGAATTTCTGTCCAATTCAGCTTTCTCAGTTTTGTCTTAAAGCTATATGAAAGAGGGTGTCAGTCCTCAGCTCCGGAACTCAGGCAGTTGGATAATTGGCATGGAAAGCCTTTTTAGGCTTAGGAAATGATCCACTTTAATGACTACTTCATTAATTCCTATAGATATTTTTATTCTTAAGTGGCTTGTTTGTTTGATGGATACTTGTGGTATCTCTTAAGCTAGACTTGAATTCAGCTTTGTATTTAAATTTCTGTTTTTGTTCTGTACTTTTAAAATTATCATTTAATTATCCTGTCCAGTTTTCCTTGTAATTAATTTTTAAACACAAACACATTTTTTGACAGTTTCAAGTATTCCATGCTTGAACTCCTTATGTAGCAGAAGATAACCTTGGAATTCTGACTCTCCTCTTAACCACCACCCAATGCTAGGATAGTACAGGCATGTGCTACCACACAGGGCTTCCTGAATACCAGGCAAGAGCTTTACCAGTTGAGCTACATATCCAGCCCCTCAAACCGAGACAGAGACAAGAGGACAGAGACAGAGAATTTTATTTAGCTCGTAAATTTATTTTACACATATATTTATTTATATGCATTGGTGTTTCTGCCTTCATGTATATCTGTGTGAGAGTGTCAGATCCCCTGGAACTGGAGTCAGACAGGTGTGAGCTGCCATGTGGGTGCTGGGGATCGAATCCGGGTCCTGGAAGAGCAGCCAGTGCTCTTAACCACTGAGCTGGTTTGGTTCCTAGCACCCACATGGCAGCTCACACCTGTCTGTGACTCCAGTTTCAGAACTTCTGACACCCTCACACAGATATACATGAAGGCAAAACACCAGTGAACATAAAATAAAAAATAAATTATATAAATATGACAGAACTACAGATAACTTTTTATGATAAGTATCAAAATGGTTATTGTGAGCTGGTGTATGTTTATAATCCCAGTACTTTGGTAGGGTCAGAATTCAAGGTCATGGTTGGCTACATAGCAAGTAGCCTGAGCTACTCAGGATTTTGTCTCAGAAAACCAGAACTAGGGCTGGTGAGATGGTTCATCTGGTAAAGTGCTTGCTGCCAAATCTGATGACCTAACTTTGATCCCCAGGTCCTACATGGTGGAGAGAACTGATTCCCTCTAGTTGTCCTTTGACTTCTGCATTCATCCAATGGCACAGGTCCACAAACAAACAAACACCCAAAACTCAAACCCTTAAAACCCCACCCCCAAAACAACAGCAGCAAAAAAACAAAACAAAACAACAACAACAACAAAAAAACCCACCTAACTTTGATTCTATGACAAGCTTCTGCTAAGATTCTTGGCCCTTTCACTCTTAAAAGAATGGTTACCATGGTCTTTTGATTTCTAGATCAGATCTCATTCCTCATTCTTGGGCTTTGACATACTCATATGCTTGTCTGCTGAGTGCCCATTCTAGCTTTTCATACTCCTTCCTTCTGCTTTGAGTTTTAGTTCAGTATTACTTCCTCAATACAATTCCTTCCTCTGCTCTCCTCCCCTTTCCTCTCCTCCTGTCCTCCCTCCCTCCCTCCCTCCCTCCCTCCTTCCCTCCTTCCCTCCCTCCTTAAGACAAGGTCTCATATATATCCCCGTGTAGTAGAGAATGACCTTGAATTTCTGATCTTCTGCTTCTAGAGTACTAGGGCAACTAGTATATCCTGCCACACCCTGTTTATTCCCCTGGAAATTGAGCCCAGGGCTGCTTACAAGCTCTGGAAGCAGTTTCCTGGTTGAAGTATATTCCTAGGTCCTTCCATTCTAGCCCCCCTTCTCCCCCCCCCTTGAGACAGGGTTTCCCTGTGTAGCTCTGGCTGTTGTCCCGGAACTCAGAGATCTGCCTGCTTCTGCTTCCCAAGTACTAAGTCATGCGCTGCCGCCACTACCACCACCCGGCTAGACAGGATCTTATAGCCCAGGCTGGTTTTGAACTGATTATGTACTGAGGACTGTCTTTTATTTTTTTATTTTTAAAATTATATTTATTTATTATTGTGGAAGACAAGGATCCTTGAATCATGGATCCTTCTGTCTCAACCATCCAAGTAGTGAGATAACTAGGCCTGGTTGTTATTGAAACTTAATCAAGGAAAGTGTCTTCCTACTTTAATAAAATTTGTCAACTATCTAATACTTGCTTTGATATGTTCCCCCCTGTCTTTTTCCTTGCTCCAAAGATGATGTATGCTTTAATGAAGATAAGGATGATCTCATTGGTAACATTGGGCCAGCCCTGGGTGTTACAGGAGAGTCATAGAATTGGTTTAACAAGTATTTTTGCAATTGTTTAAAGCAGCAGTTCTGTGGGTAGAGACCCCTTTGGGGGTCCAACGACTCTCTCACTGGGGTTGCCTAAGATAATCAGAAAACACAGATATTTACATTATGATTCATAATAGCAAAATTACAGTTATGAAGTAGCAATGAAAATAACTTCACGGTTGGGGGTCACTGCAACATGAGGAACTGTATTAAAGGGTCAGAGCATTATTAGGAAGATTGAGAAGCACTGGTTTAAAGCCTGTATATGGAAGTATATGAATAATTTTGATTGAGGGAATTGACTGGCTAGAAATATTATGTCCTGCTTCTCCATTAGTCTTCATTACAAATTTGCCTTTGTAGTTTAGCTGAAGATGTGGGACACGGCTTTCACAATTGATACAGAAAAAGAGAAAGATAGAAGTTTATTTTTTTGTGGTAAGAAAATTGCTTTCTGTGAAAGAAATTTTAGTAGGACTTTCTTCCAGGACAAAGGAAAAGTCTACAAGCAGTTTCTACTCTGATTTCCACACCTTTCCTTTTAAGGTCCCAGTGTTGTGGTTTAGTAGAGGCTGTGTGTATGAAGTTTACTGTTGCTGCTCATGTGGAAGAAGTATTTTATCTCCGTTGAGCACCTTCTCCTTAAAGGCGACATAAACAGTGGTTTACTGTTATAGTAGGGTCCTTTGAAAACTTAAGCATTTTATGAGATAAGCTGTTTGGGTCTTTAATACCAGCAGGGAAATCTCTTGAGTTTCAGGCCAGCCTGGTCTAGAGTTCCAGGTTGCTCAAAGCTGCATAGTGGAGTCCTATTTCAGAACAAGCAAGTAAACACCTCTCTCCCCAAACCTTTTTGGAGGGAAATATACCAAAGTGGAGTTGTATGTTTTTGTTTTCCCTTGTAGGCCTAGGTTTTCTCTTTGTTTTTGAGAGGAGGTCTCATGTAGTTCAGGGTGGTCCCTAGCTCCTGACCATCTAGTTCTAGACTGTTTGGATTACAGTGTACTCTGCCATGTACAGACAGCCTTAAGTCAGTCTGTATTGTGTGTGTGTGTGTGACGTATAATTGATCTTTTTTCTTTTCTTTTCTTTTCTTTTTTTTTTTTAAAGACAGGGTTTCTCTGTGTAGCTCTGGCTGTCTTTGAACGCACAGAGATCTGCCTACCTCTTCCTGAGTGCGCTGGGGCCAAAGGCTTGCACCACCACTGCTCAGCTAAACGATCTGTTTTTATTTTCTTTATATGCTTATTTTGTCTGCATGTATGTTAGTGCACTTCCTGCCATGCCAAGGGCCTGTGGAGGTCAGAAGAAGGTGTCATGTCGTATATTCTAGAACTAAAGTTATGTACAGTTGTAAGCCACCATATGGGTGCTGGGAATTGAACTTGAGTCCTCTGTAAGAACAGCAAGTGCTCTTAACTGCTGAGCCATAGTTCTGGCCCTAGGCTAATAGTCTTATATTTTCTAAAAATTTTTTTTCTTTTTATTTTACTTTACAATACCATTCAGTTCTACATATCAGCCACCGGTTCCCCTGTTCTCCCCCCTCCCACCCCCTCCTCTTCCCCCCAGCCCACATCCCATTCCCACCTCCTCCAGGGCAAAGCCTCCCCCAGGACTGAGATCAACCTGGTAGACTCAGTCCAGGCAGGTCCAGTCCCCTCCTCCCAGACTGAGCCAAGTGTCCCTGCATAAGCTCCAGGTTTCAAACAGCCAACTCATGCAATGAGCACAGTACTTTCTAAATTT
Organism: Peromyscus leucopus; assembly: GCF_004664715.2. NCBI lineage: Eukaryota > Metazoa > Chordata > Mammalia > Rodentia > Cricetidae > Peromyscus > Peromyscus leucopus. The sequence goes on along the minus strand of NC_051067.1, from coordinate 125,752,932 downwards.
TAAAACGGGAACCTGGTGGTTGGGATGTAGCTCTGTGGTACAGCACCTGTTTACCACGCTCTAGGCATTGGTTCCTCTGAGCACTGTGGTAGGAACATGTTTATATAATTGGCAAATGGCTTTTTTTTTTTTTTGCTTATTTACTTATTTCACTTATTCAGTTAGTTATTTAGTCATCCATCCATCCATCCATCCATCCATCCATCCAATATTTTTTGAGATGGGGTTTCTTTGTGTAACCCTGGATGTCCTGGAACTTACTCTGTAGACCAGGCTGGCCTTGAACTTAGATCTACCAGCCATGTGCTGGGATTAAAGGCATGTGCTACCACTGCCCAACAGCAAACTTTTTATTTTTATTTTTTAAGATCTTTGTTTTTGTGTAATTAGTCTGATCTCAAAACTTGTGATTGTCTTGCCTCAGCCTTCTGAAGGCTAATTACAGATATGTACTAAGACACCAGGGTAGAAGTTTGCCTTTGAAAAGAAAATTATGTTTGGGAGATGGAGTCTTGAGTTCTTGGTTTTGGCTAAGTGGGCTGGGTTTGTTTGGGTGGTGTAGCAGGAGAGAACAGTCAGTTGGCTGTGGTTTGAACCATTGAGATTCAATTCTAGATTTGAGAAATACTATAGTTCTATAGCTGGTCCTGTGAGTAAAGAATTAAGTGGATTTTTATTAACACAAATCTATGAGATTGTTCAGAGGCCGAAAATCTTGTGGACAATCAAGGGTGCTTCGGTGACTTACTCCTTCCCTTCTCTTTGAAGCCCCAGGCTGTGGTGCTGTGCTGTTGAAGAAGGATCTGGTTGGGGACAGGTGCTATTTTGAAGGCATTGGCTTTACTTGCTGCCTAAGGCCAAGCCTTAAGCTTCTAGTCTTGTCCTGGCATCATTGTGGTAAATTATTATCTTGAAAATCTGTAGACACACTTTTTCCATTTGTAAAGCAATCATGTGCATCTGTTTTATAATAAGAAAAAGTTGGCTATTTATTTATTTGGTTTTTGGGGACAAGGTTTCTCTGTGTGACATCCCTGGCTGTCCTGAAACTCAATCTGTAGATGAGGCTGGCCTCAAAACTCACAGAGATCCCCTTGCCTCCCCAGTGCTGGGACTAAAGGTGTGCACCAGCAGTTGGCTTTTTATTAAGCAAACAAAAACATTAACATTTTGACTATTTAGATAATGTTTTTAAATTTCAAGGTTAAGTAAGATTACACAGAATATTTCTGCTCACTACTTAAATTTAAAAAATGATCTTGGGTTGGGGAGTATAGCTCAGTTGTAGTTTGCCTGACCTCTCTTTTTTTAAATTTATTTTATGTGCATTGGTGTTTTGCCATAGGTGTCAGGTCCCCTGGAATTAGAATTACAGACAGTTGTTTACAGCTGTGAGCTGCCATGTGGTTGCTGGGAATTGAACCCAGGTCCTCTGGAAGAACATCCAGTGCTCTTAACCACTGAGCCGTCTCTCCAGCTCCTTGCCTGGTCTCTTAATTGTTAAGAGTTTCATCCTTTGTACTCCCTCCTTCCTCCCAAAAAGATGATGTTAGGAAAGGGTGAAATTGAAATTTCATTTATAAATGATTAATAACTATGATATCAGATTTTCATCTAAAAATAGACATCTGTTTTTTTCCTCCTAAAGCTGGAAGAGAAGTATTGAGAACTTTCTTTTTTTTTTTAATATTTATTTTATGTATATAAGTGACCTGTCTTTATGCACACCAGAAGAGGGCGCCAGATCTCATCACAGATGGTTGTGAGCCACCATGTGGTTGCTGGGAATTGAACTCAGGACCTCTGGAAGAACAGCCAGTGCTCTTAACTGCAGAACCATCTCTCCAGACCAAGAACTTTATTTCTTATTCTTAACAGTTTATTAATAATATCAGGGCTGGAGAGATGATGGTTCAGTACTTAAGAGCATTGGCTGCTCTTACAGAGGACCTGCTTTCCTTTCTCAACATCCACATGTTCTAGGAGATTGGATGCCCTCTTCTTACCTTGGAAGGTACCAGGCACACGAGTGGTGCACATTGATTGATACATGCAGGCAAGCCACTCATACACAAAAAATAAAAATAAAGTTGTCCATTGCCTTCCTGAGTAGCCTAGGGCCTTGTGCATGCTATGCAAGTGCTCCACCAGAGTTACACCCCAGCTTATTTGACCATGGTTCTAAATGGGGTTTTTACATCCTGCAGGACGGAAAATAAAAGACCTATGAAACCCCAAAGCAACACTTTGAAAGAACTAACTGAAAAAATTTATCACCGAGGGTAAGAACACTAGCTGCTCTTGCAGAGGACCCATGTTTGATTCCCAGCACCAATAAAGTGGTCCACAAATGTCTATAACTCCAATTCCAGGGGATCTGATGCCCTCTTTTGTCTCTACATGTGTCTAGGCTCCAGGCACATGCTTCATGCACAGACTTACATGCCGGCAAAACACTCATACATACATATGTATGTATGTGTGTGTGTGTGTGTGTGTGTATATATATATATATATATATATATATATATATATACACACATATACACATATATACACACACATATATATGTATGTATGATTTATTTACGTATATGGGTGTTCTATCTGCATATATACTTGCATACCAGAAGAGGGTAGTTATCACATCCCATGGAACTGGTTGTAGACACTTGTGAGCCACCATGTGGATACTGGGAATTGAACTCAGAACCTTTGGAAGAACAGTCAGTGCTCTTAATGTATAAGAAGTTACTAAAATGGCTGACTAGTTAAAGGATATGCAGAGCAGGAAAAGCACCTTTCTGATTGGTTACATAGAAGAAATTTGAACTTTTAGATCAACATGCTTTGTTATTATTTCATGACCTCAAGGTTGATATGATTTTAAGGTTTTAGCCTTTGTGAGTCTCTTCGTTAGTTTTTTTTTGTGCTCTCTTGCCTCCAGTCTTTTTTTTTTTTTTTTTTTTTTTTTTTTTTTTTTTTTTTTTTGTGGTGGAGAGAGTGGTTTGAGACAGGGTCTGACTGGCTTGGAATTTACTATGTACCCCAGGCTGGCCTTGAACTCACAGATCTGCCTGCCTCTGCTTTATGCCCTCCAGAGCTTATTAAATGTGCTAATGATGTGCTTTTTGCTTGTTTTTGGTGTTTCTGAGCCACTAAATTTTAATTAATGTGTATGTGATGTATGTGAGTTCAGGTAATAGTGGTTATGAGCCCACTTTACATGGGTACTGAGATTGAACTCAGGTCTTCTGGAACAGTATGTGTTTATTTTTTTTCTTTTTGTTTGTTTGTTTGTTTGTTTGTTTGTTTTTCAAGGCAGGGTTTCTTTGTGTAGTTTTTGGTGCCTGTCCCAGATCTCCCTCTGTAGACCAGGGTGGCCTCAAACTCACAGAGATCCCCTGGCTCTGCCTCATGAGTGCTGGTATTAAAGGCATGCGCCACACTGGCCAGTGAAATTTACCTTTCTTAAGGAAGAAAAGACTTACTTTAGCTTACCATTTCAGAAAAGTAGAGAGTCCATAATGGCAGCTAAGGCATGACATCAGGAAGCAGAGGCTTTGTTCACATGCATTAAGAAGTGAGAGAAAAACAAACAGGAAGTGGGATGGGAGAGGTTATAGACTTAAAGTCTATCTCTAGTGACAAACTTCCTCCAGCAAGGTTAAACCTCCTAAAGGCTCCATAACCCCCAAATGGCATGACCAACCGAGAACCGAGTGTTCAAGTTCATGAGCCTGTGAAAGACATTTCTCATTTATATCACCATAGGGTCCATTGTTTAATAGTCTGATAATTAAAATGTCTCCTTAAAATATATTCATTTCTGCCAGATGGTTTACTGTTCTCCATCCTAAAAGATGGCAGTAACACATCTGTAGCACTCATCACTGTCCCTTTTTACTTTATTATTATGTGTATATGATATGTATATGTGTGAGGTGCATGTGTGCCACTGTGTGTGTGGTGAGGTCAGAGTTGAGTCTTTCTCTGTCCCGCTAGTGTACAAATATCCCACAACACTCTCCTCCTGCTGTATGCTTTGGGGAATCAACTAAGGTCATCAGGTTTGTGTGAGCCTTTACTGACACTTGTGATTGGACCTGGCTGAATACTCCTAAATTCTTATTCAACATAAGCTAAAGAGAAAGAGCAGGATCTAGATGCTATTTGTTTTGTGCCTACCACATGATGCTTGGCATTTGGCTTGGATAGCTCTGGTCTCCTGGGGTTTACATTCTGGAGGGAGAAGTGGGCAGCTCAGTTCAGAAGAGGAAACAGATTGTTCAGAAAGTGACAGGTGGAGGTCAGAGAGCCTCAAAGTGGGCAATTCGGACCTCACATATTTTAGCAGAAATTTTCATATTAGTAGCTCTTATTTATGTCTAAGACAGTAGGAAGGGAGTTAGATACTTTTGGTATTTGCCTTCAAAGAATTTTATAAGTCAGTACAAAATGTAAGCTAAGACAGTAGAGAGGGAGTTAGAGACTTTTGGTTGTTGCAGATGCCCAAGGTCCTATAAAGGAAGAGTAGAGATCCATGTGTTCAGATATAGGTAAATTAACCTTGGGTTTGGTTTTATTTTCTGCCTCCTGTAGTTTCTTTCTATTCATGTCAGAACATAGATAGTTAATAATTCGCTTGAAAAGGATTGGTCTTGAAAGGACTACTTTTAAAAAGGTTTATATAAGTCAGAGAAAGTGGTAATACCTGGCAGGACATAATATTTTATGTAAAAAAACATTTAATCTATTTAATCCAGACTGAATTTAAGAGTGAAGCCGGGCTGGTGGTAGCGCACACCTTTACTCCCAGCACTTGGAAGGCAGAGGCAGGCGGATCTCTGTGAGTTCAAGGCCAGCCTGGGCTACCAAGTGAGTTCCAGGAAAGGCGCAAAGCTACACAGAGAAACCCTATCTTGAAAAACTTAAAAAGAAAAAAAAAAAAAAAGAAAAAAAATTAAGAGTGAACAGTTGTGTGGGTTTTTTTTTTTTTTTGGACAGGGTTTCTCTGTGTAACAGTCCTGGGTGTCCTGGAACTGACCAAGCCATCCTTGAACTCAGATCCACCTGCCTCTGCCTCCCAAGTGCTGGGATTAAAGGTGTATGTACTCCACCATGCCTTGCATATAGTGAACATTCTTGTTACTTCAAGTCAATAGGATGCAGTTATTTTTCTGATTGTGATCTTCGGTCTGCTGTCACCTGCATTCAGGTCTAAGTAGCTTTGGAGTTTCTGGTTCGGTGGGTGGCTCTCATAGCATTTCTGTTTCTGTCAGGGCTCTGAGTCTTGCTTAGCATAATTACAGTTGAGGAAATAAAGGAGAACAGAAGGACAGGGAAATAGATGACCCACCTGAAACTGCACAGTATTGAAACATTAGATAGTACTGAGCCCTGTATTTGCTTTGTGCTTTCTGATTTCTCTTTTCACTGAAAGGTAGCACTTTGTGGCTTTCTGGTATGTCTGGATGGCTAGAGTCACTTTTGGGTGATTGGGCATCCATTGTGGGTTTTTGTTTTTTGTTTTGTTTTGTTTTTCAAGACAGGTTTTCTTTCTCTGTGTAACAGTCCTGGGTGCCCTGGGATTCACTTTGTAGACCAGGCTGGCCTTGAACTCACAGAGATCTGTCTGGCTCTGCCTCTCGAGTGTACCACTACCACACCAGACTTGTTATTTGTCTTTTCTTACTATGTAGCCTTAGCTGGCTGGAACCTGCTATGTAGAACAAACAGGCTGTTCTCAAACCCATAGGTATCCACCTTTCTCTTCGAGTGCTGGAATCAAAGGCATGTACCACGGCCACACCTAGCCAAATAAGAGTTTTGAAACAAGCTCTGTGGTGTTGACACTTAAGATGGACCCAGGATGATGCAATTCCTAGGTGGGCAGACAGACAGAAATAGCAATATAAATTTTCATCCTACCTTTCAAAATTTATTTATTTATTGAGTGACAAGGCTTCACTATGTAGCTCTGGCTGGCCTGGAACTCAAAGAGACCTGTCTGCTGCTTCTGCCTCTGGCGTGCTGGGATTAAGGTGTGTGCAACCATGCCTGGCTAGCAGTATACATTTTATTTAAAAAATAAAAAAGACATTTATTTTACCTTATGTGTATGAATGCTTTCCCTGCATGTATGAATGTGCACATGTGTGCACCTGGTGCTCAAGGAGGTTAGAAGAGGGCATGATACTGGAGTTAGGAGTAGTTGTGAGCCCCTTGTGGGTGCTGAAAACTAAGCCCAGGTCCTCTGCAAGAGCAGCAAGCGTTAACTACTGAGCCATTTAAAGTTAAAACATTTTAAAACTTAGGAGTTTTTTTCTGTAATATTCCATGCAATACTTACAGATGATGATGTAATGCACTATTGTAAATGTGACAGTTTGACATTGCTTGAAGAGGCTGTAGGATACCCTTGGCTCTTTAAAGTCTTCTCAGAACTGTTTCCCTTTGTCAACAACCGTCCATTTTACTTTTTTCAGAGAGACTGTGTTGGTTATTTCCCCATCACAGTTGCTAATCCAGCATTGCTGCCCTACTCACTAGACTGGATTGGATTTAAAAACTCCTTTAGTGGAGTAGGTGGTGGTTTCCCTGGAGCTCTGCTACAGTGAGAATGGAGAGGAAGGGCCCTGGGGTCAGCTGTCCTGCTTGGCCTTTTTTCTTTTTTTGCCCCAGCAAGCTGGCTCTTTTTTTTTTTTTTGCACTTGAATGCTTTTGAGGGCTATGTTTTCAGTGAGTGAAATTAAATAAAAAATGCTTTAAGACAAGTGGGCTTATCAAAGCTGTTTGGTTTTGAAGTTTTTGCAGCTGGGGCTGAAGGCAGTTCTCCCTGGTCTGTTAAGATGAAAGGAAACCTGCTTCCATCCTCAGACTCTGAGGCTAGAGTTGTCAAAGACCTAAAATATTATGGGACATTCTTAAATAATAGGTTCAGGGAATTATATATTTAATATTGTGATACCAAGCTTTACTTTTGAAAATGGAACCTCTTACTTCCTGGGGGAAACTAGAATTAGGTTGTGGGTGTGAAATGGGAGTGGTGAGATTTGTTGCAAATGGAATAATTTATTGGTAATATATTTCCTTTGTGTGTAGCCTATCATGTGGGTGTTGCTTCCAGCTCACATTTACATTAAAAGTGACTTGTCCAAACTGGGCACAATGGTTTATGCAATTTCAGTACTTGGGGAGGCTGAGGCTTCTAGGAGGGATGCCAAGAGTTTGGGGTAAGACAACAGTACATTCCTCAAGTGCCCCCCAACAAATAAAAGAAACAGGTGCAGAGGTTTTCTAGTGAGGAGCTGGAGAGCTAGAACTGGAACTCATGTCCTTTATGAATAGGATAGTTTTTAGACTTCCTATGTAGATATTTGTCATTAGTGACTAAGTTTGCTTGTACTTTTGTGAATGCAGCTGTCATTTAATTAGATGTAGAGGTGATAGAACATGAGCTAGATGGCTCAGTGAGTAGGGGCACTTACTTACCATCAAGATGACCTGAGTACAGTCTTTGAGAGCCACAGGGTTGAAGGAGAGAACTGACTGCTGCAAGTTGTCCTCTGACAGCCAGATACGAATCTTGTCATCGACACCCCCCTCCCCAATATGTTTAACAAAAAAGAAATGGAGAAAATTATCAGATGAGAATCAGGTTACAAATTCACAATTTGACTCAGGCCTAGCTTATGACTCAAAGACAGTCTGTCACTATGAATAGTTGATACTGATATTAATCTCTTCTTCCTCCCTACTTTCTATCTCTTCTATGGGTTTATGCTTTAGTACTGAGCCTTTTATTTTGAATTAGGGTCTTACCTAATAAAATGCTCAGGGAGACCGTGAACTTCTTAGCCATAGACATGTACTAACGTGGCTAACCTGATACTAATTCACATTTCTTTTCTTTTCTTTTTTTTTTTCCCCTTGAGACAGTTTCTCTGTGTAGCTTTGGAACCTGCCGTGGAACTCTGTAGACAAGGATAGCCTGGAACTCACAGAGATCAGTCTGCCTCTCCATTCCAAGTGCTGGGATTAAAGGCGTGAGCCACCACTGCCCTGCTTTAAGGTTTCATTCTTTTGAGTGCCAGGCTTGGTGGCACATACCTCTAATCCCAGTACTTAGAGGACTGAGTTAGGACAATTGGGAATTCTAGACCAGCCTGGGCTACAGAGTAAGACTCTGGTTTGTTTTGTTTTGATTTTTGTTTATTTGAATAGTTTGAGCATGTTAATTATTTTTAGATTTATGTATTTTATTTTATGAGAATAAGTGTTTTGCCTAAATTTATCTGTGTACATCACATGTGTACCTGGTGCCCAAGGAAGTCAGATTTCAGATTCACTGGAGCAGGTGATTATGAATCACCATGTGGGTTCAGGTAACTGAACCCAGGTCTGCTGCAAAAGCAACAAGCACTCTTAGCTGCTGAGCCATCTCTCTGGCTCCTTTGTTTTTAATTGGTTACATTTTTGAGACAGGATCTTAATATTTCTTAGACTGGCCTTAGTCTCCCTATGTAGCCGGTGATGACCTTGAATTTCTGATTTTTCTCTCTCTCTCTCTCTCTCTCTCTCTCTCTCTCTCTCTCTCTCTCTCTTTTTCCTCCCTCCGTCCCTCCCTCCTTTCTTTTCTTTGTTTCTCCCTCCGAGACAGGGTTTCTCTGTGTAGCTTTGCGCCTTTCCTGGAACTGGCTTTGTAGACCAGTCTGGCCTCCCAACTCACAGAGATCTGCCTACCTCTGCCTCCTAAGTGCTGGGATTAAAGGCGTGAGCCACCACCTCCTCGCTGAATTTCTGATTTTTTTCAAGTGAATTGCAGGAGTATATCAGTATGCCTGGTTTTAGGCAGTGCTGGGGATTGAACCTAGGGTTTCATGCATGCTAGGTAAGAACTCTTCGGCTGAGCTACACTCCCAGTTCTTGGGGTGTTTTTTTTGTTTTTTTTTTTTTGGTAGATTTATTTATGTATGTATGAGTGCTCTGTCTGCACGTTCCTCCACTTGCCAGTGGAGGGCATTGGATCCCATTATAGATGGTTGTGAGCCACCATGTAGTTACTGGGAATTGAACTCAGAACCTCTGGAAGAGCAGCCAGAGCTCTTAACCGCTGAGACATCTTCAATCCCCCCCCCCTTTTTTTTTTCCTGGGAGAGTTTCACTTCAAAGCTTAGGCTGGCCTTGTGAACTGACCCAACATTCCAGGCTGTCTTCAAACTTGCTCTAGTCCTGACTGAGTTTCTCCAATTGCTGACATTATAGCTATCATTTATCATACTCAGCTGAGACCCTTTCTGTTAAAAACAAAGACCCCAAGCAACGTCTCATATTATTGAGATATGCTTCTTTGACCGTAGAGTTATGGTAATAAGCTCAGAGAATTATTTGTGAGAGGGTTTAATGTGACTGCCACAGGGAGAGATTGCAGTTGTAAGTGATGCCACTAGGGTGACAGCTGCTTTCTACCAGGGAAAGTTGGAAGGAGAGTGTGAAGAGCAGTTTCATATGGGTTGTGGCCATAAGGGGACACCTTTGTACCCTGTTTTTGTGAGTAGGACATTCAGGTTGTTTTTTGGGGACATTCAGGTTGTTTTTTGTGTGATCTTCCTTCTGGGATTTTGGGGCTAATCCAGATGGGCTGGGGGAGAATATCCAACTGTGATATTGAAACTTTGGGGTTCAGGGTCATTTGCAAAGTAGAGATTTCCTTTCTTTGGAATAGGATGTTGCTGTGGATATATTTTCTACGTGGGTTGTGGGACTGCAGGGGCTTGGTGGGACCTGGAGAGAAGCTCTCTAGCTACAGGATGTCATACATACATGTCTGCCTGCCTTCCTTCCTTCCTTCCTTCCTTCCTTCCTTCCTTCCTTCCTTCCTTCCTTCCTTCCTTCCTTCCTTCCTCCCTCCCTCCCTCCCTCCTCCCTCCCTCCCTCCCTCCCTCCCTCCCTCCCTCTCTTCGTCCATCTGTCCGTCGTCTTTCCATCCCTTCTTTCGGGATTGTAAAAGAAAAATGGTCTCCAACAACGTGGTTTTAGTTACCTTCTAGTTTTCATCTGTCATTACTTATCATCATTACATTCAGTGTGTATGCTAGGATTGTAGTTTATATGTACATTCCTTCCTGTTTCTCAGATCTTGGTTGAATCTGGATCTTGAAGACCATAGGAGGTGATGGCCCTGTATTCCCAGTTTTAGGGAGGCAGAGGCAGGAAGATTGAGAGTTGGAGACCAGCCCAGTATTCATAGCAAATTCCAGGCCATTCTGATTACAAAGTGAAACCTGTAACCCACACAGCCCCCAAGCCCAAACCAGATGTTTCTGTGGTCTGCTCTGGCTGTCCCTGAAGGACCTGCCTGTGCTGCTGGTTCTCAAGTCCAGTAGCTGTTGTGTGTTCCCGCCCTTTTTTTTTTAAATGGATTTTTATGTAGCCCAGTCTAATTTGGAACTTGGTATGCAGTAGAGGTTGGCCTTGAACCTCCCAAGTTCTGGGGTCACAAAGAGGGGCCTATATGCCCTGTTCAGCTTCCTTCCCTCCCTCTCCTACTTCTGCCCCCTCATTCTTGACCTCCTAAATAAGAGAGTCGTCCCCCACTTCTTTCCTTCCTAATGGTTTTCTAATTGGACTGAATTGGGATCCTTCTGCACACTGCAAACTGCCCCCACCCCCAAGTGCTGGGTTTATAGGTATGGGCCACTATACCTTGGTCATTGTCTAATATTTATTGTTACTATTTGTGCCCCCCCCCCACAAGGTTTCTTTGTGTAACAGCCCTGGCTATCCTGGAACTAGCTCTGTAGACCAGGTTGGCCTTGAAGTCACAGAGATCCTCCTGCCTCTGCTTCCTGAGTGCTTTGATTAAAGGCCAGTGCCACTAAAGCCCAGCTAATTGTTGTCTTTTTAGAAAGTTTTTTTTTTTTAAACAACTTTAAAAATTACATTTAGTAGGCCAGACGGCGGTGGCACACGCCTTTAATCCCAGCACTCGTGAGGCAGAGGCAGGCAGATAGATCTCTGTGAGTTTGAGGCCAGCCTGGTCTACAGAGTGAGCTCCAGGAAGGCACCAAAAAGAAAAAAAATTACATTTAGTGTTGAGCACTTGTATATATGGAGTTCAGAGGTTCAGAGGACAACTTTCAGGAGTTAGTTTGCATTTTGTAGATGCTGATGATTGATTGACTTTAGGTTGTTAAACTTAGCTGCAGTTGCTTTTGCTTGCTGAGCCATCTCTCTGGCTCTGAAATGTGAGGTTTTGATGGCAGCCACATAATGGTGTAACAAGATAGACAGAGCACAGTGCAAATACTTGAGTCAAGTTGCAGGTCTGACATGTTCTTCACACACACTTACTTATTTTAGAAATACAAATATTGGAGAAATGCTTTGAGGTACTTTTATACTTCATGTTGGTTCGTTCCTTAGTTAAAAGTTTATGTTACAGAAGACCATGGTGAGACTAAAGATGATTTCTCCTCTTTTTCTTTTCGTTTTTCTTCCTTTTTATAGTATTGGGAATTGAAACCTGGAGCCTTGCATATGCTAGGTAAGCACTCAGTCATTGCATTACAACCCTAGCCCTCTGCTGTTTGTTCCTCTCTCCCCTTCTTACATCTTCCCCTTCCCTCATCTCTTTCTTTTTCCTTTAACACAGAGTCTCACTGTGTAGCACTGACTGGCCTGGAATTTGGTATGTGGACCAGGATTGCCTTGAACTCAAAGTGATCCACCTACTTCTGCCTCCCAGGTGGTAATATCAAAGGCATGCACTACCACACCCTGACTTATACTGTTTTCTATATACTTTTTTGGTAGATGTTTGCTCATGGAGTAAGTTTCTACCTGATACCCCCACTCCTCTTCAAGCTTCATGTATTTCAGCAAGTTACTACATCTTGTATTCTAGTCTGTACATGCCTATAAATGTTTGTTACATGTTTTGTAATATTGTGAGATGAGTGCCAGTATAATTTTGAAGCCAAGAGGATGACTTCTACACCTCAGCTCCTGTTGTTACTTGGAGACGAATTAGAGGATAGCAAGAGCACCTCTAGGCACTATAGGGAATTCCAGACTGGGTTAAAACATGTTAAGGCTGGTGATGTGGCCTAGTGATATAGAATACTTGTGGGGCATATTCAAGATTCTAGATTCAGTTCCCAGTACTGCAAAATACAATAACTAAAGGCAAAAATCCTACTTACTGTAAATCCTAAGGGATTTACTTCTGGTTTTCATATTCATTATTTTTTTTTTTTTAGGTGTACTGTAGTTGTAGAGGAATGGAATTTTTTTGCACGTGGTGCCATATATGTATGTTGATGTTGGCACAGGTGGCAGATGTTCAGTAACTGCTTCTTAAAACCTGGTCTTGGATTTTAGTCTATGTTAATATGGAGCCTACTGTACTGTAACAGGAATGTGTGCTACCATTTGACTTAATGTATCTGTTGTTGATGGACTTGTTTCCAGTGTTTTACTATAATGTAATACACTGTCTATTCATGTATATGTCTAAGGGGTTATCTGTTTTAGTTACATTCCTAGAATTGCTGGGCCAAGGATTATAAATATTTAAAGTTGTGACTTTACAAGATTACTTTGGGACAAGAATCTACTGGCTCATGCTTAATGGCAGACAGCGTATGAGGATTTTTTTTTTTTTTAAATTTAACCTTCCTTTCTGATTGACCTACCTGATCCTCCCCCTCCCTTGAGTGTATGTGCATATATGTGTGCAGGTGTATGCTCCTGTGTGTGTGTATATAGGCCAGAAGGCATCATATACCCTTTGGACCTTGAATTAACAGGTGTTGGCAGGACTTTGGCTTGTTCCTTTGAAGAGCTGGGTTTTGAGCACTGGTATAGTACTTTAAGTGCTCTTAAAAAAGCCTTCCCTAGCCAATTAGGATTTCTTTAAAAATGTTATTTTTTTATTTTATTTTTATTTTAATTCTTTAGTTTGTTTTTGTTTTTTTGAGACAGGGTTTCTCTATGTTACAGTTCTGGCTGTCCTAGGACTCACTTTGTAGACCAGGCTGGCCTTGAACTCAGAAATCTGCCTGCCTTTGCCTCCTGAGTTGCTGGGATTAAAGGCGTGCACCACTACCACCCGGCTTATTATTTATTTATTTATTTATTTATTTATTTATTTATTATTTATTTATTTATTATTTTATTTTAATTTTTTTTGGTTTTTCAAGACAGGGTTTCTCTATGTAGCTTTGCGCCTTTCCTGGAACTCACTTGAGACTAGGCTGGCCTTGAACTCACAGAGATCCGCCTGCCTCTGCCTCCTAAGTGCTGGGATTAAAGGCATGCGCCACCACCGCCCAGCTATTTATTTATTTTTTTCAAGACAGGGTTTCTCTGTGTAGTTTTTGTTCCTGTCCTGGATCAGGCTGTAGATCAGGCTGGCCTCAAACTCACAGGAGATCCTCCTGGCTCTGCCTCCCAAGTGCTGGGATCAAAGGCGTGCGCCGCTGCCGCCCCCTCCCCAACCCTCCCACTCCATCTATTTTTTAATTTTTAAAAGGTGTATGTTTATGAGTGTTTGCCACATGTGTGCAGTTATTCTCCAAAGACAGATGTCAGAACACCTGGAACTAGTTATAGGCAGTTTTGAGATGTCTTATGTGGATGCTGGGAAACAAACTTGGGTCCTTTGCTGAGATATCTTGCCAGACCCAGGATTCTTAAAAAAAGAAAAAGAAAAAGAAAAAAGAATGTGTGTAGTGACAGAGTGTGTAGGCAGAGACAAGCAGAATTTGAGATCAGTCTGGTCTATATAGAGAGAGTTCCAGGACAGTTAGGGCTACATAGAGAGACCCTGTCTTTAAATAAAGAAAAGAATATGTATTCTTTGACAGTTTAATGTATGTGATGTACCCTGATCATATCCAACTTTAAAGACTGTGTCTCTTCTGTGTTCTGCTTGTCTTGAATTTACCTTGAGTCAAAAGCAGTAACATTTTGGTGTTTGAAATATGTGACTAACTGGTAACCTTCCTGAAAGTGAAAGGTTTTGCAAGGTTGGGTGTTGGGTATTTGGATTTCATAGCAGTTTTTCTGTCTTTGTCTAGAAAATGCTGACAAGTTTCTGGTTAAACAGTTGATGTTAATCACATTTATTATGAAATTAGTTTACCACTGTGCAGAATAGTTCTTGAAAAAGAACAAGTGATCATAAAAAGCATTGCATGAGTGTTGATGGGATACCTCTTGAGTTCAGTTAGCTTTACTACCAGTGAACATACTTTGGCTCAAGGTCACATGTAGGCCCAAGGTCACATGAAAGGGAAAAGTGGTTCTTGGACAGTCTTCTCTGAGTTTCCAGAAGTCCAAATGGATTGGGCAGAGAATGGCAGCTTTGTGTTTTGGTAGAGTAAGTACTGGTACTGATGTGGCCTTTATAGCCTGAACATTGGCTGGTGGCTGGCCATGTGGGCAGTGGTAGGAATATGATGCTAGGTAGGGCCTCTTAACTTAGGAACCAACCAATAGTTGGTCAGGTGGAAAGACCTTTTAGGGAGACCTATCCCTAAAGGCTTTTGTTTGTGCTTCTGTAACTGCTGGGTTGGGGAGCCACGCCTAGCTGAGTCAGGAGAGTGTTGCAACCTGCCTGCCCCAACTGGTTGGAGGCAGGTGTGGTGGTTGGATTTGCCTGTCTGGTTCAGTTGCCTTTCCTGATGTGGCCAGGTTTTGGTTTATATTTTTTTTTTCCTGTTGGCATGTGAATTACCTTGTTACATAGCAATCACTTTTCTGTTCTATAAATAGCCTAAAACTAAAGAATCCTATGAAATATTAACATTCTTTTAGTAAGAGTTCTGATTTCTGTCTGTAAGGAGAATGACCATCTTATTGTTAAGGCCATGGCAAGAATTTAGGGATGCTGAAGATAGAGTATTTTGATTTAATTTTTTTGAACATTTTTATTGACAGAAAAAGAGACTTATGAATGTAGGAATATGGGTATGCATAAGTCAAAGCCTGTGTATGGAGGTCAGGGACAACTTGGGAGAGTTCTCTTCTTTCACAGTGTGTCTTCTGGGGATTGACATGAGGCTTGGGGACAGATGTCCTTACTTGCTAAGCCATCTTGCCAGCTCTTTGTTACATATGTTTGTGTGATTAATTGATGTAACTGAGTTGGATTTCTTTTTCTGTTTATTTTTTGTTCTTGAGACAGGGTCTAATCATGTAACTAACTGGCTATCCTGGAATTGGCTGTGTTCACCAGACAGGCCTCAAACTCCCAGATCCATCCACCTGCCTCTGTTTCTTTAGTGCTGGGATTTATTAAAGCCCAGGGTAGGACTCCATGCCCAGCTTTAAAAACAAAAACGAAAAAACAGCAAAAAACTCAAAGTCTCATGTAGCCCTGGCTGCCCTCAGAGTCTCTATGTCATGGAAACTAGCTTTGAATTCTTGGTCCTTCTTCCTCCACCTCCCAAGTGTTGAGATGATGGGTGTGTTGCCGAGCCTGGCTTCTAAATTTTTCTAGATAGAAGTGTTTATTGCTAATAATAATTTTCATGTTTCTGTTGTGAATAATGACTTATTCTAGAATTGAAGGTAAATTCAGTTTTGTGTGGATGATGAATAAATAATTAGCATTGATGTTATAGATGCTGTCTGCCTGGTTCTTTATCAAAATCCTTAGCCTGATTTCAATATTTTATTGTAATAGAGAACAATTTATGTAAAGCTGTGTGCTTTACATTTTCTTTTTTTTTTTTTTTTACATTATTTTAAATATATTTTATTTTACAATACCATTCAGTTCTACATATCAGCCATGGGTTCCCCTATTCTCCCCCTCCCACCCCCTCCCCTTACCCCCAGCCTACCCCCATTCCCACCTCCTCCAGGACAAGTCCTCCCTGAGGACTGAGATCAACCTGGTAGACTCAGTCCAGGCAGGTCCAGTCCCTTCCTCCCAGACTGAGTCAAGTGTCCCTGCATAAGCTCCAGGTTTCAAACAGCCAACTCATGCAATGAGCACAGGACTTGGTCCCACTGCCTAGTTGCCTTTCAAACTGATCAAGCCGCCGGGCGGTGGTGGCACACGCCTTTAATCCCAACACTCGGGAGGCAGAGCCAGGCGGATCTCTGTGAGTTCGAGGCCAGCCTGGGCTACCAAGTGAGTCCCAGGAAAGGCGCAAAGCTACACAGAGAAACCCTGTCTCGAAAAACCAAAAAAAAAAAAAAAAAAAAAAAAAAAAAAAAAAACAAAACAAACAAACAAACAAACAAAAAAAAAAAACAAACTGATCAAGCCATTCAACTGTCTCACCTATTCAGAGGGCCTGATCCAGCTGGGGGCCCCTCAGCCTTTGGTTCATAGTTCATGTGTTTCCATTCATTTGGCTATTTTTTTTCAATAATTGAGTAAAACTGAAATTTATTATAAGCCACAGTCGTCTAGGGACCTCCATGCTATATATATAGCCTCTATGGTTCTATGGGTTGTGGTCTGATTGTTCTTTATTTTATATCTAGAATCCACCTATGAGTGAGTACATACCATGACTGTCTTTCTGGGTTTGGGTTACCTCACTCAGGATGATTTTTTCTAGTTCCATCCATTTGCCTGCAAATTTCATGCTTTCATTGTTTTTCTCTGCTGAGTAGTACTCCATTGTGTATATGTACCACATTATTTTCATCCATTCTTCCGTTGATGGGCATCTAGGTTGTTTCCAGGTTCTGGCTATTACAAATAGTGCTGCTATGAACATAGCTGAGCATGTATCTTTATGGTATGAATCAGCATTCCTTGGGTATATGCCCAAGAGTGGGATGGCTGGGTCTTGAGGTAGTTCGATTCCTAATTTTCTGAGAAAGCTGTGTGCTTTACATTTTCTTTTTGGTTGCTCTAGAAGCCAGTCTACTGTGTTAGTGACTGCTAACTCAGTGCTCGGTTGTCCACTTTTAGAACTGAGCTCTTGGAGTCCACTGCAGCGTCAGGGTTTGAAGGAGTGTGAGGTACTAGTTATCCCTGTTCTGACCCCTGTTTGGCCACAAGAACATCAGAACCTGTTTAATTAGAAAGGTGTGATTTTTTTTTTCCCCCTCTCCTTACCTAAGTGTTATCTATCACCTTTTGTCCTCCAGTTGAATGCTTGTGGCTTTCTTTTTACCTGGGTGTTAGTCTGTCTCTCTAGCTCCAGTGGCCATTCAAGAATTTTGTAGGTTTTCTCTGTTGTGTAAGATCATCTTGCAGAGAAAGCAGTCAGGAGAGTCTGTTGAAAAATGACTTTATGAGTAACATGTTAAAATTCATCCTCAGTTGTGAAATTTTCTACCCCGGGATTGGAAGAGAAGGCAGGGACAACCTTGTACATACACATGTCCACTATCCATTCAAGAAAGAAGAGGGAAAATTAGCAAGAATTGAGTTCATCTGCATGAATTCTTGTTTGAAGGTTAACTTTAAGACATCACCATATGTGTTTTACCCAAAGATTTTATTTTTATTACTATTATTGTGTATGATTTTGTGTGTACGTGTGTGCATGTATGGTGGTCAGGGGACAATTTTGGGGAGTCAGTTCTCTTATCTTGAGATTGAACTCACGTGGTTAAGCACTTTTTACTTGTGCAGCCTTCTTGCCCTTCTTTGAATTTTAAGAATATTTTGAATTTTAGTTAATGTATTTGGGGCCATTATGTATTGCTTGGAAGTTAAAGCTGGTGGCACATGTTACTTTGTGGGGTTTGTGTTTTTTTGTTTTTGTTTTTTCCCCCAGACAGGGTTTCTCTGTGTAGCTCTGTCTGTCCTGGAACTAACTTTGTAGACCAGGCTGGCCTCAAACTCACAGGGGAAGTACACTTCCTTCTGTCTCCTGAGTGCTGGGATTAAAGATGTGTGCCATCACTGCCCGGCTGCATATTTTAATTTGTAGATCAGAATTGTGTTAAATTTATTTAAAAAATAAAAAAAAAGCTCTTGGACTATAGTAATTGTTGGAAGCTATGAAGTAATTTATAAAGAAATTGGACTCAACTTTATTGGTAGAATGTATACTACTAGCAGTAGGTTGTGAAGCACATAACTTCATTCTAATGTTTTCCCCTTGGACTAATGCCTGGAAAGTTGGTGCCCCTTTGGCCCTCGATCCTAGTGTCATTTGTGTATGGAAGGCGGCAGCAGGAAAGAGTGCCAAAACTTCTTTGGATGTGTTGTGTGGGGGTGTTTGTTTTTAGCTGCTGTGTGGCGAATCATAAATGCAGTAGTTTGAAAGAGCATACAGTTGTGTGGGTGAGAGTCTGGGTGCATCCTTACTCTCTAGGCACTCTGCCTAGGTCTGGCCAGGTCACAACCCAGAGGCTTACATGAGGAGTGGGCTACACTGATGCTCCCTCAGGTTGCTGGCATAATTTATCTTCTGGTTGTAGGATTGACATCCCTGTTTTCTTACTGGTTGTTCCTGTGGGTAACTTTTTTTTTTTTTTTTTTTTTTTTTTTTGGTTTTTTTTTTTGGTTTTTTTGAGACAGGGTTTCTCTGTGTAGCTTTGGAGTCTGTCCTGGAACTCTCGCTTTAGACCAGGCTGGCCTCAAATCCACCTGCCTCTGCTGGGATTAAAGGTGTGTACCACCACCGCCTGGCCTCCTTTGATTCTTTATATGCCTTCTGTCCTTGCCACTAGTATGCTTGCAACCTGGCAATTTACTTCTTCCAAGCCTGCAGCAAAATCTTTTGTTCTGTTTGTGAACAGTGAGTCTTAAATCACATAATGCAGTCCTCGGAGTGACATTGCAGCCAATTGGCTGTTCTGTGTAACCTAATCATGGGAGAGACATTGCCTGTGCCTTGTTCTAATGGTCCTGCTGCCTTGCACTTGAAGGAAGTTGGTGAGAGTAGAGGCTTTATGTGGTTGGATTGTTGGAATTGCCCAGTATCTGTTTGTCTTCAGGGAGTCTGCTGGCATAAAACCTTTTTCCCCCTGAACTCATGTTCTGATCTTGAGGGTTTTTCTTTTTCCTTCTGATGCCCACTTGTATGGATGGGAGAGAAGATCACAACAGATGGCTACACATTGGATGGAAAGATCTCCCTGGCTGCACCCTATTATTGCCTTTGTGATGTTTATTCTTATGCTTTACATTCTGAACTGTGCTGTTTGCTTCCTGTGTTTGTGGTGGATAATAAGTGGTGGATGTCACCAGTGAAATCAGGGTCTAGGGCTTGAGGAAATCTAGCCCCGAGGTCTTGTCTTAGTTTAAGGTTTCTGTTGTAAAGAGACACCATGACTACAGCAACTCTTATAGAGGAAAAACATTTAATTGTGATAGCTTACAGTTCAGAAGTTTAGTAGTCCTATCATTGTCATGGTGGGAAGCAAGGCAGCATGCAAGTATACACGGTGCTAAAGAAGTTGCCTAGTGTCTTACATCTTGACTTTTAGGCAACAGGAAGTGGATGTCTCACTGGGCGTGGCTTGGGCATATATGAGACCTCAACACCCACCTCCACAGTGATATGCTTTCTCCAACAAGACTACACCTACTCCAACAAGGTCACAGCTTCTAATAGTGCCACTCCCTTTGGGGACTATTTTCTTTTAAATCACCATAGCTCTTTCCTCCATCCCCCTCTGGAAAGTAGATTGGCTTTCTCTGCAATTAAATACATGATTGTCAGTTTGCTGTGGTCTCTTGAGTCTTCCTGCATACCCCACCCCCCTGTTCTTTCATTTATTACCCCCCCCCCCCAGTATAAGTATATCTGGCTGGCTGGCTATCTACCTATCTCTTCCCCTCCATCCCTCCCTCCTTGACAGGATCTCCTTATGTATCTCAAGCTAGTCTAGAACTCTTGATGCAGAACCAGGTTGACCTCCAAATTTGGCATTCTCATTCCCTTGCCTTGTGCATCTTGAGAGTGTAGGCACATGTCTGACACCCCCTCCCCATCTTAACTGTCCTTGATACTGGTCCAAATGATTACCAAGCTGGTTTTTCTTAAATGTAAGATCTCATTTGATCATTCTCTTTCTTAGTGAAGGCTGTGGTTTTCTAGGCCTTTTTCCTTCTCCTGTTTCTTGGCCAGCACTTACTGACTTCAGGTCTCAACTGTCTGTGAGTCTTCCTGAACTCATGCTTACTTAGCTCTGTTTGCTTGTGACTTCTGGGCCCAGTATTGCCTCACAGTACCCTTTGTCTCCTGGTAATAATTGCTGTTTTGTGTCTTTTACATTAAATAGTCTTTCTCACTTTGATGTTCTGGCTCTCTACTTCCTTTTGAGATAGCTTGTAGCAATGTACCCCTGGTTGGCTTTAAACTCACAGTGTTCCTACTTCTGCCTTTCAAGTGCTGGGAGTACAAGTATGTACTACTATGCTTGGTTCTGCATAATATTCTAGTATCCTCAGACATCAGACAACAGGGCTTACATGCTCTTTGTGAATACCGATAAATATGTCTCCTTGGTAAATATTTAAAGATACGCACAACACAGCTGTTAACTGGACCTGGAATGTCTATTTACAGCATCTATTGTTTCAAGTTTTAGAAGCCTTGTGTCATTGCTGGCTTTATTGTATGAGTCTGAGAGGCTAGCCTTTTCTATAAAAACCAGGTTTACTTAGAAATATTTCAGCATTAAAATGTGGTTTGTGGGAAGTTGACAGAACAGGTGTCCCTATCTGGCAGCCTCAGCAGAGAAACAAATCTTCCTTTTCATGTTTCTTATGTTTGGGGTAGCTTTTCTATTTAACAGGTTCAGGTCCCTTAATTTTGTATTGAGCTTAGAGATACTGTGTTGGTAACTCTCATTTCTGTGCAGAATCAGAAGCAATGGTACAGTCTCATTGAGAGCTTGAAGAAGATGCAAACTGAGCATCCTTGGTTATCTTTTGTTCTTTTGGTTACTTTTCTTAGCTTTTGTGTCCTGGGAGTGTTCATCTGTTAGCATCCATAGATACTTGAACCTCAGAAAAAGGATGGTTGATCTGCTTTTGTATTCAGAATCCAAAATTGTGATATTATTACACTTATGCCCAACCCCAGTTTCTCTACTCTTGAGCACCTTTGTAAGAGGTACTTGAATGACAGGGCTGGAAGCTGACTCAGCTGTTTTTGCCAGCTCCCATGTCACAGAACTTAGTCTTTGTTCAGTATGAGTCATGCTGTGTCCAGGGAGTGGGAGACACTGCTGATCTTTACTGTACACTGATCTTTCTTTGATCTTACATTTGGCAGAAAGTGACTACAGCTTACAAAAAATGATAAAATGAGCATGGAACTTGATCTATAGACCAGGATGGCCTCGAACTACAGAGGTAGTCCTCCCTCTGCCTTCCTAGTGCTGGGATTAAAAGGCATGTGCCACCATCACCTGCCTTCTTTTAGCTCTTAAAAAAAAAAAGCTTTCTTTTATGTGTGAGTGCCTGTATGTATGTGTGTGCAGTCCTTGCATGCCCGGTGTCTACATAAGACACAAGAGGTTGTCAGATCCCCTGGAGCTGGTTACAGGTACAGGTGGTTGTGAGCTGCCTGATATATGGGGTATTGGGAACTGAACTTTGATTTTCTGCAAGGGCAGCAGTGTGGGGTGGAGAGGTGGCTCAGCAGTTAAGAGCATTGGGGGCTCTCTCAAAGGACTAAGGTTTGATTTCCAGCACTCACATGGCAACTTATAACCACCTGTTCCAGGGGATCTGATGCTCTCTTTCACCTTCTGAGGGTACCAGGCACACATGTGGTGCATACATTCAGGCAAAAGACTCATACACATTACAAAAACAGCTGAGCATGGTGGTGTATGACTTTAATGCCAGCATTCAGGAGGCAGAGGCAGGCATGTCTCTGTGAGTTCGAGGCCAGCCTGGTCTACAAAGTGAGTTCTAGGACAGCCAGGGATGGTTCACAGAGAAACCCTGCCTAGAAAAACAAAAACAAAAACAAAACCCCAAAAACAATAACAAAATTAGCAGCAAGTTCTCCTAACCAGTTGTGTGTTACCTCTCTCCCTTAGTGAGGTGTTATATGTGAACTGAGGTACACTTCTGATTTGCATAGTAAATCAAATCCCACCTTCAACCTTTGCACTTTTTGTGAGCAGAAGCTTTTTCTCAGGGCAAGTACTTGGCAAAATCATCTCCTGTTAGGCTCCTTCAGGAAGTGGGTAATTCTTGCTGTCTTGTGAAACTCAGTTCATCTTTTTCAATGTTGAATTCCTTAGCGGCGTGAGATCATTTTATGATATAGGGCCTCCAGTTATCCTGCTTTTAAATTTTGCATGCAGCTGTTCAAAGGAAGTTGTTATAATTTAGAGTTAGATTGAATAGTGCTTTTATGTTGAGAATATGGAAAGGAAGGAGGACATTGGTTTCTGTGCTCTCAAGAGATTTCTTAGAGGTGTGAATATTTTGCTTTTTTTCTTTCCTGAGTCTTCTTAGGTTAGTCTCCTTTTCCACTTCCATTTTGTGTGGACATGTGACATCTGTGGCTATCTGTCCTTAAATGGAGTACTTCATTCTTTTCTTAGACTAACATGTATTTACTTTTAATGCACACAAAATTGCTTTCTTGATTGTGTTTTGATGGACCCAAATGCCCTTCAACCCCCTTTCTACTGGCAGGATCTATAGATAGGATTTTAATGTTAGCTACAAGCTATGATCATGTTTAAGTTAATTTGTGAGAATGGAGGTTACATTTGCTACATTTTGTTTTTCTTTTGAGACAGATTTTTAATGTATCAGAGGTTGACTTCAAACTTGCTATGAACCTGACTGAGGATGGCCTTGTCTCTGTCTCTATCTCCTATAGGCATGTTCCACCATACCCAGATTATGTAGCACTCTGGTTTGGACGGAGTGTTTGTGCGTGTTAGACAAATACTCTTTTTCCTTTTTCTTTTTGATTTTTTTTTTCCCCCCAGACAAGATTTCTCTGTGTAGCCCTGTCTGCCCTGGAACTCCGATCTGTAGACCAGAGATCTGTCTGCCTCTGTCTCCTGAGTGCTGGGATTAAAGTCCTGAACTACCACCTGGCTAGGTGAATACTCCCCACCCCACCCCCTCTCTTTTTGTTGTTTTGAGACAGGTTTTCTTTGTGTAGCTTTGGAGCCTGTCCTGGAACTCTGTAGACCAGGCTGGCCTCAAACTCACAGAGATCAGAGATTCACCTGGCTCTGCCTCCCGAGTGCTGGGATTAAAGGCACATGCCACCACCGCCCGGCGCAAGTACTCTTTTAACAGCTGAGCTACATGCCAACTCTTTACATCTACTTCTTTCTTTCTTTCTTTCTTTCTTTTTTTTTTTTTTTTAAAATGGTACTGTTTTTTTAATTTAAACAAGGACAAGGGACTAGCATTCTCAGAGACAGCAGTGCCCAGCTAGTTCAGACAGTCCCCCTCCTTTGGCTGACCAGGTCCCGATTTCTAGTGATCTTTGCAAGGTCTCTATGATCATCCAATTCTGTCCTGAGAAATTCAAGACATATCTCAAATGTGGAGCATATACGACTGGACAGCTTCACTGGACATCATCATCAAAGATATCTTCAAAATCATTAAAAAAGTCTGCATGAACTGCCTTTTCATCGGCTGCCAAGTCCATCAAGAGGCCAGTGCTCCCTCCAGCCTCATCCAGGTCCTTGTAGGGCCCCATGCCCTCATCCACACTGGCTTCATCTTGGGGCTGCGGCATTGTACTCCACATCTACTTCTTAAAATGTTCCTGAGACAGTTATGGCTACAATGTTCTCGTTCTCGTTCTCTCTCTCTCTCTCTCTCTCTCTCTCTCTCTCTCTCTCTCTCTCTCTCAAGCAGCTACTGGAGTGTTTGGTTTATAAGTGCTAAATGGTAATGTTTTGTGTTTCTAAATCAACTACTAGAGTGATTGAGCTATAAGTGCTCAATGGTAATTAATGTTTAAGTATTCCTTTCTGTTTTGTTGACAATTTTGATGTCTGGTTACTGTTAATTTTTCCCTCATTTTTTCTTCCAGTCCTTCTAGTATTATTGAAGCTATACTTACATATATATTTGGTAAATTTTGGCTTTCTTATAATTCACAATAAAGAGTGAATACAAGCTAGGTATGGTAGCTTTAATCCTAGCACTTGGGAGGCAGAGGTAGGTAGATCTGATCTCTGTGAGTTCAAGATCAGTCTTGTCTTCATGAGTTCCAGCATACCCATGGCTACATAGACCCCATCTCAAAAAACAAACAGAAAAGAATGAATACTATCCCCCCTCCCTGATTTTCCTTTGATCTCTTCACATTTGTCCCCTTTGATCTTGTGGGTTTTTTTTAAAAAAAAAAAATTATTTATTTATTTTTTGTTTTTTTGAGACAGGTTTTGGTGCCTGTCCTGGAACTCACTCTGTAGACCAGGCTGGCCTCGAACTCAAAGAGATCCTCCTGGCTCTGTCTCCCCAGTGCTGGGACCAAAGGCGTGCGCCACCACTGCCCAGCCCTGTCTTTTTTTTTTTTGGTTTTTGTTTTTTGGTCACTAAATACTTGAGTAAAAATTTTATCTCTCAGTTTCAGTCTGTCATGGTAGGGAAGGTATGGCAGAGCAGAGTAGCTTACTTTATGGTGGACAGGAAGTAGAAAATGAGGAAGGAGGAAGAGGGAGCAAGACTCTTTCTGCCTGCTTGTCTGCTCCAGTGGACTGACATTCTACCTTTTCCTTTCTATTCCACTCATACCCCCAGCCTTTGAGATGATGCTGCCCATATCCAGGGTGGGGGTTTCTCCTCTAATTATTTTTTTTCTGGAAACATCCTCATAGACACACCCAGAAGTGCACTCTAATCTAGTTGCTACTTAGTTCAGTCAAATTGACAATTATCAAAATGAACTAAGATATATAAATAAAACTTTATCCTTTATCCTTTCCATTGTAGTTCCTGTCTTTCTTGCATCTCTGGGCCACTTGTGATGAAGAAATTTTGTATTAGGCCATACATTCAATATACAAACATCAATAAAGGCTTGAAAAGCTTGAACAGCTTCCAAGTTTGATCAGTAGTAAAGAAAATGAATATGGACTGGAGGGATAACTCAGTGGCTAGGAGGACTAACTGCTCTTTCAGGGGATCTGGGTTCAGTTCCCAGCAGCCACATGGCTGTTCATAATCATCTATAACTCCACTTTTAGGGGATCCAGCAAAGTCTAATGGCCTCCACATACATGGCAAAATGCGAGTATACATAAAAATAAACAAACTGGGGGCTGGGAGATTGCTCAGCATTTAAGAACACTTGCTGTTCCTCTAGATGATCCTAGTGTGGTTCCCAGCACCCATCTCAGTTGGCTCACAGCTGTCAATCTCCAGCTCTGGTTGTTGGATGTCTCTGGCCTCTTTGGACACCTCACTCAGTGTGTACGTATTCACATGCAGATAACATACACCTGTATGCAATTAAAATATTAAAAACAAATTTAAAAAATGAGGTATGAGTGTTTTGTCTGCATGTATGTCTGTGTACTTCTGTGCTCGATGCCCAGAGAGGCCAGAAGAGGATTCCCTGTGACTGGTATTACCGATGGTTGTTAACTACCATGTGGGTGTTGGGAGTGAAATCAGGATCCTCTGGAAGAGCAGTGAGTGCTCTTAACCACTGAGCCATCTATCCAGCTCATAAAAACAAATCCTTCAAATTAAAAAAAAGTATCAAGTAATAAGACTTGATTCTTTTTAAACATAAAACTAGTGGGCTATTTTGACATTTGTATTTGATAAATTAGTGTGTTTCTGGTTTGATGGAAGTAGTTGCAGTTGCAATTCTGTGAGTTAATAATCTTATCAAATGTCTTGGTTATAATTTTACTCTGTTTCTTCTTGAAATGTAGATGTTTCCAGAAATCTGACATGAGTAAAGCATGATTACAAAGTGGAGGGTATTTAGTTTTTTTTAAAGGTAAGGTCTCATTTTGTAGCACTCTATGGTCTAGAATTCATGTGCAGCTGAAGCTGGCGTGGAATTCACGGTCTTCCTACCTCAGCCTCCTAGGCTTGAGATTAGAAGTTAGTGCCACACCTGGCTCTTGCTGCTTCCTTTTATCCTACTGAATTTATGCCAATGTATTGTGTACTAGTTCTCTTTGCCCCTTCTGTGATTGCCATATTGGTATTTGAAACAGTGAATAATGACTATTGAAGAGTCGTCTTTCCCTGGATGATCTGATGTATTAGGTCTGAGTCATGTGCTCACAGGACATTGAGAAGAGGGATTTTTTTCTTTCAGTGGTGTAGTACTAGCAGAGCAGGTTTTGTCTACAGGTTAGGACAGAGGTCCTTGTGGTTGGAAGTAGGCCTAGGACTTGTGTGAACAGGAGGTGTATCTGAGAAGTTACAGATCTAATATCTTGTTGTTAACAAATGTTTATTGACTTATGTTCTATATCATGTGGCATTTGGTATTGAGATTGGGGAATTCATACCAGTTTGATTCATCATCATTTGTTGATAGACTTTTTAGGGTTTTATGGAAACTCAGACTTTCTATCTCTATCTCTCTGAAATTTCATTACTTTTTCTTAGAATTTTCCCCCATCCCATTTTCAAGATCTCTGAAAAGAACCAGAAGAGTGAGCCGTTTAGGCTTTGCTGCAGCTCTTTAGCTCTGCTCTTGTTGCAGGAAATAAGCACAGATGTGCTAAATGAGCCTGATACCTGCCAGTCAAGTTTTGTTGCCACTGAAATTACAGTTTTGGAGCTGGGGATAAGGCTTAGTAGTGTGGTTGTCTATCATATATGAAACCCTGGGCTTGATCTCCAACATCACATAAACTGGGTGTGTGGTAGTGTGCATCTGTAATACTAGTCCTTGGAAGGTAGAGACAGGAGGATCAGAAGTCCAAGGGCACCCCCATTTGCATATCGAATTTGAGACCAGCATGGGCTACAGGAGAACTTGTCTCAAAGGGGGTCAGGGATTTAATGTAATTTTTACCTGCCAGAAAACCCCAGACAGGGTTTTCTGTACAGTTCTGGCCATCTTGGAAGTTGCTCTGTAGACTAGGCTGACCTCAAACTCACAGAGATCCACCTGTTTTTCTGCCTCCTGGATAAAGGCGCATGCCACCACTCCCGGCTACAAAACACTAGTTTATTAATTTAAAATTTCTTTAATCTGTATGTTGTTTTGCTCACAGGTATATATGTGTGCCACATGTGTGCCACATGTGTGCCTGGTGCCCTTAGAGGCCAGAAGAAGGTGTGGAACTGGAGTTATAAACAGTTGTGAGCTGTCATGCAACTACTGGGAGTTGAAGCCAGGTCCTCTGGAAGAGCAGCCAATGCTCTTAATCATTGAGCCATCTCTGTAGCCTTACAAAATGTTTTTGTTTTCATTTAAGATAAAGATGCAAATTTCTTCTTAGCAGACTCATTCTCTCATACACACACACACACACACACACACACACACACACACACACACACACACACAATTGGTCTTAAGGAATCAAGATTTCAGACCCTTGTCATAATTGGTGAAACTGGAAAGACCTGGATTCACTGAATGTTTGTCCCTAAAACTTTGTGGTAGCTTTGTGCCAGTTGTGACTATGCTTTTCTATTCTTTTCAGAACATGTTCTCACTGTGGAGCACTTGCTAGTCTGGAACTCACTATGTAACCAAGGCTTGCCTTATAGCCGGGCGGTGGTGGCGCACGCCTTTAGTCCCAGCACTCGGGAGGCAGAGGCAGGCGGATCTCTGTGAGTTCGAGGCCAGCCTGGGCTACCAAGTGAGTTCCAGGAAAGGCTCAAAGCTACGCAGAGAAACCCTGTCTCGAAAAAACCAAAAAAAAAAAAAAAAAAAAAAAAAAAAACTTGTGATTTCTCTGCGCCTTCAACGAATCCTACCTTCGTGTGCCACAACTGGTGCTCTTCTTTATCATGTTTAGTTTGGGATACAGTTTCTTCACATTTGTGTTATTTGTCCATTTGATATTCACATTTTGTTATTTAGTGGCCCAAATCTGGTCATCTCCAGGTTTCTACTGTCATCTTGTTTCCACCTATTGGCACACACAGATTCTTTAAAAAAAAAAACCAAAAAAAAAACAACTTTTTGTTGCTCCTGAGATGTGTTTGGTAAGAGGAATAGTGTTCTTCCCCTCTTCGCTGGCTTGTAAACAAAATTGCAGCTGAATAGGAAGCATTTTCACCTTAGAGTTTTGATTTGTATAGAAGAAAGTTATTTTTCCTTAAGTGGAAAGCCATGGATGGGAACATGAAACATAGTACTTATCCTGATGTGTATTAAAGTTAGCTCAAAGTCATTTACAAATAAAAATGTTCTCAGAATTACTAAGTATATTGAGATGGAGTATTTATGATAATTGAGCCAGTGCTGGCTAGTTAGGGAACTTGTAAAATACTGCTTGTGACAAACAGAAGTCTAATTGCCTATGTGCTGAGGCAGCCTTGTTGCAGTGTGCTCCATGAGTGCATTACACATGAGTGAGGAGGAAAGTTAATAGAAAGGTAATAAGGCTCAAATAAAAGCCAAGAGTTTGAAATTGTCTCCTAATGGAAATGGCCATAGCAGTTGGTTCTAGAAGAGGCTTTATTTGCTTTCTTGTTTCACCTTGGCATGGTTGTCAGGTCTTGAACTGGGATTACAAGTGTGCTTCACCATACCTACTTTATTACTTAGAGTCTTGCATTTGAAGATTGTCCAGGTTGTTCAAACTTAGGGTAGATGAGATCATAGGCAGGTTCTATTACTAAGTCTTGAGAGATTTTCTTTTGTTGTTTTTTGATAGTCCTGTAAAGTAAACCTAGGACCTAAGGAATACTAGTTAGTTTTGTTTGTTTGTTTTGTTTTTGTTTTGAGACAGGGTTTCTCTGTGTAGACCAGGCTGGCCTTGAACTCACAGTGATACTCCTGTCTCTGCCTCCCAGTACTGGGATTACAGGTGTGGGCCACCACGCCTGGCCCTAGTTAGGTGTTTTACCACTGAATTATATAGCTCTAGTCCTTGAAAGAGAAGTTTGGAATTGGAAAGAGTGTAAAAGATAAGCTTCTGCTAAAGTTATGTCAGTACATATTTATGAGAACAGTTTAAAAACTTTTTTTGGAGTTATTGAATAAAACAAAAAATTATATTTGCATTTGATATAATTCTTGTGTTAAACTCCTTCCCCCTCCAATCTCACTGCAGATCTGCCTGCCTCTGCCAGGATCAAAGGTATGCACCAATACACCTGATTACTTGTGCGACTTTTTTTTTTTTTTAATTTAGCATAGTTCCTTTATTGAATCTTTGGAAATTTCACATCATGAGCTCTAATTCTGATTACCTCCCAGCCCCTCCATATCCTCTCACCCTTGCTGTGCCCCCCAAAATAAAATAAAATAAAACCATCAAAACAAGCAAACAAACAAAAGAAAAACAAAAAGAATAGCAAATAACCCCCTCAAAACAAAACAGCCAAACAAAAAACCTTTGCTCTCAATCTTTCCCACCTCCCCAATACTTTTCTGGTGGCATTGGGAGGTGCAGTGTGTCACACATTGTACTCTTTTTTTTTCCAGTCAGCTTTACTTGGCAAATGCTCATTGCAGTGAGTCTGGTTGGGCTGGAGAGATGACTCAATAGTTAAAAGGCTAGGCTCACAACCAAAAATACAAGACTTATGTAAGTCTTAAAAAAAAAAAGGATTGCCTGACTGGGCAGTGGTGGTGCATGCTTTTAATCCAAGTTTAATCTTGGTTGAGAGGCAGAGACAGGCGGATCTCCAAGTTTGAGGCAAGCCTGGTCTACAAAGTGAGTTTCAGGAACTTAGATCTGTCTGCCTCTGCCTCCGGAGTGCTGGGATCAAAGGCATGCACCACCATTGCCTGGCTCAAACCCTTTAATATTTCTCAAGTATACTCTGGTGATAAATGTCTTCAGCTTTTGTCTGTTTCAGAATGTGTTTGTTTCTCTTTGCTTTTAAAAAAACTTGGCTTGTTTTTGTGGTGTATGTATAAATATTTCATTGTGAACATGTGTGTATGTGTGGAGGTTAGAGATTTTCCTCTATCATTCTCCTTAGTTTTTGAGACAAGGTCTCTTATTGACGATTACTTGGCTAGCAAGCGTCTGGGATTCTCCTGTTTTTGCTTCTTCAGCCACACCGGGCTTTTTTATAAGGGTGTTGCATTCAGGAATGCATGCCTGTGTGGAAAGCACTTATTACTGATTGAGCCACTTCTCTAGCCCTGCATTTTTTATTTTAAGTTAAAATTTATTTTTTATTATTAGTGTTTGTATATGCATTCAAACGTGGAGATCAGAGGAGTTGATTTTCTACTCCTACCATTTGTGAGTTCTGGGGTTTAGGCTCATATCCCAGCCACTTTTGCCAGCTGAGCTATCCTTCTGCCTTCTTCTCTTTGTGTGTGTGAGAGCGTAGGCTCACATGCTGCTGTGGGACACAAGTGCTGTGCTTTGTGTGGAGATTAAAGGACAACTGTCAATTCTTAGGTTGATTCTTCTAACATGTTAAGACAAATTTCATTATTTATGTGAATGGGCTGGGTGAGCTTCCAGGCTTCTGCTGATAATAGTTCCACCACTCATCTTGAAGTAGGTGTGACAGGATCACAGAAGGGAGCCAACATATCAGAGTTCTGGGCTCAGGGGATCAGTCAGGTCATCAGAGTCAAATGGCACAAAGTTTTACCCACAGAGCCATCTTGCTGGCTCCCTTCTTTCATTTTTGAATGAAAGCTTTTAATGAAAATGTCACATCATGACAGATAATAAATTTAATTCTCTTGGATTAGTCACTTTGCATTTTTCAATTCTATTCTCTTTCTCATGTGGTTAGCATTACTTTTCCTATCTATGATTGCATTGATAAGATTTCCCCTGAACTTCAGTAGTATAGAAAGTTACTCCTCTATAAGATAAACGTTAACATTTTAAAATAGGCCCCTAAACTCCCCTTTCTCTCATCACCTCTCACTTTCATTTTCCTTCTGGGGACTAATCCTAGGGCCCTGCTAGGCAAAGTGCTCTACTATTGACATACATCTTCTGTGTTTTTTCAAGTTTTCATTTTAAGGCAGGGTTTCATCTGTAAGCTGCCTATACTGGCCTTGAGTTTACTGTGGAGTTCCAAAAGGCCTTGAATTTGTAATTATCCTCATCAGTAGTTGAATTATAGGCCTGTGCCGTCAGGTCTGGCTGCTATTCTTTTATTAAAAGAATTTTTATGATCTTTCTCTTTTGTAGACTGCATCTAATAATTTGTATGGGGGCTGGAGAGATGACTCAGTGGTTAAGTGCACTTGTTCTTCTTCGGGAAGACCCCCGTGTTCAGTATCCAGCCTTCTACATTGTGGCTGACAGTGA
The DNA here is from genome assembly GCF_004664715.2 of Peromyscus leucopus. Taxonomy (NCBI): domain Eukaryota; kingdom Metazoa; phylum Chordata; class Mammalia; order Rodentia; family Cricetidae; genus Peromyscus; species Peromyscus leucopus. The sequence goes on along the minus strand of NC_051067.1, from coordinate 125,721,609 downwards.
TCTGGAACTCTAGTTCCAGGGGACCCAACACCTTTTCTGTGCACTACCCACACACGCGCTACACATATGTACATGGATCATAAACACAAAACAAATAAATAGATAAACCTAAAAAAATTTAAAAAATATAGACGGTTTAAATGGTCACAAAGCACAATAAAGCTGTTTGCTGTCCCCTTCTCTTTGTTTTTGTAGTTCTCCCATCTTTAGGTGTTTTACATTTTTCTCTTCTTTTCTTTCTTTCTTTCTTTCTTTCTTTCTTTCTTTCTTTCTTTCTTTCTTTCTTTCTTTCTTTCTTTCTTTCTTTCTCTCTCTCTCTCTCTCTCTCTCTCTCTCTCTCTCTCTCTTTCTTTTTATTGTTGACATTGGGTCTTGAGTATCCCAAGCTGGCCTCAAACTTAGCTATATTGCTGAGGATGACCTTGAACTTTTGGTTTCTCTGTGTAATAGCCCTAGCTGTCCTAGCACTTTCTATGTAGAGCAGGCTGACCTCAAACTCAGAGATCCACCTGCCTCTGCCTTTTGTGGTGAGTGCTGGAATTAAAGTTATGCACTACCGCCAGGCCAGAGTTATTTGTTTAATTAAAAATAACTTCATAAATGCTGATACACTTACCCCAGAATATTTATAAAAGTTTAGGCTTGAAAGGGATAATATAAGTGGCTTTGGATGAGTTTCTTAGGTATTAGGATTTTAAATAGTTAAAAGTGATTTGTTATCATGTATCTCCTCTGTCAAGCAGTGGTCATATGCTTTTAATGCTGGCACTCAGGAGGCAGAGACTGGCAGATCTCTGTGAATTTGAGGCCATCCTGGTCTACAGAGCAAATTCCAGGACAGTTAGGGTGGTTACACAGAGAAACCCTGTCTCAAAAACAAAAACAAAAAACAGCAACAACAAAAAAGTGATTTGTGGCATATCTTGTAGGTAGATGCTGTGATTTCCAGAGTTACCAAGGTAGCTAGCTAGCTGAATTAGGATGGGCCATCTTCTCTGTTTGAGATTCTCAGTCTGGGTATAGAGAATTACTTCATTTATTGTTTGGAGGGGTTTGTGTCATATATTACAAATACATGGGCATTTAAAATCTCAGGATGTTCCTCAGTGAAATGTCTCTCTGTGAAATGTCTCTCATTAGCTTAAAAATAGTCACGTGGCACTTGGCAGTGGTGGCGCACACCTTTAGTCCCAGCACTTGGGAGGCAGAGGCAGGCAGATCTCTGTGACTTCTCGGCTAGCCTGGTCTACAAAGTGAGTTCCAGGACAGCTTGGGCTGTTACACAGAGAAGCCCAGTCTCAAAAAACAAAAACAAACAAAAATCATGTGGCCATACTTGATCAGGGACCCCATAGAGAGTACAAGACAATGAGAATCGGAGCTGTGAACCAGGGGGTTTGCCTTGTGAAGTGTGGTCCTGCCTGTCTACTTCTGAACATGTCAGTCACTTGCCCTCTATTTCAATTTCATGACTAGATAAGCCCATAGGTCTACTACTGAGGATCAGAGGTATATATCAATCTGCAGTGATTGAAATGTAAATGTATTCTAACTGTAGAAGAATGGAATGTGTTTGTATTTATATGGATAATCTGTAAATCTGCATATGAGTGTAATGAATGTGTCTATATGTAAATTTGTGCATGTGTAATAAACTTGTGTATATATAATATACACGGATGAGTTAATGTATCTATGGCTAATACCTGTATTGATAGCATGTGTAATGTAAAATATGTATATCATTTAAAATAATAAAATTTAAGAGAGCTTTGTTTTTACTAGCTCCATTTTTGCTGTGTTTTTGTCATTAGTATGTCCATTTTCTTGGTTTTCCTTTTCATTTTACAATTGCAAAGTTTATGATGATTGGTAACTGCTAATGAGACTTAAATAAGATGGTGATAGAAAAATGAGGGATGCACAGGTGGCACCTTAAGTCTGGGGTATGCAGTTTTGCTGTGTGCTCAATGGAAGCAGAGGCCTCTAGCCGTCTAAGCTGTACTCGTGCCTGCTTCCAAAATTATTTCTTGGCATGTGTAAATCTTTTTTGGGTTTAAATGTTACAAAAATATACATGCATTTACATGCCTGATTTTAATAATGCCCACTTGAAGATTATTTAGAAGGTAGTTTTCTCTTCAGGGTTTATGTAAGATTTCCTCCTTTCTTCTTTTCACCCTTTCAGAGCTTAGGGCCTTGTGCTTACTAGACATCCTACCAATAAGCAACATTCTGAGCCCAGCTTAGGTTAAAAAAAAAATTACACTTTTGAGAGTTTTAATTATGTGTGGTAAGGTCAAGTTAAAAAATAGGTAATGGACTGGGTAGTGGTGGCACGCACCTTTAATCCCAGCACTTGGGAGGGAGAGGCAGGTGGATCTCTGTGAGTTCAAGGCCAGCCTGGTCTACAGAATGAGTTCCAGGATAGCCAGGACTATTACACAGAGAAACCTGTCTCAAAAACAGATAAAAACAAAACAAAGAACAAACAAAAAGATAATGGAGCAGGTCAGAGGATTGAGAGTTTAAAGCTAGTCTGGACTATATTGAGAGATCTTATTAAAAAACAGGGTGGTGGTGGTGCACACCTTTTATCCCAGCACTGGGGAGACAGAGCCAGGTGGATCTCTGTGAGTTTGAGGCTAGCCTGGTCTACAGAGCTAGATCTAGGACAGGCACCAAATCTACACAGAAACTTTGTCTTGAAAAAAACAAACAAACAAAAAGACCCCCCCCTCCAAAAAAAACAGGAGGGGCGGGAAATATGATTGAGACTTGCATTCAAATACTGTAGTTGGTCTGTTTACGATAATTTTTTATGATGATGTCTTGGTATGTTGTATCCCAGGCTGGTCTTCAACCTCCATACTGAAGTAATTCTCATGATTCTGCCCCCTGCCCCCTTACAATTTTTCTATCATTTTTATGTGTATAAGCATTTTACCTGCTTGTATATATGTGTACCGCATATGTGCAATGCCTGTGGTGGTCAGAAGAGGGCAATGGAACCTCTGACACTGGAGTTACAGATAGTTGGGAGATACTATATGAATGCTGGGAATTGAACTCAGGTCCTCATAGAACACCAGGTGCTTTAGCCATTGAGCCATCTCTCCAGCCCAGTGGCACATCTTCTTGATACTGACTCTTTGGCACATGCCACCATGCCTAGTACACCAAGACATTGAATCTACCAACATGACAGGAACTGAAGCAAGTACAAGGGAGCCCTTCTGGCGTACTGGCATGAGTATGGTTTGAATTGTCCTTTTAGTTCAGGTTTAGAAGAAAGTGGCTCACCTCACTCTTGGATTGTATATGCCAGTCTGTTTGTTGGTTTTATTTTTATTTTTTGTATAAATGTTTTTCACTTCCTTAGTAAAAATGTAGCTCATTCAGTTTAGTAAATTCTGTGCTTGTGATTTATAAGGGTGATTGTGACAAAGGTTCTTTTCTCTATTAGTGCACCAGCTAATGCCAGGGAATGTATATTCCTTGAGTTTTTCCTACACCAACTGGCAGGTGTATGAACACTCCTGTTCTAGTTTTCCAGGAAGTAAGGTTTTCAGGAGAGCTTGGAAGTTGGAAGGACATATGCAGAGTGGTGTGGGTTTGTTAAGATTTCTGTCACTGGGCTAGCATCTTGTGGGGAGAGTACTTTGGCTGTATCTGCTCTACACCTGCACAGGCAGTGGTGCTGGGAATAGTGGATTAGCATAGGAGTCTGTTCTTGCTGTGGTATAAGAGTAAGGATCAAGAGTAAGGATCAGCTGTTTATTCTTCCTTCAGTGCTAGAATATGCTTTAAATCCTTCTGAGATCACAAAGATGGTCTGTCCTGGGGAAGGGTATATGAGCGAATTCTCCCTATCTTTGTAGAGCTGAATTGTAGGTCTTGTAAAGTGTGTGTGTGTGTGTGTGTGTGTGTGTGTGTGTGTGTGTGTGTGTAACAGACATAATTTGTATAAGGATTGTGACCATGTGTAAGTAGTGCCATTCCATGATGACTATTCAATGAAGTATTCAAATATATGAGCCTATGGGGGCCATTCCCCAGCCAGGGTTTCTCTGTGTAACAGCTCTGGCTGTCCTGGAACTCATTATCTAGACCAGGCTGGCCTCAAACTCAACAGAGATCTGCCTGCTTCTGCCTCCTGAGTGTTAAGATTAAAGGTGTGTGCCACCACTGCCCAGCATATGGGGGCCATTCTTACTTAAACTGCTACACCTTAGCCAATTTAGAAGTTGCCATGTAGATCAGATTGGTTTACAGAAATCCACTTGCCTTTGCTTCCTGAGTGCTGAGATGAAAGTTGTACAGCACCATGCTTGGGTGAGTTGTTATGTTATGTCTTGTGAACAGTGTTAATGTTCTCATTCCTGTGTTTGGCTGGATTTAGTCATTGTCATTCATGCTAGCATTGATTCAGTTGAATTATGTTATTGGAACTGAATTGATGTCAATTGATGTTAGAAAATGCTTGGAAGGATTCCTTTTTGATTTGGCCTTGAAGCAGATATTTCTTGTGTGAGCAAAAAACTGAACAGAAACCACATGACATGTATTTCATTTGAGACAAGTATTTTATTAACTGAGCTACACCCCAAGCCTGGTTGTTTCTTTCTGTAGTGGTTAGTTGTCTGAGGTCAGGCCCCTAACGCACTTCCTGAAACAGATTTCATAGCTCATTTCTCTTTGTTAGAGATTCCAGAGGCAGCCCTGCTTACTGACCATCCCTAAAATGGTTCAGGATAACTGTACATTCCTTGCTGTTGGAGAAGAAATAGTGGGAAAATGTGGCAATCGATGAGCTTCTGAATGGGTTTGCTAAAGTCCAGGGGAGGCCAAGGTACAAGCCTCATTGGTTACCAAGCTGCTAATAATACAGACAACTAACCTTATCATTTATCCTTTCCTCTAAATAATTTAAATGGCACCTTATAGAACCCAAAGGAAGAATGTAGGTTGTTCTTCTCTTTTCTCAGAAAAGAAATATGGATGAACAGCCACTTACAGTGTGTTGTCAGTTTGTTGAAAGTATTCATTCACCAGCCTATAGTGTAAACATGGAAGCTTGCTTACTTCAGGGATAAAATCTTTTTGTTCATTGCTTTTTTTTGGTTTTTGTTTGTTTTCGAGACAGTTTCTCTGGTAGTTTTGGTGCCTGTCTTGACTCTTGCTCTGCAGACCAGGCTGGCCTCGAACTCAAAAGAGATCCGCCTGGCTCTGCCTCTCGAGTGCTGCGATTAAAGGCGTGCGCCATTACCACCCTGCTGTTCATTTCTTTTTTTATGTGGAAGCTTTTAATATAGAATTTTATTTATTCTGCGTGTAATGGAAAAATTACAGATCAGCACTTAACTGTTTGGGTATTGTTGCCATTTTGTATAGAAGCACAAGAATTAATATAGCCATATTCCCTGGCAAAAGAACTGAGTTCTTACCAACTCTTGTCTAGCCATGGTGAGTTTGAGTACCCTACAATCCACGTGCTTGATCCTTATCTTGGGTGACTCTGACCAGATGTGATGCCTTGTTTTTACATATTTCTCTTCTATGGCAACTTAAGGAAGGAAGAGTCTATTTTGGTTGATGGTTTACTATAGCTTGTAATGTAGCACATTTAGGTCCACAGTTAGGGAGCAGAGAGGAATGAGTGCTGATTTTCAGTTTGCTTTCTTTTGTTCATTCAGGGCCCAGATGCATAGTGTATGCTGCTTCCCATATTCAGGGTGGGTCTTCTCTTAGTTAAATCTTTCTTGAAATACGCTAAGTGTTTCCATGGTATTCTAAATCTAGTCATGATGACAGTGAAAATTAAACACTACAAGACCCCCCCACCCCCACCCCCCACCCCTGAGTGCTAGGAATTGAACTCAGGGTCTTTGAATGTGATAGGCAAGCACAATAAATATAGTCTGGGACCAGCTTCTGATATTACTGCGTAGCTGTTTGGTTTTTGCTCCACCCCTCCCATGCTTTTTAATATACCTTGTTATCATAGACTTTTTGCCTTTTACACATTTAATTATCTATTTGTGTATTTTATCTGAAAAAAGTATTCCTAATGCGTTCATTGCCTGTAAATCTTGGCTGAAAGGGCTGAACAAGTCTGGTTAATTTTTTTTAATTAATTTATTTATTTTGTATATGATGTGCCTGTGTGTCAGAAGAGGGCACCAGATCTCACTATTGATGGTTGTGAGCCACTATGTGGTTGCTGGGAATTGAACTCAGGACCTCTGGAAGAGCAACCAGTGCTCTTAACCTTTGAGCCATCTCTGCAGCCCAAGTCTGGTTAAATTTTAAAGGATTGCTTAAAGAACTTTCCATGTGCCGGGCAGTGATGGTGAGTGCTTTTAATCCCAGCACTCGGGAGGCACAGGCAGGTGGATCTCTGAGTTTGAAGCCAGCCTTGTCTACAGAGTGAGTTCTAGGAAAGCTAGGGCGGTTACACAGAGAAGCCTTCTCTTGAAAAATGAAACAAAAAAATTTTTTTCCATGTACGACAGACAGGCAGCTGTGAAGTGGTATTTATGCCTATGTGGTGGAGGTAATAGTTGTTCTGGGGACCAGAGATCCTTTGCCTGGGTACTCTGGAGATTGATTGGAGAGCACTGGGTACTCTGGAACATCTGTATCTCTTCGTATTGATTGTGAACAAGTTTAATTTTGAGATATTTCCCATTAAAGTTTCTTCCTGTTTAGGGGAAACACTTGTACTTACATTTGTAATGGAGGAGGCAGAAGCAGTATTATAGTGAAACATTTATTCTTAGCTGCACGACTAGGAGAGGAATGGTTAGTTCTGCACTTGCTGTAAGGGTTAGAATTGCAGGATCTGAGTACAGGGTTGGAGGAGGGAGCAAGGTGCAGACTTCCTTTCTGCCAAGGAAGCCCCAGAGCCTTACTGTGATAGTTTCTAATCCTCTGGAATTTCCAGTGGGTGGATGGTGGGCAGAAGAGGGTTAAACTAATATCTAACCTTTATGGGACAAGGTTTCCTTTATGAGCCTCTTACAACTTCTTTTATTTTTTAAATTAGTTTTTGTTTGTAAGTATTTTGCTTTCGTGTATGTGTGTATCACATATGTGCCTGGTGCCCTTCGGGGGCCAGAAGGGGATGTCAGATTCCCTGAAACTGGAGTTAAGAGATGTCTGTAACCTCTTATGTGGGTCCTGAAAATTGAACCCAGGTCCTGTGGAGGAGCAGGGAGTGCTCTTAACGACCTCTCCAGCCCCTCTTCCACTTGTTTTGGAATGTGTAAAATAATTTCTGCACTACAGAGTCTAGTTTGTGAAAAATAATTTGTTTTGGCTTAAAACTTAAAAGTATTGAAGACACTGACAGACAAAAGCTATGTCTGGAGAAAACTGGTTACAGAAACATTTTTTTCAGGATCAGGTTTGGGAAGAAATTGTGAAAGGATCTCCTGTCAGTCATGACCTTTTTTTTTTTTTTTTTTTGGTTTTTCGAGACAGGGTTTCTCTGTGTAGCTTTGCTCCTTTCCTGGAACTCACTTGGTAGCCCAGGCTGGCCTCGAACTCACAGAGATCCCGCCTGGCTCTGCCTCCCGAGTGCTGGGATTAAAGGCGTGCGCCACCACTGTCCGGCTACTTTTTTTTTTTTTAAACAAAATTAAATATTGTATGCTCTTTTATTGTATGCCACAGCCAATGTGTATAAATAGTTGAAACCTTGTGAACCAGAAATCCATGAAAATTCAGAGGTAGATGTTAAGGACTGACAAGGTGGTTGCATATTATGGCAGATGTTATAGGAAGCTTTGTACAGTCTTCACATTTAGTGCTCTTGAATATTCACTGGTTCATGAAAGTGGTTTAAAAAACCTCTGAAAGATATACTGCAAAAAGGAGTATGAAAAGATTTGTGCCTGAAGACACGCACCCCCAACCTCCAGTCAGAAAAGGGTCAACTTGAGCATTTTGTAGAGAATATTTCAAGCCTGCAGTTGCCTGGGAACTTTCTCAGGGTTGAGCCTTGCTGATTCTGGAGCTGTTAAGTCACTGCCTTCTTCATCCAGCTGTAGCTTTTTGGAGGTAATAAGGGTATGTTAGAAACACTGTAGACTTTTCTGCCCCTCCTTCATAACCAAAGACTTTTTAGTTATGTTTCTAGACCTCAGAATATGGCTAGACTTTTGGAACTGAATCCTTGATGAGAAAATATAGACATTAATGGGGATCTTTTTCAAGGCTCCAACATCTTTGGATTTCTCCCTTGCCCGACTCTAAAGAGACATTGGAAACTTGCCATGCTGCTGCCTCTGATCATTTATTTAGCAGCCTCTGTTCTTTCACAGTTCATATGCTGTTTATACCGTCAGTTGTATTTCCTGTAATGTTAGACCTGCCTAACCCTTCTTATATTGGTGATCCACATTTATTATATTTGTGTTCATTCCATGGCACTCATGTGGAAGTTAAGAGGATACTTTTAGAGTCCTTCACCTTTCTACCTTGTTTGAAATAGGTTTATTTAATTTTCTTAGAATCAGGTTTGTATATTTGAAATACTTTTAATGATATTGCATTAATTATTGGGCGGTAGAATATATTCTGCTATTTTATTTTCAAGAATTTTTTTTTTTTTTTTTTGGAAGTGGGGGAGTGGTTCAAGACAGGGTTTTGTCTGTGTAACAACACTGGCTGTCCTGGAACTGGCTTTGTAGACCAGGTTGACCTTGAACACATATCCAGCAGTTTCTTCCTCGTGAGTGCTGGGACTAACGGCGTGCACTACCACACCTGGCTGTTTTTTTGTTTTTTGTTTTTGTTTTTTTGGTGGGGGGAGTGGTAGTGGTGGTGGTCTTAAAAACAAGTATGTGTGAATTAGGTGTGGTGACTCATGTCTAGTACTTTGGAGACTGAGGAGTATAAGTTTGAGGCTAGCTCCTGTTTCCAAGGTGGTGTGTGTGTGTGTGTGTGTGTGTGTGTGTGTGTGTGTACATGTATGTATGAGAGCCCTGTAATATTGAGAATTTTTTTCTGTAGCTCCTTCAGAACAAAATGAAAATAATTACAAGTATCTTAGAACTTTACTACAGAGAATTATAGCACAGAAAACTGTTTTGTTTCTTTTTTTTTAAAAGTGCCCCCCCCGCCCGTTTTTGTTTTTCCAGACAGGGTTTCTCTGTATAACACTCCTGGCTGTCTTGGAACTTGCTTTCTAGACCAGGATCTCGAACTCACCGAGATCTGCCTGCCTCTGCCTCCCAAGTGCTGGGATTAAAGGTGTGCACCACCACCTCCCGGCTCTTTCCATTTTTTAACACAGGCATGCAGGCACACACAGACCCTTCATGGGTACTGTCTGGGTTTTCTTTTGCTCTGATAAGGTTGGAAGAAGGTGAGTTACCGTTTTCTGTATGTCTGCTGTGTGGGTCCAGAATAGCTTCTATAAGCTAACTAGGACTCAGACCGCAGATTGCTGGAGTTGGACTTCTGTGGCTTTACTTTTTCCAAATAATTGTATGACAGTATTTTTTTTTTTAAGATTTATTTATTTATTATGTATACAGAAGAGGGCGCCAGATCTCATTACAGATGGTTGTGAGCCACCATGTGGTTGCTGGGAATTGAACTCAGGACCTTTGGAAGAGCAGTCGGTGCTCTTAACCTCTGAGCCATCTCTCCAGCCCGACAGTATTTTTTTTTTTTAAAGTTGTACTGTTACTTGTTTCTGGCACAGTGGTAACTTTTTCACTTCATACTAATATATTTATAAGATGTTTATTGTTTAATAACAGCACAGTGGATTTCTTTGGAGGAAGCCCGTTGATATGACTCATCCCATTGTCTTCTTAACTTCCGGATACACCAGGGAGACAGGATGTGGGGTGATTATGGGTTCTGTGTTTTAGACATAACCCTAAAATGTCATACTCTGCTGTGTTTCTTTGTTTGTCTTGAGTAAGTCATAGACTGTGGAGTTAAACAGTAGACTGTGGCCTGGTCCCCAAGATATGGTCACTCTTGAAGTTTGTATAGTGGTGGTGAAGCTGTTCATCCTGTAGTGTGTCTTGGTCTGGACCCTATCAGTCTCACCTGTGTTGAGTTCAACTTTTAGCTGGAATTATGCATGGCAATTTGGAATTCTCAATGATTTTGAGACTTGTAGAGATCAGTCTAGAACAGCTTTAGTGTTGTGTGCAAATTCTGTTCCTTGCTTGTGTGGTTTTGCTCAGTCTTGTGACTGAGGTTCAAGGTCTCTGCGGCAGTGTATTTCAGATGGCCTTCTCACTCTCATCATTTGCTCACTTGCTTATGTGGATTCTAGCAATTGGGGGGCTGAATGAACATCATGAGTTTGAGGCCAGTGTGGGCTACATCATGAAACTGCCCAGAAAACAAAACTGGAATACTCCAAACCAAAACTGTGTCTCCCACCAAAACTTTTCTGTTTATTAACAATGATGTAACTTATTAGAACTTTCATGGTGTTAGGAGGAAAAGAAGAACTTTATTATGATTGTACATATATAAATACCTTTAAAGCACCACTACCACCACCTCAAAGTTGATAGGTAGCCTAGGCTAACCCAGAACTTTTAGTCCTCCTGCCTCTTCCTCCTGAGTGTTCAAATGACAGGTATATGACATTGTGCCTTGCTTATACTTGTTTTTTTTTAAAAGATTACTTATTTATTATGTACACAGTGTTCTGTTTGTATGTATGTCTGCACACCAGAAGAGGGCATCAGATCTCATAGATGGTTGTGTGTTGCTGGAGGGCTTCTCTCCAGGTTCCACCAAACCCCGCAGTCCCACAATCCAGGTATAAAATAATCACTCAGACGCTTATAATACTTATAAACTGTATGGCCGTGGCAGGCTTCTTGCTAACTGTTCTTATATCTTAAATTAACCCATTTCTATAAATCTATACCTTGTCACGTGGCTGGTGGCTTACCGGCGTCTTTACATGTTGCTTGTCCTGGTGGTGGCTGCCGTGTCTCTCCTCCTTAGCCTTCCGCTTCCCAGAATTCTCCTCTCTCCTTGTCCCACCTACTTCCTGCCTGGCCACTGGCCAATCAGTGTTTTATTTATTGACCAATCAGAGCAATTTGACATGCAGACCATCTCACAGCAGTTGTGAGCCACCATGTGGTTGCTGGGAATTGAACTCGGGACCTCTGGAAGAGCAGTCATTGCTCTTAAGCTCTGAGCCATCTCTTCAGCCCTATACTTGATTTTTCAACACCATGTATCATACACTGTAACAATCATAATTTTCTATTGTGCTAATTACCTTTGAGATAAATAGGAAGAATTGTTTGACTTTGCTTTCTGGAATGAGCAACCTCTGACACATTGCTCTTATCCTGTACTGAGCAGATCTGCTATGTCTTCCTCTGTGGTGGACTATAACCCTCTTAAAGCTGTGAACCAAAGTAAATCTTTAATTCCTAAGGGAGGAGAGTGCAGGAAGCAGTTAACTTTGATAACTAGTGACTGGATCCTTTATTTAGAAGAGGTTATCTAGGTTCTCTGCACAGTCGTTGAGATTGTGGATCATAAGCCATCATGCCCTAAAATTTTTCCCATGCCTTGTGATGGTGGTGCTTGACTTTAATCCCAACACTCAAGAGGCAGAGGCAGGCAGATTACTGTGAGTTTGAGGCCAGCCTGGTCTACAGAAGTGAGACCCTACCCTATATCTGCTTCTCATCCCTTCAGCCCCCCCCCCAAAAAAAAAAAAGAAGAAAGAAAGGAAATTTTCTTCTCAAATCAAGATAATAAGATGGCTTCTTAGGCATTTGTGGAGTTTGGTGTGTGTGTGTGTGTGTGTGTGTGTGTGTGTGTGTGTGTGTGTGTGTGTGTATTGTAAACCATTTACATTTAAACTTTTAATAATCTATCAGATTAAACACACACACACACACACACACACACACACACACACACACACACACTCACCCTCTGTCAGGAAAGTCACATAAAGGTAGAAATTTGTAACTGAAGCTTTTTTGTGTTCCACCTGGCCTGTGGTCAGGACAAATCTCTCTCACCAGCCAATCCTGCAGCCACTTGGACCCAAGTAAACACAGAGAGGCTTATATTAATTAAGACTGTTCAGCCATTAGCTCAGACTAACTATTGACTAGCTCTTACACTTAAATTAACCCATAATTCTTATTTATGTTTAACCATGTGGCTTGGTACCTTTTCTCAGTTCTGTCTTTACATCTTGCTTCCTCTGTGTCTGGCTGGCGACTCCTGACTCAGCCTTCCTGTTCCCAGAATTCTCTTCTCTGCTTGTCCCATCTATACTTCCTGCCTGGCTCCTGGCCAGTCAGCACTTGACTTATTAGCCAATCAGAGCAATACATTCACAGCATACAGAGCAATAGCCACAGCAGAAATTCATTCTTTTTTGTTTGATTTTTATTGAGACAAGGTTTCTCTGTGTAGCCCTGGCTGTCCTGGAATTCAGAGATCTGCCTGCCTTTGCCTCCCTAGTGTTGAGACTAAAGGCATGCACTGCCAAACCTGGCTCTTAGAAATTAATTCTTATATTCCTTGCAGTACTGGGGTTGGTGTTTGAGTTTGGCCTCACATACTTTACTTACACTCCTTAGCATAGAAAAATAAACCTTCAGTTTTTCAATATGGCCAATCTTTTGGATTCTGCATAGTCCTTGGGCCAAGTGCATAAAAGCCTTATTTGTGGGATGTGGTTCAGCAGGAAATAGAGCTGGTATTTAAGGCCCGGCTATACTCTATAGGTGAGAAGTGCCAATTCTTTTCTACTCCATAATCCATCCATCTCCTTTCAAAGCCTTGGCTCAGTGACCAACAAAGGTTAGGTCAAAGATTCTAGGTATCTTCTGCTTTCCCTGGAGGCCCAGAGGTAGCCTCCTCATCCTCAAATATCTGTATGTACTGCTTGATCTAGCCAATCTTCTGTAAATGTTGATTCCTGTGGTGGGGTGACATATTGCATATGCAAGGCATGTGTGGAGAGAAAAAGCCTTTTCTCAAATTTTAAAAAAATTCCTAGATTTTTAAAAATTATTATTATTATTTTGTAATTGCTCATTGTTTGTCTATGTAGGCACCATTTGTCTTAACTTTATTTATTTAGTATAGTGTTGTGTGCTTGCTGGCCTACTTCAAGTCCCTTCCACATGTGTGTTAAGCTTACTCTATGTCCCAGTAGTTGGTTAGCCTGTCTGTCTTTGGACACTGTCATTTATCTGATTTTAGTAGATGTGTTGATTGTCACTGGTATATAGAAATACAATGGACTTATATGTCTTTATGTTTGTATCTTGGGAACTTTTCTACCTATAAGAGTACTAGGAATGCCAGAGGTTCCACAGACTTTAGTACCCAACATTGATCTGTATGGAAATGGAACACATCACAATGTGAAGGTGTACTGATGGTGTAGTCACTACAGGAAGCTGGGATTCATGATGACATTTGAGCAATATAAAACCGAAGGTACAGAGATGAGGCACCAAAGGAGCAGTACACTGCAGCCTCATTGCTAGGAAAGTTAATCAGAGGAGAGACTACTAAGAGGGCATCTTGCTTGGCTGCTCCTTTGGATCCAGGTTAATAAAGGTATTACCATTGGGAATCTTGGGAAAGAGGTTAGATTTGGATTGCAAGATTTGGGGGAAACTTGTCTTACAGGCAAGGGAGGAAGGAGGAGGTGAGGGGAGAGAAAATACTCAAAGTGAAATGAGAGGAGGGAGTTGGTAGCTTGTTCTACTGCTTAGGAACATGAGAGTGAAGAAGATGGGCATGGAATATTTCTTCTATTGTATAGATCAAAAGGTGCAGTCTTTGGTGGATGGATTCTCTCATTCGCCATCATAGGATTTGTATCATCTTTGTTACTTGGAGGAGAGATACTTTCTGTCACTGCTAGATGGGTTTTATTTTCATTTTAGTTCAATGATGAAAAGACATATCCTGTTTTTCTTTCCTTTTTTTCCCTTTCTCTTCCTCTTTCCTTCACTGGTTTTGTTACGTTGCTCAAGTTGGCCTTTTTACTTCAAGGCCCAGTGATCTTACCTCAGCCTCCTGAGTGCTGGGACTAGAGTATACCACTGTGCTTGCTGCTTTGTTTTCAGTTTTGGGAATATCCTAAAAACAAAACCGAACAAACAAAAAAACACCTTAGTTTAAATTCCTCTTTTGAAAATTACAGCGTACAACTTGGTGAGTGTGAATAGTGTTCATTTTATTGGATGTCTTTTTGTTTGTTTTTGAGACAATGTCCAACTTTGTAGCCCAGGCTGGAAACTTAAGGTGTAGCCCAGGTCGGCCTTGAATTTGTGGCAATTGTCCTGCCTCAACCTCTTGAGTGTTAGGTTTGCAGTTGTGAAACATGTCTGGTTTGATTGCCCCAACCACTCTCCGAGCTCCCTCCCTCCCTCATTTTAGCATTTGTTCCTGTTTGCAGAGGCCAGAGGACAATCCCAAATATTTTTCTTTAGGTGCTGTGTATTCCCCTTCCTCAAGACAAAGTCTCTCAGACCTGGAGCTTGCTGGTTAGGCTGGATGAGCAGTAATTCCCAGGAATTTGCTTCTACCTCCTCAGCAGGATATTAAAAGTGTGCACTATCATGCCTGACTTCTATTGTTTTTTACACTTTTAATATTTTATGTGTATGTTTTGCCTGCATGTATGTCTCTGTACTCCTTGCATGCTTTGTGCCCAAGGAGGCCAAAAGAGGGCATCAGATCCCCCAGAACTGGAGTTACAGACAATTGTGAGCTGCCAAGTTGGTGCTGGGAATAGAACCTGGGAACCCTTGGAATAGTAGCCAGTGCTCTTAACTACTGAGCCATCTCTTCAGCGAGCCCCTATGCCTGGCTTAGGTTCTGGGGATCAACTCAGGTCCTCATGCTTGCAAAACAAACACTTTACTTATTGAGCCTTGTTCCTGGCCTCATGCCTTCTTTCTTGATGTCACTCTTCAGTAACTTTCCAAGACAGGGTTTCTCTGTGTAACAGTCCTGGCTGTGCTGGAACTCACTTTGACCAGGCTGCCTCCAACTTACAGAGATCCTCCTGCCTCTGCCTCCTGAGTGCTAGGATTAAAGGTGTGTAACACCACTGCCTGGCAGGTTGTTTTATATTTATGAATTGTGGCCACTTTAGGTTTAGATGTGAAAATACCCTCTCTCTACCTGTACCTGCCCACCTTTCCCCACCTATAATTTATAAATGCATATTAAATCCAGCATTTGTTCATTAGCCTTAAGAGATTAGATGGGTCTATTTAATAGCAAAGCATGATTTTCTTTAAAAAGAGTACCATTGTTTAACTTTTAAAGTTTTTCCAACTGACAATTATCTGTTTTTTAATTCTCATTCACAGATAGTCATTATAATTTTATTAAGATAAAACATGTAGTGATAATTTTAGGTTGCTGTAGCCCATTACCACCTGCTTAGTTGTTAGTGTTATAGTGTTGGAATTGTTCTATGTCTCTGTCTCTGTCTCTGTCTCTCTCTCTCTCTCTCTCTGTGTGTGTGTGTGTGTGTGTGTGTGTGTGTTTAGATAAGGGTCTTTCTATGGCTTCCCTGGAGCTGGATGTGCAGGCCAGGCTGGCCTCCAACTCAGAGATCCACCCACTTTGCTCCTAAGCGCTGTGATAAAAGGCGTGCACCCACTATGACCAGCCTTGTTGTGATATTTTTTAAAAAAATTAATGTATGTTATTTTTACAATGTGTGTTTCATTGTGACATTTTTCACGATGTATACAAATGTGCTTGGATCTCCTTCACTCTCTTCTTCCACCCTCTTGTCTTTTCTCTCTGACCCTTCCTCTGGTTGAGTATTAGGATCTTGATATATAATGTAAGCTGGTGTTGCATTCTGGATATTCCTTCCTGCCCCAGTTCTCCCAGTTGTTGGGATTTATAGGGTGTGCCACGATGGCATTGTTCTCCCATTTGTGTACATATTCTATCTTAATGTAAAGTACTCTTCTCATTGTAGGCTTGAAATTTGAAAAACAGAATATATTCCTTGTTAGTCTGGTGACTTATTTTGTAGGCAAGGCTGATGTATAGATGAGAGAGGTGTGTCAGAAGTGGTAGATTCACTTCTTAGCAGTGTGAGGAATAAGTTGAATTGGGTGTGTGATTGGAGGTGGGGATAACTAAATTATGATAATGTAGATGAATAAGTACTGATATATACTGTGAGTTAGAAATTAGGATAGTGGCAGTAGAAGTAAGAAGGACCCCCCCCCCCAATTTTGGAATTGAAATTGACAGGATTTACAAGCTTACTTTTGATGCTAAGAAGCAACAGTTGTTTTCTGGCTTGTAGGATTGAAAAGACAGGGGCTTCTAATGCAGGACAGAAAGTTCAGGAAAAACAGTTAAGTTGGATAGACTAATATGCACTTTATGAGTGTTGTGTACATGAGGAGGGCGAGTTGAGTGGAATGATTGACAATGTCTCTAGTTGGACATTAACATGGTTAGTTCAGGAGGGAGTTTAGAGTTGCAGACTAGGAATTAAATAGCTTGGTTAAAGATACATTAGGTTGATGAGATTACTAAGCAGAATGATGGTGGTGGGAAAAAAGCAAGTGGGGGAAGGTCATGTAGGAGATGAGATGAAGCAGAAATACCAAAGGAAGCTGTGTTAGATTTAAGAGAAGCCTGCTTAAAAGGGATTGGTTATAGAGTAATTGTTTTGTGAGTTCAAGTCATTTTTGTATCTGTTTTGCTCCTGGTTTAAGGAGTGGGGATGGTGAATTAAGACTACCCTGGATTTTTTTGAAGTATGAATTCTCTCTTTAGTTCATTGAATTGTGTTGCTATTTTGGATTAGTTGAAGGCTTTGTCAGTTGTAGCCCTAAATGCTCTCCAAGAATGACAGCATATGGATGGAAGGTGGCATGCATGACCATTGTGTAGATCCATGTTCCAAAGCTGAGCCTGATTTGAATGTTAGGCCTGTTACTCAGCCACTTAAAACTTGATTTCTCACAAGAGGAAGATGATACTGTTTCTCTGCAGGGTCCTGGTTAGGATGTAGTGAGACTTTGTGGTAAACGTTTGGTGTCAGCTGTATGAAGATCTGCCACTCACCATCTCTCCCTTGAGTCTTTCTGGTACCAGAGTGCACCATACTGTTGAGTGTGAGTCAGTAAGCAAGCCCATTTGAAACAAGCATAATGAATGTAGATGTGTGTTATGCATTGGGGCCATCCTGCCTTTATTCATCTTTTTTATTTAACTTTTGCTACTCCAGAGTAGCGAAATCTACTTTGCTACTAAAAACAAGTCTCTTTAAAGGTGTGTGTGTGTGTGTGTGTGTGTGTGTGTGTGTGTGTGTGTGAGAGAGAGAGAGAGAGAGAGAGAGAGAGAGAGAGAGAGAGAGAGAGAGAGAGAGAAAACCTGCCTGCCTGCTTGCCTATGTGTGGGTATGTGCACATGTGTGGGGTGCCCATGGAGTCCAGAAGAGGAGCTATAGTTACAGCTATGGTTATCATCTGTTTTATATGAACTTGATTCTTCTGGAAGAGTAGCATATCTTGGAGTTACAGACAGTTGTGAGCTGCCATGTGGGTGTTGGGAATTGAACCAGGGTCCTCTGGAAGAACAGCTAGTGCTCTTAACCAGTGAGCCATCTCTCCAGTTCCAATTGTAAACAATTCTTTAAAAAAAAAAAAAATGAAAATACAGGTTTTGTCATGCCCGCTTGGGAACTACCACTAGAGGATTTTATTCATTGTAAATGAGAGTTTGCTGATGGGTGTAAAATTTGTTTGTCAAGAGGCTAGCCTCGTGGCACCTGCATCTTAGCCTGTGTTCCCATGTACAAAAAAGGGGAGGGAGTATGTATTTGTGATTACATTTGTTTTTGGGAAGAGTACAAGTAGAGGTAAGTAACAATGTTTTCCAATTGGAACTGGGGAAGATTCCATATAGTAGAATCTTCTTTTGATTTAAAGAAAGTAAGTTGCTTCTGTTGGGTGATGTTCTTTGGTTGTAGTGCCTGGGCATCAGAACATTTTGTTCAAACATCAGAAGTTGTATTCCAAGGAAGTGGGTAGATGCAATCAGCTGGCAGAAAGCCTGCATGGTGGAACACCTGTTCATTAGTCACTCACCCAGAGGCATATGTTAAATTTTATCCTTAGTAAAGAAGAAAGCTAGGTGGTGGTGGCTAACACCTTTAATCCCAGCACTTGTGAGGCAGAGGCAGGTGGATGTCTGTGAGTTTGAGGACAGTCTGGTTTTCAGAGCTAGATACAGGAAAGTGAGGGCTACACACAGAAACCCTCCCCCCCCTTTTTTTTTTTTGAAAAACAGAAACAGACAAACAAAACCAAAAAAGAAGAAAACTCACTATGTAGTGACTAAGCACAAGTTAAGGCTCAGTCTAGCCTTCCTCATTTCTATGTCACAAACAAGGTCAGATGGCACACACCCACACCTTCAGCCGACAGGGCCCTTTTTTGTTTTGCATCAGATGTTAAGTTATACCAATTATTGGTGTGGGTTTACAGTCTAAATGAGGATTCACATTTGCATTCATGTGTTTAAAATTTTGAGGCTAACTCTTCCTTCTGTATAGCCCAGGCATGCTCCTATTGCTTCTGCCTCCCAAATGCTGGGATTGCAGGAATGCATTATCACATCCAGCCCAGGGGATCTATTTTTATTGTTTTGTTTTTACTCCCCCCCCTTTTTTTTTTTTAAAGACAAGGTATCACTGTGTAGCCTTGGATGGCCTGGAACATGCTATGTAGACCGGGCTGGTCTTGAAATCATAAGAGATATACAATTGTTCTCTTTTCTTTCTTTTGGTGTTCACCTCCTCTCCCCAATAGGTTTTCTCTTTGTAGTCGTGGCTGTCCTGGAACTCAATCAGTAGAACAGGTTGGCCTCAAACTCAGATCTGCCTTCCTGAATGCTTGGATTAAAGGCATGTGCTACCACACTGGGCTTTATTCTGTGTGTGTGTGTGTGTGTGTGTGTGTGTGTGTGTGTGTGTGTGTGTGTGTCTGTGTGTGTGTGTGTGTGTGTGTCTGGAGGGCAGAAGTGTTAGCTTCTAAGGTAAGGTAGTTCACAGGCAGTTGTGAACTGCCTGATGTGCATGCTAGGAACTGAACTTGGGTCCTCTTCAAGAGTAGTATGTGTTCTTAGCTGCTGAGTCATGTCTTCAGCCCCTAAGGGATCTGTTTTTAAAGGGAAAAATTGTTATGTCAAATATAGGAAAATCTTATAGTTTTTAAAGTTATTTTAGGGATAACTGGGATTTTATAGATTAGAACCCCACAATTTCCCCTCAAATAATACAAAAATCTATTTAATAAATTATGGGATCATATGAATATCAAATAAACCAACTGTTGCTTTCTTCTCTACTCAAGAAAGTTTAAAGAAACTTTTATAGTTCTTTAAGTTGTAGAGTATAAAATGCTCAAGAGAAAACAGAGTTCCATTTGTCTAGTTTTGAAACTAGTGCTTGGGATTTTAGTAGGTAGCTTGTTAAAAATCAGGAGACCACACTGTGATGACATTTCTGTCATAGTAATAGCCCTTTCTTTCCTTCTTACTCTTCCTTGCCTCCCTCCCTCCTTTTTTTTTTTTTTTTTTGAGACAGAGTTTTTCTGTGTAGTTTTGGTGCCTATCCTGAACTTGCTCTGTAGACCAGGCTGGCCTCGAACTCAGAGATCCACCTGGCTCAGGCCGCCACCAGCTGATAGCACATCTTTCAACCATGGACATAAGGATTTGTGTGGTAGTGTTGGTGTTTATAATTCTTTCATTGTTTGTTTAGATCTTAATTTCTTTTAACAGTGTCTTAAACTTAACTTTTTGTCCATTTTACTGCTATTTTATTATTTATGACTATGCTATGTGGAATTGTTTCTTAATTTCTCTTTGAATTGCTAGAATATCCAGTGAACCTGGATTTTACATATTAATCATATGTTTTACAACTTGACTAGTGTCATTTTATAACTTTTGTTAATTATATCTAGGTTCTGTGCTGTCTGTGGTGTGTGCCCTTCTCTTCCAATTTTTAGGTTTTGCTTTTTTTTTTTTCCCTAAAATGATTTTTCTAGCCAGGCAACCCACTTAGGTTTAAGCTTTTGCTTGTTGGTTCATTCATTCATTTAAATCACTTTTAATGTTTTAAATTTATGTGTATGCATGTGTGTCTGTGTGGGTGTCTGTGGGAGCCAGAAGGAGTTGGATTTCCCTGTAGCTGGAGTTACAGGTGGTTATAAGTCACCTTATATGGGTGCCAGGAAATAAACTTGAGTCCTCTGCAAGAACAGTCAGTATATGCTCTTCACCACTGAGCCATCTGTTCAGTCCTCTGGTTAAGTTTCAATGGTGCCTCAGTGATAGTGGGTTTTGTTTTCCTGTGGGTGCTCCCTGATGTAGGTTAGTACATTGCTTCTGTTGGGGGTCTGTCACTGTACATCTTAATCGTCTTTCTGGGACCCCCAAGAGAGGGAATCTAGAGAATTTGCAAAGAATCTTGTGAATGAGGCTTGTAGAATGAGAAAGTGTTTTCACGGAGCTCCGTGTGAGTCTGTTTCTTGTTTAACAAAAGAGCCTAGTATCTGCTGCTTTTTCCCTTGGATTGTTCACTTTCTATAAATGTTGGGAAAATGAGTAGAAAGTGGAGGGTAACGAGCAGTTCTGTAGGAGCTTCACAATAATGAAGTGAAACAACTCCAACATGGACCTTTGCTGTCTTAGTGTTCCCACAGCACTACTTATAAAGAGGTGAGGCTGGCAGTGACCTCCAAAGAAAACACATGTATGGATGATGTGTAAAGGAGACATGTATCTTGGCTCACAGTTCTGGAAGTCCAAGATCATGGCATCAGCCTCTGGCTTTTGATGAATGGCCTATCGGATGCTGGAACCTGGCAGAAGGAGGAATTACACAGGTTCATGTGGAAGGGAGAAAAGTCATAAAAGGGGGCTTGACTCTCTGGAGAAAGATGTGTCTGTTAGATATGTTTCTGAAGGCTCCACCTTTGTGACTCACACACATCTAACCAGGCTCCTTTGCCAGCATCACCGCATGAATAAACTGGGCTTCAACATGAAGTTTGGTGGAAAAGAACCAAGGTGAAGCTCTGTTAAGTATGCTGCTATGGAATTTTGTGGATTTGGTAAGCATTCTTGATATTGGTAATCTCTTTCTCATCTAGGTCTTGAGAAAGTTGGTTTTATGTATTGTCAGAATTTCAGGTATATGGGTGAAATGTCTGAAAGATGATGAGATTTCCTATTGTTCCCTCTTTGAGCCTGGAGAGTCACTAGGGAAGGAGTTTGTAGCTGTGAATTTCCTGATTGAAACTTGGTGCAGCTTCAGCCCTTGTGGGGTTCAAGTTGTCCTGCAGCCTTCCCTTAGCAAGGCTCCTCCTGTGTGTTGTTAGGGATGTTCTCATAGGTGTGTTGTTTCCAGGTATTTCCCAGTGTCTAACCTGCAGTTTCCCTTTCCGGATTTCACTTTCACAACTGTGGTTTAGCAAGTATGGGAAGGTTGTTAGTGGGAGGACCAGAGTTTCTGTGTTACTTAGTGCATCACACCTTGTGATTTTTTGATTTTGTGTTTTCTCCTGCTTAGGGATACAAAGAATTGTATTGAAGCACTGCCCCCCCCCCCTTTTTTTTTAGTGAAAGAAACATTGAATTGAAAGGTAGGTTAGGAGTTTCCTTCTTTTAGTTTCTTTACTGCTCTCTTTAATTCTGAATCATAGGAATAGTAATGTAGTAAAATATTAATATAGCACCCTATCCTCAAACCAACAGTAGATAACTATGCATTCTTCTCCCGGAGGGGAGGGGAGGGGAGAGACTAGATTGAGAACTGTCTTGCTTCTCTGGAAGGAGGCCAGTGTTAGGCCTAGACATGACACAGCACAGGTTGGCAGGCATACAGTGATGTGGCTCTAGTGTTGCCAGGAAGGGAAGGAAACTCACTTCCCTGTGGTATTCTGTCTGAGAACTTTGGAAATACAGGGGTTCTCTACATTCTCAAGGATTCATTTCAGCAAAATTTTAAAGCCCTAAGGTTTATATGAGTGAGAATTGTTGAGACCAAGGTTGGATAAAGCACAGGGACAAATAGCCAAACGAATGGAAACACATGAACTATGAACCAAAGGCTGAGGGGCCCCCAACTGGATCAGGCCCTCTGAATAGGTGAGACAGTTGATTGGCTTGATCTGTTTGGGAGGCATCTAGGCAGTGGTACCGGGTCCTGTGCTCATTGCATGAGTTGGCTGTTTGAAACCTGGGGCTTATGTAGGGTCGCTTGGCTCGGCCTGGGAGGAAGGGACTGGACCTGCCTGGACTGAGTCTACCAGGTTGATCACAGTCCTCGGGGGAGGCTTTGCCCTGGAGGAGGTGGGAATGGGGAGTGGGCTGGGGGGAAGGGAAGGGGGGCAGGAGGGGGGAGAACAAGGGAATCCGTGGCTGATATGTAGAACTGAATGGTATTGTAAAATAAAATAAAAGGAAAAAAAAAAAAAGAACAGCATGCATGTGCAAATTTTTAGTTTCCAGAGAAAAGTGATTCTCTGGATCTAGCTGGATTTGAGTCCTTGCTCTTCACCATTGGATGTGTGACACTATGTTTTTCATAAATCCATGGTTCAGTTTTCTCATCTGTAAAGGAAGGATAATCATGATAGCATACTTTGTAGGGTTATTGAGAATTAAGTGAATCAATAGTAGATAAAGTCATATGTATATTTATATATACACACATACATTTTGACTTTGAGCTTGCACTTGGGATAATGATTCAGCGTTCCCTTGTAACTCTTTGCTCAGCTCTTCCAATGGTTTTGTTTTGTAAAACTAGTATACCACAGCCAGGATTATAACATTGATAGAACTTAATAGCCTTGTTCAGTTTGCCTGTTTTTCTGTGTGAGGAAGAGATTTACTTGGTTACAGTCTGGGTTCTGTACAGTGTGGTCTCTATAAATATCTGTCCTATTACCGTTTATACCTCCCTTAGGTTCCATTTTCCCATCCTTTCTTTAATTGTTGGAAGCTACTTATGAATCTTTTATTCCTAAAATCTTGTCATGTAAAAATGTTATATAAAGAAGATAATAGAAATTGTAACCCTAAGAACCAGGCATCATCACACATGTCTGTAATTTCATCAGTTAGGAAGCTGAGACAGGAAAATTGGGAGTTTAAGGCCATTCTGAGACTCATTCTGTGCTAGACACGGGGAGACAGACATAAGCACGTGCTGCACATGATAGAATGGGATGGGATAACCATATTACCCTTGAGATCGCTCTTTGTTGTTGTTGTTCAGGTTACTTCCCTTAGGGCAGTGGTTCTCAACCTTCCTAATGATTCAACCCTTTAATATAGTCTCACATGTGGTGACCCCAACTGTAAAATGATTTTTGTTGCTACTTCATAACTTTAATTTTGCTACTGTTATGAATCGTAATGTAAATTCCTGATAGGAAGTATATCTGGTATTTGACCCCCAAAGGGGTTGCAATCCACAGGTTGAGAACCACTGCTTTAGGAGCTGCTCCAGTTGTTGCCTGTGTCAGTAGTTCTGTCCTTATTGTTAAGTAGGATTTCATGTTACCAGGACCCCAGTTGGATTAACGTTTCACTTACAGAAGGACATCTAGGCTTTGGGTGCAATTATCAGTAAATCTACTGGAAACACTGTTGGATGGACTCTTTCTTACCCTCCCTCTCCACCCCCCTCTTTTGAGTTGTGCTATGTTGTTGGCACATGCTGTACAGCCACTCTATCAACTGAGCTATAACCACTGAGGGACCTCCTAATCCCTTATCAGGGCCTCTCTATGTAACCTAGGGTAACCTGGAACTTGCCATACTACTGCATCAGCCTTGTGATTATAGGCATGTGGCCTCACACTCAGTTCTTTTTCTTTACACAGATCCTGTGTACCAGGCTTTGTTGGCATTTATCATCTTGTCCACATTGTCAGACTCATGGGTGGACCTACCTTTCTGTTGTTCTAATAGGATCTTAGTGAGGTTGTATACAGAAGGAGGACAAAGTGTTCCTACCTGTCACTAATTGTCAGACATCCCACAGTGAACTTTATAGCCTCTTGGTTTCTTGGTTTCTGTTGTTTTCTAAAGATCTATGAATTTCTGAGCTGGAATCCACGTTTACTATAGCCAGATAGTATAAAGATAATTAATAGGAAAAATGTAGTTGCTAGTAAAAGGTGTAGTTTGGTTTGTTTCTAATTGAGGGGGGGAAAAAGTCTGTGGATAGTTGTGGGTTCCCCGTCCCTGTCCCTACTTTCAATTTTCTTTGCAGGGTCTCATGTAGCCCAGGCTCTCTTGTTTTTTTTTTTTTCCGAGACATGTTCTCAGCGTAACAACTCTGACTGTTCTGGAACTTGCTTTGTAGACCAGGCTGGACTTCATTGAACTCACAGAGATCCACCTGTCTTTGCCTCCCAAGTGCTGGGATTAAAGGTGTGTGCCACTACTGCAGGGTCTCACTATGTTTCTCCTTGAACTCCTAATCCCCCTGCCTCTGCTCCTTATTGTTGAGCCTTTTCCTGTCTTAGAATATTTCATCAGTGTTTATTTCAAATATTTTAGAGGGTTTTGGTTTAACTTGTTTAACTGTTAAAGATATCCCTTCATTAGATAGAGTGAAAGTCTTTAGGCTCTGTAAGACCTGCATTCTGTTCCCTGATTAAGACTAACCACTTTAACCTAATGCCCAGTTTGGGTCTGGTTTCCTCAGATGACCGACCGATAGTGGCTTTGGCTGGTCACAGCTTTGGTTGTCAGAACTTGGTAGTGGTTTTAGAAATATCCTGGGGGTGAGACCAGAGATGTGGCTCAAAATGCTTTAGTGTTCAGGCTCTGGCCCAAATGTTAGTGGTCCCATGTTTAAGAAGCATGAAGACACCCCTGAGTTTATTTCAGAATTCTAGCAGTAGATGATCTTGTTTACTGAGTTCCTGGTGTAGACGTTTCACTTACACTCTGTGTTGAGCTATCATTGCTTTTATAGGACAACTGGAAAATTATGTGATATACTCGATACTTTTCATTAAAATAGGGCATGTGCTGACTGGAAGCTCCTTTACTCACATGAGTATTTTTTTCTTTTAAACTTGAAAAACTTTTAAATGTGTATAGGTATTTTACCTCCATTTATGTATGTGTGCCATATGACCCATACCTTTAGACTCTAGAAGAGGGTGTCATCACCTCTGGAACTGGATGGAGTTAAGGTAGTTTGTGAGTCACTATGTGGTTGTTGGAAGTACTCTTCCTTCAGCTTATTCACACTTGTTTTTTGATAGCCTTAAGGTCTTGTTCAGTAGCTTTGAAAAGCCCTATAGAGATTTTTAAGGACAGAACAAGAAAGCCACATGCACATAGAGCATGCATCTTAGTGTAGGGAAACCATGCTGTATGAGTTGAGGATTCTGCTTGAGGACAGTATGCTTGTTCTCAGAGCCTCTCCTGCCTTGGGACTTTGTTGTACTGATTCAGCATTTCTGATATGTTTGGAGTACCACCTTTGATTGGGATCATGGTTTATGGGTAGATGAGTTTTGTATGTATTTTTTTCTGTTTCTGTTTTGTGTTTTTCCTGCAGATCTCAAAGCTTTCCAATGAGATTATGTGATTTTTTTGTAGCATCATTTTTTCATGCTGCTTCATTATGATCTTTACTTTTTAAAAAAGATTCATTCATTTATTAAATGTAGTATTCTGCCTGCATGCATGCCCACAGGCCAGACGAGGGCACCAGATCTCATTATAGATGGTTGTGAGCCACCATGTGGTTGCTGGGAATCAAACTCAGGACCTATGGAAGAGCAGTCAGTGCTCTTAACCTCTGAGCCATCTCTCCAACTCTAATCTTTACTTTTTAAAAACACTAAGTGGAAATGAAAATTACCTCACTATTTTTCTATACTTTTATGTGTAAAACTTTATGTTTTTTAAATTTGAAATTACCTTTAAAAATAATCATATTGGTAGTCTCACTGTATTCACAACACATGGCTACAGTGCTTACCTACTTTACTTGGTTTCTTATATACAGAAAGCCCGAGCCCTTGGTCATCTGTCTTTAAAAGTGACTTTGCAAAGCTGGATACAGTATTATTCACTGTCTTTGCTTGATATTAGACTTTGATTTTTCCTTTATATTTAATACATTTTGATATAAAATCATTTGCTGAATTCTCTTTGTACCTTTAATTAAAGTCCTAGTTATAAATTACAGAAATAGACTATTATAGTTCAATTACAAAATGGAATTAAGGGTGGAGGGTCCGGTAGGCTGTTGCTTTAGGATGCCCCCCTCCCTTCCTCTCTGTGTTATCAGGAGGGAGAAGAAGGTACCAGTGCTGTCCACTGAGGTGTTCTAAGCTGCTGAGACTGCTGTGACGGTTGTGTGCATACTTAGCCCCACCAGCTCTGCTGTGCCACTGCTGTGAGGGTTCTGGGCTTTCTTCCCATATACCACAGGAACCCTTGTGTTGAATCTTGTAATATTTTGCTTCTTTTTGGACTCTTACTATACACAAAGTAAATTCAACATAATAAATTTCATGTGGATTTGAACAATACAGATATAGGTAGCCCACTGCTTCCACAGATTTATTTTTTTAATTAATAAAAAACAGAATTTCTCAAAGTTCAGAAAGCTAGGAAATCTAAGATCAGGGTCCTGGCAAATTCATTGTCTGGGATTTATAGTCTTTGTAATTAATCCATTGAATTGAAATACTCAGAAGAAAAATTGCACACATACAAACTTTTTATTGTCATGATAGCCTAAACAATATTATATAACAGTTGTTTATGTGATATTCATAGTTTTTAATTTTTTAAGTGTTTGAGGAAGGCTGTTCCTAGTTTACTTTGCAAATTCTTTATTTTATATAAGGGACAGGAACATTCCAGAGTTTGTCTCTACTATGAGATCCTGGAATCAGTCTCCCACAGATTCCTAAGGATGGCTGTATTCAGTACATTCCTTTGAGACCTGTTCTTTTGCTCATTGTTAAGATCTTTGAGATTCAAGCCGGGTGGTGGCGCACGCCTTTAATCCCAGCACTGGGAGGCAGAGGTAGGCGGATCTCTGTGAGTTCGAGGCCAGCCTGGTTTCCAAAGCTAGTTCCAGGAAAGGCACAAAGCTACACAGAGAAACCCTGTCTTGAAAAACAAACAAACAAACAAAAACAAAACAAACAAACAAACAAAACAAAAAAAAAGATCTTTGAGATTCAGTAATGTTGATACGTATGTTTTTAGTTCAATAGTTATTTAATAGGAGTTGGTGCTAGATAAATGGCTCAGTAGTTAGGAATGCTTGCAGAGGATCCATGTAGTTCTTAGCACCCACATGATGATTGGATCACAATCATTTGTAACTCTGGTTCCAAGAGATTGATTGGATGCCCCTCTGCTCTTCAGAGGCACCAAGCATATACATGGTACATACACATATAATGAAGGCAAAACACTCATATACATAAAAATTAATAAATAATCTTTTCTAAATGTAGAGGGAACATGTATTTTATGTGGAATGACCTAGGATGTGGCAATGGCTGCTGGGTTTGGGTTTCCCTGTAACTTCTTCCAGGATAATTTTCCTTGTGAGCGTTTTTATTGAGCCACTTGGCATACCACCTTTGGTTTACCTTATAGAGGACACATCTGCATTCACACCCCAAAACACATCCCAACCACAATTTTGATCCCATATAAGGTATTTGGGCACTCAAGGTTTTTCCTTTTTTTTACCCCCTAGTTGTGTTGGGAAGAACACCAAATTCCATGGGTTGTTGGACTTGCCCCCCTTCCTGCCTTTTTTCTCCTTCTGCATATGGGTGTCTTGTCTGCATGTATGTTTGTACACCATGTGCATGCCATGACTACAGAGGCCAGAAAAGGGTGTCAGACTCCATGGAACTATAGTTGTGGACAGTGAGCTACCATGTGGATGCTAGGGATCAAATTCATCCCTGGAAGAGTAACTAGTACTATTTACACCTGATCCAGCTACTAGAGCCACCATTTCTGAATTATTTCTAAGGAATGGCCTCGTGTAGTCCATGTGAGTCTTGAGTTTACCATGTAGCCAAGGATGACCTTGAACTCTTGATTCTCTTGGCTCTGTCTCCCAAGTACTGGAGCTATAGTACCTGATTCTTGAATTACATTTTGTGTATTTGAAAATGGACTCCTCTCTAGATAATGAGTATGAAAGTAGATTAAGGATGTGAATCATGAGTGAAGGCAATGGAGTGTTCTATGCTGGCTTGGCTGATAGCTAATGAGTGAATGACCAGGGATATTCTGTACTGGACCTCAAGCATAGTCCTAGAGAGAGGCAGGGTTGGTGTGGGGACAAAGGGCAGTGGAGGGAAGGAGGTGGGGGTATGATAATACTATAGAGGTTTTAACAAGAGTTTCCTAGAGGACACAAAAATGTAAGACTTTGAATAAAAATTTGATAATTAGGTTTTTATCTGAAGATGAAGCAAGCCTTGTTTTGAGTCCTTTCCTGGGGAGAGAAGGAAGACAAACCAACCCAGGCCATCAGATAATTATGGTTTCTTTCCCTCACTCTGTCCTGTGGGACCTTGGTTTTTTAGTGTTGAGAGTTAACACTTGCTGTAAAGCAAACCATCACATGTGAGCACATTATAACTCCAGACCACCTAAAGCTAGCTGTACCTTAGTAACATCTTACTTGTTATAGTTGTTCCAGGTAGAAAGACACCTGTAAAAGGAGCTAAGAAGAGATTAGGCCGGGTGGTGGTAGCGCACGCCTTTAATCCTAGTACTTGGGAGGTAGAGTTAGTCAGATCTCTGTGAGTTCGAGGCCAGCCTGGGCTACCAAGTGAGTTCCAGGAAAGGTGCAAAGCTACACAGAGAAACCCTGTCTCCAAAAACTTAAAGAAAAAAAAAAAAAAAAAAAAAAAGGATTAGTGTTGACTTAATCTGCTCTTCTTGTCTCCTTTCAGAACACACTGCCCTGCTGGAGCTCATACCCATTCCTGAGCAACACTGATTTTTTGCCATGGAATCTGTGAGTATTACTTCTTACATTTGCGCTTGGGCTTCATGGAGTTTGTTTCTTATGAGGGTGATTTTGTTGAAAAAATATTAGGTTGATGGTCTTGTCTACAAAATAAACTTGTTTCTTCCATCATCTCGAAATAGATTGTAACCCAGCAGTTGCTGTGTTTGCTTAGTATTAGGTGCATGTTGTATCAACTGTTATTGTGGAGAATAGCTTTGGAAATGATCAGGACAGATCTGGGGCTTGTGACCTGGCATCCTGTGCTGTTGGTTTGGGAGCTGTTACAAGGGAGAGCTGTAGCTTTCATGTTTTTTTCTGGCTTGAGGCCAGGGTTGTGTGGTCAGGTAGGAGGAATATCTTTGGCTGATATGTCCCAAACCTCCTGAAAGTGACTGGCATGTGTCTGAGAATATGGACATTTGTCTCCATAACGGTCCATTTGGCCTTGAGTTTCACCATGGGATAAAAGTTTCTCCTGAAGAGACACATTGTGGCTGGCATATTGTTTCTCTTCTCTAATGAAAGAATTGATAATTGGCAAGAAAAATTCTTGGCATATTTTAGGTTTTCATATCTTTCCCAGCTATTAATGTTTTCAAGCATGTAGCCCCCAGATCTTATCTTTTTATGTTATTTTAGCAGACCTCTCTCTTTTATCTTGGTCACCGTTGAGTTTGGCTTCTTTGAAATGGATCTTACTGGTCTTTCTTTCCCTTTAATTTTTTGAATGAAAAGAAACTATGTGAGCTGGAGAGATGGCTCATGGTTAAAAGCATTTGCCCCTCTTCTAGAGGACCTGGGTTTAGTTTTTAGAACCCACATGGCGACATACAGCCATCTATAACTCTAGTTCTGGGGGACCCAGCATCTTTTGGCTCCTGTGAATACCAGGTACACGTGCAATGCCCTTGTATACACACCTTTAAAGGCTGTACACACACCTTTACAAAGAGAAAGAGCTGGGTGTGGTGGCACAACCTTTTAATCCTGCGGGGGTGGGGGGTGGGTCTCTGAGTTTGAGGCTAGCCTGATTTTCATAGTGAGTTCCAGGACAGCCAGAATGAAACTATGTCTTGGGAAAAAAAAAAAAAAAAACAGAGGGGAAGGAGGGAGGGAGAGATTAAGAAGGAAAGGAAACTGGCTGCAAGCCTTCAGCTATTACAGAGTGTTAGCAATAGGTAGAAGCTAGCTTGGCGGTGGGAGTGTCTCTCCTCCGCCCCCCAAGAAATTTTCTAGGCTTGGAGGTGGATCCAGCTTGTCAACTGCAGTGGGTCACTGTTCAAATTGAAGGGGAAAAAAAAAAGACAATAGTAATAGGGAAGCCAACCACACATGCCTGGAATTGGAGCTATATTCATGGATCTTAATGAGTAAAAAGGAAAAGCAAAACGCTACTTTTTTTTTTTGTGAAAATTGATTGTTAATATTTCACGATTCTCAGGATGTATTTCTCTAACTAGAATAAAATCATATTAGGATCTTTAGTTAACAGAATGTAAATGTAGGCATTCCCTACTTGCTCTGGGCTCTGGTAGATAGAGTTAATTTGAAGAAATTTTTAAAAAATATTTATTTAATGTGGATGTTTTGCTTACATGTTTGTCTGTGTATCACTTTGCATGCTTGGTTCTCAAGGAGGTCACAAGTGGATATTAGATCTCCTGGAACTAGAGTTACACAATTGTGAGCTGTACATAGGTGCCAGGAATTGAACCCAGGTCTTCTGCAAGAAGAAGTGCTCTTAACTGCTGAGCCATTTCTCCAGCTCTGAAGAAGGTTTTACAGGACATCAGCCTGTCGTGGTCCGCCGTGCCCCCTCCCCTCCCCAAGGGTCTGTGTAACAGCCCTAGCTCTCCTGGAACTCTCTTTGCAGACCAGGTTGGCCCCTGAACTCACAGATTCGCCTGGCTTTGCTTGACTCCCTCAGTGCTGGGACTAAAGGCGTGCGCAGCCACTGCCTGGCTACTGCTGTTGTTTTTAAAGAGTCTTGATAATGTAGCTCAGATTGGCCTCCAATTCATAATTGTCCTTCTTTAGAAGCTCCTTTTCTGTGATTATAGGCATGAGCCACAACACCCAGCAATACTTTGGTTTCTGAAAGTGGTATGGCATGTTATAATAATAAAGGCAGTGTTATTTATATGAAAGAAACTTTAGATTTCATTTGTGTGTGTGTGCACATCACTTATTATTTTACTTTGTGTGAGTGTTTGGCCTGTATGTATGCCTGTGCGTCGTGTGTGTGTGTGTGTGTGTGTGTGTGTGTGTGTGTGTGTGTGTGTGTGTGTGTGTGTGTGTTACCTGCAGGGACTAGAAGAAGGTGTTGGATCCTCTGTAACTGGAGTTACATACAGTTGTCAGTTGCCATGTAGGTGCTAGAGATGTAACCTCCAGGTCCTCTGGAAGAGCAGCCATGTTCTTAATTGCTGAGCCATCTCTCTGGCCTCTCAAGTTTTATACTTTTAATTTAACATGTATATTCAAAATAGAAAAGTAGAAACAGGAGGTTTAGAAATTAGAGGCCAACCTAGGCAACATAGTGAGGCTCTGTCAAGATAAATAAACAAATCCGAGGCTAGGACCATAGCCAGTGATAAAGGAGGAGAGTTTCACATGCGTGAAGTCTTTAGTTAACCACCTCCAACTTGCAGACTGGGTGTCTCTCATTCCCCAGGCTATCTCTGAACTTCTAGGCTCAAGAGATCCTCCCACTTCAAACTAATGGGTGCTAGGACCACAGATACAAATCATTGTACTCAGCAAAATTAACCATTGTTTTATTTGCTATAGTGTTAATATGTCATATGAAAGAATGCAGCATGCTTTCTGTCTTAGTATCCTTGAGAAAGTACAGTCTATGAGCAAGCCACATGTACTTGCTAATGCACAGTTCTCCATACTCAAGAACAGCAGATACATACTTTGTGTGGCTAAGTTCTAGCTGCATTAGAGGTACCTGCTAGAGTAGCATGGCTGGAGGTAGGGAACCAGGAACACTGTCTCAGAGAACCTTACACTTTACCTAGGGTGACTAGGAGTGTAAGTGTAGCAGAACTTGTGGTACATTAAAGCACACTTCATTTCATGAAATAATATGCGTATCAGGGCTGTAAATTAAGAGCATTGGCTACTCTTCTAGATGTCTCAATTATCTGTAACTCCATTTCTAGGGCATCTGATACCTTCCCTGGCCTTGAACTAAGTGCACACACACAAAAAAAGTGGTACACAGACATTCATGCAAACAACACACTCATACACATAAAATAAATATTAAAAACGGGCATATCTAATTATACCAGTATTTACTGAGTTTTATTTGTTTATTTTATCATAGTATTTCTTTCTGTAGCCTGTGCTGGCCTTGAACTTGTGGCAGTCATCTGTCATCTGTCTCAGCCTCCTTAATGCTACAATTATAGGCATGCTGTCTTCTTTACCTAGTAATTTATCAGTTTGACTGCTAAATAAAAGAGTGAGTTTTCTAGCTGTTTATGTGGCTACCATCTTACTGTGGGGTTAGGATGAGGACCATAGGAAGTACACTGGGAAAGGCTGTTCAGTATTCTCAGGCTTCCTGAATGTCATTCCTGTTCACTATCTATAGAGCCCTGATAGTGTCATTTCTTATTAGTATTTTCCTGTCATTTCTCCCCCCCCTCCCCTTTTTAAAGAGAGTTTCTATGTAGCCCTGGCTGTCCTGAAACTCACTCTGTAGACCAGGCTGGCTCTGAACTCAAGAGATCCATCTGCCTATGCTTCCTGAGTGCTGGGATTAAAGGGCATGTGCCTTCCCTGCCTGGCATTCCTATCATCTCTTAACCTTTGTCTTCAGTGTTGGAATTTATAATCTCTTCTTAGCCTCTGTATTAGTTACTTTTCTTTAAGCAAATTATGGAAGAGAAAGTTTATTTTGGCTTTCAGTTTCAGAGGGATAAGAATCATTGTTGTGGAGAGTCATGGCAAGCATGGTGCCAAAGCAGGGAGCTGAGAGATTATATCTTAAACTTTAGTGGAATCAGTAGTAGAATGAAGCTATGAACTCTCAAATTTGTCCCCAGTGATAGTTTCTCCAATAAGCACCTCTCCAAACACTAACTGGGGTCCAAGTGTTCAAAGACTGGAGATTTTGAGGGATCATTTCCCATTCAGACTATGAGAGCTTCTCCTAGTCTGCACTACTTTAAGTACCTTACCTTTTCTCTGATGTTCTCTTCCTTTTGCCTTTAGGAGGGAGACACCACCTTTTTAGATAAAGCCTGTGCCTGGATACTATTTATGTCCTGTACTATGGTTGAATGTCAGCTCAAAGGACACCTGGGCTTCTTTTCTCTAAAGGAGTGTTTGTGTTACCCTTTATCCAGTCAGATGCTGGCCACTGAATTTTAGTGTACTCTGGCCACTTGTGCTGTCCTTTCTGCAGTCTGCTTCCTGTCCCTTATATCAGAAGAACCATTTTGTCTTCCTGTTGTTTGTGTGTACTAAATGAAGGTGGTTTCCACATAGACAGGAATGTTGTACCTTTTATTGGGCCAGTGACTTCTTCAGCCTCTGGATATAGGATCCAGAGCATATATGCAGGGTTATAGTATCTCTCTTTTTATAGCAGGTGTTAAGAGCAAGTAGTGTTCAAGCCTGTGCCCTTTCTGCAAGTATGTCTGGGAGAAATGTCTGTGCTGTGATTGAGCGGTTGGCACAAGGTGTGCCTGTTCTAGAAATGGTTACACATGTGTATAACTCAGAGTTAAAGGACTTTCGCCTGGGAAGTAAATGCACTGTGTTTTTATGATTAAGAAACAAGGCAGGGCACACACACAGACTTAGGATTGTGATGTGTTCTGGCTGGAGTATTGTTAGAAGTCAGATGGAATTCTCTGTAATGCATCTGTCACATCAAGGAGCTCTTAGAGGAAACCATATTGTAGGTTTGGGTGTAAGGACAATCTCCCTGGGTGAATCTTTCTTTGTTAAGTAACTGTAGCATGGTCTGAGGCAAGATGAGATGGTTAACTTGCACAGCACCATTTAACAAGTGTATGGTGCTTATTTTGCTTTCTTTTTGTTGTTAAGTAGGACACTTGTTATAAGCCAATGAAAGTCTCTTGAGAACATAGATTCTGGGGGCAAGAATTCAATCAATCTCATTCAGAAATAACCCGTAAATGATAAAGTGTTTGTGCTTCACCCTCTTGCTTATCATGTGATGTTGTTGCATCTGAGCTCAAGACTGTGATTCTAGACCATATATTTCACCTTACTGCTAGGGCAGGGTATGGAAGGGAGAACCC
Organism: Peromyscus leucopus; assembly: GCF_004664715.2. Taxonomy (NCBI): domain Eukaryota; kingdom Metazoa; phylum Chordata; class Mammalia; order Rodentia; family Cricetidae; genus Peromyscus; species Peromyscus leucopus. Next base: position 125,687,238 of record NC_051067.1, on the reverse strand, counting down.
ATCAAGCACTTCCTTTCAGAAATTGTGTGTATGTATAGAGATCGAACCTAAGGGTCTTACTAATGTTACGTAAGCTCTCTACCACTAAGCCACATATCCAGACTGTAGATGAAATTCTAAACGGTCTTAGTAAATAAGAAACACAGAGCCAAATACAGAGTTAAAGCCTAAGAGATCAGAGCAAGAGCCATGACTCCCTTTAGCTTACCATTCACTGCCCCGCTGAGAGAGAGACAGAGAGAGAGAGAGAGACAGAGAGACAGAGAGACCTTCTCCTGTGTGACCTATCTTTTTATTGCCTTTCTGTTCTGCCTTCTCATTGGCTCTAAACCCAACCACATGACTTCCTTGTCAATGCCTGCCTATACAGACCTCCAGGGCTCTATGGTACTGGGATTAAAAGTTCAGGTCACCTTGCTTGGCTGTGTCCTTGACCATACAGAATACAGAGACTCTGCCTGCCATGTGTTCGGGATTAAGGGCGTATGCTACTGCTGCTGGACTTCTGCTTAATGGATATGACCTCTGATCTCCAGGCAACTTTATTTATTAACATACAAATAAAATCACATTTCAGCACAAATAAAATATTGCCATACCAGACCTTCTTGAATTTTAAATAAAAACATAGTTTAAAGTAGTTTGTGGTTCTGTTGTTAAAGATAGGTGCTCTCATATTCCTCATTATAGAAATCAGCAGTGTAATTGTGATAATTTCATGTTTGTAGTACTTTGAAAACCTAAGTGAAACTTGAGTGTATGATATTTAATGTTCAGAAGGTAGATACAGGTAAGCTGATGTGTTGTTGGACTTTCCTTTGGGCCACCAGCTCACAAATAATGACACGGAGACTTACTAATTATGAAAGCTTAGCCATTGGCTTAGGTTTGTCCCAGTAGCTATTATAACTTAAATCAATGCATATTTTTATTAATCTCCATTCTACCACGTGGTTTTTACCTCTCTCCCATTCTGTGTGTCCAACACATTCTGCATCTCTAATATGTCTCATGCATCTTGATTATCTTTCCTCCTCTTTCTGCCCAGAAGTCCTGCCTTTCACTCACTCCTAAATATTGGCCATTTAGCTTTTTATTACACCAATCACAGCAACACACCTTCATAAAGTGTACAAACATCTTGCAACATTTCCCCCTTTTTGTGTAAATAAAAAGGAATGGTTTTAACGCTAACATAGTAAGACTATATATAATAAGAACAATTATCAAGTAAGGATTACACCCACAATGTCCAGTTCATTTGTATTTATCATATTTGAGAAAATACTCTATCTATCCTATCTTAGTGAGTCCAGAGTTTTATATCTAAACTACTTTCTATTATAACTTGTATTACCAAAGTATCCTTGTAGACTTTAAAACAGTATATAATATCTAGTCTTTAACCCCCATCAAAGACCTGAGAAGGATTTAATATTACCTGAGTAAACAGGAAATGTAAAGCAAATGATGTTCAAAACTATAGATATGACAGAAACAGCTGGCTTCCTGGACAGTTACCTAAGGTTCCTCTGTAATGTTGGGGTATCCATCTTCAGCCTACAGGCCTAGAATATCTGACGGACTTTTCTGTGAAGCAGGAATTTGCCTGCCTACCTTGTCTTGGCAAAATTCAGCAGCTACTTTCTTTTGTGTCCTGCTTGTCCACGTTGGACAGTGTACTGTCAGCAGTTGAGGCAAGGGCAGTTTCTTTGTCCAGTGGCTAACTTTGCCACAGTGAAAGCAAACTCCATATGGAGGTCCTTTGATAGCCATCATCCTTTTTTGAAGTAAATTGGTGCTGTCATGAACAGACATGTCTCACTGTCATGAAAAGCCTTATGTTGTGAAAACATTTTAAATGCCATATTCTGTAGGTCTTTGGTTTTGTTTGTTTGTTTGTTGTTGTTGTTTTTCTCTCGAGACATGGTTTCTCTGTGTAACAGTCCTGGCTGTCCTGGAACTCGCTTTGTAGACCAGGCTGGCCTCAAACTCACAAAGATCCGCCTGCCTCTGCCTCCCAAGTGCTGGAATTAAAGGCGTGCACCACCACCACCACCACCACCACCACCACCACCACCACCACCACCACCACCACCACCACCACCACCACCACCACCCAGCTTCTGTAGGTCTTTGAAGTGTTTGAAGAAAATGTTTATTTAATATATAGCTCTGTTTGATCTTGAAAACATACCTAATGTGACTGTAAGTTTGATTATCATAGATGACTAACTATTAACCTGTCTTTCTTTATTATCCTAAATAGCTTTCTAGGACTAAAACTTTACATTTTTAAATGAGCTGCATAGGTACAATATCTTAAACAAGAGTAGAAACATATATCTAGTATAACAAAAATAACCTTAAATTTGTATCAGTATATAAAAATCAATACCAATGTAAAATATTTGAGACTAGTGGTTGTTTTTTTAGTTTGAAATAGATTCAATAATCTATCCTTTTATCCTGTCATTTCTATATCTCCCCTTTTTCTTTTCAGAAAGGGATCATTGAATCTAACCTCCCTTGCTTAGTTTCTTCCCTTACTATATATATCCAGTAATGATTTGCAACCAACTTCCCTAAATGATGACAAATATCCATAAACCATCAAATGACCAAAAACCATCTACCCCACCTCTTGGGAACGTGGACATTTTGTTCTTAAAACTACTTCCTGATGTCTGGGGGCAACTACAGCATCTTTAGGGGACTCTGAGAAAATTGAGATAATGGTCAGGTCCTGGAAGAGCTAGGTGTTGCTTAGTCTCAGTGTGATGGAAAAGTGCAAGGCTTATTTGAAGTTCTGCTGAACCATCTCAGCTAGCAACTTTGAAGTTATTCTAGATGCAGAATTTTGAGTGAACTGCAACAAACATTTTGAGAGGCTGAATCACCTGGGTTGCTTGTCTTTATTGGTATCTGGTCCTTTTTTTCTGAAAACACATAGACTTTTTGTTTTTCGAGACAGGGTTTCTCTGCATAGCTTTGGTGCCATTCCTAGAATTCACTCTGTAGCCCAGGCTGGCCTTGAACTCACAGAGATCTGCCTGGCTTTGCTTCCCGAGTGCTGGAATTAAAGGCATGTGCCACTACTGCCCGGCAACACATAAACTTTTAAAGGTAACATACATATCTATATTAACACAAATATGGAATGTGAAGTGTACACAAGTCAGTTAAAATGTTTTTGTTTTGTTTTATGTTTGAGTAGGTAAAAGGTATCTGTTAAATTTGTAAGTTTGTTTGGCCTATATAACCAAACCTCTATCTGTGCCATATGAAAGGATGGCATGTAATAGTAAGTCATGAGGACTCTGTAGCCAATAAGATTTATTATGTCTCATCCATTCTCAGACCTGTTCCCATAGTAGAGGGATCAGCTTTTATATCATCTGTCCTGTAGTTTTTCTTGATTTTTTCTTCATGTCTGTAGCCAACATTATCAGGAAGTCTTTTCCAATCAGATATGATCTTCATTAATTTTGAAGAGAACCATAACTTTTTGTTTCCAGTGGAAACAAAGACATAACACATCTCCCAGTGCAAGTGTTTCCAAGACATCTCTAAACTATATAGGCTGGTTTAATTAAGCAGGCCATTTCATGATCCAGTGTTTCTCAACAGGTTTTGTTTGCTGATCAGCATTCAAAAAATTCAAAGTCAGCAAAGCACCATACAGGATTCAGATGCCCTGTGTATTTCCCATCTTTACATGGCCTTTTTAAAAAAAAATATTACTTTACTCTCTCTTTAAAGACTTTATTATTTTTAAACTTTTTTTCTATGACTGTCTCTCTTTAAAGACATTATTTTTAAACTATTATTTTCTATGACTGTCTATACTCATTTTTTTTTTTACTGTTTACTGTTTTTATGTTTAAAGGTTTTCTTGGTTTGAACCCCTTCGTGCCTGTACCTGTCTCTGACCTTGTGAGCCAAGCCTTAAACCCTCTGTGCGGCTCAGCGCATGGTTCCAGCTGACTCAAGCCTGCAGGCAGCTGTCAGAGCTTTATCTGTATGCTGCAGCCTGCCTGAGATGCAGGACAAGGAAGCAGTGTTTGGCTTTGGGTTTATGTGTTTGGAATTTTTTTTTTTTTTTACTAAGTATGAAAGCTTGATCATTATTTTAGGCTTGTTCCACTAGCTCTTACAACTTAAACTAACCTGCTTCTATTAATCTTAAATTTTACCATGTGGCTTTTTACATTTCTTTAATTCTGTATGTTTGACTCATTCCATGTCTTGATGGCATCTCCTGCTCGCCTTGATTATCCCTCCTCCTCTTCTCTGCCAGGAAGTCCTTTCTATCTGTTCTGCCTAGCTATTGGTCATTTAATACACATTGTAAAAATATTCTGCAACACTGATGGCTGCACCTGAATGTGGATATGGTTGGTTCTTCAGACTAGGCGCCTGTGCTTTCCTTACTGTGTATATGTTTTGTTGAAAACAGTATACTATAGTAGTAGATGATGGGAAATGTTCAGAATTTGTTGTTGGCTTCCGGAGCAAGGAAGGGAAGAGAGATCTGAAAGGTCCTAGTATCTGCCAGATAAAAGTTGGCAACTTACTACATTGCAGCCTTTTGTTCTGTGCTTTTGGTTCTAGACTCTATTGTAATGCTTCGTTTTCTGAGGGATACTAGAGCTTCAAAATAACAGTGTCTGTTAATCTTTTAAAAGCATAGGAAGCCCAGTGGATGTCTAGATTTTATTTTATTATTTTTTCTTAGTATATGGATGTTTTACCTGCATGTATGTCTGTATACCACGTGTGTGTCTGGTACCCAAAGAAGTTTAAAGATGGAATTGGATCTCCTGGAACTGGAGTTAGAGACAGTTGTGAGCCTCCATGTAGGTCCTGGGAATTAAACTCAGATCCTCTGGAAGAGCAGCATGTGCTCTTAACTGATGAGCCATCTCTGTAGCTCACAGTTTTCTTGATTTTACATGTTTTATGTGAAGGCATTGTATTTTGTATTAGGGGTTTCCTAGAGGTACGGCACTTAAAGAATGAATCTGTCTGTCTGTCTGTCTACCTATCTACCTACCTGTCATCTGTCTCTTGAAAGGGAATTTATTAGAGTGGTTTATAGCCTGTGGTCCTGTTAGTTCATCAATGGCTGTCTAATGACAGGAAGTCCAAGAATCTAGTAGTTCTTCAGTTCTTGAGGCTGGATGTCTTAGCTGGTCTTCAGTATACACTGGAATCTTGATGAAGTAGCAGTGAAGGAACAAACTTCACAGTTAGAGTGAGGACAATCGGGTCGGTGGTGGCACACGCTTTTAATCCCAGCACTCAGGAGGCAGAGGCAGAGGCAGAGGCAGGGGCAGGCGGATCTCTGTGAGTTCGAGGCCAGCCTAGTCTTCAGAGTGAGTTCCAGGACAGCCAAGGCTGTCACCCAGAGAAACCCTGTCTCAAAAAACAAAACAAGACAAAAAAAGAGTAAGGACAAGAGGTAAAGAGAGGAAGCTCCCTTCTTTCATGTCCCTTATATAGGCTGCCCCACCAGGTATGCCCCAAATTAAAGGTGTATCTTTCCTTCTCAAAAGATCTGGATTAAAAGCGTGTCTTTCCATTTCAAATGGTTTAATTAATTTTTTCCCCCACAGGTGTACCTAGCTGCTTGTGTTTTAGTTTATTCCAAATGTAATCAAGTTGACAACCAAGAATAAGCCATCACAAGTCCAGTCCTTGTCAACTTGACACACAGTTGTATCTCCTTATACCATGCTTAATTTCCAAGTGAAAATTAATAAACAACCAGGTCGTGATTATGCCTAACATGATATAACTATACCTTATACATCCAAAACACATTATAAATTTTAGAATAGGTGGCAATGTCCCTTGAGGAACATTCTTTTAGTATCTCAAAACTGAAATATGATAACCACCAATATTCTCTTAATTGATGTTATATTACATGATAGATCAAAGAAGAGAACACAAACACTTGTATAAATAGTCTTTTTAAAATTTTATGTGCATTGGTGTCATAAATTTTGCTTGCATGTGTATCTGCGTGAGGGTGTTGGATTCCCTGGAACTAGAGTTACAGATAGTTGTGAGCTGCCACGTGGGTGCTGGATATTGAACCTTAGTCCTCTGGAAGAGCAGCCACTACTATTAACCACTGAGCTATCTTTCCTGCCCCATTGTACAAACATGCTTAACGCAATGTGATAGAAACACCCATGTCAGTTTTAATCCTCGTTTCTGCAACTGGTCACATGGTCTTATCTGATATTTCCAACTACCTTCCTCTGCTACTCATTCTGTATTTCCTCCAACCTCAGCAAGCACTTCAGTAGGTCTTGGATCTTTTCTTGGAGGAGTAACCCATACCTTCATTTCTAAAGGGTCTATTCCCTTTGTCATCCTGCTTGGATTAGGTTGTTGCAGTTTCCCATTTACTTTAATCACCAAGAAGTGCCCCAAAGGATCTCTTGCACTGCAGATTTAATCTGTCTTACCTCCATTGTGGGGAAGCGATCCAGTTTCTCTTTGGCAATTTGGATCAGTCACCCCTCCTAACAATGTTATTCCTTTCTTAGCCTGTTGGCTTAAGGGCATCAGAAGCCAAAGTGCCCAGAGGGAAGCCTGAACTTCCAGTTCATCGGAGTGTTTGCTGTGTCTCCTGGTAGTTGCTCTCCCTCTGGAGCCAAAAGTTCTTGGCCTGCAGAACAGGAGCAAAAAACTTTCCTAGTGGCTCACTGAAGGTGACATAGTCCTTCTACCCGTTGATTTTTGGACCCGTGAATCCTGGCTATGAGAGAATCTGTAGCATATATTGGTCGCTGATTCAAAGCATATACTGCCTTCTGGAAAACTCTGTTTCAACCCTTCATGGTGCTGCCGTTTATTGGCACTGTAACTGTGTCTTCAAAATGACATTCTGTCTTTCTATCAGGCAAGCTGCTTCAGGATGGTGGGGAACATGGAAGACTAGTGGATTCAATGGTTGTGGGCCCACTTTTATACCTTACTTGTGAGGTGAGATCCTTGGTCAGAAGCAACACGGTGTGGAATACTATAATGTTCGGTAAGACATTACATTAAGTCCATGGATGGTAGTTTTGGCATAAGCATTATGAACAGTAAAGGAAAATCTGTAACCAGAGTAAGAATCTACTCCAGTAAGGACAAAGTGTTGTCCTGTTCATGGAGTAAATGGTCCAGTGTAGTCAACTTGCCGCCAGGTTGCTGGCTGGTCTCCCCGGGGATTGATGCCCTATCTAGCTGGTTCTTAGTGTTGGTCTCTGCTTTTGAGAGATCTGGCACTCAGCAGTAGTAGCTGTAGCCAGGTCAGACTTGGTGAGTAGAAGTCCATGTTACAAGTCCATGCATCCTCCTCCATCTCTGCCACCATGGCCACTTTGTTCATGGGCCCATTGGGCAATGACAGGGATAATGGGGGAAAGAGGCTGACAGTCCAAGGAATATGTTATTCTATCTACTTGTCATCCTATTAGTGAAGTCACCTTTTGATGAACATAGCATGGGACAGAAAGTATCTTCATATCCTTTACCCATTTGGAGAGATCTATCGACATACTTCTTCCCCAGATGTCTTTTTCAACCAATTTTCTAATTATGCTCTTTCCAAGTCCCTGATCATCAGCTAATCCATTGGCAACAACCCATGAATCAGTGATCAGTCACACATCTGACTATTTTCCTTCCAGACAAAATGTATGACTGTGTGTACTGTCTGGGTTCTGCCCACTGTAAAGATATCCCTTTGATGTTTTGCCTTTCAGGGGTGTTGTAAAAAGGGATTGTGATGCTGCATCTGTCCATTTCTGGATGGTGCCTAAGTAACATGCAGAATCATCAGTAATTTAGGCCTTAATCTTACCTTCCTCAACCAATAATAGGGCACACATCCCAGGACTCTATAGGTGCATGCTTGGTAGCAGACAGCATTGTAACAGGGGTGGAAACCATAGGTTTTTGGGCAACTTCTTTATGTAACTTGCTTGTGCCTTCAAGTCCTGCTTGGGCCAGATGGCATATATACCACTTCCATTAAAAAATGGATTGCTGCTATGTATGTCCTACTTTATGGCTTGGTGGGTCACATAATACTTTGCTCATGATGACCAGCTCATGTTACTTGGTAACCTGGGTGGTCCATTGTCAAATGTTCAGTTTGTAGTACAGCCCAATAGCAGCCCAAGAACTCTCTCTCTCAAAGGGAGAATAGTTGTCTGCAGATGATGGTAGAGCCTTGCTCCAACATTCCAAAGGTCTCTTCTTTGATTCACCTGTACGCCCGCCAAAGGCCCCAGACAGCATCTCTACCTGCCACTAACACCTCCAGTACCATCAAGTCCGGTGGATCATATGGTCCAAGTGGTAGAGGAACTTGGACAGCAGCCTAAATCTATTGAAGAGCTTTCTTCTGTTCCAGGCCCCACAGAAAGCTAGCAGCTTTCTGAATCACTTGGTATATGCGCTGGAATAACATGCCCACGTGAGGAATGTGTTGTCTCCAGAATTCCAAATAGGCCCACTAAACATTGCTTCTTTCTTGGTGGTAGGGGAGCAAGGTGCAGTAACTTATCCTTCACCTTAAAAGGAATATCTCTGCATGCCCCACACCACCTGACACCTACGAATTTTACTGAGGTAGAAAGCCTTTGAACTTTGGTTGGATATATTTTTTTCATCCTCTGATGCATGTATGTGTAACCAGTAAGTCCAAAGTGGTTGCTACTTCTGTTCACTTGGTCCAATCAGAATAATGCCAATGTGATATTTTTGAAGAGACAGATGATCAAAATCCCTCAAACTAAGTTATGACACAGGGTTGGACAGTTAATATATCCTTGAGGGTCAGAGAGTTAATATATCCTTGAGGTAAAGCTGTAAATACTGCTCCACTTGCCAACTGAAAACATATCGCTTTCTGATGATCTTTATGGACAGCTGCATATATCATGTACCAGGAGATGTGTTATTCTGCTCAAGTTAAGAAACTACACTACACCTGGTGTGGCAGCTGCAATTGGAGTCATTACTTGATCGAGTTTTTGATAGTTTACTGTTATTTCCCCCAGTCCATCTGTCTTCTGCACTAGCCAGATAAGAGAGATGTGGTGGGAACATCCCACCCCCCTGTCTTTCAAGACTTTGATGGTGGCACTAATTTCTGCAGTCCCTCCAGGGATGTGACTATGTTTTTGATTCATTATTTTCCCCTGGCAGAGGCAACTCTAAAGGCTTTTATTCAGCATTTCCAACCATAACAGCCCTCATTCCACAGGTCAGGGAACCAGTGAGAATTCAGTGAGATTTCAGCCAAAACTCCATCAATCACCTGACCTCCATAAGCCCCTATTTTATTTAACTGGAGGGCCACATGTTTCTTTGGTTCTCTTGGAATCAGCATTAGTTCAGAACCTCTTTCCTGTAGACCCCTAAAAGTCTGATTGTCGCCCTCTTCCCAAGTGTATAGTTAGTTACCTTTGTGAAAGGCTGTAGGTCCCTGTTTAGTTAGGGTTTCTATTGCTGTGAAAAGATACCATGACTACGAAAACTAACACACACTCTCTCTCTCTCTCTCTCTCACACACACACACACACACACTCACACACACACACACACACACACACACACACACACACACACACACCAACTCTTATAAAGGAAAACAAACACATGAGTCTATGGGGGCCATACCACATTCTCTTGGGAAGAACTGGAGAAAGATTAACATTAAAATTCTTAGGATTTTTATCTAGCTCCTTCCTCAGGGGATCCTGACCATCATTTCATGCAAGGGATACTGGGTCTGCAAACTGACTCAGGTCTGCAAATTGGTTCACAGGCCTTGATTCTCTTTGCCATGATCCAATGTAACCTTTCTTCCATTTGTTTGAGATTCCCCTCCCTCCCCCTTGATACAAATCAACAAAAATGTAATAGGCTTCTTATCTGTTTCATGCCTGGAAACACTGATTAGTCAGTAACAAATGTTCATATAAGTCACACCACCATAAAAATCATATTTCCTGCACTGACCATTATGGGTTAGGCCATTATGGACATTGCTTTATCTCTGTCTCCCATTATGATGACTATGATCACCTTGCCTTTGGCGATTTAAATGCTGCCACCTGGTCCCTGCTGCTTCAGGGCCCAGTTAAACCTATTGCATTTAATTCATCCAGTTGAGCAGCAGCATCTCCACCCTTGAGGTCTGGCAAAAGAAAAAGGGGGTGCCCCTCTCATCATTTTATGTTTTACCGGATTAGTGAAGGACATGTCATTTTGGCCTTCGAATTGTGGAGGACTAGGTCCTACACAACATACCTACTCTAACATTGTAATTTTTTGAGCCTTAAAATTTCTTCAACACTAAGGGACATTGGAGATCTCCAACTTCTTTTCATTAGGTCATTGTTTGACGGATGCTTTAGCCAACCATTCAAACAAACTTTTGACACCTTTTTAACTGTACGAGCTTCTATATTAAACCTAGAATCTTCACTTTCTGAGCCCATATCAATAAACTCAGCCTGATCTAATTTTATGTTCCTTCTCCCATTATCCCACACCCTTAAAATACATTCCCACACATATTCCCCAGACTTCTGCTGAAATGAATTAGCAAACTCATTAAGCTCATTAGTAGTATAGCACACCTCTTCAGGGACTACACTTTCTACCTCCCCTCTAGGAGCATGCTTAGCCTTAAGTCTGGTTATGAGTCTAGAGGCAACTATTGGTGGGTCCTGAGGGAGATCAGTATTGTCTTACCTGGCATTTCCTTCAGAGAAAGTCACTGCTGGTTTAGCAGACAATGATGGATTAATTTTCTCAGTCAAAGGAGAAAAAGACAATAATACTTCAGGGTGTGGGGGTGGGAGTATATCTTCTGCTGTCAGTGGACCCTTGAGAATTTTAGGGTCCTTCCACATATCCCCATTCCATGTTACAGGATCCCATTCTTTGCCAATAATGCCCTTTAACTGCCAAAACCCTTTGAGGCTAGGACTTGAATTTTCTCTGTAATTCAACCAATCTTATGAGTGCTTCTATTTGATTTTCCACAACTTAAGCACTGTGGCTGCTGGAGAGAAGCTTCTCTTCCAGGGCATAGACAGAAACCTTTAAGAGTCTAAAGTTTCGACTGTTTATGCGCACCTGAAACCAGTCAGTTTTATATTATTTCATTGTTGCCTTTCACCATATTCTGAGATGCTAGAGTTGGTTAATTTTATCATGGAGCACATTCTTTTCTTTTGTCAGTTTATCCAGAGATGCTAGGAGCAACCAACCAACACCATCATTTCCCTTATTTATCCACAAATTGTCCAATGTTTTATATACAAAGTCACCAAATCCATTGCCTCTCACAATTGGTGAATCAGGATAATCAGATGCATTTGTCTCCTTAAGTTTATAAAATAGTTCATACCATACCATGGGCTTTCAGTACTTTCTGAGTTTCCAGGAGAGGCTTCAGTAACTGTTAAGTGTTGGCAAATTTGAAAGCCTATTCTAGATACTTGAAAAAAATCTATCCTTATACACCTGTTGCTCTAGAACTACTTCTGGTACCAGGGTTGTCTAGAGGAAGAGAACTAACAAAATGAATTAATGAATTAATATATGTTATTGGAAGATTGTAATTATAAAAATGTATGTATATCGCCATTCCCAGTCCCTTTCCCCATCCCTGCACTCACAGAAATTCGTTTATTTATTTCTATTTTATGTGTAAGTGTATTTATCCTGTGTGTATGTGCTTTCACCATGTGCATACCTGGTGTTTGATAAGGTCAGAAGAGGCCGTTTCATCATCTGGAACTGGAGGTATTGACTGACTGCTGTGTGCTATTTAGGCACTGGGAACCTAAGTTGGGTTCTTTGCAAGAACACCAAGGCCTTTTAATTTCTGATCCAGCTTTCCAGTTGAACTTCCAATAAACATTGCCTTGTAGAACTGTGAGTATGCTCCCTGACTGGGCCTGGTTGTTAATGTCCAAGGGGAATCTCCTCCCCCCTTTTTTTTAATGTTGCACTCATAATGGCAGCATGATCATGGCTCAGGACTGCCTGAACCATTCAGTGTTTGTGTTCAGAGTCTTTCTTCGTTTGGGATTTCATTCACAGGTTTTCTGGGCTTTGGATTTGGTGCACTTTGGCTGTGTTGACTATGGTTTTGTTGCACTTTGTAGCATGTGTAGTAAGGATATTCTGAAACCCTGTCTTGTGGAAGTTGTAGTGTTTTTTAAAGGTGGTTTTTGAGACCTTTCCTGTTTTCGAGAGTATTTATCTTTTTAACCTGATGTCGCTGCTAATTGGTTGAGTTTGCAAGATACTTTATATGTTGGTTTCTTACTTATGAAACAGGTTTATCGGCTTCTTCATTTGTCTGCCCCACCTATACTGAACCTTGCTGTTCTTTTTGTTTTTTGAGACCTGGTTTCTGTGTTACAGGTCTAGCTGTTCTGGTACTCAGTTTGTAGACCAGGCTGGCCTCTGCCTCCTGAGAGCTGAAATTAAAGGCACCTGTCACCACTGCCTGGTGAACCTTGCTGTTCTTAAGCAGTAGGCTTCTCCAAGAAGTGTTGTTATCTGCTGTGTGAGTTCAGACTCATATTCACAGACTAACTCCCTCAATATATCCAAGAAGGAGTTTCCACTTCTTAATCTTAGCCTTGGTAATTGGTCTGATTTGTAGTCTTTGGTGTTTCATTCTAGTTTTCTCAAATAGAAGTATAGATCTCTTTGTCAGTGCACACTCTTTGAAACATTTCACCTGAAAAGTAAAAAACATTCAAATGTTGTGTGGTTTGCATCCCTGCAAATACTAAATTAATGTCATTTTAAGGCACTTTGCCTCAGTGCCATCTGACTTGGTAGTGTTAGATCTTCCTGGGTGCTGCCCAGTGGGTTACATCATAGAAGCTGGGGGGGTTGAGGCTGTAGCACTTACCCTGGAACATGGCTCACAGTTGAGAAGAAGACTCTTTACATGGGGAAGAACCCCATGATGTCTTTCTTTGTTGCTCAGGCTAGTCTTAAACTTGAGGTTTTTTTCCTTCCTTCTCCTGGATGTTACAATTAGAAATGTATGCTATCATGCTGGGCTGCCACATCCCTTTTTAACATGGTTCCTTCATTTGACACCTCTCACTTCTCTGGGGAACCTTGACACTTTACTCTTTGTCAGCCCTCTACTTCTTTCAGGCTAATGGTGTTTTATTCTCTCATATACTGCTGGGCCTGTTTGTTCCAAATAGTTGTAAACTATAAACAAATAAGAACCAACATTTTGGCTCTTATTGGAAACTTGAGGGGGTGGTCTGTGGCAAAAAGTATTTGTGGTTATCTAGAACTGTTATTAGAGCTAGGAATGAGTAATGAATTCTTATTCTTTTCATCCTATCAGAATCAGTTAAAATATTTGCCCAGTCTCAAATATAAATATTTGCCCAGTCTCAAATATCTTACCGTGTCTTACTTAGGTTAAGAGTTAATGTTTACAGCTGGCCATATGATGGTGCATGCTTGTAATTCTAGCATTTAAGAAACAGAGGAAAGGGGATCAGTAGTTCAAGGTCAGAGAACCAACCTCATCCCCTCCCCAACAAAGACAACACACAGACCCACACACACACCAGTAGTTTATGGTTAAATATAAATTAATGCCTCCAATATAACCTCAGTCTTTCTACAAAGAGCTGACTAAAGTAAAATGTAGGTATCTAGGCATTACTTTGTTTTGTTGGAAGGGCAAATCTTTCGTGCAATGAACCAAAGAGATCTGTTTTCTAAAAATTGTATTTACTCATTCATTACCTTAGAAAAATTGATGCTTGATTATTACTAAAACTGTTTGTGGGCCTTGAACAAAACAGTCATATCATAACTTGCACAAGCAGTCATAAGTGTATATGCCCCTATAGTCTGGAAACCAGATGCCCAAAAGCAAAGTGTGGGACTTGGAATTCTAGGGTAATATGCTCTAGGGCTCTAGGTCTTTTTCGAGCTTCTGAAAGTTGGTAGCAGTCTTTGTTCCTTGACTTATTTATAACTTTCTGTATCCCTCTCCAGTCTCTGCATCTGTCTGTATTTGGCTTTCTCCTATCTGTATGCAAAATTTTTGTTGATAAGGAAACCAGCCACACTGGGTTTAGAGTTCACTCTCATGATCTCATCTCTGTTTGAATTCACCTAAAAGGATCTGTTTCCAAATAGCCACATGCTAGATTTCCATTGGCTACATAGTTTGACTTGTCATATCAGCAAATAAAATGCAGTGTAAAAAAGAAAGAAGGAGTCTCACTTCTCTATTTCTGTGGCAAAAGTCGTCTTATAAAAAGAAGCATTTAATTTGGAGCTCAGAGTTCCAGAGGGTTAGTCCATGTTGGGGAGCATGGCAGCAGGCAGGCATGGTATTGGAGCAGTAGCTGAGAGCTTACATTTGATCCACAAGTGGGGGATGGGGAGTTGGGAGGTGGCCCACTAAATGGGAATGACTTGGGCATTTGAAACCTCAGATTACCCCTAGTGACACACCTGACCTCCTACAACAAAGCCACACATCCTAATTCTTCCCAAATAGTTCCACCAGCTGGGTATGAAACATTCAAATATACGAGCCAATGGGAGCCATTCAGTTGATTGCAAATGTGGCTCAGTTTATGGAGAGCTTGCTCAGCATGCACAAAGCCCTGAGTTCTGTGCTTTGCTCCCCTACTCCCACCCCAAAGATAGAGTCAAGAAGATGAGTTTACAGATCATCGTTGTTTTACATCACTAGTTCGTGGCTGGTTTGAGACCCTGTCTCAAACAAAACGAAATATTGTGAGATAGTCTCAGCAGGTAAAGGTGCCTGCTGTCAAGCCTGACACAATGGTGGCAGGGAAAAACCTGATTTCTTAATGTTGTCCTCTGACCATCACATGTGTGCCTCAACTATGCATACGCGCACACACACAGGGAAGAGAGAGGGGAAAAAAACATGTGTATTACCTCCCAAAATAAATCAAACATTTAAATAAATTAGAAATTTTGAATATTTTGTTTACTTTTTATAAAACAAGGATTACATTGTATATGAAGCTTTATATTTTGCATTTACCTGGGACTATTGGCGTGTCACACTGTGCCCTTAATCTGTATTTTCGTTTTCCGACGCCAGGGAGAGAACACAGGAACTTGGACAAATGAGACAAATGTTCCATTACTTAGCTACATACACCCCAGGCACACATGTTATTAATACTGATTTTGGGGGGCAGTTATGTCTCACCATGTAGCTCATGCTAAACTTGAACTTTTGCTTTAGCCTCCTGAGTGCTGGAATTACAGGAGTGCTTTAGTGCCCAGCTCCTCAAATATGGTAATCATTGTCTATAGAGAGTTATAAAATAACTAATAAATCTTGTTTGTTACGGCATTTTGTAGAGTAGGAAACGTATTCACTTGTCATTGGGCATCATTTTTCAGTTTAGAATATGCTTAGGTTGTTGAAGTCAATGCTGGGGTTGAGTAGGGCTTCTCTCTCTCTCTCTCTCTCTCTCTCTCTCTCTCTCTCTCTCTCTCTCTCTCTCTCTCTCTCTCTCTCTCTCTCTCTCTCTCTCTCTCGTGAACCTTAGGGGTTAAGAATCCAATAATAAATATTGGTATGGTGAGAGTACAAGGGTGTCCCAAGATGGGGGTATGGGTGGTATGTTGAAACTGGATTGCAAGGTGATGGGGAAATCAAGTCTTGAGGAACTTGTGCTTTAGATGACCAGGTGCTGTTTTGTTATGTAAACAGAACGTTGGGACAAAATGAACTGTTTTTCATTGCCTTCAGGTGTTGGCCTAATGTAGTGATTCTTGTGGATTTAAACTCTGCCCTAGATATACTTCGTATTGTGGCTGAATGACCACTTAAATTTCTCTTTTCTTTTCTTTTCTTTTCTTTTCTTTTCTTTTCTTTTCTTTTCTTTTCTTTTCTTTTCTTTTCTTTTCTTTTCTTTTCTTTTCTTTTCTTTTCTCTTTTCTTTTCTTTTCCTTTCCTTTCCTTTTTTCCTTTTTCCTTTTCCCTTTCCTTTCCTTTTTCCTTTCCTTTTTCCTTTTTCCTTTCCTCTCCTCTCCTCTCCTCTCCTCTCCTCTCCTCTCCTCTCCTCTCCTCTCCTCTCCTCTCCTCTCCTCTCCCTCTCCCTCTCCCTCTCCCTCTCCCTCTCCCTCTCCTCTCCTCTCCTCTCCTCTCCCCTCCCCTCCCCTCCCCTCCCCTCCCCTCCCCTCCCCTCCCTCCCCTCCCCTCCTCTCCTCTCCTCCCTCTCCTCTCCTCCCTCTCCGTCTTCCTCTCCCTCTCCCTCTCCGTCTTCCCCCCCCTCTCCCCCTCTCTCCCCTCTCCCCCCTCTCTCCCCTTTCCCCTCTCCCTCTCCCCCCTCTCTCCCCTTTCCCCTCTCCCTCTCCCCCTCTCCCCCCTCTCCCCCCTCTCTCCCCTTTCCCCTCTCCCCTCTCCCCTCTCCCCTCTCCCCTCTCCCCTCTCCCCTCTCCCCTCTCCCCTCTCCCCTCTCCCCTCTCCCCTCTCCCCTCTCCCCTCTCCCCTCTCCCCTCTCCCCTCTCCCCTCTCCCCTCTCCCCTCTCCCTCTCCCTCTCCCCTCTCCCTCTCCCCTCCTCCTCTCCTCTCCTCTTTCCTCTCCTCTTTCCTTTCCTCGGGCCTCTGTAAGAACAAGTGTTTTTTAACTGCTGAACTCTATAGCCCCCAGGACAACCACTTTTTAAAACCTAAACTATGCCTGGAGATAGAGCCTTGTGATAGCAATTGTTACCAGGTGGTAGGCCCTGGGTTTGAACCATATCACTTAAAAAAGACAAGTTTATTTTAAAAATAAAATGACTTAAGGTTTCCAGAAGAAGTGAGCATAAAGGACAAAGTTACACACACAGCCTCTGCATATCAATGTTGTATACCAGAGTAGTCCATCTGTTACCACCAAGGAATGCTCACAACACATGATTATAACAGAGTTCAGGCTTTTCTTTACACAGGGACTCACCCTGTGAGTTCTGGGTTCTCTGTTTTCTATGGATTTGACAAAACATAATGACATATACATCTACCTTTACAGCAGTGGTTCTCAACCTGTGGGTTGAAACCTCTATGGAGTTGTTGAACAAACCTTTCAGAGGGGTCACCTAAGAGTATCAAAAAACAGATATCTACATTATGGTTCATAACAGTAACTTTGTTATGAACTAGCAGCAAAAATAATTTTATGGTTAGAGGTTACCATAACATGAGGAACTATATTTAAGGTTGCAACATTAGGAAGATTGAGAGCCACTGCTTTATAGTATCATACAGACCAGTTTTACTGCTATAAATGCCATTCATGTTCTGTTTGACCCTGTCTCTGTGATAGCTATGGACCAATTTTACCTTGCAGTATGTCTTGAATTAGAATCCTACAGCATGTTACCACCACCCCTCTTCTTTTCACCCCTTCTTCTTTTCTCCTCTTCTCATCTCCTCTACTCCCTCCCTCCCCTCCCCTCCCCTCCCCTCCCCTCTACCTACCAGAGAGAGACAGGCAGACAGACAGACAGACAGGGTTTCTACATAGTCTTGCCTGACCTGGAACTCACTAAGTAGAACAGGTTGGCTTAGAACTCTCTGTCTTGCTTGCCTCTGCCTCCATAGTCATGGGATTAAAGGTGTGTACCACTATGCCTGACCTGCTTGTTACCTTTTTCTGATTGACTAATAGGCATTTAAGAATTGCCCATGTCTCTATGTGGCGTCAGAGTTAAATTCCTTTTAACAATGATATTCCACTATGTAGATATACTACCAATCTGCTACAGGTCTCTTTGTTCACAGAATATTTGGCTTCTTGACCCTTTTTTTGGGATTGCGGTGAGGTTCGAGGGTTTCTCTGTGTAGTTTTGGTGCCTGTCCTGGATCTCACTCTGTAGACCAGGCTGGCCTTGAACTCACAGAAATCCGCCTGGTTCTGCTTCCCAAGTGTTGGGATAAAAGTCATGTGCCACACCGCCCGGCTTCTTGACCCTTTTATTATTTATTTATTTATTTATTTATTTATTTATTTATTCATTTATTCATTCATTCATTCATTCATTCATTCATTCATTCATTCATTCATTCATCTATCTATTTACTTACTTATTTATTTACTTACTTATTTATTTATTTTGGTTTTTTGAGACAGGGTTTCTCTGCGTAGCTTTGCGCCTTTCCTGGAGCTCACTTGGTAGCCCAGGCTGGCCTCGAACTCACAGAGATCCGCCTGGCTCTGCCTCCCGAGTGCTGGGATTAAAGGCGTGCGCCACCACCGCCCGGCTACCCTTTTAAAACACTGTACATTTGTTGATAGATGAGATCAAGGTGGAGATGGTGTCTCAGGGGGTTTGGAGCTCTGGTCCAGATGCACAGCCAGCTGAGTAATATATGTGCATTCTCAGGTTGGGCTCCTTGCTTGTGACACCTTTCTTTGTCAGAAACTAGCAATACCTCACTTGGGTTTATATCATCAATAGTATATTGGTAGCATCACTGAATTTGTCCAGCATGTTTGAGAGAGAGAGAGAGAGAGAGAGAGAGAGAGAGAGAGAGAGAGAGAGAGAGAGAGAGAGATATTGATTGATTGATTGATTGTGTGTATACATACATATGTACTAACGACCTTCTGAATACTGGTATTACAAGTATATGCTACCATACCTTGCTCATTTCTGGTCATTTGTGATGGATGAATACTATACACAGATCTATATAACAGTACGCAATTGATGTGCAAAAGTTAGGTTGTAATCTGAAGTTACTATAATCCCATATAGAGTTTGGCCCTTGGATGAATTCTTGTGTCTTTGACCAGTTGGCAGAGACTTAGAGCAAGTTGCTCCCCCTAGGCTAGTATTATTATTAAGACCTCCAATCCTTTGTATAAGCGCGCCCTCCCCTCCCAAGGACACAAGAAGATAGGAAGTAGTGCCTTTTTGCTGTCTCTAAGGCCAGTTCTGCATGTGCCTTGCCAGATGCAAAGAGGTCCCTGCCATCCCTGCTCATGTTGAGGCCAGTGGGGTACCCTCTGTTGGTCTTACACACCTCTTAGTAAGTGTATATAAAAAGTTCATAAAAATTCTGTACTAATTTCATCTACAAACAGCTACAGTAAACCATTCATTGCCTGTTATATATAAGTAGGACATTTATGTTTAAAATAATTTTCCAAACAAAAAGTTAGTGATTAGAGTAAAATCTTAAAATTTTACAAATCCCACAATATGTGGAATTTGGGATTACTAGAAGACTGCTTTATTGTCACATCAGCTTTAGAGGTCAGTTTTGTTTGAAGTATACCAAAAAAGTACATTTGAAGAGTATTTTTAGTATAATTTTGGAAGTTTTCTGACAGATGTTGGTTCCCTGCTTGCATTTCAGGATTTGTCTTCTGGGTCTTACATGATGAGTATGGATGGGTTTTGTTGTTTGTGGGTTTTTTGTTTGGGTTTGGTTTTTGTTAGCCTTTTTTTTTTTTTTTTTTTTTTTTTAGACAATTTCTCTGTGTAATAGGTCTAGCTGTCCTGAAACTCACAGAAATCCACATGACTCTGCCCCCCCAAAGGTATATATCATGGATTGATACACATGGATCTTTCATCCTGTGCAGCACAGTGGTCTTATGGAATGAGGTTAGCAGAGTCAGTCACATATCACCATTTTTCTTTCTTGGGGGGTGGGTGGCTATCCCAGAAAAGTACCAGATGCTGCCTGTCCATTGTGGATAGTTTCCTAAACTCATTCTTTCCCAAAAGCTTTCATTTGAGTACATTAGACTGGCTGAGGGTTTCTGGAAGTAGTCATTTCCTGTTTGTTTTCCAGAAAGCCTCTACCAGTCCATATGCTCCAACATATGAAATTTCTACGCAGCCACTCTCTGATGGAAGTAGAGTATTTCCTGAGGAAAAAGAGGTCCTGCCAAAGTGATTCATGCATGTCAGGCAGTGTAGGTGTCCTGTAGAGAGATTTTTTGTGCATTCAGGAAAGACACTGGTTTATCACAGATTGTTTTTCATCCTCTCCCTTCTCTTTGCTCTCTCCTTCTCTTCCTCTTTTCTTCCCTTCTCCCTTCTTTTCAATGGGTCTTTTTATGCAGTTTGGGCTGCTATCAAATTGGCTATCTTTCAGTGGATTGGA
Source organism: Peromyscus leucopus (assembly GCF_004664715.2). NCBI lineage: Eukaryota > Metazoa > Chordata > Mammalia > Rodentia > Cricetidae > Peromyscus > Peromyscus leucopus. The sequence goes on along the minus strand of NC_051067.1, from coordinate 125,667,052 downwards.
TTATCTGTTTTGGCATCACCCCAGTAAAAGTCTGTGTTGTTAATAAAAATTTCTCAAACTTGTAGATTATCTGGATGAACTTGGAAGGCTCCCTAAGGATCCTTGGACCCACACTTTGAAGACAGTTGTATTGAGTTGAGCAGTCTGTATGCTTGTTGACAATCTTGTAAAAATTCCACACCCAGGTTATCCAGATGGGCTCAGCAGGTAAGGAAGGCTCTTGCCACCAAGTCTGAAGACCAAAGGTCAATTCCCCAAACCCACATGGTGGAAGTTAAGTGCTAATACCCAAAAGTTGTCCTCTAATCTCCACAAGTGTGCACCATGGCTTGTATGTTCACACAAACTTATTAATAAAAACTTCATGCCTTTATGAGATTCTATACCTGTTAACCTCTCTAGTGTATAGTGTATTTGCTTATCAGTGTGTGCAGCTTCAGCGGGCTCTCCATGCTGTGGGCCCCTGGTAGAGTTACCCCCTAGTAGTCTTCTGGTAGAACTGGTTTGTTTTTCAGTGTTCAGAGACTGACTGTACATGTCCTCAATTGTGTATTGACACTATAGTTACCTTTCCTTCCTCCCTTCCTCCCTTCCTCCCTTCTTCCCTCCCTCCATCCATCCATCCATCCATCCATCCATCCATCCATCCATCCATCCATCCATCCTGGTTTTGTTGCATACCAGTAGTAGACAGTGTCTACTACTGGTGTAGGGACTGTTCTTTTTTAAAATGAACTCTTCTCCCAGGACTATGGAGTCCATTCTGCTGGCATCCCATAGCCCTTTCCTATGTCTCATCCAATTTTCTTTGCTCACATAATTCTTCCTGTTTAGAAGATGCTTCAAAACAACTGCACTTCATTTTGTAGACTAGTGTTGGTATCCACTCGTGGCTTATTCTAGGTATTGCCCTATAGCTTAGTCTAGCATTTGTTTTAGTAATTTTGTCAAAAATTTCAGATAAAAATATCATCTAGATTTTAGTGTCTTAAAATGTAATGTTGCACATTTGCTGGCTGAGAGATTTTTTTTTTTTTAACTTAGGTTATTTTATATACATAGGTCTTGGGAGAAATTGTCACATGAGTTTCTCTTCTGACCTATGTGGGGGCTTGAGACTTTCTAAAGGTTCTGGATGGAACCTGTTGACATTAACTCAGAAGAACTATGGGCTTTAAAATATAGCCAAGTGGATTGGAGAAATGGCTCAGCAGTTTAGAGCACCCTACTGCTTTTGCAGAGGAACAAGTTTGGAATCTCAGCACCCACATAGTGTCTCAGAATCATGTGTAACTCCAGTTCCAGGGGATCAAACACCCTCTTCTGACCACCGTGGCACCAGGCACACCTGTGGTGCATATACATATATGCAGGCAAAATGCTCATGACATAAAATAAATGAATTTTGAAAAAAAAAATAGCTCAGGAAACTTATGTTGAACTCTTTTGGCCATGTATTATGTGAAAATAATGTACAATGTTATTTAAGCTTATTGTATATATAAGTGTTTTATTGTCAAGTATGACTGCCATAAATGAACTTGGTCTTTTCAGGCTTATTGTGACAAGAGGGAAAAAACATTTAATTCCTGTGTAAGAGTTGGCTTTTACTATATTAAAGAGATGTGTTAGGATTTCTGAGAGCTGTGCCAGACTTGGAGGATACCAGAGATTGATTTTCTCTCTCTCTCTCTCTCTCTCTCTCTCTCTCTCTCTCTCTCTCTCTCTCTCTCTCTCTCTCTCTCTCTCTCACACACACACACACACACACACACACACACACACACACACACACACACACACACCGTGACAGCTGAGTCCAATGTGGGATTGTAGTCTTTTTGTTTTGTTTTGTTTTTTATTTTTGAGACAGGGTTTCTCTGGGTAGCCCTGGCTGTCCTGGAACTTGCTCTATAGACTAGGCTGACCTCAAACTCAGAGATCTGCTTTCCCCTGCCTTCCAAGTGCTGGGATTAAAGCTTTAAAATAAAGCAGGTGTCATTAAAGAACAGAGAACAGGTCAGAGAGCTCCTGTTGTTTGCATTCAACACCCCACCCCCTAAATTGACCCTTTGATTTACTTGGATTAAATGGTACTGTCGCTGCAAAGTAGCCTTACTCTAGTCTTACTTTGCACAAAGGTTACTGTTTGGTGAAATCTCTAAAAAGGTGCCAAGTAGTATTCCTGTGTATTGTCCATGTGGTTGGGAGCTAATTCATCAAAAGCTATGGTTCTGGAACCCTTTTTCTTTTTTGTTTTCCCAAGACAGTCTTTCTTGGCATACTTCAAATTCAGAATTTTCCAGCTCTACCCACAGTGCTGGGATCACAGACATAGCTACTGGAATACACTTTGATGGTTTTATTTTATTTCTTTTTTTACTTCTCAGGATTAATTAGTCCCTACTACAAGAATTTTCTTTGTGAAATTTTGTGGCGACATGCCTTTTGAAGTTTACTTATTCCTATCATAATGGTAATTTTTGTTTGTTTTTTTTTGAGACAGGGTTTCTTTGTGTATCCCTGGCTGTCCTGGAACTCACTCTGTAGTGTAGGCTGGCCTTGAACTCCAGAGTCACCTGCATTTTGCCCGTGGCCCCCTCCCCCCAAATGATGGGATAAAGTCATGTGTCACCACTGCCTGGCTGGTGATTCTTTCTATGGATGTAGCTTAGCAGGAAGACCACTGGCCTGGCATACCAGAGGTCCTGGATTTAATTCATAGCACTGCCTGAAATGGGGTGATGGAGGCATATAGACCTGTAATGTAATCCCAGGCACTCTAGAGGTAGAAAATGGAGGATCAGAACTTCAGTTTTAATACTTGGCCTCAGTCAATTTGAGACCCACCAGGGCTGCAAAGAGACCCTTTCTTCAAACAACAAAAGAAGGAATAAAGTTAGATAATGGTTATTCTCATTTTTTTTTAAATCTATTTCCTCCCATTTGTAAGCATTTATTATCTATGATGTACAAAGTGCTGCATATAATTCTGTTAGGTATCTTCAATAAAGGACAAGAGGTCTATTTAGAATGCCCCCTACTTCGTATCATGGGAATGTTGCCTCTCTTTTAATCCTTGGAGATCCCCTGAGGTAAGCATTACCATACTTACATAAGGAAGAGAAAACACAAGTTTAGTAGGGAACTTCTCAAAGTTTGGAAGATATATTCTGCCCTTCAGATATGTAGATATAGCAATAATGTATCAACTTCCCTGAGTCAGTCAAGGCTCTCATAGGAGGAGGTATGGGATGAGGAACAGATCTGGGCTTGTGGAAGGCTCCACCAATGAGTAGCACCTGGGTGGATTTTGTATTGTTTATTATAGGTAAAGTTTGAAGACATAGCCATAGAGTAGAAAAGGAATTTTGGGTTAAGGAAACAGAGGACTGACTGAAGGTTGTTGACTGGATTGCCTTAGATGTAGATTAGCTCATAAGGATGGCGGTCACACAGTACTTCCTTGCCTATATTATGGAATAGGTTAAAATCTTTGTCCTTCCCCTTCTCCAGTGTGGGATTTTCTATGTGGATAGGAGGTACAGTTTCTGGGCTTTTGGATAACCTATGGGAGGGCACCTATGAACTTGTTCTCCGCTGGATCAGCTGTGTCACACTTGTGCATTATTAGCAGCTAAAGTCCTCCAGTTTCAGGTAGGGCAGGTGTGGTTCTGACCTGCCTTGTAGTAAGTGCTAGAGCTGTCTCCTCAGTGTGCAGTTTAGAGGGGTGGTGTGATGTTGCTTTGAGCCCAGTGATCCTTCCTGAGTGTTCATCTCTCTGACAGAGCCAGTGTTTTGTTCATCTCACAGTGTCATTTTCATCTCTCAGGTTCATTTCAGTCCATTTTGTTCTTCATATCCTTTTATGTTTCTAGTTATGTTTTGAATATGGGCATGGAATTATAGTGCTCAAGATCACGTCTACTAATTTTGACATTTGTGTCAGCTCAGGACTGTTTTCACACCCCACCTCCCTTAGAGGTTTGTTTGTTTGTATTATGTGTCTCCACCCCCCACCCCCCATCCCCCAGACTAGAGTTTCTCTGTATAGCTTTGGAGCCTTTTCTGAAACTCTGTAGCCCAGGATGGCCTGGAACTAACAGAGATCCACCTGCCTCTGCCTCCCAAGTGCTGGGATTAAAGGTATGCTGCACCACCACCACCACCACCGGGCTGTACTGTTTAGTTTTTGTTTAAACATGCCTGGTAATTTGTAAAAATATACTTTCTATTTCTGAAAAACATAGATTTAGAGAAAAAATTCCATAAATTGCAGAATTCTTATATAATTCTCACCTATCTTTCTGTAATTGCTACCATCTTATATGCTACCTGGTCTGAACTAAGGAACCAGCATTGACACAATAGTGTTAACTGTAACTTTTTATTTTTTATTTTTTTTTTTGGTTTTGTTTTCGATACAGGGTTTCTCTGTGTAGCTTTGTGCCTTTCCTGGATCTCACTCTGTAGACCAGCCTGGCCTCCAACTCACAAAGATCCGCCCACCTCTGCCTCCCAAGTGCTGGGATTAAAGGTGTGCGCCACCACCGCCCAGCAACTTTTTATCTTTTTGTTTTCAAAAAAAAAATATGGACTGCTTCACGAATTTGCGTGTCATCCTTGCACAGGGGCTATGCTAATCTTCTCTATATCGTTCCAGTTTTAGAATATGTGCTGCCGAAGCGAGCACAACTGTGACTTTTTAGATCTCAGGCTTTACCTAATGCCCCCTTTCTGCCATAGGCCCACATCTGGTATACCTCATCACATTTATTTCTTCCTTTGCAATCCCCCCTCCCTTCCCTTCTTACTATGGACCTGCTAATCTCTGAGGTTCAATTTTTGTATCTTAGTAGGGTGTGACGGTGGGTGTATTGTTCTGATTTCAGTTCTATTTTGATACCTAGGTGACTGCTTGACTCATTATCTTGATCTTATTGGTTCAGAATAACCTCACGGCAAGTGGCTGCTTTCATAGAAGAGGAAAATATGTTCCCTGACAAGTCTAGCTTCTTTTCAAGGGATGTTTGGACCTGTGTTCCCCGTAAATAGAAACAGCCTTGAGCTCTGTAGTCCTGTTGTGGATGACACCTTGGGCCTCACAGACAAACTGGGTTTTGTTGAGCCAGAATGAGGCTTGTAGGAACACCTGCTGGAAAGGTTGTCTTTCCAATGTGTACTTTCTCTTAGGAAATGTGTTCTCTCTCTCTCTCTCTTTCTCTCTCCCTCCCTCCCTCCCCCCCCCTCTCTCCCTCCTCTCCCCTCTCCTCTCTCCCCTCCCCCCTCTCCCCTTTCCCCTGCCTGTCTGTCTTTTGAGACAGGGTTTCTCTGTGTAGCTTTGGTGCCTGTCCTGAATCTCAGTCTGTAGACCAGGCTGGCCTTGAACTCACAGAGATCCACCTGCCTCTGCCTCCTAAGTGCTGGGATTAAAGGCATGAGCCACCACCACCTGGCTCATTATTCTCTTTTTTTTTTTTTTAGATTATTTTTTTTAAAGTTTATTTGTAATGTATACAGTGTTCTGCCTGCATGTATGCCTGCACTCCAGAAGAGGGCATCTGATCTCATTATGGATGGTTGAGAGCCACCATGTGGTTGCTGGGAATTGAACTCAGGACCTCTGGAAGAGCAGTTGGTGCTCTTAACCTCTGAGCCATCTCTCCAGCCCTCATTATTCTCTTTTATGAGGGTAATTGAGGGTGAAAATGGAAGAGGCCGTTGAAAGGGTATATTTTAGATTTCTGTATCTTCTATTCTCTTGACTTTGGGGAGTGCTGAGTAGACACTATGAAGAGTCTCTGAGGACTCTAGTAAATGAAGTGGGTTGAGGAGATGTCTGGTTTGACCTCAGTAGAAGCTGCTTGAGGAACGGACCATGGAGTCTGTTCTCTGGGGCCCAGACCTGTTGTCCACCTGGTACTATTTGGCTTTAATTCCTGGTGCTTCCTACCTCGTGTACCTGAACTCTATACTGTACTGTAGTCTCAGACCTCCCTGACCTTCCTGGCTGTGCTTGTTCTTTCTGACCTGCTGAATTCCCCTTCTTTGTCTGCAGATACGTATAGAACAAATGGTGACACACAGAGCTAGCCTGTTTGAATAGTGGTTCCAACATGGTGGTAGGATTTGTCGACAGAGCTTGTGCAAGTCCTTTCTCCATGTGTTCCCTCTGAACTAGGCAGAAAGAGGCTGGCCTCAAATTCAGATGCCTGCTTCCTTGTTTCCCAAGTGCTGGGGTAAAGGTTTGTTCTGCTGTGCTTGGCCTTGACTAGCTTTTTTTATTGTTGAGTTAGGTCTGACTTGTCATACTGGAGCTCTTTGCACAGAAGCCCTAAGTGTATGAGTGCTGCATTCAGAGTGTCTCTTCCCCCACACTCCTTTTTCCAATGATAGATCCGAAGCCAGGCTAGGCAAGTAAACTCTACCACCGAGCCATTACTCACTTCCTTTTTGGGTTGTTTGTTACCTTTAAGTCTTGAGCAGCAGGACCTCTTAAAAATCTGGGAAGCATATGTGCATGTTCTGTTCCATGGCTTCAGTTGTCCCTATGTTTTTAAAAACATAGGTGTGTAGGTTTCATAATCTTTGAGTTTATACCTTCTGCGAACCCTAGCCCTAGTGATTGATAGTCATGTAGCCAGACTATGTCAGCTTATTGAGACTTGTTCTCCTTACTGTTGCTGGAGGGCTTCTCTCCAGGTTCCACCAAGCCCCGCAGTCCCACAATCCACGTATAAAATAATCACTCAGACGCTTATATTACTTATAAACTGTATGGCCGTGGCAGGCTTCTTGTTAACTGTTCTTATATCTTAAATTAACCCATTTCTATAAATCTATACCTTGCCACGTGGCTGGTGGCTTACAGGCGTCTTTACATGTTGTTTGTCCTGGCGATGTCTGCATTGTCTCCCCTCCTTCTTCCTGTTTCCCCAATCTCCTCTCTCCTTGTCCCGCCTATACTTCCTGTCTGGTCACTGGCCATCAGTGTTTTATTTATATAGAGCGATATCCACAGCACCTTACATTGCTTTTCCTTCTGGGAAAGCAAGCATTTGTCAGGCTCCACAATTTCTAGATGTCCTGCAGATTGCTCGTCTCCCCTTGGTTTTTGTCTTTCGTCAAAGATTTGTTTGATCTCATTGCAAAGATACAGATTTCACAGGCCAGGCACCTCCCTCTGTTGTGCAGTGTGATGCCCACAGCTCCTCGTGGGGACCTGTTGTCATTCTCTTATTGTTGTAGCTGTGCTTCTTTGAGTTATATTCTAGAATACCTCGTTTCCAGAACAACTGAAGCCTCGTGAGTACTAAGGATCAAAGGAGTTAAAAATGGCATCATTGTTTTGCAAGAGAGTATGTGTAAGAAATAATAGCTTTCCTCAGTGAATTTCTTAGTAGAGGCAGAAGCTTTATATATACTCATTTGGGTTTGAATAGAAACCTTAGTGGTTTGGAGACACAAAAAATTGTGTTATGCAAATGGTAAATTTCTATAGACTGTTGTTTCTAAGACTTCATTATTTAACTGTTTTTAGACTAACCATATTTCCTGGGAAATTACTGAGTGTATTCTTCTTGGAAAAAATTAGAACATTAAAGATGCAGCTTGTGTTTCCCTCTGCTATCAGTATGGATTGCATTTCCCATATCCATCCAGATTCCAATCACCTCTAGTATAGCACCTTTGTATGGATTAGATAGGTCCAGATTTTTGTTAGCTGGTACTTTAAATTTCCTCTAGTTTTGTGTCTTGTTTGAGTGTCAACTATTCAGTTGGATAGAGTCCAGTTTTATTAACAAGACATACATTCTCTGTAACATCTTGAGTAAAAGTAGTAAAATATGATATGAAAACAAAGGAATGCAGTTAAGTAAATCTTTATTTACAAAACCAGATGGTGGGGTTGGAGTGATGGCTCAGTGGTTAAGAACACCTTTTCTGTTTCCAGGACCCACCATTGTGTGGATCATAACCATCTGTGGGTTCAATGCTGCCTTCTGACCTCCTCTGGCATCAGGCACCATGTGGTCCATACACATACATGCAGGCAAAGCATAAAATGTTAATGCTTAACTTTATGTGTACATAAAATAGCATTTTATGCTTTGCCTGCGTGTTTGTGTATGCACCAAATGCCAGGCGACCTGGCGTATGCCTTTAATCCCAGCACTCGGGAGGCAGAGCCAGGCGGATTTCTGAGTTTAAGGCCAACCTGAACGAGATCCAGGACAGGCACCAAAACTACACAGAGAAACCCTCAAAAAACAAAACAAAAAAGTTAAGTAAATCTTTTAAAAAAATGATACAGATTGCTGACCCCTTCTGACCTTATATGTGAAGAGAACTGCAAAGATCAGTAAGCAGAAAATTTAGTGGATTTCTATTAAAACAGTCCAGTATTAATGTAGTTTTTGTTTTAAATAATGTCATGAATAAGTTATTTAGAATTTTTCTTTGGCAGCACCTGTTTTTCTTGCCATCCACTTACATTTAAGTATTTCCCCAATTCTTATTTGGAGGAATCTGGATAAAAGACTTCTAACAACCTGACTGTTTCCAAAGCAAGAAAACTCAGAGAATGTTGACAGTGAAGGAGGGCATGCACTAGTAATAGTAAGTAGGACAGAGGAGGTGGAGACAGGAAGTAGGTGTGTTTGAGGGGTGGTAGCAGAAAGGCTGAGAAAGTAACAGTGTTGATAGGAGGTCTGGTAAGGAAGTAAGGCCATATCTTGGGTCCTAGTAGAGAAAGGCAGGAATAGGCCCCATCTTGACATTTTTCTGCTATAGGATGAGGAGATGGAGTCTTAGTGGGGGGAAATGAGCACTTCTTTTGCTGATGAATTTAAAGTCGGAGATGAAGCTGACTTATCCTGCATGACAGCCCCACTCTGATACTGTAGCATGCATTATTTGTTTAGACTCAGATCCCCTTTTTGTGTCTTGGAGGTTAGTTTTTAAGACAGATGTGATCACAGCAACTCTAATCATAAGTGACTTTTAGCAGTCACTCAGGCCAGCCTCACAATCCGCACATATCATACATGTTACATGTTACTGGGGTAGTATTGGGTAGCTTCAAAAGCTGTATGAGTGAGTGTGCTCATAACAAGGCTGTGTTCTCATGACATTCCCATCGTCTTGGCTATACAATGTTATGTCACACAGGCTTGATTTTGTGAAACAAAGCAGCTGATGGGCATGGATGGAGAAAATAACTTGATGTCCATCTTGTCACTTGTTCATATTTTCTCTCTCAAAGAGTTGGTTTCTAGTAACCCTGAAGCTATAGTTAACTTTATCTCTTCAAACACCTGCTCTGCAGTGCCCCTCCTCTCCCCTCTACTCCCCTCCCCTCCCCTTCCCTGCTCTGACCTGACCTGACCTGTCACCAGGGTCTTGTTATGCAGCTCAGGTTGAACTGGAACTCAGCAGTCATCCTGAGTGCCGGGATCAGAGGCATGCACCATGATGCCTGAGAGTCTCACTTTTGCAGTGGCCAGGGCAGCTCTGGTCTCTGGGAGCTGTTGCTGTGCACTGTAGTATCAGTGCTGGGGTTAGATCACACAGTTAGATGGTCATGACAATGCTTATATTATTACAAGTTCTTTTACTTACTTACTGTCTTTGGAATTAACCTCCTTGAAGGGACAGTAACATGGAACTATGAAGGATAAACTAGTCCAGCCTCCAGTGTTGATTTGGTTGGTATTGTCGTCAAGGCCCCCCCCCCCCCGTTATTTTAGAAATCTGTTTTGTTGTTCAATACCATTATTAAAGTGTCTCATGATCTTGAGAAAGTTACTGAACTTGGTTGTGTGGCATGATCTTTCAAGACTTTTCCATTACTTTCATTCTTAGAGGGTCATTTTCTAAAAAGGGTTTTAGATGTAATACTACTGATCTGAAATAAGAGAAAAGTATTTTGTTTTTAAAAGTTGACAAATAATAGAGGAAGACTAAATCAAGATAATTTGACAGTAGTTTTCTTAGAATATTTACTGGATTTCTCTGCCACACCTCCCTCAATTGTTTGTATGTATTGGAGTATGCATACAACTTGTTTGCATTCTACAAGTATACTTTTTGAAGTAGACAGAATCATTTAGGAAAACTAGTAAGATTCAATGAAGAATTGTTCATAGGGAGCAGTGAGTTGCAAAATCTCTTTAAGATCGAAGTTTAAATTTTGCTGTAGCCTTCCTTTTAGGACATTTTGAAATATCTGCAAACTGAGAAATTAATGTGTTCTGTGGTATGTCCAGTTTCAGCAGTAACCAACTGCTGAGAGTTAGGGCGTTGCTTTTTGCCTTCTGCTAGGTGCCTTTACCCACTGAGCCAGTTTGTTGATCCGAAACCACTTTGTTAAAGAGACACACAGGGGAGGGAGAGTATCCTGTAACCCCAAACTTCTCTGAGTAACAGTAATGCAATTGGCTGGTGTTTCTCACCTTGTCAGGAACTCTTTCTCTACATGAGAAAATAAAAATGTGGAAAATGGCACAATTTGCTTTTTTCAGCACATGAGTATTAAAGTCTGTTTCAGAACAGTTTTCTTCTTGACATTGCTTCAGTGATGATTTTCTATAGAAATCTTAGGCTATAAATCTATAATTGGAGATACTGGTGATGGTATTGAGGCTCTTGCTCATGGTAGGCAAGTGCTCTTACCTCCAAATCTCCTAAACCCTCATCTCTGGTCTTGGGTTCTTGCTTGGTATGTTAGGGTTCTCTAGAATAACAGAGCTTATAGAATGAATCTCCCCACCCACCCACCCACACAAGCTTTCTCTGTGTAGCCCTGGCTGTCCTGAAACTCACTTTGTAGACCAGACTGGCCTCAAAACTCAACAAAGATCCGCCTACCTCTGCCTCCCAAAGTGCTGGGAGCAAAGGCTCCACCATGCTTGTGTTTTCTTTCTTGAGCTGTCACTGATCTGCTAAACCTATAGAGCTTCTAGTCACTCCCCCCCCCCCTTTTTTTTCTTCTTATGCCTAGGCAATTCCATTGAAGGATAGTGAGGTCAGCCTTGTGATAAGTCTCTCTTGTCCCCTTAGCACAATTATGGTGACAGTTCTTCCAGTTCTGAGGTTGTTTCAGAATATAATAAACACAGCTGGCTTGCATGGTCTTGGTAAAGTCGTTGGGTCTAGTTGTACCACATAAGTACAGGAGGAGGCATGCATGCTCTTTCACAGCATGTTCCTGATCTTTCATTCTTTCTGTCCTGTGTCACGAGGTGCATCTGAGTGTGTCTAGTTTTCATGTCCTGTCCTGCTTGGGCTTTGCTACATCAGTGTGAGTTGGCTCAGTCATTTAGATAATCTGTTATTGGGTCAGTGTACACATCCCATGTGTCACCTTTTTGTTCATATTATTCCTCCACCACAGAGAAACTGCTATCTATGGTTCCTTTTGGTGATGCCTCAATGAGAGTATTCCTATGCATGGAGGGTCTTAGGCTTGATTGAAACCAAGCAAAACCACACCAAATGGCAAAATTGGCTCTGGCAATGTTAGTCTTTGTTTTATTTTTATCTTAGGTCTCACTATACTTGGTATCTTCTTTGACCAGTGGCTGCAGGGGGTGGGCTCGCCCTGATTACTGCTTAAAGGAAAGAATTTTCCCTTTGTGAATGCATTTTGGGTGACTGAGAATCCTTATGCTTCTCATTTGTTTTATTTTGTGCTTGCAGTAGAAGGGTTTTAGGCCAGGTGGGTGCTGGGCTAGGTAGCTTGGCCTTTAAGTATCTTGTTTGTGAAATAAGTATGGCAAAACTTGAGTGAAGAAAAGCTCTGAGGGTCACTGCTGCAACTGTTTCCTCAAATACAAATAGGTCTTTTGTTGTAAGTATAGTTAGTACTTGGTTCTCTATGCTCAGTGGAGGTATCTTCCTCATAGCTTCAGGCATCACAATACAAGAATCAGCTTTGGCGCCCTATACACGCACAACCATGTGTGTGGTCACCCCACCCCCACCCCCATCTTTGCCTGGAATGTTGAAGCATAGAGGTTTCAGAGTCTCTAACTTGTTGAATCTACACTGGGCCAGGATCTTGCTGGGACTTCATGACATGGGAGAAGATAGGTTTGGCCTGTATGTCTTTGGCATCGCTTCTCACCTGAAGCCTAGCATGTTGCCCCTTCTAGAAACTTCTCCATCTCCTTAGAGCTCAATTTTGAGAAGCTCAATTTGTGTGTGTGTGTGTGTGTGTGTGTGTGCACGCACACACTTATGCACACTCACACTCACCAGTTTTATTAATTTCAGCATTTTTTCATACCAAGTGACTTTGATTTTTCAGCAATCTCACTAGCCATGGTTAGCCTGGACTCAGAGATCTGCCTGCCGATACCTCTCAAGTACTGAGATTAAAGACATGATGAACCACCATGCCCCTCACCAAAGTGAACACCCCCCACTACAAACTGTTCATCCTCTCTTTATATTTCCAAGAATTATGCTTTCTCAGAGTCCTTGACCCTTTGCTATGGGGCCTATAGCTCACTCTTACCAAAATAATTCTGCCCTGAAAGAAGTTTACATTGTGTCTTTAGGGGATCTGGACTATGGCATGCCATACTAGGATGATATGGACATTGCAACTGAGGCTGTCATAGACTCTCAGCCCAGCCTTATTTGTTTTCTTGGGTAAATTTAAGTCAACCCCTCCTGTATTTTCTCCTAGTTTCCTTAGTGCTAGTATTTAAAATTAATAATTTGACACCAGAATTGATAAAAGTCCTTTGATTGCCGGGCGTTGGTGGCGCACGCCTTTAATCCCAGCACTCGGGAGGCAGAGCCAGGCGGATCTCTGAGTTCAAGGCCAGCCTGGGCTACCAAGTGAGCTCCAGGAAAGGCGCAAAGCTACACAGAGAAACCCTGTCTCGAAAAACAAAAACAAAAAAAAAACAAAAAACAAAAAAAAAGTCCTTTGATCATATTTAGATGAACTGAGTTTTACTTCTCAGAAAATTCTATGCATGCCTGAACAATTCTCGTCTATCCGTCTGTCCTTCCTTTCTTCCTCCCCTCCTTTTTAATTACACATATAACATCCTATAGTCAGTACTATAGCCAAGACAAGGATATTGCTTACCCTAAAAAAAAAAAAAAACAGTAGTGTGAGTGTATGAGTATGTGTACATGAGTGCAGGTACCTGTGGAGGCCACAGAGGTTCCACATCCCCTGGAACTAGAGTTACAGGCAATTGTGAACCACCACCTGGGTGCTGGCATAGCAGCAATATATAGTACCCTTAACTCTTGAACCATTAACCATCTCCCCAGCTCAGTGTCTGCTCTTCTCTTACAACCACATGTGCTTCCTCTTCTAGCACCTAACAGCTGCTGATCTGCTTTCCAGCTCTATGGATTTGTCTGTTATTGACCATTTATGCAAATGAAATAGTATGTGGTGTTCTGTATCTAGTATCTTTTTCTGAGCACAATATATTGTTCAAGGTTCATCTTCCCTCCCTGTTACAAAGTGAATTGTAATTGTAGTACATTGTATGGCTGTGTCACATTTTATTTGTCCATGCATCATTTTGTGAACATCTGAGTTTTTTTTAGTTTTTGGCTAATTTGAATGATGTTTCTCAGTGTATTGACACAGGAGAATCTGTATGGAAGTTTCCTTTTCCCTTGGGTTTACACCTAAGTGTGGGTTGCTTTACTATCCCAAGTTTTGATTGAAGCCAGTTTGGAGATGAGAAAAGCTTGTTCTTTCCATGAGAAACTCTTGAAGTTGGGGAGCCCTGGCTCTTACTAGGTTTGATGTTTCTTAGAGTTAATTATCAGAGCTGATTAGTAACAAACCTATGTGGAGGAATAGTAGTTGCCCTATAGAATGTTCTTCTCTGTTCCTTACTCTACGGGCACTGCTCACCTCTGCCACTACTTCCTCTTCTCAGGTCACATTGGTTTCCCTGTACTTTCCTTTAGTGTAAGAAATTATAAGGCTGGAGAGATGACTCAGTGGTTAAGAGCAGTGTCTGCCTGTCTAGAGGACCCAGGTTCAATACCTAGCATGTACGTGGCAGCTCACAACTGTCTGGAGTTCCTGTTCCAGGGCATCCAACACCCTCACACAGGCATACATGAAGACAAAACACCAATGCATGTAAAAATAAGAAATAAATAATTTTTAAAAAGGGAAAGAATTTATATTGAGGGCAAAAGAATATGTTGCACCAAAAAATGCTTTGAAAATATGTTTAGTTTGGAATCCTGTTTGATCTAGGACCCAATGTTCAAACCACCAAACAATTTGAGCATTGTTAACAAAACCAGAAACAGATAAGTACAATCTCTTAGATTAATGCAATAGTTTGCTGTAAGCATGATGTCTCCAACAGGATCCCAAAGAACAACAACAAATAGCAAACCAAGTGAAGATTAACAAGAACATAGTAAATTCATTTCCTTTTAGATTTAGTAAAGACAAAAAAGAGGAAATTTAAAATGTAAAAACTGTAACTTCTGTGAAGTATAACTGGCTTTAATCTAAAAGAGGATGTGAGAAATAATATATGAGGTGTCTAGAATGCATTTTTATATTTTTGTAGGTATTTATCTTGTTCTATGTTGTAGGTCGTGCATAATGCAATTGTAATGACCTTGGCCCTGAACTTATGGATAGGCTATAATTTTAGTTTAGGGTAGCAGTCACATGCATGCATATACTGATATAAAGAGATGGTTCTTTGGGCTTGACATACCAGTGTGTAAGAAATCCATAGCTGTTGCTAGATGAAATCACCTTTGAGAACCTTCTTGATAAAGAAAGGTTTTATATTATGGAAGGTGCTTGGAGGTCTCCAAACAGACAAGACATACCAGTCTGACAAAGGGCTAAATAAAGGGTTGAAGGGAGTGGGATCAGGATTAGGCTGTGATGTGGCCTAGAGGTATTGGTTGTTATGGCAACTTGTTAACATGGATCATTTGGAAATTACAGGCTGGTCCCACACATAGTCTCCAGCTTTCTCAGAGGAAGTATCAGCAAAATTGTTGGTTCTGGGCATGACTTGCTTCACAGAGGAACTCTTGGCACTGACTACACTGGTCTAGATGTTAGTAGTGCCCTGGAACAGTTATTTCGGGTGCTAGATTCTCTACACCTTCAAGAATGTATAGACCAGACAATACCATATTTTACTGTGAGTGAGATATTTGGATATATGAATACAAGGATTTATATGACTCTCATTGTCCTTGCTCTGTTCTATTTTATCCAAAGGTAGCAGGGAAGGTGGGGAGTTGAGACAGGATCCTCCAGTGGTACGTCGGTCTTTGTCTTAGTGGAGGACTGAAGCTAGGAACTAGCACATAACCTGTCAACTAAATTCAGCCTGTAATCTCAGTTTGCATAACGAGATTACTGAGGATAGTTTCCCCATTCTCTAATGGCTGTTTCATAGCAGCAATGAAGATCCATCCATGGTTTGAGAGCCCTTTCCAGAAAATGATGACTGACACCCCTGCCTTAGGCACTTTGGAAGCCAACCCTGCAGTCCTGCTCTGTTAAAGAAGCTCATTAGTTATGTTCTGTGGACTGCATGCCCTTGGTGGGAGCAGATTTCAGCACAAATGTAGCACCATAAGTAATGACTTGGATTAGGGTATCAGAGCACTTCTGTAGTTCCTAATAAGCACTTGCTTGTTTCAGGCTGTGCTTCCAATTTGCATGCAAGAGGGTTTCTATTAGCTTTCCTCCTTTTTCTGTGTCCTGTTAACATGAGCACTGGGCAGGACGTGTGATTAGCTAGTTCAGTCTAGTACATCTACTACATTGTTGTAGAGGCATACAAAGATGAAGAAATGAAAGCAAATTGAGAGTTCTGGAAGGACTTGTGACCAGGGCCTATAGTAGTACAGTGATGCATCTGGGGCTTTCCGATCAGTGTAGTACCCTGGGAAGCTCATAAAAGTTTCTGATTTCAGAGCTGGCTGTGTATTTTTTTTGTATCCCCCCCACCCCAATAATAATTCAGCTTAATAGTAACATTGGAACACAACCACCAGTCCTTCATGAATCTTCTGAGTTAAGATGAAAGTATCAAGTAGGTAGTACCAAGTGTATTTATTTGTGTTTGTGATGATAAGGGCCCCAGGTATTAGAGTACTAAGCGGCTCATAAGTGTGTGTTCTATGAAATGGTATCTGAGAGTTAATGTATGGTGGTACAGTCCTTTAAACCCAGCTGTTTTGGAGAATGAGAAGTGTATCCTGAGTTGAGTTCAAGCCCAGTAGGGACATTCATATTCAAATAAAAGGAAGTGAGTAGATTTTAAAATTCATTTACAGTGGTTTTTTGTTTGTTTGTTTTTCTTCAGAAAACAGTTGTCTGCTCTGGGATCTCCCATTCTTTCAGCCACTTAAAGAATTTACCCCTCCAAGTAGCCAGCAGGTTATCACCATTGGTGTGGAGTTGTTGAAATGATTGAGTTAACTCTAAGAGGAAGGGTGGTCAACAGCATTTAATTCTTGTCATTTTTCAGGTCATTTTATAAAATTTGACTTCAGAAATGTTGGGACTTCTAGACAATAAGAAGATGGTGTGTGTGTGTGTGTGTGTGTGTGTGTGTGTGTGTGTGTGTGTTATAATATCTCCCAATAAATTGGAAAAACATCTTAGAATATGATTTAAATGCTAAAACTTGAGACCTAACATTCAGTTGTTAGCTTTTATACTGATGTCCAAAGTATGCTTCACCTGTCCTTGGTGTCCATCTGCCAGTCTGAATAGTTGTTGAGATGGCAATTTATTTAGCACTTAACTCCCTGGAGCCCAAAAGGAGTCTTTGACTTCTAAGTAATGGATAATGGTGTTGTCTGTCATCACCTGCCTCTTCCCTCCTTCCCTTTAGGGTTTCTCTTTGTATCCTGGCTGTAAATCAGGCTGGCCTTGAACTCAAGAGATTTATCTGCCTCTCCCTGTTGGGATTAAAGGCATGTGTCACCACCTGGTTAGTTGATAGTCTTATACGGAACACAGAGTACTTTAAAAAGACAGCTCCCTGCTTTCCCTATCCTGTTTGATGCTCTGTGCTAAATAAGTGTTTAAGTAGCATCTTAGATATGTTCTGTGTTTCATGAAGCTCTTTTTAAAACTATTTTGTATGTATGCACACATGTGCCTACATGTTCATGGTTGTGTGTGCACACATGTACACGTCGTGGTCAGAAGTCAATATCAGGTATCTTTCTCAGTTGTCTTTTACTGTGTGTGCAGAGGCCTGAGGAAAATATTAAGTGTTCTGCTTTAGCACTCTGTTTCCTTGAGACAGGGCATTTCATTGAGTCAGAAGCTAGGCCTGCCATCCAAAAAACTCCCAGATGGAACGCATCTGTTTCTGTCCCCAAGCACTCTAGATACAGCTGTGAGTGACCATCCACATGCCTTAAAAAAAAGTGTGTGGGGGGGTGAGGTGCGGAGAATATGAATATGGTCATGTGAACTTAAGTACCTATGGAGGATAGAAGAAGTTTGTGGATCTCCTTGAGCTAGGGTTAACGTTAGTTGTGAGTTGCTGGGTGCTTGGTGTTGGAGGCAAAGCTCAGCCTCTGTAGAGCAGTATGCAGTCTTAACCACTGAGCCGTGTCTCCGGACTTGACTCTTCCTTCCCTCTGTCTGTCTTTTAAGTGAGGACTCTGAATAGAAGTCCTCATGATTGCACAGCAATAATTCTTAGCCACAGTCATCACTCCAGCCCTTCATACATTACTTATTTTTTTCAGACACAATCTTTCACTGAACCTGGAGACGGTCCATGAAGCCAGACTGGCTGTCTAGAAAACCCTAGGGGTCGTTTTGTCACTGTCTCCCCCCTTGCCAGGATTACAGGAACATGCCACTGTGCCTAGCTTTTTATATGGGCACTATGGATCCGAACAGAGGTTCACAGCAGCTATTATATACACTAAACCTTAGGCCACAGGAGTTCCTATACTGTGTGGCATGTATTAGTGTTAATTGCTCAGTAACAAAACTACACTGTAACTTAATCTTTCAAGATAACAGTGATGTTTCTTTCTCATAAACTTACTTTATCTGGGAAATTTTTCTGCTGATATCCTTATCACTTATCAGGCCGTAGTAAACTGGCCAGTTGGACAGTAATTGCAGGTAACCAAAGTGGATCTTTGATCCTTTAACTTTTCAAATATTTTGAGATTTAATGGTGTGTAATTCTTCAGAATTGCATCATGTATACTTAGCATTGTCCATCAGCTGGTTTAAATAAGTGGTGCTGATTTGGTATCTGACACTTTTTTAGTGTTTTGTACGTTACATAAAGGTAAAGCAAATGCTATCTTTTTGTATCACTTAGACTAAAATTTACATATCTCATACTGCTGGTTTTGAGGCTCTAGTGTGAGCACCAGAATGAGATGAAGGGCCTATGAGGTTACAGGATGGCCACGATCATTCTGCAGCTTAAAAAACCATATCTTCTCATTGTGTATTCTGGGTCCCTGGAAGCAGACCCTCATTTCATTGGGAATCTGTGCTTTTAGCCCTTGTTTATGTTATTGGATTATATGGAAAAGGCTGATTATAGGAATGTTTTCTGGTCTTCACTGCCATTGAGAAAGGATGATTAAGCAGTCTGTATCTAGCATGCATAGTGTTCATGATCAAGATATGGTATGGAATGCAAATCCTGACTTAGAGACTGTACACAGAAGTAGTACATTATTAGTGGCATGCAATCACTTGGGAATGTAAAAAAAATGAGCAGAGAAAGGTTTTGCTTACACACACACACACACACACACACTATTACACTATTGGTATAGAAGCATGAGGAATGTACGTTGAGTAAAGGATTTGGATTGTTGATGACCAGTTCTTTCTTTAAATTGAGCTCATTGCTAATCAGTGAAGCACTGCTTACCGAATAAACAAGGAGTGATAATTGGTGTTGCCTATGAAATTGGTTTACATGGAAACGCTTTAACATTAGAAAGGTGTTTCCTTTGCTTCTGAAGAAGTACTGCTGTAAACAGTATTAACTGGAATGTTGTATTTGATTCTCTGTAATATTTCAGTAAAGTAGTTTCTGAAAAAGATCAAAACATGCATAATATCATTCTTATTATTTTTATTTTTTTTTGTTTTTCTTTTATGAGACAGGTTCTTAATAAGGTTCCTTAGGCTTTTCTTTATTTCCTGTCATAAGTGATCTCCTGCCTTAGCCTCCCAAGTAGCCAGAACTACAGGCATGTGCCACTATACTTGGTTTAATGTTTGTATATTTTCATTGAATTAGGTGGTCTCTCCTTTTTACTAAGTTAAAAAGCAGTGTGTTTCAGGATTTTAGGCTTTGGGGGGGGAGGTAAATTTAACATTTCACAATGGAGCTGAGTAACATAAAGGAAATGTTTAGAGTCTTTAATACTGAGCACAGCACCATGTCTGCATGTGTGCAGGGGCCATGGCTGGCACCTTCCGAGTTCTTGTTATAGTTTGTTTCATGCATGCAGTACCTGGGTTACTGTAATTGAAATCTGAGTGATCATGAAAGGAAAGTATTTTGTGTCAATGTGTAGTTCCTTCTGCTAAAGCCTTGTTGGCGTTAGAGCATAGCTTCTGATGTACAGCTTTGTCTTCACAGGGTTGATCTTCTGCTGTGGGCCTTTCACTAGGGAAACCTGGAGCAGACAGCTCTTTCTTCAGGACAATGAAGTTTAGGGAATACCTGTGTAGATTTCTTGGTGGTAAAATAGAAAAAAAAAAACTTTGATTTAGTATAGTTTTTCTTTTCTGAATATCTGCTTTAAGTTAGGCATACGGGGTAACTGGCTAGTTTATCTAGATGGTAGTAGTTAAGCATAGCTTGACCAGCAGCAGCAAGGTTATGTGTGCATGTTACCTTTCCACTGTTTTTGAGTAGTATATACATGCCCACAGTTGTGGACACTCATTCTGTGAGTGTGGTAGGAGCATTGTACAGCGTGTGCAGTTGTGACAGCTGGCAGGAGGTGAGAAATTTTCTGATGCTGAGTTTCCCACAAGACTGTGCCATCTGTACCTATCAACACTGGTAGATTTTTTTTTATTATTATTCTTATAACCTTGGGATCATAGTTAATTTGGCTTCCCAGTTTCTCCGTTGTTGAAAGCAGCAAAGGGTTCTCCACCTTCTTGGAATTAAATATAATAGAAAATATCTCTCAGGACCATTTTAAAGAAACAGATTGTAATAATTGTGTTTGATTTGTGTAGTACGAATTCTAATTGATCTTAATAATAAAAACCTAGAGCCAGATATCAGGGTAAATGCTGAAAGACCAGAGAACAAAGGAGCAAGCCACAGCCACCACCACTTACCTCGCCAACTCCTCTGCCTGAAGGGGGGCTGAGCTCCTGTCTCTGCCTGCCTTGTATTCCTCTCTCCACCCAGCCATATCACTTCCTGTCTAAGAAAGGAAGATAAAATGTAATAGGGATGGGGTGCTGGGGGTGGTGCAGATAAAAGATGAACACATACAATATGAGCCAGGCATGTAGTGATATATACACTGGACATCCTAGCATTGTGAGGCTAAGAAGACAGGGAGATCATGAGTTTCAGGCCAGTCTGGATTACATAATGAGACATTTTTTGGTAAATATTAGCAATTACCCCCCCCTCCCCCAAGTAAAAGATGCCCCCACAAAGGAACACCTAGTGTAATAATCACTTCTTTGGGCTTCTGGACTATTCAAACAAGCACAAATTTTGAAGAACACCTTACAAAGAGGCATAGTTCCCACTTGCACTTACTGTTTGTCTCTGGTTGGGCTGGCCTAGGAACCTTGTAAAAGTAGGTCATAAGCACTGATCTTCTGTACCTAGATTATCTCAATCTGCGTACTATTAATATACATAATGCTATGCATTAAAGGCATACACCACCATGCTCTGCTCCCTTCATTTTTAAAGATGAATATTAGTCCATTTTTAGATACACCATATATAGTTTGCTCATCTGTCTGTGAGGTTGTAAATCATTTGTGCACTGGGAATGTGGGATTACAAATATCTTGGAGAGACACTACTTTCAGTTCTTTCAGAGTATATACCGCTGTTAGATTTTCATTGCTATGACAACTCTGACAGAAATTCATGGGAAAACTATTTTTAGTTTACCCCACACCCTCATACTCCACCACAAAGTCCATGGTAGGAAGTAGAGAATCCCTGTGCTTTTGGGCCCTCTACCTTTCCTTGTCTTTTTTATTTTTATTTTTGTGTATGTGTTTGTGTTGAATATATGTCACACATGTACTGTTGACCAGTACTGTTCCCTCCAGAAGAGGGAGTGAGATCCCCTGGAACTGGCATTACAAATGGTTTGAACCACCTGACATGGGTGCTAGAATATGAACTTGAGTCCTCTGAAAGAGTAGCAAGTGCTCTTAACCATGGAGCCATCTTTTCAGTCTTTTTGTTTGTTTTTGTCTCATTTCATCCAAACTTCAGCCTGGCAGGTATTCTTCCCATTGTAGCCATCTCTGGAAATGCCCTCACAGACACCCAGAAGTTTGATTTTGGAGATGCTTCTCAATCCAATTAGACTGACAATCATGTTACAAAATAGAATTGCTAAACTGTGAGGCTCTATTTATATTTTATTTTATTTTTTGAGCTGAAGACCGAGCCCAGGGCTTTGCGTTTGCTACGCAAGTGCTCTACCACTGAGCTTAATCCCTCAACTTTATATTTTATGTTTTTAAAGGAGAGATTCTCACTGTATACAACTAGACCAGCCCTGGTGTGTTGAACTTACAGAGATCTGTCTGCTGGGATTAAAGGAGAATACCACTGTGTCTGACCTATTTTTAGTTTTTTAAGGGAACCTCTGCACTGTTTTCTACATCAGCTGTACTATTTTATATTTCCACCAGTACCTTACTAGGGCTGTGTCAGTACACACATCCTGTAGGTAGTGAGGATCCAGTCAACACAGTCCCCGACTCGTTTTCCTTGTAAATGTGACCTTTGTCATAGCAGATAAAGAGGTCAATAGCTCTATATTTAAAAAATGTCTGTTTATGCCTACCACCTATCTTCTGCAGGTATACTCCTGGGTCTGGCAGAGTTCTTCTCTTAGCAGTATCCCTAGCCTCTGCTTTCTGGTCCCTTTCTGTCTCATTCCCACCTCTGTTCTATGGTTGATTTGTGGTGTGTTCTAAGAATAGAACATGTCAGAGCCTGGATACTAAAGTAACTGTTAATGCTGGGACCTGTCTGGGTGACAAAACAGCCTACCAGTCTCAGTATAACCTTAGTTAGCATGGAACTTGACTATCATCAGGCCTGGGTGTGCACTGTCCTTTGGACTAGGAAGGGTAGTGGTATAAGATGGCACCACTCTTGCTTTTGGAACAAGCATTTGAATAGTAATATGTGGTAGAAATATTCTTCTTAGCGTACCCTACTTCTTCAGCTCCTTCAGTCCCTTGTCCTGTGTTTTCCTATATCCCAGTGGATAACTGAGCCTCAAGAAGCCTGTCACCAAAGAACTGAGCCTACACATGAGACTTTGCATTTACTTCCTTGCAAAAGATATCTCCTTTTAATGTGCTAGGATTCAATCATACCTTTTAGTTTAATTTTATGTGTATGGTATTTAGCTTGAATATAGGTCTGTGCACCATATGTTGTCTGGTGCCAATGGATATATGCCAATGATATAGCCCCTGGAACTTGAATTATAGATGGTTTTGAGCCACCACATCTAGAAGAGCAATAAATGCTCTTAACCACTGAACTATCTCTCTAGTTTCCTTAATAATAATTTTTAAAAAATCCTTTCACTATAGACTGTTTATTGTTTGCAGTGTATAAATGCCATATTTAAACAAAGAAAAGGACCAGAAACTTAAGAATAAAAAGGATGCTTATGGCCGTGGCAGCCATCTTTCAGTAACTCGCCAAAATGACAATCACAAAGGGAAAGAGGAGGGGCACTCACTATGTTCTCTAGGCCTTTTAGGAAACATGGAGTTGTTCCTTTGGCCACTTACATGGGAATCTACAAGAAGGGTGATATTGTAGACATCAAGAGAATGGGCACTGTTCAAAAAGGAATGCCTCATAAATGTTTCCATGGCAAAACCGTAAGCATCTACAGTGTCACCCAGCATGCTGTGGGCATCATTGTAAACAAGCAAGTTAAGGGCAAGATTCTTGCCAAGAGAATTAACATCCAGATTGAGAACATCAAGATCTCTAAGAGTCGAGACAGCTTCCTGAAGTGGGTGAAGGAGAACAACTGGAAGAAAAAAGAAACCAAAGAGAAGAGCCACCTGGGTTCAGCTGAAGCGCCAGCCCATTCCACCCAGAGAAGCACACTTTGTGAGGACTAATGGGAAGGAGCCTGAGTTGCTGGAACCCATTCCATATGAATTTATGGCCTAATGTACAAAAAGAAATAGAAGACCTGGACTGTAAATAATAATAATAATAATAATAATAATAATAATAATAATAATAAAAAAACAAAAAATTAATGTGCTGTTACAGTCTTGTAGTCTTTATTTTGTACAGCAGTCACATAGGCAGACTCTTTACAAGTACCTACATTTACCAGATCTGACTTTGGGGCTAGTTCCTGGCTATGGCCCACTTGTACCTATTGGTTTTTTGCTGATCACCAATCTTTCAATTTCCAGCCATACATACACTTACCAACAGTGCTCATTTGGGTACAGAGAATGTAGGCACAATTAAAGGCAGAACATTTTGAGTTTTTGTAGTTTTTGTGATCTTGGGCAAGTAAGTTAACATTTCTGAGCTCCATTTTAGTTCTGTTTATTTCTTGGTGGTTTTATGTTTTTGGGTTTTTTTTCTTTCTACAATACTGTCTTAGTTAGGGTTTTATTGCTGTGAAGAGACACCATGAGCATGGCAACTCTCACAAAGAACGCATTTAATTGGAACTAGCTTACAGTTTCAGAGGTTTATCGTCCATTATTGGCATGGCATAAAGCATGGCAGTGTGCAGGCTGACGAGGTGCTGGAGAAGGAGCTGAGAGTTCCATCTGGATCAGATGGGCAGGCAGCAGGAAGTGAACTGGCTTGAGCTGCTCACACCTCAAAGCCCACTCCCTAGTGGCCCACCTCTCCAACAAAGCCACACCACACTTCCTAATAGTCCCTCTCCCTATGGCCAAGCATTCAAACACATGAGTCCATGGGGGCCAATCCTATTCAAACCACCACAGATACCCAGCTTCGTGGGAGTTTATTTTTCCCTGATTTCCAGTAGTTGTGAGTTGATTTTGCTGATAGGTAGCTGCCACCATAGCCATGCCCACTCATTCACAAAGGACTCAGATGTGTTTATTAAATGGCCAGGCATCTTTACCTGAATTTTTATATTTTGTTTCCCAATGGAGTACCCCCCGTCCCCATGTCAGTCTTTCCATTGCCACTGCTACCACCCCCTACTCCAATTTTGAAACAGAGCTTTACACTATTGTGCAGGCTGGCTTGGAACTCATATGATATGACCTAGGCTGGCCTTTACCTTTGTCACTCCTTCTGTCTTAACCTCCTAATTACTGGGATTACAGTTCTGAGCCACTAACCTAGCCCTTAAGCTTTATCATAAAATACTTGTTTTTACAGTGCTGCTGCTATGATTTTGGAATCGGGTTCTGGATTGATTTCAATGCCTTATTGATGGTAGTTCAAACTGGTGGAGATAGCACTTAGGCAGTCAAAAAGGACACTTTACATGGAAGTTTCCTACATGGAAGACTCCTTATCTACCTAGATTGTCATTAATATGAACAGTTCACCTTGTGAAAAATGCATGCTAGCTGTGGAAGTGTTGACCCTCCCATTTCATTACTTTCAACCTATTCTGAAACCTATTCACAGCAGGGTCAGTTTTAACTTGAAGCACAAGTGAGCAAGTAAATGGAAACTTCATGGGATCTTCATGCTCTTTGATGCGTAGATGGTCATGTGGCAGTTCTATGCATGCCACCTCCATCTGTTTGTGAAGGGGTGAGTTTTCATTGTTTGTATTTTGGTGCTTTGAGATAATACCACTTCAATATACTTTCTTAACAATCTGTATCCTCAACAGGTCTTTCTGAGAACACTCTGAGGGGAGGGCAGGGGTCACAGGTGTTTGTGTGCTACAGGTGTTCTCTCCTCCTCCCCATTCCCCAGTAGTGGTACAGGACTAAGTTTGATCAGAACTTTGATCACAGAGGCAGGTGGTTTGTTTGTTTGTTTGTTTTTCTTTTCTTTGGCAATTCAAGGCAAGGAGGAAAAGAAGGCTCTTTAGATTCTGGGCCAAGAGACTTATTTTTTAGCAAAACTTTTCTGCCTAATGTAAAGTTTATCACATGTAAGTGTAGTCCGCCCCCCCCCCCCGACTGTGTTTCTCTGTGTAGTTTTGGTGCCTGTCCTAGATCTTGCTCTGTAGACCAGACTGGCCTCAAACTCAGAGATCTGCCTGGCTCTGCCCCCTGAGTCCTGGGACTAAAGGCGTGTGCCACGGCCGCCCGTCCTAAGTTTAACTCTTAAAGATGTTTATGTTGTGCAAGATTGTAAAACATCGGTAACAAACTTCTCCCCTCCATTGTGCTGTAAGTCTGTATTTAAGACCTCCTCCTTCCTTCAATAAACAGCATTCAGCATTAAAAAAAAAAAAAAAAAGAATAACTCTAGAGCAAAGATTTTAAATAAAATTTCCAGGATTCCAATAGTCATGAACAGATCCAAGATTTGAAACTATTAATTTGGTTCCAGGTTTAATTAATTATCCTATCTTTATTGCTTTCGTCTTTGTGAAAAATAGAAAGAAAATAAAGCCTCATTTAACAAGAAGAAAAAAAGATGTTTATCTTGAAGCATTTGAATGAATAAAAGTTAATTTTTCAGCTCCACATTTAGTTTGTTATGTAGGGGTAGGACCTGAGATGTGCACAATCCCTAAGATTAGATCCTTAGTCTGTATCATTTCTACTGCCAAAAGCCAACCTTGCCTCTGTTATTTGCTGCTCTGTCCTCCACTTGACCAGGTCAGTGATGACTCTGTATATTGGAGAATACAAAGACTTTGTTTTATTTTGGATATATTGATACTGTTGGGTGCTATGTCTTAATAGAGGCTATTGACTGTCAATAAAAGCTATTACGTTAGCAGGTTTGGTGGTCTATACCTCTAATCTCAGCACTCAGGTGGTTGGGAGAGGAAGATTAAGAATGTTAGACCATCCTGTGCTGTACACAGTATTACTCAAAACTAGATAAACAAATCCCCAAACCAGTAAGTGTGTGGCCAGGCCCACCCTGTTACCTTGGTTTGTGTTCAGCTGTGGTGTCAGAACAGATTTCTGACTCTCCCTTTGACTCTCTGCAGCATTGCATAGCCTCTTTCTGCTTATGTTACAATTTTATATTAGTGATAGTATATAAAATAAGATGTAAACAGGCCATTAAAGCTTCCTATGTACTTCTCCTCAAATATATTTGCTTTAAAATAAGTTTAACACTACCACCACCACCCTGCCACCAATATGCCACTAAGTAGAAGAAATCAAGAGGAAAGAAAAAACAAGTCATTAAACAAGTAGATAGTGGCCCAAGTTCCACCACTCCTGTTACTGTGAAGAAGCACAGAAGGATGCCTGTACCTTGTTAGTGCAATACCATGGTGACATGTAACAGTGTGCAGAAGGCATGCTCAGGAAACTGCTGAACTGAAGAGTGTCAACACATACCAAAATACAGCCTGTTAATGCCCGGCTGGTTAATATGGTAAAATTAGTACCAAGTGGGGAAAATTTTGCTACTGAAAAATGGAGCGGCCAAATATTACTTTCACTAATGTCAATCAAAATCTGCTTGCTAAAAAGCAGGCAAGCATGTGTGATTGTATGGGTCTTGAGGGGATGGGGAAGAGAGAGCAGTGTGTGTGACAGAACCTTGAAGATTGAGGACTTGGTTTGTTCCCCTTTTTGTGTTTGTTGAGCAACTCTAATAGCAGTCCTAGCAGTTTTGAGCATTCAGGATCCTCTTTTTATTTTTATTTTTAAAGGAGACTGTCCCTTATATTTAAAAACAAACGAAGAGAATAACCTTGATAGCTGCAGGAAAGAAGTACTCACCATGGTCATTTGCTGGCATTTCTCCAGGGCTTGCACTCAAATATATTTGCTGCCATTTGGTCACGGGAAGGTATTTAGTTGGCCTGGATAGTTGGCTTCCCTGATTCTGGCCTTTAAGTTTTGGGCAGTGAAGGCTGTGGATGTGTTGAGCCATCCCGTGTCCCAGTGTCTTGACAGATTCTATCATCTATTTAGCATTGCACACTTGTATTAGTTACTTTTTATATGTTGGGGAGACAAAAGCACCTTAAGGAAGGGTTTGTTCTGACCCACAGTCCAGTGGTCCATTCAGAAGCAGGAGTGTGAAGTGGCCAGTCACATTGCATCCACAGTCAGGACACAGGGGTATGGAGGGTGATACTGGTGCTCTGCTTGCTTTCTCTTTTTCTGTTCTGTCAGTCTAACTGGATATGCTTATCCTTAACCTAATCTAGAAGATCCCTTACAGACATGTTTCCATGAATTAGATCCTGTGAAGTTGACAATCACTATACATAACCATCATACCACTCCTAGAGGAGCTTGCTTCACCCTCTTTATAGAAAGCAGCAGCTTATTTAGAGTTAGCATCCTGGTGTTTCCAATTAAAGCTTTTACTTAGCACAGCAGTTGTTAGCATGCTCACATGTATGTGCAGTCATCACCATTTTTATCAGAAAGAAATTGACACCATTGGCCATCACTTCCTATTGGGACATTTCCTGTAGCTTTTGCACTTGTAGACATTTGCTCTCCTGGAATCATTACTGCATGTGATGCTGGAGCATGGGCCAAGAACCAGCTGTTGCAAGCCTGTGTGTAATAGCTAAATACAGAAATAACCCTCATGCCTATGATTTACTGATACATTAAAGAGATTGATATCTCTCTCTCTCTCTCTCTCTCTCTCTCTCTCTCTCTCTCTCTCTCTCTCTCTCTCTCTCTCTCTCTGAAAGGGCCCCATTTAAGTGAGGCTGGATCTTTGTACACGAGATAGGAAGCAATCCTTTAATATGTAATGAATACACAGAGTGCCTTGAAGTGATGCTGAGAAATGTTCAGTAGGGTTATCCAGGGCAACCTCTGCCTGTCTCCCACCTGGTTTGTACACCATGCCTCTGAAAATTCTGTTCCCTCTTCCAGATTTGATTTTAGGGGTTTAGGGTCAGGTGACATTCAGCATTCTGCATGCCATTCTGTGTTTATCCACGTTCTGGTTTTTGTCCATTCTGTTGGATATTTAGAACATCCTGTTGTGATTTGAATTCACCTGTAGCATGGACTGACTTCTAACCTGTGTTCTTCCTGCTTTAGCCCCCTTATTCAGGGATTTTAGGTATTATTATAGTTTTAATTTTCATTTGGCATGATGGTGTATTTAGGAGATGGAGACAAGAGGATTGCTGTCAGTATGAAGCCAACTTAGACTTTGTAGTGGTAACAGCATTAATACTTTTCATTTTTCTGTTAGCAGAAGATTGTGATCATCTTTCAGGTGGTCACCTATCTAGAAGAGTACAGACTCAACTATGTGTCTTCTTCAGTAAGGCATCTTGCCTGTGGTATCATTTGCCCATTTTAAGAAACTAGGTATCAGATTGGGGTCATGAAGTGCTTACTAGACAAGTATGAGGACCAGAGTTTGGATAACCAGTACCCATCTATAAAAGCTGTTTGGACCTAATAGCCTACTTGTAATCCTAGTGCCCGCTGTATAAGCCTATCACTCAGGAAGTGGTGACAGGGGTTCTCCAAGGCAAGCTTTCTAGCTAGCCAAATTGGTAGACTCCAAGTTCAGAGAGAGCCTGCTCTGTTGAATGAAAAACATTACCTAAAAAATCGTGCTTGACAATACAGATAAGGAAATGAATGGTCTACAAGCTACTAGCAGAAAGATATATCCTTTGTCTTTTAAAGTAAGGCCTACAACCAAATTACATTATACTCAATGTTAAAAG
The DNA here is from genome assembly GCF_004664715.2 of Peromyscus leucopus. Taxonomy (NCBI): domain Eukaryota; kingdom Metazoa; phylum Chordata; class Mammalia; order Rodentia; family Cricetidae; genus Peromyscus; species Peromyscus leucopus. The sequence continues at coordinate 125,637,982 of NC_051067.1, read as the reverse complement.
GCAACTTTTAAAAATTAGTTTAATTACTGTGGTTTTTGACACAGGGTCTCACCATATAACTCTGCCTGCCACTGTGTCCAAGTTGCTGATATTAAAGGCTTGCACACCATGCCCAATCTTGGATTTTTTTAAAAAATTTTAAGTTAAAATAGAAAACAGTGCTTTTTTCCTCACCAGTCTCTGTTGCTCTCATATCTTTATTACCCTACATTTTAGAAAGGTGTGGGGGGGAAACAAGGGATAAGATGCAAAACATCACCACTTCTCCTTCTCTCACTCTGCACTCTGTTCCCCCCTTCCCCTTTCTCTGAGTTTGCAGTAGAGGTTGTCTCATTCCATCCTCTGTGGAAGTAATCTAATGCCTGTTCCCATGGCAGTGGTTCTGTTTTCTCTGCTGAGGCTCTTGGGTTCTCATTATGTGCATGCATTTCTAGGAACATCTTATCTTCCATGAAAAGAATCTTATGTGACTTTCTAGGGGCTCCTTTGATCCTTTGAGATATTTTGATCTTAAAACATACTCAGCATCAGTTACAACTTGCTTCCCCAACTCCCAGCACATTGCCTACAAATTACCTTTTTCTATCCTTATCTACCTCTAGGTAATGTTTTTCATTCACTCACTCACTCTGGCAACCTTTTCCATTTTTAGTACTTAAACTGGATTTCTTAAGTCAATTTACTCTTATCTTGGTCTTTTGTGTAACAAGCCTCCACAAGCTAGATAGTTTAGAAAGAATAGTAATTTATTTCTCATGATTTTAGGAATTAGGAAGTGCAAGTCAATGACTTTGGCAGCTGAACCCAGTCAAGTTCTCTGCTTCCACCTGTCTGTTCAGGGTGGGAGGGATAGAAGGGTAGCTCACACTAGTCTTTTGGTGAAGCTTCTGTCCTTTTGATCTGAAGGCACCATTTCGTAGCACTGGATTGGGTATAAGGACTAGTATTGCAGTTTTTCCCCAGGGGCCTGCCCTGAGAAAATCCTTCCCAGAGTCCTGGAGAAGATACTATGTCCACCATGGGGTTATCTGAGGGAAAAGAATGTATGTAAACCAGTTTCTTATGTCTGTTTACTTTATTTCTCTATAACAAACTTAAGTCTACACAGCTTCAGTTCTGTCCTGACACTCAGTTCCTCTTTGTCCCTTCTTTTTCTGTCCTCTCATAGCCCTAGTAATAACTAAGCACTTATGCTCTCGATCTCATCTTTGTCCTCTGTTTCTTCGTCCTCCATCTATCCTTCCTCTCCTGCTCTCCTGATCTGATTCAAATCCACCTACAGTCTGCAGAACTTTTCCTTGCTCCTTACTCCTCCTCCCAAGCCAGTCTGCCTTACCATCTACAGAAACTCTGCCTTCCTCTCTTCACTCTGGCCAGACCAGGAATTCTGCTTCAGTCTTTACTGTAGCTGGTTACACAAAAAACTCTTTTGTCTTCAGTCAGTAGCTCTGGCATGCTACTAGCCCTGAAGGAAAGGGATGGTCTCAGCTTCATTTGCACAAGAAACAAAGCTATGCATCTATGGTCTGCTTGTCTCCAAGGCTCCATAGGGGTGTTACCTAGTAGATCAGCAGTAAGTCTGAGAAGCTTATACTGTTTACCATAGGGCCTAGTAGTATATGAGCACACAAAAAATTCATAGCAGAAGACAGGTGATTATTAAAAGCTGAATAACACCAAATATCCCCTGATAAATGGCTTCCCTCTAGAAAGATTCCTTGACCTTTCTAGGTATAGCTGTATTATGTACAGCTGAATCTCTATAATATATTCTTGTGGCTTGCAGCAGCCCAGGTGTCTAACAAGAATTTTATAAGACACACTGTTTGTTCATATGCTCACATTTATTTGAAGACAGGATCTTGCTGTGTAGCCCAGGTTCACCTGGAACTTATCAAGGTCTTTCTCTTCTCTTTTTTTGTTTGGATTATTTTTCTGTCTATAAATTTGGCAATTGTATACATTAATGGTCTTGTTGGGATTTAGATAGATTTTGCTATCAGTGACATTAACACACTGAAGCAGATTTTAGCATGAACTGTAGGTATGATCTAGTAATTCCTTTAGACTTAACACTTCTTTTTGATTTTTTTTGAGACAATCTGCTTCAGTGTGGCTGTCCTACTCACTCTGTAGATCACGCTGGCCTCAGACTCACTGAGATCTGTCTGCCTCTGCCTCCCAAGTGCTGGGATTAAAGGTGTGCATCACTATTGCCTGGCTAACTGAACACTTCGTGGCTCCTTTCTATTGTATTTTTTTCTATGATGTCTAGTTATGCTAGTAGTTGTGTTTTACTTTTACTTTCACTGAGCTTTCTAATGAAATCCAGGAAATGTTTAGGGTTCTTAAAGATGAAGATAAAAACTTTCAAAGCTGCTTCCTCTGGGGTTGTTTACTTGCCAAGACACCTCTCCTGTCCCGCTATTAAGTCAGCAATGCCCCTGTGTCTTATTCAATCTGTAAGCACCAAGTAGCTGCAGGTATGGTATAATAAATGGCCCTAGCCTTGATCAGACTTCCCTGACCTGAGATGATATTGTTTCCAGGAGCTATTCCTCAAGATGCTCAGGCAGCCTTTGGAGAAGGGAAGGACAGGATTCCTTCTTAGTAGATGAAATGTTTTCAACCTCTAGGATATCAAACCTGTCAGTTTAGACAGACATGGCATCAGCAAGGTATATGCTGACAGCATGGTCTCCAGTGGGTGCTATTGCCTAGAGGTGAGGGATGTGTGGATTATATCAGCTCCAAGTTTTTCATTTGTAATGAGGAAATAATGCCATCTGTTCAGCTGAGGCTAGTTAGATGCTATGAATAAAATAACATGCAAAATAAAGAACCATGTAAGTGTAATTTGAAATGGATCGTTAAACCTCAGTCATTGACCTGAAGGGGTTGGGAACCTGTCATTAATTTTAGTTGCCAGTGTGTGCTGTGCACTTGGTGTGTGCTGCTTGCTTTCCATAGAGCACAGATTCCATAGCCCTCCTAAAGGTTTGGAACATAGTGATCTTGTGTCCCTCCTCCCCTCAGTGTTTCTCTCCTCCCACCCCAAGTTTGTAGCTGAAAAGACAGACAGACACATTAATTTTCTTGCTCACTGTTTTAGCCATCAAGTGGTAGAGTGTTTGAGGTAACCTGTGCAGGGCTATTGGAGCTTAAATTTATGTCCACAGACTCCGTATGTTGCAGACTTAGAGATGCTTTCCTTCCTTCCTTTTTGTTAGCTTACCGTATCTAATTGAAGGGAAGGGACTCCTATATTGCTAATGAAGCATAGGCTATGCCATACCAAATGCAGAGAAAACAGTGGAGACATTCCACTGCAGGTTTCTTTCTCAACATGAGGTACACCCTAGAAAACTAGAAACTACGGATCCTTCAGAATGCACTTTGACCTTTGTCTGTGAAGGAAGCTCTTGGTTAGGAATGCTTCTCTGGCATTGACTGATCAGAAACTTCAGATGCTCTGCTGCTGTGTTTTGTACCTAAGGTAACATTCTGAACCAGACAAATTGTCAGTTCAAGTAGAGACACAGGATTTGCATTCACTTTTTATCTCCAACTAACCAAAGTCTATGTTTCATTCTCTCATACTCTTGAGCATGTATATGCACACATTCTGTGGAATATATTGCTCATTAAAAACATGAATCTCCTCATAATGGCAGATACGGAGCCTGAACTAACCATCTTCTGTAACCAGGCAAGGCTTCCATTGGAGGAATTGGGACACCAACCCAGCTACAAAAGTCTTCATCCTGCAATTTGTCCTGCCTGTAAGTTATGCAGGGGTAAGGTGTAGACGAATTTCTAAACAGTCTTATTAAATAAGGAACACTGAGCCAAATATAGGGGTGAAAGCCATAGAGATCAGGGAAATAGTGAGAGCCACCAGCTAACCTTAGTTCACCATGCCGCTGTAGTTTCCCAAACGAGAGAGCTACTTCCTGTCTACCCAGGCTTTTATTGCCTTGCTGTTCTATCCTCTCATTGGCTCTTGGCCCAGCTACCTCACTTCCTTGTTACTGCCTATCTGTACAGACCTCCAGGTCTCTATGGTTGGTACTGGGATTAAAGGCCTATGTCACCACGCTTGGTTGTTCCCTAGTGTGTCCTTGAACACGAAGAGACTCTGCTAGCCATGTGATCAAATTAAGGGCGTGTGCTACCACTGCCTGACTTTTGTTTATGGCTGGCTATGTCCTCTGATCTCCAGGCAAACTTTATTTTTTAACATACAAATAAAATATCACCACAGTAAGGAGTGGCCAACTAGTAACTGATCCAACATGAGACCTATGCTACAACAGGGAGCCCATGCCTGACATGTTTGGAGGGCCAGGAATCAAAGGCTGGGTAGCCCATCCTAGGATAGAACCAAACACGTCACGTCTGGGGGAATATAAAGCCACTGAAATGATTCTTAATGATATTCTGATATGCTTGTAAATCAGAGCCTACCATAATCATTATCAGAGAGGCTTTATCCAGCAACTGAGCAAATGCAGAGACTCACAGCCAAATATTTCTTGGAGCTCAGGGAATTCTTTGGAAGAGGGGTAATAAAGATTATAGGAGCCAGAGGGACCAAGAACACCACAAGAAAACAGCCTACAGAATCAACTAACCAGGGCTCACATAGAGTGAACCAACAATCATTGGACCTGTATGGGCCTGACCTAGGTCCTCTGTGGTATATGTTATGGTTGTGCAGCTTGGTATTCTTAATGGGACACCTCTTATAGTGGGAGCAGGGAGCTGTCTCTGACTCTGCCTGCTTTGGGGATCCTTTTCCTCCTACTGGGTTGCCTTTTTCAGCCTTTATATAAGGGGATTTGCCTAGTCTTACTGCAACATGATATGCTATGTTTGGTTGATATCTTTGGGATATCTGAAGGGAAATGGAGGAGAAGAGGGGAGGGAGAGAGGAGGAGCGAGAGGAAACTGGGATGTAATATATGAGAGAAGAATGAATTAAAAAAAAAACAGCACAAACATGGTATGTACTCACTCATAAGTCGATTCTAGATATAAAGCAAAGAACAATCAGTCTGCAACCCACAGAACCAGGGAGGCTATATAGCAAGGGGGACCCTAGGATGATTGTGGCTTATAATAAGTTTTTGTTTTACTCAATTACTGGGCAGGCCTCAATGAAACATTTCACTATTAGGATAAGAATTTGTACTGTATCAAGCTGATGATAGATAGATAGATAGATAGATAGATAGATAGATAGATAGATAGATAGATAAATTTAAAAGAAAAAAGGAAGAAAGCAACCCCTGTTCCAAATCTGATCACAGGCTATAACTATGGTTTGCATTAGTCAGAATTCATCATCATTGGGTTTGTTTCTATTCATGTCAAGAGATTTTCTGGTGTTTCCAAACTGAGATCAATATCACAGAGTAACAATTTAAAGGTAATGTCATTTCTCTGTCTGCCAGTAACCACCTTCCATCTTTTAGCTTCTTACTGATACTAAAAATGCATGCTTGCTACTGATGACAAATGAACATTCTGCTAAAGAAACAAGAAAAAAGAATCTTAGATCTCCCCCCCCCCCTTTGGAAGAATTTGCCAGAAGTTCAGTGTAAACAGCTGGCTCTTTGAAACAGTGTTGAAGCTTATGGTAAAATGTTGATTTTTTTTTTCTATTTTTTAGGGGATCATAGATACCATATATACATAAATTGTAAACCTTGGTGGCATTTGATAGGAGCCCAATTTGTTTTTTCTTGTTTTCTCACTTCCCATTTGGAGGTGAATCATTGAAGAAAGATACTATGAATAAACAAAATTTTAGTTATTCTTGTCATAGTTTTTTTTCTGTTGCTGTGATAAAGTACACCAATAAAATGAATTTAAGGGAGAAAAGGTTTGCTTGGTACACAATTCCAGACTATAGTCCATCATGGTAGATAGCATAAGAGAACTAGCTATATTGCATACATCTGCAGTCAAAAGAAGGGAGTAATAGCTGCATACCTGCTGTGGGCTCAACTTATTCTCTTCTTCATGAGATGTGTCATTCACCTCTAATTTAAGAAAATTCCTCATGAAAACAGAGACATGACTCAGGTTAAAGAAACTGCTTCTCTTGACAAAGAATGTGAATGTAGTTCCTAGCACCCATATCTGGCAGCTCACAACTGCCTGTAACTCTAGCTACACACATATGTGCACATACACACAGTTTGCTTTTTTTTTTTTTTAATTCCTTACATGTGTATCTACTGGCCAAACTAATCTAGACAATTACTTATTGATACTACCTTCTCAGGGGATTCTTCATTGTGTCAAGATGATAAAAGCATAATTCTATATCTTTTATCAACCCTATAACATGAAGTTGTATGTGCCATGGAATAGTATTTAATTTTGATAATAGTGAAGAATGCATCTGTTTGGACCATTAAATATACATTTGGAACATGAAATACCAATTTATGTCTTGAGGATGTAAGTTCAAGATAAGTGAGATGGCTTAGCAAGTAAAGGCCTTTCTTACTAAGCCTTATGACTTGAGTTTGACTTCTAAAATCCTCATGGTAGAAGTCAATAAGTGATTCCCCAAGTTGTCTCGTGACCATCATGATGTCATGATGGGGACCACAGCACATGTATGCCCCCTCCATATCTACTAAATAAAGGTGTATAGGACATAAACATTGTTTTGTTTTATTTCATTTGCATTGGTGTTTTGCTTGCATGTATGTCTGTGTAAGGGTGTCAGATTCTCTGGGGCTGGAGTTGCAGACAGTTGTGAGCTACCATGTGGGTGCTGGGAATTGAACCCAGGTCCTCTGGGAAGAGCATCCAATTCTCTTAACCACTGAGCCATCTCTCCAGCCTGGGCATAAACATTGTCAGCTTGTACTTAGAGATTTATCTGCCTAGTTTTGGGTGAAGCTTCAGAAATGTGGTAAAAGAGAAATTAAAAAAAACAAAAACATATTTTCCTTAGCATTGTGGGTTGAAAGAAGAGAGAGATAGTGGAAAAGAATAAATTGGTAAGTATTACTATGAGGACAGTGCAGGAACTTGCTACTTGGTGATAGCTTGTCTGTGCATACACTCATTCCTGCACCATTTGTTTGCCTGTGTGCTGGGATATCCCAAGGGCACTTGTGCTCTAAACTATACCAAATGCTTACTTTCTCCTTCTCACATATCAGAATGAATCTTTTTTAAAATGGTAGAAACAGATTTTTAGTTCCAAACCCTGAACTTTTGCTCTGCTTTCCCAAAACCCTGCGGTTTTCAGTTGGAACCTTTGCTTTGGCAGACTGCTACACCATTTCTTTTCAGGTGGTGACTAGTTTGTATAGACTTACCTCTTAGCGGCTGCCTTGAACTTTAATCCAGTTACTGAAAGCTTCAAAGTCCCTGAAAGAAAGGACTGTATGAGGAGAGACCAGTGAAGAACAAATTCTGGGTTAGATTGGGCCCACAAATCTCTCCAGGTGGACTACCCTTGCCAGACCATCTCTTGGCTATTTCTTTCCTGTAACATTTTAGCACAGGATTATGAATCCAAAGGCCCTGTTTTATAGCTTTGTAGGTGTGTCATTATCCAGATGATCTGACATATGTGGGACTTGAGACTGCATTTGTCTTCATGCTATTGCTCTGCTGAACAATGATGTCTAGAGATAGTGTGGGCTGGAGAGAGGAGGGAATGGGTGGTGATCTTTACTCTGGAAATCCTTTTTATTATTTTTTTAATGCAATTATCCTCTACTTGCAGTTTTCAGAAATCAGTGGTGTCACTGCACATATGCTTAGAGCTGTTGCTATAACAACAAGCCTGGCAGCCCACACAGTCCTTCTGGAAGGCCTGGATGCTGTTTGTGGCATCTGTTCACAGGAGGACACACATCCCTCTGACCTGTGAGAATCTGCCAGTTGCTGTGTTTCATTTTCGAGCATCTGCTTTCTTTTGATTTGATTGCCTAGTTATTTCACCTAGTCAAGATGCCTTCCTCTGTATTTAGTTCAGTGAGAAGTAGAACTATGAGGCTGTTTTTTCTTCTCTACTTTCCACAGTTGCAGCAGAATCAGTGTCGTTCGTTAGTTTGTGTCATCCAGCCATCAGTGAAAAACTGGATTTGAGCCCTTTACCATGGAAACCTCAAATTTTGGGAGCAATATTTCATATAAACAACATTTTCTTCAAGTTACTTGTTGTTATGAGTTCTAATTTCCTGGTTATATATCAAAGAAGTTTGGAGTCATTTATATATTATATCTATCTCCATCTGTACATTAATAAAATTATAATCTATATGAAATTGGGTTTGAAAAGTAAATTGTTCTTTCTGTACTTCATTTGGCTGTCTTCTAATTTTCCCCACTTGGCTACATACTTTAAGAAAGACAGAGTGACTATTTAAAACTTTGTTGGTTGTAAATTCCCTGAAAATTGGGTAAAAGCTGTAGGCCCATCCCAGAAGGCTTTGCATCTATAGGTATGGTGGAGAGGGGTCATCAGGGTCTCTCTGTAACCCTAGCTATCCTGGAACTTCTGTGTAGGCTAGGCTGACCTGGAAATCACAGAGGTCCCCCGGCCTCTGCCTCCCAAGTGCTAGGAGTAAAGGCCCGCACCACTACACCAAGCTTTGAGTATCCTATCTAATTTGGGTGTTTTTAGAACTTCATACTCTGACTCACCCCTCATTATAGCTGTTATTTTTTCCATGGATAGAGCTTAATTTAATTTTTGACTTAAATTTAAAGTTGTTCATTATTATATCTCTGGTCACATTTCCACAGAAGAGCATGTTACGTGAAGAGTGCCATTTCCTGTTGCTCAGCCTAATACCACCTGCTCTCAGGTTTCACTGGTGTTTCTGAAGCTGGCTTCAAACTCATTCTATAGCCCAGGCTGCTCTCAAAATCACCATAGTGCTCCTATCTCAGTCTCTTGAGTGCTGGGATTACAAGCTAAAATCTTCCAATTTTTCTGATAATTTTATGGCAAAAGACACCTGTTCTGGTCTGAGGTGAAAATGAAGTTTGTGAATGATGGTGCAGAGTGCAACAATAGTTTTCCTGAGATATCATCTCATGTAGCCCAGACTAGCTTTGAACTTGTGATGTAGCCATCATACTCAGTTTTTATGTGCTAGGGATCAAATCTAGGGTTTTGTCTTGCTATATAGACACTTTCCCAATGAGCTACACACCTAGTGAGCTTCATTAGAGTTTTGAAAGCATGTACAATTTATTTAAATTTTATTTTAAACTTTAGAAAAGTACATAGATGTGCTGGAGAAAATGCCTTGTGAGCAAGCATGAGCATGCACACACATGTGCACACACAGAAGAGCATTTCTTTTCTTGAACAAATCCTTGAAAGGGCAGGTCTCCTGTGAATATCAGTAAAACATGGCATATCAAGTTATAGTAAGACTAAGCACCTCCCCTTGTATTAAGACTGGAAAAGGCGGCCTGTTATGAGCAATAGGGTCTCAAAGGCCTATAAAAGAGTCAGAGACAGCCCCTGTTCCCACTGTTAGGAATGCCGCAAGAGGACTAAGTTACACAAGTGTAACATATGCAAAGTGCCTAGGTCAAGCCCATGCAGACTTCCTTGTTGTCAGTCACTGTGAGCTCCTATGATCCCAGTTTAGTTGATTCTGTGAGTATCTTTTGGTATCCTTGACCCCTCTGGCTCCTGCAATCCTTCCTCCTCTTCTGCAGGCTTCCTCGAACTCCACTTAATCCTAATGTTTGGCTGTTGGTCTGCATCTGTTTTCATCAGTTGTTGGATGACGCCTCTCTGACAATTAAGGCTAGGTACCAATCTGGTCATAGGAGATGGCCAGATCTGCTATTGCTAGGAGTCTAAGCTGGAGTCTTCCTTGTAGATTCCTGGGAGATTCCCTTGTGCCACGTTTTTACCTGACCCCAAAATGTCCCTCCTTCCAGTAATCTCTTTTAGTACTCTCCCCCTCTGTGTATAACTCTCCCAAGAGGACTGATTAAAATGACTTACAGGCTGTGGTTCAGCAAGTCTAACAATGGCTGTCTATCAACATAAGGTCAAGAATCCAATAGTTGTTCAGACCACTGAGGCTGGATATGTCAGCTAGTCTTGAGTATAAAAGCCAGAATCCTGAAGAAGTAGGCCCCAGTGCCCATGAAGGAATGGAACTGCTACTGATCGCTAGAGCAAGCAGACAAAGAGAGAGCAAGCTTCCTCCTTCCTTGTCTTTTATTTAGGCTGCTAGCAGGTGTGGCCCAAGTTAAAGATATATCTTCCACCTTCAAAGATCTGGATTAGAAGTGGGACTTCCCACATCAAATGATTTATTTAAAAAAAAAAAATCCCTCACAGTGTGCCTAATCTTATGACAACCAAGAATATCCATCACATAGTTCTTCTATGGAAATCATAAGATATAACCCATTCAGGTACCCTCCAGATTTCTGAAACATTTAAAAAATTTGTTGTATCATGTGGTTTTGGTGCCTTGGGATTTGTGTGCCTTAAAGTTTGTTTTTGCTTCTTCTTATGACATTGGACTGTGGATTGTGAAGGACCTTCCAGTAGATAGGCAGCAATGAACTGTGTATTTATGGAGATTGTGGCCTCCAGTTGCTGGCTGTGGGTATACCACTTTTCCTGTGTGAATCTTATTTCTCTCTATGAAATATGTCTGCCTACATCATCTGATAAAAGTGATTTGTAAAAACAAAATGTTATGCAAGCAAGGTATGGTTAATGCATTTGAAATTTCAATACTTATTTTCTGTAGATCAAATCAGATTATATGAACTGATGATATGTTTAGTGGAAATACAGAAATGCAAATAAACATAACTTTCTGAAAGTTACATTCTTGGGTCAGTATGCAATCCCATCTTAGTATTATTGCTTCTTTCCAAGACAAACTTGCTTCTACTACCACTACCACCTCATGCACCCGTTGGTTTCTTGAGCTAAGATTTCTCTGTGTAGCCCTGGCTGTCCTGAAACTCTGTAGACCAGGCTGGACTTGAACTCAGAGATCACCTACCTCTACCTCCAAGTGCTGGGATTAAAGGTGCTGAGTGACAAACTCTGTGTGTTCTTCTCATCGAAGATTTAAAAAAAAAAACAACAACAACAAAAAAACAACCAAAAAATCTCCCCAGGTGGTGCAGGTGGATGCCTTTAACCCCAACAACAGTAGAGGCAGGCAGGTCTCTGTGAGTTCAAGGCCTGCCTGACAGCCTGGGCAACACAGAGAAACCCTATCTCTGAAAACAAAACAAACAAACAAAAAGTTAAAGAACTCTCTGCCAGTCATTTCTACCTGACTTCACTACAGGATTCTGATAGACATGACAGCACTCAGAACCCACTGTCTTGTTTTTTGGAATCTAATGTGTTGTGGTGAGCTCCTGCTGTGGTTGATCTATTCTTCAGCTTGCTAGAAGTGGTGAATGAGGAGACCGGATCAGCAGAGTAGTAAAAGGCTGCTGTGTGGAATAGAAAGTAAAAGTTAATTTCAAGACAAGCATCTTAAACTTCATTCTGTCATGGAGCCTCAGTGAAGTTGAGGCAAGAAATCCAGCAGCATTAGTAATTTACATTCTAAGAGTCAGTTTCTATTCTTATTCTAGCCTGAGAGATAGGCTGTAAGGATCACTATCTACTAGTACTACACAAGATGAAGATAATGAATGGTCCTTGATCCGCTTTATTTCTGTATTTTATAGATAGACCTAAACATTTCTGATTACAAATCAGCCATTGTTTCTGAAAAACTGTATCTCATAATGAGAAAAATATTGTCTGTTTGCAACACACACACACACACACACACACACACACATACACACAAAGTTCACACAGGCAACATGTAAACAGAATGACATTCTTCATGTGATGATGGGTTTATGCCTTCCAGTGTTTTCTATTTTGATAATTGACTTTTGAGAAAGTGTCTTTCTTCATAATTGCCAAAATTGGAAGCAGCTGATTCAGTGGGTGAATAAACAGTGACACAGCCAGACAATAGAAAATTATTCATTGCTAAAAACAAACCAGTTTAACCATGGAGGAATCACACATGCATATTGCAAAGTGAAAGAAGCCCATTATGACTCTGCAGCTAAGTGCACTTCTCCCCAAGACTGACCTAAGTTGGATCTCCAGTACCTACATAGTAGAAGGAAAGAACCGACTGCTGACCCCCACGTGTGTGCAATGGCATGTGCTGGACCTCCAGTGCATACACAAAGTAGATTAACAAAAAAATCTCTTTAAAGAAAGAAACTTGTCCTGAAAAGGCAATATGATTCTAGTTCTATGACAATCTGAGAAAGACAAAACTGGTCCACATCTGTCTGGTCAGATGGGCAGAGCACAGAGGATGTTTAGAGCAGTGAAATTGGTCTGTATGGTGCGCTGTAATAGTGGATATAAGTGATTATATGTTTGTCAAAATTATAGAATGTACAGCACCCAAAGTGAATCCTGATGTAAATTATGAACTCTGGAGATTAGTGGTTACAGGTGGACTACTCTAGTGCAGGATGTTGATTTGTAGAGGTTGTTTATATTTGAGGTAAAAGGTCTGTGGCAGCTCTGTCTTTTGTACTCAATATTTCTGGAAACTGAAATTGACTGGTGTAATGGCTGGTCAACATGCTAAAATAACTTTGGACTGAAGTGAAGCACAGCTGTGACGACAGAGTTGTGACAGCTCCACTGTGGTGGGTGGTGTTTCTGTAAGGTAAGTCCAGAGGACTTCTAGCAATGTTGTGTTTAGGAAAGGGCCAGAGACATCAGGGCTATTTTTTATTCTGTTGCAGTGCCTGCAATTTGGATACCATTATGTTCAGAATTTTAGAGCCTGTTGTAGCGAGAACAAAACAGTACTGTAGAAATATGAGTAGAGCTGGGTGGTGGTTGCGCACACCTTTAATCCTACCACTTGGGAGGCAGAGGCAGGTGGTTCTCTTGAGTTCGAGGCCAGCCTGGTCTACAGAGTGAATTCCAGGACAGTTAGGATTGTTTCACAAAGAAACCCTATCTTGAAAAACAAAAGAAGAAGAAGAAATAAAATATGAGTAGAAAGAAACTGGAGCTTCTTCAGGAGTTACTTTTGTTTTAAGCAAATAGGGAAAGCACTGTTTGTATCAATTGTACACCAATAGCTACCAGTAAGGTAAGGAGAGCAAAGCCAAGGGTCTTGACCTCTAGTGGCTTATGGCTTCTAGATCAGGTCACTCCCTCTGGAAGCACTATGCTCAAACCTGAACTCAGTCACACCCAACTCAGCCTGATGACTTATTGCTCTGTTCTTTTTGCCTGTCATTCTTTCCTTACCCAAGCCCTCAGGAGTTATTTTACTTTGGACTTAGAACTTTATTGTTTGTAGAGTACGTTTTTATGATGTTTGCCTACAAGAGAACATGATCCTGTCTTTATAGAAGTGAGAAATCAGGAAGCCTGTGAGTTTGGTCACTCCTGGGGTGCACATTCCATTTCTGTCTCGGGGATTCTGTCCCAGGGCTGTCTGTTGTTCTTTGACTACATATGTGGACAGCAGAGTGGAGGGAGGACAGTATGGTATTCTCTGGAACTTGATTCTCCACTGGAAAGCTCTAGCCTTTCCAGGGTCTGAGCAAGAGACACCATGATGTGTAGAAGATGCCTTAGGTATCATAGGTCAAGGATCACGAATGCTGTCATTTCTCCTGGGCACGCTCTCAGCAAGGGTGTTTAGAACAGGTTTAATTAGGAAAAAGAAACTTAAAAGCAATATTAAGAACCTATGCTATTTTCTGTTACTAAACAAGGAAACTGTGGCAAGCAGCTTTGCAGAGGGGCTTCAGGGTTTCTCCTTCTGGGTCTACCCTGTGGTTTCCATACCTTAGCATGCCAAGATTTAAGAATCCCTAAAGAGAATATATCAGGCTTTAAGACTGATAATGCCCGCTGGGGCAAATGGCAATTCCTGTCTGCTGCCCTCTTATCTGTCTGTTCTTTCTAAATCTCCTAAATTTAGCAAATCAGGGTTTTGAAGAGCATTCATTTGGTTCATGTCACACAACATACTTACAAGTTTCAGAATAATAACTGTAAAACCAGGAACACTAACATTCCTGAAAAGAGAACTTGGGGTGTTTGTATGTTAGGCTTTCTTATTCTCAAGGTATGGGGAACCAGAACTGAAGAATCTAGTTACTGTATTGAATAAGTACTCACTGGAGTAGCAGTTAAGTGTTTCCACAGATTCCTTACTAGGAAATTCTTGACAGCACTACTAAAGTGTAGTTTTTATTCATAAAATGTACTCATTTAAAATTCTTAGTTCAGTGGGTTTTCAGAAAATATTGATAGTTGAGAAACTACCACCAAAATCAAAAGATAGAATACAGTCAGTCACCTTGAAGTTTCCTCATCTTCTGTGTTCTCTCTCTCTCTCTCTCTCTCTCTCTCTCTCTCTCTCTCTCTCCCCCCCCTCTCTCTCCCTCTCTCTCCCTCCCTCCCTCCCTCCCTCCCTCCCTCCCTCCCTCCCTCCCTCCCTAACTTTTACTCTGAAACAGTTAAACACCTAAGATGTAACAAAAAATAATAACAGCGTTCTGTGTTTCTCCCACAGACAACTGTTGTGCTGTGTTCATGCTTTGTAGCTGCCTCATAGCCTGTGAGAGTTGGTTTGTTGCTTTGTATTAATGAAGAGACATGGTGATGTGAACTGAGTTAAAGGATATTGTTTGGATAGCCTTGAAGAGTTTCATTGCTGCTTCTTCTTCCTTTCCTCCTCCTGTTCTTTTTCTGAGACAGGGTTTCTCTGTGTAGTCCTGACTTGTCCTGGAATTTACTCTGTAGACCAGGCTGCCATTGAACACAGATCCTCCTGTCTCTGCCTTCTGAGTGCTGTGAGTGTGTACCACCACTGCCTCAGTTTCACTTTGTTTGTGTTATAGGTCTTTGTGGTCTTTGCACACAAGGTTCTGTTTTTCTGGGCTAACTACTTATGAAAGCAGTTGAGGATGTGGTGCAGTGCCCACACTATTTTCATGTTCTCAATAAGGAGGCACCCAATAAGTTTCCCTGCTTTTTCTGTAGTATTTGATGATGGCATTGTTGTTCTAGGCCATCTCATAGGCTTATGGTTTTTATGTGTATATATGTGTGCATGCTTGTTTGTTCAGATGTATCTAGAGGCCAGAGGGCAATGTTAGGTATTGTTACTGTAGCACAGTCCACCCTTCTCTTTCTCTTTCCTTTTTAAGATAAATCTCATTGACCTGGAATTGAATGAGAAAACTAGACCAGGCTGGCCAGCAAGTCCCAGAAACCTGCCTCACTCTACTCCCTGGGTGCTGGCATTGCAAATGCATGCCTATTTGTTCATTTAAGAGCATGGGCCATGGGGACCAACCCAAGTCTTTTTCTTAGAAAACAAGCACTTTGTTGACTGAGCTTTCTTCTCTGCCCTATGTGTGATTTTGATTTTGATTTTCCAGGTGGTCACTGTATGCTCGTCTCCATCTCTTTAATAAAATATTTATTTTCTTAGTTGGGGTTTCTATTGCTGCATTGAAACACCATGACTAAAAGCAAGTTGAGGAAGAAAGGGTTTATTCAGATCACATCCACATCACATGCATCCACATCACAGGAAGTTGGGAGAGGAACTCAAGCAGGGCAGGAACCTGAAGGCAGGAATTGATGCAGAGACCATGGAGGAGTGCTACCCACTGGCTTCTTCTTCTGGGCTTGCTCAGCCTCCTTTCTTATGGAGCCCAGGACCCCTAGCCCAGGGGTGGCACCACCCACAATGGCATGGGCCCTCGCCCATCAATCACTAATTAAGAAATGCCCTACAGCAGGGTCTTATGGAGGCTTTTTCTCAATTGAAGTTCTCTCCTTTCAGTAGACTCTAGCTTGTGTAAAGTTGACATAAAACTAGCCAGCACACTTGTGTTCCTTTCCCCCATTTTCAGTTGGCTTGCTTTTTTACTCTTTGTTTTTCAGTGTGCATACAATTCTGCTATCTGACCTGTGGTTTGTACATGGGTCTTCTTTTCAAATTTTGTCATTTCACCCTTTACATTAAGTATTTCACAGAGCAATAGTTTTACAACTTAAGATAGCATATTAATTTTTTGCTCTTTAGGTACGGCTTTGGGTGTCATGTCTAATTAAGAATTTTTCCTACCTCTTGTTTAGAAAGATTTTCTTTTTCTGTTTTTTGTTTTGTTTTGTTTTTCGAGATAGGGTTTCTCTGTGTTCCATTGGAGCCTGTCCTGGTACTCACTCTGTAGCCCAGGCTGGCCTTGAACTCACAGAGATCCACCTGCCTCTGCCTAAAGGCATGCGCCACCACCACCCGGCAAGATTTTCTCTTTTTACAAGCTTTTGTGGGGGGTATTAATCCCAGCACTTGGGAAACTGAGACAGAAAGATTGCAAGTTTGAGATTAACCTAAGGTATGTAGCAAAACCTTGCCCCAGAAAACCAGCCAGTCAGACAAAAAGTCTTTCTATACTTGAGTCTAGAATGTTTTCATTTTGGTTGGATCCTTTTTTTTCTGTTTGCATCATACTGATGGGTATGTAGAAACAGAAAGCAATTTTCTGCCTTGGTTTTGTATTCTACTGTCCTGAACTGTTATTTCCAGAAGGTTTTGATGGATTCCTTTCGATTTTTCTACGTAGGCAGTTGTGTTTGTAAATAGTGATACTTTTTTTTTATTTTGTTTTTCATGTGTACTTTCAGGGTAGTATTAACAGTGGTGGTGATGACAGGGAGCAGGGAGATGAGGGATGATGATGCCATCTTTGCTGTCTCACCAGCTGTAGGAACAAACCAGGCAGCTCTCACCATTAAGCTAGGGTGTAGTTGTCCTTGAAGGTGTTCCACATAGTGTCTAGAATACTCTTCATTCCTATTTTGCTGAGGGTTTTCTCATACACGCTGAATTTTGTCAAGTGCTTTTTCTTTAGGGATTGTTACTGTTATGTGGCCTTTATTCTACAGCCAAATGAACAACAGAGTTTAGCTGTGCTGAGCTTCCCTTTCATGTCTCTAGACTTTCTTTTTTGTTTTTCTAGACAGTGTCTCTCTCTGTAGTTCTTGCTGTCCTGGATCTTGGCTATGTAGACCAGGCTGGCCTTGAACTCAAAAAGACCCGACTGCCTCTGTCTTCCTTGAGTACTGGGATTAAAGGCATAGGCCAGCACTGCCCGACTCAGATTTCTTTTATTGGAAGCAGTCCTCCACATCTCTGATACATCTTTCTGGACTTGCTTCGAACCCTTGGTATTATGGACATCACTCCATGGTTCATCTGTCTTCAGAATTCCATAGTGCCCAGAAACAGTGTTCAGTTGTAAGTTGCCCCTACATACAACTTTGATTCTTCTGTTCATGTGTTTGGAGACAATGAATGAATGGATAGTTGTAAAGTGATGTCCCCATAGGGCCTGCCCTCTTGCTTTCCCAGCAGCAGTACTTTAGCATCTACTGCCTTCTTCCAGCCTGTAACTGGATTTGTTTTGACTCCCTTGTTCATTTCCATGTGCTTATTTCCTACTGTTTTAAAAGATATCTGTTGATTCACTGTCTTTGATCTGTTTTCCATTCTTTTCTGCAATTACTATTTTTAGTCATTGCATCACACCTTTAATACACATGCCTATATTTCTGTCTTTTCACATTTAGTCTCCTGAGTTCTTTCCACTCTTCCTTTTAACCGCCCCCCATCCTCTTCTATCCATCTTTTCAGAGACGTATTTCTATATCATCAAGGGAAATTACAGTGGCCTGTTGTATGCATTGTACAGGTTTGACACTGTACACTCCAAATGTCATACAGCCTTGA
The DNA here is from genome assembly GCF_004664715.2 of Peromyscus leucopus. Lineage (NCBI taxonomy): Eukaryota > Metazoa > Chordata > Mammalia > Rodentia > Cricetidae > Peromyscus > Peromyscus leucopus. The sequence goes on along the minus strand of NC_051067.1, from coordinate 125,620,139 downwards.
ATTGGGCTCACATTGTTTCCATGTAAATATGGTTCCTAGTAGGGAACACAGTCAGCCACAGCTACTTGAGGGAAAATGGGTCTGGCTGCAAGGGCATTATCATTAGCTCCTTCTGCTTTCTAGAGTCCCATCAAGATGTAATATTTGCCATCTTTTCATTTTTGCGATTTGCATTGCTCATTCGGCTTTTTTTTTTTTCAAAATTTTCATACTTGTATACAATGAAATATGATTATCTAACTTTTTAATCATGTTTGTTAATAAAGCGAAACACAATTCCATAAAGTAGGAACATTATTTTTCTCAATACAAACACCTGTATAACCTTCACCTTAGAAATCTTTATAACCCAGTCCTAGACTATCACCCCAGCCTCATTTTATAGTCGATTTTCCTCCTTAATCACACCTCTAGGCACTGAATTCATTTCCAGAAAGTTATGTAAATGTATCTTTTTATCAACTTCATTGTGAGATTAATTTCATATTATTTCCTTTGCTGTTTAGTATTTTCTAATAACTCTAATAACATTGTGACTTCATGGCAGCAGCTTGGACACACACACACCCCCCCCCCCAAGACAGGGTTTCTCTGTAGCTTTGGAGCCTGTCCTGGACTTGCTTTGTGGCTCAGGCTGGCCTCGAACTCACAGAGATGCGCCTGCCTCTGCCTCCCGAGTGCTGGGATTAAAGGCATGCGCCACCACTGCCCCGGCTTCTTCACTTTTCTAAAACAGGGTTTCACTGTATAGCTCTGGCTTTTCCTGAAACTCACTATATAGACCAGGCTGGCCTTGAACTCATAGAGATCTGTCTGCCCCTGCCTCCCAAGTGCTGGGAGTAAAGACACGGGCCACTACATCCAGCTCAGTTTGGACCTTTTTATGAATATCGAGTATTATCTATTGATTCGTTTATTTTTGCATTTTTCTTTTAATGTATTCCAGATCAGATCACTAGATTGTAGAATAACCTTATACTTAGTGGGAGTAGTTGGTGACAGATTCGTTCTATTGATTTATAATTCTGAATAGATGACTTTTCTTTACTGTGTCTTTGCCAATATTCAGTATATTATTTTAGCTTTCGTTTGTATTTTCTTGATAGTGAAGTTCAGAAGTTTTATCTACTTCCTTACCTCTTACAAAGTGTTTGCCCTTGTTTATATTCAGTCTTACTGTTTTACTGATTTGTAGGAACTCTATATATTCTGGGTAAGAGCTTTTTTTTTTTTTTTTTTTTGCCAGTTACATGTATAAAAAATATTATTTCCCATTTTTCAAAGTGACCTCCTTAATAGAAAAAGTCTTTTTAGTCAGAATTTTTAGATTTCATTTATAGTAGGTTTTTAAAAATAATTTATTTGCATTTGTGTTCGTTAGTGTTTTTCCTGCATGTAGGTCTGTGTGAGGGTATCAAAACCCTGGAACTGGAGTTACAGACACTTGTGAGCTGCCATGTGAGTGCTGGGAATTGAACCTGGGTCCTTTGGAAGAGCAGTCATTCCTTTCAACCGCTAAGCCATCTCTCCAGCCCCCGTACTAGGTATTTCTTATATAGTAGTTAAAAGATTTCAAGTTGTTAGAGTTGTTTTCTTGACATTGTTCTTTCTTAGTATAACCATACTCTTGATGTTTTTGTCTGTTCTGTTCGGCATAGATTGTGTATGAGATGTGAGACAGAAGCCAGCTCACATTTGCATATGGGTATTCAATTTTCGGTTGCTACAGAAGGGCAGGGCCATCTTTCCCTAGCTACCCAAAGTCTGTCCAAGTCCTGTGTTAGCACCAGCATGGTCTTGGTACTGTTCTGTCTTCCTCCTCGTTTGGTTAGTTCTTTGCCAATGTCATTCTGTTGGTAATCACTGTTTCAACTTTGTTTTTGTTTTTTAATTTTAAGAATAGTCTTTCTGTAATTTGAAAGCCTCCTCAAATTCAAGCTGATCCTCTTCCCTCCATTGTCTTAAGGCTAGTATTATAGGTATATACCTCTATACTTGGAGGGATTTGTGAACCCCAGAGAGGTTAGTTTATATGGGGCATATCTATTAAATTGTTTAGTTGACTTGAAAATAATAAAGTGTTTTACTTGAATATTAAAGGATTTTTTTTAAAAAGTAGTTACAAAAATCAGTAATGAAATTATAGTGAAAAAAGTGGCATTGTTTTCTGTTTCAGTCCCTGGCTGGCTGCTATGGGAAGGGTGCACCTGGGCATTTGCACTGCTTGTGATTAAGCTCTTTTGCTAGCAGTATATGAAGAAAGCCTGGACTTATTACAGACATGTGAACAACAGGAAAGAGGCTTCATGACTGCCATTTCTTCTTGTCAGTGGCTGGTGTGAAGCCTTTAGCCTGTCATTTACTCTTGGCTCATCCACTTCAGTCTGTTCCTGCCTAGTCCGTAAATTTTTAACACCATAACATCAGTTATCTTGGGAATTCTGGTTCATTGAATTGTGCAGATTTCTTATTCTGAATTATTAAAAAATAGCCACTTTGATACCACCCTTGATCTCAGCACAGTACATTTAAGTTAGGAGAAGTCGTTAGGCTTTGTGGAGGATAGACCAAGTGTCCCTGAGTTAAGGTTTACTTCTACTTGAAAGCTCAGATTTTATTATTAGCAACAACTACAATCAGTTTTTATTGAAATGATTGGCTTTTATTAATTACTTTTGAGAAAATGCTATTGACTCTCTGTGACTGGTTCCACACCTGTAGGTTCAGTCAACCAGAGATAGAAAAAAAGTATAAAAACAAAACAGTCACATAATGAACTCATACGAGCATTTTCTCTCATCACTGTTCCCCAGACAGCACAATGTAACAGCTTGCACCATGTTTATGTTGTTGTTAGGTACCGTTGTCACCTAGAGATGTCTTAAGCTGACAGGAAGAGTATGAAGAGGTTCTGAGCAAACACTGTACCATCTTTCATGAGAGACTTTAGCACCAAGGACTCTGATATCTGCAAGGACCTAGGAACTAATCCTCATAGTCACTGTGGAATGGCTGTGATTGTTAGATGCTCACTTCTTATTAGTATTTGGACAGAAAGATAGTCTAAGTACAAGTTGAATTCCATGAAGAATCCAGTTCAGCTGTCAGCTCTCATTTACAGATGCTTTTCCTGATCCCTAGAACACTGTAATGTATATCCATCAGAGGTGCTTCATACATGTCTCCATTTGTCAAAGAGTATTTAAGGCTAAGGACTCTATTCAAATTGGTCTGTGGGCATGTCTGTGGGACATTTTCATTTCCAATTCAGAGAACAGTGGTCCTCTACGGCAGTGGTTCTCAACCAGTGGGTTGCAAACCCCTTGGCAAACCTCTATTTCCAAAAATATTTACATTGTGATTCACTTATTTACAAATTTTTTTAATGTGCATTGATGTTTTGCCTGCATGTATGTTTTTGTGAGGGTGTCAGATCCCCTGAAACTGGAGTTACAGTCTTGAACTGCCATATAGGTTCTAGGAATTGAACCTGAGTCCTCTGAAAGGCTAGTGTTCTTAACTGCTGAGCTATCTCTCCAGCCCCTACATTTTGATTCATAGTAGTAGCAAAATTACAATATTGAAGTAGCAATGAAAATTATTTTATGGTTGGGGGTCACTAGAACAGGAAGAACTGTATTTAAGAGTCGCAGCATTAGGAAGGTTGAGAACGACTGTTCTATGGTTTCTGCTTCAGGCTCCTACCTGAGTTTCTGTCCTGACTTCTCTTGCTGATTGGTTTTCTATTTCTCCCCTAGGTTGCTTTTGGTCATAGTATTTATCACAGCAACAAAAAGGCAAACTAGGATAAGCAGTGAGTGTGAAAACCTTACCTCCATCCCACTGTTACCTTCTGTTACACTGTCAGTACCATGGAATGCACACATAGTATCTTAACAGTATTGTGAAAATATGTTGACCTCACAGACCCTGAAAAGTAGTCTATTTGTCAAAACTTTAAGAACCACTGCACAGCCGGGCGGTGGTGGCGCACGCCTTTAATCCCAGCACTCGGGAGGCAGAGCCAGTCGGATCTCTGTGAGTTCGAGGCCAGCCTAGGCTACCAAGTGAGCTCCAGGAAAGGCGCAAAGCTACACAGAGAAACCCTGTCTCGAAAAACCAAAAAAAAAAAAAAAAAAAAAAAAGAACCACTGCACCAGCAGAGGTTGTAACAAACTCATAAAGGGCTGGAAAGGCTGCACCATAGACTTCATGGCAGTTGCAGTTAAGATAGCCTGACAGAAGGCCAGGGGGCCCGTAGCTCAGTATTCGGTGCATACAAGATACCCCCAGTTACATCCTATAACAAGAAATGGTTGTGTTAGCTGCATCTCAGTAAAACTGAATGTCTCTGAAATCTTAATATATATAGTTTTCAAATATCACAAAATATTTTTATAATTTTTAAGTTTTAAATTTTTTAATTTTATGTGAATCAGTGCTTTGCATACATGTATATGTGTGTCCTGCGTTTGTGGCTACTGCCTGCAGATGTCAGAAAAGGGTTTTGGATCCCCTGAAACAGGAGTTACTTACTAGTGCTAAGAATTGAACCAAGGTCCTGCAAGAGCAACAAGTGCTTTTTAGCAACAAGTGTCCTGCCTGGCCCACCGACAGGACAAATCTCTCTCACCCGCCAGTCCCGCAGTTGCTCAGACCCAACCAAGTAAACATACAGAGACTTATATTGCTTACAAACTGTATGGCTGTGGCTTGCTTCTTGTTATCTAGTTCTTTTATCTTAAATTAACCCATTTCTATAAATCTATACCTTGCCACATAGCTCGTGGCTTACCAGTATCTTATATGTTGGTATTCGTGGTGGCAGCTGGCAGTGTCTCCTCTGCCTCAGCCTTCCACTTCCCAGAATTCTTCTCTCTCCTTGTCTCACCTATACTTCCTGCCTGGCTACTGGCCAATCAACACTTTATTTATACAGAGTGATATCCACAGCAGCTCTTAACCGCTTAGCTATCTCTCCTTGATCATTCCTCCTTCAGACATTAAAGTAACTTAATAAAACACATTCTCTGTTCTCATGCACACATAGAAAGCAGGCTGGATATGGAGACCTATGTGAATAGAACTTTACATCATTCCTCAAAAAAGATTGGGACAGGGGGCACACTGGTTTTGCATTATTCACTGATTCTTGTTGATGGTTGTGGCCAATTTGAACATTTCAGTCTGGAAATTCAATGGGTGCCCCTACCCACCAACTCTTAACAGTGGCTTATTGACCTTCATCATTTCTGGTGTCTGTGAGAATTCCCATGTGATTTGGTCTCCCTGTACAGAGGACCTGGCTCCTACCCTCCTGAAAGTGTTTTGGCTGTTGGCAAGTGAGATATTGGCTCACTCTTGCTGTGTAGCCCCAGTCAAGGCTGTTCACATTTATGTCCTCTGGTGTCTGCTTCCTTGATAGGCCATTGTTTGTATAAGAGATTGACTTTGCTAATTGTGCTCAGGGTCTGTGCTGTTGGTGTTATATTTAGGAAGTGGTCTCTGGTGCCAATGCATTCAAGAGTACTTCCTACTTTCTCTTCTATTAAGTTTAGTGTAACTGGATTTATGTTGAGGTCTTTGATCCACTTGGACTTGAGTTTTGTGCATGGTGACTGATATGGATCTATTTGTAATCTTTTACATATTGACATCCAGTTATGCCAGCACCATTTGTTGAAGATACTTTCTTTTTTCCATTGTATAGTTTTGGCTTCTTTGTCAAAAACCAGGTGTTCATATGTGCCCCTGATTAATGTAGAGTGCTCAGATTAAAGGCATGTGCCACCACCACCAGGCTCAATAGTTTCTGAATCTTTTATCCTCTTAATGAATTTTTTAGAGTATATTAGCAGTTGGAGTTGTTTCTGATTCTTGCTTTTTTATGGCTCTCTTGTGTTTGTGGTCCTGTGGCTTCCTAAGCATGAGCAGATTAATTTTGGAGTTTGAAATCCTAAATTCTCTGAACTCTGCCCTTGCTCTATGTGCCATATTTATGTTGGTGTTCCTCTTAACAGCTCTACTCTTTTTTAATAGCTGGCTGGTAGACCTTCCATGGCTGGTGGTGTACATAGATCATGTAAGGCACTGAACTTAGATCTGCCTATGGTACCATTTATAGCTGGACTTGCTTCCTAGACTGCATCAGCGAGGTTGGCAAGAGTCTTCTCCAGTCTTGTGAACATGGGGTTCCTAGCCCCTCTTGAGAACTTCCTCAGGCTGTGGCTTTTTCCACTTTATCACATACCACTAGTTGGGGGAGGTGTGTCTTCTTTTCCTTTGCTGTCAGAAAACTGCCTATAATTTTGTTATTTGTGCGTCATTATTTCAGGAGAAAGGAATTCTGGGATGGTAGTTGGCTAATGATAGTCCTTAATCTATAGCATAATCTCTAGAGCCAGAGGGCTTCTGTGTCTGATATGGGGCACACTTAAAGAATGCCCTGTGTTGTATCTTATCAGAGCTAAAATCAGATTTACAGACATTATTCTCTTCTTTGATGCTATTGCTGTGGAGCCCTTTGGGATGAAACATATAGTTCAGCAGTAGAGTGCTTGCCTAGCTTTGCTAAGCTTAGGTTTGTTCTGTACTACCTCAAAATGAGTGCTGGGCATGGTAGCACATACCTTTAGTCCCATCACTTAGGAGGCAGAGGCAGGCAGATTTCCAAGGATACTTAGTGAGACCCTGTCTTAAAAAAGAGCAAAAACTAACATCCAGAAAGTTGTGTCTTGATATTTAGCCATAGATGGCCTCAGTCTTTGCCTGCTTCTGTTTCCCAAGTATTGGGATTAAAGGTGTGTACCACCAAGTCAGGCTTGAGACATCTCACTTTTACAGTAGAAAATGCAGAATGGAGAAATCACAGCTACATGTGAAAAAAAGACATGCCATGTCTGGTTTCATCCATTGTAGGAACATGGATGGGAGCACCCTGCTCCTGCTGGTGGAGGGATCAGGCAATGGATGGCCTGGCCAGCTTTGTCCTTTACTTCAAAATAAAGTTGTTTTTGTTGTTTGGAACAGTTTCTGTGCTGTTTAGTTTTTACCAACTTGACACAAACTAGTCATCTGGAAAGATGGGCCCTCGATTGAGGAATTGGCTTGTGGGCATGTCTGTGGGGGCATTTTCTTAATGCTTAATGTGGAAGGGCTTGGCTCACTGTGAGCAGTGCCACCCCTGGGCATGGAGTCTTGGGTTATACAAGAAAGCAAGCTTAGCAAACCGTAGAAGAAGCCAATAAGAAGTGTTCCTCTATGGTTTCTGCTCTTCAGTTGCTGCCTTAGCAGACCTTGATGATGGACTGTAAAGTATGAGATAAAATAAGCTCCTTTCCTCCAGGTTGCTTTTGATTAGAGTGTTTATTACAGCAACAAAAACCAAACTGCAACAGTCTTTTCAGCCCAGGCTCCTTGTTATGTAGCCAGTGCTGGCCTTAAACTAGTGACCTCCTCTTGCCTCAGCCTTCAGAGTGTTGGTATTCCAGGCATGAACCATGATGCTTTCCTGACTTCCCCACATAACTTTAGATAATGCTCTTAGGCCAGTTAAATATCAGGAAACTACTTCAGGAATTTTTATCAATTATCACAGAAAAGTAAGATAAGATCTTGAAATTGTACATAAGGGTGCATGTGCATGTGTGTGTGTATGTATTGCATGCATATGAGTGTGTAGATGTGCATAGAGCAGGACATCCAGGATCTTCCTCTATCGTTATTTTATTGCCTTTAGACAGGGTCTTTCACTGAACAGAAAGCTTGACATTTTTGGCTAGATTTTGTAGCCACAGATTTCTCAAGATCTACCTGTCTCACACCTCCATCCTCTCCTACCATTAATGCTGGGTTACAGGCATATACAGCCATGCCTGACTTTTTACATGGGTGCTGGGGAGTCTAACTCAGGTCCTCATACTTGCAGAACAGGTGCTTTCCAGCCCCAAAGGTCTTGAGATTTAGAAGCAATTCTTTCTACAGAAAGAGCTATGGAGTGAGGCTGCTATCTGTAGGCCCAGATGAGTCCTTTAGAAAGTGCTTTGACTAACATGGCACTGAGTGCTTTACTAAGGGAAGATAGTCTGAAACAGTGAATGTGGCTTGGCTGGCTGGCTGACAAAAAGGTCTTTATTTTGTTGTGCTGTGTTACTGTTGTTTTGTAACACTTGGACTTTCATGTGCTAGTTAAACTTTTAAAACATTGCTTTTAAATATTTTATTTTAACACAAGGTCTCATTACGTTGTCCAGACTGAACTGTAGCCCAAGCAGGCCTTGAACTTGTGGTCATCCTGCCTCAGTCTTCATATAACCATGTACATGAAGTGTAGGGATACACTGGTTATAAAAGCTACAGTGCAAATGTTATTTTCCTTGTTTTCCTGTTAGGGTAGAGAAAAAACATGAAACACATATAAAAAGACTGGAAGGTGGGTGGAAAGCGTGTTCTGAGAGTGTTTCCACAGAGAAAACCAAAGTGAGGTTTGAGGAGGAAAGTGTATTCCATACACAAATATCAAAGAAGACTAAAGCCCCACTGCTGGTCAGAAGGTCCAACAGAGGAGGAAGGCAGGACATAGTAGTCAGGACCAACTAGTTTGTATAATCCCTGTGAGGATGGTCTCTGACTGCCTGGTTAAGGTTAACTATCCTGGATGGTTAAGGCATGGATCTGTTGACTTGTGCATGAGGCTTGAATGAGGGGGTAGTTGGCTTGCATAAGCTTTTTGGCTATCTCTAAAATTTGGTGCATGGCCAACAAGCTCTTTAGGATGCCAAGTTACAGGGAAAAAAAGCACGTGATTAATGCAGCATGTGTCATAAGGCGTTTTCAGAAGCACAGAGGCCAGAACCTCAAGCCCAGATGAAGGATCTGGCTCCCTGGACATGGAGTAGGACCTTGAAGCTTCCTGCAGATCCTCTAGGGACTCCCTTATACTTATTTGCCTGTGCCACTCGTGGTTTGTGGCTTGGTTGGTTGGTTGGTTGGTTTTTTCGAGACAGGGTTTCTCTGTGTATCTTTGGAGCCTATCCTGGAACTCGCTCTAGACCAGGCTGGCCTGGAACTCACAGAGATCCTCCCACCTCTGCTGGGATTAAAGGTATGCACCACCACCACCCGGCGCCATTCATGTTTTATTTGGGAATTATAGACTTAACCAGTATCCTTGGTGTTTTATGAAAAGTAGAGTATTTCTCTTCCTACCTTCTACATAGGGGTGTGAAGAGCAAGAAAATTTTGAAGTTGATAAGTGGATATTGGAAGTTGAGCTGGAGAGATATCTGTTGGAATTGTGGGCCAGAACACTCACTGCTCTGGGTATTCATCTGATCTTGCTTGTGGGGAAAGACAGCAGTATACAGAGCAAGAACATAGTCGCTAGGATCACCAGGCTCCATTTCATTGTGGGTTTTGTCGATTTTAAAGGGGTCCAGGTAGGAGGTACTAATGGCTGCTCCCTAGAATAGACTTTCAGGATCTGGACAGTTCATTCTGTTCTCCTGTCGTGAGTTCCTTATCTACTCCCCATTATGCATAACCAGTTGTTGCTGTTGATGAGGATCCTGGGAGCTGTCTCTTGAAATAGCCCTTTGTGGCTCAGCTCTCTACCCAGAGTGAGGCTACTAGCTACTGAGGTCAAAGCAACTGTACATCTTGGTTAAGCAGTCTCTTTGACACTCCTATGAAATTGGCCTGGTCTTATGCTTTGGGTTGAGTGGTTTTTAACCTGCTGTATCTTTTCTTTTGAAGCAGACAGTTGATGATGAAGCAATGGCAGCATAAATGAAGATCAAGTAAGGGGAGGAGAACGATGCCCAAGGGTGGGTGTTCTAAAACACCACAGCAAGAAGACTTTTCTCTTAGCAACGACATGGTGGAGAAACAAACTGGGAAAAAGGTAACATTTGGCTCGCCTTCCCCTTCCCTTGCCTCTCCTAGGTCATTAAGACTTAGGATAAGGACTAAAGACAGCACTCATAACCCATGGGCTCACAGGGCCAGCCCATTATTCTCTTCTTAGCCTGTTTTGTGAGGCCTTGTCTTCCAGGAGTGTCCATTTCTCTTATGAGCCATTCACTCACTGAAAAGGCTTAAGCTTATCATAGTCGATCCCTTAGCAGACTTGTATATACAAGTTGCCCATCTATCTATGTCCTCAGAACCCTAAGATACCTTGTCCTGCTTTCAGTGAGACAGTTAACTGTGTTTCAGTTATACTAGCTAGAAACTCTGCTGAGACATTTGCTTTCCAATTTTGTTAATTCAGAACAAGAATAGAGCCAGGTGGTAGTGATGTACGTCTTTAATCCCCAGCACTCAATAGGCAGAGGCAGGCGGATGTCTGTGAGTTCAGTCAAGGCCAGCCTGGTCTACAGAATGAGTTCTAGGACAACTATACAGAGAAACCCTGTCTCAAACAAACAAACAAATCCAAGAATAGGAAAATAGAATTGCCATCCTTTAGTCATTGTCTTGTTAACACCACATTCTGGGATGCATATTTCCTCACATCAAGGGAAGACTCCTCCATGAATGAGAAGTTAAAATTACCATGTAGATACATATTTCATGTGTTTAGTTGCTTGTTTATATATTCCATGTCTGTTACCAAGTACATGAGCTGTCCTGGGACTGGATTTCTTCTCTGGTAGAAGAGCACCTCTCAGCCAGTGAGATGAAGAAGTCCCGACACACCCTCACAATTCAGGTCATGTGCTTATAAGGTGATTCTAGTCCTAGTTCACCTTTATGCAGTTCCTAGTTGCTCCTCCTGAACCTCTTGACACCTATCCCTGTGAGAGGGTCCCCACTCTGCTGTGCCTTCAATCTGTCAGTGTTCCTCCCATTTTGATTCTTTCTGGACTTTGATAACACTCTCTGTGTAATTATTAGCAGGTATTCTACATGTGAAAACTAGTGAGCCAACTAGTCTCTTCTTTCAATTTTGGTTGAGCACGAAATGGTTTGTAAACAAGGACGTATTTATGTTCTGTTTAGACAGAAAAGGTAGATGTGCTTCTGGAACATACTTTTGGGAAAGTTTCAAACTGAGTCGATGCAAAGACACGGTTTTCAGGTATATGCATGGAAGTTCCCATGTGATGAAATTAGAGAGTTGTCAAAAAAGGGCAAGGGAAAAGATTTTGCTATCCTCTCTTAGCCTTCTCTTTGAAGGATTTCCTCACTAAGCTGGCATCAGAAACAACACAAACATCTCAGGCTGTGGGCATTCAAATCAGAGCAATGTCCTATTTCCATAGGCTCTTTGAGCCTTGGAAGAGCTCTTACTCAGACACTAGCTATTCTCCTGTCTTAGTGCTGACTACTTGCCTTGGCCTCTTCTTCTCTTCATTGGGTGCATCTTGGAACTCAGAATCAGCTTGCACCCCCAAGGATGTAACAGCTCAACTATGTGATGGTGTGGAGCACCTTGCACTTAGCTACCAAAACCTGTTATATTGCAGGTCTCTCCCCCTTCCCTGTTTTTCCATCACTGCCTCTTGAGGCTTCAGTTTAGATACCCTGACTGCTGCTTTTTTTTTTTTTTTAATTTATTTTTTATTTGCATTGGTATTTTGCCTGTATGTGTGTCTGTGTGAGGGTGTCAGAGCTTGGAGTTAGAGACAGTTGTGAGCTGCCACGTGGGTGCTGGGAGTTGAACCTGGTTCCTTTGGAAGAACAGTCAGCGCTCTTATCCACTGAGCCATCTCTCCAGCCCCCTGACTGCTGCTTTTGTCTAGAGGGCTCCTACTGTCTCCTAGAGAGTACACTTGGCTTGTGTGTGTTCGTGCACTGTGTCTGTGTCTTTGTGATCTGTGTGTTGCTTGGCTGTCTGTTTTCTACAAAAAGCTTCTCGTGCCTACAAAAGTGATGTAATAGAAGTCACACAACCCCTAAAAATGTCTGTAAGAGACCAGGACCAATGTCAGGCTTGGGTTTCATACAGCACCTAGTAGATTTAAGGGGTAGATTGGGCAAGACAAAGATTAAACCCCTTCTGGGCCCTGGCAGCGGCCACGCTGACAAAGATGAACAAGTTGTTAGAAGTTGTCATGAAAGAAGTATGTCTTTCAGGTATGTGGCACATGGCTTGACATGAAAGTGTGAAAGGGTAAGGTCTAATCAAGGCCCAGGGAGAAAGGTTGAGCACTAGAGAGTAGTAGGCTACAGTGATCCACTCTGAAAGCTGTAGAAATTAGACTATAACAGCCTCATAGCAATGCCTAATTCTTGTTGTTTCTGCTGTTCCAGGTCCAGGATGTTTCAGGTTGGCTTGGGTTGTTGGTAACTGAGGAATGACACAAGTGGAGTTGAGCTGAACTGAGTTAGTCCTAACCTAAGATTACAAGATCTGGATTATGTATTGACTGTGGGCAGTGTACATTGATTTGATTTAAGGGTTTTGTTTTGTTTTTTCCCCAGCAAGATAGCCATGTCTTATTTTTTGTTTGATTGCTCCCTTATATTACACTGCAAAAAGCCAGGCCTTTTCTGGAGATTGATAGTAACTCTGAAATTGCTGTGTGATGCTGCTGAGCTTATCTGGTCACTCAGGGTGGAACCTAGTAAGAACGGTCCACAATGGAGTCTGTTCCTCAGGGAGTACATAGGATCTCAGGTGTCAAATTTTGGGATCATGAAGGGGGGCCTGCTGGTAACAGGACACTGGACTGGCTTCAGCTATTATCCTGTGAACTTGTTTCCTCAGATAACAGTTGCATGTTATCAAAAGCAACCTATTTTTTTTACCCCCAAATGAATCATACTAAGTGCAATATTTGTGAACAGAAAGAGCATGTGATACTGTCATATATCTTGCTACACACCCATTATTGACACAAGTTGGCATGTGAAGACAGTGCTAAACACCTTTGCAACATCCAAACTGCAGTAGGAACTAGCAATTTCCCTGCCCTGTTGATCATGCTATGTCGATAGCTAACCGGCCGCTATGTTATCCAAGACAACTCAGCAAGAAGTGATATCTTTCATTCCATTTCAGAACTGGTCACATTTTCCTGTGGTAGATAGTAATCTGAATCTCAGTATAAACCCCTCGGAGAAGAGAATGCAAAAATAGCCTCTTCTTGGGCTCTAGACCAGCATTTCAGCTGAGAACCTATCTTATGCAGACTTGATGAGCATCGGGAGGCTCTGAGGCATCTGCCTCTACTTAATTGGGCCCCTCAAGGGTAGTACATCCCTTTATTTAAGACATACATGCACACGTACTGTGTATGCCATAATAAGATCTAATGGTTCTTTGCAATATCAAAGTATCCTTGTGGAGCCCAGTATTGCTCCATGACAAACAAAAACTCATACCTGGCATGCATCTGACAGCTGCTTGCTGAGATTGAAGCCCGCCTTGTGAGGTGGCTGTGCCAGTGCTGCCAAAGGGGTTACAGGGCTGTGGTTATACTGCTGGGTCCTGTGATTTTCCGGGAGTGTCTTGAGGAGTGATATGAAATGTAGCCTACTCTGTTGACTGACAGGAGGTACAGGAGGCTATAACCAAGAACAAGATAACAGAAAGAGATGGAAATGGAGCCTATTTCACTGCTCTCATCCTTAGCTGGGAATCAGCTCATATCAGGGTGGATGGGTGGACCTCTCTGTTCTGAATTTTGTCCTTTGGGCTTTCTGTCTTTTCCTTTTGCTTTTAAAGCAGAGAAGAGAAGAATCAAGCCTGGCTATGCTAGCCAGCGCCATCTGGGGCAGCAAATCACTGAAAACCTCAGTGGCTTCTCCATTTCGTCTCTCCTACTCCATTCAAATGAAATAGTGCCTGAAAGCACTACCCTCTGAACACTACCTTAGCTGTCCATTCCTAACCTCACAGAGTTAGCTCTGAGGAAGCCACCCTGTCCTGCTCAGTCCCCATCTCTCCAACAGTGACATACATGCCATGGCTATAGGAATGATGAGCATTCTTGAGCATAATAGGTCCTCAAACAGAAGTCCCTTTGTTGGCTTTCATTCCCTATGTGTAACTTCCTGACTGTAAAACAAACCCTTCCTACTTAGAGAGAAAACGGCTCAGAAAGCTTCTACATGCTTTGCCTTCTTGAGGGGTTGAGTTCTACAACTTCACTGTGGTATCACACTCTGGGTTGTTTTAGTTTTCTTTAACTGTTGGGTAAATTTTTTTTAAATTAGTTTATCATTATTATTATTATTATTATTATTATTATTATTATTATTATTATTTATGTGTGTAGTTTGTGTATATTTGTATTCATGTGCTCGTGTGCACAAGTGCATGTGGAGGCCCAAAAGATACTGTCAAGTGTCCTTTTTTTATTGCTTTCCACTTTACTTTGATCGATCAATTGATTGATTAGGGAAAGTGCCCACACACATTCCTCCTCAAGTATGTGGAGTTCAAAGGACAATTTGTGAGAATCAGTTCTCTACTTTTACTGTGTGGGTCCCAGGATCATTGGGTTTGTCAACAGACACTGAGCCATCTTATGAGCCTTTCACTTTATTTTTTGAGAAAGGGTCTCTTACTGAACCTGGAATTCACCAATTTGTCTAGACCAACTGGCCAACAAGCCTCTGCTATCTGTCTCAGTCTCCAATGTTGGGATTACAATGCATACTGCTACACCTGGCTTTTTGTTTGTTTTTCCAGACAGGGTGCCTTGTGTAGCCTGGCTGTCCTGAAACCCACTCTGTAGACCAGGCTGCCCTCAAACTCACAAAGATCCGCCTGCCTCTGCCTCCTGAGTGCTGGGATTAAAGGCATGCACCACCACCACCACCACCACACCACCACCACCACCACCACCACCACCACCACCACCACCACCACCTCCTACACCTGGGTTTTTATATAGTTGCTAGGAATCTGAACTCAAGTCTTCAAGTTTGTACAACAAACACTTTTCCTTGTGCTTTTCCCCCCTTAAGTATATGGCATCATCAGTGTAGCAAAAATATTTGACCAAATTTAACAATTATTTGTGACAAAAACACTTGGCCAAAAAGGAGGGAATTCCCTGTGTGCCATCATCATTTAATGGCAGAGGACTGAGTACTGTTTGTATAAGTTTGGAAACAAGGCAGAACAATTCCTAATATCTTCACTGCTGGCAGTGTTATGCTGTAAGCTTTGATCAGCAAAGTAACAAGACAACAGAAGCAGAAGATTGGAAAGGAGAGACTAAACTTCTTTTTTATTCCAAGATATCTGTAGAGAATACCTAAGAATTGCACAAAAGCTACAAGACTCAATGATTTGGGCAAGATGTTGCAATGCAATCCATTATATAAAATTTACTTCTAAATATAATTAATGAAAATTCAAGACTTATAATTGTAAAATATAGCCAGGTGGTGGCACACGCCTTTAATCCCAGCACTCAGGAGGCACAGCCAAACGGATCTCTGTGAGTTCGAGGCTAGCCTGGTCTACAGAGTGAGATCCAGGACAGGCACCAAAACTACACAGAGAAACTCTGTCTCAAAGAAACATAATAATAATTGTAAAATATATTTATAGCTGGTGTGATGATATACATCTATAATCCCACCTCTCAGGAGGTAGAGGTAGGAGTATCAAGAGTTCAGGCTCAGGCTGTGCCACATTAAAAACAAACAATACAAGGATTCGTCTGCACTCATATGCATGTGTGACACACACACACACACACACACACACACACACACACACACACACACACACACAAAATAAACCTTGCCAGGCATAATGCCATTGAAATCCTTGCAGGTTCTCATGGACACGCAAAGGACCTGTTGTAACTAAAATTGTCTTGACAACTGGAGGAATTAAGCTCTTTGATTTTAATATTAAAGATGCAGTAATAACATATGGCATCAGGATCCAGTGAGTGGAGCAGAGTCCACTGAAATTCACAAAGGTGCCAGGGCATTTTATTTTTGAGAGGGTGAGCATCTCTACAAGTGTGTAGAATGATTTGGTTCACAAGTTTGGGTTGTTGGTGTCCTATGTGGTATTATATGCCCTTATCAATTTTTTTACTATTAAGGTCACTGGTAGATGCCTTGTGAATCACAGTTGGTTCCAACGGCTGTATATCGCAGAGACAATGACTCTGTTTTGAAATTGCAAATTTATTGTTTTTCTCTCTGTGGGTTTTATAATGAAAATCATAGAATTGATTAAGGCAAGCTTTTCTTTATGTGTGCACAGCCCAACACATGGGTGAATCTTGTATAATATTAGAGGGACCAGCCTTAATATTATACATCCCAGGGGCTCAGGAGAGAGAACTACTAATGGCGAGGACTATTATCAGGAAATATAATCTCAGCACACCGAGTTCTATAGTCCACTTGCTTTAATTCCTCTGGCATAACATCCTTTATACACAGCTTCAGTTCTGTTCTCATGTCTAGCTCCTTTCTTGCCTGATTTCTCTCTATATTTATCTACTGTTCCCTCTATGTTCTATCTTAATTCCTTCATATAGTTCTGCCCCTTCTAGGTTCTCATCCATCTTGTTCCTTCCCATATCATCTCTCCTGTCTCCTTCTCTCTCATCTGGCTCATCCTCATCTTCCATCTCGTTCCTCTAGTACTCTCCTGTAGCCCTTTAATCTACTTCTTCCCCATCTCAGTTTGTTCCTCTCAAGTTCTTACCCATCTCGTTCTTCCATTCTCTTCTCCCCTCTCTGTCTTCTGCTTTACAGTTATATATCTCTCCAAAATCACAATCCTCCCCTCCACCCAGGACACTCAGCCTGAACTTCCTCGGGTAGTGATTGTCCACTATCAGGATCAAATGGAGGGTTGATAAGAATTACAAAGAGGGGCACTAGTTGTTAATTACCATTTGTGACCCAAAGGGGAAGTGACTAATGAATTAACTAAAGGCTAAATATGGGTAATATCTAAGAAGAGGGATCTTACGTGCACAACTATAATCTTAAATGTGTTTGGTAAAGGATGTTAAAAATCTGTAAGTTGCTAGGTCAATGGGAGAAAATAAAACTGTCTTTTTTCCTGTGGCTCCTATCTGTTCAGGCTGTCTGCCGTTTTTTCTGCAGGGTGGGAAAAAGTGTGCTCAGTCTCTAGGCAACCTGTGTACAGCTAGATGCCTCTGGTGATAGTTAAAGGGAGATCTGGAACTGGAGGTAAGGGTTGGGAAAGGAGGAAGTTAAGCTTAATTAGCACATCCACCAGGCCTTCTCAAACAGGTAGCCTGGATGCTTAAGTCTGTTCTAGAGAGTACAGAGGTATCTCTGATAAGGTACTTTCCTCCATCCGGTGATGGACCTGGCCGGATGCTACCAATAATGATAATTACAGGGAGGCTTGAACTGGGAGTTCTGGCTGAGCATAGCTGTTAGCACAGAAGGTTATCTAAATATTCCTAGAAGTGGTTAGGTAAGTAGTTAGAGGTCTATAAAGTTAGTAAGGCTGTAAGAAAGGAGGGGTCTGAGCTAAATTGTGTAAAGCTATTACTTAATGTCTACCTGACCTAGGCGGTGTCCCCTTGTGGAATTTACCTTAAGTCAGGAGACTCGCCTGTGGGTTGTTATCACTGTTAATCCCCGGAAATTGGGTGACCACCTGGGTGATGTCTCCTTTAGTCCTTGAAAGTGGCTAGGGGAGATATCTGATTCCAGAGAAAGCCTTTCCTGAGGCTGTTCTCCAAATGCCTGGAATGTGTATGTCTAGAGAGTGATCAGTCCACATTGTTAGCCCTTCTTAGGGAAAAATCAATTGGGAATACTATGAAGGAACACATGATTTTCATAACAGAATACAGCTGATATATAACAAGCCAAGTAACACCAAAAACTCCTTGGGATTTGGCTTCCTCTGGAGGAATTCCCTGATTCCTCCAGGTAATGACTTTGCCATAACCAGCTGAGTTCTTATGATATGTTCCTGCGGCCCGCAGCAGGTGAATGGGGCCAGGGCTGTCTAAGGTACTACATTGTTGCCACCTTGACTATTTTTATGACATAATAGAATCTCATGGGAGATCTTGATCAGAACTGGCTCAATTTAAGAAGTAAACATTTTTTAACATTTACAGTCTCATTTCTAGTGGAGCATGCTCAGAGTAGTTTGAACTATGCTGTCTTTTCATAGTTGCAGAACAAAATTTTGAGTCCAGATTCACTCTGAAGAACCTCAGTTTTTAAGCATTCATCCAACTCTGTTGAGCTCTGAATATGTTCTAAGTAAAGTGCTGGGTGTGTTAGTGTGGGAACCTCCCTCCCCCCACTTTTTTTTTAAAAGAAAGATTTTGTTTGTATGTGTGGCTTGTGTTTTGTTGTTGTTACTTGTTTTGTTTGCATAGGGCTAGTAATGGAAGAGGCTCACACTTTCAGAGGGTTTAGTCTATAGTCTTTGCCCCACCTCTGTTGGCATGGTTGAGGCAGAGAGAGCATCATGGCAAGAGGGTATAATACTCACCTCTTTGTGGGAAGAAAGGAGAGGGAGGCAGGACAGACAAGATACCCCCTTCAAAGCTGTACCCCTAATGGCCTATTTCTTCTAACAGGCCCCACTTCCCAGCTTTGGACTCATTAGTGGATCAGATTAGTGTCATCATGATCCAGTCACCTATCACTAGCACCACCAGCCGGGGACTGAATCTTTGTAAACATATTTTATCCAAACTATAACACTGTACCTGTGTTCTCCTGCCAATGTCAAGTGGGCATAGGCAGTGGATCCATGATTGTTTCAGTCACCTGGAGGCTTAACCCTGGGAACAGGTGACTGTGCATTAGCTAGTTACCTAGGCAAGGAGCTGTGAGTTTTTGTATTTGTTTTTAAAATGTGAAACTTTTTAGTGACACATAAATACAGCTTCTGTTTTTTAAAAAATATATTTTTAATTATATTTATTCATTTTATTTTATCAATGAGTGTTTTGCTTGTGTGTATTTCTATGTGCCATATATGTGCTTGGTGCCTACAGAGGTCAGAAAGGGGCACACCAGAACCCTGGAATTAGAGTGACAGGTATTTGGGAACCACCATGTGAGTGCTGGAAATCAAACCCCAGTGTTCTGCAATGGCCTCAAGTGCTCTTAACTGCTGAGCTATCTCTCTAGCCCCCCCTATTTCACTTCTAATATTAATGACACTTACCATTCAAACTTAAGTGTGCAGTGTTTTCGGAATGGCCTCCAGGTTCTATCATACCTCTGTTCATGTGCTCTAGCAGTTATGTATTGGTGTCTTTTCTGAGGCCCTGTTCTTGGCTGCTGTACAGAATAGCACCATCTGTAAGGGACCTCAGGGCCAGAGCCTCCCTCTGTGATAAGTGCTGGAGAGGCCAGAGTCAGAACTAGTTGTTTTTGTCCAGTCCAAGTTGTTGATTGGAATTGATAAACCTCACTCATAGACCCCCTGAGGTCAGCTTGGTGCCAGTTCTTCCTGGGTTTGGGTGTAGTGGTCACAGTGCTAACTGTTGCTCTGCCAGACAAGTTTCTCTTTGTAGTGCAGATAGTGTGAAGGGACCTCCTGCTCCCATTATCATGTTCTGTGTCCACCTGTTCTTCACCTTTCTCTTGCCTCCGTGGCTCCATGGCCTATGTGTATGAACATCATGTGACCTGAGTCTCAAATAGAGGCTTGCTCTTGTGGGGCACATTTTCAGAAACTACATCCTAGGTGTGCATGTGCAGTGTGTCTAGGTCCCACCTCTGAAGGGGTACATTGTATCTAATCCGTACTATTTTTTCATAGCCAATAATAAAAAAATCTTTATTACAATGTTGAAAAATATAAAACTAATTATAAATTAGTAATCACCTAATTAAAAATGCAGTATTTCCTTTCCCTTACACAGCACAAGAATCAATGATTTGGATATCATTTTTAGCCACCATTTGCCCCAGATTGACTTCACTGAAGACAACTTTTTAGTTAGTTTTGGGGGTGAAAATTCTAAGTGAATATTAAGAAATAACTATTGTTTTAACTCAGGTGTTAAGAAACACAAATACCATGTTAACGTATGGATAGTATCTCAAGACAGGTGTTATTTCCAAAGGAATTTTTTTTTTTTTTTTTTTTTTAAAGACAGGGTTTCTCTGGGTAGCTCTGGCTTTTCTGGAACTAACTTTGTAGACCAGGCTGGCCTCGAACTCACAGAAATCTGCCTGCCTCTGCCTCCCAAATACTGGATTAAAGGTGTATTCCACCATCGCCCATCCCATACTGATGGTTTTGATGCAAATAAATTCCAGACTTACTCATGACCAACCAGGTGTTGGCATGTACTACATGTGGTGTGGGTGGGGGATGGGGTAGGGATCATGTGGCCAGAATTGTATAGCTCCTGGGTTGTTATCCTGTAACAGAAACCCTCCTTCCAGCTCCTTGCATAGTAGCTACGGTTAGGCAGGTAGACTTGAATTTGTCTTACCTGTAGACATACTACCTCCCAGTATCTCAGGCCTGGGATGAAGTAGGAAGTATTGGCAGGGTATATTCTATGAGGAGCAGCCCATAGGCCCGTATTCTGGAGAACAGCAAAGCTGCAATTCAGCAAATGTTAGGTGGGCACAGAAAGGGGATTCAAGGTGTTGGAGTCACCTGAGGGCTTAACCCTCGGCCCTTGCCAGCACTTTCTTCCCTATGAGAGTTACGCTGGAGAGTTTGATTCCACATTGTAGAGAGAATTCATTGTTCCTCATTAACAATACCCCCCCCCCCAGGGAAGTAGTATGGGACAGAAAGCAACTTGCTCTTTCTTCATTTGCACAGCAGCTTTCAGTTAAAGGATGAGCAGCATGTACTGTGAGCCTGTGGTCAAGACCAAACTGTAGTCAGCTCTTTTAGTCCTTGTCACTAACAGCTTGCTTAGCCTTGCACATGGAGCCTGGAACAGGAGGGTCTGTTAATAGCCCCAGTAAGAGATTTCCTTTCTTTGGCACATAAAGCAAAGTCATAGCTGATATGAGAAATTAATTTGGGAGTAATATGTGAAAATATCACTTTCTTTTCTAGGATAAAGATAAAGTTTCTCTAACTAAGACTCCAAAGCTGGACCGCAGTGATGGAGGGAAGGAGGTGAGAGAACGAGCCACCAAGCGGAAGCTGCCCTTCACCGTGGGGGCCAATGGAGAGCAGAAAGACTCGGACACAGGTACCAGACAGTGGCCATTCTCCCCATCCCTTGCCCCTCCCGGTTTAACACTGTATCCATGGAGGAGTCTTGCTGTAGCTGCTGCACCAGCCTGTGCAGTGATGGCTCCTCCAAGTTGAGCCCATGTCATTAACAGGAAAGTCATCAAACTTGCAAGGGTCCAGGTGCCCTGGTATACTTCCCAGAAGTTCATACAGAGGAAAGATGGTTTCCCACAGGGCTACCAGGGCACATGGATTAAGTTTTATTATTTGTAGCAAAACCCAGAGAGAACCCTGAAAGTGAGGCAGCTGGTATAGTCTTCCTGAGAATGGATAGGTCTAAGATTCAGAACAGGAGTATACATGGGCATGTATAGAGGTTGGGGTCATTACCCCTCATTGTGTATATTCCCAGTCTTATTCTGTCTTGGGCTTCTCAAGGAAGCAGAACCCTGCCTGGTCTCTGCTGCTGTCTTGCATATCCTCCTGCATTTGATGATACTTGTACCCAGACAGTACTCCTCCCCTCTACTGGTCATCTGACTTTTTTTCAACCTTTTTCTTTTTCTTTTAAAAAAAGTGGCTTATTGGGCAGCAAAACACAAAAATGGCAGAGGCCAGGGGTGAACCAACTGAGGCAGTGTCCTGGGTATGAGGCAAGGGTACACAGTATACACTTG
Organism: Peromyscus leucopus; assembly: GCF_004664715.2. Taxonomy (NCBI): domain Eukaryota; kingdom Metazoa; phylum Chordata; class Mammalia; order Rodentia; family Cricetidae; genus Peromyscus; species Peromyscus leucopus. The sequence continues at coordinate 125,598,368 of NC_051067.1, read as the reverse complement.
AACATGCCCACAGAAACTAAACAGAGATGATGATTACCTAAGTGGCTTATGTTTGCCTAGGATTTAAGCAAGTGGTATGGGTTGGTGCACGTGACTCCTGTAATTTGTTGCTGTGTTTGGGAGGGGGAAGTTTGTAGAGACACTTAGATGAAGAAGGAAGAGGGATGGGTGTTCCATTCTCTATCACAGATGCTTCCAAGGCAAAGCAGAAATACATAAGTATTTATGGTGGACATACACATGTGGATGGCAGGCTTTTCCTTCACCTCTGTTCTGCCATAATGGAGAGGCTGGGTTGGGTAGAGGAGATAACACAGTTCCCTGAAGCTCATAGGGATGTACCCAGAGAAAACCAGATCAAACCTGAATGTCTTTTTCCTTGTGTGTGTGTGTAGGGGGGGTGGGTTGTGGGGACTCTCTCTTGACTTGGTTGTTGCAAAGTGTGGTGTTCCCAGTTGGCTGTTAGTGTTTTGGATAGTGGTTATGGAGGTTGAAATAGAGCCTCTGAAATGGTCACACATTCTCTGGAAGTTTTGCTATAGAGTTAATAAGGCAAATCCTTGTGCTTCCTAGGAGGGCCCTGTGACTTGCAGAAGGTGATTGATGTTATGCTAGAGAAAATTCTTCTTCAGGGGCTATGGGAAGCCTCTTGGACCTGTGTGTGTATCAGTGATTTGCCTCTGTGACCTCCACTGCACTCTGTGGACCTCTAGATTATCCTTTAACCTGTGCTATCAAACTGTGCATGTTCACACAAGGACCTTCTGAGGCCAGCAGAGGCTCAGCTGGGGAGACTTAGAATATTTTGGAAATAATATTTGGAATCAAAATTGAGCTATAGACATACATACAAAATGTGTGTATGCCCTGCCCTAGGTTTAGTATTATTTTGAGCTAATTCTTTAGTATAACATTAAGTCTGCTTTGTTAGTATAACACCAATCATCCCAGTGAGATGATGCTGATGTTCGTGGCAAAGTTGAGCTCCTTTGTCTACTAGTTTATTCCTTCAGTGATTTTTGTAGCACTGGAAATAGAACCCAGAGCCTGTGTATCTAAATACTCCACTACTGATCTGCATCCCTAGCCTTAGACAGCTCCATATTTTGAGATGTGGTTTTATGGTGTTTCCCAGGCTGGTGTCAAACTCCTGATCCTTCTGCCTTCATCTCCTAAGTACTGAAATTACAGATATGCAGTACAGCTATAGAAGGCTAGCAAATCTTTGTCTTCTTCCAGTGAGTTCTGTTTACTCACTTGTTCATACACACACACACACACACACACCTTTCTTTTTAAACTGCCTTTCTATTCTGCATTTTGTGGTGAGTTGGATACCTAAGGTATTCCTCCTCCTACTCAAAGAAGCAGGGCTGGCTTAGAAATGGGGTGTGATGGAGTCGGAGGCATACCTCTCATCTCCAGGATGTTCTGCAGTGGCACCCACCATGTTATTCAGGATGGAGAAGCCATAGAACGTGTGAGGTGATGGTGGATATTTTCTCCCATGTAAAAGAGGTTTATTTTGGCTTAGAGTTCTGGAAGCTGGAAAAGTGCTGGCATCTGCAAGATTTTTAACTTGATAAAATAGTGACTGAGATAGGATCTCTCTGGTCATCTGATAGGATTTTTCAGATCTCCCTTGAAGTGTGTGGCTTAGTCATACTAAGCACATTCTAGCTCTGAAAGGTTATTATGAGCCAGTAGGAGCCCCTGGCCAACAGCTTAGCCATTCCTGACCCTACAGTGTCCCTCCAGCGCCCTCTGCTGCTGAGGTACAGTTTAGTACCTATCCTTGATGACAGAAGTGGCCTACCCGAGTTAACACAAGGAATGTGCTCCCCTCTTCTCATCAGGATTCCCAGTAGCAAACAGTGAGCTTCCTCTGTTGCGCCCTCAAGTGGCAAAATGCTAGGTAGCCTCAGACCACCAAACCATACAAATTATTTTCTGGTTTCCCAGACCCTGCTGGATGTGACACAGCCCACTGGAGGTGCGGCCTTCCAGTGCTTAGTCAGGACTGAGGGCAGCCTGCCAAGAACAATACAGTTTTATCTGTTGTGAGTCAGCCTGGTCAAAAGCTTGCCCTACCAAGGTTGTACATCAGTATAGTGGTGCAACACTATTGCCACCACAATGCCCGGAAGCTGTGGACAAGAGCACATCCAGAAGCATGCCTCTGTTAGGGTTGGTAGTATGGGGAAGAGACTGGGAAAGTACATTTCTGACAGCTAGCAGTGAGCAACTGACCCTTGTGACATGCTGGCAAGGCTGGAAGCAGATCTAGTTGTCTTCATAGGAAAACCAGGCAGCCCAGTGTCAGTACCTCTGTCTTAAGAATATAAGACTATTCCTTGGGGCCCTCTTCCAGAGCAGATCGTTAGGACTGACCACACACATCACCTTTACCTGGTGAAGAGCTCTTCTTCCTTCTCCTGTCTTGGTCTAGTTTCAGTTTAGAATTCCACCATCAAAATTACTCACGATGGCCTGGTGTGGTGACAGGCACTTTAATCCTGGCACTTGGGAGGTGGGTGGATTCTGTGAGTTGCAGGCCACCCAAGGCTACATAGTGTCTTGAAGGGGGGAGGGGGAGCCTTCATTATGGAATTATATGTCTAGGATTTACTTCAGATGATACTATTTTGTCCCCATTTTATGTTGGAAAATTTCTCATTAATTTAAAAATCTGTAAATAACCCCTTACCTAACCTTTCTAGGGTTTATACAGAAACCACCCACCCCATTGCATATGTCATTGTCAAATACTGGAGCCAACAGCTGTCTATTCCCAGTATCTATTGCATCTTTGGAACACGGGAGGGAATTAAGACTTTCTTATATTGCTTACACTTTTGAGCAAGACTCTTCTCGGGGGTTTGTGCAGCACGTTGACTCATAAATTCTTAGGCACTCAGTTGGGTGTTCATTCCTCAGGTCTTGATCACTTAGTTTTTCTACGATAAAAGATTTTTCCAAGTCTCTTGCCATTGACTGTGTAGGAATTTATGAAACTCAGAATGCTTGGTATAAGAGATAGTGACTTTGGGCTAATGAGGAGGCTTCTCTACCACCTTGCTCACCAGAAAGACATTACTGTGGGCTGCATATTGGTAGATTCTGGACCATGGCAAATGAGAGAGTAGAGTCTACATCCTGTCTGACTTACTGGCTGGGGGCATTGAAGAGAAAATGCTGTGAGAACAAGGTAATTTCTGGCTTACCATGACCTATAGACCAGCAGCCTCCACCCAGCACTCCATGATATTAGCCCAAGAACCACATGTGACTACTGGTGAAGAAACAGATCCAAATAAAATAGTTCACATAATTGAGAAGTCTGTGGTTGGTCTGGTGTGTTTCTCAACCATTTTTCCTGTTCACACCTAAGCCATTTTTTCTTCAACAAAAGGAGATCATACACTAGCAAAGAAAGTTCTTTCTGGTTCAAATTCTGTATTTTCCAAAATTCAAAGGCAGTAGTTCTGGTGGGCAAACCCATTACGTAATGCATCTGCTTGATACCAAGGCTTAGGGCTTTTGTTTAGCATTTATAGCAATGAGACAGCAAAATAAGCCAAGGTAAAAGGTATTTGGGATTAGAACACAGCTAGGGTAGATAAAAGGAGAAGTGCCAGGCAAGTGCAAGAGCCAGGCAGTTTAGTCCTGACTATATACACTGTGAGACTTTGAGCCTTGCCTTTGCTGCTTTGCCTTTCCAACTGGCAGCAACTGCCAATGTCTGGGGTCCATCCAGGCAGGATTGATAAATGTTGTTCAGGCCTTAGTCAATGTCTGGACTTGTCATTTTATTTATCTTTTAATCTTCAGCATGTGTTGTGTAGTGAGAGTAAGTGGCAGGTTGTGAAATTGTCCTACTTGTTTATTGTGTGGATCTTTATGCTAGTCTCACTCCTCATGTTCTGCTATTGAACTATGCAACAGCAAGCATTCATCCTGCAGGCCATATGTGATTCAGGGAGAATAATGCAGTGAGGGCCAGTGTAACTCTCAGTTTAGAACTTGGGAAAGCAATCTGCAGAGGTCTTAGAAGCGAAGACATGGTCTCACTTGTGTCTGACCTCACTACCACACTACAGATGGCTAGTCCATTTCTCAGAAGGAGGAACAAGAACTAGAAGAGTCCACTGGGGGATAGAGGTGTCACAGCACATAGGTGAGAGAGGTCACTTATCACAGCACAGGTTTTCTTTTTTTTTTTTTTTTTTTTTAAAATGATTAATTGTAACCCTCACAAAAATGGAAAAAAAAAAAAAAGATGTATCAGTAAGTCAGGAGTACAGTTAGCGATTACCACCATGACTTGATGAGGCTGTGCTGCAGGTTGGGCTGTGAGACCAGTACTCCTAACCCTCTACCCACTATGCTAGAATTGTAGCTCAGGGCTTAGATAAGTTAGATGGAGGTCCTTTTTGCAACTTATGATCTAGTGTGTGTCTTGTCCACAGTTGGTACTTTGTGGCCATAAACACTATACTTAATTACTCTAGATTCCAAGACCAAGTCAAATATTTGGTCAGAGAAGCATGGTTTGTTTTTGCGGGTTTTTTTTGTTTGTTTGTTTGTTTGTTTTTTGACATGTAAAAACTAAGGCGTTTTTAAGAGTGTCGGTGTTCACTATACCTTACCTATATCTAGGAGTGGTGGGAAACTATTCCACGGAGTTTCATTGGTACCTGCAAGGCATTTACTGCTGTTTCAAAATATTACCATGGAGGTTGTTTCTGTAGAGTTTAAGACTATACTGGCATCTAGATTCTGAAGTGGCAAATAACAGTTACAATTTCAGTAATGAGATAATAGTCTATACCCTAAAAAGTGTTCTCATTGCAAAAGCCTAGAATTAGAAATGCCATAACCAGCTGAGTTCTTATGATATATTCCTGTGGCCTGCAGCGGACCCCCACACTGTGAAATGAACTTTTAAGTACAATACCTTAGTAGAGTTCTAGGCCCCAGAATTGGACCTCTTCCCTGAAGCCAGTCCTCAGACACCACAGAATGCTTGTTCCCATAAAATGGCAAAGTCTTTAGATCACCTTTGTCTACAAGGAACGCAGACTCCATTTAAAGATCCCAGGCTCTGTTGGTATATTCTAAAGAGGATTAGTTGGCTTCTGCTCTGAAACCTGTCCCCTCCTCTAGTAGGGTTGGACTTGTGCTTCCATACCCACTGGCAGGACCATAGGTTTAATGTCATTGCTGAGACTCCTGGATGCCAGAACTCCCTGGTAGAATTACAGACAACAGAGAAGAAAGCTTTTTCAAAAAGCTCTGCAAGGGCTGGCTTTAGAATAACACCCTGGAATAGACAAAATGAAAACCAGTAGAATGTAATAGAAGAAAAAATTAAGATCAGTAGGAAGAAATAAAAAACTATAAAATTTCATCTGGAAATGAAAGTTATCACTAAAATTAAAAATTCAATGGCCACACTATATAGTTTATTAGATATGACATTTTAAAAAAAGAATCAGCGGGAGTAAAACACTTATGTACAAACTTGAGAATGTACAAAAGCTTGTTTTGATGACATGTGTTTGTAATCCCAGATCTGGAAAGATATAGACACATAAATATCTGGAACTCACTGGCCAGCCAGCCTAGCCTACTTGGCAAACCTCTGTGAAAAGATGGCCAAGGTTGACCTCTACACCTACATATACAAACACCCACAGAATAACCAGTGAATTAATTGTAGCTGAAGAAATTTCATAGATTGAAAGGAGAGATAAGAGTAAGGATTAATGAATCTGGTTAGAGTTGTAAGGGAGAGGAGGCAGGCACAGGAGAGCTGACTCTAAAGGAGAGTGAAGGAGAATCATAAGCAAGGAAAGAGTAAGTATAGATAGGAGCATTTGTTGTAGGTTCGTGAGGATGTATCCAGTCAGTGAGCCGAGAAGACACTGTTGAACAGCACTGATAGAGTCATAGGCCTCTATCACCCCAGCAGCCAGGAGCTGGATGTGTTGCCCCTTCATTCAAGGAATCTGTTCTTGGGAAAGTGCACTCTGTCCTTGCTGCCGAAAACCACTGTGCATCAAGAAGGCCTTTCCTCTGATAGATGTAATGGCAAGGAGGAGTCAGTCAGAGCAGGCTGCCAATGCATTTGTCCAATCTTCCTGAAAGCCACACCAGCAGAGCCAGGTAATGGGAAGGAGAAAGGGTCAGTGGGTGATACAACCACAAGCTAGGAAGTGCTTATTGGTGTCTTGTGTATTCCATCTGAGTGATAAAACACAACTTTGTTACCTCAAGATCTGACATGAGGCATGTGGGTGCTAAGAAAGGCACTGCACTATCTTAAAAAAAAAAAAAAAGCAGAGCACTATCACATTTTTTTTGTTGAATATAGGTGAGAAGTAGAACCATCCAGGCTCGTGTCTGCCTAAGAGAACTGCCATAGCTGAGGGCTCTCCTTGGGTGTTGGCAGGGTCTGTGGGTCCATCCCTCTCCCATTCTCTGTTTTCTCAGACCCTCTGCCCTTGGGCTCTACTCAAAGCAAAGCCTAAGGAGCACTGTTTTAAAGGGGCTCTTGGATCCCTTGGACTGCTGCCCTTCTGTAGGCTCAGGTAAACTTGTGATCCTACCTGCCACTCATTCAACCATGTCATAGACTGAATTTCGCCTTGGATATCTGTCAGTATTCTACTTTAGCAATTTAGCAGATACCATTTGGAATTCTTACGAAGTCTACTTTGCTTCCATTTGAATAATAGAAATGGAAATTAGTATAAAATGCCAGAGCAACTCTGGTTTTCTGCAGGAACTAATAGTTTCTCCTGCTTCCTGCCCCGTATCCTTCCAACAGACAGGATACAACTGTGACAATGGGTGCGGAGCTGGGTCACCTGAGCCCACAGCTTAGGCAGGCCCTACAGACTGCCAGACTGTTCAGCACCTGGTGGTGGTGGTGCTGGTGGTGGGTGCAGGTAGCATATCCTGCTCCAGGAGCATCTGCAACACAGCCTGTGTCCATGTTGGGTAGCTCAGCCATTTTTTGACACATTCAGTGTATTCTGAATCTTGGCATATGACAGAACTTTCAGTGTCCTTCCAGGGACTTCTTTGGTGTCCATCTTTTACCCCAGAAGTCTGATAGGCACTTAGGTTTGCTGGCCTTTGAAGCTGGGGAGTGAAATTGGACAGTTGTGGGTACCCATTGTTGCATGTGCTTAGCAAAAGCTACCTTTACAATGAAGAGGTTCAGACTTTGAGGAAAGCACATTTCAGAACCATCCCCACCCCCACTCCCATTTGGACAAGTAAGTGATAAAGTTCTAAGATGTTTGGCTGTGTGAGAAGTTGCTATGCTCAAGGACCAAATTCTTCAGGGGGAGGGAAGCAGAGCAGTGTTTTAGTGGTGCTGCATGTCCCTGAGCATCTTTAAGAGCAGGGAAATGCTTCTTGGCTCAGTGAGAGCCAGTGGTCACTGAGCTGCAGAGAGGGACAGCTGCTGTCTTAAAAGCCCAGACCCGATACCCCTCCCAGCCTATGTGTCCCCTGGTTGGCAGCAGCTGTTCTGGGCTCCCAGCCTGAGCTTTTGAATGACCTGCTAGAGTACATGTGCCTCAGACTGCTAGCCTGGTACTTTTTTTTACTAGGTTCCTTTGTTATCTTTAAAATAACAGGTATGTGGCCAGGCATGGTAGCAAACACTTTTAATTCCAGAAGGTAGGGAGGCAGGCTGATCTCTTGAGTTTGGTCTACATAGTGAGTTCAGGGCCAGTTAGACCCTATCTCAAACAAAACAAGATGTATAGGTATGTCTGTGCATGCCTATAATTCCAGCCCTTGTGGGGGTGGAGGCAGGAAGATGGGGTGTTTGAAGCCAGCCTGGAGCTATGAGACCATTTTAAACAAAATACCACCTGTAACTTAGTTGACAGGGTTGGGAGTCTTATTTGAGACTCAGTGTAGTGCCAAACTTAAACAAAACAGAAAAGTATGCTTTATGATCTGAAGACACACTAACCCGCAGTATATCAACCATATACTGCACAAAAGCAGAGCTGACCACTTGGAGTTGTTAATGTAATTAGCAGGTGTCACCCACCGCTGGGAGTATGTCATACTCTGTATAGTATGAGAGTGGCATGGTTTTCTGACATTTTGTTCTCGCCATATTCTTAATGTTTTGTTGTTGTTCCTTTCTCATGTTGTACATCATGGCTTGTTCAAAACTAGCTAGTGGTGGCTTGAAGTATTTAGAGGAGTTTTGCCATGAGTTGTTAAACTGGCAAATGTTGCTGCCTACAGGCTTGTCACTTTAAAAATCTTCTAAGTCAGCAAGCCACAAGTTTAGTTTTTAAGAAGGCAGTCTGAAATACTTGTAAAGAACTAACAGTTTGTCAGAAAACTCAGTAGAAAAGTGGTAGGATGGTTTGGGGGCCTGAGGACACTAACCTAAACAGAGGGAAAGTGCTGATGAAGCCAGACAAAACCAGCTGAAGACCAGTGACAGGTAGTCATGTTATCTACTGAAGCTACTTTCTTAAAGCTGTCACCTACCTCTAGAGTCAGGCATTGGTTTCAGAAGCTAGTTTATCCCTGCAGAGGGTTTTCTGGATAGGAAGGGGAGAAAACTATTGCCGGTAAGAGCCTCATCGGCATTTTCCCTTGCCAGACTTTGGCAAATACAGGCTATGTACCCTGTGACCTGGGGAACCCTGAACCCGTCTTAGCCCTGCTCAGGGGCTTACCCCTGATCTCCACAGCAAGAGAGGTACTTGCTGCTAGGCAAAAAGCAAAGTGAGAGCCTTTGTGTTCCCAAACCATGGACTTTGGAGTGTTTTCTCCACATCCCACCTCTTTTAAGAGCAGCGGCACAGTCTTTCCAGTAGAGTTGGCAGGGCATTTTGTCACCTGTCAGAGGCACCCAGGACCTGCTTGTTAGGAGGCGGTTAAGATGGAACAGCTGAGCTGTTACATCGTTCTTGTTAGTGCTCTGTGTTGATGCCTTTAGATGCCTCCAGCTCAGTCCATGTTGTGGTACTGCAAGGCTGGTACGGTCCTCGAAGCACCATGGCATGAAATGGAGGTTCCTAGAAGCAAGAAGAAAGGTACAGTACTGACAAGTTGGCCTTGATTTATTTACATATATTAAACTGTGTCTGACATTTTATATCTGCACTGTTTGTTTGGAGGAGGGCTGGGAAGGAGTTTAATTACAGACACGTGTTAATAATAGAGACCTGTCCCATGTGGGCCAGGCCAGTGGTGTTGAACCATCCTACTGCCTTCGTGTGTGGCGCCTGCAGGGAGCAAATGGTTGGTGGAGACTGAGACTTAGATCTGATGGGCTGACAACAGGGCATTTATACTGTGTCCCTCACAGCTACTGCTCAGAGTGGGGTGATGGCAGTGCTCCCAGCACTGACACTTCCCCTCATAGACTTTCCTTGTTGCTCCGTAAGCTATCGGGTGGAATGAGGGGGCGATGTAACATTAGTTAAAAATCCAGCTCTGAGGATTGGGCATGAAGTCTCCCCTCCCTTTCTCCTTCACCTGCCACACAGAGAAGCAGGGTCCCGAGCGGAAGAGGATCAAGAAGGAGCCTGTTGCCCGGAAGTCCGGGCTACTGTTCGGCATGGGGCTGTCTGGGATCCGAGCTGGATACCCTCTCTCTGAGCGTCAACAGGTGGCTCTGCTCATGCAGATGACTGCTGAGGAGTCTGCAAATAGCCCAGGTGAGCCCCGGGAACCTGAGTGGTTTTTTGGACAGGGAGGGAATGGCTGTACTTGGCAGTGGGTCCTGTGTGGATCCCTTTCCCCTCATGAAAATGGTTGGGTTCTTGAGGTTCCCATGAAACAAAGCTGCCTTCTGTAATGCTCTACTTGTTTCCTCCTTGGCCTGCAGTAGACACAACACCAAAGCACCCCTCCCAGTCTACAGTGTGTCAGAAGGGGACCCCCAACTCTGCCTCAAAAACCAAAGATAAGGTAAACAAGAGAAATGAACGAGGAGAGACACGTCTGCACCGAGCAGCTATCCGGGGTGATGCCCGGCGCATCAAGGAGCTCATCAGCGAGGGCGCAGATGTCAATGTCAAGGACTTTGCAGGTAAGTCCTTGCTGCCCTTGGGCAACTTGCTTCTGGGTGAGCCTCCTGCCCTTGGTCCCAGAACATGGGAAGGAAGTGTTTTTGTGGAGTATGGTTGGTTTCTGTGGTTGACCTCATGTCCACACAGTGTGATTTGCTTATTTCAGTATTTCGAGATTTTGATTTGTTTTTGTTATTCTTAAGCAAGTAAAGGGGCTTTAAATATTTACCTTTTACGGGTCTACCACAAGGCAGGTTCCTGGAGGGTCTTGCTCTGGTGTTTAAAAAGTACCTGCTTTGTTCCAGCAGAGGCCACTCTGCTGTAGATTGAGCACTCATGCTATTTACTACAGAGGTTGGTCTGGGCATAAATGGAGGCACCTCCTGAGATGTGCGTCCAAGGCTCTGTTAATTGTGTGGTTTTTGTGATTAGAGTATTGGACTGCCTTTTTGAGATGCTCTACACCATGATGCAACACTGTAGGAGAATTATAGCTGGAGGGGGTAGGGCTGGGGGTTATGGTCAGAATACATTGTATACAAGTATGAAATTCTCAAAGAATTTTTTGAAAAGATTATCTCAGAAAGAAAAGGCAGTGAGGAGACGATTTGGGCAAAATCAACTTTGTGCAGAACCTTAATTTCTCTACTCCCTAGTTTATGATTGTTTGATTCTGCCAAATTTAGCATGTTATTTTAAAAGAGTTTTCCTTAGGGAAAATGGGAGCTGCCTATAAAGACTGCCACTAGACCCTCCAGCCAGAGCCCAGGGGCCTCCTGAGTGAGTCCTGTGGCAGGCAATGCTGCACAAATTTTCTACCCATGTATAGTTTCTTCGACAAGTTATAAATCTGCAGAGTTAGTAGGCTAGATAGTCATTATGAAAAGCACAAGAAAAAAAAGTGATGCCTTCTCTGGGTATAACCTGCTTTCATAGAGGGCTCCTCCTTAGGGAAGAACAAAATCCCCCGCCCCCCATACACCCCTGTTGTCATTCACTACAATTTAGGCAAGAGCCAAGTTTTCAGGGATTATGTAACAAATACCCTAAGTTTCTGTTTTTAGGCTGGACTGCACTGCATGAGGCGTGTAACCGGGGCTATTATGACATCGCCAAGCAGCTGTTAGCCGCTGGTGCAGAGGTGAACACTAAGGGCCTGGATGATGATACGCCTTTGCATGATGCTGCCAACAACGGGCACTACAAGGTTGGCATCTCCCTGCAGCCCTCCAGTGGCTGCTCTGTCCTTAACTTCTGGACCATTCTACAGCTTCCTGTTTCTCTGTCTTAGCTAGTTTTCACATTTTCTGATACTGGGAAGTGAGTTTTATGTTGTCGTCATTGTTGTCCCCTGTTGATCCCAATCCCCTTTCCAGCCCTAAGGCCTAGCTGTTCATTCTGCCCTAGGTCAGTACTGAGAGAACCTCTCAGTTTTGATGACTAATAGGACTATATTAAATGTACAGTGTTGGCTCTGTTGGCCTGGCTGGATAGCTGTATGAGTTGCTGCTGCGTCCCTATTACCACTGGTACCGATTCCATCCAGAAGGTCAATCCAAAGTCTTGGGTAGAGTAACACTTGAGAGATAGAGTCAGCACATGGGATTATAGTCAAAATAGATTACTGTGGTAGGTCAGGACCTCATCTCTTAAGGACAGGGTTTCCTGAATCTCCAGCAGGAAACACTAAGATGTGCTGGGCATACATACCTCTTCCTACGAGAGAATGGGTTGCAGAAGTGACTTCATTAGACTCCCTTTGAGTGGGCAGGACAATAATAAGCATGGTGAGGATGAGATCATCTGCCCAGGTTAAGAGTGCTAAAAAGCATCCCCTGCCCAGCTATTTTGAGAAATACCAGGAACCTATAGATCCGGATCCTCCAAGAACTGAGTGGTACACAGTAAATCTTTGTGGGTTGGGTCTTTTGAATGAAAAGATTAGTGAGACATCCAAAAGGGGGGAATGTATATATGATTTTAGGGCCTATTAAGTTTTTAGGTGAGATAATGGCATGGTGGTGTATTTGTTTGCTGGTTTTTAGGAGCCCTTTTAGAAAAATGTACTGGAAAAGTTTATCAAATGCCTAAGACTTGTAAAAGAATACCCTGAAAGGTGGGCAGTTTGAGTACAGGTCACTGTGAGCTTGCAGGTGATAAAACTTGAGGGCAAGTTTTAACTGTAGTAACACAGTTGAGGTGAGCAGAACCTCTTAGAAGAGAACATATAGGGTGGTCCAAAAGGCAGCTTTTGAAAACCTCTCTTCCTAGCTTGACCAAGGAGATGGAAGAGACATAAAGATAACAGACCTTGTAGGAATATGGCCTGCGTTGCTGGCCTTAGGGGAAAGGCACAGGTGGGTACTGACTTCTAACAGCAGAGAAGTAGATCCTTGGTCCCAACACCACAGGAACTAAATTCTGACAACCTACACAATGAAGGAAGGAGCCAGCTTTATCTGTACCTTGATGTAAGCAAGTGAAACTGATTGCTTCAGGCTGTAAGACAGGTTGTGGTGATTTGTTACAGCAGCAGTAGAAAACTTACATGCACTAAAAACTCTCCATGCTGATGATCCAATGCAAAACATTATTCTTGAAGTGGAAACACTGTGAGTGACAAGAGTATGTATTAAAGCCTGAACTAAAGTTGAGGGTAGATGGAAACTGGATGTTTGCGCTGGAGTTGAGTGAGTTTCTGTCAGGCATATGAAACACAGATTGCTGATTATAAATGGTTGAATAGAGCTGTTGAAATGTCACCTTGAATGTTTCTGTCACCCATGTAACCATCTTTATGCATGTAAAATCAAGCAAGGAGGAGTTATCTTATTTTCTAATGTAAATGAAAATAAATAAACCAGCTTACAGAAATGTGGTCTTTGTTTCCTCTATTTTCCACACCCCAGTCCTCCTAAGATAACGTCCCCTATGTACCTACCCTTCGGACCTGCACTGCTGACCAGCTCTCTCTTGGTGGGAAGGGAGCTGTGTAAGAAGATTTTGGGGAAGAGGTAGCACATCAAGGAAGAGAGATGGAGAAAACATGGAGGAAGTGAACCGCTTTTGAAGGGGAACCCTGTGCAATCTCTCACAAAAAGAGGACAGGCTTGCTGGGCACCTAGAGACCTTGCCACAATGGCTCTGCACACAGTACCCCCACAACAGGGTGTAGAGTGGCCTATAGCTTTCTACAGGCATGGCAGAGTAACTACTTTTCAAATAGTCTGCTAATACCATTATTAATGTTTTGTAGGTGGTGAAGTTGTTGTTACGATATGGCGGAAACCCTCAGCAAAGCAACAGGAAAGGCGAGACACCGTTGAAAGTAGCCAATTCCCCAACGATGGTGAATCTCCTGTTAGGCAAAGGCACATACACTTCCAGTGAGGAGAGCTCCACTGGTAAGCCAGGCAGACAGAACACGTGAGTGGGTGGGCGAGGCTCTGTACTCCCTGATGGGAGAGTGCCCTGCAGTGTCTACATATGGTATTTCCCTGCAGATTGTCACACAGGGTCTACAAGCCTCCTCAGGTGGCTGGCGCCTTCAGGAACTTCCAGATACAGGAGTTCTGCCAGGGTGCCTCACTGCCAAGATGCCTGCACTCTGTCTGCTGAGATGCCAGCCTTGTCTCTCACAAAACACTGTGGGTTCCTTCTGCCAATGGTTGGCCTCAGATGTGACTAAAGCGAGGTGCTTCTTTAGAAGCAAAGCCAACCAGCCTCCCCTTCTGGGTGGCCATGCACTGGGAAGGCCTGTTCCTCCACAGCTGGAGAGCATTCTTAACTGATGCTAGTAAAACGATTCTGACCTACCTGATAACTCCCTTCCTGTTCCCAACAGAAAGCTCTGAAGAGGAGGACGCCCCATCATTTGCACCTTCCAGCTCTGTTGATGGCAATAACACAGACTCTGAGTTTGAGAAAGGCCTCAAGCTTAAGGCTAAGAATCCAGAGCCCCAAAAAACTGTGACCCCTGTCAAGGATGAGTATGAGTTTGACGAGGATGATGAGCAGGACAGGGTTCCTCCAGTGGATGACAAGCACTTGCTGAAGAAAGACTATAGGAAAGAAACTAAATCAAACAGTTTCATTTCAATACCCAAAATGGAAGTTAAGAGTTATTCAAAAAACAACACACTTGCACCAAAGAAGGCAGCCCATCGCATCTTGTCAGATACTTCAGATGAAGAGGATGTGAGTGTTGCCATGGGGGCTGGAGAGAAACTGAGGTTGTCGGCACACACAATGCTGCCTAGTAGTAAGGCTAGAGAGTCTTCTAGTTCTAGGCAGCAGAAAGAAAAAAATAAATTGAAAAAGAAACGAAAGAAGGAAACAAAAGGCAAAGAGGTTCGGTTTGGAAAGAGGAGTGACAAATTCTGTTCCTCCGGGTCAGAAAGTGAGTCCTCAGAGAGTGATGAGGACGATGGGGACTCTGTGGGGAGCTCAAGCTGCCTCAAGGGGTCCCCACTGGTGCTGAAGGACCCTTCCCTGTTCAGCTCACTGTCTGCCTCCTCCACCTCGTCTCATGGTAGTGCTGTGGCCCAGAAACACAGCTCAGGCCACACGGACCAGCACACTAAGCACTGGCGCACTGACAATTGGAAAGCCATTTCTTCCCCAGCCTGGTCTGAGGTCAGCTCTTTGTCAGACTCCTCAAGGACGGGACTGACCAGCGAGTCTGACTGCTCCTCTGAGGGCTCCAGTGTGGAATCTCTGAAGCCTACGAGGAGGAAGCAGGAACACCGTAAAAGGGGTGGCCTGCAGAGCATGCCACCTGAGAAGAGAAGCACCTTCCACCCCTGTACAGATGGAGCTGTCCCCAAGTTGGACAAGGAAGGGAAAGTAGTCAAAAAACACAAAACAAAACATAAACACAAAAACAAAGAAAAAGGACAATGTTCAGTCAGCCAAGAACTTAAATTGAAAAGCTTTACATACGAATATGAGGATTCCAAGCAAAAGTCAGATAAGGCCATCCTCTTAGATAACGACATTTCCTCTGAAAATAAGTTAAAAGTATTGAAACACGACAGAGACCATTTTAAGAAAGAAGATAAACTTGGGAAGATGAAGTCAGAGGATAAAGAGTGGCTCTTTAAGGATGAGAAGTCACTAAAGAGAATCAAGGATGTCAATAAAGACATCAACAGATCTTTCCGGGAAGAAAAAGACCGTCCCAGTAAGGCAGAAAGGGAGAAGTCTACAAAGGAAAAGTCTCCCAAGGAGGAAAAACTGAGATTGTACAAAGAGGAAAGGAAGAAAAGATCCAAAGACCGACCTTCCAAGTTAGAGAAGAAGAATGACATGAAAGAGGACAAGGTTTCCAAGGAGAAAGACAAGGCCTTCAAAGAGGATAAAGAAAAACTGAAAAAGGAAAAGGTATACAGGGAAGATGCTACTTTCGATGAATATTGTAACAAAAGTCAGTTTCTGGAGCACGAGGACACCAAGTTCAGCCTTTCTGATGACCAACAAGAGAGGTGGTTTTCTGACTTGTCTGATTCCTCTTTTGATTTCAAGGGAGAGGACAGCTGGGACTCTCCAGTGACAGATTATAGAGACATTAAAAATGACTCGGTGGCCAAACTTATCCTGGAAACAGTCAAAGAAGACAATAAGGAAAAGAAGCGTGACAACAAAGCCCGGGAAAAGCGAGACTTTCGAGACTCTTTCTTCCGAAAGAAAGACAGGGACTATCTAGACAAGAACTCTGAGAAGAGGAGAGACCAAACAGAAAAGCATAAAAGCATCCCCAGCTATCTCTCTGAGAAAGATAAGAAGAGGCGAGAGTCTGCTGAGGTAGCCCGGGACAGGAGAGATACCCTAGAGGGTTCCCGGGAGCGGAGGGATGGGCGTATACGATCTGAAGAGGTACATAGGGAGGACCTAAAGGAGTGTGGCTGTGAGAACACTTTCAAGGACAAGTCAGACTGTGACTTCACTAAGAACCTGGAGCCCTGGGAACGGCCCCATGCAGCACGGGACAAAGAGAAAAAGGATGTCCTAGAAAAGGAGAGGAAGGAAAAGGGCAGGGCAGACAAGTACAAAGACAAATCCAGTGAGAGAGACAGAAGTGAGAAGTCTATCCTTGAGAAGTGTCAGAAAGACAAAGAATTTGATAAGTGTTTCAAAGAGAAGAAGGAGGGCAAGGAAAAGCATAAAGACATACACAGCAAAGACAGAAAGTCATCCCTCGACCAAATAAGAGAGAAAAAGGAGAAGATGTTCCCAAGCATCATCTCAGAAGACTTCTCAGAAAAAAAGGACGATAAAAAGGGAAAGGAGAAGAGCTGGTACATTGCAGACATATTCACAGATGAAAGTGAAGATGAGAAAGACGATTACATGGCCAGCAGCTTCAAGGTTGGAGAGGCCAGCGACATACAGAGAGTGGATAGCCTCCAGGAGAAGGAGGATGGAAGAGAACATCCCTCCGACAGACACAGAAAGTCCTCTTCTGACAGGCAGCACACAGAGAAGCCAAGAGACAAAGAGCCCAAGGAAAAGAAGAAGGACAGAGGAGTTGTGGAAGTGGGAAAGGACAAGAAGGAAAAGATCTTTGAGAAGCACAAAGAAAAGAAAGATAAAGAGTGTACAGAAAAGTACAAGGACAGGAAAGACAGAGCTTCTGTCGACTCCGCCCAAGAAAAGAAAAATAAACAGAAGCTCCCTGAAAAAGTGGAGAAAAAGCACTTTGCTGAAGACAAGGCCAAGAGTAAGCACAAGGAGAAGCCAGAGAAGGAGCACTCCCGAGAAAGAAAGTCTTCACGAGGCCCTGAAATGGAGAAGAGCCTCCTGGAGAAGCTGGAGGAAGAGGCTCTGCATGACTACCGTGAAGACTCCAATGACAAGATTAGTGAAGTCTCCTCGGACAGCTTTGCTGACCATGGCCAGGAACCCAGCCTGAGCACACTTCTGGAGGTATCCTTTTCTGAGCCACCACCAGAGGACAAGGCCAGGGAGAGCACCTGCCTCTCAGAGAAGTTGAGGGAGAAGGAGAGGCACAGACATTCCTCCTCATCCTCTAAAAAAAGCCATGAGCGTGAGAGAGCCAAGAAGGAAAAGGCAGACAAGAAAGAGAAGAGTGAAGACTACAAGGACAGTAGCAGTGGCACCAGGAAGGACTCCAGCCAGTATGAGAAGGACTTCTTAGATACAGACGCTTACGGGGTTGCTTATACCACAAAAGCTGACATCGACGAGGAGCTAGATAAAGCCATTGAGTTGTTTTCTTCAGAAAAGAAAGAAAGAAATGATTCTGAAAGAGAACCTGCAAAGAAGATAGAAAAGGAACTAAAGCCGTATGGGTCAAGTACCATCAGCATCCTAAAAGAGAAGAAGAAGAGAGAGAAGCATAGGGAAAAGTGGAGAGACGAGAAGGAGAAACACAGGGACAAGCATGTAGACGGGTTCCTGAGACACCACAAGGATGAGCCAAAGCCTGCAGCCAAAGATAAGGACAACCCTCCCAACTCCTTTAAGGAGAAGTCCAGGGACGAAAGCCTGAAGCTCAGTGAGACCAAGCTGAAGGAGAAATTGAAGGAGAACACAGAGCGAGAAAAGGGCGACCCCTTGAAGATGAGCAATGGGAATGACAAGCTCCTGCCATCTAGAGACTCAAGCAAGAAAGACATCAGGCCCCGCGAGAAGCTCCTGGGAGATGGTGACCTCATGATGACAAGTTTTGAAAGGATGCTCTCCCAGAAAGATCTTGAGATTGAGGAGCGGCACAAGCGGCACAAGGAGCGCATGAAGCAGATGGAGAAGATGCGGCATAGGTCTGGAGACCCCAAGCTCAAAGAGAAGAAGCCCACCGATGATGGGCGCAAAAAGAGCCTGGACCTTCCTTCCAAAAAAGCTCTTGGCCTAGACCCTCCTTCTAAAGACAAAAAGCTCAAGGAGTCAGCTCCTATGCTGCCCACTGGTGAAAGCAAGCCACACTCTGGACCGGGTACAGAGTCCAAAGACTGGCTAGCTGGGCAAGGGCAACCCTTGAAGGAGGTTCTACCTGCTTCACCCCGGACTGAGCAGGTCAGGCCCACTGGGGTGCCTACCCCCACCTCAGTGGTATCATGCCCCAGCTATGAGGAGGTGATGCACACACCCAGGACCCCATCCTGCAGTGCTGATGATTACCCTGACCTGGTGTTTGACTGCACTGACTCCCAACATTCAATGCCTGTCTCCACCACATCCACCAGCGCCTGCTCTCCACCCTTTTTTGACAGGTTCTCTGTGGCTTCCAGTGTGGTTTCAGAAAACCCAGGCCAGACGCCTACAAGGCCTGTCTCCACAAACCTGTATCGCTCCATCTCTGTGGATATCAGAAGGACACCCGAAGAAGAATTCAGTGTTGGGGACAAGCTGTTCAGGCAGCAGAGTGTTCCTGCAGCCTCTAGTTTTGATTCCCCAGTACAGCACTTACTGGAAGAAAAGGCTCCTCTGCCACCCGTTCCTGCAGAGAAGTTTGCCTGCCTGTCCCCTGGGTACTATTCCCCAGACTATGGTATCCCCTCACCTAAGGTGGACACACTGCACTGTCCACCAACCGCGGTGGTCAGTGCCACACCACCCCCAGATAGCGTCTTCTCCAACCTACAAGCAAAGTCTTCCCCTTCCCCAAGAGGTGAACTGTTGACCCCAGCCATTGAGGGGGCCCTGCCCCCAGATCTAGGCCTACCTCTGGATGCCACAGAGGACCAGCAGGCCACAGCTGCCATCCTTCCCCCAGAGCCTAGCTACCTGGAACCCCTGGATGAGGGCCCCTTCAGCACGGTTATTACTGAGGAACCTGTTGAGTGGACACACACTGCTGCTGAGCAGGCCCTTTCTTCCACCCTTATTGCTAGTGCCTCAGAAAACCCTGTCAGCTGGCCTGTGGGCTCTGAACTTCTGCTAAAGTCTCCACAGAGGTTTGCAGAGTCCCCAAAACATTTCTGCCCTGGAGAGTCCCTCCACTCCACCACCCCAGGGCCCTTCAGTGCTGCAGAGCCCACGTACCCTGTCTCTCCAGTCTCTTACCCTTTGCCAGCTCCTGAGTCAGGCTTAGAGGAAGTCAAAGATGGTGGGACAGGAGCAGTCCCAGTGGCCATCTCTGCTGCAGAAGGGGCTGCTTCTTACGCTGCTCCCACCAGGCTGGAATCCTTCTTCAGCAACTGTAAATCACTCCCAGATGCACCCCTGGACACAGCCCCTGAGCCTACATGTGTTACTACTGTGGCTCAGGTAGAGGCTCTGGGACCCTTAGAGAGTGGCTTCCTAGAAAGCAATCATGGTATATCTGCCATCAGCCAGGTAGAACCAGTGCCATGGCACGAAGCTTTTACCAGCCCTGAGGATGACCTTGACCTAGGGCCTTTCTCACTGCCAGAGCTCCCTCTCCAGGCCAAAGATGCTTCAGATGTTGAGGCAGAAGCTGTGGAGGGCAGTCCTGTTCCTCCAGTAGAAAGCTCTCCAGGCCCTCCTACTGGAGTCCTCAGCAGTGGGGAGGTCTCTGCCTCAGCAGCTGAGGAACAGCCAGCCCCGCCTCCTGAGGAAGCATCGCCTCAGCTCTCCACTGAGCCTGAGCCCTCAGAGGAGCCAAAGCTGGATGTAGTTCTAGAAGCTACAGTGGAAACAGAGGTCCTCACAGATGACAGTGCCCCTGAAGCTTCAGTCTCCAATTTGGTGCCGGCACCCAGTCCCCCTGAACAGCATCCCCTGGGAGGTGGTGATGAAGAGACTGAAACTGAAGACCCTTCTTCTGCTCCCTGCTGTGCACCTGATGGTCCCACCACAGATAGCTTGACACAGGCACACAGTGCAGAGGCCACCTGTGTGGCTGTAGCTGAAGGGTCCCCAGGCAATATTCAGCCAGAGGCTACAGACCCAGAGCCCAAACCTATAGCCGAAGTCCCCAAGGCTCCCAAGGTGGAAGAAGTTCCTCAGCGCATGACCAGGAACCGTGCCCAGATGCTGGCAAGCCAGAGCAAGCAGAGCATACCCCCAACAGAGAAGGATCCAATGCCTGCTCCAACCTCTAGAGCTAAGGGCCGTGCCTCTGAGGAGGAAGATGCCCAGGCCCAGCACCCTCGCAAGCGCCGCTTCCAGCGTTCTAGTCAGCAGCTGCAGCAGCAGCTGAACACATCCACACAGCAGACTCGGGAGGTCATTCAGCAGACGCTGGCCGCCATTGTGGATGCCATAAAGCTGGATGCCATTGAGCCCTACCACAGCGATAGGTCCAATCCGTACTTTGAATACCTTCAGATCAGAAAGAAGATTGAAGAGAAACGCAAGATCCTCTGCTGCATCACTCCACAGGCACCCCAATGTTATGCTGAATATGTTACCTACACGGGGTCCTACCTCTTGGATGGCAAGCCACTCAGCAAGCTGCACATCCCTGTGGTGAGTGCCATGGGATCTGTGTGTACACAAGTACCAGGCAGTAAGTAGGGCAACAAGGTACTAACGCGCAGAGACCTTTGGAGCTATGTTGGCACCTTTGTGGTCAGGAGAGGCACTAGCATTTTATTGTTTTGTTTTTTGTTTTTTCAAGACAGGGTTTCTCTGTAGCTTTGGAGCCTGTCCTGGAACTCAGGTTGGCCTCAAACTCACAGAGATCCACCTGGCTCTGCCTCCCAAGTGCTGGGATTAAAAAAGTGTGCCGCCACCTACCAGCTGGCACTGGCATTCTTGGTTGTCATTTGTGAGGGTCAGCGCCTCTATCTCACTAGCCCTGTATTATACGTACCCACCTCCAACCCATCTGTACAGTGGCTGTGTGGATCAAGGCCCTGGTCCCAGTGTTATGCACCCCTTTCACAACGAAGGGCCTCAGCTTATCTCCCTCTGTATTCCCAACTTCACTCATCATGGATCTTGAGTCTCACTGGGACCCTGAAGCCTCCCCTCTTTTATTCTTCATTGGCATTCTAAGACATCTGTGACTACTGTTCTGCCTGACGGGGCCATCGTTGCCTCACCTGACTCATTCCCATGTGTCCCTTCAGTGGTCCTCCTGTAACACATCCCACTTGGCCATGCAGATAGCTTTGATATCAGGCTTCAGGACTGGCCTTTTTTCCCACAAATGCTGCTTTCCTAACTTCAGGATCTTCTTCATAAAAGCCAAAGGGAGGTCATTTTTCACCTCACTACTCACCTACAAGCAGTTTCCTTCTCTACACAGCTGGCTGTTGTAGCCAGCTCACTTGTTTGCTACTCCCTAACTTGGATGGACTCACCATTGTGCTACAACATAAGAAGTCAGTCTAAAAGAGCACGAGGCCTGAAAGGAATTGTAGTCTTAAGGGAAGGACCGTGCTGGCCCCACAGCAGTATCCTTTTTCTAATGGGCAGGTTCAGAGGAAAATTAATCATCCCTGTGCTCAGTTTCCTACCTGGTTCACCTTGTAGATGACTTGTAGTCTCTGCTCCATTGGGAACCTCATACTGGAGGCTAAGTTTACTTAGAGGTGTGACAAGTGAGGCCTGCTGAAATTTCAAGGTCACTCCCTGTCTAGTTTTGTTGTATGCTTGTGTGTGCACAGCACAACACACTCATGGAGGTCAGAACAGCTACTGGGAGTTAGTTTTCTCTTTCCACCATGTGGCTCCCAGAGATTGAACCCAATTTATTGGGGTTGGTAGTATGTGCCTTTACCTGCCGAGCCATCTTGCTGGCCCCTAAGATTTAGTTTATAACTAAAAACGTCCAAACCTCAAAGCAGCTCAGAATTTACACAAGTTGTTATGACCAGTCACAGATTTATTCCTGGATGGGTCTGTGATGGGTCTGTGACCCTTCCCGAGAGTACTTACAAGGCATGCTGATCATTGTCTGGTGTGCTTTGGTTAGATTCCTACTACATAGACATGAGTCTTTGTGTCACATACTTGGTCACTGGGGGTGGACCTGAAACATGAGGTGAGGCTGCTAGCCAGGCCTCCCTATTGAGAAGTTTTTGCCTGCCTTTTGTAGTTCACATTATCTTAGTGGAAAGGCTGTGAGACCATGTTCAAGTCTTCTCAGATGGATTTCACCCCAACATTTACTTTCCTTGTTGTCAGGCCTTTACCTCTAATGATGGAGTTCTGCCATCAGGAAAAGTTATTAGCCTCACTGTTTGCTTTGTGGTACAGAAAGCCCTAGCCTTTTGCATATCTTCTGAGCTTCCACCTTCCTGACTCACAAGGGACTACATTTGGTGCCCCAGCCCAGCCCTGCCACCACCACTGCATGCTCCTCCTTTGGCTTACAGTGACAAGAGCCAATAAAATTTGGTTGCCTTAGGGCCCTGTACACACCACACCTACTTCTCTGTCTGCTTTGGAAGTCTGACTCCACACTAACCTAACTTCTAGTCAGCACCACAGAAGTCTGTCTAATTATCTATGGTGTTACTTATTTGCTCACCCTGTGATATACAGTGCTTATAATATGATAGGTTGTCAACAGACCAGAGCCTCTTCCATGGGGCCATAGGGATGAGGGTGAGTTCTGCTCAGTGCAGACAGGTGTGGTTGTCTAATGCCCCACACCACCCTTGGCAGGTACCCACCAGGATTCTATATGCACTTCTATTGCATGCACTCTATTCACTCTCAAAACTCCACATTTCCTCCGCACTCCTTTTGGTATAGGTGGGTACACTGACTTCTTCCTTGCACAAGGAACCACAGACCCTAGATGTTCTTTGCCCTGCCTTTTCTGTCACTATTCATAGGGCAGAGTTCACAAGCAGCTCTTCGGTGTTGCTTCCAGGTAAGCATCTGGTATCTAAACAGGTTTCTTTCTGGGTTGGGGTGCTAGGCTGGATCATGTCTAAATTTTAAGTATGCTTTCTGTACCTTACCCCTTTCCCCTTACATCTGCAGATAGCACCCCCTCCCTCCCTGGCAGAGCCCCTGAAGGAGCTGTTCAAGCAGCAAGAGGCTGTGCGGGGTAAGCTGCGCCTGCAGCACAGCATAGAAAGGGTAAGTGGAGCCTTGGGCAAGGGGCCTGGTGTCAATGACTTGAAGCTCACCTGTTCCTCTCCTTCCTCAGGAGAAGCTGATTGTGTCCTGCGAGCAAGAGATTCTTCGGGTTCACTGCCGGGCAGCCAGGACCATTGCCAACCAGGCAGTACCATTCAGTGCATGCACAATGCTGCTAGACTCTGAGGTCTATAACATGCCTCTGGAAAGCCAGGTCAGTAGCACTTACCTGGTGTAGGTGCCAGCTTTCACCACCACCCCCAGACTCACTCTGCATATTCAAGCCTCTGCCCTGCATCTGGACTGCAGCTTCCCTGCTCACAGCATGCTTTGGGACCCAAGATCCTAACCCCAGGTTACCTCGAAGGCACGGGAGTGTCATGGATAAGGCCCATGCCTTATCCATGGTATATTTGGTATATTTCAGTCTCTTACAGTTTCTAAGTTCCTCTGGGGCACCTGTGTACATGAGTAGGGTGAGCAGCACCCTCCTCCCTTTCACAGGCTGCAGGGGTGATTGATGTCAGTCTGTTTAAATTTGCAACCCCATCTACAGCTAAGGGGTGACCAGAGCTGCTGTGTTAGTGGCCATAATGGGTCAATGGTAATTGCAGCAACAAGACATTGGGGCTTCAGGCCAAGTGTTCCTGTGAGGCTACAGAAGCCTAGACAAGCTTCTTAGCTGGTTTTACCTGGGGTAGTTGGAGCCACAGGGCCTGGAAGCATTTAGGCAACAGCCCATCTACACTACCCACCAAAGCAGCATTCCAAAGCCTTAACTACATTCCTGCTCTAACCTGTCACTGAGCACACTCCTACTAACTCCTTTAATCTTAATTAATCTTTTAAATTTTGTATTTTGTGGGGGAGTATGTGCATGTATGTGTGTGGTACTTTGAAAAGTTGGGATTAAACTCAGGGACAGTCTTGGCAGCAAGCACCTTTACCCACTAAGCCATTTCACTGGCTCTCCAGGACCTTTTGATGGTCTGTATTTGTGGCTCAGATCCAGCAGATACTACATGTTCTTTAGCTCCTCTCTGTCACCTCTTCCTACTCTATATCATTTTAGATCCTAAGTCTCCTATACATAATTGCCCTAAACCCATTCTGGGGTTGTGTTTTGTCACACACTTCTCTCTGTCCCTTGGACAGTCTCATATCAGACTTATTTCTGGGCTGTGTCCCCCTGTTCAGCATGCAGCTGTCTGTAATCTCCTCCCTCTTGACTGTTGACCTTGGTGATGTGTCCATGCTTTTACAACAGGAGCCTCTTGCCATGTACCTAATGATTGAGTGGACTTGGGTTAAGATCTTTTTTCAGTCCATTAACATTCAGTCATTAACATGAGAAAAGGGACACACATACTTTCCCCACTTTGCACAGGTTAACAACAGATGCTCTTTCTAGTAGCCTAAGCTGACTTTGAACTCCTGTCCCGCCTCTGTTTCCTAAGTGCCCGGACATGTACCACCATGCCTAGCACAACAGATACTCTGCAGTTGTCACCAAACTGGGCCAGATGATTGTGGGAGAATTTGGTTTGAATACAAAATCCCTGTACTTTTCAAGTATGCTTTTGAAGGTGGAAGACATGATCTCTGCCTGATTGCTCTTGCTGATGCATACTGGATACTGGATAACACTTGGGCCACAGGATGTCATGGATCAACTGTTTGAGAACTTTTTAACTTGCCTTGCCCCCTGGCATTCAGGGGTATAAGCCAACTATGTCGGA
The DNA here is from genome assembly GCF_004664715.2 of Peromyscus leucopus. Classification (NCBI taxonomy): domain Eukaryota; kingdom Metazoa; phylum Chordata; class Mammalia; order Rodentia; family Cricetidae; genus Peromyscus; species Peromyscus leucopus. The sequence goes on along the minus strand of NC_051067.1, from coordinate 125,573,602 downwards.
GCAGTCTGTTTTGCTGCAGCCATTCCAGCTCCAGGTTTTCCCCCTTTGTGAGGCAACATAAAACTTGGTTCTTGTTTGTAGAGTAGTCTGTCACAACACAGCCAAGGTCATGTGTAATGAAAATGAAGTGAGGATCTACTTCAAGCTCAGACTCCACACAGAGGGAAAGCCAGTAAGGAAGCTGATCCCAGTCTACAGAAGACCCTCAGTTCCCACCTCAGGCTTCTCAACTATCCTTTTCAAAGCAGAAAAATTACTTTTAGCTTCTAAAAAGGAATAAATTAAAATATGTCATTGCTAGTTTAATGTGACCCTGTAATCTTAAACCAAAATAATGGAGGGCACAGTTTATATGAGGCCTTGATATCTGCCCCGCCGCCGCCGCCGCCCCCTCCCCCCAATACACCAAGTTCCTACATAGGAAACTGGTTCCATTCAACCCTACCCTGTACATCCCTGCCAAGTATTGACTGCCCTATCACTTGGTAGATCAAAGGCTACCAGTGCCTAGGAATACTTGTCATCGAGGGCAAGATAAAATGGTTGAAACATGTACTGCTAAGATGAGGTTACTCTTATGTTCTCTGATGGGAAAAGGACTGAACCATCAAATGTTTTTACCCTCCTCATGGCTTCCAAGAGCTTTTGTGAAGATCCCTGTTTGGTTTCTACAGGGTGATGAAAACAAGTCTGTACGAGATCGCTTCAATGCCCGACAATTCATCTCTTGGCTGCAGGATGTAGATGACAAGTATGACCGCATGAAGGTGAGTTCTTCTAGTGTCAGATTGCTCTGAGCAAGGAAGCCGTTCTACTACCAGGCATGATCACAAGAGATGCTTTTGCAAGTTCCCACACCTCTGCTGCTTTCAGGGAGCAAAGGTGTGGTCTGTTGTCTCTTCAGTGTCTTCCCTTCTGTCCAGGTGAAAGGAGCAGCTCTTGACAGGACCTAACCTGAACCCTCCTAAGAGATCACAACATAACCTTCTACACTTGTAGTACTGGCTAGTGCAGCAGATCAGTAAGGAAGAAGCAAATCCCACCTGTAGCTGCTAGAGCCAGACATAGGGTGCCATGAGATTCCAGCATGCCAGTCACAAAATGAGAAGTTGATGCCTCTCCTTTACGTGGTTTCCCCACAAATACTGCTCTTATGCAGAAAAGGGGAGCAACCCAGAGTCTCCTGATTGCTGCCTACAAATGCATATTGTTGACAATAAGATGTCAGAGACAGCATATCATAGCAGTTCATTCAAAGGTGCCAAGAAGACCTTGGGAGAATCACAAGCCCTGTGGCACATGAGCTGCAGGGTATTTACAGAGCGTGGGCCTGAGGCATTTTTCCCATGAGCGTCTACTCCCATCTCTCTCATTCTATCCTAGAGTCCCTTCTAGGTCCCTAGACATCCCATCCTGATATGTAATGTTGCCCAGAAGACCTAGGAGACTATGAGAAGAGGAATGGGCTTTTAACCTAACACATTAAAATTTGACTGTGTACACTGAAATTTTCGTTACTAAACTGATAATAAAGAAAACAGTTCTAACAGTCCTGGAAGGAGATAAAATGGTCAAATCTTGGTGAAAAGATATTCAGTGTTTGTTTTAGAACCAAAAGGTGAATGGGATTCTTCATTCAGAAGACTATGCAAGGCTGGGTTGGAGGAGGCTGCCTGGCTCCCTGTAGTATGGGAGATATGCCACCTAGTTTTCATTGAGTACATCATACACCTAAACTAGCAGTTTAAATAACTTTAGTCATTTAAAACTTTAAGGATATGCCAGGTGGCGGCAGCACACCCCTTTAATCCCAGCACTCAGGAGGGAGAGCCAGGCCTGTGAGTTCGAGGCCAGCCTGGTCTACAGAGTGAGATCCAGGACAGGTACCAAAACTACACGGAGAAACCCTGTCTCGAAAAACAAAACAACAACAACAACAAAAAAAAAAAAACTTCAAGGATACGAGCAATGTGTTCATTGAGATAATCCAATCAACTGGACACCCAAAGCTGTCTGTCCGGCATTAACCAGAGTCAGCCACATAACAGTGTCAAGCTGCATGTCCCTGGGCCATGTTTAAAATGATTAATTTGGTCCCAAACATGTCCCTACTATATCCAGGTCCCTTATGTACATCTTTAAATTGGCATTTCTAGTATAAACGCAAAACTATAAAATGGGATAATCCAGATTCCATGCTAAAACCAAGGGTGGGTATGCAATCTTGTGCTGAATGAAACCTAAAGGCAGTGGTGGAAACTGGGGGCTGGCCATTCCTCTCACCTTGTGTGTCCCACAGACATGTTTGCTGATGCGGCAGCAGCATGAGGCTGCAGCCCTCAATGCTGTGCAAAGGATGGAGTGGCAGCTGAAGGCCCAGGAGCTGGACCCCGCTGGGCACAAGTCCCTGTGTGTAAATGAGGTGCCATCCTTCTACGTGCCCATGGTTGACGTCAATGATGACTTCGTACTATTGCCAGCATGACATTTAGAGGAAGGTCACAGGACACAAACAAGGGCCATATAGGTCGCCCAGTGCTGCCGATGAGTCCAGGCAGCGGAGGAGGGAGCACCACGTTCATCAAGTGGAAGAGGCCCAGAGACTGCACCTGGCCACTCGTCTCCTGCTTCAGATGCCAGTGAGGCAGAATGCATCTCTTTTTACCAGTTGCTGTGGGGAGCACGAGGCCCAGACACTGCAGAGCTTTGCCAGCCTTGGGACTAGGAGACCATGGCCACAACAAGGTGGCTCTGTCTCAGCCATGCCCTCTAGGTTTTCTTCCAGCCAACGACAGGGCACTTGAGGAGTCGCAGAACAGAGTGTGTTTTTTAATTCCTCGTTCCATTCTGATCAACTAATGGAAAATAGACTAAGGCGTCCACCTCGCATAAGCAGTGACCTCCAGGTCAAAGAGGCAGGAAAGTGCTGTCCCGTCATGGTCCCTGGGACAAGCTTGGACACTGGTGCCGGCAAGGGTCCGGCTGCCGCCTGCCTAGACACAGGGACACAGCCAGGACTCTCCAATAGTGTTTTTAATGGAGTCAAATCCACGTGGTTTGTATATTTTTTCCTTTAATCTTGGGCATTTTGTTTCTCTTTCTGAGAACGTAACTTGAAACACTACAGAGCCAATAATCCTATAGAGTGTATCCGCAAACTTGTACAGTTTTATATACATTCACAATGTACTTTTGCTGCCTTCTAGATAATTTATTTTGCAACACATTACTGCACAGTTGTAAATAACTTATGTACTGTAACATCACTTTCAGTTATGTGTAAAGAAATAAATAAATTAATTAAAATGCTCTTTGTACATGCAACGTCCCTTCAGGTAGCAGGATCCTTCCTAGGAGGGGCCAGTGCATTAACGTATAAAAGTACTTGGGCTTCAGACAGCTTGAAAGTAAGAGCCTGTGCTTGCAACTGCAGAGTTCATCCTGTGTTCCAGGTAGAGGGACAGAGCTAAAGCAGGGGTCAGCCTTGCCTGCCAGGGTTAGCCTGTAAGAAAAGGGTAAACACCCAGAACCCCTTGCCTCTAAAGCAGCCTGTCAGCCTCCAAGACACCTCCCTTGTCCAGCTGGCTGTGGACACTGGGCTTCTACCACCAACAGATCTATCACATTTGTTTCTGCTGAAGATCCTTGACCTTGGGAATGGCCTGGCAATGTATGGATGTCCTAGTGGCTCTGCAGCTAGGGGAACATGCTTTATAAACAAAGCTCCCCTTCCTGTTGTAGCTCTTAGTTCACTGTTTATCTCTAAACCTTTATCGTGAAATCCTTCTTTGCAGCTCCATTTTGCACTAAAAAGAAACTGCATTATCCCATTTTTTCCAAGCATCCCTAGAACGATCAGTTTCAGCCCACAGTGACAAATCACAAACTCTATAACCCAGTGCATAAGGAAGGCTTCCTTGCAACTCTGCACAAGTCTAATGAATTGCTGCCAGGGCCTGCTATAAACATAGTTGACATAAATGCATAGAGCACATTTACAGACACACATCTTCTTACCTATCAGTCTTAAAAGCCAGACCTGAATCCATGTGAACTTTCTGTATGCCTGGTATCTCTGAAACCTAAGACTGCCCATATATCAGTGGCCTGCCAACACGAGAAGCTTTGCTGAGCTGAACCATATTTCTGCTACCAAGGAGCCAGGAACCTCATGCACATCAAAGCCAGCTCTGAAACACAGATGCCTGCAGAACATGTTCAGACATCATAGAGACAGCATTTTTCAACACCCTTCCCCTGCCCCCGACACACACGGGGCTGATGCCTGGCTAAGGGTGCTAGGCTAGGATAAAAAAAGGGAATAAAAAGAGGTAGAACACTTAATGGTGGCTCTTCAACCTGCAAATGGGTGCCAATTGTCATAGAAAACTCTCAGGCGCAGCTTCCCTCCTGCACAGATGGCTCTTGAGGAAGGGTTAGATCCTAGGCTGGCCTAAGGACAACTCTAAGGGGTTGTGTCCAGTAGCACCTGGAGCCTGGTGAGGGCTTTGCCCTGGAGAACCCGAGTAGCTCCTACAAGTGACTTCCATAAAGAAGCTGATTATACCGGAGATAGGGAAGGCACACAGCAGAGAGCAGAGGAGAATGAAAAACTTGAACTAGAGGGGCAGTAGGAGTCAGAGCCAGGGTGGGCTGCAACAGGCACAGTAACTCTACCTTACTCCAGATGTTGGGAGTTCTCCACCTCAGAGGTAAATCACAAAACAGGGTTTCCCAACCTCAGTGCTGCTGAAGTTCTAGTTTAGTGGAGGCAGGTCTGAGTACTTAACTGCCAACTAATGAATGTCCAACAATATGCCTGGCCCCAATGTGGGAAATACTAATTGTCCTTTCCACACACACTGTGACAACCAGCAAGGTCTCAACTGACTCCAATTGACAGCCTTTGATATAAAGCAATTGAAGACTACAAAGTAACACCTATATCCAAAACAATTGGATTGGATTTGTGTGAAATTTAAAACAGAAGTGAGCTCTGTGCCATGATCATGTTTTGGGCACCTCTTCCTCTTATTTATATTTCACAAACAAACTTGGGAGAAAGTTGCAAATAGGAGACATTTCTGTTTTCACAAGGCACCAGAAATTATAGTCACAAACACTCTACCAAAATAACTGTCGGTGCAATTTACTTTCCAAAGTCCCAAAACATGAGAGAACAAATTCAAAGCAGTGGTTTATAGATCATAACCTCTAAGGAGATAAAATAAGGAATATTAATTTGATAGAAAACAGTAAGATTTGAAAGCAGCAAAGTACCTCCAAAATTCTGCTCCTTCAGAAAGAAACAAACTGTTGAGATTTGCCATTCTAGTACTTGAGAAGTTACTACACAGGCTTATGGAATCCATGGTCTGCTCACATAAGAAAGTAACTGAGAAGTAAGAATTGTGAGGTCTGTGTCATCTGTCATACCCCATTGGCTCTGGTGCCTTGAAAATCAGCCTGCAACCAGTCAGGAGGGGTCCCTGCAAGGAGCCTATGACCATCGGGCCTACCTGACAGCTCCCTGGAAAAGCAACTGTCTGTGGTTTGTCATTACTGGACTCGGCCTGGACTTCAAAGGAATTTCCTCCTCTTCCCACAGCATTGGTCAGAAACACCACAGTGACCTGATGACACAAGAGCCAATACATGGAGAAAGGTCTGCCATGGGCATCCTGAAATCTTTAATGGACACATTCCTGAGGGAGAGAAAGCTGTAATAGGTCTGTGTGCATGCCCAGGAAGCATCTGAGAACATTTTCTTAGTTCCAACTGAGACTGATCTTATGCAAACTGCTTATGCAAATAACAAGTCTAAAGTAGCATTGTAACCTGTCAGAGCCACTGAGGAAAAACCCTGGGGATGAGAAACGGATCTTACTAGACTAAAAACCAACTTAGAAGTGTAATGTGAAAGGAACAAAAGAAAACATGTCTAAAGAATTATAACATGGCTGATGGTACAAAAATTGTGACTTACCAGCCAGAACAAGTTGTTTTAAAGAACCAAATGGCCATTCTGATAAATAGTGAAGTGGATGAATTTGAGTTGGAAGTCAGTGCACTGGGAAGTGGCTTGTTGAGACAATCAAATTTGAGAGAGAAAAAAAAAGACAGAAGGAAAATAAAGCCTTAGTTCTGCAGGTACCAGCAGGGCCAGTGTGCAATGCCTGAGGGGGTCCTGGAAGAAGGGAGAAAACAGAAGAGGCCATTGCAGCCACGGGAAGGACCTCCAGATTAGCCAGGACTAGACAGTAGAGTCATAAAGGTTAGATAGAGGCAGCTGGCTGGCCTCCCAAAGTGTGGAAAGCATGACTGAAAAACTATCCCCCCCAAAATTGGGAAATTAAAGACATGTCTGGGTCATTAAAAATTACCTTAACTGCTAACAGATGAGCTCTTTGGGAAGGCGATGTTAGCATCTCCACTTTCTATAATGGATCAGACAGGCAGGAAGTCATCACAGACCAATCATATCTCTTTGGTATCCATACAGCATGCACCCAGCAGTAACAAACTTCCTACTGTTCATTGTATGGGTTACTCTCCAAAAAGAACAGGTAATAGGCCAGAAGTCAGTCTCAGAAAATATAAAAGGATTGAAATGACAAAACATTGTACTCCAGTGACTGGAATGAAGGGAATCTGGATGAGGAACATGAAAATGTACCATCCTCCTAAGCAGCCTACTAGCTTAGCAAGGAACTCACAAGGGAACATTGAGGGAGAATGGCCCAGTTCAGAAGTACTCAAGACCAGTGTAACTCCACCATGCTTTTGGCCATGGGGCCTAAAGGACTGGTATCCACAGCATTCACAGCCATGTACAATGTTACAGATCTGTGTCTCACCTAGAGAACCAAAAAAAGGTGTCTCAGGAGAGGACCAGAAGAGCCAAAGGTCACACAGCTCACTTGTGCTTTAAGAGAGCTCAACCTGCACCAGCACAATGAAAATAACAGATTATGACCCCTGATCCAGACTGAGCATGAGTATGAGAACTGAGCTGAGGTCTGGAAATAAGGTTTGGCAATGTACCACTTGCCTGGTATACTTGAGGCCCAGTACCATACAAAAACAATAGTCTGAAAGCCAAACTGACCTTAAGACTGTGGGTGGGTGGGAGAGGGGAAAGGGCAGACAATGGGAACTGGCACGACCATAGCCTGATTCTAACTAGACCTGTTCCCTGATAAAGTAACAGTCCTCACAGTTTTTAAGCAAGACCCAGAGTCTTACAATTCTGGATACAAGGTTAAGTTACTAAGCATACAAAAACACACAAAAGTTCATTTGCCAGGGAAGACCCTACAGATGCCTATGCCTCAACAACAGTGTTGGAGGCAGCTATTATACCAAACTTCAAAGAAGCAATCTAACATTCTTTAGGCCATTTGAAACAAGACATCTTGTGAAAATATAGAAGACATAAAGAATGAACAAATGGCTGACTGGACTAATATATATATATATATATCCATGACTGTGATCCCTTCACTTGGGGAGACTGAGACCAGAAGATGGCTACAAGTTTGAGGCTGTCCTGGGCTATGTATTGAGTTCGAAGTCAGCCTCTACTGTCCCAAAACATGAACCAGGCTGGGAATGTAGCCTAGCTGGTAGAATGCTTGTTGCAGGCCCTGGGTTCAGTCTTCAACACCACAGAAACCAGGCAGAGTGGTCATACCTGTAATGCCAACACTTGGGAGGTGGAGGGTCAGTTTGAGGCCATCTCAAAAACACAAATAAGAGGTTTTAATGCCAAAAAATAACCAGCAAAATAAGGCACACCTGCCTAGAATTCCCGACAGGCAGAGCTGGTTATTTCTGATAGCAGTGAGAATTGTTCATCTGGAGCACAAGTGAGGTAATGGAAGGGCAACTGGGCCACATTTGGGTTCCATGAGGCTAGGGAATCTGAATACCAGTCCCCACAGTGCCAGCAGGGTGGGGTCTGGGGCTAGTGACCTTCAATGTGGAGCTACAGTTCTGGAGGAGGATGCCATACTCACCACCCTTCAGTCTTCCTAGGACTCTGCCCTTGTGAGAAGGGGGGGGATGTGAGCCACCTCCAAAGTAGGAGATACAGAGTATCCTAAAACAGCTAGCCCCCAGTTTCATCCATTCACCTGTCACCAAGATGTAGACCATCACTCAAATACCAGATGCCAAGGCCCGCTAACAGTACCATTGACTGAGACCTGTTGAGCAGCATCTACAAATCTGTGTGGAAGCTACAGAAGTGGATCATCACACTACACCTTGTGAAACCCCAGATTCCAAAGCTAACAAGGCCCTAGAGAAGGATGTAGGAGAAGTAACCTTGGAGGAAGTGGGAGGAAGTAGACATGAATTACGTCATGTAATTTTGACAAAGAGGCTCCTACGGGTGACAGTGATAACAATGTAGATGAGGCTACACACATGACACATCATCTCCCCTCTGCTGCTCTAGGGAAAGAGCAAAGAGCCAACATCTTAACCAAATGTAGCTAATATTGTTAAGGGTTCTAAGGAGCAAAGCAGCCAGCATGCAAAGAAGGCTGAGGAAAGTGGAAAATGAAGCTAATAAAAGAAAACCAGAAAGATGCTAAAAAGGCAGGAGTGGTACTGCACATCTGACATCCCAGCACTGAGGAATCTGAGGCAGGAGGATCATTGCAAGTTTGAGGCCAGATGGTGCTACATGAGACCTTGTCTCAAAAGAGGTAAGAAAGTGTCTTAGGATTACTATTGTTTGCTGTGGAATGATCCCCTTGTACACTGTAAAGATTTGTCACTCAAATTGGTTTAATAAAACACTGATTGACCAGTAGCCAGGCAGGAAGTATAGACGAGGCCACCAAACTTAAGAATGCTGGGAAGAGGAAGGGTGGAGTCAGGAGTCACCAGCCAGACACAGAGGAATCAAGATGAGAATGCTGTTCTGAGAAAGGATACCAAGCCACATGGCTAAACATAGGTAAGAATTCTGGGTTACTTTAAATGTAAGAGCTAGTTAATAATAAGCCTGAGCTACCAGCCAAGCATTTATAATTAATATAAGCCTCTGTGTGGTAATTTGGGAAGCAGCTGCCGGGTACTTGGGAGTTGCTGGTGGGACAGAAACCTCTGATTACAATTGTTCTGATGAAAAACCATGACCAAACAACTTGGGAAGGAAAAGGATTTATTTCACTCACTGTTCCATATAAAAGTTTATCATCAAAAGCAGGGAGGGCAGGAACTCAAGCAGGGCAGGAACTTAGAGGCAGGAGCTGATGCAGAGGTCATGGAGGAGTGTGTTGATTACTAGCTTGCTCCTCATGGCTTGCTCAGCCTGCTTTCTTATAGAACCCAGGACCACCAGCCCAGGGATGACACCACCCACAGTGGGCTCCCCTATCAGTCACTAAGAAAATGCCTTAAAGCTGGATCTTATGGAGGCATTGTCTCAATTGAGGTTCCCTCTTCTCAGATGACTCTAGTTATGTCAAGTTGACATAAGACTTTCCTGCACAGGACGGAAAGAAAAAGACAGAGACAGGCTAGAGATGACCAGCCTGGGGAAATGAAGGATGCTGCTGCCCTGCAGAGCTGACTGGCAGACTGAGCTCCACTGAGGAAACTTGAACTGAGGACACAGTAAGAGAAACCTCCAGACAAACTGAACAGACAGAATGCCCAGGACAAGGGGCCAACTTTTGAGTACTAGGAATAGCCAGAGGCACCTGAAGGAGTAGTGACTGACAGTCTCCTGAGATTCACCAAACTGCTGAAACTCAAGAGGACACTAAGCAGGATAAAGGCCAGGAATGGTTGCTCACACTTGTAATCACTGTATGTTTGAGGTCAGCCTCGGCTACATAGTGAATTCCAGGCCAGCCTGGGCTATAGGGTGAAACTCAACTACTGCCTTAGGGGAAAAAATAAACAAGTAAAATTATATCTGAGCATGCTGTGTGTATGTACATGTGTACACCAGAGATTGTTTAGACCTTAAGTGTGATTTCTGAGGAACCATATGCCTCATTTGTTTTTAAGCTTTGTTTTATTTTTAATTATATGTACATGTCTATTGGGGTGGGTATGTGAATGTGCCTCTGAGGGTCAGGGCTATCAGATCCTTTGGAGCTAGAGTTAGAAGCAGTTAGGAGCCACTTTATGTGGGTGCTGCAAACTGAACTTGGATCCTCTATAAGAGCAGAATGTGCTCTTAACTGCTGAGCCATCTCCTCAGGTCCATCCACCCTGTTTTCTGAGACAGGATTTCTTACTGACCTGGGGCTCCCCTGTTCATTTAGGCTGTCTTGACCGCAAGCCCAAGAACCCTGTCTTTACCTCTGTGGTGCCGGGGCTAAGTGTGTGCCATCATACTCATGGTTTTTATATGTTTGTATGTATGTGTGTACATGCATGTTGTGCTGACTAGTTTTGTCAACTTGATACAAGCTAAAGTCATCCTAGAGGAGGGAACCCCAACTGAAAGAAATGTCTCAAGATCAGGCTTACATGTGTGCAAGCCCATAGGGCATTTTCTTAGTGATTGATGTGGGACTAGGCCCACTGTGGGTGGTGCCACCCCTGGGACTGGTGGTCCTGGGTGCTATAAGCAAGCAAGGTCAGCAAGCCATGAGGAGCAACACTCCTTCATGGTTTTTGCATCAGCTCCTGCCTCTAGGTTTCTGCCCTGACTTCCTTCAGTAACGAATCATGATGTGGGAGTGTAAGCAAAATCAGTGCTATCCTCCTCAAGTCTTTTGGTCATGGTGTTTCATCACATCAGTAGTGACCCTAACTAAGACACATCAATATTGCCCTTGCTTGCTCTGCACCTGGTATATTGAGCCAGAGCTCACTGCCTTGAGTAGTCGAGTTAGCCAACTTGCTGCAGGGAGTCCTTTGTTCTACCTCTTGAGCACTAGGATGACAGGTTGTCACACCCACCTGCCATTTACCTGGGTTCTGGGCTCCGAACATGGGTTCTCACTTTTTTGTTGTTTTGGTTTTGTTTTTTTGTTTTCAAGACAGGGTTTCTCCGTGCATTACTGGCTGTCCTGGAACTCACGCTGTAGACCAGGCTGGCCTCGAACTCAGAGATCTGCCTGCCTCTGCCTCCCCAGTGCTGGGATTAAAGACTTGTGCCACCATCCCCTGGCTGGATTCTCATTCTTACACTGCAAGCACTTTGCCAACCAAGCCATCTCCCAAGTCTCTGGGCATACCATTTTAAACCACAGAAATCCTGAGAGAGGCTGGCTGCTCTTACGGAAAAATAATAGTAAGACTCACATCCAGCATCTCAGGGGCCAGGAACTAGGAAGAGTAAAATGAAATAGCATAGGTAGAGAAACCACCAACCTAGACATCTGTTCCTGGTGAAGGGCAGCCAGATGTGGTCATGCACACCTTTAATCCTAACACTCAGAAGCAGAGCCACGCAGAATTCTGGAAGTTCTGGTCTATATAAAGAAAGGGAAAAAAGAAAACAGTGAAGGACAAATAAAGTCTTCTTAGACAAAAATTGAAGGAATTTTAGATATTATTTAGAAAAACACAGGTCAGGTTAAGGTGTGTCTGAGTGTGTGGTTAGTTTGCACAAAGCTCGGGTTTTGGGAAAGAGAAGGAAACTCAGGAACTCAGATCTGGGTCCAGAGAGATGGCTCAGTGGTTAAGATCCACAACTGCCTGTAGCTCCAAAGGATAAGACATCTTTTTTCTGGCCATTGCAGGAAACAGTACGCTTGGCATACACCCATACAGACATATATAAACAACAAAGAGAAAATTTAAGAGCCAGGCACAGGCCTTTTAATCCCAGCACAGAGTCAGAGACAGGCAGCTCTCTGTGAGTTCAAGGCCAGCTTGATCTACATAGTGAGTTCCAGGACAGCCAGGGATACAGAGTGAATCCCTGTCTTGAAAAAACAAATGCACAAAAAAAGATTTTTTTTAAAAATTAAGGTTTAGGGAAAAAAAAAAACAACAGGTCTACATAAAGAAATGAAGAGCAACCAAGTATAAGGGGCATACACCCACAGTCCTAGCACTCAGGAGACCAAAGCAGACAGATTGCTGTGAGTTTGAGGCCAGCAGGGCTTCATAGCAAGATCTTGTCTCAACTCCCACTCCAAGAAAACATTAAAAAGAATATAAACCAAGTTTTGGTTTAGCTTTGTGTTCTCATTCTCTGGTCTTCTTCCATTCTCTTTCTTTCCCCATGCCCTCCACCTCAAATGCATGCACAAAGCATGTTGGCCATTGCTTACTAGGCTTTGCTGAGAGTCCCACTATGAGGACATGAGTCTTGGCGTATTGCATGGAGTTCTTGGGGTCAGATGCCTGGTTACTAGGGACTGTTCTAGAGTATGGGGGTCAAGCTACTAGCCAGGCCCCCTTGCTGGAGTTACTGCCTTTGCTTTGCAGTCAAATTATGACACCAAATCAGAAATGGGGAGGCACAAAGAACACCACATAAATGCCATAAAACTGCAACTGATCTAGGCTTTGTGGTGCAACCTGTAATCCCAGTACTCAGGAGGCAGGAAGACTGCTTCAAGTTTGGGGCCAGTCTAGTCAATATAAGAAGACCCCATCTAAACAAGCCAAGAACTGTGGCTCATGTCTGTAATCTCAACTCTGGAGGTAGAAGCAGTAGAACTGCTACAACTTTGAGGCCAGCCTAGGCTATAGTATGAGACACTGTGTCAAGATAAATAAAATATACCTATATTGAGAGAGAGAGAGAGAGAGAGAGAGAGAGAGAGAGAGAGAGAGAGAGAGAGAGAACACTAGAGGAGAAGCAGATAGACCTAGCATCACAATCAGACTTGAGCACCATCAAACAGTTCCAGTAGGCATGGTGGTGCACCTCTGTAATCCCAGTGTTTTGGAGGTAGGTAGAAGCAGAACAATCAGGAATTCAGGTGATCCTCAGCTACATAGTAAATATGAGGCCAGAAGGAAGGAAGGAGAGAGAGGGAGGGGGAGGAAGAGAATGAACAACACACAGAAATAGTCCTATAGGCTGGAAGCGGATAATGATGTCATGATGAGAGCAGTACCCACATCTGGATACAGCTGACTTTACAGAACTCTTCAGCAGCAGAACACAACTTCTTAGGTTTACATGGAACATGTGGAAAAGCACATTCTGACCTAAACAAATTTCAAGGAAATCATACCAGGTCTATTCTTATGCCACAATGGGATTAAAGTAGAAATAACAGAAAGATAGATGAAAAGTCCCAAAACTCTTCTAAATAACACAAGGGTCTAAGATGAAACAAATTGAGGCAGGGTCTTACTAGCCTATATAAACTATAAACTCAATATGTACCAGATTGAACTGGCTGTATATTCAGAGATCTACCTGCCTCTCTCACGCTGGAATTAAAAGGTATATGCTACCACACTAGCTAAATTTTTTTTAAGTTTTAATTCTATATGCATTGGTGTTTTGCCTGAATATGGCTGTGTGACAGTGTTGGATCCCCTGGAGTTATAGACTGGATGCTGGGAGTTGAATCTAGGACCTCTGGAAGAGCAACCAGTGCTCTTAACCACTGAGCCATCTCTCCAGCCCCTAAAAGTTTTTGTTTTGTTTTGTTTTCAAGACAGGGTTTCTCTGTGTAACCTTAGCTATTCTAGAACTCACTCTGCAGACCAGACTGGCCTGTAACTCACAGAGATCCTCCTGCCTCTTGAGTGTTGGGATTAAAGGCATGCACCATCACTACCAGGCTTAAAAATTTTAAATTAAAAAATTTTTTAGCTGGGCAGTGATGGCACATATCTTTAATCCCAGCGCTTGGGAGGCAGAGCCAGGCAGAGCTCTGTGAGTTCAAGGCCAGCTGGTCTACAGAGTGAGATCCAGGACAGGCACCAAAACTACACAAACCCTGTCTTGAAAAACAAACAAAAAAAAATCTTTTTAAAATTATATTTACTTTTATTCATTTACTTATTTACTTGTGTGTGTGTGTGTGTGTGTGTATCACAGCTCATGTATGGAGGTCAGAGGACAACTTGAGAGTCAGTTCTCTCCTACCATGTGGGCCTGGGGCTCAAACTCAGGTCATCAGTCTTAGTGACAAGCATCTTTACCTGCTGAGTCATCTCACCAGCCCTTTAGATGATTTTAATTTATTGAGAATAAAACAATTGTCAAGGGCTAGAGAGAAAGCTCAACAGTTAAGGAAGCTTAATTTTCTTTTAGTCTAGAGGATCTGATTTTGGAACCTAGCACCCATATCAGGCATCCAGGGTGTCTGGCACCCTCTTCTGGCCTTCACAGGCACTGGCACACACATATACATAAATAAAAGTAATAAAATAAATATTTAAAAAATAGCCAATCTGTTTTTAAAAACGTCAGAATTTACAGGATGCAGGAAAGTCATGCCAAGAGGGGAATTTATACCCTCTACTATGCAGAACAAATGAACATAAACTCAATCACCTGACTCTCCAACATAGGAAACTAGGAAGAGTGAACCAATCCTAAGCCAGCAGAAAAGACTACAGAAGCCAGTGAAACTGAACACAGAACATCAGTGGAGAAAATCATCAGAACCAAACGTGGCTTGGTGTGAAAAGACCACTCAAGCCTGCTTCTTCACATTTTCTAGAACCATTGGCTGATACAGGAAAATTGAGACAAAATTTAGAAATAAAATAGAGCCAGACAGTGTTGTCACACACCTTTGATCCCAGAACTTGAGAGGCAGAGGCAGGCAGATCTCTGTGATTTCGAGGCCAGCCTGGTCTACAACATCGAGTTTCAGGACAGTCAGGGCTGTTACACAGAGAAACCTTGTCTCAAGAAAAAAAAAAAAGAAAGAAAGAAAGGAAAGAAAAGGGGGCTGGAGAGATGGCTCAGTAGTTAAGAGCACTGGCTGCTCTTCCAAAGGAACCAGGTTCAATTCCCAGCACCCACATGGCAGCTCATAACTGCCTGTAACTCCAGTTTCAGGGGATCTGATACCTTCACACAGACACACATGCAGGCAATACACGAATGCACATGAAATAAATAATTAAAAAAAGAAAATATAGGTATACTGAAAGGGATAAGTAAATGTGCCTTACTTCACAGATAACATTACGTAAAAAGAAAAAAAAAGTTCTGCAAGAATGGACCAAAAGAATCAGTGAACTAATAATCAGTTGCAGTAAGGTTGCAGGATGAAGTTAATAAGCAAAATGCCTGTAAGGGACAACTGGAGTCTGAAATTTAAAGTAATGCCATTTTAATACCCCTAGGAATGGTAATACTTAGGCATAAATTCAATAAAATACATGAGAAACCTGTGTAAGAAAAACTACTGGCTGGAGAGATGGCTTGTCAGTTAAAAGCACTAACTACTCTTTCAGAGGACCTGGGTTCAATTCCTAATACCTACATGACAGCTCACAACTATCTGTTGTTGCATGATATTTTGTTTGTGTTCTGACAAATAAAGCTTTCCTGGAGATCAGAGGGTGGAGCTAGCCACTAGTTAACCATAAAGGCCTGGCAGTGGTGGCACACACCTTTAATCTTAGCATGTGAGAGGAGGAAGCAGGAAGATCAGGAGTTCAAGGCTACCCTTAGCTAGAGGAAATTGAATGAGTCTAAAAGAGAAACAGACCTGGGCAGTAGAGACTCACACCTTTAATCCCAGCACTTGGGAGGCAGAGGCAGGCAGATTTCCAGGTTTAAGGCCAGCCTGGTCTACAGAACGAGTTCCAGGACAGCCAGGGCTACACAGAGAAACCCTGTCTCAAAAAAAAAAAAAAAATCAAAAGGAGAGAATCCAAGATTTATCTGATTTGGACTGGAGAGATGGCTCAGCTTTTTTGCTCTTCCAGAGGACTGAGATTCCATTTCCAGCACCCACCCAGAGGCTGACAACAGATGTAGGGGATCTGACACTCTCTTCCTTAGGTACAGGCATGTACACAGGGCACAGACATCCATGCAGGCAAAGCATCTGTATACATAAAGTAAAGCAATAGTGATAGGCAAGGGAAGACTGAAGTTCAATGCCAGACGGGGTTAAAAAAGTGAAGACCTGTCTCAAAAAATTCAATCAACCAATCAATAAATAAATCAAAATAGAAGTAAATATGTGGAGAGGTAAGAAGGAGAGAGTCAAATTCAATACTGTCATATCATCTTTCCAATCTGATGTAAAGATCAAGATTCTGAAAAGATTTTATGATATCAACAGACTGATGCTGAAATGATTATGGAGGTCTGGGGAAATAGCTCAGTTGATACATGAAGCTCTGGGTTTTATCCCCAGCATCACACAAAACCAGGTGTGGTGGTGCTATATAATCCTAGCACTCAGAAAGTAGAGACAGGAGTCAAGTTCAAGGCCATCTCAGTGTGTATGAAACCCTGCCCCACCCCCAAATTTGATAAGGCTGGTCATGATAGCTCAAACCTAACCTGGCAGAGACAGGTGGATTTCTGTAGTTCAAGGTCAGTCTGGTTTACATAGCAAGTTCCAGGCCAGCCAGAATTATACATTGAGTACCTGCTCCCCCACCCCCACCCCCCAAAAAAACTGTAGGGAAAATCAAAAAACCAAGAGTAGCCAACACAGTTTTGAAGAGCAGAGTCAGAGGCCTGACATGAAGCCGACTTCAGAACGACTAAAGCTGTAGTCATCTAGACAGCGTGGTGCCAGTGAGAGAGTAGACATGTGGATCTATGCAACAGAAATGACAGTGCAGAATCAGACCCACATAAATCTAAGCAGCTATTTGCCAAAAGCTAAGGCAAGTCAATGGTGTGCACCACCACCACCCAGCTTTGCTTTTCTTTTTTAAAAGCCTTTCCTGGGCCCTGAGTTCAGTTCCCAGCACACACATGCCAGCTCATAACCATCAGTAACTCTTACTTCCAGGGAATCCTCATCTTCTTCTAGTCCCTACAGGCACATACAAGGTGTGCAGACATATATTTGAACAAAACATCTATACACATGAAATAATTATTGAATCTACTTTTAAATAAAAACAAATGGGCTGGAAAAATGATTCAGTAAAGAGCACTGGCTGCTCTTCCAAAGGACCTTGGTCTGATTCCTAGAACCCATATGGTAGCTCACAAACATCTATAACTCCAGTTCCAGAGGATCTGATGAAGTCTAATGACCTCCATGGGTACCAGGCACTCATGTGATACACAGACATACACGTAGGCAAAACATTCATACCCATAAAATCTAAAAGGAATGTTTAAAAAAAAGCCTTGAAAAACTAGTAAATAAATGAATAAATAAATCAAAACATTGTGAAAGCACAGAGGGTAACATGTAGATGACCTGACCGTGGGTTTGACAATGACTTGTAGATACAGCACCAAGGTCCAGTCCATGAGGAAACTGATAAGCTGGAGACAGTGAGATACTGAGTCTATCATGGTAACCACCTAAATAAAGGAAGAGAGGTTCTGGGAAATGGCAGAGTGGAAGGCTCCAAGAATCCATTATCCCAACTAGACAACAAAATCTGAGAGGCAATTATTTAGGGGTTCCCCATCTACCAAAAGCTTGCAAGTCTCAAGAGAAGGCTTGTGGTCCCATGTTGTGTTACTTTCATGATTTGGGAAACTAATACTTTTAAAAAACAAAAATAAGTATTCATTTAAAGCTAGTCACAAGTTATTTTGTAACTCCAAATTTTGCTTTTTACATAATTTAAAAGACTAATGTACTAAGTTAGTTTATATTTGGGAGCACACAATGGATAAAGATATAATTTTGTGATATCAATAACCAAAACAGATGGGGAAGGAACTACGTGGGAGCAGAAGTTTGTATGTTATTGAAGTCCAACTAGTTTATAAATCCAAATTAGAATGTTGTGCCTTTAATTAACCCTAAGCTCCAACTCAGCAGACAGATCACACCTGTAACCCCAGCACTAAGGAAACTGAGGTAGAAGGATTCTGTTAGATGCCAGCCTGGACCACATCATGTGACAGACACTGTCTCAAAGAAAAAAATCTTCATGGTAACCTCTAAGAAGACAGTGATAAGTTGTATAAAGAAATGAAAAAATAACTCAAATGTTTTTGTTTCACTACAAAAAAAAAGTGTAACAAAAAGACAGTAATTCCGAAAATGAAAAACCAGCCTATACTGTACAGAAAACAATTAGCATAATGGCAGAAATCCTTTCTTAGCAGTGACTAAAAAGATTAAACTCGCCATTCAAATACAAGGCCTGGGATGTGTTGTGCTAGACGACTCCAAATGACTCTTCCCATGAGAAATCTCAAGGTGACAATGACAGGACAAACCGCAGAGGTGAGAAAGAGAGGGAGTCCAGAGGAAGTCAAGAAAGAAGGCTGGTCATGGTATCAAATGCCTTGGGAAGGCAGAGGCAGATCTCTCGGGGTTGTAGGCCAGACAGCCACACAACAGCCAGGGCTACATAGAAACCTTGTCTCAAAAAGAAAGAGAACGAAAGAGAGGGGAGGAAGGAAGGAAAGAAGGACAAACAAGATGGCAGACGGCTCAGCCAGGAAAGGTGCTTGCCGCCATCAAGCCCAAAGATCTGAATTCAGTTCCTGGAACTCACATCTTAGAAGGACAGAACCAATGATTCCCTACACCTGTGCCAAGGCACGCACACATCCCTCGCCACACAAAGTAGATAAATGCAATAATTTTTTTAAACGGAGTAGCTAAAAAGCACCCAAAACAACAAGTGGCAGAAAAGTTAAAAATGACAGTTTTATGGAACATATACTTAGTTTATTAGTTTGGAGAGACCAAAGTTACTCTTTAAAAAAAAAAAAAAAGAGTGCTGAACTCAGTTGGTAGAACCAGTGTGCACAAACAGGGTGTAGTAATACATACCTGAAATCCCAGCACTCAATTGGGGGGTGGATGAAGGCGGAGGGATCAGAAGTTCAAGGTTGTCCTTGGCTACACAGGACAGCCCGTGCTACAGAGATTCTGCCCCCACCAAAAGGAAAATATTTCATAAAGACCTGAACAGAAAGCCCAGATTTGCAGCCGCCACTCAGGTGATAACCAGAATAAATGGAAACAATTGCCACAAACACCTGCAGTCAGGTTCGTGGCAGTGGCAAAGCTTAGTTTTCCTGTTGCCGCAATAGCTTAGCCCGGTAGAGCAAATCAAGGGCAAGTCGGCTTTCCAGTCTGTGATGGCAGGGACACCACAGTGACAGCTTATCACAGCTGATGACAGTACACCCACGCCAGAAAAGAGTGACAGATAAATGCTATGTGCCAGTCCTCAGCAGACTCTCCACTCTTAATACAGTTCAGAAGCGGTGGTGGCCCACGCCTTTAATCCCAGCACTCAGGAGGCAGAGCCAGGCGGATCTCTGTGAGTTCAAGGCTAGCCTGGTCTACAGAGTGAGTTCCAGGAAAGGCGCAAAGCTACACAGAGAAACCCTGTGTGGGGGGGGGCAAACAAACCAGAATCCCCTGCCCAGAGAATAGTGCCACCCCCAGTGGGGCACCTTCCCACCTCCGTTAACATAATCAAGATAATCTCCCACAGGCTTATTCAGAGGTTAGCCTTCCTGGTGATTCTAGGTTCTCAAGTTGATAATTATCACTACCCATTCCAGCTGGTTACAACCTGCAAGGTGGGAACAACCCAAATGTCCACCCCTAGGAGACCATGAACAATGTGAACACTATTCAGCCCTACCTACAGGCGGTGTTGACACAACGTTAAAGTGGAGTTGACGTAGTTTTTATGTAAAGACTCCTAACCCAAGGCCTGAGGATTTAAGAGTCCCTTGCCTGAAGCATCCAAACCAGAGGCAGCTGGTTGGTGGCTGGTGGTTGCTGGAACAAGGAAGCAGGTAGTGAAGCTACCTGGAACAAGGTTTATATTGGACTTTTATAACGGTCGTATCCATTGCGAATGTACGCACACCCCCATTTTTTTTCTTGGTCAGAATGCTGGGATCTAGGGTTAGGTTATAACTCACATTAGGCAAGGCCTCCCAGCACTGAACTACAGCTTAGAGTTGTGATCCTATTTCAACTTTTAAAAGTTAAAGGCCGGGTGGAGGTGGTGCACACCTTTAATCCTAGCACTCAGGAAGCAGAGGCAGGCGGATCTCTGAGTTCGAAGTCAGTCTGGACTACAGAGCGGGTTCCAAGACAGCAAGGGCTATTCAGAGAAACTCGAAGGAAAAAAAAGTAAATATATTCGATACAAAAACTTGTCAATTATGTTTATGAAAACGCAAAGCCCGTCCATAGCACAAAAGTAACGAATCAATGAGAAATGCTAACCTTGGAAATGCTGCAGCCAAAGACCAGGAGCTTGAGACCTGCCTGTGCGGGGCAGAGCTGACCTGGCGCCGCCCCAGCACCGTGACGCTGCCTGCGGCGACAGAGGCCTAAAGATCTTAAGACTTGCAAGACAGTACCTTCCACCTAGGGCCGCACGTGCTCCGCTGCTGGGACGCCTTGGCGAGAAGGCCTGGCCTGGCAGTCATATCTGGACTCAAGCCCAGCAAGGATCACAAGGGAGTTTAACCCGCAGACACCTGGGTACGTTCGCCAGGACGGGCCCCGCCCCGTTGTGACCTCCTCCACGCTTCCTGGACACGAGCCCCGCCCTCAGCAGGTTTCCTCTTTGTGGGGCCCGCCCACCGTTCGGCCCTGTGCGCAGGATTTTGGCATTCTTGCGTGTTGACTCTTCTGGGCTCAGCCTTGTGGGGCTTCTAGTGACCGCTCCCTGTGGCTCTGGGGCTAGTGTAAAGCTGAGCCTCTGTTGACGCCCCCTACCCTCCGCCACCCTGTCCTGCTGCACAGCTTGGTCAACCCAGGACACCTCTCCTAGAACAGTGGACCGGCCTGCTGTCCTCCCCATGACCCTCCTCTGTCTGCTAAGGTGTCATGCTAAGGTTCCCATGGGGCCCTCCTGTCTTGTTCAGGCTGCCCCTGGGTGACAGGCTGGGACAGGCTGGCTCTCCCATCAGGCCTAGGGATGTCAGGTTGGTGGGCCTGGGAAGGAAGATTTAAACCACGTGTTGACAGCAGGTAGGCTGAGTTTAGCAAGGGCCTGGACACCATACTGTGTGAAGTTTTTGAGCAATCTGTGTTTGGGCTGGTGCTGTTACAACTAAAATTCCATGACAGAAGGCACTTTAACTAATAGAACAACCTGGTCAGTTCAGGTGAAGGCACAGACCAGAAGGGAATTGTCCATGAGGTGCACAGGCACTGGGCTGTAAGCAGTGTGTGCCAGAGGCAGGCTCAGTGCTCTGGCTGAAGAATGGGAAGTGGTAGCTGGGCCTTCCAAGCCACCTTCATCCCTTCCTACCCTTGGGCTAATACCTGCCTGCTTCACCACCTGTTGTCCCCTTTGGCAGCCTTGATTTCACAGCTGTGCCCTTCCCTTGGGCTGGGTGGAAATTAGGAAGTGGCCACATCTCTGTGAGACCTGCCAGAGGGTGCCGACACCTGCCCCGGTTGGCCCTACCCTTCTGTACAGGAATCACTCATGCACCGTCTGCTTTTACAAATGACTGGGCACTGGAGTCAACTCTGGCCTAGCACTCCTCAAAACAGTGTTTTAGGCTTAAAGAGACAGAAACCCAGAAAAGAGCAGCAGGAGACCTAGCTAGGCCAAGGGCCTTGGCATCCAGAAAAGCTCTGAGTCCAGCTCCACCTGGTTTCTGGGGTTGCTCTTGAAATAACACCCAAGTATGTGGCTGGAGAGATGGCTCAGCCGTTAAAGGCTACGCTCACAACCCAAAACTAACACACAAGTATTATAAAACAAACAAGTGAACACTCCCACATACAACTTATATACACTTAGGGAATGGGATAGTTTGATGAGGATGGCCCCCACAGCTCATATATTTGAATGTTTGTGCTCTATTGAAGGTGTGTCACTGGGGTGGGCTTCAGAGTTGTTTTGGTTGTCTTTTCCTTCAAGACAGAGTTTCTTTGTGTAGTCCTGGCTGTCCTGGAATTAGCTCTGTAGACCAGTCTGGCCTCAAACTCAGAGATCTGCCTGCCTCTGCTTCCCGAGTGCTGAGATCAAAGGTGTGCACCACCACTATCCAGCCAAAAAAGCTCCCAATTAGGACACATGTTGGGTGTTGTTTTGGTTTTTTTTGTAAGTTTCTCAGTCATGGTGTCTCTTCACAGTAATTTGCACAGTAACTAAGACATCAAAACTGAGGCTCAGAGAGTTGAAGACCCAGAGGATCTTCTGTGACAGTGTTAAATATAGGGATCTGGTTTGGACCTAGAACACTTGCTCCTAGGCACAGGTACAGTTCAGAGGTGAAGGAAGGGTCAGAGGTTAGCAGAGCCTGGAATAGACAAGTGCTGCACCTTTTCATGGTAGTGGGACTTGCTGTAGCATGGTACATGGGAAAGCAGTGGGGCACACAGTGAGAAGTGGATATTGTCCTAGCTTGATCAAGAAGCACTCCTCTAGAGTGTACACTGGGCTGGCAGCAGCCAGAGTGTCCTCCTGCTAGACTCTAACATGGAAAGGGGTGGGGGCTTGGAAGGAGTGTGCCCAGATAGGGTGGCTACCCCAGGGGACACCTCTCACCAAGAAGCACAGAAAACACATGGTCTTCACTTCCCTGGCTATCCTGCTGCATTGACAGTCACCGCTGGGGTCCACCCATCACTGCAGGACACCCAGTTCTTCATCATCCCCATCTGCCAGAGTCCCAGGAGCACAAGCCCACCCAGCAGCCCTATAAACTGGGACAAAGGACATGGCTGAACACTTCGAATGCCCAGAGCAGAGGTAACTAACCACAGGTAGATCTCTCTCTCTCTCTCTCTCTCTCTCTCTCTCTCTCTCTCTCTCTCTCTCTCTCTCTCTCACACACACACACACACACACACACACACACACACACACACACACACGCGGAATCACTGTAAGCAGGGAAAGTGAGCAGTGAGTGCTTGGTCTCTTCCCTGGCCAGGCCCATTAGGATAAGGACAACTGTAGAACTTAGTCCTCTTTTTGCCTGAATCCGGGGGTTGGAGGGGACCTTGCTCGTGCCCCTCTGCCCCTCCCCCACGTGTACACACATATGCACACACTCACTCTGAATTCACCATTCCTGTGCTTGCTGCCCCTCTCACTCCCACCAAGTGTGCTGAGCAAGGCCCTGAGGTCCCTCCCGAAGGCAGGCTTGAGGCAAGGGATGCTGCACGCTCTGTAGTGAGAGTTAGCCCTGGTCATCCAGGGTCCACTGAATAGTGTTTTTAATTCCAACCCACTCCTTAGACTCCTGCTTTGAGACAGAGGCGAGCCACAACTGGGAGACAAAGATGAACGTACATCTGTAGCAGGGCAGCTGGAGGTGGCTTCCCCACCCCAGCGGGAGAGTGCTCCTTCTGCCTGTGCTCCAGGTTCTCCTCCACCACCCCCAACTCAGTCCTCTCCTGAAGCCCATAGAGATGGCCTCAGTGAGATTATCTGCCATGGAGCCAAGGATGGGATGTCCTATTGACCCTCATAGTATTTCTGGGGGGGTGTCCCCAGGAGAAAGCCCCCTTGGCTGGGCCAAATGGCCGTGTCCAGACAGCACATCTGCTCCTGGCTCTGCCTCTCATTGATGTCCATACATGTCTGCCAGCCGGGCAAAGCGGGGGCCCCAGTCCCGGAGGTAGTCATAGTCTTGGTCCTCATCTCCCAGGCTGGATATGATGGAGCTCAGTGTCCCTGCCACAGAGCCATCTCCCTCGTAGTCATAGATGAGAGCTGTGTCGTAGGGAGGCACGCTGGGGTCGCTGTCGGCAGCTTCCAAGCCCTGTGGAAAAGCCCCCACAGACCTCAGGACCACTAGAGACAAGCCAGAAGCCTTCTTAGCCATCTTCTCTTAAGAGGGATGGGTGTAGAACATCTCCCAGTACATAAAGGGCTAGCAAAGAAGGTTCTGCTACCCCAGTCTTTCCCCATCAGCGTGGAGAGAAGCTGTCTCCTTGTTATATGTTCTCCTCCATCTGCACACCCCAGCCTCTCAGGAACCCTTCCATAAGCATCTGGCCTCCTCCAGAGGTAGTCTTTCCACTGCCACCCTGTCATCTTGTAACTGGTACCTGCACTAGGCTTTGCACCCCTAAGAATACCCCTGATTTGCTGGGAGCTTTCTCTGGGCTGTGTGGGCAGGCCTGTTAATAGGACGTTCCCTGCATGGCCCAACCTAGCCATCTACCCGACATTCTGATCATCTTTTGTGCAGACAGAGTCATTCATGCAGTGTTCCACTGATGCTCTGTCCAGATGACTCCAATACATGTGCTGCCCACGCCTCGTCAGAGTAAACACGAGGGAAGAGGTCAGGAAACATGCAAGGGTATGCCCCAGAGCGGGACAGGAACAGAACTGTGAAGGCCGTGCTGGCTGGCCTTCCGTGACCATGCAGCTGCTTATGTTCCTCTGCAACCCACAGAGTTTGGAAACTGCCTGGCCCACCTGCACACTCACCCTCTGGTGCTTTCTTTCCTAAGGCTCAGCCTGGGTCCTGCTGGTGAGCTTACCCAGATTCCTGTAGTGTGGGGACTGGAAGCAAGGTCTGGACACGGGTGTGTTTGTGTGCATGTAAGCACACAAGTATGCCTGTGCCCATTCTGTAATCAACCCCAGGGCACTTACGTCACTGATGAAGTTGGCAATGTCAGATGGGCTGGTGGGAAGCACTCGATGTGGCTGTGGCACATAGCTGAAGGGGGCATCCCGGCGAAGGGGTGGCCTGCCTAGAGAGCGGCTGGTGGCCCTTGGTTCCACTGGGTGGCGCAGCTGGTTTATGTCATAAGCGTCCTGTGAGCCAGAAAGCAGTTCCGTTCAGAATAGGGACCACCTGGTTGCCAGACCTACTAGGAGGCTGGCGGGCATTCTAGGGACTCCTTCCCAGGGCTCAGTGTGTCTAAGCCATCATTCCTGTTTCCTTACCTGGTCCTCTTCCCCACCCCCTTGCTCATCGTAGTTAAGGATGTTGTCCCGAAGGTCCTCTTGTAGCCCATGCAACAGACTCTTGTCCCGTGACTGCCCCCGGAACCGTGTGCGGAGCGCAGCAAGTAAGATGAGAACTGAAGAAGCATGAGAGACTGGCTGCAGTGTGGGCGCTTGGAGGACTTAGGGTGCGGAAGGGATCCAGGACAGAGGGCGGGACCAAGGACCCACACTCACCGAGTAGGACCACAGTGCTGGCCAGTACAATGACCAGTGCGCCCAGGCTTACGCCCACACCTCCTGCTCGCAGTGCAGAGGCCCCTGGCAGGCAAGCGCCATCAGTCCCACAGCGACACACAGTAACGTTCAGCGTTTGCTCTCGCTGCTGGGGTGGCTCCCCCGAGTCCTGGAGCAGCAGGCTCAGGCGATGCAGGCCCTCAGAGACCTGATGTCGGAGCCTCAAGCGTGCATGGCTCACTGAAAAAGGTGCAGAGGTCAGCACAAACTCCAGGATAACCCCGCTCCCGTCCCGAGAGTACCAGAGTCACTGGGTGCCAGGCTCTCCACTACCCAGTGAGTACTGTGGAAAGCAACCCGAGGTCCCGCCCAAGGATGTAATCATGGTGGTACATTCTGTCGGCCTATCTCCTAGGTCCCAGGGTCTTGGGGGCAACACACCGTTAATCTGGCTGAGGCTCCAGTTCCGGCTGAGGTCTGGGACCCTGGGGTTCAGCTGGAAGTGGAAGGGAGCCCCGTGCGGAGGTAGGTCCTCATCTGTGGCACCCAAGAGGAGGCCAGGGCCCTGGTCTGGTTCACTGCACAGGCTGCCAGATGGAGGAGGGGCCAGTGCTGGGGCATGGTCGTTGACTTCTAAGATCTCAATGGACAGGGTGCCTGTGGCTGTGCTGGGAGGCATGGCTGGAAGCAGGGGGATGCTGGTCAGCTCAAGGCCAAGCCACAAGCTACCTTGTCAGTCCACTTAGGAAAGTGCTGGGCTATGGGACAGGGACACCACCCAAGGCAAGGCTTTGCCCTCACCATTGTCCAGCGCCAGAATGATGGCCCTGTACCAGCCGTCCTTCAAAAAGGGTGAAGCAGGGCTCAGCACTCGCTGGGTCTGAATCCTGCCTGTGGCCCCATCCACTTGCAGCCAGTCTTCTGGGTCATAGTCCTTGGAGTAGCTGTTGGTGGGGAGGGGGCAATGGGGTGAAGCGCACCCACACACCCAGACATGGGCTCACATATCATATATACAAATACAATATACACATATATACACATACACACCCATATATTTCTGCCAGGAGCTGTGGTTACCCAGCATTCAGTCTTTGAGGCCTCCCAGCCCCTAGTTAACTTTGTTTTCCTTTTATTTCATTTTATATTTTAAAATTTATTTGCACGCATGTGTACATGCATGAGCACCATGACATACAAGAGGTAAAAGGGCAATGTGTAGGAACTGGTTCTCTCCTCTGACCAGGTGGGTCCCAGGAAATGAACTTATGTGGTTAGGTTTGATAGCAAGCACCTTAACCCACTAAGCCATCTTGCCAGCCACCAACCCCCAAAGCTGGTTATCTGGCCCACCTGCACATGAGGCAGGCTGCTGTCCAGTGCCCCTCAGCAACTGGCAGTCTGCAGTCCACCTTTCTCAGAGCTGGTACCATGGAGACACTGTGCCAGGCTTAAGACTTAAGGCATTAGTAGCTCTCCCAGGAAACAAGGGTCCATGAAAATGGACAGGTCGACAGTCAGAGACTGGCTAAGAACAGTCTTGGACTGGACTATGTATCCTTTTTGGAGCCCAGTCCTGCCCTATGGGGTGTGGTCAATCCACATGTATACATAGGTACCTGAGGGACTCAACACACCATAGACCCCCCCCCTCCCCAGGGATGTACACCAATGGCCTTTCTCTTTCACCCTCACAATCCAGAGGTACCCTCCCCAGGAATGGGGCCACCGATCCCTCTGCCTGACCCCCAGGACCCCAGGGCACCCCACCTGATTCTCTGCAGCTGTTGTGTATCAGGGTCTCTGGCAGAGAAGATGGCCACGGAGGTGCCTGGGGGGGCTCCTTCAGCTACGCTTGTCCTCAGTGGGTTCTCTGGAAACACTGGAGCCTCATTGGTGTCCTGAACCCACACACTGACTCTGGTTTGGCCCCGCCGGGCCCGGGGGGCAGCTGCCTGCAGTGGGGCCTCATTCTGCACAGACACTCTGAGCTCATATTGTTCACGGCTTTCATAGTCCAGGGGCTGTGGGAGGATACCAGAGACTGCTGAATTCCCAAATACAATCTAGAGAGCCTTTCCCTGGGCCTGTCCAGAGAGCCCATTTTTCCTTCTCCTTTAAACCTTGGTACAATAAAAATTATGCAAGACTCAAATATTAATAGGTAACATGAATTCCTGTCATTCCAAATGAATTTGTTGAGTGTGGGATGGCAGCTTCATGTGTTACTCAACAACTACAGTTTTTGTACATAGTTGGGTGGTAGATGTGCCAGCTGATGCTAAGCAGAGGGGCCATCCTGGCTCACAGTGGTCCCCTACCATGCAGGTTTTGAGAATAGCATGCAAGAAATTCTCCCTCGAGAGTTCCAATCTGCCTCAAATTGTCTAACCAGCTTCTTGCAATAAATCTTCAAATGCACCAGCATCCAAATGCATCTATGTCTACGTATGTGATTGCCTATACCTGTATTATTCATGGTACCTGCTTCTCTGGTAGGAATGGGACTCATGCTGGTGCAGTTCTCCTTGAAAATGTGGGACTCTCTAATAAGGAAGGAGAAGGGTATAATAATGGCCTCCTGCTGCCCAGTTCTGCCAGAGACTTGAATTCAGCATCCAGTCCCTCGCATGACCTTACCCCAGGAGGTCAGCTAGCACAGCTCTACCAGTAAGGGACCCAGGGCAACTCAAGCTGCAGGAAGATGCCTGTGCCAGATTCTAGCTGAGGGGAATGCACATGACAGGGACCGGCTTACCTTGACCACAGACAGCACACCTTCATTGGTCTTGGGGTCTGTGTAGATCTTGAACTGCCCATCAGGATCACCTTCCAGGATGGTGAACCTGGCCACCCAGTTAGGGGAACCAGGCAGGTCTCTGTCCTCCACCTCGAGCCGTCCCACGTCCACGCCACTGACAGCTTCTACAGCCTCCATGAAGAACTGGGAGACCCAGCCCATTACTCACCAGATTTGAGTGGAAATAGAATGCCTGGCCCTATGACCCAGAGCTCCTTCCTTGTTCTGGCCTAACCACGCTGCTCACCACAGGATATTTCACAGGGTTGTCTGTTCCTGAGCCACTGATCCCACCTGCTCTAGCTGTTCCTGGATACGGGACCAACTACCTTCCTCACACAGCAAGGGTCTAGGAGACTTACTCTGGGCTGAGGAACCTCAGGGCGCCATGTAGCTGCTTCTCTCTAAGGAACCTCACATGTAATCTGTGTTCCTGGAGCCCCTCTATTTCAGGTTCCCTATTCATGCACTGCCCTGCCCCAAGCCTCGAAATCACCCATCTTCACAGAGTCCCCAACTGGAACCTACAAAGGGAAGACAGCCCTAAGCTGGTGGGGGTGGGCGGAGGTGGCACCTCGTCCTTGGTGAACTCAGGGGCATTGTCGTTGATGTCATCTATGGAGATGATGGCCGAGGCTGTGGCAGTGAGGCCATCTCCTGACATGTCTGCCACCTGTAGGGTCAGGTTATACACAGCGACCACCTGGGGACAATGTGACATGAACTCAGAAGATGTGATACCTAAAGACAACCATTTTAAGAAGGCAGCAGAGCCACCTACAGGCTTACCCCTTACAGGGTCTGCCCCTGCCTCAGTCTGTGAGTGAACAAGAGGTCAGTTGTGGTACTGGAAATGTCAGATGTTAGGGGCAGCAGTAAGCAGATTGCTGGCTGAGAGAGCCACATCAGGGGCAGGGATAGGAATACCCAGGTCCATCTGCACAGAGGAGCCTCAGAGGCATCTTTAGGCATAAGTGGTTTAGGCTCAGAGGGTCAGAGCATGAGCAAAGAAGAGCCAGGTAAGGGTACTAATCACAGTGCAGGCTGAGAGGTGGGAAGGCCCTGCCCTGTGAGGAGCCCCGAGGCTTAAGGAGACCGGATGTAGAGAACCGGGCCCTCAGTTTCCATGGGGATGCCTCACCTCACGGTCCAGCCCCACTTGCACTGTGCGGATCTCTCCAGTATGCTCATCAATGCTGAAGAACTCAGGGCTGCTCTGCTCCAGGATGGAGAACCTGAGCGCTGCATTGTCTGTCTCAGGGTCATCAGCGTCTGTGGCCTCAGCCCTGGTTACGAAGGTGCCTGGGAGGATGGGGAAATGAGGTCAACCGCCATGGGGGCAGCAGGGGGGGGCACCCAGTTGGTGTGGAGTGTACACACATTCCCTAGGTCTGACTGTGAGCACAGAGTAGGTAGCCTGCTTTCACTACTGTTTGTGTGTCACTGGGGCTGACAGTGTGCAAGAGCCTCAAGTCCATGGCACGCCCGCTGCCTCGCCTATACAAGGTTGACCATTGCAGGAGCATTTCAGTGAAGCACCCATGTGTCTTCTACCAGATGCTAGGTCAGTGAGTGGCGCTAATTTGCTGGGTCGGAATGCTAAAGCCACTGGGAACCTCAGACAGCCTTGAGCCCTGCTATAGGTGAAGGAAACAAATACATGGGTACAGAGCAAAGCAGGTTCCTAGCATCCTCCAAGGTGCTGCCGATAGGGAAGCTGAGGCCATGGGGAAGGTGCTGCTGGTCAAGGCCCCAGCCAAGGATGGGTCCTCCTCACCTGTCACCCACTCTCCTCTCAGAAGAGATTCGGCCTGACCCTCTCTCCAGAACAGATGTAAGAAAGCTGAGGCAGTGGAGTAGGTCCGGGTGTGAGGACAAGCTTCTGGGCACCCTGTATCTCAAGCTCTTGACTTGCTCACCTATGATGTCATTTTTTAGACGCCCTGTAGCAAATACCAGCCAATGCTTCAGGCCTACCTTGCACAAAAGGAGCTACTGACGGGGTAATTTCTGCAGAGTACTGGCTCCCCAAGCTGAAGCCAAGGACAATGCTTCCAGCAGGCTTCTGAGTCACGGGACTGATTACCAATCCTGTGCTCTGGGAGTGTTCTCTGGCAAGCAAGTAAGGAAATGTAGGCATGAGATGCCAGCTCCCCCATCAGAGAAGGGGCTGCAATGTGCTGTGGAGAGAGGAGCCTGGGCTGACCTGGAAATAGAGGCATCTCTGGGAGCTGGAACCCGTGTGCCATGATTCACATAGGTGTGAATGAGTTCACGTGTAGTGTTCACACGTGCACATGTCCAGATATGTGTGTATTCAGACATGAGCACATTTCCTAAATGCATGGAACATTAGACGATGATAGCAAGAATCACAACTCCAGAGACTAGACAGAGCAAAGGCTCAGAGATTAAGAACACTAGCTATTCTTCCAGAAGACCCAGTTTCATCTCTAGCACCCACGTGGTGATTCACAACCATCATACCTTCAGTCCCAAGAGATCTAATGCCCTCTTCTGGTCTCTAAGCGCCATGCATGCACATGGCATACAGACAAAACACTCATACACATACCATAATAAAAAGAAAAAGAAATACAATGCTACAAGTCTACCCAGAAGAAACAAGCCTTCCCCACACAGTGGGGAGAAGGGCCCCAAAGGACAGTTCTAGCCCATGACTGTGGCACTAACAAGTACCACAAGGACCCTGTGAGGAGCTGAGGCTGTCAGGAGATGCTGGAGGCTAATGAGAGACATCAGTCTGGGCACGGACTGTGAGCGAATATCTGTGCCCTGGTGCCAGGCCTCTCCTGCTCTCCAAAAAGGGCTGGAGCAGAGCTGAGGCCACCTTCAGGAACAACCCCTGCTGGGAAGGGCAGGTGGCCAGAAAACGCTTGGGCATGCTGGCCAGGCAGAGAGAGATGGAAACACCCAAACAAGCCACTTGCGGCTAACCACAACTGGGATGGAACTGGGGTCAGCCCAGCCCCATATCCACTCCCACACCAGTCCCTCCCTGCTCCAAGTACTGTGTGGGCCTGGTGGAGCTGGTAGGCACACAGGGAGAGATGACAAAATCAGAAGAGGCACAAAGAAACGAGCCTGGTAAAGACAATGAAGGACAGGTTGCGGGACTAGAACACCTGACCCAACTGTTCTCTAGCCTTACAAACTCATTATGGAAATTACTACAGGATAAGGTCAGTAGACGCCACGCTGGGGTGGTACACACACGTATTTCCTGACTTTGGTAATTACAGAGAGCTGTCAGAACACACTGACATTGTGAGAATGTTCAGTATCCAGTCCACAGCCAAACTGCTGAGTGAGAAGATAAAAAAAAAAAAAAAAAAAAGTGTGTGTGTGGGTAAACTGCTGCAATGGGCACACAGGAATTGTTTCAGGCTTTTCTTTAAGTCCGAAATTAGGTCAGAATAAAGATTACAACTAAATGCACACTGCTACTTTAAATCTTGCAAAATGAGTAAATGAGATGGAATAGAATGAACCTGAACGGCAACGCAGGGCAAGCTTCTGCTGCTCACATGCTGTGGGCTTCCGGAAACTTACCCAGGCCAGGTTTGAACACACCGAGAACAGGCAGTGAGGAACGGAGCGGGGGTGGGCACAGTGCTCTGCCTAGCCCTGCCCAGGCAGACCGCCTGAGGAAGGACAGGACTGCTGTATGATTTTGAAGGGGTACTTGGGGCAAGAGCAGAGTCTCATGTAGTCAAGGCTGGCCTCAGATTGGTTAGGTAACTGAAAACGACCTTAAACTCGGGCTCCATTTCTTAAGTGCTGGGCTCCCAGGCAGGTGCCATCACAACTGACCGGGTTATTTGAGACCAAACTGCACCTGGAGCATCCACCAGAGGAGGCGATGCTCAGTGCTGTGGAGTTTCCTCTGGAGGGTAGAAACACGGGGCAAGCTCAGGCTCTGTGGATTCACTCAACAGGACTGAACGGTTCACCGAAACGCTCAGCTTCATGGTATGCAAAGTTCACCACCATGGAAGGGGAAGGAACACTTGGAACACAGCCACCCAGAAGCCTTTCTGTGCCAGTCAATTTGGGGGGGGGGCGTTGAGACAGGGTTTGAAGGTCAAATTCATATTGACATGGAAGTGTGAAGGAGACTGCTTCCTTACACTTGACCTTTTGGATGACCTTTGAATTGCCCATTGTGCAGTGTTAGTGTGAAGCTGGTGTGCATGCTAGACAAGCACACACCAGGGAGCAGGGGGGCAGGGGGTAGCTGTATCTCTATCCTTAAACCCTTGGTTGTGGGGGATTCTGGACTTGGACTTTCTGAAGCCCCACCCCATGGGCGGGGTCTGGGCTCCCACCTCACCTGGGATGGCACCCTCCAGGATGCGGCCTCTGAACACATCCTGTAGGAAGGCTGGCCGGTTGTCATTTTGATCCACCACAACGATCTCCAGGTCCGTGGGCTCCTCCAGGGTAGAGCCACCCAAGTCCAGGGCAAAGGCCCTTAGCTGTCCAAACAGATGGCAGGCAAGGGCTGGCTCTGTGTCTCTAAACCACGCAGAAGGATCAGCAAGTGCCCATGGGCTGAACATAGGTGCTGACCACATGGGATGGAGTGTATGTGTGGGCATGCACCCTTTCCCTGAATGGATCCCGATTTCTCCCAGCACACAGGCTACAACCTCTCTCCTTGGCTGCCAGGACACGCACTGCATCATCTTGGGGATGAAATAATGCACTCATTAAGGTTCTGGGTTTATCTTCCTTACTCTTATGTGGTTTGGGCTTCTGTCAAAATTTTACTCATTCCTTCTTCTTCTTAGACAGGGTCTATGAGCCCTGGTGTCTTGGAACTCGGTAGACCAAATTGGCCTTGCTTGAACTTAGAGAGATCTGCCTTCATTGTGCCTAACTTAATTCATTTTACTTTTTGGAGCAGGGTCTCACACAAGCTTACAACATTTTAACCTGCTTCTTTTTGGAGAATGGCATGACATAATTTCCAAACACTCAGGAGGCAGAGACAGGAAGGTGAGTTCAAGCCCAGCTAGAGATACACAGCAAGACATTGTGAATCACATTTAAAAAGAAAGTCATCTAATGGATTCCTCTGTAAGAATGCCATAGTAATCTCTCAATTTAGAAGAATGTCTAGAAGATGTCAAAGAAATCTTGGAGCCAGGTGTGGGGGCACACACCTTTAATCATGACTTGGGAGGCAGAGGCAGGTAGATCTCTTAAGAGTTTGAGGCCAGCCTGGTCTACAGAGCAAGTTCCAGGGCAGTCAATGCTACACAAAGAGAAACCCTGTCTCAGGGGGGAAAAAAATAAAGAAAAAAAGAAATCGCAGTCTCTGGAAGAGTGGAGATAGAGAGCTACCCTGCTCCAGCCAGAAAGGATGCAGTCCACATGGTCCTGGTACAACACTCTGTTCCTAGTGGTTTTACTTGGTTTTATTTGTGTAACTATGTAGCCCAGGCTGGCTTTAAAGTATGTTCTTCCTGCCTTGGCCTCCTTAGGCTCATAGGCCTATAACAACACTATGCAAAGCCCTATTGATTTATTATTTCTGTATTTAGTCATGTTGGGGATGAAATCCAGGGCCTTTTCATGTTAAACAAGCACACTACATCTCGGCCTGGCAGATGTCTATGTGCAGAGAACCCAAAGGAGGCCCTGGGTTCTCTTGGCCATGTGCACACCTCAATGTGACTCTTACCTCCCTTTCTAATCCCAACACTGTAATGGTAGTGAGGCCCCTTATTGGCCAATCAGTCACACCTCAGAGATCATTTTCTGCTGCTGATGTAACACTATTGGGAATTCCTGATGACATACCTATCCACCAACAGAACCTGGATCCAGAGAGAACTGGCTGTCATGCCATCAGCTGCAAAGATGCTCTCCCCTCCAAAGGAACACCCAGCCCTATTTCATGGCCTCAAAGTACCCCTATGTTAAGTGGGAACATGATCCCAAACACTGAATCCTCAGATGTGGGTCCTACGCGGACCAGATCTTGCTTCAGAAGCATCTGACCTAGAGCCTGTCAGGTGGGCAGCAGAGGCCTGAGCAGGAGGAAGAACCCTGGCTTCCAACCAGGCCCTACCCTGAAGCGGTCTGTCTTCTCACGGTCCAACGTGGCGTTGAGGTACACCCGTCCAGTGAACTTGTCGATGGAGAAGACATTTTGGGGCTCCTCATCCACACCGGGCCCCTGGATGCTGTAGATGACACTGCCCAGCTGTTGCTTATCAGACTTGATCTGTAGAGCAGGAATAGGGTTAGTGGGGGCCAGAAAGCACCCCGACACCTTCATGTTCTTCCCAAGCTAGATGTGCAAAGGTCCAAGGCTCTGAAGACCAACACATTTCCCTCCTAAACTCAAGCCCTACTCCAGGGCATCCTGGGGTCTGGTAGCCAGGTACATTCTGAGTATGTAGAAGGCTGACTGTTCATATCACAGGTCTACTTGTACTGGTGAATAAACAAAGCATGTCTTCCAGGGGTGTATAGCCTGGGGGCATGTCCACTGGCATAGCTCAGGGTGCATGTGACCCAGGGCTATGGGAACCCTGCTTCTGTTCCAGAAGCTCAGAGTGGCCAAGTGGGAAAGTCCTTCCAAGGCTGTACACCTAGCTTCCATCAGCAGACGGAGCTCCCCCAGATCCAAGAAGACCTTTAGGAAATGAGGGAATCTATAGGGACACCCCATCCCCCTACTTCTCTTACCTGCACCAGTGGGTAGGGGAGGCGTTTGTGGTTCTCAGACACACTGATGGGTGGGATGACCCAAGCTCTCCGCACACGGCCTGGGGCTGGTGCCGGGCGCCAGGGGTACAGGGTGCTGGGCTCTGGCTCGGGGACTGCCCAGGACAGGCTAAGGCTCTAAAACACAGATGAGACACAGTCACATAGGGTACAGGAACACCAGGGCAACATCATTCTTGGGGCTGTGGTTGAGCCCTGTACCACCTAGTGATGTCACCACAGAGAATACAGGCTATGTGCGCCTTGGCAGCCACATCCTGGGGTGTTTAACTCTCAAAGTTCCCATCTGGGTGTTTCCTCTCCCATATGCCTGTCCCCTCTCCTTGACTAGAGCCCAGAATACAGGCTGTGTCCACAGGGTCAGCAGACCCCCTAGAAGCAGAGTTTGTTGGTTAGTTGGAGGTAACGTGAGGGTCTGCACTTTTCCTGAGGTCCCTAAATGGTCGGGTGCAACAGGGCCCAGGAAAGTGCCCAGGGGGCAACGCTTGCTCCCTAGGAGTGAGGGCCAGGAGGATGGCGGGGCGGGGGACTCAGAACCAGGGCCACTGAATTAGATGGGAGAGGACATGTGTCCTTCCTCAGCCTCACAGCTTAAATGTCACAAGTTAACAGTAACAGCGCCTGCTTTTATTAGAAGAGGCCAAGTAAGGGGAGGGCCTCCTAAGCATGTGTCCAACCTTCACCCAGACAGACTCATTCTAGCCACCCAGGGCAGCCAGACCTGAAACCTCCCTCTGCCGCCAGTCCTGGGGCTTGATCTCAGACACTTCCAGAAACCGGGTCATGGAGTCCAAGAGTGGCCAGCTCCTCTGCTACAGTCTG
This sequence comes from Peromyscus leucopus, assembly GCF_004664715.2. Lineage (NCBI taxonomy): Eukaryota > Metazoa > Chordata > Mammalia > Rodentia > Cricetidae > Peromyscus > Peromyscus leucopus. Next base: position 125,538,063 of record NC_051067.1, on the reverse strand, counting down.
CAGTGTGGACAGAGAGGGGCCATGCTCAGGGCACCTCATCCAAATTCTCAGTATTGCTTTGCAAAAGGAATGTCCAAACTATCAGACCCCCCAGGCAGTCGAGGGCGACAAGGAGTTTATTTCAAGCTGTGTTGTAAAGTGGAATCTTAATGTCTGTGGGCCTCGTTTGCTGGCCAAACTGGTCTGTGATGAGGATGAGGGTATGGTGCAGGGCCAGGGAAGACATGCCCTACAGATGCCAGGGACAGGGCTGGGCCACAGCCAGAGCTGCTCCAGGGTCTAGGGTGGGACAGGGCTTGTTCTGTGGCTGAACTGAGGGGGTGGCTGGGGAAAAGGGACGGCCCACTCAATGAGTCTTGCGATTTTCCTAACTGGATCCAAGTTCTGGAAGCTCAGGATCTACTCTTTTCCTCCTCATCACACCCAGCAGTGACCCCTAGAAGTGCTGAACCAGAGATGGCTCAGTGGATAAAGACACTTGCTCCCAAGTTGGGTAACCCGAGTTTGATTTCTGGAACCCAAATGGCAGAAAGAGAATTGACTTCCACAAGTTGTATTCTGACCTTCACATGGTATGTGTATGCTCCCACCACAAAAAGTAAATGTAATTTAACAGAAAAAAGCAGTGTCTGGGGGTTGTGTGGCTGCAGACAGGAGATGAAGTCAAGTCTCTAAGCACAGAGGACGCACTCCTGAGCCCCATCCTCCTAAACCCACTGCATTACCTGATTATGATCACAGATGGCCCCACCCCCCACAGAGGGGTAAACTACTGATTGGAGGAGAGACTCATCGAGTACACAACAGAATGCACATCAGCCCCCCAAAGGCATCCCTAACCTGGTACCATCCTGGTTCTCACAAGTGGTTTCCGTCCCTGCTTTCTGGATGGTTCTCCCCCTGAGCGCCCTGTCTTTCAACTGCTCCTTGCTCCACTCCTTAATTTGGAGGGATGATGAGAATCAGTCATCTGATGACTTTGGGGACACCCTTGTGAACAATGGCTCCACTGGTATTTCTGAAAGACCCCTCACTCCAAAGCACAGCCCGGTAGAGGCCGCCATGATGGATGTGGTATGTTGGCCACATGCTGATGTTACCTTCCACAGCATGGGTTGGCTAGGAACAGAGCCGAGCGCTACCTCATACTTCCAGGATGCCGGGAGGTTGTCAGGCCAACGCTGGATGGGACACAGCCTGGCGGGATTTGTGGAAGTGGTGGATGCAGGGGGCTCTAGCACATGGGACTGCAGGGTGTGGAAATGCTCCTAGCCTTTATAGCTGTCCATGGCTGCATTCCCCCAGGTCCACAGGAGCACCCAGGGCAAGCAGAGCGGCCAATCCTTCTGATGCCTTGCTAGCCTGGCCTTCTTGAGCCCGGGGCAGGGCTTGGGAGATTTCGGTCTCCACCTCAGGGCTGTTCACTTGCCTTCTCTTTACATTTATTTTGGGGGCAGAGGGACACAGGCCACGGCATGTGTGTGGAGGTCAGAGGACAACCTAGAGGAGTCAGTTCTCTCCTTGCACTCTGTAGGTTCTGGGGACACACTTGGATCTTAGATGGCAAGTCCTTGACCTGCTGAGCTGTCTTGCTGCCTGTTACACCCCTCCTCTTGTGTGACTTCCCTCCTGACAGGCTCTGTCCTGAGGAGTGGTGCTTTCCCAGACACTGTCATGTCCTGAGTCTGTCCTGTCCACAGGTGCAGTCACAGAACACACGATGCCAAAGTACAGCTGTGTTTTCCACTCTGTCTCACTCTAGTTCATGCAGGGAACTGCTTAGGGCCAGCAGCGGCCTTTGCTGTGTGCAGTACCAGATGCCAGCTATTAGAACTATGCCCAGCCTTAGCAAGGATGAGACCCAAGGGGTCCCTGTATGAGAACTCACAGGCAGTAGGGGTTCCTGTGTGGAAGTAGCAGGTCCCTGGGTGGGAGGAGCTCAGACTCCCAACTGCCCTCAGCTCAGACTGCTCTATTTTGTTATTTGTTTTTGTCTTATGTAGCCCAGGCTGGCCTCAAACTCACTATGCAGCTAAAGAGGACCCTGTACTCCTGCCTCCACTTCCCAAGAGTGTGTGCCTGAGTCTATGTGTACTCTCCACACACAGGAGCCTCCATTTCCCAAGTGTGTGTGCCTGAGTCTATGTGTACTCTCCACACACAGGAGCCTCCATTTCCCAAGTGTGTGTGCCTGAGTCTATGTGTACTCTCCACACACAGGTGCCACAAAGGCCTCCCTCTTTGGGGTCACCCCATCCCTACCTGGGACGGATCCTGGGGCTGCCCATGTGGAAGAGGGTCCTGGATGGTCCTCAGGACAGAAGAGGGCTGAGGTGTGTGTGGAGGGCAGGGCCACCACACACAGGTGCTCCAAACACAACACTGGATGTGCAGGCCCTGCCCTCAGCATGTCTCCCACGTGGTCAGAGCCCCATCCTTTCCCCAACGTCACCACCTCTGTTGGAGGGAAGCCTGCCCCCAACTACCTCCCTCGGAACAACAGTCGGGCTGGTATCAGGTGCTCCAAGGATATCCCGCTCACAGCTTTCACGTTTATGCCCACACCTAGGGACGCTCCCACTTGGCTCCACCCCAAGCAAGGGTGTTGGGAGGCCCTGGCAGGGCCCAGAAAGCAGGCAGCCCGTTTCTCTCGTAAGAATGTCATGTGGAGGCTGGAGAGATGGGTCCATGTTTAACGGCACTATTGCTCTTATAGAGGACCGGGGCTTGACTCTCAAAACTCACATGGTGGCTAACAGCCGTCTGTAACTCCAGACCAAGTGTGGGGAGGGGATCTGACATGTTCGGACCTCCTCAGGCACTGCATGTGTGTGGTACACACACACAGCAGCAGGCAACTCACATAAAAATAAAGTTAAAAATGATAAAAAAGGTTATGTGACCAGCACTTACACGAAGGGAGTCCTGCTGGCACGCTTGGCCCATACTGGCACCACCTCCTCCCTCAGGGTCCATCAGCTCCGTGGCTGCCTGACCGACCGCTCACTCTGCGCAGAGTGGACAGCTGCCCTCTGTGTGGAGTTGCCAGCTGGCTACCTAGTCCCCGTCCCCCCCCACCCCCGGCTTCTACTAAACTCAGTCTCCCCTTCAGCTGAATCCGTGGTCACAGAAGGAAAAAAACAGTGGCTAGGGTGGGGGTGGGGGCATGCTCTGAGGGCAGCAGAGAGGGAAGAGCCAGCCAGCCAGGAGGCCACTTGGATTTCAGTCTCTCCATGTCTCTTCCTGCAGCACACATAGATGTCCAGGGCCCAGGAAGGTACTGGCCCTGTGGGCGCCTGCACACATTTGCACAGAGCCCGCTTTGAGATCAAAGGCTTTGGCTCTGTCTCTGTTCTCCTGTTTTCCAGCCCAACTGCGATAGCCATGCTGGACTACCTCCCAGTGGGTCCTACCAGTGGGACCCCAGCTCCCTACTCCACAGCCCCTCCCGGCCGCTGAGGCCACCTGCAGTAAAGTCCCATCATCCACTTGGTCCTAGAGTCCAGAGAGCAGAGGACCCTGTTCAAGATGGGAGCATGAGTCTGGAGAGGCCCGAGTCCTGCCTGGGCTGCTCTGTCCTCACAGATGGCAGCTTGGCCTTAGAACCTGCCAAGGCCAGCACACATAGCCACTTCTAGGTCAGAGCGGGGTTCCTACCAGGCACACACCTGCCTGCTTGGCATGGGGAACCTGGGCTACAGCTTCCATGGACACAGGGGCTTTTGGGCAGAGCTTGATGGCAGACCCTGAGATATGCCTGGGAGCTGCCTTGGGGGGAAGTCTAGCTCCATCTCCCCCACCCCCCAAGGACGGCAGGTGGGTTGGGATCTGGGGCTCTTCATGACACCTCAGGATGGGAGAGTGGAAGCACCTTAATTCATAGCTCCAAGACAGGGTCAGAGAGGCCGAGTTGTTTGCCCAAAGCCACACAGGAAGAGTTGGCACCCCAGGGCATGTCAAGCAGATGCCATCTGTAGTGCCTGACCTGCCTTAGGCAGGGCTGTTGAGAATGGGAGTTCCCAGGCTCTTGAAGCCCCTGTGGCCTGGGAAAACCTTCCACCCTCCCCCTGGCCCTGCTTCCTCCCCCAGCTGCTCCAGCCAGCAGTACCCATGGGCTTGGCACCCACTGGGTGTGGTCAAGGCAGGGCAGTCAAGGCAGAGCCTGGGAACCTTGGGTCTCTAGCTTGTCCACAGCCCAAGTTCATGAGGTCACAGAACCACAATGCCTTGGCAGGGCCCTGCGCCCAGATCAGTGGGCGACCAATGGGCAGGCCACAGCCAGCTTCCGGCTCTTGGAGGCATTTCTGTAGCCCATCCTGCGTCCTCTCACCCTACCCCCTTCCCAGATGATGTGGCAAGGCTGGGGGCCGCCTTGGGAAGCTAGGACATCCAGTGCTTGGGACAAAGCCACATGGCCCCAACTGGTTCACAGGCTCCCCACATCCAGGACAGAGGCACCTGGAAGGACAGAGTGCTCCTACACTCTGATCTGCTCCTCTGTCCCTCCATACCAAGCTAGACAGGAAATAGACTCTCTTCCCACAGTAGATACCCAATGTGTCCCAGCTCATCCCAGCCCTGCTCCTGACCAAGAACCCACCCAGACAACATTCTGGAAACTCCTTGAGCCATCTGTGACCACTGTTCTGAACCTATACTCCTAAGTCAACTACCCTCTGGGGTCTTTCCTGACCCCCAACCCCAAGGAGCTGCAGGGTGAGGAGGGTCCTGCCATGCATGAAATATGTGCTTTGGCCAGGCTTACCAACACTACCAATGGGAACAGTATCAGCCATTGCCAGTGTCCCCTGCACTGATCCTGGGCAGAGGTTCTGGTGACAGGGAGATAGTCAGTGTCCTGGTATGAGAGCAAGTTGTCTGCTCCATCTTGGCAGAGCTAATGGCCTGGTATGGGGGTGGGGGGAGGCCCAGGAAGTCCCTGCACTGACTCTCCACAGGCTTCTCAGGCCTGCACACCTCCCACAGGCTGGAATCCATAGCCACTTCATTCCTGGACAACCAGCATGCCAGGAATGAGCCCAGCTGTTGGCCTGGCCTAGGGTGGCCCCACATTCCCTTTGTGGGACCACCCTGTCCAGCTGCTGCAGCCATCAGAGAATGAGGAGGGGGCAGACAGGCAGCTGTTGCCCCCGATCAGACTAGGCCTGCCTGTCTGGCAGCAGAGAGTGGGTACAGTGCTCAGAACCACAGGCAGCCTCCCTCTGTGGCCTAAGTCACTGTAGGCGGCGGCGGCGGCGGGCTGGACCTGCTGGAGATGAGGCCCTTTTCCAGCACCAGCGAGCAGTCCCTGGAATATGCTGAGGCCCATCTTTCCTTCAGAGACCATGTGGCTTCCTTAGTTCCTAGACAAAGGTGAGGCAGGCCCACTCAATGAACAGAGGTCTCCAGACCATCCACACTCCTTCTCAACCCAGCTCAAGAGTAGCAACTACAGACTGAACCCCAAATGCAGGGGATGAGGTCAGCTTTCAGAGGAGGAGGAGTGTGTGTGTGTGAGAGAGAGACTGGGATTAGATCCCAGGCTTCAAACACGCTAGACAAATATTCTACCACTGGTTACATCCCAGGATGCTTTTATTTTCCTTTTGAGGCAAGGAATCAATAAATTGCCCAAGCTGGCTTTGAACTTGTGGCTCTTCCAGCTTCCGCTTCCTGAGCAGCTAGAATTACAGGCCTGGGGGAGGGGGTACCAGTTCTCAAGACAATCCAAGCCCCTGCTGCTGCCCTGGAGTTCAGGAAGCTAAGGTTTTGGAGGGGACCTGGGTGGGGAGGCAAGGGAGCAACGTGTGAATCCACATAGACCCACTACCCACCTCCAACCTGAAGAGCCCAAGACAGAGCTACTGGGCCAGGGTGGCCAGGGAAAACCCTAGTAAGGGGGAGGCAGGGATGACTAGAAGGCAGTCCCAGGCCCCACGTGTGTGGATGAGAGTGGACAAAAGTGTGAAAGCTGTGCGGTGTGGGGGAGGTGGGCACATACATGGCGGGGGGGGGGGCAGGAGAAGTTCCTCTTGCACTGGAGGTAATTTGAGTGCTGTTGTGAAGCAAGATCAGGAGGCCTCAGGGGCTGGTCCCTGCCTCCACCAGACTCCCGGGCACTCCAGATGCCTAGGGCAGGGGGTGTCTTGCAATTGCTCTCACACAACAGAGAGGGAAGGCGTGGGGAGGGAGGAGAAGAAGGCTACCCAGCACTACCCACTCTGCAGTGGGTGTGCAAGAAACCCTGGGGCTTTCAAGGTGATCTCAGCAAGCTCCCAGCCTTGGGGGAGCTGGTGAAGAGTGCCCTTACTATAGTCAGGGGAGCCTCTGATGGGTCATGGTGTTATGCACAAGACTGGGGTTTTAAGTAGGTCTAGGTAGCCTTAGGTCTTAGGTAGCCTAGCAGATGTGCCCAAATGAGGGAACAAGGGTCCCCAAGGTCAGGGGTGGAGGTAGTGGGAGATGTAGGGCTGATGCCCCAGGGCCAGCTGCTAGAGGGTCTTTCTGGCCAGGCGCCCATCAGCTGCCAGGGACTGAAACCTGAGTAGAGCTGCAAGGCTTGTGGGAATTTGAGGGGACCGAGAAAGTCCTGAAGAGGGTTCCTGGAGGGGATGGTTCCTCCTCCCCCATCACCACACACACACACACACACACACACACACACACACACACACACACACACACAGTGCTGGCTGACCACTCTTGAACCACAGCAATTCTTTGTGCTTGCCACCTGTTGCCTCTGAGTCGCAGAGACTGCCCACAACCATATACTGCCATCTCTGTGGCAGTGGACCCTAGCAGGGGACCACTGTCCTGGCCTAGCCCAGGGCCATTGAGCAGCCTGTCTGGAGAGTGCCAACAGCAGGAGATATTGGGGACCTGGGCTTTTTCCACCCTTCCCTGTGCCATGTTAGGAAGACAGGGTACTAGGGATGGGAAGATCTGGAGACCACAGGTCACTACATCTCCAGGTGGATACAGAGGCACAGTGGCTGTCCTGGTCAGGACACAGCCAGTGTAAACTGAGTGTGTATTGGGCTGCTCTGGCCTGGAGTTATTTTCTTCAGAACCCTAGGTCCTGGAGGGCAGAGTTGGCCAGGACCATGGGGCAGGGACTCAGACACCACTAAGACCAACCAGGTACACAGACCCACTCGTATCGGAGTTGAGAGTTTCACAGATACCATGGGTTCCTGTTCCACCTCCCTACCCCATGCTCCGGAATACAAGGATCTCACAAGACTGACCACCACAGGCTCTGGAGGCTCGGGAGGCACTTGGAGTACACTTCCAAACTGAAGGGACAGCCCGATGGGTGTTCTCTGCGCCTCAGCAATGCTCCCCAGTTTTGAACCCTTTTGCTTACTTGTGTGCAGGAGAGGTGGGTCACTCTCTCTGGAAGCCCCTAAGCACAGGACACCCCTTCCCACAATGCACCAGAGAGTGTGGCCCACCCCCAGACACTGCAGGCCGCAGCTCTCAGGTCCCCCAGAGACACTCCGGGCCACTGGGCCCGGAGGGGAAAGCTATCCCAAAGCTAGAGGCAGGGAGGGATGCCACGGGGCTCAGAAGCTTACCTGGGCGAGCAGCCCGAGGGCGAAGAGCAGAGCAGAACCCATTGGGACAGCGGTTGAAGAGCCAGACGGTCTGCGGGACCAGTGAGTGGGACGGCGCCTCTACCCCATGCGGAGAGCCAGAGAGCCACCGCGCTGAGTGACAGCACAAGTGCTCAGGGGCAGCGGGGCGAGGGACTGCACGTGTGCGGTGGGGCGGGGCCAGGGCGGGGCCAGGGCAGGGCTAGGACTGAGTGACAGCACGTGTGTGTGTGTCGGGGGTGGGGGTGGGGGGTTGTGGGCGTGGTCAGAGATGAGCGGCCGCATATGTGAGTGGGCCTGAATAGCCCCAAGAGAATGGTATGAAGATGCCAGGGCAGAGCCGGAGCAGAGTGATAGCTCATGGGCAGCAGGGCGGGACAGAGGGTCTGGGTGACAGCGTATGTGGTCAGGGCCTGTAAAGTTTTGAGTTTAGCACTCAAACTGGGGTGGTCCTAGACTGAGTGACGGCATGTGGTGGAACTGGGAGTGGACACGGGTCAGTACTTGGTATGCAGTAGGTTGCCGGGGCTGGGGCCTCTGGCAGCTGTCCAGAGAGGCCCGGGGTTGTAGAAGTCAATAATGGAGGGAGCCAGGCATTATAACCCATATCTTTAATCCTAGTACCTGGGAGCCAGGGGGAGGCAGACCTCCGAGTTCAAGGCCAGATTGGTCTATATAGTGAGTTCCAGCCCAGCCAAGACTACATAGAAAAACTCTGTTTCAAAAATCGAAAAGAAGGGCCTGGAGAGATGGCTCAGAGGTTAAGAGCACCAACTGCTCTTCCAGAGGACCTGAGTTCAATTTCGAGCACCCACATGGTGACTCACAACCATCTGTAATGAGATCTGGCACCCTCTTCTGTATACATGATAAATAAACCTTTAAAAAATCAAAAAGAAAACAAAAGAAAAGGAAGGGAGCTGAGCGATGGTGGCACACGCCTTTAATCCCAGCACTTGGGAGGCAGAGCCAGGCGGATCTCTGTGAGTTCGAGGACAGCCTGGGCTACAGAGCGAGATCCAGGCCAGGCACCAAAACTACACAGAGAAACCCTGCCTCAAAAACAAAACAAAACAAAAAGAAAGAAAAGGGCAAGAAGGGAGAAGACAGGTTGTTAGGAAAGAGGAGCAGGAAGATTGGGGACCAAGTTTGGATCATCCGTTCAGTTTTGCTCTTCCAGAACTCACCAGAGGCTCCTACCTCAAAGTCTTTGCATGGGAGATGAAGACCTCTCTCTGGATAGTACCCAGGGCTCTCTCTTCCTGCCTTTAGGGTTCTATCTAATAGTGCTCCACCACCACTGGGGTACCCTTGGAAGGTGGTCTTTGTGTTACCACCTGGAAGGAGTTCTGGCGTAGTTATGGGATGTCCTGGGGGCTCACTGCCTGGGGGAGGCTTGGGTACCAGGGAAAGAAGACCGGAGTAGGCCTGGGGTGTGGTCCATGATTGGGAGGTTGAGGCTCAGGTCTCACCTCACTGGTCACTGCCCTGGGCTTTGGCCAGAGCTCCTCTGCCCCCTCCCTGCATCTGTTTGTATACCACGTGCATGTGGTAGTCACCGTGACTTTGTTGACACCTTCTCTGATGACAGCAATCACTTCCCAATAGTCCTCCCTAGCCTTAGCTGTCCCTGGTTGCAATCCTTGTAGTCGTGAGGAATCTCCAGGCCTTGAGGAGAAGGAGTAGAGTCATCCAGTGTTGCCAGGCAGACTAAGGTGGCTTGCACAGAAGAAAGCAGATGTTACTGGCTCCAAGGCTCAAGAGGGACAGAGGAAGGGAGGGTATCCGTCGCTGCCAGCTGCTCTGCTCCTCTGGCCTGGCCCGGGCAGACCCAGGATGGACTGGTGGAGACTTGGTTGATTTTCATCTATTACTGAGGGCCCAGACCCTGAGCAGAAGGGACGAAGGCTGCACCAGGCTAAAGGGCCCCCAGCTTTGTGCCCAGGAGATCCATATGCCACCTGAAACCCATCTGCTCAGCCAGGGTTCTCAGCCCCACCACTGGGTGGTGCCCCAGTGGCCAGAGACTCCAGGCTGGTCGGGGCTCTTTATCCTCACTCTCCCCCAGTGCTCCTCCTGGTCTCGTGGCTTTAAACACAAGCTAGAAGCTCTCAGCTCTTACACCCAGCTGACCCGATGGCCAGCCCACCCCACAGATCTGCGCCAGCATTCTCGGCCCAGGTGACTCTTGGCCCACCACAACACCCTTCCCACCACTTTGTCCCACTAGCCACTCTCACATACAACTACTAGTCCACCCCTAAGTCCTCTTGGTCCACCCCCTTCCTCCAGTGTCACCTTGTTCCCTGAGGTGCACTGGGTGGAGCACACCTTCCTTCCACTGTTACTCAGAAAACTCCTACTCATTCCTCAATGCCCAGTTCCAGGGATGCCCTCAAGGGAGCATCTCAACCAAGGCTGTTCCTTCCTCCTCTCGCTTTCTGATGGGTACAGCTCCTATGTGGTTTCCCTTAATATGCTGTGCTCTGGACCTGGGAGAAGGACAAGAAGAGGGAGGGGGGAGAGGAGGAAAGGGAGGGATGGGGAGATGGGGAGATAGGGGGAGAGAATGAGAATTCCCACACAGGATCCTGCAGACCAGTGAAATAGTATTGTCAACCCAAGGAGAACACACCTCTGAATGTGTTGAGTATTTCCAGAAAGGTTTGACAGCCCAGAGAGAACCCATCCTGAATGTGGGCATCATCATCCCATGGGCTGGAGTTCTGGACTGAGTAAAAAGGGGAAACAAGCTGAGCAGCTGTCCTAGTTGGGGTTAGTATGGCTGTGATGAAACTCCATGACCAAAGCAACTTGGAGAGGAAAGGGTTTATTTCAGCTCCACCTTCAGGTAACAGTCTATCACCAAGGTAAGTCAGGACAGGAACTCAAGCAGGACAGGAACCTGGAGGCACGAGCCGATGCAGAGGCCATGGAGGGGTGCTGCTAACTGTCTTGCTCCTCATGGCTTGCTCAGGCTGCTTTCTTATAGAACCCAGGACCACCAGCCCAGGGGTAGCACCACCCACAATAGGCTGGGCTCCCCTCCGTCAATCACTAATTAAGGAAATATCCTCCCGTGCTTGGCTGCAGCCCCATCTAGAGGCATTTTCTCAATTGAAGCTCCCTTCTCTCGGATGGCTATAGCTTGTGTCAAGTTGATATAAAAGCCAACGCCGAGGTCACCTCTAGCTTCCTGGACCCACCATCACTAGCATCCACCACTCTGCTTTTTGACTGCAGATGCAGAGTGACTTCCTCATCAGGATGGACTCAAACTGTGAGTCAAAGAAACTCTTCCTTCCGTGAGGTTGTCAGGTACTCTGTCACAGTGATGAGGACAGTGACTAACAGAGCAGGTGTGATGCCATCTGGGCCGGGCCCGCCTGGAAGGTGTCCAGACTGCCTGGGGATGGGACCAAGCAGTCCGAGTATTCATCTCTCCCACACATGGAGATGGGAGGGTGAGGGGATGAGAGAAGAGGCCCTTCAGAAGGACAGCCCCTTGGGGGCTCTGAGGGCAAAGTTCTCTGGATGCTATGGCCTCCTCATGCTTCTGGCCCGGGGTAAAGAGTGCCCCACCCCCTAACCTGGGGAGACCTGCCCCTGCTTCCCAGCCTTCCTTTAGCTCACTGCCTCATACCCAGACACAGGCCAAGCCCTTCTTTGGAGGGGTCTCTAAGGCCCAGGAGGCCAAACCCATCTCCTCAGATCTTCCCAGACTGGGCACACCTATCAGCACCCATAGGCCTGTGAGTCCCAAGTCCTGATGAGAGTCCAGCCCTCTCAGGCTCCCCGGGGGAACTCCTCTTCTCCTGCCTCTAGCTCCCTCAAGGGCCACATGAGGCCAATGAGGCCTCTACTCACTGTTAACAGATGCATTCAAGCACGTGGAGGTAGAAGCAGGCAGATCTCTGAGCTCTGAGGTCAGCCTGGTCTACAGACGAATTCCAGGACAGCCAGGACTACATGGAGAAACCTCTCAAAAAACAAACAAACAAACAAAACCCCAACAACAACAAGAAATGCATCCATTCATGGAGTGAGAAGCTGGCAGGGGCAGCCCAGCTTATCCCTTGGAGGGTAGTTGAGGGTGGGCAGGGACCAGCCTGGGGTTTATCTTTGACTAAAGAAATTTCAAGGCTGGGCATTGTGACACAGACCTTTAATCCCAGCATTCCAGAGGCAGAGGCAGATGGATCTCTGTGAGTTTGAGGGCAGCCAAGGCTACATAGTGAGACTCACAAAAAAAAAAAAAAAAAAAAAAAGAATAATTTTCAGCTTTATCAAGATCAAATGAGGCTTTCAGAGAAGCAACATCACTCTGCATTAGTGTGACACTGGTGTGATGTTAAGTCAGTGTGGTTTACACCAGCACCCACTAAGGGCCAAGTGCTAACCTGTGTTAACAAGGTGAGCTGACCATGTCCCTTAGAGGCTCAGTGCTCTGGTTCCCAGGACACTGTCGCCCTGGGGTTCATAGGTGGGGGGTTGATGGGAAGTTAGTCCACGAGGGAGGGGGTATTGTGTAACATTTTCCTCCCAGGTTAAAACATTCCATCCTGCAGGGAAGCTCTGTAAACAGGGAGGTAAATAATTAAAACTAGCCCCAGGAAGTCCCTGAAACTGACTAGATTCACTAGGCTCCTTCCTGTCAGAGTAAACAATAAAAATTAAGAGTCCCTTCAGACAGAAGCCAAGCTACAAAGAAGACTCTTAAGACCAGAAGAGCTGCCTGGGAGAGGTTTAGACCAGCTGAGTCACTTGGAAAGGACACTCTCTAACCTGTCAGCTGCTCACAGGCTGTGTAGTGGGCTCCAGGTTTCCAGCTATGTGAGCTATCACCCGTGCTGGGGTGGGCTTTGGTGATGCTGCTGTCTTTGACATATTTCTGCTCTTGTAAGTGACCCCAATAAAACTCATTGGTTCACCAAGAGGACTTTGGTGGTATCCACACTTCGGTTTGTCATAGGTTCCTTATCTGGGGTGAGTGGCTGTGTGTGTAACATCTCACACAATAGGGCCAGACCCAAGGTGGAAAAGAGTGCAGGGGGCAGATCAGGAAGGCCCATGAGCCCGGCCTGGCCGGGTGGCCTGGAGGAGTGGGATTTGTAGAGGGTTTTCCTGTCCTTTGAGCACCTCCCCTGGAGAGGAGGAGGAGTCTGTCCACAGCTGGACGCAGATGCTGGAGATGTGCTACCCAGCATTCAGGCCTCTGTCCTCTGGTGGCCACAGGATGTAGTACATACAGGGTGCCCCCAGAGCCTTCAGGACCCTAGTAGGGAGGGAGCTGTTGTCCAGAAGCTCTTGCAAACACACCAAGAACAGTCACCTGCAAAGTATAGTTAAAAGATGGAGGTGCCTGGCACTGTGGCCGCTGTGTGCTGAGTAGAGACACATCTGATGACACCGAGTGTGAAGTTAGAGGCACAGGTCATGTCTGTTGGGAAGATTTGTACTCAACAGCACTTCTAAACTCACTCAGCTTAGTCAGACTTCCCGAGGCGTTGATGCTGGCAGAGCCAGGCAGACCCAGAGGGCGATACCTGTTGTCGTTTTCTTCATGTTACTGTATAAACACCAGGACCAAAAGTGCAATTTGGGGAGGAAAGGATTTCTCTTATCTTACCAGTTACAGTCCATCATTGGGAGATGTCAGGGTAGAAAGAAGCTTAAGTCGGGGACCTGGAGCCCGGAACTGAAGCACAGAATAACACCGTGCACTGGCTTGCTCCCTCTGCTTACACAGCCCACCTGGGCTAGGGATGGCTCTGCCCACAGTGGGCTGGACCCTCCAACATCAATGAGCAATTAAAAAAAATGGCTCACAGGCGTGTCCACTGGCAAAGCCGATAGAGGCAGTTCCTCAGTGAGGTTCCCTCCTCGCAGATGACTCTAGTTGCTGTCAAGTTGACAAAAACGAGCCAGCACACGGAGCCAGTGAGGACCAGCATCGCTGGGAAGCTCGCAGCGTGATATTTGAGTTGAATTCGTGCAAAGAGTGTGGGAATATTTCCCTTGTCTACACAAACAGGAAATCGGGATTAGCTCAGGACACTGAGATCTGGTTCCTGGACAGTGTTACACTGGCGTTTTCTCACAGACACCGCACGGCCTATTACCGCCTGTTCCTCACCCACCTGGGCCTGCCCCGCAATCACTGGGCCAGCTATGGCGTTAAACCACAGGCCAAGCAAAGGTTTGGTGTGTGTAGACCAGTCTTTGCCTATAACATAAGCCTGCTCACAGAGGAGACCAATCCTTTGTGAGCAGGCAGGATCTCAGCGAAGGGGTTGAGAGTAACAATGTGATCTTAATGCTCTACAAAGAAAGAGCCCTGTGCAACTGCAGATGGCCAGAAGGGGCGCGGGCCCTCAGCTGCCCTTTCTAAACCCTCCTCTGGATCTGGAACCCCTGATGTAAAATAAGTCACCCTCAACAGTGATGTCAGCGCAGATGGCCCTATGGGTGCCCCAACCCCAAGCTCTTTTTGTGACTATAGGCATCTTCCTGAGTGACCAAAGTCCAGGCTTTGACTCCAGAAACTGCAAGGGCATATGAATTCTCCCCAGGAGCCCTGCCCTTGGCAGGTGTGCCAGACACATCTCCAAAACCAGCCAGGAGTCTCAGCTCTATCTACCGAAAGCATCGCTCTTCCCATAGCCAACCCTTAACTTCTTGGCAAGTATTAGGGCAGTATCCCAGATAAAACTCTTGGCTTCACCCATGAACCATCAGTAGCCACTAGCCATATATGGCTGCTTCAGTTATGAAAAATTCATACCCTCAATCCAGCCACACTTCAAGTATGTGCATGACTGGTAGATTGTGTTTTGGATACTATAAAAATAGGGAAGGTTCCTTTCACAGAAATGTTGTGCCAGATGCATGAGAGTATTTTCACCCTGTTGTTCTTTGGATTGGTTCATTTTTACTGTTTGGTAATGTTGACGCCCTAACTCGACAGGCTAATGTTTCTTGAAAAAGCTGAAGGACACAATTTTGTGTTTATGTTCTTTTAAACCAGACAAGGCAATTTCTTTTTGCAAAAAGTGTACACCATGAGGCGGGAAAGATGGCTCAGTGATTAAGAGTGATCACTGCTCTTGTAGAGGACCTGGGTTCAATTCCAAACACTCACTCCAGTTCCAAGAGCTCCAACACCCTCTTCTGAGCCCCAAAGGGTCCTGCATGCATGTGCTGTACATACACACTCAGATGCACAAGCGCGCGCGCACACACACACACACACACACACACACACACACACACACACACACTGAACTTTTTAAAGAAGGGTGCATCGTGACCTAAACTCTCCCAGGGCAAGAACACAGGGCAGAACTCTCTCATAGTTTTATTCCAACACAGGTGGGCATGCACCCTCACAATCTGATGTGGTTGGCTAATTCATACTCGCCTCAAAGGGGAGGGTGTAAAAGCTAGTCAAGTCTCAGGAATGTCCAGGAGTTGGTCAAACAGGCATGCACACAGTTTCACAATACAGGAGAGTTTTATGGAATCCTGGCCCTTGGCAGGCTAGCCACCTTTGATTGATAGGAGAAAAAACAGTTTCTAATAATTCCCTCTTCTTTATTATATGTTCTCAATGATTTTCCCCCCATCAAATTCATCCAGCATATGTTGACTTTCTGAACTTTCTAGTAAAAAAAAAAAAAAAATTACCGAAATAAGTGATTGGGGATTGTTTGGTTTTATGGACCTTTGGGCCCCTAGTACAAGGAATTTCTTATTCTATCTCTTTATCATGGTGAGCCTGTCTTCCTGGGGCGGTCCCTTGACCAGGTGACTGACCTGGAATGTTGGGTCTCCATCCAGGCCGGAAATCCTCTTCTCTTGACCAGAAGAACCTTTCTAGGCCATCGCTGCTACTTTAGTGCCCTCTCTAAAGAGGGAACCATAGAATCCTGTAGGGACAGATCAGGGCCCTTCAGACACTTTGGGCATCTCTGGCTTCTGGCAAGAATGAGGCTGTCATGGGGCCCAAGGGCATTTCTGGCCAAGAGATAAACTGGTGATTTTTCTCTGGAGTCTTTTAACCCTAGACTGCCTATCCAAATCTTACCTCCTGCATCATCTTCGTGCCCCTGTGGAAGCAGCCAGAATTGCCAGATGGAATTGGGGGAACAACCACTCTGGCTTCTTCTAGCTGAACGGGGGCATCAGGTGCAGCAGCTGTTAACACCCCTGCAGTGGGACAACCTAAATTTTTAAAAATCTATTTATTTATTTTATGTGTATGGGTATTTTGTCTGCATGTGTATCCGTGCACCTTGTGCTTGCCTGGTGTGCAAAGAAATCAGAAGACAGAGTTTAAGCCCCTGGGACTGGAACTTCAGATGGCTGTGGGTGCTGGGAATTGAACCTGAGTCTATCTGGGAAAGCAGTAATGTGTTCTTAACCACTGAGCCATCTCTCCAGCCCCGGTGAGCCTCTTTAAGAGACCCCAAAAGTGCACCAGCAGCTCTATGGCGTAACAGCCAGGTGTAAAAAGGAAAAAAAAAGTCCTTGGCCGGTGCTGGGAAAGAGGCGTGAAGGGGAAGTAAAGGCAGGAGTTATTAGCATTACCTAGGTGGGGAGCCGGGAGAAGCCAGAACAGAGGACACTTTAAAGATGTCCAAATCAAAGACCATTAGAATCCCCTGATGGGCCCACCAGAGCCTCCAGCTGTTGACTCCTCCTCATTTTCCCTTTGGCCTTTGAGGCAGGGCTTCCGAGTGATGAACCGGCATCTGCTTTCAGGAATGTTGGTAGCTGTGGGGTGGCTAGCATCAGTGTGAGCTCCATCTCAGATGGCTCCTGAAGACTCTCCTTCTCCCCATCAGCCTGGCAGAGTCTCCCCCCGCCCCCCCGGGCTCGGCCTGGTGACATCTCCCAGCTCTGCCTGAGCTTCTCTGGCCTGGTTCCTGCTTCGGCTGGTGATGCCAGCTCCCACACTGGCCCCTGTGGCAACCCCAGGTGTGTGCGGCTTAGGAATGTGGTGTGATCTGTCCTGGGCTTGCCATGGTGGCTTGCCAGGAAGGCAGTGAGAAGGGCCAGCAGCTCCAGTTCAGGTGACACTGTCAACCTAGTTTGGGCATTCTGGAAACCACGCTCCATCCCGTGTACCACTCTAGGTGAGAACTCAATTTTATGTTCTTTACCACCTGGACCACAAATAAGTCTCACGAGCTTTTTAAATCTCCTATATAATTCCATGTTCCTGTAAAAGGGAGGAGGCACCGGGACAAGCATGGGAAAGGAGGAAGGAAAGGAAGAACAGGATAGCCACAAGGGCCATCCTGTAGAAGGTCAGCCTGGGCTACAGAGTGAGACCTGGTCTCACCCCTTCCCCAATATAACCAATCAATCAACTAATTAAAAAGACACGGGGCCTGAAGTGGTGGCATATGAAGCTACTCAAGAGGTGGAGACAGGTGGATTGCCTGGGCAACTTCGCGAGACTGTGTCAAATTAAAGTAACCAAGGGCTGGGGCTGTGTCAGTGGTAGAGGCTAGCCCAGCATGCATGAGACCCTGGAGTCAATCTTCACCAGCAAAGAAAAAAAAAGTATGGACCATTCTAGATCTATGGACAGACAGGTGGGTGGAGCAGAGAGGAGCCACCAGACTGCATGCAGCTGCCCATGCAAGCTCCTGCATCTCTGAGGACCCGGGGTCAGTCTCAGTGATACATGGGTTAGGACAAGGGTGCTCCGATGGATGGCAGCTCCTTAGGGCTTTCCCTGCGCTCCAAACCTCAGAGCACCCTCTGCCCAGCTGCTCTGGCACTAGCCACACCTGCCCTCCCCACCTGGCAGGGTCCTATCCAGGCAGAGGTCCAGCCTTGAGCTCACTTGGCTTCCTGTGTGTCCTGTCTGGTGCCAGAAGCGTCAACAGATTAAAGCTGGCTCCCGCTCAGAATCTGAAGTGCTTGGGGGCTGTGTTCCACCAGAATGAGGAGACATCCCCAGCCTAGAGGTTCCTGCCATGCCCACTAGCAGCAGCAGGGGGCAGTGTGGCTCTAGAGACTCAGCAGAGGAAGGCAAGGACCTGGTCCTGTAGCTTCCCTTGTCTTCAGGCCAGGGGTGGGGGTTGGGGATGGGCTTTTGCATGCTGCTGTCTCCACCTGGTTCACACCTGTCCTCCTAACTCTGAGGCATGGAGGCCCCACATCTTCTCTGGGGCCCTGCACATGGACCTGTCCAGCCTAGTGCTCCTGCTCCGTCAGCTCGGGCCCAGAGGATTTTCTTTCATCACAGGTATTACTATGTCTTACTATGATTTAAATGTGATGTGGCTACAGGGTGTGTGTGTGTGTGTGTGTGTGTGCGTGCGTGCGTGCCGGGAATCTGGAAGCCAGTCCAAGTAAGCAAACAAGCAGTGCTTCAGGGCAGAGGTGTCCAGTGGGTGCGGTTGGTCTCCAGAGGAACCCAGTTGTGAAGCAGTTTTTACATTGGACCGGCGGTCTCCAGGCTGCACTGGATGGGAAAACCCACCCCAGCAAAAGTGATCATCAAGAAAGGCCACCACCACGTCACTGCCCCCAAACCCCTCCAGCTGCGGCCATGGGGCCTGGGCTTGGGTGAAACCAGGCCGCCCTCCCTGGGGACAGGTGGGTCACCTTTGGCCAAATCCAGAAAGGCAAGTGGGGGTTGGGTGGCTTCTTCCCGGCAGGCAGAGCTAGGGGCTGGGAGTCTAGTCCGTGGTCGAGTGCGTCACAGCAGCCCCTCCTCACGAGCCACAGGTCTCCAGGATGCACAGCTCTGTGCTGGGTCAGGCCATTTCTACTCAGCTTGGGGGCCTGCCTGCCGATCCTCCTCCCCAGGGCCCCCTCCCTCCACCGCCACTCTGTCCTTCATCCCTTCAACCCCACGCTGGTGTCCAGGGAGAGAAAGAGGGCAGGGGTGCGGAGGGCAGGGGTGCAGACGGTGGGGGTACAGATGATGGGGTGAGGAGGGCAGGGTGCAGAGGGTGGGGTGCAGAGGGCGGAATGCAGAGGGCAGGGGTGCAGAGGGCAGGGGTACACAGGGTAGGGGTGCAGAGGGCGGGGTGCAGAGGTCAGAGGTGCAGAGGGTGGAATGCAGAGGGCAGGGGTGCAGAGGGCGGAATAGAGGGCAGGGGTGCAGAGGGCAGGGGTACACAGGGTAGGGGTGCAGAGGGCAGGGGTACAGAGGGCAGAGGTGCAGAGGGCGGAATGCAGAGGGCAGGGGTGCAGAGGGCGGAGTGCAGAGGGCAGGGGTGCAGAGGGCAGGGGTGCGGAGGGTAGGGGTGCAGAGGGCAGGGGTGCAGAGGGCAGGGGTGCAGAGGGGAGGGGTGCAGAGGATGGGGGTGCAGAGGCGGGGTGCAGAGGGTGGGGTGCAGAGGGCGGGGTACACAGGGTAGGGGTGCAGAGGGCAGGGGTACAGAGGATGGGGTGCAGAGGGCGGGGTGCAGAGGGCAGGGGTACAGAGGGCGGGGGTACAGAGGATGGGGGTACAGAGGGCGGGGGTACAGAGGATGGGGGTGCAGAGGGCGGGGGTGCAGAGGGCGGGGGTGCAGAGGGCGGGGGTGCAGAGGGCAGGGGTGCAGAGGGCGGGGTGCAGAGGGCAGGGGTGCAGAGGGCAGGGGTGCAGAGGGTAGGGGTGCAGAGGGCAGGGGTGCAGAGGGCAGGGGTGCAGAGGGCAGGGGTGCAGAGGGCGGAGTGCAGAGGGCGGGTGCAGAGGGTAGGGGTGCAGAGGGTAGGGGTGCAGAGGGTAGGGGTGCATAGGGCAGGGGTGCAGAGGGCAGGGGTGCAGAGGGCGTGGGTGCAGAGGGCGGGGGTACAGAGGGCAGGGTACAGAGGGTAGGGGTGCGGAGGGCAGGGGTGCAGAGGGCAGGGTGCAGAGGGTAGAGGTGCAGAGGGCAGGGTACAGAGGGTAGGGGTGCAGAGGGCAGGTACTTACCCCCACTCCTCTGGTTCAGCTGGAATTGCTTCTGCAGACTTCCTGAGTGGCCTGAGCCTCGAGTCAGGACTGGTGGGCAGGTGGTCAAAGAGAAGCAAGAGTAAACCTAGAGCTGGGGACGCCACGGGAGCTCAGCGGCTGGGCTGTTGTCCTCATGGCATTGCCACGGGGATTGTCCTCATGGCATTACCACGGAGAGCTCAGTGGCTGGGCTGTTGTCCTCATGGCATACCTCCCAATCTAGTTTGTTGGCCATGCCAAGGACTGTGATCACAGGCCACCGACCATGGCTGTTGGGTGTGTGTGGTGAGGGAGCTACAGGACCAAGAGCTGGAGGCAGCCAGAGCACTGGCTGGGAGCTGCTGCAAATGCTGGCAACTGGGTGTGTGTGTGTGTGTGTGTGTGTGTGTGTGTGTGTGTGTGTGTGTGTGTGTGTGTGTGTGTTTGTTTTTTAAGACAGGGTTTCTCTGTGTCCTGGAACTTTCTTTGTAGACCAAGCTGGTCTGGAACTCAGAACTCACAACTCAGAGATCCGCCTGCTTCTGCTTCCCAAGTGCTGGGATTAAATGTGTTGGCCACCACTGCTCTGCTTTCTTTTTCTTTCTTTCTTTCTTTCTTTCTTTCTTTCTTTCTTTCTTTCTTTCTTTCTTTCTTTCTTTCTTTCTTTCTTTCTTTCTTTCTTTCTCTCTCTCTCTCTCTCTCTCTCTCTCTCTCTCTCTCTCTCTCTCTTTCTCCCTCTCTCCCTCCTTCCTTCCTTTCTTCTTTCTCTCTCTCTCTTTCTTTCTTCTTTTTTCTTAATGAAGGGTTTATTTGGGGCTTATGGTTTATGAGGGATAGGAGTCCTTCACCATCGCCATCACGGCAGGGAGTGTGGCAATAGGCAGCCATGGCACTGGAGCAGCAGCTGCAAGCCTGGCATCCTGAGTCTCCAATGCCAGGATGTTGCAATGACCACCAGTGGCCACGGTAATTGCTTCCTGTTGTCAGGGAAGTTCAGTGTTGGCTGAGGTCACCTCACAGGCCTCCCCGGGGGAGACCTGGGCACCACTGGGGTTGAGGGAGGAGGGAACTCATCTGCCAAAGTAGGAGTGGGTAGAAAGGCCAGAGGTCATCCCTTCCTCTGTCTTACCACCTTTCCCAGCCCAGCTGCTCCGAGAGCAAAGAGCAAGGGATAGGTGTGCACGGGGGTCCTGAGGCACACTAGGTAGTCCTGTTTCCAACCCTCTCCACTCTGGACCGGGATTGTTGTCTTTCAGGCAGTTCCGAGAGGACCGATGACAAATTGGGGAGCAAAGAGTCTGAAGCAGCCAAATAAATCACATTAATGACCATTCAGATAGAATCAGTCTCTGGACTAGAACCCATTTAGCTGACGAGACATTGCTGCTGTCCCCGACCCTATCTGGATGCTTTCCAGCTGGCCGCCCCTGAGGATTCATGGGATTGCCTCACAGCTTGCAAAGAGGGCACCCACCTGGTTGTCCCTTTTAGCCACAGAGTCCAAGAAGAAGGCTGAATCCATGAGGAAGATGGGGGGAAATTGGTCCTCAGGGGCCATGGCCCTTCTCGCTGCTCTGTTTTCCACACAGACGTGGACTGGCAGAAGCCAGGAAACAGGTGCATGCAGGGAAATGTGGGCGCCTCCTGCCGGGTCCAGAGCTCCAGGCTGAGCTGGCCATGAGTTCACAGAGACAGGTTAAGGACAGTGCTGGAGCTGGTGTCTGCTGAGGAGACCCTCTGGACCACATCTGGGCCTGTACTGCCCCTCTGCTAGAAATGCCAGATGTGCAGCCCCACCTGGCTGCCCCCCCCTCACTATGCCTTGCCCAGGTTAGATGGTTGTGAGACACACAGCACCCACCTGCAGGGCGCCTCCCACCACCAGCTCACTTTTCCTTCAGTGGCCCTGTAGCCAGACCCTCCACAGTGGTAGAACATTCTAGACTCCTCCGTAGGTCCCTGCACACCTCGGGAACCTGCCCTTTGGCTGCCTCCAGGCTACTCTCCTTGGTCACTGCCTCCTGCCCTCCTATGGGCAGCTGACCTCCCTGGGGTTGGCTTTCCCACACCTGGCTCTGTGTTCCATCCTGTCTCCCAAAGCACGTGTCTTTCCCAAGGGGACAGTAGCTAAGTCGCTGCAGGGTCCTCCTCCATTCCTGGACTCTCATTGCTGCTATGAAGAGTGCCAGACCAGAGTCTCACCACAAGGCTCGCTCAGTGTTAGCCAAGGTCACCTTGGGGCCAAGGGTGAGGCACTGGCTCTGTAGAAGGTGTGTACCCATCCAGGACCCAGCCTTGACACCTCCATCTTCTGGCTTTTTGTTTGTTGAGACAAGGTTTCTCTGTGTACCCCTGGCTGTCCTGGAACTGGCTCTGTAGTCCAGGCTGGCCTCGAACTCATAGAGATCTGTCTGCCTCTGCCTCCTGAGTGCCAGGATTAAAGGTGTGCACCACCACTGCTGGGCCAGACACCTCTATCTTCTGTGGCCACATCCTCTCCCAAGTCCCTGTGCCATGGCCCTGTCTCCTCCCTGATCTCTACCTCAGTCCCTTGGGTCGTTACCTCACATCAGACTGAAGTCTCGCTGCAGCCTGTCTGATGAGTGTCAGTGTCTGGTGGACTTGTGTTCGGGGTGAGTGGATGTGCTGCAGTGTGTGAGTGATCCCCAAGGTGGATGTGCTGAGGAGCGAGGGGTCCCCAAGATGGATGTGCTGAGGAGTGGGGGGTCCCAAGGTGGATGTGCTGAGGAGTGGGGGGTCCCCAAGGTGGATGTGATGCACAGTGGGGGTTCCCGAAGCAGATGTGCTCTAGAGTGGGGGGTCCCGAGGTGGATGTGCTGCAGAGGAGGGGGGTCCTAAAAAGGGGAGTCTCACACAGAGAGGGGGCCTGTGAGGGGTGTTTGGGAGAGGTTCCAAGGAGAGGTTTTGTATAGGATTCCCTCATGGGGGTGTCCCACACAGGCTCTCCCCACGAGCACACCAGTTAAGGTTTCAGTCAGGCGCCTGCCATCTTCCTCAGGCCTTCAGGGCAGGGTGGCCTTTGGTTGGAACTACTGACAGCTGCAGCTTGGTGGCAGGGACTAGTGTGGCCTGACTTGGTGGCCTGTGTTCCCATAGTATGTGGGAAGGTCACAGAAGGTGGCCGGGGCTCAGCAGGTCAAGATTCTCCCCAAAGCTCCTCCCTCTCCTGTCCTAATGAATGTGCAAATGAAGGCTGTCATTAAAATGGCCGTGGGGTGGGTTCTTGTTGGGCCTTTGGTCACAGACGGCCTGAGCTTCAGCCTCCAGCTCCACCAGAGTGCACTGGGGGGGGGGGGGACAGCCAGAGGCCTGTTCAGTCACGTGGGGAGGGCAGACAACGGGATGGTCTCCACCTGTGTCTGGGTCACTGCTGTGGCCAGGACAAGGGGTGTCTCAAATGCACCACCAGAAACAGAGCCACTGACTTGGCTACTGAAAGGGCCGAGGGCAGTGCCAGTCCCGGATGGCAGGAGCTGGCACTGAGTGAGGGGACAAAGGTGTGGATTCAGGTGTCGGTCACGCACCTCTCCATGCAGTCTGTGAAGTGTGACCCTTGGGCCCGGAGGCAGCGACACACTACGCTCCTTCCCAACTGTGGACCTGAAAACAAGCCCTTCCCTTCTGGTCAAACAAAACAAATGGACACTTGGGAGGCAGAGGCAAGAGGGCTGAGAGTTCAAGTCCAGCCTGGGCTACAAAGCGAGACCCTGTCTCAAAAAACAGAAGCAAATCAAAAACCAAAATACAAAACTGACACTTTAAGAAGTGCACCAAGGCCGGGCGGTGGTGGCACATGCCTTTAATCCCAGCACTCGGGAGGCAGAGTCAGGCGGATCTCTGTGAGTTCGAGGCCAGCCTGGTCTACAGAGCGAGATCCAGGAAAGGCACCAAAACTACAAGGAGAAACCCTGTCTCAAAAACAAAAAAAAAACAAAACAAAACAAAAAAAAAAAGTAAGTGCACCAAGATGGCAGAGGTCACTCCACAGAAAGTCAAGCCTGTCCAGCCTCGTGGCCACGGGGCTCCATTCAGTGAACAACTGCAAGGTCCCATAAGAGGAGACATGGCCGCTTCATACTGAATATGTACCTAGAAAATCTAAAGGCTCTTGCTAAGAGAACATAAGCTTAATATATAGTTTCTAAATAAGCGGGGAGGAAAAAATGCAGAGGCTATATGACATAAGCAGGAAGACAGGGGTCTAAATTCACAACAAATGGTTCATCTTACTAAGACATGGTTTATCAGACCGTATTAAAACCAGGAATACCGTTACACACTGAACCGCGCCTTGCAGGAGGTGGGGGAGAGAAGTATAAAGATGGACTACTTAAGTGCCAACCCGGAGGGAGGGAGGACCAGCAGTGCGGTGGAGGGAGGGAGGACCAGCAGTGGAGGGAGGGAGGATCAGCAGTACAGTGGAGGGAGGGAGGACCAGCAGTGGAGGGAGGGAGGACCAGCAGTGCGGTGGAGGGAAGGAGGACCAGCAGTGGAGGGAGGGAGGACCAGCAGTGCGGTGGAGGGAGGGAGGACCAGCAGTGCGGTGGAGGGAGGGAGGACCAGCAGTGCGGTGGAGGGAGGACCAGCAGTGCAGTGGTGGAGGGAGGACCAGCAGTGCAGTGGAGGGAGGAAGGACCAGCAGTGCAGTGGAGGGAGGACCAGCAGTGCGGTGGAGGGAGGGAGGACCAGCAGTGCGGTGGGGGGAGGACCAGCAGTGCAGTGGAGGGAGGGAGGACCAGCAGTGCAGTGGAGGGAGGACCAGCAGTGCAGTGGAGGGAAGGAGGACCAGCAGTGCGGTGGAGGGAGGGAGGACCAGCAGTGCGGTGGAGGGAGGGAGGACCAGCAGTGCGGTGGAGGGAGGGAGGACCAGCAGTGCGGTGGAGGGAGGACCAGCAGTGCAGTGGAGGGAGGGAGGATCAGCAGTGAGGTGGAGGGAGGGAGGACCAGCAGTGCAGTGGAGGGAGGACCAGCAGTGCAGTGGAGGGAGGGAGGACCAGCAGTGCGGTGGAGGGAGGACCAGCAGTGCGGTGGAGGGAGGACCAGCAGTGCAGTGGAGGGAGACCAGCAGTGCGGTGGAGGGAGGACCAGCAGTGCGGTGGAGGGAGGACCAGCAGTGCGGTGGAGGGAGGGAGGACCAGCAGTGCAGTGGAGGGAGGGAGGACCAGCAGTGCGGTGGAGGGAGGACCAGCAATGTGGTGGAGGGAGGGAGGACCAGCAGTGCGGTGGAGGGAGGACCAGCAGTGCAGTGGAGGGAGGGAGGATCAGCAGTGCGGTGGAGGGAGGGAGGACCAGCAGTGCAGTGGAGGGAGGACCAGCAGTGTGGTGGAGGGAGGACCAGCAGTGCAGTGGAGGGAGGGAGGACCAGCAGTGCGGTGGAGGGAGGACCAGCAGTGCGGTGGAGGGAGGGAGGACCAGCAGTGCAGTGGAGGGAGGGAGGACCAGCAGTGCAGTGGAGGGAGGAGTTAGTAGCGTCCACTCAGACACACAGCAATTGACAAGAGGGCCAGGAACTCGGGGTTGCCAAATGGCTGAGAAAAAGTCTTGTGGACTCTGTGGTCACTTTGTGGGGTCAGGTCAGTAAAGCAGACACTGGCACTGCAGGTCCTGCAGGTCCACTGCCAGTCAGACAGAACGTGTCCTCTTAGGGCAGAGGAGCTTGTCTCAAAGGTCTGGAATCCAGAGGTAAGTTCACAATGCTAAGAGGGGAAGTTTGTTCCCAAACAACTCACAACAGTGTCCTCTCTCTCTCCCTCTCCCTCTCCCTCTCTCTCTCTCTCTCTCTCTCTCTCTCTCTCTCTCTCTCTCTCTCCTCTCTCCTCTCCCCCCCACCGTGTGTGTGTGTGTGTGTGTGTGTGTGTGTGGCAGTCAGTGACAGTATGGCAGGTCCCATACTCTTGGGAACTGAGGCTGGCACCAGCTCAGCTTGGGCTCCCAGGAGTGCCGAGCACATCCAGAAGGATGGACCACAGATCAGCAACCAGGACACTTCCCGAAAGATGGAGGAAGGTATACAGGACACACAGACAGACACAGGCCTGAGCCACCTCATGCCCACAAGTCTGAAACCTGCATGAGACCCATACATGCTCACGTGGAATTCTAAGTGAGCCATTCACCCCTGGGAAATGGAATCTGGGACCTGATACCCCACTCTTCTCCTTTCCAGCTCAGACAGAGGTCATGAGGTTTCAGAGGCCAGCTTACTCCCCTGCAAAACCTCAGATTAAAAGCAGTCCTGCATCCTGCATCCAAACCCCACGGCGAGAAGTCTGTGTCAGATTCTGAACTTTCGGCTGTCTAGAGGCACATTCGCCACCTGGAATGTGACACGCAGCAGGGTCTGGGGTTGCTTCCAGAGCCAACATACTGTAGCTCCCAGCATGACTTGCAAAGATTCTCACCAAGTGGGGTCCAGGACCAGATGGAGCCTCAGGCGTTCAACTAGGCTTTCTTTGGAAATGAGTTTGCAGGCAACAAAAACATGAAAACAAAACCCAAACAATGTTGCTTTTCAGGGCCTTCTGGGTTTTAGAACTGGAAATAGGATCCTGCAGAGCCACTGTCAGATCCAACAGGGCAGCTCTGCCCTCACACACCCACACACCTGCAACCCTGTACGGTTGTTCCAGGAGGAGGGTCTGCAACAGGAAGTCCCCAAAAGCGACTGGACCTCTAGGTCCAATCACCTTAATGGCGACAATGTGAACATAATTCAGTGCTTGCTCAGTGAGCATGGCAGCCCTTGGAGCAGCCATGGATTAGCTGGCTGGTGCCAGGGTCCTGTGCCGGGTGGGGTGGGGTGGGGTTGGGGGTTGGGGTGGTGGTGGTGGGGTAGTGGGGAGGAAGGTGAGGAGGAGGAAGGAGCTGCAGGCTTTATTTCAGCAATGCAGTAAGAGAAGGAAAGAAAGCCGTAAGGGAGGGGACAGAACCGTGGACAGTTCAGAGAAGAAACCAGGAAAGGACTCAGGCTGGGGGGTCTGAGGATCAACACAAGCCATCCCAGAGCACTCAGTAACCAAGTTAAAAATGAAGGACAAAACCATCTCACTCCGGGTCCACCAAAGGCTGCTGACAGGCTGAAGACAGGAACTACCCAGAGGAACGTGAGACAGGTGTGGTGTGGGCTCCAGGGTGTGGTCTTGTAGGATCGGATTTAGTCAAATTAATCTATAAATTCTGCAAGTCCAATCATTATCCTAGAGGCTTTTTGTTTAGAGAAGCTTTGTTAGAAATAAGTTCAGGGTCACAAAGAAAAGAGACCACTACTCCAACGGAATTGGTAAATTCAGGGTCACAAAGAGACGAGACTACTCCAACGGAATTGTCTGGACAGAGCAAACTTTACCCTTGATCAAGAGGGCACCAGGAAGAGTGAACACAGACAGGAACTGACCGTGTCTTTTCCACACTGGCTGGAGTCTGACCTCACAGGCTTATTCAATAGGCTAGTCTTAAAAGAATCACTTTGTTATTTTATGTGTATGGGTGTTTTGCCTGCATGTAGGTATATGTACTACACACGTCTGGTGCCCACAGAGGTCAGAACAGGGCATCCAGTACCCTGGAACTGGAGTTATGGATGGTTGTGTGCCATCATGTAGGTGCTGGGAACTGACGCTGGGTCCCCTGTAAGAATAAGTGACTAGCTGTGGCGTTACCTCTCCAGCCCCAATTATATATCTAAATTAGTTTACCAAGTAGTGGGGTTCCATAAGGGAACCTTTAAAAAATGTATACAGGGTTATATAAGGCCATTTTCATATTTGTTTATTTATTTAAAGAATAAATCAGGCCGGACGGTGGTGGCGCATGCCTTTAATCCCAGCACTCGGGAGGCAGAGGCAGGCGGATCTCTGTGAGTTCAAGGCCAGCTTGGACTACCAAGTGAGTCCCAGGAAAGGCGCAAAGCTACACAGAGAAACCCTGTCTCGAAAAACAAAAAAACAAACAAACAAACAAACAAAAATAAATCAGTAAAGTTTCTAATTGGAACAAACTCAACCATATCCATACTAAAAAAATCCACAATTATAAATAGGAACTAGCAGAATAAACATCTAGGTTACATGATAATTTGAAGGAATGTTTTATATATATATATATATATGAATTACACACATACAAACACATATATACACATACACACACACACACACACATACATACATACATATAGTTTGTTTGAGACTGGGTCTCTTTATGTAGTCCTGGCTGTCTTGGAACTCACTATGTAGACCAGGCTGGCCTCAAACACACAGAGATCCTTCTGCCTGTGCCTCCCAAGTGCTGGGTTTAAATGCCTGTGCCACTCTGCCCAGACTTTCATTACATAAATAATTTTTTTTTTTTGGTTTTTTTGAGACAGGGTTTCTCTGTGTAGCTTTGCGCCTTTCCTGGAGCTCACTTGGTAGCCCAGGCTGGCCTTGAACTCACAGAGATCCGCCTGGCTCTGCCTCCCGAGTGCTGGGATTAAAGGCGTGGGCCACCACGCCCGGCTCACATAAATGTTTTTAAACAGTTAAAAATATTTATTTATGTGTATGTGTGTGTGCACGTGCCACAGGGCATGTGTGACAGGAACGACATCGGGGAGTCCTTTCTCTCTGGGGCTGAACTCAGGTCCTCTGCCTTGACAGAAAACCTTTACCTGCTGAGCCATCTCCATGGCCTCTCCAGTGAATTCTTCGTGCATTAAGTTGGTATTTAAAAAACACAAAAGGCAGTTACAGTTCTTTTTTTTATTTTTTTATTTATTTTTTGAGACAGGGTTTCTTGGTGTAGCCCTGGCTGCCCTGTAACTTGCTCTGTAGACCAGGCTGGCCTTGAACTCAAGAGTTCTGCCTGCCTCTGCCTCCAGAGTGCTGGGATTAAAGGTGTGTGCCACCACTACCCAGCTTTGTTTTCATATTTTTAATTTTAAGGTACAATAAAATCAGTGGGATAATCTTTTTGTACACTGTGAAGATGTGTCTCTGTCAAGGCATTTTCTGATTGGTTTAATAGAGAGCTGAATGGCCAATAGCTAAGCAGGAGAGGCTAGGCGGGACTTCTGGGCAGAGATAGGAAGCTGGGAAGAAAAGGAGTGGGATTCACCAGTGAGACTCGGAGCCAGTCAGTGCAGAATGAAGGAGGGGTAATGAGCCATGTGGCAAAACATAGATTAATATAAACGGGCTAATTTAAGTTTTAAGAGCTAGTTGGGAACAAGCCTAAGCTAAGGGCAAGCTTTTATAATTAATAAGAAGTCTCCATGTCATGATTTGGGAGCTGGCCATCCAAAGAAAGACCTGCTACAATCAGTTAGGACTATTTTTCTCTTTCTTGCCTCCCTCCTCCCTTATTTGAGACAGGGTCTGCTGACCTTGAACTCAGAGCTATGCTCCTGCCTCCACCTCCCAAGTGCTGGAATTACAGGCATATATATACCACCACACCTGTCTGGTTTTATGCTGTGCCAAGGTGGATCAAACCCAGGGCTTTGGGCATGGTAGACTTGTACTCTGCCAACTGAGCTACACGCCCAGACCTCCTCACGAGCGTTCACCTGTAGAAATGCCCCAATGATCTTTCCTACAACATTCCCAAAACAACCCTCTACTGCTACAGTCACACAGTACACTGAACGCCAACCCTCCTTCCTATTGTTGCCTATAATTCATCCTTAAGTGTTGAACATCAAATATTTTCACTGTTAGACATCGTCGTGGTCCACTAATTCCTCTACTTTTTCCCAGAGCCACAGAAAAGCCCTGCTTTTACAAAGACATGCTGGAGCCCATCATGTATGAATGAAGTCCTTTGGCGCACTGGACTCATCCCAGGAACAGTGGAGTGCTGGTGAGATCATACTCTGTCAGCATTCAAGACACAAGACATCTTTTCCAGGCAGGGAGGCAGCTGACTTCAATACTGCTCCACCTACAGACCAACTGGACCTCCCTGTCACCAGCGAAGTCTGAGTTTCACACACACACACACACACACACACACACACACACACACACACACACGAGTGTGTATATTGGTTTTTCAAGACAGGGTTTCTCTGTGAAACAGTCCTGACTATCTTGGATCTCACTCTGTAGCCTAGGCTGGCCTCAAAGTCATAGAGATCCACCTGCCTCTGCCTCCTGAGTACTGGGATTAAAGGCGTGCACCACCACTGCCCGGCTATTTTATATATTTTTAATGAGCATTTGGCCTGCGCTTATGCCTGTGCCCAACATATGCGCATGCCTGGTGCCCAAAGAAGCCTGAAGAGGGCATTGTATCCCCTAGAATTGGGATTACAGACAGTTGTGAGCTGTCATATAGGTGCTGGGAATTGAACCTGGGACCTTTGGAAAGCAGCCAGTGCTCTCAACCACTGAGCAATCTCTCCAGTCTCATGGGTCTCACTTCCTGAAGATGACCAAAGGAAATATAGCAAGAACCTCCTACTCAACAAACAGGTTCGTGTGGGGAGGCAGACATGCAGGGTCAGCCACTCCTTCCCCGGTCCTTCCACAGTGGTTAAAGTGCCTTTTAAAGAGTGGTTTTTCTTGGCTTTGGGTGGGCTTGCTGTTCCGGGGCAGGAGCAGGTGTCTAGAAGCAGGGTCAATGCAGAACTGGAGATGTCCTGTGGACCCCATGACCTGTCAGGAACTGCAGAGTCCCACACCTTCCTCCAGACATCTAACCCTGCTCTCGCTGACATCGGCTGCCGGAGCTTCTGAAGCAGCTATTTCATTCAGGGAGACATTTCTGAGACCAGAACTGCGTTGTCTGTGGACACCCGTGTGTACATGTGTTTTATGTATGTATGTTCAATATACATGCGTGCCTGTTGGCATGTGTGCATGACTCAGCCAGCCTGGTGGAGCTCTGTCCTTTTCTAAGATAGAGCTCTTTCCTATTAAAGCAGGTGCTTGGGAACATGGCTGAGGCACTGACATGTGCCCGCTGGCTGTTGCTGGTCCCCCACCCCGGGGGGTGGGGAGGGGAGAGCCCGAGATGAGAGACACTGACAACTTAATGGTCTATCATCCTTGCAGATGATCAGCCTGTCATTAGGGGCTACACCCTGCAAGTCAATGACCTCCTTGTGCTTCAGAGAGGATCCAGCCAGTGGGGAATGGCCGCCAAAGATGGGTCATACAGATGTGCCTGACCCAGCTGAGCCTGACCCGGACCCTAACCTGAGCACCCCATGGGACACCCACAGTCCTCAGGAAGACTCCTGTTAGAAGCCTGAACACAAACACGGTCACTTGTGACAGTGTGCAGAGGCACCAGCCTCACCCACACATGCTTACTTTTACAGGGACAAGTGTCCATGGGTCTCACCTACGCACACACCAGAACATCCATAGGTGTTCACCTGGGACCTCTGCTCACACACAAATGCCCTAGGCAAGTAGGAAAGGTGGGGGGGGGGCAGGGAGGTGGCCAGGATACACCAAGGGCTTTTCCCAGGGCTCACCAAGGGCTCTGGGCCTGAGCACTGCAGTCTACACCTTGGTCCTCTCTCAGACTATGCCAACCACTTTCCAACTTTCAGATGCTTCTTCGTTTGCAGCAGAGGCCAGAGGTGCCCCTCTCAATGTGTAAACGCACCACAGACAGGGGCATCAGTGTGTCTGCTTGGGCGGCACTCACTGCCCACCCCTGAGGAGGGCTCAGGTGACTTGTACCCCGCCAGGAGGAGGCAGGTCCGGTGCCTGACCTGTGGCCATCCTTCACCGCGGCTGACAGCGCTTTCCTGGGCTTTATTAACGACCGTGTCCGCCGCTGGCGCGGGACGCTGCCACTGTTTCCAGGTGATAGATCACAAAGGGCCTCCACGGCTATTTATTTCCAGAGACCCTGTCTCCCCTCCGTTCCTGCTCACTTAAGAGTTATGAAGGTGAATTGGGATAATGTGATATCGATCTATTTGCTGAGCTAAATCGACCACACGGTAGACGCTGGCAAGGGCACTCAGCTCCATGAGGGCAGGTGGGGGTGGCCCCTGCTCATGGCCACAGTGGGGACACAACAGGGGCCAGATATTGGGGAAATGAGTCTCCTCGGGTGTTAGAAGGTTCTACAAGGACCACGAGCCACCACCACTGCACTGTAGGACTGTGACGAGCGTGACAGTGGATGCTTCCCACTCTGGCCAGAGACGCCGTGTCTAGAAAACAATCTGCAGTGGCCTTGAAGGTGCCATACAGAGAATGGCAAGAGAGGCGTGTGTGTGTGTGTGTGTGTGTGTGTGTGTGTGTGTGTGTGTGTGTGTGTGTACACGTGCATGAAGGCACAGCTCTCCTGTGGCTAGGCTGATATTATTCTTTTTTCTGTAGAACTAAGCTGCTGCGGCCTCCAGCGTCAGGTTCAGGCCTACATGATGGTCCCACAGCACCTTTCACTATGCTGGGCCACATTAGGGCTCCAGACATCTGCACAACCAATGAGGATGCGGGGGAGGGCCTGCAGGGACCAGTGCCCCCGGGCTTCCCCACTGTCTTCTCGGGCTCAGTTCACCAGGGGAGGGCCTGGCTGCCCTCCGACTTCCGGGCATACAAGGCTTCACGGTCTGGCCAAGAGCCAAGAGAGCAGGTGTGCAGAGCAGGGGTGCCTCCTCCTGTGACCCTGTGAGAGTGCCTTCTGGAAGCGTGGGGACTGAGGTCAGGGCGGGCCTGTGACACTTCTGCTTTGGAAAGTAGGTTCTGGGTGACGCTGGCTTCTGCAGGGGAGATACTGAAGGCAGCCAGGGAAGCCGGGGGCTGGGAGGGACATTTCACGGCAGCTTGGAGGATGGGCAGCCTGAGCTCCAGCGGCTGCCTGTGGCCGTGGCCTAAGCGAGGCTGACTGTGAGCATGAGGAACCCCTTCACAGCGCCTCTCACTTCCTTTCTGGGGTCTAGGTAACACACAGAAGTCAACCTTGCTTAGGCCACGCCTGTGGCTTACAGTCGGCCTCACCCCCCACCATTCCTGAGGTTGCATTGCCCTTTGACTCCAGAGGTTTGGGCTCAGTAACAGCTGTGCTGTTTCCTTGAGCAAGATGGCCTAATCCAGAGTGATGCTGCGGATCGAGGCTGCACAGGGTGGCTCCCATGGGCTGCCCAGGCATCCTCTGGGAATCCTGCCACCGACCCTAGGGAGCACAGCCACCAGAATGGACTGGCCTATGGGAGGATCAGACGTCCAACAGGTCCTTAAGCATCCTGGTTTCCGGGGCCAGAGCAGCTTCCATTCAACAATTATAGGAGAGAGGAGAGAGAAGGGGGGCGGAGGGAGGGAGGGGGGAGGGAGGGGGGGAGGGAGGGGGGGGAGGGAGGGAGCACTCTGTTTCTCCATGTGGCCTGAGGGCACATGTGCACACATCCAAGCTGGCAGGACACTAAGGTGTCCGCGGGCCTGGAGGATGGAGGTCAGGGAAGCTTTCGGATGTGGACGGCAGGGAAGTTTGGTGAGAAGGGCAGCAAAGCGGAGAGAGCAGAGGGAAGGACCAGAAAGACCCTAACTGAGGTGAGGCAGGGTCAAGGAAGGCAGGCTTCTGGGCCATTTGGGGATGGCCTTGGGTGGCTACAAGGACTTTAAAGGCAGTTCTGGGGTGATAGTCCCAGCAGCAGGAATCCTAGTGGGGGGGGGGTGCTGCAGACTCCACCCGGCGCTACGGTTTGGCATCCTGTGTGGACTGGGAGCTGTGATGACTGTTGATGTGTACACGCAGACATGTAACCTGCAGGTCACAGCCAGGAAGCACAGGGCACTGTCCTCTGTCTTTATTTCATCTCCTTCCTCAGCATCGCCTGACTCTCTGGGACCTGCCCTTAGGAGAGTCAGCAGCCTTGGGCACCGGGGAGCTGGCCACACGCTGGCCACAGCCACGTCCTTCCTGTGCTTGTGAGGCCGACACACATCAGTGATCTCAAGGATGGGCACAGCCAGTGGTCAGGGTCACCGAGCTCGAACAATCAACTAGGGCGGGGGAAGCCTCACTTGGGGATTTCATCCCAGTGTTTTCGAATCTGGTCAACCTGATTGCAGGGGAGGGATTTGTTTCCATTCAAGGATCTCTGGGCCGGCTGCAGGGCCCACCGCACATGATCATCAGGGGGTGTCTGCTGTCCTCCGGCCTTGGCCCGCCGGCTCCTCTGGTCACGAGGGGTAGAACTGCCTAAGAAGCTCCTTCTTATTCACTTTGCCCATCTGGTTCCGTGGAATCTCCTCCACCAGCAAGAGCTCCGAGGGTATGGCATAGGGTGCCAGGACACCTCTGCAGAGACAAGCACAGCCTGGGATGACTGCCCGGCCTGGGGGTATGTAGGCATGACATACCCAGCAGTCATGGTGGGCTCACACCCCGACTCTGTGTTGGGTGGCAACAGGATGGGCCACCTTGCCCTTTGCAGGGAGAACCATCCTCTTCCCTCCGGCTCCAAGGCCTGCAAAGTCAGGTCAGAGGCAGCAGAGTGACTGGATGTGGACATGGAAAGGGGGGAACCAGGGAAGAAGGCGGCAGCGAGGCCCCTGCTCTGCTCATCCTGCCTGGTCTTGTCTTGCCCTGGAGGGAACTGACCATAGGCTTGCCTATTGTTGTTCCCTCCAAAGGTGACTCTGGCACAGTAGAGTGGCCCCCGTAGGTGACAAGCATGGTTAACTACAGAGAAGTAGCTTTTGGGCCACCAGCAGACAGGGGACATTCCTTTTTGGTAGGAAAAAGCTGCAGTCCTGGTCAGAGTCTCAGATGCACTGAGGTAGGGATGTACTCCAAAGGCCACATGGGCCAGCCACAGGTGACTCCTGCGGATGCTCTCCTGTTCCTGTACATGGACAACCCAACCAGAGATCGTGTGTAAGGCCTGGAGTAGAATCCTAGGCTGCCCTCAAGTTCCACTGACCAGAGGCAACTGGTCTTGACTTTACCCAGGGTCGTGAGTGATACATCCAGGGTTTCACGTGCCTTTTAAGTTCAAATGCACTTTTCAGACTGTAGGCCACTCATGGCCTTCTGTGTCACACTGTGCTCCTGTCTGAACCCCACCGGCTCTTACGCTACAGACCTGCACATGCTCATGACTCATGTGACAGCTTTTCTGGCCACCTGCAGTAACTGCTCAGACTCCCCAGCAGAGCTAGGTGCCCTGGGGCACTTGGGCCTTGTTTCTCTGCCCACTGTGGGACTGTGTCCCCACTTCTGGTTGGACTGGCTTTACTCCCTATGATTTTCACCCCAAGGGCTCCTTTTGGAGACCCCACAAGGAAGGGATCCCAGGCCTCGCAGGGGCCTATCTCCCCTCTGTGTGGCTTCTGGTCCTGCTCTGCTTCCTGGCACCCCATCTTTCTCCGTTTGTCCTGCCTGCCTGGCCTGTGTATTTCTATGTAGAAACTGGGCAGCTTTTTACAGGGAGGTCCAGTGTGCAGTGTCACGTGGGGACTGGGTACAAACCTCTACCATGGGCTGAAGTGGCCAGCTGGCACCCAGTACCAGACAGGGAGGCACAGCACAACCACGGTCTGGACTTCTGGCCCCATCCCAAGTAACAGACACGTTAGCATCCGGATGACTGTGTGTCTGCGTGGGACTGGGAAGAGGCGGTGGGGACGCTTGCCCTGAACACGGGAGGAAATGTCCAGTCGACTGCTGGTGGTCCTCCGAGCCCCTTCCTCAGCTCAGGAATGTCTCCTCTCTGGTGCTGCTGCGAATTCCTGCAAGTGGCACTGGGATCTGGAGACGTTCTTTCTGTGTCAACTGAAAAGACTGCACGGCTTTCCCTCTGTAAACACAGCACGCCACACGGACGGGCGTCTGAATGTTTAACCTCACACTTCGGGTGTAAGTGCCACACGATCATGATGTGTTGGCTCTTTTGTGAATAGGACCTAATTTCCAGCATTTGGTTAAGCATTTTGTGTCTGTCTGACAGGAAACTGGTCTGGGCTTCTTGTCTGGTTTTGGTAGCTGGGTCGTGGGTCCCATGAAGTCAGCTGGGAGTGTCCCTCCCCAGCGGAAAGGACTTGTATGCACTTTGTGGCATGTCCCCCGAGGTGCTCAGTATCATTTGCTGACAGAGCCTTCTGGGCCTGGCGTTTGCTTTATGGTAAAGTTTTCAGCTGGGAACTCAGCTTCACAGACACAGCTCTTCAGCCTCTGGCTTTGGGTCAGCTCTGGTACTACCAGATCCAAGGACACACTTGAGGCTGTGAGGCACCTCCTGAAGAAAACTGGGCTGCTGTGAGGTCACACTCTGAGGATAACAGCGACACCTGGGTCCTCTCTGCTTCCTCCTGAATCTCTCTCATCTCACAGCTCAGGCTGGCCTTGAACTTGCTATGTAGCCAAGACCAGGTTGAACTCTTCATGCTCCCACATCTGTTAGCTCAATGTTTAAATCACAGGTGTGAGCCACTGTACCTAACTCTCCCTTTCAATCAATATGGAGAAACCCTGGTGCTCCGTTAGTTCCCTCTCCAGACACTGTCTCTTTCTGGAACTTCAGGAGGAGCACTCCTGTCTCTCCTCCCCACCTGCCTCTCCTTAGTGGTAACTGGACAGCCCAGCACTGTGTCCTGAGACGGCATGGCGAGCAGGGCTCCAGGGGAGAAAGTGTGGGTCACCAGCAGCAAGCAGCACCCACCAGGCATGGCCAGGACACCACATGAGGGAGAGAGGAACACCTGGGCTAGGAGGCACTTGGAGGAGGCTTAGACACTGTTCTCTGGGGAGTGGGTAGGTGTGGGGGCTAAAAGTTGGGGATATCTCCTCAGGACCCCTCCCCAAGAAACAACGTGTGGGGAGGCTTCCCACTGTGGGGGCGACATCTGAGGGGCAGGCAATTCCCTGTGGGCAGTCTGCAACTTGGCCCTGCCCATGTCTGACCATCTTTCTTGCATTGTCCTGTTGTACACAGCCACAACTCCCAGGATGCTCCAGACCTCAGGGTCTTATACTCAACATGAACACCCAAGCAAGGAGCCCAACTTGAAGCTTAGAGACAGGCCACGAGGGGAAGCACTCATGGACACGGGCCATGGCCTAAGGAATCCAGGCCAGGGTAGGACCTCCACCCAGCAACCACTGTGGCTCTCAGCAGAGGATGCCTGGGTGTTTTTCTTCTCAAGAAAGTAATTGTTTAATCAAAGCAGCGAGCGAGCGGCCAAGCAGACTGTTGCCTCTGCTAAGCCATAGAGGCTCCAACTGTGATTTTGCAAATCCAGGGGAATCGGTAATTGCCCAGCTGTGCGGCCCCTGATGAAACAAGGACTCCTGCTGTTTGTGAAGTCTTGTTGGACAGCCAAAAATAGTCCTACACCGCCGAGAAGAAGAGAAGGCGGCGGGGGTGGGGGTGGGGCAGGGGGAGACACAGCAGAAAGGAGAGAACGTCTCCGATCTAAAACCCAGGGGTATCCTCCTGGGCCACAGTGGAAGATCAAGGTGGCCTACCCAGCTGTGAAGGTCCCAGGGAGCCCCTCCGTCCTATGGGTCCCGGGAGGACATCAGAACCCCCCAGGGGCTGACATGAGAGACACTGGAGTCTAACACAAAGGATGAGGGTGGAAAAAAAAAAAAAGCCAGCATGTTGGAAGTGGCACAAGCCCTTAATCCCAGCTCTCGGGAGGCAGAGGCAGGCAGAGCTCTGAGTTCGAGGCCAGCCTGGTCTACAGAGCGAGATCCAGGACAGCCTGCGCTGTTACACAGAGATACCCTGTCTCGAAAAACAAAAAACGAGACGAGCAAGCACAGGTGACGGGCTGGAAAGGGCCCCACCCTGGGTCTGAGGAGGGAGCTGCGGGCACAGTCCACAGACACCGAGAGCTAGGGGTTCGCCAGGCTGTGAAGGCTCCACAGAAAGGCTGAGGCACGAGGCCACCCTCAGGGCAGAACAGAAAAGAGAAAAGGCTGCTGGGCCCCGGCCATTCTGTGGCGGGCTGTGCCAGTTTGGCAGGGTAGGGAGAGGCTCTTGCTCAGTTTAGCTGGACTAGCCAGGTGAGGGGCCTCAGCCTCACAATGCTGTGGGGTTTATCTGTAAGCTGAGAAACACACATCTCTGCCTCGGACTACTCCTGACTCCCAATCCAGCGTGCAGGCGGAGGCCCTTCCTGTTTCCAGGTCTGGGCTTAATGAGGAAAGACAGCCGCTTAGGGGCCACCTCGCTGACCTTTTCAGCTTCTTCCTCCCCATTTCCAAAATCCAGAATGGTTCACCCCTGCTTCCCAGCGCCTGAACAGGCCCTTCCCATCCTCCCATTCCAAGACATTCCCTCAGATACCTTAGAACCCACAACAGCCCCTGTTAGCCCTACCTGGCCCACTCCTTGAGATCCCTGTGCGACAGTGCGTGTCCCTCTTGAAGGGCCACTACAGCCGTGACCCGCTGGCCCCATGTCATATCCGGAACTCCAATCACAGCCACATCTGAAGACGGCAGAACAGGTTGAGGATACCTGGAAGGCCCTGACGACCACTACAGGCTGAATAGCACTCAGGCATGCGCGGGTAACGCCAGGCAGTTAACGCAATGCCCAAGCACCTGGAGCAAGACCTTGGGAATGTCCCTCATGGGAGTGGGGCGGCGTCTCCAGGGGCTCAGCCTGCTCTTGCTTGATCTGCAGAGCAGGTGTACGTTCTGGCCAGGTCTGTGGGCCCCTCTGGAATAGCGGGCAGCAGCCCGGGGTTGCCATCAGGATCCTGTGTGCTGGAGGCCAGGGAGGGAGCAGGCACACATTTCACAGGATCCCCCCTAGCAGGCAGAAGAGGGTCCTTGACAGCCAACACTTAACAGAGTAGAAAAGGTGGTACTGCGTCTGGAGGGCAGTGCTCTACTAAACCCGAGGTCACCATTCACTCACCTGTGATGCTGGGGTGGGCCAGCAGATGCCGCTCAATCTCCAGGGCGCTGACTTTATAGCCTCCAGTCTTGATGATGTCCACTGATGTACGCCCTCGGATCCAGTACCTATCATCCTTGAACACAGCAGTGTCTCCTAGAAAAGGGGGTTCTGTGATAGCTCTGGACAGTCTGGGAGTATCTGGTCACAGGAGACCTTGGTGATCCTGATCACCACCCACAAGAGTCCTCGGGGGCCACATGCATATGTGTGAGTCCCGCTATTTCCAGTGTCCGGGCCACCTCCTGTGGGGACTGGTGCTGACGACATGTGTCCCTCTCCGTTCTCTATCCCTATGATACCAGCACCTTGCCTCACAGCCAGCGGTGGGGAGTAGAGCCCACCAGAATCCATGGCATGCTAGGAACCCAGTGGGCCTCTGGGGTCTGTAAATACCCTGAACTTGTAAGCCAGTGTGGGCCATGTTTTTGTCAGAGAAACGGGCAACAGTGTGTGGTATTTTCAGAAAACAGCAGCAAGCGGTTTACTGCCTATGACTCTGACTCAGGATGAACTACAGCAGGAAAGCAGAAGCCTCCACCCTGACACAGTCCATGCACAGCTTCACGTAGATACACGCAGGGCACCCTCCCGCCCGGTTCCACTCCTATCCACATAGCTCTACCATCCTACCATGGGTGGGTCCTGGTCACTTTCAGCTCCTTCTCTGACACGGGGATACCCTGTGACGAACGTCCTCCTGCTCTTGATTCCCACCACCCCCAAATAGGGACGGTGCTTTTCTCCCTAAGCAAAATAACTGTCCCACTTGGCTCTTTTCACAAGGGAGTCTGGGACCCCACAGAAACACTGGCAGTATCAGGAGCAGGGACCAGGCCAGAATACAGGGCTGTATTTCCAGCTGAGGCTCCCTCCTGCACAATGGCGTGGGGGAGGTGTGTGTCTGCACATTAGTGCGCGTGCATGTCCATGCACACACATTTGCATGATTATGACTGTGTGTCGGCATGCAGATGTCAGCGGCAGCTCTGACAGCAGAGATGTCTGTTCACACGCTCCCTGCACTCCCTGTGGGTTATTAGCTGGAATAAATCATAAATATTTCATTCTACATCACGTAGTCCGACATGGGAAGGCACCATCCATCACCTTACTGCTCCCTGGGACTTGCAGTACAGGGCACACTCCAGTCTATTAAACAAGACGGATGGGTGGCCTGGACGAGCCCAGGGCTTATTTACGGTAGAGAGGGAAGGCTGGCCCCTGGAGCAAGGACTGGCACTGGGCAGTTCTCTCTCCAGTGTGGCAGCTCTGGATGTAGCAGGTGGCAGAAGAGCTGGATGGATGGCCTCAGCCTGGACTAGGATAGCCCCTTGGGCAGGTACTGACGGGAGGAAGAGGACCCAGGTGTGGGCTATGGGGTATACATGGCTTGTCCTGAGTCCTAAGGGACCCTCCATGATCCCATCCCTGTTGTAGCTCTGGGTCCAGCTGTGCCGCTCAGACTGGAAAGCCTAGTCTTCCACTGGATTATCCTACCCTGTAGCTATCAGGTTGCTCAACCTCCACAGTGAGGTGGAAGCCTGGCATTGAGGGCCCCAGAATTCTGCACGCACAAGTTCCTGCTTTGAGGCTGTGCTCCCAGGCTGCTCCTCTCTCTTGAGAAAAGAGATCTGGGCATCGCTGGGCACAGTCTCTTCTTAGGTGGACCCAGTGCCAGCGCTTGAGGACTGGCTCTTGCGTGTGACATACAGGATCACACATCTGGGGAGTCAGGCTGATTGCTCCTCAGGGAGGAGATGCTGTGGATCGGAGAGGGCAGAGCGCGTGACTAGCTCTCTGGGCGAAAGGCTGGGGTGCGGAGGACTGGAGAACAGAGGCTATGGTGCCGATGGAAGGGTGTGCAGAGTGCCGGGCTGCTCCACCGCAAACGCCTGTCATGGGGATGCAAGGTGCCTGCCCTCTGAGGACATCAGCTCTGCAAAGCCACCTCCTGAGTCCGGCAACAGTGGCTGCCATGGCTTGGGGACACCGTAGGATGATGGGCGCCCGTGTCTGACTAGTGTCCTCTCTGGCTGGAAGGTACCTGTGTTAGCAGCGTTCCTGGGAGGATGGAATTAAGAATGGAGCCCCTGCCTGTGACTTCAAACCTCCTTGACTTGGCTATCCTTCATAAACTTACATGTTACCTCATGCTCTGTCTATAGACCCACTCTGTGGTGTAACTATGGAGGCCACACCCCGGGGTTTCCCTCTGCCCAGTGCCACGCCGCTTAGAGCTCATGATTTCCTACAGTCCGGAGGACCTCAACACCGGCGTGTTCTCACAGCTCTGACAATGCCGACTACGGAGTCTGAGCCACTGGGGGTGCGCTTGGCCTTGATCAACCTTGGCCATTGAGACAACCTAAATCTCTACAGCTGGTGCCTATGCCCAGGTGATGGCTGGGAGGAGAAAATGCCAGGCTTCTGCAGTGCTCACAGGAGCATCCCAGCCCAGGCCTCCATTTCTACTTGGATGACTGGATTCCATTCTGCTGACCGGACATGCTCACTGCAGAGTCTGAGGCAGGACAAGCAGCCTAGGCCTCCCAATCAACACCCCAACCAGAGGGGTCCCGTGCCTTTTGCAGCGTGGCACAGTGGCACCTCCACGGCTTCAGCCATGTTTTTGCTCTTGTCACTGTCTGAGTCTTAGGGACACTACCCTCTCCAGGAGTCTTAGGGACACTACCCTCTCCAGGAGTCTTAGGGACACTACTCTCTCCAGGAGTCTTAGGGACACTACCCTCTCCAGGAGTCTTAGGGACACTACTCTCTCCAGGAGTCTTAGGGACACTACCCTCTCCAGGAGTCTTAGGGACACTACTTTCTCTAGGCCACTTGGTATCCTCGGCCTTCAAAGGCCTGAAGGGCCAGCAGAGCATGCTGGAGTCCAGGTCTCGTAGACTGTAGGAAATTACGAACTGTAAATAATATGGCATCAGGCAGAGGGGAAACCCCGGTGTGGCCTCCAAGGTTATCCAGGGTGGCTTCTGTGGACAGATCTCAAGCTTAGAAAGGATAGCCAAGCCAAGGTTTGAAGGTAAGCCGTAACCAGAGGCTCTACTATTATCTCCGCCCTCCCAGTAATGCTGCTAACACAGGTACCTTCCAAGCACAGAGGGGACACCAAGCATCCACGTCCTCGGAATTCACAGAGCACACGGGAGTGTGTGGGAGACGATCTGGATGGTGGTGTCCCCAGTGGAGACAGAAGCAGGACCTGGTCCTCCGCACTGCCAGCCACCACACAGGCTGAGTTGCTTTTGCTCCAGGGCACTGTGCTGGGTCTTTACTCCACATATGCTGAGCATCCGTGGTTCCACATAAGAACTACTCTAGATGTGCCCTGGGGCCTCATTGTGTTGGGTCCTGGGCTATCTCCAGGTTTCAAAAGAAGGTAACTACTTTCTTGGCTTCCTTTCCTGGGTGAGAATATAGAAGGGTGTTGCCTCTAAAAAAGAGCATGGTGCTGCTCACGATACCCACAAGGCAGAGATGGAGGGGGCCATACTCTTTTCAGGCCACTAGGTTTCTGGGAGGGAGGGGATGTTGTCATCATTTAGAAAGCTGTACTTAGCGTTGGCATGACAGAGGGAGGCCAAGCGGATTCGATTGGCATGGGGCTGAGGTCCATCTTCCATGACTGCAGCCTAACTCGGTCAGGCTGCCTCAGTGGCTGAGCTGTCTATACCAGGATATCAGGAGGCTGTGAGCCTGGCTCATCCTGGTCATTCTGCATCCTTCGGCAGAAATCCTTACCCTGTTTGTACCCTTGGGCAGAAGGCTTCCTGTTGTCTCAGAAGAAAGCTCGGGTACCTCCCAGGGTCCTGAGGTCCTGCCAGGAGACTGCCAGCTGGGATCTCCAGCACAGTCATCCTTAAGCTGCTCACGGTGCTATGTTCCTTCTTCCTGGCACTACTGTGCCTCTGCCCTCCATCCCCTGCTCTTGCCCTATCTCTGGCTAGTACATTCATAGGAAATCTCCTGGATGTCACAGACTCAAGCAGCCTCCTGCTATTTTACTGTCCTGAGATAATCCCTTAGAAACTCACCTAATTTCTGACTTTAGACCTCTCAGTGTGGAGCCATTTTGGCCCCTCCAGCTTATCCTGGCCTGTTCAGCACAACCCCATTACCAAGGGCCAAATTAAATAATTATTAATTCAATTATTAATTAAAGACAGGGAGGCTAGGGCAAGCAGGCAGGGGAGAAGCCCCAAGCACCCGAGACACCAGGCTGCTGGGCCGAGAGTTAAAGACAGAGTCTTCATTTTGAAGAGCACATCAAACAAGTTAAGTAACTTTTACTTTTTATAACAACATATTTGTCAGAATGCATTGATCTGGATTTAGCCTCCTGCCAATGTGCCTCCTTGGTCTGACCTGACGTTTGCATCGAGGGAATTTTGTTCCGACAGAAACAGCATGCGATCAATAAAATCTTATTACATGGATTTATGCACTGCTTTCAAACCCAGTGCTAGTTCATGTCTCTGCCTTAAACTGTAATTGAAAATAAACCTGTGATAGTTGGATTTCGGTTTCTGGATGCAAGGATGGAGTAGGAGCCAGTGCCTTCTTCCCTGAGGAGCCTTCCCTGAGGGAAGCACTTCCTGTGGTCAGTTCACTCTCCTGGCTAGGGACCCTACAAACAATAGCACGGCATCCACTCTGCTGAGGACTGAGGACTGCTAGTCTGGCATGATGCCAGGCATCCACAGGCAGCTGCAGAGTGGCATCCTACACTTGGGCTTCTAGTCCTCAAAGCTTTGGGGACCCAGGACTACCTATCCTGTGGCTGCTCTGTCACATCTGCCAGTTCTGTCTCCCAGCAGCTTCAATCCCACCTGGGCCTCTCCTGTCTGATAGAGGAGGTGGCTGAGGCAGGGAAGGGGAGGCATTGTGACCTTGGCAGAGGGGAGCCAGCTGTCACTGGCACCAAAGCAGAAAGCCTCTGAGACCTGAGCCTGGGGGCAGAACCTAGGGAGGTATTAGAAAGAGCAAGGAATAAAAGCAGAACAGATGCAATAACTTCCCAGGATTCTAAACCTCACCCAAACCTGCTTGGGACAGTGGCAGACCAGACCCAGCTAGGAAACCCTCAGACAAAATTAACTATAGTTTATTTGATTTTAAAGGCATAAATCCTAAACTAGGGAACAAGCAGAAGAAATTATATTTAAGAAGTTGAATGCCAGAAGGCAGACAGGCACCAGGTGATCAAGAACTGTAGAGCAGGAGCGCCACATGGCAAAGAAAGAACGCACAAGTGTATACTGATCATAGGCCTCTAGATGCCTTGGGAAAGAGCAGGGCCTCAAGAAGGAACTGTAGGCACCTGAGACCTACAGATCCTGGCTTCTCCGGCACAGGCAGGTAGCATCACCAGCCCGAGCTAACTGAGCAAATACTGCATGTGGACTAAATGGGCTGTGGGCACCATTTTGGGAGTAGGGTCCAGCAGAGGATGGCAGAGTATGAGCTACCAAGTAGCAATACTAGCTCATCATGTGGGAATAGGGGTCGGCATCCCAGAATCCACCAGCAAGGCTGGGGGAGAGGATGGAAGCGGCAGTGGGTTTTTGTTTTCACATTAACATTATCCTGGAGTCTTGAGTCTTCTGGGCTGACCGGGTTGGGAGAATCTAAGCCATGGACAGGCACATAACTCAGATTTTAGCTTGCAAACTCCTGCCTAGAGTTCGCAGCTCACTAAATAGGAACAAACCAGGGATA
The DNA here is from genome assembly GCF_004664715.2 of Peromyscus leucopus. Lineage (NCBI taxonomy): Eukaryota > Metazoa > Chordata > Mammalia > Rodentia > Cricetidae > Peromyscus > Peromyscus leucopus. The sequence goes on along the minus strand of NC_051067.1, from coordinate 125,493,923 downwards.
GATTCTGTTAGTACTCATACCGTTCTGGCACCAGGGTGATGAGGCCACCTTCCTGTGGTCCCCGGCCTGTTTGGTCCACACACTGCACCTGAGGCCAGGGACTTGCCATTGGGAACAAAGCACAGAGGGTGCCAGGCAGGTGACCTCCTTTTCCTCATTTCCACCAGCCAGGAAGGTATTGCTATTTTCTCATCCTCCCAGGCGACAGTCACACAGCAAGGCAAGAGAAGGGAGCTCAATGGTCAGAAAGGAAGACCTATACACGCCTCCACTGACTGGGATGCTGAGAGTCTATGGGAAGACTATTGGGGCTTGATCAATCGACAATTGATTAAAAAACCTAAAGCTCTCCAATACATCAATGCTAACCTTTAGAGGTCGCGCTGGAGAAGCCTAAGGAGAGCTAGGGAGGCCGCACAGCAGCACTTGGTACTAACCTGACCAAACACGTACAGAACCTCACAGAGAACTTGGCACACACTGAGAGCAGAGGAGAAAACGGAGCCTTCGGCCCAGACGGCAGTGCAGATGGGGTAGTGTGACTCCCTTGCCTGGCTGTCCCGGCCCACATCAGGTATGTGGTGAGGAGTGGACAGTGTCATCATCGGGGGTGGCCTCTTCCAGGCTAAGCTCTGGCTTCTGCATGTCCCACGTCCCCATGGAAATCCACGTTAGGGGTAGCACAGCCTGTCTGGAGCATTCCAACCCCTAAGACACCCAGTGCCTCTGGGGCTCTGCTACCTCATGCCCTCCCTGCTGAGGCCTTGCTCTCCTGATGGGCATGCTAGCGCAGACTGCCCACCATGTACAGTTACTATGGTGCAGGAAGGCAAGGTTGGCTCCCAGCCCGGGTCTTGGCTGATTCCAATCCTGCAGGCAAACAACCAGCCTCTGCCGACTGCAGAGGGGACTCAGGGGTTCACAGACCCTGACTCACAGTACCACCAGTCCTGTGGAGGGCATGGGTAAAGGTCAACAGATTACATCTGAAAACCATCTAAAGCCATGTGTTTAAGACATTTTGCAGCCCAACCCTCCAAGAGTACATGATGGTCCAGTGCTGATCAACATGGAAGGGCAAAACCCCCAAAGCTAGCCACACAGAACAGACAACAGCAGAGCCCCAACAGCTGGACACACATGGAGGCAGGGTACAAAATCTGGAGGTGGGGTATCTGTAGAGGGAAGGCCCGTTTGGAAGAGCAAGTGCATTTCTCTCTCTTTCTCCCGGTAGCTTGGAGGTCCCTGGTGACTTTCCTCAGATCAGGGGACAGTTCTCTAAGGCCCTGCCTTGCTGGTTTATTAGTAACCGTACATGTTAACGTGCACACTGATGGCAGTGACTCATAGCTCCTAAGATCCTACCCACTCTCCCGTAGGGCTCTGACCCTGCTCTTTAGCCTTGGTGGTCCTTAACCAACCCCAGAAGAGTCGCCGTCTCCTCCTCTCACCCACCACCACCAGTCTAACTCTGCACTCCAGGCTCACCTGTGACGGCCTGCCTCGGCCCAGCTCCAGAATCACAGGGCCATAGGTAGGCCACACATTCCAAACAGTTTTGTTGGGCGTCTCAGAGTTAGGAGGACTAATTCTGGCAGCGGGGTAGGCCTCTGCTCCTTCCTGAGTAGCCACCAACCTTGTGAGTTTCTCTACACATCCTCTGGGGCAAGAAGGATTGCAGAAGTAGGGTGGCGAAGGTGGGAGCATTAGGGGTCAGGTGGGTGACCCCATCCTCTCATCCTAACCCCGAGGATGACCTGGGAGAGCTGGGGATAAGGCCCTTCCCAGGAGCCTGGGTCAGTTTTCTCTCCAGCTTATGCCACAATCCGAGTGGCAGGAGGGACAGCCAGGGAAAGGGTTAAGTTTAATTTATCCTGATTTCTACTTAATATCATGCTCTCCCCGTAGGAGCGGCAGCTGCGAGCTGATTGCACGCTCTCATTATGCAGTCTGTATCGCTAATGGCCTGTGACAAAGGCTTGCCAGCTCCCGGCCTTACCCCCGAGAGCCAATTAAACACACACACTCCCTTCCTGTTTGCAGCACGTTACAATGAAATTAAACTGAATTTCAAAATCGTTTTCTCCTGAAGACATCTCTTTACAATAATTAATGCATGCTATTCCTTTTCGGCAGAAAGGCCCACCCGGAGTGCTCACTGCCCACGTGGCTCCTGCTGCACCCCAGGGCTCCATGAGTCCCCGGCATCAGTAAAGCCTATAGGGCTTGCCCCCTGTGTTTTTAAAGGGAAGAACACAGCGTTTTTATCCAAACCTAAACACAAGAAGGTGACCACAAAGCAAGTTGGGATTCCCACAGGGATTATTCAGAAGGCTGCTGGAGGGGGCTGCTAAAAGCAGGATTCCCTCAAAAGCAGGGGTTCCTACACACTGCATTGAGGGACAATAGCGGGAGGTTTGTTTCCCCCAGATAGCTGGCATTAACCAGGGTGTTTACAGAGGAGCACCGGGGAGCTGTGGGTTCTATGCGCGCCGTCACTGATCTACCGATATAATCACATCAGGTTCCCCTACCCTGAGCTGTGACATCCTGGAATAGTGGCGGGCAGGCTCAGGAGCTCGTGGGTCTCTACCTTGGGCACTCCCTGAAGGTGTCTGATTGATGCCCCCACCTATCTGGAGTATACTGGCCCGAGGTAGCTGGGATATCACATGTTCCAGGGCCAGCAGACTGAGGGTCACATTTGGCGAACTTATAGATTGCTTCCTTACCTCCAGACCTCCCTCTCTTGGATGAGCCACAGTACCCACTCAGGCCCCCCCCCCCCACAAGGCTTTGCTTCCCAAAAAAGCATGGGGTGAAACTACCTCTGTCACAATGGCTAGGGTGTCACATGGGAAACAGGCCTTTCCTTTCGGAAAGTATTACCTTAAGAACTAGAAAAGTAACCATGTACACAAAAATGTTAGAAATACAGAAGGGCCAAAAGGAAAAACTCCCAGAACCCTGACATCCTGAGGGCAGTAAGTCATGTGATGTTGATGAACTTCCAGGTAAAAAACAGGCCAGCAGATAGACACAGCTGTACGGCCATACTGTCTCAGGACATGGATTCCCACAGGATGAGGAGGGGTCTCAGGAGAACGGACACACGGATGGGGAAGTTACAGTATATGTTGTGTGTCTCCCAGCCTGCTTGGGTCCACTGTACTCACCCATGAGCCCCACAGGCCACACAGAGGAGACCAAACTGGAATATGCAAATTAACAACCAAATCAAAACAGGTAATGGTGAGTGAACCTGCTTCCAACCCCAACGTAGGGAGGGGAGATTTTCAGAGTGCAAGAGTGTGGCTGTGTGGGTGGACAGGAGCGGCGGCATACCCAAAAGGGAGAGGAGGTCCTGACCTCAGGGGCAGTAGGTGCAGAATCATGGGGCATCAACAAGGCTGTGGCAATGTGGCCAGCTGGCAGAGGGACAGAGTAGGAGCTACGTCTTGGGGATAAGGGCTCCAGGCTCCTTATAAGGGCAGTAGCCTTTAGACCCTCTTTCCAATAGCCTGCAGGAGGCTGGGGCACCCACAAATGTGTCAAAACGGCAGTCTCCAAACAGCCTCTGCCTGCAGTGGGAGGTTCTAGAACACACAGACCAAGAAACATCCACACCGAGCAGACCTCCCTCAAGAGCAATCCCCTCTGCCACTTCAGAGCTTGCTCCTACCTGTTCTGAACCAGCCATCCGAAGTGAAAGCATTTTTCGTTTCTTCTGGTTTATCCCAGTATTCTCGGAACACAGAGGGTCCCCTAACTAGCAGCTCTCCTTCCTTTTCCTCGAACCCCGGGGTCACCTGCAGAAGGAGGAGACATGCGGGTCAGAGCAGGCGAGTAGCTTCCACCTACATCAGAGACCAAATGGTTTTTGAAATTAGACGGTTGAAAATCTTGGAAAATCACAGCTGTCAGGGAGTGAACCTCAATCAGGCCCGAGCCAAGGGCTCCTCCTGTCCTTGGCCCGGGGCCCCAAGGTGGAGGTCAGTGTCTGCCCACTCTTAAACACTGTTCCTGAATCCCTTCTCTGTGCACTCCTCAGAAGTTGTGAAACCCTGCTAGCACGACCCAACCAGCACCCCAGTACAGCCTCTGGGCAGCAAGAGCTTCTGTTCAGAGTAACCAACCAAGGGAATTCCTAGATGTTAAGCAGACCGTGCGGCCACTCTGGCGATGTCATGAAGCCTACGCGTCTTTACCATGGAGCCTGTTTGTGGTCATGCTGTGGAACCTGGCCATGTCAGATCAGCACATAGTTACAGCTAGGAGGGAGCTGGCGGTGATGAGGCTGCTGTCTAGTGTGTCCACTAATCTTTACTTCTCATTGTTTTCAGAGTATGATCCTTCCACTTTTTTAGTGCTTGAGTCACGTCTTATTCTGTAGTACAGGCTGGCCTGGAACTCCTGTGTCCAGCCTGGCTGCATTGGTGGGTGAAGGAGCATGCTGCCAAACCTGAGGACTTGAGTTTGCTCCCTGAACAACCCACATTATAGAAGATAACAAACTCTCACAAGTTGCCTCTGACCTCTACATGCATGCTGTGTCACATATATGGGACACACAGGGACGGACACGGACACACACCCAGGATGCCCACTTTTCCTGCTTCTATGAGACCCAGTAATGCAAATCCTATTTAGGGAAATAGGGCAAGAAAAAGAAATGAATAAAATTTTGGAAAGAAGAAATAAAAGGCTCCTATTTGCAAAAGACGTGATGGCCTACGTGAAAATCCCCAACATATTACAAAATCAATCAAACAACCTCCTTGAACTAGTGGGTGGATCCAGCCAGGTTATTAGAGGATGTGAGCATGCCCACCCCAAGTGAGTTGTATTTCTACAGACTAGCGATGAACAGCTAGAGACCAGCACTTGCAGCCCCGTGTTACTTGAAACAAAAGATAAGAAAAGGAAGGGGAAAGGTAAGAACCGTTTGAGCATGTCTGACAAATCATGTACATCAGCTGTTTGCTGAGGATGGCCCCCACACAAGACAGGTCAGAGCTACGAACCAGAAAAATACCACGCTCACGGATTGGGACTTAGTAATCGGTAATTCTCCCCTCGTGATTCATAGGTGCAATATGATTCCAATTAAGAACCCAAAATGACTTCCTGTAGGTACAGACAGCCAGTTGTAAGACTGAGGGCCTGGGAAGATGGCTCGGCGGAGAAGCCCTTGCCATGCAAATGTGAGGGCTGAAGTCTGGATCTTCAGATCCCACGTAAAAGCCAGATGTGGTCATGTGTGTCTGTAATCGATGCATGCAGCAAGATGAGAGGTGGAACAGGAGCCCTGCAGGCTCCAGGGCAGCTGTCTCGGAGTAAAGTTAGTGCACAAGAGGAGCCTGCAAGACGGGAGATGAGGACCGATACCTGAGGTTTTCTTCTGATCTCCACATGCATGCCATGCATGTGTGCACCCCTACATGCAAATAAAACACTGGTATGTGCAAGAGTGTCGGGAGGAATAGCCCAGGGGTGGAGCACTTGCCGAGTAGGTACAGGCCCTGGATTTGATTCCCAGCACTGCAAAACTTAAAATTGAAGATTGACATTTGTAGTTAAAGGAACTTTGAAAACAGGAGTTAAGCTGCTGGAACCACACTCTGATGTTAAGCCTCACTATCCCGCCAAAGAATGAAGATGGCATGGTGCTGGCACGGTCCACACATTCACCCAAGTGTGGGTAACTGACGTCCATCATGGTTGCATAGGCAAGTTAATGAGGAAAGTGGTCTTCTCGGTAGATTACAGTTGACCAGCTGGAAAACTGTAGATGAAAATTACCTCTTCATACACTAGGCAAGAACTCACCCCAGATACCACATGGACTTAACCCTGAACGAGGCTTTCAGCAGAAAACCTAAGGAAGACTCTTTTAGCTCAGACCCCACACAGGGAAGCTTAAGCCATGGAAGAAATAAAGTAGGCTTGATCAACATTTAAAACTTGGATCCATACAGCACAGGAGAATTAAAAGACAAACCACAGAATGGGAGAACTGGCAAATCATGTAACCAGGACAGAACACTTAAACCCTGTTCTGATTCTGCAATGATGAGGACAGGCTGAACGTCTACTAGAACAAGACCACATGCGTGCCCACACCCAGTTCTCTCCCCAGGTCTGGTTTTCAAACGCTGGTGACACACACCAGCAGGGAACAACAACAACACATCCCTAACATCAGGAAGACAATGCTCTACAATGACCTGAAGCACAGCGCGGCCATGAGAGAACGCTGGAGGTAAGTGGGTGCCTGTGAAGGCGGATGGACGGCACCTTAGCCATGAGAGCTGAGCATGTGCTGGACAGCAGACTACACACAAGTGCTAGAAGCTGCCAGCATCTACAGCAGTGGTCAGGGGCAAAGTCCAGACAGTATCAAAGGCTGGGAGGGCTGGCAGAACAGACAGAATTTCCCATGTTAGTGGGAAGGTGAAGCATCACAGGCCCTCTGCAGGAACGGTTCGGGTAGCTCCCAAACGTGCTGCACCACACACACACACACACACCCCAAGGCAATTAACTTAGAGGAAGAGTTCCTTAGTTGCAGGATCTCAAAATTAACATTCATCAAAACTATTCATTACAACCCAAGTCTGGAAACAACTTGTGTTGGTCAGTGTTTGACACACGATGTCTAGGAGGAAACGACTTGAATGGAGAGCTGGGCTGGGTGCTGCTGCTGTACGCTATTGATGTATTAACCTCACAGCATGGCCATTTCAGGCCTCCTATTCACCCAGCTGTCCTCGCTCCATCTGCAGATCCATACATCCCAATAATGCCATCGGATTCATCATCTGCTGTGTTGTGGCACCAGGAGCCATCCTTGATACCTCTTCAGTGGGCAGCTATCTTACCACACCCCACCTTCCCCTCCAGACACTTCGCTAGGGACACTGTGAGTTCTAATGTCTTAGAGCGGCTCTCCCAGTCACCATGGTTTAGCCGATCTTGATAGTAAATATCACCTGCTTAAAACTCATTGTGTGGTTTCTGTGTGACTGGAACAAAATAATACACACTCTGCTAACTCAGTAACAGAAGGCATTGCTCTATGCCGGAGTCACTGCACTCCTGTGGCTAGGAAACCAATCACTGTAACCCTACTGTGTGTGACTTTAAGATCTAAAGAGTGAGAACTCAAACCTTGCGAAGCCATGTTCCTTCCAGTTAGGTATACAATGGCACCCAAAGACACCAGATCAGTGCCTGGCTCATGTGGTGGGCAGGCAGCAGGGACGGGGACCTTTAACCAGGATATCACCTTGAATCTTAATTTCAGCTTCCATACAATAAGAAACAATAGACACGTATTCCCAGAGGAAGCATACCAGCTTATTAGCCCCGAGATACATGTCTGCCCCCCCAACTCTCAACATATTGCATTTCTGAACTCTGGCTGTGGCTCATCTGCCATGGTAACTTGGATTTTAGACATGGATGCTCTGGGCTCCTGAGGATGTGTGGTGTCGTTCCCTGGGTGTCAAACCAGCTTTCATCACCGCATTGGCACCCAGAGACACAGCAGAGAGTCAGGATCCTTAGGACACTAGCTCCCCAAGACTGAGCTCAATCCTCTCCTGAGACACCTCAAACAGGATCACCATGTCCAAGGCCACAGAGACAGATGCCCTCAGTCCTAACTGTGCTTGGGAGGATATGGGCTACTACTGTCTGTCTCAGGGTACAACCTTGCTACGGTGTCACAGTGGGACCATGCTTAGCCACCACGAGAAACAAATACTTCACTCATGGGGAAGCAGTTGGATTCCCAGTCCATTTCCAGGCTGTGCTGCTGGCCAGAGGATGTCAGCAGCATTGGCCCCTTCTTTCCCATCAGCTGCAAATGTGGCACAGCCCAACCTGACTCCTACATACATGTACACTCAGGACTGTGTGGTCCATCTGTGGCTGAGCCACACTGGAAGATGCTGGAATCCCAGAAGTAGGGCAAATGACAAGGAGGCAGGGACCCACACAAGACATCCCATTCCTAAATGTCACCTCAGGTCCCTTCATGATACCTCTTCCTGCTCTGACCTTATGGGATGATGACAGCTTCATGAGTATTCAGTTCTGGAATTTTCCCCTCCTGCATCTTCCATCCTTCCCCGCCTTTCCCACCATGCTCTTCTATCCATCTACATCTGCTTTTGTGATTCCACAAGCAATGGGTGTTAGCCTTCCATGCCTGGCTTATCTGGCTAAGGATGTCCTCCAGTACCACTCATGTTTCCCCAAATGACAGCACTTCCCTCTTTCTTGAGATCAGGTCTCACCATGTACCCAGACAAGACTTGGAATGCAGGATTCAACATATAGGCATTCACTGGCATGCCCAGTGTGCCCCCCTTTCAAAGGCCAAATGGTCCTCAGTATTCCACTGTGCATACATGCCACGTTCTCTTTATTGAGCAATACACCGAGGCTGATGCTATTCACTGGCTACTGTGGACAGTGCTGTAGCAAACACATCGCCTCCCTGGCATACAGACATAGGTTGCTGGATCTAGTCCTTTTTTAAAGAAACTTTCCATAATGACTAAGAACATACTAACTTACGATCCCACAGTGAGCACGGGTCCCTTCACATCCTCACCAGCTGTGTTTTGTCTTTCTTGATAGCTGCCATTCTAACACAGAAGAGTGGCATTTACTTAGGCATTCATTTGTATTCCCTTGACAGTTAGTGATATTAGTATTTTCACACACTTGTTGACCACGTGGATATCAATTTGTAATTAGTGTCTATTCGGGTCTTTCACCTCTTTCAACAGGGTTACTTATTTCCCTGCCAGTGAGCAGAGTTCCTTCTAGATTTCAGATGTTTGTCCTTTTTTTTTTTTCAATGTGTATGACATTAATGTGCTCAGAGGAAGGCAATGCATTCTGTAACCCTCCTCATACAATGACCAGATTTCTATTGGGTGTGTAATAAACAGAGGAGCCATTCTCCAGGCACCTTGCTCTGAGCACACCCCCAGATGTTCGGTCTTGTCACATGCACGGTTCCCATGTAATCCCTCCCACTCTGTCCTCCATCTCTTCACCATCACCTCACTGGCAGAAGCTTTCTTAGTTAACCTGATCCCAGCAACTGACTTTGGCTTTCGCCTGCTGTTTCTGAAGTTGTATCCAATCATCTCTGCCTAAACCACTGTTACCGATCATCCCATCCTCTAGTAATTTCAGTTTCTGATGCTGCATTTAAGAACCTGTCACTTAGACTTGGTTCTTTCATACAGTCAGGTTTCATTGGATCTTTGCTTGTTTTTGAGTTAGCACCCCAATAAGTGACTCGGACTTATAGTGGGTACCTGTTCCACCTATGACCTTCAAGTACCAGCCGCTAGGGTGTGGCCTTGGGGCTAGCTTAAGATGAGGGGCAGTACACCTGGCCCTCTTCTCCCTTGTGGGCTTGGATGGTGCAGACTAACTCAGGAGGTAGGAACAGCATGGGACAGGATATTAGCCTTCCAGGACTCTGTGACGATTTTGCCTATTCTGTTCAGTGAGTTGTTCTCCCCAAAATAATTTCTGAATAAATAGTTCCTTTATCAGTATCTATGGATTATCTGCAATACAGACTGGCCTTGAACTCACTACGTAGGCCCAGGCTGGCTTCACAGGCGCTGTGACGACAGGTGTGTAGCCCCACCCCACCCCTGCCCTGATTCTGTTTTTCTGTGTGTGGGCATCTGGTTTTCCCCAACATTTACTGATGACACAGTCTTCTTCTTAAAACGTCTTTTTGGAACTTTTAAAAAAGCTAGAAACAGTATCTATCTAAGTATGGGCTTAAACATTTATCTGTATATATATGAGGGTTTGTCTACATGCACTTAGGTGCACCACAAGTTTGGAGTGTCCTCAGAGGCCAAAAGAGGGTGTTGGATCCCCTGGAACTGGAGTTACAGACGGTTGTGAGCTCCCATGTGGGTGCTGGGAACCAAACCCAGGTCCTCTGCGAGAGCAGCCATGTTCTTAAGAGCTGAGCATTTTCTCCAGTCCTGCTTTTCTCAACTTATCAATGTTTTACAGTTTCCGGTGTAGAGATCCTTTACCTCCCTCGTTAAGTTTATTTCCAAGTAGTTTATTTAATTGGGTGAATGGGTACACATGGGGAAGCCAAAGTATACCTTGTAGGGGTCAATTCTCTCCTTCCACCATGACTCCTGGGGATCAAGTTCAGGTCATCTGGCTCAGCAGCAAGTGTCTGCTTCTGCTGAACCATCTCAGTGGCGCTAGTTTATAATTGTTTAAATGGTATTATACTGGGATTATTTTCTTGACTTTTTTTTTCTAGATAGCTATTAGTGTATGGAAATGCTGATTGTACATCCTGCAACTTTTGACTTTGTTTAGATCTGATAGTGTTTTGGGGTTGTGTATATATAATTTCCTATCACCTGTAAACAGGATAATTTTATTTTCCCCTTTCCAGGTGTGGTAGCTTTTATTTTTGTATCTGATACTTGAGCCAAATCTTCTAGAATTGTGCTGATGAGTAACAAAAACCAATTATACTTGATTTAGACTGTAAAGGAAAGGCCTTTAGCTTCTGCCCATTCAGGGGACGCTGGCTGCAGTTTTTCGGATGTGGACTTTTGGTTGAGGCACGTCCTTTTTCTATCTAATTTGCTCAGAATTTGTCATCAAGCGATGTTGAATGTCAACAAATGTGTTTTCTGTATCCACTGACATTATTTAAACAATAGGAAATCTATAGAGAAAAGAGTAGGTAAGTGATAGCTTGGGGCCCGGGAGGAGAGTGAGTAGGGAGAGGTTTATAACCCTGTGAAAACACTAAGGACCACTGGGTAGGACATTCACAGGGTGAACCGTACACAAATCACACCTCAGCGAAGTTCTTTAAAATCAAGGCCCAGGCAGTACTAAACTACATAATTTGTTTTCCTGGGGGCGACAGCAGGGAGACCCCGAGATCCTGGGAGAGAAATCGGTTCCCAGGGAATCAGCAGGGCTGGAGGCTCTCAGGACAGTGCCGGCAGAGGAGAGGGCTGAGGCGACAGGAGAACAGTCAGGGCAGGGTGCTCCCTGAGGGCCTCCCATTTCCAAGCACTCCTTCCAAGGGCATGTGGGGAGGCAGGCCCCACACTCAGAAGAAATGATTGGGGCTGCAGAAACGGCTCAGCAGTTAAGAACACTAGCAACTCTTCCAGAGGACCTGGGCTGGATTCTCAGCAAGCCAGTTGAGTCCTCAGTTGTCTGTAACTCCAGTTCCAGGGAATCCAAAGTCCTCTTCTGGCCTCCACAGGTACCAGGCACGCACTTGGTGTAGACAGACATGCAGACAAAACACTCATAAACATGGGGGTGGGGCGGCACTGAGAAGCTAAGCTGCCTGCCATCCAAGCTGGTTGCAAGTGACCTGCTTTTTGGTTTGAAGATTCCTCACTGGGGATCAGCTGTCTCCTAAATAGCCCTGTGTAGAGAGGCTAAGTACATACATCTCACAGGACACACAGCCTGGCAGTGGTCATCCCCATCTGAAGCAAGAGCTGTTAGGTAAAGGACGCCCATGTTTGACCCCTCCACGTGAGGCAGGTGCAGCAGTTGGCACATCGGGACAGAGGGCAGAGATGAGGAGGTAGGAAGGGAAGTGGGGAGGGCCACAGCGAGAAGGCACAACAGAGCAGTCTGCTGACCAGAGTGATGGCCTGCGTGTGGAGAAGTGATGAGCTAATTAATTTTTTTAGAGAAGCAAGTTTGCTGCCCCCAGCCCACCCTTATCACTGCTGCATCCTCAGCAAGAGAAGCAGCTCTGTGTAAAGGCCCTGCTTACAGGGTGGCATTATCCACAGCTGTGCAGCCATTTATCTGTTGATAGACCCCTATTGTCGCTGGTTGGTGTTTGGCTCTCATGTAAGCGAGCAATTTGAGAAAATAAAAAATAAATAAATAAAGAGACAAAGCCTGATGCACTCACAGGGCTTGCAGCAGGAGCCAGCTGGAGAGCCAAGGCACATGAAATATGCATCAGGGCCAACAAAGCAGGCTCAGCGCACGGAGGAGCATTCACCTCTTCAACAGTCGGGGGTCAGGCTCGGGGAGCCCCGCGAGCCTCCACTCGGAGGGACCTGTGAAGGTTGAATAACTTTAGAGGGAGCCCTGTCCACAGGGGGGAAGGACGGGCAGTGTTCCTCCAGAGCCTCACTGCCTGCCCAAGTTGCGGGACTCAGGAAGCCGGGCTGCCGGGAGGCAGATACGTGGGACACTGGCTATGATGCATGGGGCCGAGGGCGGTGGGCTATGGGGCTAACTAGGCTCCAGGAGAGGTGAGGAGGCAGCAGTCTCCGGCATGAGAACCAGGCTTGGGAGCCCCTGCCATGTAGTGAGTGTTCCTCTTCTACTGGCTCCCTTCTGAAGGATCCAGAGGCCCATTCCTCTCACTTCAAATGGGACTGTGCACAGGGCCACTATCTAGAGAAGAAAGCCTCAACTCACAGCCTGAGCTGTTAGGCTTTGACACCGCCGCCTAGATCGGGAACACGCCACTCCCGCCCTCCCCTCCTCCCAGAGTCCTCCTGAGATTATAACGGTGTCAGGCTGATATCTGGACATGCTCTTGAGGATCGGAGACCTAAGGCAGCTGCTGGTTTAGGGGCCTGTATCCTCAAGGATCCTTGAGTTTAGAAAGGCCAGGGAATCCACAGCAAGGAGTCATGAGTGACCACCCTAGTGCTCCTGCCAGGCTCCAGTGCCCAGAGGATGCCAGCTGATGTAGCTCCTTCAGCAGGCTGACAGGGATGGCCCCTTCAAAGTAACAACACGGCATCACTGACCACAGAAAACAGGTCTGTCCTCTGTCTCCGAGATAGACTAGGACAAGGTAAGGGGGTTTGTTTGTTTTTTCCCCTCACCACGGATCTGATCTTTCCTAACCACGGCAGGGGTATGAAGAGACTTCGAGGTGAGCACAAGGTAAGTCCTAGGCTTTAGCTGTTTATGTGACTACTCGTGGAACTGAGGGCCTGTGCCTATCAAGCACTCGACCACTGAGTCACCCAAGTCCAAAGTCATAAACTTTTAAGTCAGAGAATCTGACTTTGTCAAAATGCCACACGTTGGCACATACTCAAAGGAACAGCATCCCATCTTCCGACTGCTCGGGAGGCGGCACAGCAACATGAGGGGTCACACCAACAGGGCATCGTCTCTCATCACAGCAGCCACAGCTGGTTCCGTGAGATGGAATGCACAGTCAGAGCAGAAGCCATCCCGGGCCAGAGGGGCCGGGACATCAGTCCCCTGTAAAGGCAGCACCTGGCCGAGGCCACATACCCTGAGGTCGAGCACAGAGGTCTATGCGGGCAGATGCCTGCTGCAGCCCTGAACAAAGGTAGAAAGTACCTTCTAGAAGGCAGTGGGCAGTGCCCACAGGAAGTTCCACCTGCTAGGCTGACATTCGCGGGCTACCAGCAGCAGCAGCCCCAGATGCATGTCCCCCATGCCACACACATGGACAGTGGGCACAGTGGGCACAAATCACTGACTACAAGTGGGGCTTTTATTAGGGGGAGAAAAATCCCAACATTTAAAGTCAGGTTCTGGAAGCCTCACAGATAAATGGCTTAGGACTTATAAGTATGAGCAAACAAAGTGTCTATGAACTCAGCTCAAAATGCTGAGAGTATCTGTGTATTGTACATTACATACACATGTACACACACATGCATGGACAGAGTCTCTCTCTCTCTCTCTCTCTCTCTCTCTCTCTCTCTCTCTCTCTCTCTCATCATTGTTACCATCTCTAGCTAGGAACCCAGTTTCCCCGACGATGGACTAGGATGTCGAAGGCAGTTAGCCATCAGCAAGGTGATAACGGACTCAGAATTGACAATATTGGGGCCAAGCAGACGCCCCATGGGGGGCTGTGGCCGTGGCAAGAGCCCATACAATCCAGGCCTAGGTGTGGAGGTGAGATCTCAACATGGGCATCCTCCTGCCCCCACCTGACACTTCTCTTTGTGGGCGCTTTCCATTCACTGACAGATACCACAGGTGTGTGGCTTTGCCTCTTGCTTCAGGCACAAGGGCCTGACGGCCATCTGCCAGACTTGGTTCTCAAGTCTTGAGAACCATCTTTTCGTGACAGCCAAAAGCAAACCTGACCAGACACGACATCACAACAGGGTTCAGTTGCCAAAGGTGCCTGAGCGGGTTCTCAGTGCCCTTGCACGAGGGCAGCTCCAGGCACTGGAGTGCAGCTGGGTGATGCGGGCCTCTGTCCAGCTGGGGTGAGACACTGAGTGCCAGAGCGGGCCCGTGCCCTTCGCATGACTGCTGGAGGAGAGCAGGCTCGTCTTGGCCCTGGCAGCATCCACTCTGCCTGCCATCTGGTGGAGTCTCAGGGCATCTCGGACTCTCAATCCAGGGGGCCCGGCTGGTGATCTCTAGGGAATGAGGGCCCACGCTTGCTCTGGGGCTCCAGAGCAGCTGCTATAAATCTTAGCCCCATGATAACCCTACACTGGCACGCACCCCTCTTACCTCTCAGAGTCTATCCGAGCCACCCCCATCCCTGAAGCCCTGGGTATAGCTGTCCCAGGCTGGCTGCCGATCCTTTCAGTTTTAAGTGTGTCTCAGGAAAGAGCTCTCTGCAGACAGCATCAGCTGAAGAAATGCGAGCCACGGTGGTTCAGGTGAGCAGCAGCTTGCTGTGTAGGTGCTAGGCAGCTACATCTCACCCTCACACAGCTGTCCTTCCTGCCCCGACCCACCCTGTCCTCACAATGATTCTGCCATTTTCTAAAGAGCAGGTGTTCCTGAGGCCCACTGTTTAAGGACGCCTGAGAGAGATGAGTCGCTGTGACGTAGCTGTTAGCCTTCCATCTACCCTCCTTGGCAGAATCCATCAATGCACAGAGGCCTGGGACTGGTCAAGCCGGGCAGAGGCAGGTGGCCTGAATGTGCATTGTTACCTGAGCTGAGGGTGGGGTGGGCAGGGCAGAGGCTCAAGAGCCAGGTAAAGTTTGGTGATTACAGACATTTCAACATGTAGGGCGGCAGAGGCAGGGCCAGTTAAGGGGGACTCTTGGGCCAGCTTGAGGAGGCCTGTGGTCAGGGGAGATAAGACATCCGGTCAGGTCAGGGGATGAAGGTGATCCTTCAGAGAAGGCTGACCACAGAAGGAAGAGTCTAGAGAAAGGCACTGAGACAGCTCCAGGGCAGGCAAGAGACCGCTGACCCCCACCCCCCACCAGGGAAAGGGTGAGAAGTGTTCCTGGGACAATAGGACATTTCATGACATCACTGGCTTTTCAGACAAGCTCAGAGCCACCAGGTCCCACTTGCCTGCTCTCAGGAACTCCAGCAAGCATTTTTCCCTTGGTGGAGGCTAAGGTTAGTAAGGGCAGGCCCACAAAGACCTTAACAGCTGCCTCTGCAGGGGTGGACTCCAGGGAGTGCTGGAGCACCTGCCAGCAAGACGGCAGCAGGGTGAAGGAAGGGACGCAAGGGAGGACACAAGACTCCTTGCCCATTCGCCTTTCCCAGGGTGACAGCACCTAACACCCAGCCAGTCTCTGAGATAATCATTTCCTTTCAGGTCAAAATTCCATTTCCTACGAATCTTAAACTTCTCTTTGGCTGAGGTTCCTTTCGATCAGTTCTTAGCTCGTCTTCTTTTCTCTTTAAAAAAGATTTATTTGTCTTTATTTTATGTGCATTAGTGTTCTGCTTGCATGTATGTCTGTCTATGTGAGGATATTAGCTCCCCTGGAACTAGAGTCACAGACAGTTGTGAGCTGCCATGTGGGTGCTGGGAATTGAACCCAGGTCCTCTAGAAGAACAGTCAGTGCTCTTAACCACTGAGCCATCTCTGGAGTCCCCCAGTTCTTAGCTCTTAAAATCCTCAATGAGAGAAGAGAGCATCCTCCTCTTGTCCATGCTTGCTAAGTTAAGAGTCATGTATAAAGTTGAGAACCACCTTCCTGGAGTTGAAGCATTACATTACCTAAGCACACAGGGCTCCAGGTGGCTCCAGCACCTGACAGCTCAACATTCCCACAGGCCCAGTCTGTGAGAATTACTGCTGTGCTATCCCAAGCCTCTCCTTAGTAAAACCACATGACCCCTCTGGATGTCCCCCAGGGACAGAGCTATGGGGAGGAGCTGGAACCAGCAATTAGGAGCAAGGCACATCCAGGCTGAGCTCCCTCCTGGGAGGGTACTGGCAGACCCTCATGGGTGAGGCCCAGACACATTAGCCTATAACCCCAGTCACAGCCTTCAGCATCTCTACTGTCCAAGGCTGCCCCCAGTACGGCGGGGAAGAACCCGCTAAAAGATGACCTCACCTTTGTCTCCTTCTCGTTTCCCTCTGCATGGATGATGTAGGGAGAACCCTTCTGCGGGTTTTCTGAGACGATGCGTACTTCCACTCCTGGCAGTGGGGTCCCCACAGAACCTGTAAAAAACGGGAAGGGAGGTAGGAATTGGATAGTTGCACGCTTGGGTTTGGGACATGCTTCCTCGTGTATATGGGACACTGGGATCATTGTCGGGAGTGGATCACGTGCTCGGTGACTGCAAGGAAAGATGTGGGAAGGGTGGCAAACGGTGCATGTGAGCAGCCGGCCAAAGGCCGGCCCAAACCTCACTGACACTATACTATGGTAGCTGCTGCTGCACAACCAGAGACACTCGCTGCTGCTCATATGGCCTGGAACTGCCACGGTGGACTCTTTGCTGCTCCTGCCTGGTCGAGGAGAGTGGGCCGCCCAGCTGGATATGTGCAGGAACTGACTAACGCAGGCCACTGGTGCGTCCCAGAAAGGGCGGAGGTGGAAGCGGGTGGGGTTCCCTGTAAACTGGGCTGCCCCATTTTTTTTTTTAAATTACACTTCCTCCTGCAAGGGTGAGACAGAATCTGGCTGGTAGGGATGTGTCCAGAAGCCCCCCCACTCCTGGACAATGCCCTGTGTTGAAGCATCACTCTGCCGCTGGCCTGGGGGCCCGAGCTCACGTGCCTTGGGGCCAACACGTGAACAGCAGGAACAGAATGGAGAGCAGACAGGTCACCACACCCAGGAATGAGGCCAATGTCCAAGCACACCTTTCTCCTGAGAATTCACTTTATAGTTTCAGGGTCTTTATTTTAAGCACTGTAGCTAATGGGAGTCTGTGACAGGACAAGTTTTCCAAGTGGCAACTTAGTGAACCACACACACACACATACACACACACACACACACACACACACACACACACACACACACACACACACTGTGCACCCTGGGTTCAGCTTCCTCGTGAGGTGATTGCACTGTCCCTGTTATAGGCAGGATCCCCCATGGCGGGGTTCCTCGCAGAGGGTCAGGAGGCATGGCGACGGAGCGGCTGCTCTAGGGCGTTCTCGGCTCCAGGTGTGGAGGGGCCTAGGCCTCCCCTCTAGAGTGAGTCACCACCACAGTGCGACAGCTAAGCAGCATCCTTCCTGCTCTGACTTCGGGGTTCTAAGACTTTAAAAATCAGGGTGACCATGTGTGGCATCATCAATCACTTCAAAATGCAGTGAGGATCCATGCAACTGTGGCCTCTGCTCTGTGGTAGAAAGGGGACAAGGGGAGAGGGTGGCTGTCACCTCGAGGAGGTGCTTCTGGCCCTGTAGTCTGCTGCAGAGGACAGTGTCCTCTGTGTCCCTCTCATCAGAGTGCAGGTGGACCGGGGGTCACACGTAGGGCACTGGGAATGGAAGGGGACAGCTGTGGGGCAGCCGGTACCTGGCAGGCGAGCCTCCGTCAGGGGGTTGGACAGGGCCATGCCAATCTCCGTCATGCCATAGCGCTCCAGTAGCGTGTGGCCCGTGACATTCTTCCACTTCTCCAGCAGGGGGACGGGCAGGGCAGCCGAACCTGACACCATCAGCCTGGGCAGCAGGACCACAAGGGGCGTACTTAGCTCTGATGGGGGCAGCTCACAAGCACGCACACTTCCTTGTGAGTGCGCAGACCGGGTGCGTGGGATGGTCCTCTCCCATCTCTGTACTCAACAGTCATGATAGAGCTGAGTTTTTAAAGAAGTTTCTTTTCAGTGTGTTTCTGTAAATTCAAGCAGGCCTTTCAAAGGGATGTTAGCTAAAGCAGCATCTTTGGTGATACCACAAATAATTACGATGCTGCTCACCAACCTAAACAAGTGATCACGACAGGATGGTGGCGATGGTTGCGTGCCTCATGGAGGAAAGGCCACAACACTGCAGGAGGTAGGTGCTGTGTGAGCAGAGCTGCTGAAGCTGGAAGACACAGGGGGGGGGGGGGGGGGGGACCCGCAACTGGAGGCTACAATGGCAGAGACAGTGGGTGGTGCTCAAGTTCCTAAGCTGCTTTCTGCTACAATCCCATGGCCGGCACTTGCAGAAAGGAAGGTCCTTTGTGTGTCATCTAAACTGAAGCAGGAACCAGCAGGAACCAGCCCCATCCTCCTCCAGAGGTGTATGGCCAACAAGAGCCCCGACGTCTCATTCGTCTACTGAGGATTCTGTATTTCAGAAACGGCAACTGTGCCTGTGGTTCTTTGGGTCTGGTGGGATCTACTGATCCTTCCCCAGCTCTGGTTCTTGAGCACTGGGTGCCCCCGAGTGCTTCAGCTGACATGCCTGGGTAGGGGCCCAGAGAGGCAGCCATCAGCAGCACCATCTGAAGCAGGGCTCTGATTTCCTCAAAGCATTTGGAAAGGGAGCATAAGAGCAGAGCAAAATGCAATGCTAACACATTTGTCTCAGATAATCCAGAAGTCTCCTAGGGATACAAGGCACTGCTCCCTGAGCCCAGATGTGTGGCAGGAACAGTGGCTGCTGGGTTCCCACATAAGTCATGCTTGGAGTTTTCTCTTTCTTTCTTTCTTTCTTTCTTTCTTTCTTTCTTTCTTTCTCTCTCTCTCTCTCTCTCTCTCTCTCTCTCTCTCTCTTTTTCTTTCTTTCTTTCTTTCTTTCTTTCTTTCTTTCTTTCTTTCTTTCTTTCTTTCTTTCTTTCTTTCAATTCAGGATTTAATACTTTCCTTAAGGGTGAGTAGAGTGAGGATTCAGAAGGTTGGCAGGGAATATAGCATCAGTGAGCATCTGTTAAAAACTGATGCCATGTGAGGATTCTTTCATTTCCAAAGTAAGATATGATCACTTCCTGGTCAACAGCCTGAGCTGGAGCTGGTGGTGGACACATCAGGGTCAGGCCCTGTCCTAACTCAGCTTGGAGTTTTAAATCAGAGTTGTCCCTGCAAGTGCGTCAGCCAGCCTCAGTCCCCTTCCCATGTGCCACATCCTTGTCCCTCTGGCAGAAGAGAAGGGGATCTGGTCTGTGTGTGATGATCAAGTAAGCCACACTATGATCACTTCTAGTGAGCAAATCATATTTCGACATAAAGCTGGGAAAGAAATGATATCCGTGGCTCACAGGACAGAGAAGAGCAACTTCACGCCACTGAACAGCCCACAGGCCTCAGCTCACGGCTGTGAGAAGTGCCTGTCCTGAAGCGGGGGGAGGAGGCAGGACAGTCAGCAGCAGGGGCAGAGTGAGGGGAGGTCTCAGAGCCAAGTCAGAGAGGACCAGGGAAGAGGTTGGTTCAGTCCTCAGCCTTCCACAGGCAGAGAAGCAGACAGACGTGAGAGACAGAGGTACCAGGGGTAGACAGACATGGGGTGCAGATGAGAGAGAGAGAGAGAGGGAGAGGGAGAGGGAGAGGGAGAGGGAGAGGGAGAGGGAGAGAGAGAGAGAGAGAGAGAGAGAGAGAGAGAGAGAGAGAGAGAGAGAGAATGAATGAATCCAGGCAGAGGACAGAACACACACGTATGCACAGAGCCACCATTTAAAGGGAGAGAACTGGGCAGACCCTAAGAATGAGTTATGCCTGCTGACCACCAAGCTTCATGGGGCCGGTGTGTGTGTGTGTGTGTGTGTGTGTGTGTGTGTGTGTGTGTGTGTGTGTGTGTGATATGAGCTCTTTCCACCCACCTGATCTTTTCTTCACAAACTGCACGCACGAAATCCTGGACACGGGGCTGTGTAAAATGCTTGTCATAGTAATCTAGCAGTTTGCTGTAGATCGTGGGCACTGCCATAAATACATTAATCCGTGGAGCTTCTGAACTCAAGAACTTTTCCCAAACCTAGAGGGAAACGGGAAGCAGCATTCAGCAGCTAGAAGACAGCACAGCCTGTCTCCATCTCAGGTCTCTCCTACTGATGGAAGCTGTTTCCTGGGTGAGATGAATGTGGCCATCAGTGCGCTCCAGTTCAGAGGGACTCCTGTAACACTGAAACATTCCATGGGACATTGTGTCTGGCCTATGAGGAGGAACATTCCAGAAGCAACTGCAGTCAGAAGCAACCTTAGCTCAACTGCAGCCACACCGTGGGGCAGCCTTGGGAATCTGGACAGTGCTCAACACAGGTAGGAGGCTGGTCTGTTGTCTTACCCAAAAAGCTTCACCTGAACTTTGCCATTTTACCCCTTAATAAATTTCTAATCACATTTCATATAAAAACATTTAAATTTCTCACCAGTTGGGTTTTTATTTCAATATAATCAGTATGAGGCATGCAAGACAGGACTGAATAGTATCATGTTATCATCTCAGGCAAGGGCAGAGTCTGGCTCATGAATTAAAAATTCCAGATTGTCAAAAAGTCAATTCCTCACACAATCCTCCAATTCCCAACCATCTTCACCTTGCAGAGACTGACCAGAGGTTCTGGTGTCTTACACTGATAGGCCAAGGTCCCGAGAGCCAGAACAAAGGTGAAGTCTTGCTCCTTCTTCCAGTTCCCAGAGTGGAAGTCACTAACAGTGTGAGCCCAGCCTGTTCTAACGCAGTGTCCTTGAACTGCTACTCTGGAGACTGCCACTCTCAGTGATGATGGCCTCACTGTCATTTCCCCTCCACAGGGCCAACACCATGTCCCTGATGCCTGTCTGCTGGAAAGGGGGGGGGAGCACAGTGACTCCTGTGGGTCCTCCAGCAGGAGTTCCTCTGCAGTGGAACCAGAGAAGATGTGACAGAGGACAGCCTGCTTCTCATGTCCTGTTCCCTGAGCTTGTAGAGGGCATCGAGCTGTGGGTCTAGACGCAGGGAAATGATGCTGATTAGACACACAGTGATTTGGGGACACGAAGGAGAGGTGACTACTAGAGTTGGGTGCACTGAGTGGGGAGATGCAGCCTCAGGCCCAGGAGCAGGTGCCTCCAGAAGCCATAAGAAGAAAGATGCAGAGAGCTCCATGAACCTTCTGATGGAACTTCCTCCAATACCTTGGTTTTGGCTCTACCAGGCAGCTGGGAGAATAAATGTATGCTGTTTTAACCCTCCAACCTGTAGTCACTGGTCGCGGGGCACACAGAAATTCACTGGGCTGCTAAAAACCCGGGGTCACGACTCACCTGCTGAGCACTGAACTCCGGCAGCATCACACAGGTGGCTCCTACCCAGAGCGGACAGAGCAGCTTGTTGACCACGCCGTGGACGTGGTGCAGAGGGAGGACATGAAGGATCGTGTCATGTTTTGTCCATGCCCATGTATGGACCAGCCCAGTCACCTGTGGGGAAATAGCACTGCCTAAGACCAGGGATGAGAGGGTGTGGGCATGGCACAGGTAGACACGTGGTCCTGGGGATCCTGAGGGAGAAGGGGGAATAAAGAGGGTTCTTCGCTCCTTCCTTTCTGTGGCTCCTGCAGAAGGGAAGTAACTGGGTTCTCCCACGTCTCGGGGGAAGGGAACACAGACACCTAACGAGACTGCAGAGACCCTAGAAAGCCCAGGAACAGGCTCTGCAGACACTGTGGAAGGCAAAGGTGGGATTTTGGTACTGCTGCCTACAGCAGGGTCCCCTGCAAAGGACAGATTGCAGCAGAGTTCAGGTTTGAACCTGCACCAGCCTAGCATAGCTGCCTACCTGTGGTCCCTGTACCCTGGTCACCCACTCAGCTGTAACAGGAGTCACAAGGCAGATGTCCAGGCATATCCTCAGCTCTCACTGAGAAGCCATGTGGACAAGGCTCCTTCGTGTTCCCTGGACCATCCACGTGAGGATGCTGGCCCCACCAGAGCCCGGGATCACTTGCTGCCTTCCTCATGTGTTGACTTTCATGTTCCTTTATTGCTTCTACTGCACAGAAGACTTCACTGTACATACACAAACTTCTCAGAAAGTGAGCGGTGTCAGACAAGGAGGGACTGATGGGTTTTGCTGAGGTGGTTCCGGAAGTGACTGAATACAAGGTAATTCACAAGGCAGGAGCAGCTCCTATGTCGGCTCTTACAAATCCCAATCTAATCACACAGCCTGACTATGCGACTCTACAGTCTTGGTGGTCATTCGGCAAAGCATGTCTGGACCCTACTCTGTGGTGGCTGGGACAGAGAGAGGAGGAAGCAGAGGCCTCTGGAGCACACCCAGCACTCACCACAGCTGCTATGTTACGGTGGGTGCTCAGGGCACCCTTGGGCTTCCCTGTGGTCCCACTGGTGTAGAAGATCATAGCACCCCGGTCACGCCAATCCCTCTCTTGGACCGGCTGCTCGGCTGCTCCATGGCAGATGGCAGGGGTGAGGGGCAGAAGCGGGACTCCCAGCCTCTGGGCCACTGGACTTAGCCGCTCCAGGTGCTCCTGGCCAACCACGAGCACAGAGCTCCGGGAGTCCTGGATGAAATACTCCAGCTGGGCCTCAGGGTGCTTCCAGTAGAGTGGGACGGCGATACCACCACTCATCCAGGAGGCCCACTGGGCTACAACATAGGAGACATCATTGGAGCACAGGAAGGAAATCCTCTCCTCCTGGAGGTCCCCAACCTTACAACCCCGAAGCCTGCAGATCTCCTGGGCCAGGCAAAGGCTGCGGTCATAAAGCTCCCTGTAGGTGTGACGGCCATGTTTGTCAATAAGGGCAATCCTGTCCCCAAAGGCCAGGGCGCGGATGAACACGGGGGCATTCCCATCTGGGCGGGCCTCTGGAGCTGTATGCAGGAGGCTATGTCCTCTGTGTCTTCTGGGAGCCAGCTGACTGGAGGCCAGGGACCAGACGAGACGCCTGAAGGGCAGCGTCAAGAGGGGTGGCATCACACCAACAAACCACTGGGCTGGGGAGGAGAGTGCAATGTGTGAGCGTTTGCAGGGGTCACCCAAACCTTGCCCACAGCAAGGTTTAAAATATACCCTCCAAACACCCCAAAGGCTGCAGAAACTCTTAACGTAGCACCCCCTAAACAGAGAGGCTAACACTCCTAATCATACAACATCTTTAAAAAGTGTCTAGCTTCTTATTTAGTTTCTTTAAAGATTTCAAAAACATTCAAAATTTCCAAACAATTTTAAGTTAGGAAAACCAAATAAAATATACTTAAGGTAAATCCTGAATAGGAGATTTGGGAATTTTGAGCCTGGAAAATCACTAGTCAGTAGAAGCAGGTATCACAGGGACTCAAAAGGCACCCGTGTTGTGGAATATTTAACTGTGTAAAGGTGTGTTACACTTGTTTCTGCTGATGTTACTTTAACTGTGTAAAGGTGTGTTACATTTGTTTCTGCTGAGAATGTTACTTCAACTGTGTAAAGGTGTGTTACATTTGTTTCTGCTGCCTTTGTTTAATTATGTAAAATTGTGTTGCTGTTTCATTTTGTCTGCCTAAGGCATCTGATTGGTCTAATAAAAAGGTGAATGGCCGATAGCTAGGCAGAGAGGGAGAGGTGGGGCTGGTGGGCAGAGAGACTAAGTAGGAGGGGAAATCTAGGCTGGAGAGAAGAGAATGAGGGAGGAATCGAGGGACAGGCCTGGGGCCAGAAGCCAGGCAGCCGCCAGCTAGCCAGACGTGAGAAGCAGGAAAGCAGGACATTCAGAAAGAAAGGTAAAAAAAAAAAGCCCCAACACAAAACGTAGATAAAGAAAAACAGATTAAAATAAGAGCTAAGGCCGAGCACGCTTAACTAACATGAAGTCTCCATGTCATGATTTGAGAGCGGGTTGGTGGCCCAAAAGAAAACGCCTGGTGCACACCCTTGCCGCTTCTCGCCAGCAGACCCCAAAGGGTAGCCATTCAGGAACTGCAACCCAGCAGGGCTTTAGGAAGGCAAGGTCACAGGCCAGGGAGTATCAGTTTGTTTCTTTTCTCCCCTTTAGGTTGAAAGAGAACTCTTCAGTCTGTCTTCTCAAAAACCACTACTAAATTACAACTGAAATAAGCGGAGAAGAGTGCTCAGGGAGGGGGAGATGTCACTGCTTGGTTCTGTCGGGGTGCTCCATGGGCTATCACCTCTGGGGACCCTGAAGTCCATTCCAGGACAACACAGAGGGGCCATCTTACTTCCACACTGGCTCTGCATATGGCATCTAACAGGTCCAGAGGCCACCCAATATTCCAGATCTGCTTCCCAGTGCTAGCTAGCAAGATCCCTTCCTTTGGTTCTATAACCCTCATGTCACATGTCGTCCCTGCCTAGGGGCCTGGCAGAGAGAAGACAGCCCCCATCCCCAGTCCATTTGGCCCCCAGCAGTTAGAACACATCACTCTCCACTGAGGCCCTCTGGCTTCTGCTACATCTACCCAGAAATCACTGCGGCTTTCATCAGAACAGCCTTCCCAATCACAGTTAGGAGACAACAGGCCACACCTGCTTTGGCAGGAGTAACAGCTGGAGGAAGTGACTCAGCACCGAGTTTACGGTGAGCTGACGGTGTAGCGACCTGTTCTTACAGAGGCACTAGGCGCTGGAATGTTAGACATTACTCAGTGCTAGAGGTCAATAAAGACACCTGCTAAGGAGACCTCTGCCACCGTCCCAGGCCATGTGTCTAACATTCCCCCACAGACATAACAGCTGGCGCTCTCTGGGGTGAAAGCTAGAGGCCCGGACTATCCTAGAAGGCCCAGGAGAAGGACAAAGGCAAGAATGACCATACCTTGCCCCACCTCCCTTCTGTTCCCTCCACATCTCACAGAATGACCTCATGTAGCATTCCCTCTGTGAGGTCTGTCTCCATTAGCATGCTCTCTCTGACACATACTCTGACAGCTTCTTTCGTTCATTAACTTGCCGGGGCAAACCAACACATCATTATCTGCTACTGGTACTAAAAGTAGCTTTGTTGTTTTGTTTGTTTGTTTGTTTTGAGACAGGGTTTCTCTGTGTAGTTCTGGTGCCTGTCCTGGAACTCACTCTGTAGTCCAGGCTGGCCTCGCGCTCACAGAGATCCACCTGGCTCTGCCTCCCGAGTACTGGGATTAAAGGCGTGTGCCACCACCACCTCGCCCATTTTTTTTTTTTTTTTTAAAGACAAAGAGTTTCACTATGTAGCTCTAGCTGTCCTGGAACTCTCTCGGTAGGCCAGGCTGGCCTCAAACTCAGATCTGCCTGCCTCTGCCTCTGCCTCCAGTGTGCTGGGATTAAAGGTATGTTGTCACCACACTAGGACAGCTTTGTTCTCTTAACAATTAAATAATTATCTAATAAAACAAATTCTCCATCAATAAATACTCCTAGAACTAACTTTTGTTCTGTGCTCGAGATCTTTGGGTATGACTTTGTTTCCCTGGCTCCTTTCCGGGGTTAGATAGCTTCTCCTCTAGGCAGGCACTCTGGTCAAGAGAGCAGGGAAACTCGGCCTCACTCCTCTGTGCAGGAGTCTAGCTCATGGCTGCTTGGAGGCCCTGTGCACACTGGCTCTGCACATGTCAGTTCTCAAGCACACTGGCCCCTGGAGAACACCTGCGGTCTAGACGAGGCAGCGAGGGTCCACAGCTGCTCTCAGGGCTCCTCCACAAGGGCTCAGAGCTCCTGGCCTGTTCAAACCCCGGATTTCCACTTCTACAAGGCTAGGCGAGAGAAACCAAGAACTTGACAACCGTGTGGGCTTCCAGAAGTCAGGGAGCATAAAGTAAATTAGGAAGCTTTAAGTCTCACTCCAACAAATTCTCCTCTATTTGTTTTACAGTCGGAGATGCCAAAACCAAGAGAAACTCAAAGAGAAGACCTACTGTGTGGAATTTCAGAATTAAAGACTTGTGGCCAGATTCCTGTGGGTTAGAGTGTGAGATGTCTCAGAATGCTCTGGATGAATGGGAAGGATAAAACATTTGGTATTCGGCTATTGTCTCTGCACAAGGGAACAGAAAACAGAGGAACTCAAACAGAAGAACTGCTGTGTTCGAGACACCAGGAGCCTCCCCCACAATTCTACACCACAGCCTCCAAAATGGCACGACTCTCCTGAAGCACCTGGAGAGCCGAGCGCTGGGGAAGTAGCACCTGCCCTTCACCCAGGTGTGGGAGCTCATCAGCATCCCGGGAGCTGTACAAAGGAACCCCGAAGGCCGGGTTCCTGATGAAGAGCTGCCCCGAGAGACTATGGCACACGGGAACAACATACAAGGCCATGGGAGAGCAGTCTTGATCTAGGCCTCTAGACCTGGGGAGACCAAGAACTTGAGTCATGAGAGAGAAGGCCTCTCAGCAGTAGCACCAATACTTGAAACCCTTTCCCCCCATGTTAACACTATGACCTTTGTGCAAAAAGATGTGCACATAGGATGCTCACACAAGTGGTAATTAGTTAAACTGAAACTAACCAACGGTCCTCAGAAAAAGCCTAAGGAGATCGCGCACAGACATTCAAATATGCATGTCTAACAGGCTGCTGGCTACCACTAATCTCTGTGTACCCCGCTTTTGACACCACCATATCATGTGAGGTGGTAGGGCTGAGTCAACACGGCTAACCAGGAAAAGCAACATGGCAGCATGGCCCCAAGATTCAGAGCAGGCATTGGTTATGCAGCTGCAGACGTCTGCATGGACCCTTACAGCACCGCTGAAGGAAACACCACTGCCCTCTGGGGCAGAGTCCTCAGCCCTCAAGGTTGGTGGCATTCCTACCATGCACAGACACTGAGGTGTCAAAGCAAGCTCCTTGTGGAACAGACTTACAGTTCCCATGGGGCCCCAATGCTGTAAGAAGATGCCCACTGCAAGAAGAACAGTGACAACCATGAGGAGGATACCCCGACCCTGGGGTGGTCAGTCGGGGAGGATGGCAGAGGGTAAGGGCAAACCGAACCCTGTATGGACAGCTGTACACATGCTGGGAGGCATTGCTGGACCACCTTCAATTGTTATAAGTTCTACCGTGTCCCCTCTGAGGCACTGCCTTACTCTCCCATATGTGGAAATGGGACCGGCCCAGGCCTCCAAAGCTGCTTTGGTCTTCAGGCATAAGCCTGGTCCAAGCACTGATACATACTCCCAGCTCATCCCATCAGAGCCAGCTCTTCAGAGCAAAACAAAAGTCTGTCTATTGAGAGCATCTGGCTGTGCATGGCCATGTCATACCTGTGGCTTAGGAACTGTCAAAACTACAATTTTAAAGTAGCATTCACAAGTTAAAACAAAACAAAACAAACAAACAAACAAAAACCCAAAAGGAAAAAAGATGTTAAAACCTATATCCATTCTACATAATAAACTATCATTTAAAAAAGACATCTGGACCGGGCGGTGGTGGCGCACGCCTTTAATCCCAGCACTCAGGAGGCAGAGGCAGGCGGATCTCTGTGAGTTCGAGGCCAGCCTGGTCTACCAAGTGAGTTCCAGGAAAGGCGCAAAGCTACACAGAGAAACCCTGTCTTGAGAAACCAAAAAAAAAAAAAGACATCTGGGAGCTGGGGGTGTATTGCTAAGTGCTTCTGCCTCAAATGCAGGAAGCCCTCATTTGCCATTACCACCTAAAATGGGCAAAGTGGAGGCAGGAGGTTCAGAAATTCAAGGTTACTCATGACTAAATAGTAAGTTCAAGGCCAGCTTGGATACATGAGACCCTGCCCCTAAATTTTGTTTGTTTGTCTTTGGTTTTTCGAGACAGGGTTTCTCTGTGCAGCTTTGGAGCCTGTCCTGGATGTCGCTCTGTAGACCAGGCTGGCCTCGAACTCACAGAGATCCGCCTGCCTCTGCCTCCCGAGTGCTAGGATTAAAGGCGTGCGCCACCACTGCCGGGCCCCTAAAATTTCAAAATGACGCCATGGAAAGGTATGTTTACATCCATCTCAAGTCCAAGAACAGCAGGGAGACCTGTTTCACAATAATCACGTTGGCCTTGGGGAGAACACTTAGAACATTCACGTTTACAGTTACTCCCTTGAGGGACAGCACAGGCTCACCTGTGCTCCTGCAGCAACATCTGGAGCCTCCCACAAGTCTTAGTGGTCGGCCACAAACAAGTTCCCTCCCGGGATGAAAATCAAAACAACTTCTCTTTTAGAGAAATTCCCCGTCCCGCTTCCAAGTCCAGCAGCCTTCCTTGAAGGCACACTTGTCCTGCCCACGCCGCCATAGTCTGCTTTCGGGACCCATTTGCCTTTCGGAGCCAGGCCTCTGGGAACTTGCATCCCACGTGGTGCTCCGCGTAAACAAATCAAAGGGAGAAGCTCCGCTAAGACTTCAGCTCTGGGAGAAGGGCATGAGTTTAACATACAGCAGAAGTTTCTCGCGCGCAATGACAGACAGCTGCCCAACAGCTCCCACTATCCCCTGATCAGCTCCAGCTCACCTCGACACCCCCTTTCTTGTTCTCTGCAACACGCTCACCTGGGGTCAGATGGGAGTCACTGGGGGGTGGGGCACGGGCCTGAGAAGCCAGGAGGGTGGATCAGGCCGGAATGAGTCCTACACCTAAAAATGTCCGCAGGCGAAATGTGTCCGTCTCCCTAATCTGTCCCTGTGTGCATAGCCTGGGTAATGAGTTCCGGGCTCGAGCGTTCCGGCTTATTCACATACTAAGACTGGTCCTGTGCAGGACTGCCAGAGGGTGGCCTTCAGGTGCCTGACAGTCGTCACCAGACCTCTGGATCCATTGTCCTGATAGATTAAGTGCTGTGGGTTGCTTGCATTGTGTCAGCTTTAACTTTTATTTTTTTAAGACAGGGTCTCATGTAGCCCAAGCTGGCTTTGAACTCATTATGTAGCCAAGGATGACCTGCCTCTGCCCCCTTGAGTGCTGATTAATGACAGGCTTGTCTCACCACATCTGGCTTATGGAGTGGTGAGGATCAAACCCAGGTCTTCACACATGCACTCCAACAACTCTGAGCTATATTCTCAACCCTCAATGTTCATTTTAATAGGCACCATCATTGCCGCAGCAGGAGGGACTATACAGCTGTGGACAACATCTTCTCCAAATAGAATGTAAGTGGATCCCTTGGTCCCTGAAGAGGGGCTCCCTGGCTTGCAGCTGGGAGCCTGCATATTAAAGGTGATTTTTGAATTTGTGACACATTGTGTGAGAATTCCTCCTCACAGGAACTGTGGCAGGGGCTTTTATTGTTCTTTATTTTGAGACAAGGTCTCGCTCTATAGCATAGGCTGGCATCAAACTCATTACAATCCCCCTGCCTCAGCCTCTTGAATATTGGGATTACAGATCTGTGCCACCACAGCCAGCTTTAGGGTAGAATCTTACACTTTCTGTACAGTAAAGGAAAACACTGAATGTTAGAACTGAGTCCTTTTGTCAGTGGCAGAAAAGCCAGAGACAGCTCCACCACCTGCAGCAGCCGGAGAAGCTTCACAGACCTCCATGTCAGTCAAATGGGGATTCTTGACCTTCAGAATGTCACTGTGAAGCAGAGTTGGAGTTGTTAAGCCATGGTTTTAGCATAGTTTTAAGCATAGACATTCAGACAGACTGATTGGTGGGAGAACTGATTTAGGGCAAGGATGGTATACACCCCAGTATGGATGTGGACTTCTGAGGAGAGCACACAGTGTCTTTACAATAGCCATATACA
Organism: Peromyscus leucopus; assembly: GCF_004664715.2. Taxonomy (NCBI): domain Eukaryota; kingdom Metazoa; phylum Chordata; class Mammalia; order Rodentia; family Cricetidae; genus Peromyscus; species Peromyscus leucopus. The sequence continues at coordinate 125,464,104 of NC_051067.1, read as the reverse complement.
CAATTCAGGCGGCTTCTGAAATTATATTGGAATTTACACCCCAGGCCCCAGGACTTCTATGCTTAAATGTCTACTTCCAAAGCAGAAATCTAGACATGACCTTGAGATGTGATTCAGCTTCTGTAACCCCTGGATCTTGGGGACTGTCAAGGATCTGGATTTGGGTTTGGAATGACCCAGTCGTTAGCATAAACCCTGGGTTTGATTCCCAGCCCTGTATGAGCCAGGATTGGTGGTGCATGCCTATAATCCCAGCACTTGGGATGTGGAAGCAAAAGGATTAGAAATGTGAGGTTGGGTTACACAAGATTGTCTCAAAAATGAAACAGGAGTGACAGACGGGATGGAGAGATGGCTCAGCAGTCAAGAGCATCTATCCCTCTCCCAGAAGATCTGGGTTTGATTCCAAGCACTTATACCAGGCAGTTCACAACTGCCTGTCACTCTAGCTCCAGGGAGATCCTGCTTCTGTAGATACACCCATACACACCCACACCCACTCACCCCCCCCCCACACACACACACTTCAACAAAAACAACAAGAGACCTGTTGTATGAGCAGGATGGCAGCACTGGTAAGGATGGTGGTGGTAGTGAGTCTCAGTGGTCACTCTGCAGGGGAAGCCTGACAGTCCAGGTCCACCCATCGCCCAAGCTTCTGATTAACATTTCAGTGACCACAGCACAAGCTGTCAGGAATGAACAGCCATTCGGGGTTAGCCAGATAGCCACTTACATGAGAGACGTAGGCTAACACCGTCAGAAAGCAAATGCGGAGAGCAGGGATGGCCACGTGAGGACTACTCCAAAGCAACCCCTGTCTCTGTCATCAGGGCTGAGGTACAAGGTCTCACAAGACCAAGAGCAAGATTCTCCAACAGAGAGCTTCCCTAAGACCTGATGCCTAGGAACACCAGTGGCCAAGCATAATCCACCACTGGAGGATTGGAAACAAGGAACTATCTGGACAAAAGGCTGAGGTGGTCACAGAAGGTGAAGAGACTGGGTGGGCCTGCTGGGGGAGGATTTGAGGTTTCTGGGAGGGAAAGCAGAAGAGACAGAACAAGAGAACTCATGAGAGAAATTCAAAAGAGCCAGCAGAGACAAGGTCACCGAGGGCCTGGGACAGTGGATTAAATGGCCACTTCAACTTAGCAAATGAAGGAGTGGGGAATGTAGCAATTGCCCCCCCCCCGGGAGGCTGTGATCACAAGGAACCAGAACACTTACTGCTGCTGAAAAGTGTCATCTCCGTCACCGGCTCCCCACAGTGGTTCAGGGCCGGTACCTACCCACAGCTGTGAGATAAATGGGAGTTAGCCAGACAGCAGCACCTGCAGCCTTGGGCAGGAAGCCAGTTCCCACCTGCCCCCCTCCCCGCCCTCCGAGGAGGTGGCTGAGCCATGTGACAATTTCAGCTCAACTCAAGATGCAGCCTCTTTTTTCACCTTGGGTTCAGGTGGTCAAGATGACTCTGTAATTCTACAGCACCCCTCACACCTCAGACACCAGACCTCAGACAGTCCCCATATCACATGCCTCCATACTCCAGACACCTGCTGTCCCCCCACATACATATACCTGCCCTTCCCAGAAAAGGAAATCTCATAGCTGGAGCGTCTTGGAAGGGGACTCAGCCCCTCCCCCTTAGTCCTTTGCACCTCCAGCTTAATGAGCACAAGCTGCTGGGGGCGCCTGGGTCACACCTTCTCACTTGATTGAAGCACAACATGGATCTGGCTGGCAGGGGTTTGCTCATGAGGGGAACTTCCGCAAGCTGTGAACACATTACCTTCTGCAGGCGGCTCTGGGAGCCGCTGTCGCCTGTTCTGGGGGAGACTGCACTGGTGGCCTGGTAAGGCCCGGCCCTAGGAGCACCGGGGACACCTGCACCTGGTGACTAAGAGAAGAGGCCATGACAGACTCTGACCTGTCGCTGGCTTTCTGTGTCCAGGCTGGTCCAGCCTACGTGGAACGGGGCTGACCTGAATCTATAGCTAGACACTGCCAGTGGTTATGTGCGCTTCCAGGGAGGTCTGGAAGGGACCATAGCCTTCTTGTTCCCTTGATTGATCGATATGTGCCTCGGGAATCCAGCGTCCATGACATGAAGACTCGGGGACAGCCTGTGGAAGGTCTGCCTGGCAAAAACCAGAGGCTTCTGCACACCACTCCATGAAGAGCCTGCTGGCCAGCAAATCCCACAGCACCTGTGGACTCTGAAGGCCACCTACAACGTTGTGGGAGGCTTAAGCAGTGCCCTTCTATGTTATCCTGGATTCCTGATGCTTCTAACTGTGTAGGATAACTTTGTTATTTTCACCCATGAAGTTTTGGTCTCATATATATGAAGACATGGTGTCATGTGTTCCAGGCCGCCCTCAAACTCATTATGTAGCTGAAGATAAGGATGACCTTGGACTCCTGCTCCTTCTGTCTCTGTTGTTCAAGCTCTGGGATTACTTTCATGTGCTACCATACCCAGTTTATGGGGTGCTGGGGACTGAACCCAGCATGCTGGCTAAGAGCTTTACCACCTGAGTCATATCCCTAACCCTGTAAGCAGTGACATTCTGAGGCAGTGTGAACACAGCAATAGAGGAGTAATGCAAGACTTCCATCAGTGAGGGCTGTGTGTGTTGGCAGATGAACTTCCTGGATAAAGAATCCCACGTAGGACACAGTACCAGAAGAGCAAACACTAGACAGGCACCATTCTGTTACAAATCACCTTTATAAATCTATATCACAGAGCAGTAAGGACTCAGACAGTTTGGTTCAAGAATCAGGCTTCAAGAAAGGCTGTATGTGAAAAGTGACGGATTGGTTCCCCAAAGGCCAGCAGTATAGAGACATGGGGAGCTAGGAGGAGCATGTTTAGCAAAAGGGATGGCAGGACAAGGTCAGTGTGTCAGGGAAGCCAAGGTGCTTATTTGAGGGTGCCTGGATGGTACACAGGATGGGAGACTGTGGGGGTGTGGGGGTCAGAGGAAAGTTCTAGAATTAAAGAGACTAGTAACTAATTGGAGGGCATCAGGTCTGCTGGAGAGCTTAGAGTCACTATGGCTATAGCCAGGGCCTTAAGGCTCTGACTCATCATGGTGAGGTAACCCTGAGCCCATGAGGCAGATACGTGGGGTTTGCTGAGGAAGTGGAGGAGGAAATAGGCAGAGGCAATGGGTTGGAGATCAGAACTTTGGATGACCATGTAGTTCATGATGGTATCAGCCTGAGGACACTGGTGCTCCAGGGTCATCCTGAAGCCGATGGTTGCTCCAGCTGGGAAGCAGACTCAAGGAGGTCATGACAGATGAGCCCAAAGGGTGAGGAGAGAAGAAATCATAGGACTCAAAAGGCAGCTGCCACCCATGACCTGGTTCCTACTGTGCAATAAGTAATGGACACCTTAATCCAAGTCCCCAGCCCCTGCTCAGAGCTACTGATAGGTTCCTTGACTTAGGGTGGAATTACATCTTAGTGAACCCCTTGGAAGTCCATAAAGCATTTTAGACGGGCGTGATGGGGTGGGGGCTGGGGAGATAGCTCAGAGGATGTGAGTGTTTGCTGCACAACCATGGGGTTCTGAGTTTGGATCCCCAGCACCCTTGTAAAAAAAAAAAAAACTGGACATGGTTATGTGTGCCTGTAACCCCAGTAAACTAGTTGTCATCTAAGCTGAAAACTCTGTGGACTTCAGTGAGAGACCCTGTCTCAAGGGGATGAGTGGAGAACAATAAAGGATACCTAATTCCCTCCTCTGGTGTGGATAATGACACACACACCCCCACGCACCACATGTTGAGCTTGATGGTGCACACTTGTATCCTAACACTTGAGAGGCTGAAACAGGAGGATCATGAGTTTGGGGTCCACTCATGGGCTACATAAACCCTGTCTCCAAAAAAAGTCTTAGCAGAAAAGACTTCATGCACACAACCTAAAAATACAGTGGCTTAGCGGTAGGACACATCGGTGCCGTGCATTCTCTCTCCTGGCCGTGGCCCGTCGCTGCTTTGCAGCATCTTGAGGGAACATCATGCTTCAAGTGGCTGGTCTAGGGAGAGATCAGTATCTAAAATCTACAGTTTCTACCAAATTCAAACTCGTTCACACCGTCATGAAGCTGAGGATTTTGGTGTTGGGTTTGGTATGGGATTCCTAACACACTTGTCAGTGTCCTGAGCAATGGGAACTCAGATAAGATGTCTATATTTTGGGTTTGTTTGTGGTCCCTGACTCATAGCCACCTCTTTAACAAGTCATAGAAATTAGAGATTAGAATTTCTCTTCTTCAAGCAGGTCACAGAAGCTAAAGTCCCCAAGAAGCATCTAGATAGACAAGCCTTGCTGAGTATCCCCAGCCGGGCACAGGGGTTAGCTCTCCCTTTGCCCAGCCACACCTCCACATGCCCATGGTTCTGTCATGCCCAGACTATGATGTCTGTATAAAAGCCCAGGAGGAGAGGGGAGCCTGTGGGCAACTGAACACCCTGGAGGTTGGCATACCCAAACTGTAGGGTCCGAAGTTCTGCACCGGGGACACTGCCAACCCTTTCCCTATCTATCTCTCTTGTCTAGCTGGCCTTCTTATCCGGATTTACTTCCTTTTAAATAAACCAGTAGACATTTCCTTGAGTTCTATGAGCTGCTTCAGCAAACTGACTGAACTGGCTAGTCAGAAGCCAGGATTTAAAGCCAGGCGGTTGGAAGCACGGACCACGCTCTGACTATTTCCATTTTTGGCTCCTCTCTCTCTATCCATGCCTAGCCCACAAGGCCTACTGCCCATGTAAAGATCTCACTCACACAGCCTCTCTGTCCATGTCTACACTTCATCTACACATCCCCTCTGTCCACATTATCTATACTTCCTCTACACAACCCCATTGCCTGGGCTTGGAGAAGGTTCTGGGCATGTTCCAGGAACCCACAGTGGGCCTGACACTACATTTACTCCAGTACGTACAGCACATGGCCGGCCTCTCCTGAGGTGTGAGTAAACAAAGCAGCCCCACAGGGACATGTGGTAGACAGGGCACCGTGTGGGACTGACTTGGGGTTGGAGACCCAGGCATGGGCATGTTGAGACCCCAATCCTGCCAGAACGCCTTTCCCATGAAGCCATGAATGCCAGGCCTCACAGGGCAAAAATATCCAAGTGCCACATATGTGGGTTCCTGCAGCTGACACCAGCTTGGCGTGGGTGCTCCCAGGAACTGGCTCCTTCCACATGGCACAGCAGCACAGCTGCCAGCTTTGTGAGGCAGCTGTGAGAGGCACCCCGCCTGCCCCTTGAGGTGCCAGTTGGGAGGCAGCCGACTCTCTTCCGCAGACTACCTGTGGCTGGGGATACATTTCCTGGCGACTGGAAATTTGATTTGTTTCCAAATCTTCCATCCGCTTCCCACCTGTCACTCCCCCTGCCTCGCTCCTCCTCGCCCTCCTCCGCCTTCCATCGGCAGCCCCAGCCCCCACCAGCCTCATCACAGCCCATGTGCCTCTCAGCGGCAGTGCCAGGCGGCAGGCACCACCTACACCATCTGAGGAGTAGCATCTTCCTGCCACTTGTGCCAGGCTGGGGCAGATGAGAACTGTCAGTGCCATGGGCCATGGGCCAGGGCTCCCTGAGCTCCCATATTGACCCCCAGGGAGAGAAGTACCAGTCTGAGGCCCCGGAAGCTGAGAGAATCCAGAAACGAGGGCCAGGTTTTGTGCTGCCTTTGAGGCATGAAAGGGAGCTTTACGTTACAGCAAGGCTCCGCACGAGCCGAGGGAAACGGATGTGAATGGGGAGATCCACCGAGGCTACGGCCTGAGCGGGAGCCCCAAGCAGACCGTGTGTGTGCACTAAATGAACCCCTCAGCCTGAGGAAGAAGCTGGAACACGGCTTAGAACGCTTCCATTTCCCAGGTGTGCTTCTATCCGAGATGGCTCTTTCTGGCATCCAGGTCACCCCTGACTCTGCAAGGGGCCCCAGGTATGTGGTCTATGGATAGCACCTGGTCTGACCCGGGCTTCGAGTGCTGGGATAAGATGATGGGAGTTCCTCCATTCTCCCTGGCACAGCTGTGTGGGAGGGAGGGAGGGAGGGAGGGAGGGAGGGAGGGAGGGAGGGAGGGAGGACTGAGATTTGGATGGACTGGAAAGGAGACAGGACCCCGTGAAGGGGTTAGGCCTTTGAAACCTTCTCCTCAGGGAAGACTCTCAGGGTATTCAAAGAGTCAGGAGTCAGGAGGGGCTGGCACCCACCCCTGGGGGAGACTGGCTCCTGAGAGTGAGTCACCGACAGACCCAGGTCCCCAAGGCTGACCCCCAGGTAAGGCCACTGGGCTGCTACAGTAGGAAGAAGAAGCGCAGGACTGTGGGGGTGGGGAGAGCAAAGCCTTGAAAAGAAGAAAGAACAAGTATTTAAAAAATAAAATGAGCCAGGCAGTGGTGGCACACACCTTTAATCCCAGCACTCGGGAGGCAGAAGGCAGGTGGAGTTCGGGGTCAGCCTGGTCTACAGAGTGAGTTCCAGGACAGCCAGGGCTACACAGAGAAACCCTGTCTCAAAAAAACAAAAGTAACTAAGTAAGGAAGCAAATAAATAAATAAAATAATGCTAGTTGTATTAGTCAGGGTTCTCTAGAGTCACAGAACTTGTAGAGGATCTCTCTCATATGTGTGTGTGTGTGTGTGTGTGTGTGTGTGTGTGTGTGTGTGTGTGTGTGTGTGAATTTATTGGAATGACTTACAGGCTGCAGTCCAACAATGGCTAGCTGTGAATGGAAAGAATCCAGCAGTTTCTCAGTCTCACGAGGCTGGGTGTTTCGTTGGCCTTCTGTAAATGCTGGAGTCCTGTAGAAGGAGGTCCCAATGTCAGTGAAGGAACAGATGTGCTGACAAGGCGAAGAACAAGCAAACTCTTCCTTCTTCCACTTCCTTACATAGGCTTCCAGCAGGAGGTGTGGCCCAGATTAAAGGTGTGCCTTCCCACATCAAGGTCTGGATTAAAGGTGTGTGTCATCCAGCCTCAAGATCTGGATCAAAAGCCTGGGTCTTCCTGCTTCAAGATCCAGATCAAAGGCATGCCCTCCATTTCTGGGTTGTAGTTCATTCCAGACATAGTCAAGTTGACAGCCAAGAATAGCATCACCCCAGAAGAGGGAGAACTTCACATTTCCTGAGTCTTTTCAGACCTCCACACTGACAGATGTGACTGAAGTGACCAGCAGCTTGGATTACCCTACTGGGAGTGGCCAGGAGGTCCCAGGAGATGAGTACCAGGGCCTTCAGGGTGGACCAAGCTTTTGATCTGCTTGGTGTGGAGGAAAAGGAGGTCTAAGGGTCTTAGTGCTTTGACATGGGGGTCTCTGGAAATGCTAGAGAATCAAGACTCCAGAGAGGCTCGATACAGTTTGTGGTGGTTAATCTTGACTGCCAACTTGATGAGATTTAGTGTCATTGTGGAAATATGTCTCTGGACTTGTCTGTGAGGGACTGTGTAGATTAGGTTAGCTGAGGTGGGAAAGTATACCTTAAATATGGGCAATGCTGTTCTGTGGGCTGGAGTCCTGGACTACATGCAGAGAAGAGAGCAAGCTTTCTGACTATGGAAACAGCGTCCTGCCACCATGACTTCCTCCCCATCATGATGGACTCTACCCTGGAACTGTGAACCAAAATGGACCCTCCCTTAAGCTGCTTTTTGCCAGGGTATTTTTTTCATATCAATAAGACAAGTAACTGATACACAATCCAAAACACAGCCATGATATGCTGGGTGCTGTTCACAGGGCCTCTAGCAGGGTTCTCCAAGACCTGAACCCGACCTCCAGATGATCGCTGAAAGGTGAGGTGATGCAGCGATGACGAGCCACCAGGCCTGGACCTGTATCCCTGCCTCCCAAGCCCCGCCCAGTCACTTTTAGAATCACTTGTGAGCATCTTGCCCCAGGTCCGAGCCTGACTCCATGAGTGAAGGGCTATGATGCAGGTTCCAATATCAAGTAGGACATGCACAAGCCAGCTGCTTTCTCCATCCTTGGCCACCATCAAAGCCAGCTGCTGCTTCGTTTTCTGGGATAGCTGTGTTGGGGTGGCATCATACAAAGACAGTCCTCACTCTTGCTGCTTTTGGATAAGCAGTTCATTTGCCAGGACAGGGATGTTATTGTTGGTGACAGCTACCTGGAATTCCTACATCACCTTCCCTTGCAGAGGCTGGTCTGCTTGTGGGGCCTCATGGTTTCTTGTCCCTTCTTTTCTGGGATCTAGCCCCTCCCCCCAAAACACCACTTTGGGTCTCATGTCCTTGGTACTAAGTGAGGCTTTTTCTTGGTGGTGTCAAAGGTTGACAGACAGAAACAGAAGCCTCAGGAGTTGAGGATCCTGGGCATTTCAAGGAAGCTGAGAACTGAGGATCTTATGTATCTTCTAAACACACACACACACACACACACACACACACACACACACACACACACACACACATGCACACACACAGACACTCACATTCACATGGGTGTACACCCTCCTACACATGCACAAGCTCACAGTCAATGAACAAATGTACTTCTGTATGCCTCTGTATATGTTCACACAACCCAGTGGACAAAGGCATGCAGACGAATCTGGGGACTCGTGCATTTGTGCACACACCCACATGTAAACATATGTGCTCATACACACATACACACAGATGTCCACAGTACACACACTCTTACACGTATTATCGAATGCACACACTAGTCTACATCTGCCTCACCGTGAACCTGAGCTACTGGCAGCACAAAAGGTGGGCTCAGGGGGTCGACACAGGAATCAGTGTCCTGCTGCAGTCATGCTACATCAGCCTGGGATGGGACATCAGTCAGAGGCTGCGCTTTCTTTTCTGCTCTGCACATCTGTGAGCCCAGTTAGGGGCTGGGCGGGGCCCTAGGAGTCAACGTGCTCAGACTTGCCGTCCTGCAGACAGGCTGAGCCAGAGCCTTTTGGCTCCTCAGGCTCTGGGGCCAAGCACACTTACACACTTGGTGCCTGAATGTCACCAGCTGGACACACCAGTGAGAGAGGGTACCCTGCAACAGGGATGAGGCTGCCTCTGGTGACCCATCTGTCACACAGGCTAGACTGGCTCTATGGTGGTCAGCGGTGGAGCAACAGGCACACAGGTCTCAGAGGATGGAGGTGTAGCCATATCTCTCCTCTTTTTCTGAGGACACCACCCACCCCAGTAAGCCTCATCTTAACTTGGTCTCCTCTGCAGAACTCTTATTTCCAAACAAGGTCACCCTTTGAAGGTCTGTGCAGGCGTGAATGCTGGGGATGAGGGGATACTGCTCACCCCAGTTCAGGGATGACATCAGAAGGGCTGGGACTTCTCTAAGGGGACTTTGGCCCCAGAATCCTGGACTCTAAGGAAGAGAACTGACTGGGCTGGATGCCTCTCAGAGCACTGTGGTAGAGGCCAGCTTTCTTGGATTGATTTTACCTTTTCCAATAAATTTCCTCCATGGTACCAAATTAATTAATGTTTACTAAAGAAAAGCTTTATTTTTCAGTTTAGTTTAGTTTAGTTTAGTTGGTCGAGTGCCTCTATAGTATGCTCAAAGCCCTGTGTTCCACCCCAAGCACTACATAGACAAGGCAAGGTGATGCATGCCTGTAATCCCAGCACTCAAGAGGTAGAGACAGGAGGATCAGATGATCTCTGCTAACAGAAAGTTCCAAGACAGCCTGGGCTACGTGAGATCCTGTTTATAAAGAATTGCATGTATTCCCCAACGCAGAAGCAGTATGTTAACATTTCGACACCTCTATGCTGTTTTCTACAACCACAACCCCTTTGGTCTTTAGTTACTTAGTTATGTATGTGTGTGTGTTGAGGCATGTGGAGGTCAGAGGACAACCCAGAGGAATCAGTTCCTTCCACATACAATACGGGTCCCAGGGGTCGAACTCAGATCCTTAGGAGTGGCAGCATCGGCCCTTCCCTGCGGAGCCATCTCACCGGTCCACAAATACTGTTTAAAAGCACAATTTTGGGTCCTAGAGGGATCCTGTATAGTCACTTACTTGTACTATTTCAGGAAGTCTTTTGAGGCCCCTAAATAGTCACTCTGTAGCTGTGATTTATGTGTTATTCATTAATATTTTGGGGGCGCTATGTATCAAGTCCAGGGAGAACTCATCCCAACCTGTCATGGTAACAGGTCACCAGGCTCTTCTGTCGCCTGAGATGGTAGATGCATGATTCTTGCTTTCAGTAACATAAATCATGGGTATTTAGCTTCTTTGCCAACAGATCCCAGTGTTCAGCCATATTCCCTCCCCCAGGATAAATAAATTCCTAACAGATGAGTGATGAGATCAAAGCATAAAAAACGTCTAATTTTTAAAAAATGTCTTGCCAAGTTGTCCTTAACCCCGAAGTCAAGGTTCGTCCTCATTGCTGAAGCAGATGCGGGCCGACCCACACTCTCTGCTACCTGGCACGGATGCCAGATATTCATCTACACGTGTGTTCATCAGCTCAGGCCATTCTCAACACTCCAGATGGGAAGACAAAGGCACCCAGAGCAGAAGGCGCAGCCCCTGGTGGAAACACCCTTTGTACAGCCTATCGAAGCACCATGGCCAGAGCGGAAGGCAATTTGCAGCCAAAAGGTAATGGACACAGGTGAACTGCTGGAGTTACCTCTTTCTTAAGAGCCTTGGCTAACTCATCACCACAGCTGCCTTCTGGGATGTGGTGTGTCAGAGTGCATCATGGGACAGCAGGCCTGGGTAAGCAATGTCTTTATAAAGAGTTTTGCAAGCTAGAGAAACAATGAAAGCATGAAATTTGCAGGCAAATGGATGGAACTAGAAAAAATCATCCTGAGTGAGGTAGCCCAAACCCAGAAAGACAGTCATGGTATGTACTCACTCATAAGTGGATTCTAGATGTAAAATAAAGAACAATCAGACCACAACCCATAGAACCATGGAGGCTATATATATATATCATGGAGGTTCCTAGGACGACTGTGGCTTGTAATAAATTTCGGTTTTACTCAATTATTGAAAAAAAAATAGCCAAATGAATGGAAACACATGAACTATGAACCAAAGGCTGAGGGGCCCCCAACTGGATCAGGCCCTCTGAATAGGTGAGACAGTTGATTGGCTTGATCTGTTTGGGAGGCATCTAGGCAGTGGTACCAGGTCCTGGGCTCATTGCATGAGTTAGCTGTTTGAAACCTGGGGCTTATGCAGGGACGCTTGGCTCAATCTGGGAGGAGGGGACTGGACCTGCCTGGACTGAGTCTATCAGGTCGATCTCAGTCCTCGGGGGAGGCCTTTCTCTGGAGGAGGTGGGAATGGGGGGTGGGCTGGGGGGAAGGGGAGAGGGGCAGGAAGGGGAAGAACAAGGGAATCTGTGGCTGTTATGTGGAACTGAATAATATTGTAAAATAAAATAAAATAAAAATAATAAAAAAAGAGTTAGGTTAGCCCTAAAAATAGCATGTCCCATAAGCCAGAAACTCACATTATTACCTAATTGAGAGTGGGATGATTGGTTTGGTAGTGAAGAAATGTGTCAATATAAATTTACACAGAGCAAATATTCAGAGGCATTCAGAATGTGTCCCCACTCATTACACATATACACATGCATATAAACAACCATAAGCATTTAAAAGTAATATCCCTAATTATTCTTCAGTTCTTGTCTTCAGATAATATTTACAAAGAAAACCGCTACATTTCCTGTACTTTCTGTATGAGCCTCTGCTAAAAACCCTCTCTAGTTCTTGCAGTAGGTGGTCGTTCCCGCTTTGATCTGGAAGTTCCAACCCCCATCGGGGCTTTGGTAATTGTCATGCCTACAAGGCAGGGCCAAGAGAGGCCCCGAGATCCGGATGGGCCAGCTCTCTTGGTTCCTGGACCCTGGACGCTGGAGGTAGACTGAGCAGAGTTCTCCAGAGAACACCACCTGACTGCACTACACCTTTCCCAGACCCTGTAACCTATCCCTTCATTTGTAAGTTACCCCACAAAATAAGCCTCCCTTTTAACTACGTGGAGTTGCCTTAATATTTTAACCAATAAGTCCTCTGATTCTTCAGACTTTGGAGGAACATTCTGTCCCCTTTGGCTTTTTCTTAAGTAGTCAGATTCTATGTAAGTGCTTTGTAATATTTTTCTGCACAATCAATGAGGTAGATTTGACCATTATTTCTTGTATTATCTATAAAAACATGACACAAACCATTCTTACATAGAGTATTAAGGTTAGGTTTAGAGTCTGTTTGCATGATCCTAGGCTGCACTGCTGTTTTAGGACTCTGAAATATATATCATTTATTTATACAATTTGCATTTCAAAATCCCCCTAGCACATGGTCATCGTTTAATAGAAATGGGTTGAGTGAATACATAAAGAGGCTCATGCTAGCACTATCACATTAGTTCACCGATACCAAGAGAACCATGTGTGAGAAGAGGAGCCATAGGGCACACTGAGACCTGGACATCTGACTGGGAGGATGGAAATGTCTTGACTTTCAGACCTCAGGATTGATTTCCAGTTACACAGAGCTTATAGACTCTCAGCAACACCTCAGGGAAGAAGGGGAGTTCAGGTTGTCCAAGGAAAGGGGCAAGGCTGCAGCCTGTGCACCAACATCAGTAGACGCACAGCCTTCTGCGATCATCAGGGAAGCTGGATCTCATCAGGTACCTGCTGTTTCTCTAGGACCAGAGGCTCAGGTACACATCCCTATCTTCTCTTAAAGATCGAACTGAAATTGTAAAAGTAGGGTGTGCTCTGAGTCAAGGAAGCAGAGGATAACATAAGAGCTTAGTCTGCAGAGCCATGGAGAGGAAGCGGCCATCCACAGCCCTTGTAGCTACTCTGGGACCTCTAATCAAGACTGAACTCTGCCCAGAGAAGCCTCAGAACAGGGTTCATGAAGATCACCCATTCTCTCTAGAGACCCATGGAAACAGGAGTACACTGCAAAGGAAAAGCCTCGTACTGTGTGGAGAATCATGGTTCAGACGGATTTGAAGGAGAAATCACCCCATAGCCTCTTTCCCACTCTCACCTGGAGCACTGGTAGCTGTAATATGCTGAGGCTGGGGCATCATCTGGCCTGTAAGTCCTATCCTGATACAAGGAGTGCTGATGTATAACATAATCCAATCCCAAATCTACTGACAGAATGACCAACCTTGGCCTGGAAGATTTTCCTTCAGGAAGTCTTCAAACCTGAGGTTCTAAGCACTGTTGTAATAAGGGTACTCTCTGGAGTAATCCCAGTAGTTCACTTAAAAAACATTCCATAATAAGAGAACCAATTGACATTTAATATTATAATTGCTAAGTGATACATCTCAGTCTCATCTGTTACCAGGAACTACACTAGTGCGTATCAAGCCACTCTAAAGTCTCCAAGACTGCATTGATAAAGTTGAGAGTATTTTGAACCTTGATAGTGTAAAATGTAGCCGATAGAAGTACATTCATCCCTCAATATTCATCTCAATGAGGAGCAATTCTCTGGGATCTTTACCGATAACAAAATCCGTAAATATTTGAGTATCTCTCATAATTTACTCATATTTACCTATAGTCCATGTGCACATTCTCTTATAGTTTTAAATCTTTCAGTGACTGTTTATAATATCTAATGTATCTTCACTTGTTCAGGAAAGGCATAATTGAAAAACTAAGGTCAATTAGGTAGTGCAACTGAGGGTGTAGAACATGTGGCCAGGAGGAACAGGCTGTGAACCCTTGACTTCTACACAAATCTCCCAAACTGCTAACTGCCAGAGGATTTCAGCCTCTGTCTGCCTTTGTGCTCAAGACACTCCGGTTGCTTTCTGCTCATATGGGAAAGTCTTACTAGAGGCACGTAGTACACAACCAGATGTCCTGACCATTTGAATGGAGGCTTCACTGTCACTTCTGAAACAGAGTAGAATAGGAGCCAAGTCATCACGCAACACACACTCAAATAAACAAATCCAACAGAGAACTACCTGTTGCCTATCCAACTAGCCTGTTAGTCTCCCGCGTCAGGCATGGATTCTACAGGCTGTGTTGATTTTACCTTACACACAGCCTACGTGCTTAGCTACCTCACCACCATCTCTCCTCTCCATTACTGCACTCCCTTCCTAGATCGCAACCTCTGAGCTACAGCTTGGTCTCACTGATTGCTTTTTTTTTATTCCCAATTGTGTCCTCTTATCACTTCTCGATACAACACTGAAAATGAGTTTTCAACATGTAAGGATGCCTTTAATACTCAAGAATAAAACTCACCTCCTATGCTTATACATATGGTTTGAAATTCAGCAGTGGTTCCCATTTGATTGTCTCTGTGAGTTGTCATTTTGCAAACCACTTTTATTGCTTTACAACTACTAGTTTGATTTAATTGTTTTCTTTTTCCTCTTATTACTGTGTCTTTAATCAGAGCGATGATTTCTGAGACATAATCACCAACAACACTGGGTAAGTTTTGCTTGATAATTAGACTATACTATATCTAAGACTAGCTGCAAACACTATAACTTATTACGCCATTTCCAGTGTCAGAGCAGTCTATTTTTAAAGTTTTGCATCTGTGGACTCATACTTTTATAAAAGACACATATACATTTCTCAAAAACAAAATGAAAGGGGAAAAAGGGGAAAAGTATATATTTCTTTTAAAAACCATTACATTTACCAGATAAAATAGTTCTGATAGGTTGATGTAGAAATTCCTATATTGTTTTAATTATCAGAATTGAACAAGACTATCTTAGAGTGACTCCAGGCTACAGACCATGAAGAGAAGAGGGTGATTTACAGCTTTACTCCTAGAATACAAGTGAGCACATGAGGTCACTTTCAAGGTAATGATAAACATCTGTTAGCTTTGATTCTCTCATTTTGTTTTCCTGTCTCTGTTGATCCAGCACCCAGCAATCTTCCTGGTCATAGAGGAGAAAATGAATGGTGCAGAGTTGTGCATAACTGTAATCCCAGCACTCAGGAACTGGAGGTAGGCAGACCATAAATTTGAAGACAGAATATGTTATATAGTGAGACCATGTCTCAATAAAAGCTAATAAGCCAGGATCAAGCAAACATTAAAATAGAAAACCTCACTGTTGGAAATTACAATGTAGATAATTGCTTTTTAAAAAAATTTTTTTCATAAAATATTTCCTGTTCATTCTTTTCACCTCCCCCAACTTCTCTTAGTCTTCTACACCCCATCTACTCACCCATTGCCACATACATTCTTTCTCTCTCTTTAAAAACAAAACCAGGCAAAAAAAAAAAGCCAAAAAAAACAAATGAATCAACAAAACCAAACCAACACATTATCTCCTGTGCCTGTATGTGGATGTACCTTCAAATGTCCCTTGCTGATCATAGTCTGATAATGAGGCAGCTTTGTTGCCTGGATGCAGTTGGTGCTCTGGGCTTCCACAGAGAGGCAGGGCAGCCTGCTCGCACTGGGCCCATGCCTGCTGGCGGGTGTGTGGACACCAAAATGTGTCTCACAAGAACACGTGGGTAATCTTCTCTTATGGTCCCAGTTTAACTTCAAAATGTCTCCCCGGTGGAGGGTGACTTGATTGTTGTCATAACAACCATCTCTTGGAAGGCTTTCCTCAGTACCAGAAGTGAATTAAATTCTTACCCAAGTTGAACTCCCAGGACCTGCCGGTCTCTGTTCCCTAATGCTGTCATTACAGGCACATAGAGCCAAGCCCAGCCTTTTTTGTGAGTGCTGGGATTTGAACTCAGGGCCCCAGGCTTGCATAGGAAGCTCTCTTACCTACTGAGCTATTTCCTCAGCTTCCTTCCATCTTTTCCTCCCCCAGACAGGATCTCATGCCTCCCAGGCTGGCCTTAAAATCACTATGTGCTGAGAATGATGTTGAACATTGACCCTGCAGTTTCCCTCTCTCAAACCCGGGAATAACAGGCGTGTACCACTGCACCTGGTTTATGAAGTGCTGAGAATCAAACCCAGGGCTTTAAGAATGCCAGGCATGCAGTCTACCAACTCTGGTACAACCTGAGCCCCTCCCAGCTCTCCTTGCTGAGGTAAGACACAGGTAAGAAGGATCTAAGGGTGTTGATGCTCATGCCTCAGATTGGCACAGCTTGACTAGGAAAGTCAACATGGAATTGTGCCATCTGAGTCACCCAGCAGGGATTACCTTCCGATTGTCCCATGGTCCTGCTCCAGCGGTGGCCTGGGACTGCCTCTGTATCCAGTTAAGTATGTAGCTGTTGCCAGGGACCTCGCCCAGAGCTGAGAAGGTGCAAGTGCCCAGTCTGTTTACAGTCTACGCTTTGCATCAGGATGATGGGCATTCAGGAAGAAGGGACCCTAACTTGGCCCAAATCACTGAGCTTGCCCAAACATGGCTTGGCAGAGTGGAAAGGGGAGACATCGTTGAGTCACACACATTTGATCCAAGCTGTAGAACTGTCCCTCACTAGCAGTATAACCTTCCAAGTCACCCCTCTGAGTCTTGTCCCCCATACCTGTCAAGATGGTGGCTATGCAGGGTTGATGTGACAATCAGAATGTGCCCGTGGCTAGGTGGCAGCTCTGTGATACCGGAATACCTGATGGTCTGAATGTCAAGATCTAAAGACCTGCTTTGCTTGCTCAGTTCCAGCCAGCCTGTGGTGGAACGCAGACAGAAAGGAGGCCAGGCTGCTTTTCCAGGGGGAGCATCCCGTCCACTGGTGGTCCTTCCCCACGGAGCCACAAACTAATGGGTTTCTATGGGAAGGAGCTGTATATTCTAACCGGAGTCACAGCAAGTCTCTTTTGTATGTCCGTGTGTTCACGTTTGTGCCTGTGTAGGTGTGCATATGTGTGAGTGTGCATATGTGTGAGTGTGCATATGTGTGAGTGTGCATATGTGTGAGTGTGCATATGTGTGAGTGTGCAGATGTGTAAGTGTGCATATGTGTGAGCGTGCACATGTGTGAGTGTGCATGTGTGAGTGTGCATGTGTGTGAGTGTGCATTTGTGTGAGTGCTCACAGAGACCAGAGGAATACCTCAGATGTCACATGTCAGTCTTGAGGTGGAGACCAGAGGAATACCTCAGATGTCACATGTCAGTCTTGAGGTGTCATCCAGCCTTCCTCCACCCTTCTCTTCCCTTCTTTCCTCCCGTACATTTCCTCCCCTCCCAGCCCTCCCTCCCTCCCTCCCTCATTCCTTCCCTTCCTTTCTCTCTTCTGTCAGGGTCTCTTGCTGGCCTGTAAGTCACCAAGTAGGTTAGTCACACTGGCCAGCAGGCTCCAGGGATCCGCCTGTCACTACCTCCTCAGTGCGGGGATTACAAGTGGAAGACACACTGCAGCTGCTGCCGCTCCCCTCCTCCCCCATCTCCCCACCTCCTCCTCCCCCTCCTCCTCTTCCTCTTCTGCCTTCCTTCCTCCCCCTTCTCCTCCTGCCCCTCAACCTCCTCCTCCCCTTCCCTCTCCCCCTCCTCCTGTACCTCTGCACAGTATATGATTAAAGCTTAGCACCCAGACACAGACCTTTTTTTGTAGGGGGCTGGAAAGGTTAGACAAGGCTCACCTCAGAAGAATAACTATTAATAAGCTTCTGTATAGATGATGTGAGGGGGGGAAAAGAAAGGAAATCCCTCATAATTCTCCTCCCCCACATGACCTCTGCTAACATTTTGGTAGATGGTCTGCACTTCTCTTGCAATGGAGCGTCTTAAACTATGGCTTTGGTTTTACATAGTTTTCAATCCTATTTTATGTGTCTATGCATGTATATTTGCAAATCACATCACAAAATGACTGTTGTGGAATATTATTTTAACTAGGCAAAGATGTATTTACATTTGTTTATGCTGTAGACTGTTACTTTTAACTGTGTAAAAGCGTGTTACCTTTGTTGATGCTGCATTTGCTTAATGATGCAAGGATGTGTGTTTAATTATGTAAAGATGTGCTGCATCTGTTTGGCTCTGCCTGCCTAAGCACCTGATTGGTTAAGAGCTGAAGGGGCCAATAGCTAGGCAGAGAAAGGGTGGGTGTGGCTGGCAGGCAGAGAGAATAAATAGGAGAAACCTGGGCTGAAGAGAGAAGAGCAAGAAAGGCTAACAAGAAGCGCAGGAGGAGAAATAGCTCAGTGGTTAAGAGCACTTAGTGCTCTTCAGGAGGTCTTGGGTTCAGTTCCGAGGGGAGGGGAGGGGAGGGGAGGGGAGGTTCAAATAACAAGACATTCACTTCTGGACCAGCAGTCTGCCTCCCACAGTGAGATGTCAGGAGGGACTCCCAGCACTCAGCATGTGATGGGGCTGGGCATGGACCAATGGGTCATCTGGGCTGAGAGCAAAACCTTCAGAACTGCTGTTCTCCCCAAGCCCTGGCTTGGGCTCCACCTGCTCGATATTCATTCCTCTCACTGGTTACCTTTGCGGTCTGTGGCTGTGGCCAGATCCAAGCAGATGTGGGCTGTTCTAGGATTGTCCTGGGGCTGGCTTGCGATCTTCCGGCACTATCCTACTAGGTCACCCAGAGTGCCTCCTCCCCTTCTCCCCACCCAGCGATGCCTGGGAACCTTCTCTGATCTCCATGTTTCTGATTTAAATGCTCCCCAGAGCTTGCCTGCTGTGTGCAGTGTGGCATCTGGGTAGAATAACTGTAACAGCTGAGCACCATGCGCTTGTGGCTCTGGGCATTTTGGAGTGGGCTAATGCCAGTCTGTCTGTAGTGCAGAAGGCATTGCCCTCATGTGCCCTCTATGAATCTACTGAGCCTCTCTGGGCCTCGGTTTCCCTTCTTGCACTTCTCGGGGTCCTTACTACACAGCGTGGCTTCCAAGACCCATCTGCCCTTGATCAGGAGCTAATGTCTGTGGGAAGCCTGTGCTTAACAGCTTGGGTGGTCTGCCAGATCCAGCGCCTTGTGCCTTACAAACTCAAAACCTCAGGCCAGGGAGGACGGAAGGACGTGGCTTGTGGGGATAGGAAGAGGAGAAGTATTATGGGCAAGGAATGATACCTAGGTAAGGCCCACATCCACTGTGGCATTAACCCCAGATGAGATAAGATGGACACAGTGTTAACACTCATTGTCTTCCTGCTCAGTGCCAACGAGAAGCTGGCGGAGCCACACAAAGCTCTCCCATTTATACTTTTCACACTCTCCCTGACATACCAACCCCCTGGCATGACCAGGGTGTCTGCTTTGTTTTCTATTGCTGTGATAAACACCACGACCAATAACAGCTTAGGGGATGACAGGGTTGATGTGGCTTCCATGTCCTAGTGCATCATCTAGGAAGTCAATGAAGGAGCCCAAGGCAGGAGGAACCTGGAGGCAGAAACTGAAGCAGAGATTGGCTCTCTCAGTCCATTTTTTTTTTTTTTAAATATATTCAGGCCTACCAGCCCAAGGATGGCACCACAATGGGCTAGGTCCTACAACATCAGTTATTAATCAAGAAAATGCTGCTCCACAGACATACCCGCAGGCCAATCTGATAGACGTCAATACCACTCATGAGGTCTCCACTGTCCTGCTCTGCCAAAGGTCTCACTGTTAATATCATTAGACCAGCGGCTTTAGCATGTGGATTTTGAGAGAATAAAAGCAGTTAGTCTCTTATACCCCTTAGAAGACCTCGGTGTCCTTAGAGGGACACTGAATCTGTCCTCACAGACTCCTCTAGAATCAGCCTGGAAGGGGCAAAATGACAAGGACTTAAAGTGACCCATTGAAGCTTAGCCTTTACCACCTGGGGTTAGAACACTTTCTCTAGTACTGAGCGCAGGACCAGGCTGTCTAGGCGGCACCCTGTACACACGAGGCATAGCTGTAGGCAGTGCTGGCTTGGGTTCTCAGTACCCAGGCTTCCTGCTGCGTGGCTGTCAGGCCCCCTGGCCAGACAGAGCCCTGCCAGGGATGGAGTCCTGCCAGCAGTGTGTCTGGCCTTGCGGCCCTGGGGACAAGGGCATATGTGTTTGTGCACAGAAGTTTCCCATCCATAGCAGTCACCCAGCACGTACCTGCAGTCTCAGGACTTAGGAATTATAGTAGCATCATTAGCATGGCCTGGCCAGCTCCAGGGCATCCTGAGGACTGTTTCCTCTAGCCTCAACCTTGTTTCATCTGGGAGACTCTAGGAAACTTGCAAAACAAAACAATAACAACAACAACAACAAATAAAATAAAATAAAACTAAGCATCTAAAAATAGGGGAAAATTTCCACTGAAGGAGCCCCCCTTGAGGCCAGTCTGTATTTATCCCCACACCATGTATTACCCTTTTGACAGATGGAGAAACTGAGACCCAGAGAGGCCCATCAGCTTTCTCAGGACCTCATAGCAATCCACAGCAGAACAGGTTAGACCTCTGCACCTGTGTGTCTGTTTAGACCAGGGCAGGTGTCTGTGCTGCTTTGCAAATATTTGCTGATGGCGTTGATAACGCAGGCCCATCTGTGTAGGAAAGAGCCCCTGATGATGCCTGCAGGCAGGCTCGACTCCATTGTCTCTGAAATGAGGACCTGGAAGTCAGCCAGAGAGGTGTTTTGTTTGGCCAACATCCTGAGTATATTCTAAAGCCTGGCCTTCCTTGGGCAGGATGCAACCTCTCTGTTCACTGTTCCTCCTCCACCCTCTCCTTACCTCTGGCGCCCTTCCTCTGCCATTCCTGCTCCTGTCTACAGGGGTGGATCAGTACAGCATCAGGACAGGAGGCAGAGCTGGCCTCCTCCACCTTCCCATCCTCGACTTGGTGGATCGCAAAAGCTTTCCCTAGTTTTCAAATCCTCGATATAACAAGTATGTACCTGCATCAGGAGCTCAGGTCCGTGGCACAGGACATTGCTATAGTCACTCCCACCGTCAGGCACAAAGCCCCAGGGGCTTTCCAGGAGGAAGTGTAAGCGTCTCCTGGGAGACGTTTCCCAGGAGCTCCAGGTGGGTGGGCCTCTGCTTGAAGACCAGCTCATAGCCTATCCAGAAAGGATCTCAGTTTCAGGGAAACCTGGATTCTGGGTCCAGCTGCTGTTGGGACCCAGTCTTCCTTATGCTGAATATAGGATTGGATGGTTTACATGATTTTAGCACATTCATATGGCTGTAAGTCCTCCTCCCTGAATGTTTTCCATGGAAGTCCAAAACTCATGTATTCCAAACCTGTAAACAGAACCACTCAAGTTCCTGGAGGCAGGTTGGAGGTTTGCGACCCCAGTGCGTGAAGAGAGAGAGGTCACAGAACTACCATCTCTAAGGAACCTATTTTGAGAAAAGGAACAGACATTAGAGCCTCCCCAGGTCATGTGGTTCTCTGACCACTCATTCCCCAGGAGTGGAGGGCCTGAGTGACCACTCAAAGATGCCATGTGCAGGGTCCCAGAATAGGACTGACCAGTTTTGCTATTTCAAAAATCATGTGACCTTGGACAGGTGATACTGAACCCTAGTGCTCTTGTCCAGAGTCAGTGGCTTCCAGCCAAGGGCTAAATGACACCTGTCACCTATTCAATAAATAAGGCCATACCTGCCAAAATCCCAGTGGCCACCCTGGGTGTGATGTAGGCTGATGGCTCTGGTCCCAGCCTCTGGTGTGCATGGTTGTGGTAGTGTACATGACAGATGTCCTTTATAAGCCAGGCATTTGGGTACTTGGTCCTCAGTGGGTGGAGATGTTGGGGAGGTCTGGGAGATAGGACCTTGCTAGAAGAATTACTTTACTTGTGGGGAGGCGTTGAGAGTTCAAAGCTGTGCTCCACTTCCAGTTCACTCTCTGCTTCCTGCTTGTGGTAAAGATGTGATCTCTCAGCTTCCTGCTCCTGCCACCCAGCCTGCTACCTGCTGCCATGTATCCTTATCATGGTGGACTCTTTATCCCTCTGGACCCATAAGCCAAAACAAAGTCCTTTTTCCGTAAGTCACTGTTGGCCATGGTGTTTTATCACAGTAACACCAAAGTAACCAATACAAGAGGATTTCATTTTCATCCCCTCAGCCATGGGCAGGGAGTGGAGGCTGGCCAGAGATAGGGGCCAAGTGCTGTGCACCCTAAGGGAGGGCTGTGTGGGGTTGGAGCCCCAGTGGGCTCTGCATAGCTGTCTCAGCATCCAAAGGTTTCTAAATCAGGACTGCACTTCCATTTCTAAAAAGCTCTGATGCTATGGCTGGTCTTGTGTCTGCTTCTGGCTTCTAACCTGAGTCGGGTTGATAATATTGCAGCCACTTCTCCAGTCAGTGCTGAGCAAGCATTCACTGGGTCCTGAGGACAGGGATATTATCACACTCCCAGGCCAGTTGCCATGGTGCAGAAGCCAGTGTGGGAGAGCAGCGCCCTCTGTGATGTGCCGGATGCCCATCTCATTGGCCATTGCGCAGAAAATTGCTTCCACTGAGACAACAAGGTGGTGCAGTGGGTACAGGTACTTGCCAACAAGTTAGACAACCCAAATTGGATCCCTAGGACCCATAAAGTGGAAGGAGAGAGTCAGTTTCTGCAAACTGTACTCTGACAGCCACATACACACTAGAGCACATGCACACACACACACACACACACACACACACACACAAACACTTAAATAAAACTTCCTTCACCTCAAGGGCAGACAACTATGCTGTGTGTGTCATTATAGTGGGTAAGTGGGGGGGGAGGGTCTCAAATCAACCAGCTTCCGACATGTTTAAGAGGCCGTTTCTCCCTCTTCAGCTGACACCCAGTGCCCCCCTCAGATGGAGTATCAAAAAAGACCAACCTCAAGATGCGGAGGGTATCATGAAACTCAGGCTGCCGCAGAGCCCTCTGGGTAAAGAGGCCCATGAGCTAGTACTACCATTTGTTCTCTACTCCAGAGTAAGATATCTAGGGCATAGTGATGTTTATCTGTAATTCCAGGCAGGAAGGTCATGAGTTTGAGGCCAGCCTGGGCTATATAGCAAGACATTGTCTCAAAAAAAAATCAAAAGAAAAAGAAAATAGATTGGCCTCCTTACCTTGATAATCTTCCGAGTGAACTCAAATACCCTGGCCAGCCACACCCAGCGCAGACTGAGCAATTTCACTTCCCGGTCCCCGGGGTGGGTGGCACCCGGCACTGCGGTGGAATGTTCCGACACCCACACACTGAACACTTCTGTTCTGGCACAGCTGTGCCGACCTCTGGGAACCGGAGGCCTCAGAGCTAGAGAAGTCTGGCTCTCCTCAGCATGGCCTGGCTGGGGCCCGCAGCATGGCCTGGCTGGGCCCTGCAGCATGGCCTGGCTGGGGCCCTGCAGCATGTCCTGGCTGGGCCCTGCAGCGTGGCCTGGCTGGGGCCCGCAGCGTGGCCTGGCTGGGGTCCCGCAGCATGTCCTGGCTGGGCCCTGCAGCATGGCCTGGCTGGGGCCCTGCAGCATGTCCTGGCTGGGCCCTGCAGCATGGCCTGGCTGGGGTCCCGCAGCATGTCCTGGCTGGGCCCTGCAGCATGGCCTGGCTGGGGCCCTGCAGCATGTCCTGGCTGGGCCCTGCAGCATGGCCTGGCTGGGGCCCTGCAGCATGTCCTGGCTGGGCCCTGCAGCATGGCCTGGCTGGGGTCCCGCAGCATGTCCTGGCTGGGCCCTGCAGCATGGCCTGGCTGGGGTCCCGCAGCATGTCCTGGCTGGGGCCCTGCAGCATGGCCTGGCTGGGGACAGCAGCATGTCCTGGCTGGGGCCCGCAGCATGGCCTGGCTGGGCCCTGCAGCATGGCCTGGCTGGGGCCCTGCAGCGTGGCCTGGCTGGGGCCCTGCAGCATGTCCTGGCTGGGCCCTGCAGCGTGGCCTGGCTGGGGCCCTGCAGCGTGGCCTGGCTGGGCCCTGCAGCATGGCCTGGCTGGGGCCCGCAGCATGGCCTGGCTGGGCCCCGCAGCATGGCCTGGCTAGGGACAGCACCTCTGCTGTCATGTGTCTGGCCACAGCTGCAGCCCAGAAGTCTCAACCCTTCGGTGGATGCTGAACTACAGAGCCAGCTCACAGGCTCCTTGCTCACCTGTGGGGACCATGCCTTGCTGCCATGGGGCTCTATGCCAGCCCTGGCTCTGTGACAACCTCCTTTGGCACTAGACAGAAAAGGCCTTTCCATCCATGGGGGTGAAAAGGGGATAGATATTTCTGGAAGCAGAGCCAGTGTGGTCTGGCAGAGGTAGAGCCTCTAGCAGGTTGTGGCCCTGGTTTTCCTTATACTTGAAGCCTTGGGTGCTTCCAGGAGAAGACTGTAAAGGCCACAGGATAGCCTCTGGGGGCAAGGCTGGTTCCTAGTCAAGGTTGGCCTGGACTTGTGGTGACAGTCTGAGGCGGCACTGGAGAGGGTGTCCCAGAGGAAATGTCACAGCATTGTGGTTTGCTTACAGCAGCAGATTTGTGGAGTTGAGAGAGCTGGGATGACCGAACACACAGTGTTTTCCCCATGAGTGTCCACACGGCTTGGCAGCTTGCTTCTGGGGAGAGGAAGCAGCAGCCGGCAAGATGGCTGCCTGCACTGGGAAAGGAACAGGAACCTGTTAACTGTTCTCACTGGCACATGAGAGGACTGAGGTTCAGAGACGAACACAGGCTGTCCTGGGCAGCTGCACTAGGTAGCAATCCTCGGGAGCCATCTTGGGTCGCAGTATGTGATGCTCTACTGACTGTCTCTTGCTTGAGGCCGGAGGAGCCAGAAAATGAGGGGTGGTGTCTTGTACACAGCAGAAGTAGGGTAGACAGGCCTGAGCTATGCAGACTACAGGATGTGAGACCAGGGTAGAGCCAGAATGTGGCCAGGGCTCTGAGGCTCAGCATAGGGGCAGTTCTGTGTTCTCTTCCCCCACTGGGCCAGTGACACCTGGGTCGGACTCAAGGCTGATGGCTACGCGCCTTTCGGTAGACTAGCCCTGGGTGACCCGTGTCTCTCATGCCACACGGCTTTCTGTAGCCCCGTGATCTAGGATGGGTGGGCGGGGAAATGCAGGACAAAAGCTCAGTCAGATCACAGTGAAGCTCATCTCATTGTCCCCAGGCCACATCTCCAGGTCCCCCGGGAGTCTTTCCTCGGCCTAGCTCGATGCAGCACTCCTGGGGTCACAGTCTACTTTGATGTTCTCTCTCACCATGCCTCTGGTCTTCTATAGGGACTCTATGGCTGCCCCAGATCCCTCAGAGTCCAGGAACTGTCTTCCTCTTCAAAGAGTGGCCTCTGGTGTGGAAACCTCAGAGACCTTGCTACTCAAGATGCAGAAAGAGCTCAAAGCCAGAGCTCAAAGCCAGAGCACAGAGGACAGCGGCCCTCAGCTACAAAAGGGGTCACTAAGCTGCCAGCTTCTGATGCCTCCAGCCCACTCCCACTCCTGGCAGGCATGCGGCGCTTTGTCACTTGGTGAAGAGTGTGGTTCTTGGGGAAGGTAGGATGTGACCTCAGAATCCAAGTCAGTATCTTCTAAGATGGGCTGCTCTCAATAGGGGACACTTCTGGGAAAGAGGGGAGAAGGGAGAGACACCAGAACTGGGCCGTACTTGGTCTCCTCGATGACCAGAGGTTTGGTTTTTTTGCTTTTTGGTTTTTATTTGTTCGTTTGTTTTTTTAGGGGTGGGGTGGAGTGGGTTGTTGGTTTTTCAAGACAGGGTTTCTCTGTGTAACAGTCCTGGCTGTCCTGGAACTGGCTCTGTAGACCAGGCTGGCCTTGAACTCACAGAAATCCGCCTGCCTCTGCCTCCCGAGTGCTAGGATTAAAGGTGTGCGCCACCACTGCCCAGCTGTCCTGAGACTCTTGATTAGGAAGGTGAACATGGGTTCAGGGAAGTCCATGGCTAGGACTGGCTTGAAGCCAGGAGGTCACCCTCTGTCCTTCCCAACGCATCTAGCTTGAGGGAAACGCCAGAGCTGGCTTTCAATGTTTTCAGACGAGCTCAAGAATAGCAAGGGGACATTTTGATGGGGACATTTGAAATCCAGCAGCTTTCACACTTTTCACTTTATGAACACCCTTAGGTGTCTATCTGCAGAAGCCTCCTGGGTGTCCCCCCTCTTTCTTCCACCTGCCCTTACTCCATACAGCAGACCAGGCTGCTTTTGATTGGCTGTCTGCTGTTCACAGCACTTCCTGCTTTTCCCGTCTTCTCGAGCCCAACGACCTCACTGAAGTCCCCTTTAAGAGTCTGCTCCACCCACTGCCATCTCTCCCAGCCTACATCCACGTGGCTCTGATGATGGGAAGCACCAGCAAGTGGCACCAGCCAGCAGAAGCCACATGCATTACCATTGTCCTTGGCTCTGTGACTCCAGCTATGAAGAGCATATCCTGAGAACAGCAGCCCTTGGAACCCCGTCACCTTTCTCTCCAAGAACAGACCTCACAAGGACACGACCTCCCCGAGCTGAGGGCATCTGTGCACTCACTCAGGGCTCCCCGAAAGGGCTTGCTGAATGGTAAAGATCAAAATCTTGGTCATGGGCCAAGAAAGTTGGGGCTTCTCTAGAAGGACTGTGTCAGAGATGTGTTTTTAAAAATCATAGAGTATTTCTTCTTCTCTTAAACATTTCCCTAAGTGTCACCTGTACTTTCTTGTAGGGAAAAGCACCAGCCGTGAGGCAGCAGGGGACAGAGATGACACCAGGCCGACAGTGAAGGAAATTCTTGGTGTTTCCAAGTAGGCATTTCCAGGGTACAGACTCTGCAGAGTCACACTGGTGTTGGTCCAGCACCTTCTGAGTACTGTGCGGGTGAAGACAGATTACAGAGGTGAGGGATCTTGAATGTGGGCACGCAGGGCACTTCAGAGAAAGTTCCAGAACTTCAGGAAGGATGACCTGTCCAAACAGACTCTGGAGGCCTGTCCAAGGCTTCCCTGCTGGGCTGGAGTGGGGGCAGGGCAGCATGGCCAGGGATGGGGCTGGGCTTGGCTCTGGGATTTAATGGGCACACAGCCGCTCCTCCTCACTGGAGGATCACTGGAGGTTTCAGAAACAGAGTCCATGTACCTAGAATGTTTTGTTTTGTCTTAAAGCACAGACAATCCTTTTAAATCTCTCCTTCACCACACAGGAGGAAACAGGAGAAATGATGTACCCTCCCCTAGACGGCTGATCACAAACCCAGTCTCCACATCTTCCTGTCTTCAAACTTGTTCATGGTGGCTTCTATCTTCATGCCTCTCAGGGGAGCAGGACACAACCTTCAAATACAAGTCTCCAGGGGAGCCATGGGAAGGCTCAAGGTACGTGTGTGTGTGTGTGTGTGTGTGTGTGTGTGTGTGTGTGTGTGTGTAGGGGGCTCACTTCTGCATACCCAAGACTGTCCTCCTGCCACAGGAGAAGTTCAGCCTGATATGAGACTTCAATCAAAATGATTTATCTCCCCAAACCCTGAAAATATGTCTGTTACTTCAAGAATTTATTGTTTGAATAAATTGGCATATTTAATGCAATGCTTTAAATGTGACATTTAAACAAACTTATTAATCTAACATGATGCTTGAACCTTTTCTTCCTGCCTAGAAGTTAGTACAATTATTTCTTTATTCTCAATATTTTAAATACCTTTCTGATTTTTTGTTTTTGTTTTTCTTTTTTTTTTTTTTTTTTTTTTTTTTTTTTTTTTTTTTTTTTTTTTTTTTTTTTTGATTTTTCGAGACAGGGTTTCTCTGTGTAGCTTTGCGCCTTTCCTGGAACTCACTTGGTAGCCCAGGCTGGCCTTGAACTCACAGAGATCCGCCTGGCTCTGCCTCCCGAGTGCTGGGATTAAAGGCGTGCGCCACCACCGCCCGGCTTTGTTTTTGTTTTTCAAGACAGGGTTTCTCTGTGTAACAGCTCTGCTGTCCCAGAGGTCACTTTGTAGACCAGGTTGGCCTGGAACTCACAGAGATCCGCCTGCCTCTGCCTCCCGAGTGCTGGGATTAAAAGCCTGTGCCACACGCCCCCAGCCTTCCTTTACCAATTATTTTTAAAAATAAGCTCATTATGATGTACATTTTCATACACGTGGTAGCATATTTCGTAGTATTGTTTTCTTCTCAGATCATCTAATTTCACCAGATGAACAATTTCCCTTTAAATGGAGGAAAGTTTTCCGGGTTATGTCTTAGGTCATTGCTCTGTCCCTCCAGGAGCATCAGCTGCCTGGGATGGCCACTGGCTTCTCTGCTTTTCATTTCCTGTAGCCATTTCTACAGTGGATTCTATTTTGCATTCTATCATAGCTTCAGGTTCACTTGTCCAGCCACTGGCACAAAGATCCATCTGCCTCTGTCTCCTGGGTACTGGGGTTGAAGGTGTGTGTCACCCTACTCTGCCTGGCAGCACTTTTTAATAGCTTGTTTGAGATGTGGCTGATGTGTAACACAGTGCACAGATTTAAAGTGTGGGTTCCAGAGCTAGTAAGATTGTGCAGAGGTGAACATGCTTGTTATGCAAGTCTGAGGCTCTGAATTGGATCCCTGGACTCCACAGTGGAAGGAGAAAACTGACTCCTGAAAGTTGTCCTCTGACTTCCGTTTGTGCACAGTGGCGCAATACACTCTCCCCTTCCCCATAAGAACAACAACAAGAATAAATAAAAACAACTGAAAAATCTGAAGAACAAATTCCCAAGTTTGACTTAGTGTTCAGTCACAAAGCCATGGCTGCCATCTGGTCCCTAGCAGAGCCTTCATCCAGGCTTTCTCCTAATACTCTGTCCACTGTGCTGACTGTGCTAGCTAATTTTATGTCAACTTGACACAAGCTATAGTCATTGAAGAGGAGAGAGCCTCAACTGAGGAAATGCCTCCATAAGATCAGGCTGTAGGGCATCTTCTTAATTAGTGATTGACGGAGGAGAGCCCAGCCACTGTGGAGGATGCCATCCCTGGATGGGTGCTCCTGGGCTCTATGAGAAAGCAGGATGAGCAAGCTACGAGGAGCAAGCCAGTAAGCAGCACTCTTTCACGGCCTCTGCATCAGCTCCTGTCTCCAGGTTCCTGCCCTGTTTGAGTCCCTGTCCCGACTTTCTTCAATAATGAACAGCAATATGGAAGTGTAAGCCAAATAAACCCTTTCCTCCCCAAGTTGCTTTTGGTCATGGTGTTTCATCACAGCAACAGTAACCCTAACTAAGACACTATACATCCTTGTCACTTTCTCCTGTCCAGATGCACAATAACCAGTGTCTCCCCCCACCCGCCCGCACCGTGTGTGTGTGTGTGTGTGTGTGTGTGTGTGTGTGTGTTACAAGCAACAAGCATATGCACATTGCTGTGTATAAATGCAGATGTGTCCGTACTGCAGCAGGTGTGTGGAGGTCAGAAAACAATCTTAGTTATCAGATGTCAGTTGGTGTCAGTCCTTGCCCTCCACCTTGTTTGTGGTAGGGTTTTTGTGATGTTTTTCCATTGCATCCACCAGGCAGGTAGCCCGAGAGCTGCTGAGGATTCTCCTATCTATGTGTCGGCTTTTACATGGGTTATGGTGCATCAAAGTGTCAAGAGATACCCACCTGTGGCTGTTTGGAATCACTTTTGGCTTTGGTCATGGGACATGCTAGCTTCACAAAATCTGTCAGAGATTGTTTCTTCCAATTGCATTTTCTGGAAGAATTTCAGGGCAACTGGAGTTCAGTGTTCCCAGAATATCCCAGTGAATGCATCTGGGATTGGAGATTTCTTTGTGGAGACCCCACAGGTGATGCATTCAATCTCCAGATGGTTGTATGGTGTGTAGACTGCTGCGGGCCACAGGAATATATCATAACTCAGCTGGTTATGGCAAAGTCACTACCTGGAGGAATCAGGGAATTCCTCCAGAGGAAGTCAAATCCCAAGGAGTTTTGGTGTTACTTGGCTTGTTATATATCAGCTGTCTTCTGTTATGAAAATCATGTGTGCCTTCATAGTTTTTCCAATTGACTTTCCCCTAAGAAGGACTAACAGTGTAAACTGATCACTCTCTGGACATACACATTCCAGGTATTTGGAGAACAGCCTCAGGAAAGGCTTTCTCTGGAATCAGATTATCTATCTCCCTTGGCCACTTTCAAGGACTACAGGAAACACCACCCAGGTGGGCGCCAATTGTTAGTCCCAGGTGGACTAACAATGGTAACAGCCCACGTGCAAGTCTCCTGACTTACGGTAAATTCCACAAGGGGACACTGCCTAGGAGAGGTGGACGTTAATAGCTTTACACAATTTAGCTCGGACCCTCCCTTTTATATACCAGGACTTCCAGGGAACAAGAGGAGAAGAGAAAAGAGAATGGAAGAACTAGATGGGTAAGAACTTGAGAGGAACAAACTGAGATGGGGAAGAAGTAGATTGAAGGGCTACAGGAGAGTACTAGAGGAACGAGATGGAAGATGAGAAAGAGCCAGATGGGGAAGAACAAGATGAAGTAGAACGAGAAGAGGAGAGAGGAGACAGGAGGGGAGATGATATGGGAAGGAACAAAGTGGATGAGAACCTAGAAGGGGCAGAACTAGATGAAGAAATTAAGATAGAACCTAGAGGGGATCACAGACAAGTGTAGAGAGAAATCAGGCTAAAGATGACCTAATATGAGAGCAGAATATAAGCTTGTAACTGTCACAGAATAATAAAGTATATGGACTAAGGAGTTTCGTGTACATAGATTCATTTCTTTTCATCAAAGATTAATTGTCAGCTGGTTGTAGATTCTTCCCGGACCCTGGGAGGGGACTATCGAGGGGCTGGACCCCCATAGTCCCTGATAGTAGACAGGCCATTTCATCTTGGTTGAGACTTAGTACGTTGTGCTCTGGGGTAATGTACTCACCTTCCCCCAGTTGGGGGGCATGGGAGTGGGACGTGGACCGAGGCGTTCCTCTGCTGCCTTTTCCTATCCGCAGGGCCTCCCCAAGTCAGTCTTAATATCCCTGATCTGTCTCCGCACATTGAGCTTTATCAAGCTTGCAAGACGCTTATTGGTTCTATAAAAATCTCCTAAATGAACAACCATTGCACTGAAATCTATATAAAGCTAAATGTCTGGAAAAACTGTGGATAAAATGACTGAACTCAAGATCGGAGGTGACAAACATATTACAATGCTTCTGTCAGGCTTTGACTAATCAAATTAGCACAAAAAATTAGAGGAACTGAGAGCTACTGTTAATTAAGTTAAATAAGCAGATTCAAATTTAAACTCTGTACCCTCCCTCAGGAAACACCTTTCCAAATTCCCTTATAGCAAGCCCTACAACTGTTCACGTTTTAGGTGGCTTTGGGAGATTTTCAGAAAATCTCCAAAAGCAGGATGGAATAACCAAGCCTGGTTTGCTTAGGACTTGCCCAGTAAGAGTGGCAGAGGACTCATGTCCTGGGAAACTAAGCCTGCATGACCAGATGTGCCAGAATCAATCAGGTTACCTTCTCACACCCTGACACACTAAAATCAGTGGTTAAGAGTCTGCTATGAGCTGAGCGGTGGTGGCGCACGCCTTTAATTCCAGCACTCGGGAGGCAGAGCCAGGCAGATCTCTGTTGAGTTTGAGGCTTTGTCACATGTGGGGAAAATAGTATCAAAATGGAAACTAAGCCAAAAGTAACAGGTAATGAATATAGGTAAAGCAGGAAAAGTCAGCTAGGGTAAGGAATCACGACAGAGGTGTTGGGAGATTTCCTGATGAAAGAGCAGCCAAGACTGGAGAGATGACTCAGAGGTTAAGAGTCATCTCTCCAGCGGTTCTTCCAAAGGTCCTGAGTTCAATTCCCAGCAACCACATGGTGGCTCATAACCATCAATAACGAGATCTGGTGCTCTCTTCTGGCCTGCAGGCAGAACATTGTATACACAATAAATAAATAAATCTTAAGGAAAAAAAAACTCTTAGAAAGAAAGGAAGGAAGGAAGGAAAGAAGGAAGGAAGGAAGAGAAAGGAAGGAAGGAAGGAAGGAAGGAAGAAAAAGAAAGAAAGAAAGAAAGAAAGAAAGAAAGAAAGAAAGAAAGAAAGAAAGAAAGAAAGAAAGAAAGAAAGAAGGAGCAGCCAGCAGTGAACTAGTCCAACACTTCTCCTTAGTGTAACCCAGAAGAGAAGATCCCAGGACATAAAACAGAAGTAACATCAGCCTGAAGACTTTCCAAATCATGAGAACATACATCCAACTCTCCTCCAATGGCTTCTAGGCATTTTTGAAATGCACACATATTTGTAGGGAATATATGCAATAAAGGTCACCTTTTTGTAAATGCAAATAAGCCAATAAACAAAAAATGGAAAATTCATTTAAAAATAATCCAAATTGGATATCAGGCTCAGGAAATTTGACAATTAAATTCTTCATAATAATCAAAGAGAACTGATTCCCAAGGCGTTTACAAAGATGGAAGAACCCTGGCATCAAAACCAAAGCAATCACATTTCCAGCAAGGAACCCAGAGAACCCTTTCCTCAGAAACTGAAGCCACAGTGGGAAGCAGACACTAGAAATGGAATGTTATGGAAGACATCCCCTCCTCTTTTCCCTCCACTTCCTCCTTCTCTTCCCTTTGCCAAAGGGGAGATGGAATCAGGGTGTCATGCATGCAGGGAGCGTGTTCTCTCACTGAACTGCAACTCATCCTTTCTTAGTTTGCCTGCTATTGCTGTGATAAACACCATGGCTCAAAGTGATTGGGAGAGAAAAGACTGTTTCAGCTTACATTTGTAGACCATTAAGAAGGAAGCCAGAGCAGGAACTCCAGGCAGAGACCTGAAGGCCAGAAGAGAAGCAGAGACCAAGGAGGAACACTACTTTACCGACTGCTCCCTATGGCTTGCATATCCTGCTTTCTTATACAATGCAGGATACTACTGCCCAGGGGGTAGCACTGCCTACAGTGGACTGGACCCTCCCACATCAATCATTAATCAATAAAATGCTCCATGACTTCCCTACAGGTCAATCCTGTAGAAGTTTCCTCAGCTGAGGTTTCTGTCTTCCCACATGACCCTAGATTTGTGTCAGGTTGGCAAAAAACTAACCAGGACAGTCTTCTTTTTACTTTTTTTTAATTTGAGAGAGGGTCTTGAGAAGTTGCCCAGCCTGGCTTTAAATTCACTCTGTAGTTTCAGCTGGCTTTAGACTTTCTATCCTCCTGCCTCATCTTCCTGAATAGTTGAGACGACATGACTGCCTCAGTCCTGGGGGACCTGTCAAACCATCCAAGATGTGCTTGGGGGAGTGGACATTTCCGTATGATCTGTAACTTTTGACTTGACATAATCCCAAGCTTGCAGACCATTTGGAGGAAAGGAGTGAAGAATGGCCCCATTTCCCACCGATTCTCTCAGAATATGCTACTGTCCATTCACATTTCCCTCTTCGGAGACAGTGCTGGACAACAAGACTTTAAAATTACACTCATTTATGTGTGTGCATGTACCTAACATAGCTCTGAGCAGCTCCTGCCCTAACAGGGTCAATGCCCATCCATCAGCAGCTTTCTCAAGAGTCCTCTAGCCCAACGTGTGTGCAGGACCACAGTTGGCATGGCACAGAACCTTCCAGGAAGCTATCAACAAGGCTTGAACAGATATGTACCAAATTTTCAGAGGAAGAAATCCCACAGTTTTGGGTAAACCCAGATGGCTGGGTACCTCAGACGTCAGTCAGGGCACCTCTAAAACCAAGTCATAAATGCAATGCTTTTCTGGTAAAACTTCCAAAGACATGTTTTAAATGAGTCTTCCGAGACAGTCATATGATTCTGACATCTTCTCTATGGTAGGGGAACCTGAGAGAGTCATGGTATAACAGATGAGCCAGTCACAAAAAGTATACTATGACTCCACACACAGCGGTCCCCAGAACAGTCTGGTCCACAGAGACAGGTGGAACTGGGGTTCTGGTTGCTCACGGTGTGCTTAATTTGAGGTGGCAAGAAGGTTCTTAGTGGTGATGGCTGTGCAGCAGTGTGGATGGCTTAATATCACACTGAACACTTATAATCCATTAAGACAGTATGTTTTATGTAATGTATGCTGTATCACAACACCGTATTTTGGCTCTAGAGTGTCCCCCAAGTCCCATGTGTTAAAGGGCTTGGTCCCCAATGTGGTACTATTGGGAGATGATGAAAGCTTTATGAGATGGAGTCAGAGGGAGGTCTCTGGGTCTTTGGTGGTGTGCCTGTGAAAAGGATAGGGGGCCCAGGCCTTCTCTCTTGCTCCCTTCATATTGCTCCCATGATTCTGCTTCACTACAGGCAAGCCCATCATGGTCATGAATCTCCAAAGGTAAGGATAAATTACTTATCCTTATCAGTCAGTAACAAAAACCCACACCTAAGAAAACAATTAATGAATTAATGTCTATTTCTTTAATAATCATAATGGATCCTAATAATGGGGTTGGCAGAGTTGCTATACAAGTAGTAAGTTATAAAATAACAAAGAGGAGAGTGGCTGATGTGCAGACACAGGGAGACCTTCAGATAAACAGAACAGAGGAAATGCCAGAAATGAGGTCAAGCTCTTGTTCTGCAGCAAAGAAAGAAGGAGATTCTCTCAGGAGGAAAAATCAAATAGGTGATTCTGGACCATTCTTTACCTGAGTCAGGCTCCACTGTGATTTGAAATGTTTGCAATAGAGACAAATGTGAAATTGCATATAGGCACTGGGCGGTGGTGGCACACGCCTTTAATCCCAGCACTCAGGAGGCAGAGGCAGGTGTATCTCTGTGAGTTCAAGGCCAACCTGGGCTACAGAGTAAATTCCAGGAAAGGTACAAAGCTACACAGAGAAACCCTGTCTTAAAAAACCAAAAAAAAAAAAAAATTTACTCACAAAAAAAATGCTGGAGAGATGGCTCAGAAGTTAAAAAGCACTGGTTGTTCTTCCAGAGGTCCTGAGTTCAAATCCCAGCAACCACATGGTGACTCACAACCATCTGTGATGAGATCTGGTGCTGCCTTCTGGCCTGCAGACATACATGCAGGCAGAACATGGTATACATAATAAATAAATACATCTTAAAAAAAAAAGAAGTCAGAAAATGCACACAGGCCTGGGTATAATGCAGACGGGTCCTGCATTAGCTGAGGTGGGCAAGGCTGTGCCACATCCAGGGACAGAGACAAGGGACAGCACTGAAGGGAAGGTGCTGAGCTCCACCCAAAGCAGCAGAGTGGAGAAAATGAAAGAAATGGTCATTTGTGTGATGGTGCTAATGCCTGCCACACACAGGGAATCCTCACCAATGAACAGCTAAATAAAAGGCCAGTAAGAAAGCGAGTGAGAAATAAAACATTATAGCTTAAGAGTAAGGAGGAAAACCCAACTGGCCAAAAATCGATACCTGGACGTTAAGAAGCGCTGAACTTCCCAGAACTAGGAGTTAACATTGCTAATCTCACACCTACCCATTTTGCCTGTTGAGCAGGTGCACAAGAGAAGTGTGACCAATAGAGACCGGTAGGTGGCGGGAGGGACAGCTGTTTTCATAAAGGAGCACCACAGAAGGCGTGCAGGCCACATCCATGGGTCACACATGGCTCACACACATGTATCACAAGCATTTATCACATGTATGAATTGCTGGGGCTGACCCACCAGGGCATATTTTAGAAAGTTATCTTCAGGAAGTGTAGAAGGTTTACTTAAAGACCTACCTAGGAGCTAACTAAATAAACACAAATAGATGAACAAGGCCTTGGGCCCAGCCCAGACCCATGTTAGACCTAAGGCCATTTGGGTACCCTGGGTGGTTCAACAACCCTGCGCTGTCCTAGTTAGCTTTAATTGTCAACTTGGCTTAGTCTAGAGTCAGCTGCAAGTTGAAGCCTCAGTTGAGGAATGGCCTTGATCAAGCTGGCCTGTGGACATGTCTGTGAGGAACTGAGGTAGGAAGGCCCATCCGTTGTAGGCAGAGTCATTCCCTAGGCTGTGTGAAAAAGCTCGTCAAGCGTGAGCCCGGGGACAAACCAGGAAGTGAGCCTGTAAGCCGCGTTTCTGTTTCGGCCTTGACTTTCCTTAGTGATAGACCCTGACCTGGTAGCTGTACAGTAAAACAAGTCATTCCTTCTGATAAGATGTTTTTGGTCACAGTGTTTATAGCAGCAACAGAAACCAGAATGCCCATCAAGGTCAGAGGTGGGTCCTCTCTCCTCCACTGTCCTGCACCAAGGTCAGGGGTGGGTCCTCTCTCCTCCAAGGTCAGGGGTGGGTCCTCTCTCCTCCACCAAGGTCAGGGGTGGGTCCTCTCTCCTCCACTGTCCTGCACCAAGGTCAGGGGTGGGTCCTCTCTCCTCCACTGTCCTGCACCAAGGTCATCACCTGGGTCACTTTTCTGGGAGCCCTGCTGGTCCAGGCTTAGGTGCAACAATCCCCTTGAATGATCAAGGACACAGTATGGACACAGCCAAGACTTTTCCTTCATTCTCTTGGTCCGAAGAACATCCATCTCAGGCTGGAAGCACCCTCAGAAGTTGCTGGGTGCCAACTCTAGATGCCCCAGGCTTTGCAGGCCATTGAGGCACCAAAGGAATGATGGCCAGGTCAGTCCAGGAATCCTGAACATGGGGACTCCAAAGGCAGAGAGATGGCCCCTGGATCTGCTACCCTGAACTCTGGACCCTTCTTCCTAAGACAGGAAGCCAACCTTCCTTCTGTCTCCTGAACCCCAGGCTCGGGGTGACACCTGTGATACAGTCTCCTGGAGATGGCCCTGAAGCAGGGTGTACCCCAGGTTGTTGTTAGAGGGCTTCTCTCCAGGTTCCCCAAGCCCCGCAATCTCACAATCCACTTATAAAATAATCACTCAGACGCTTATATCACTTATAAACTGTATGGCCGTGGCAGGCTTTTTGTTAACTGGTTTTTTTTATCTTAAATTAACCCATTTTTATAAATCTATACCTTGTCACGTGGCTGGTGGCTTACCAGAGTCTTTACATGCTGCTTGTCCTGGCAGTGGCTGCAGTGTCTCTCCCCCCCTTTTTTTTTTCTAATAGCTCTGACCCCCGAGCAACTTTATTTATTAACATACAATCAAAATCACATTTCAGTACAATTAGAATACCACCACACCAGGTTGTGTCCTGTTCTCTCACACTTAGGCTCTCTTGGGGTGACACCTGCCTGACCGGACCACCACCTCAGAAAGCTCAGGCTAGGTCTACTTAAATGTCTGGTGTTTCACTTTGACAGTGGGGTCCCCAACCCATGCCCAGGACATGCGTACTTTCAGTCACAGGTTCAACGACAGTGTCTGCTTAGCCCTCTTCATGTTATTGGAAGGAACAGGAACTGTCAACACCACGAGGCAAGGTAGGAGATCCTGGGAAGCTTTTCCCACTTAGTTCTGAATGGGCACAGCCATTCTTGCTGGTGAACAGACGCCTGAGAAGATGCACACACTCTCTAGGCTGCCCCACTGTCAGAGGACAGAGAGAGCTTGGAAGCCGAGGGTCTTGGCGGGCTTGCAGGCATATACTGGAAGACTGAAGATTGGTACCTACTTGGATTAGAGCACCCAGTGCTGGACTTAGACTTGGGGGTGTGGGTATGAACCAAGATGGGATGGTTCCTGATCTTCATTTTGGGGGTGTTTCAAAGATGTTTGAAGCTAAGTTTAGGTCAATTACTACTGAATATAGTGAGTGAAGGAAAACTTAACTCCTCTGCCAAAAATGAAAAAACAAAAACCAAAAACCAAAAAAAAAACCCAAAACAAAAAACCCACAATGCCTGAAAATGCAATTAGGCTGAACAACTAGGTACAGCCTGGTCTCAAGTGAAAGAGCCTGGGATGACCGTTGACCCAGAGCCAGCCTGGTCAAACAGGCTGATGGCCCAGGCTAAGAAGACAAGGGTGAGTGAAGCAGATGGAGGGAAGGGCCTGCTCGTTGGCTGGCCTCGCCCCGCTGACCTGGGCTGGTGCTGTGTGTAGTTCTTCCTGCCTTTGATGTCCTTACTGCCCCGGAGATGTGGTGAGAGGGGCAGAGGCGGGTAGTCAAGGTTGGATGGTCACTGAGGAGGGACAGAGTCCAGTTCTTTCCTCTCCTTGATCCCTCTCAGAGGGAGCAACTCCCACGACTGGCTGTAGTACTTTCAACAAGTAAAGGGGTTGGTTACCGGATTCGGGGGAGGGGAGGCCCAGTCCAGCGGTGTTCTCTGGAGAACTCTGCTCGGTCTACCATCCAGCATCCAGCATCACCAGGAACCAAGAGAGCCAGCACATCTGGATCTTGGGTCTTAAGGGCTCCAGTCTTGGCCCCACCTCAGGGGCAGGTCATAGGTAGACATGACAGTTACCGAAGCCTCACTGGGGGTAGTACTTCCAGGTCAAAGCTGGAGCAGCTACCCACTACAACTGGCCCCGATTCTGGGCTCCAGGTCAGTTCTAAGAAAGGAACGGAGCAGGTCAAGGGATGGGTACCATGTGACCACAGAGTCTGCCTTCCATCACAGAAGCCATACTGTCCCGAGGCCCCACAGAGCCTCTACCACATCTCTCAGAAGCCTGTTCTAGTCGGTGGACAAAACTGAAGTCCCTTACCCACAACAAAGAAAACAAATGCCATCAAGAAGGCAGGAGGCTCTGATGGTCTCACTGCCTTGGGGTAGCTAGCTGGAGGTCTGGCCACTTTCCTCTTTTTCCATCTTCTGTCCCCGACCTGAGGGTGGCCTTGGCTCTCATGTCCCCTGGGTACCTTTTCTGGTCACCCAAGACTTAGGTCAGGACCTGAAGGTTCACCCAAAACACCCAGAAATCTCTGTCCTGTAGATACTAGATTCTTGCCCAGTGAGCAGACCAAATCAGAGTTCTCAGCCTGTGTTCCAGAATTGGTCTCAAAAATCAATACCCTTCCAGGAATGGGCACCAGGGGTTGGATGTGGTCACTGTAGCACAGGCCAGTTGGGGGTGTCCAGCTGTATCGGACAATGATGAGGGAGATGGGTAGCGAGGCAGGGTTCAGCATGGCTGAGGCCAGAGCATGCTTGGAAGGACCAAGCCAGTTAAAAGGTGTACCCAATCAGGAGGCTCCAAAATGTGACATGGATCTGCGTTTCCTTTTGATTCCTTCCTGGCGGTTTACGTAAGAGGCAGCGTACTGGGGCCAGGAAGGGACGGAACCATGGGGCTGGGTTTATACCAGCTCTGCGGAGCCCCTCCGCTCTGCCCCCGCCTGCGAGGGGCTTTCTTGGCTAGGTCTGTTCCTGACAGAAGGGATGCGTGTTGTCGGGGGTGGGGGGCTTGGCATGTGTGTGTGTGTGTGTGTCTGAGAGAGAGAGTATGTGTGTGTGTGTTTAAAATACAGAAAAAAGAAGCATGGCTTTCCTCAGCTGCAGAGGCGGGCCGGGCTCTGTCCGTGCCAACTCCCTCAGAGCGGGCACCGTGGGGACACAGGAGGTACAGGAAGACTGCAGAGGTGAGGGACGGGCATGGAGAAAGATGGACGCTTGCCATCTCGAGTGCCGGCGGCGGCGGCGGCGGCGGCTGCGTGAGGCCAAACCCCATGAACAAAACCCACAGCAGATCGCTGGCAGCCCATGTGAGGAGGCAGAAGACAGTTGGCAGCGCTGCTGCCGCCGAGGACAGCCTGGGAGCAGGTGGATGTAGGCAAGGCCAGCATGGACCAGGTAAGGACAGGGTGGGCTCGCTCAAGTGCAGGTTTCTGGTGTCTGTGTTGGGGTGCAGGTGGGGGCCGAGTCTGACCTGGGTGCGGGTCCCTCGGCATGGCAGCTTTCAGAGAGGGCCAGGTCTGAGGGAATCTGGCTGCCTCCTATCCAGATCACCTCCGTGTAACCTCTGGGCCCTTTAATATGTCTTGGTGCCCGCTGCTTCTCCATGTGCGCTTGGCTGGTGTTCTAAAGATGTGGGGTGGGTTGGCCTGGGTGGGCCATCTGGAACTGTGACTACGGCAGCCGCGCCTCGTGGTGGTCTCAAGGCTGCACCATCTCCACCAATGCCCGTACTCGCAGGGATGGTCCTCTCCACCCTGGTTACGCAAGGCCCCCTGACCGTGAAGGGATAGATCTGTGTCCTTTGGCAGCTGGGTCAGGATGGGCTGGGGTTGTGCTGGAGGGTCCCGGAGCATCCAGAGAAATGTGCCTCACTCTCTCAGTCTCTCCAGAGTCCCCATCCTTGCCCACAGCCAGGCTTGGCACCTCGGTGCCTGTGTGCAGATCGATGGGACTGAAGCCAAATGTGCCGTCAAAGGGATCCGGGTGCCAGTGCCAAGGAGCCAGCTGCCGAGGGCACGGGTGGGGTGGGCTCCGGAGGGGAGGGGCATGTGACTAAGCTTTCCTAGTGGCTCCAAGGACAAAACCCACTCCCTCCTTAGTGGTCACAGGCTGGTCAGAGAGGGTAGGGCTGAGGACGGGAATATTCCATCTGGGTAAGGCATGGGAGGTCCCAGGTGGCCAATGAGGGTCAGGCAAAGGTGTGGGTGCTGCCCTTGTGCCCGGGTACCTTTCCTTAAGTGAGGTTCCAGGCAAACATGGAAATCAGCCTCCCTCCTTGCCCCTCTTCCCTTCTTTCCCTTCCACAAGAGAGGCTGGCACGGGCTCTGGGACTCGTGCCTCAGGCTGAAGGGACAGTTGGGCCGCATTGGTACTTGGGCCACTCTGTTCCAATGTCATGCTCTAGGAAGTCACTCAAATCTCAGGAAGGTGTCATTCGAGGAGGCCTGGGTGCTCAGGTAAGCAGAGACATTAGCTTTGGTGCAGGCTCTGTGGTGCCCAGCTTCCTCCATCAGGCTGGTCTAGGCTTTGGGACTGTGGAGAGTGTAGTCTAGGGCCCAGGTGAGCAGAGGAGCCTCTGCAGAAGGATCAGGGAGGGACCTGAAGGTCAAGAGACTGAGAAGCATGGTTCAGAGACTGGGAGGCACCAGGTTCATTGTCTGGGGCAGGGCCTGGGGAAAAGGAAGAGATTCCAGGGGAGGCTCAGAGCCCAGCAAAGGCTGAGCTATAGAGGTCCCACAGGCAACCCAGTAGGAAAAGGCTACCAGACATCAGCACTGCTTAGCCAATCAGAGCTCTCTCCTTACAGCCTGGGGGAGGCACTGCCACAGCGGGCTACAGCCTTTAGACAGACGAGGGCTAAAGCCTTGTGAGGAGAGAGTTCCCTCTGAAAATCCTGGGAGGAGCCAGGTCCTGGTACGCCTCTGCACAGGGCTGGGGATG
This sequence comes from Peromyscus leucopus, assembly GCF_004664715.2. Taxonomy (NCBI): domain Eukaryota; kingdom Metazoa; phylum Chordata; class Mammalia; order Rodentia; family Cricetidae; genus Peromyscus; species Peromyscus leucopus. The sequence continues at coordinate 125,423,010 of NC_051067.1, read as the reverse complement.
AGTAGGCATGCGCCCACTGGGCATTTGGAAAAAAGAGGTGAGAGGATAGACCTGCTGTGGTCACTGCTACATACAGGGCCAAAGGGTTGATTCTCAGCTAGAAGGAAACAAGGTGACCAGCTCAAGGGAAGGGCTCAAAGTGGGGATCCCAGTCAGGCTTCCTGCTCCGAAGCACAGACTTAGCATCATCCACCCCCTCAGAGCCGGGGGTTCTCAGAAGCAAACTTTGGAACATTAATGCTGGCCCAGTCTGACCTGGATCTGGGCTCAGTTGATGACAAGGACCTGTCTATAGTCACCAGGCCTGTTTGGTTGGCCAGGGTCTGGGTGGACCCTCTGGCTGTCTGGCTCTGCGGACCAGGTCGGTACAGTAGAATGGGTGGGAGTCAGAAAGGGCTGGAAACGGCTGTGTGGACTCAGTTCACCGTGCACACTTTGCCCTGGGGAGTCTGGGTTCACGCAGCTGGGCAAGTTGCCGTTGGTCTGATGTTCCCCTGGCAAGGGAACATGCTGGCCTGGTTCAGAGTCCCAGGAGTCTTCAGGTGGTCCTAGCTGTCCACTGTGACCCTGGTGCCCTTAGCACAGCCTCAGTCCACAACACAAACATACTTGTCAGGGAAGAGACCCTGCATACGCACTGGACCTTCCACTAGCTCCAGGCCAGTGTAAGTGGTATGTATACCTGTCCGTCTGTCACCTCTGCCTATGGAGAGTATTAGCTTGTCTCCAGGATGGAACTCCCTAGAGGCCCTCCCATTCAGAGCTGCTGTGTTCTGACCTGGAGGGGAGGTATAGGGTGGTTGATTACCCTACACTGGGCAGGTCTTTGCTGATGTCGATAGAGGTAAAACAGCAGGGGTAGGGGCCTTCTGGATGGGGAAGAGCTATGGACCCACCTGCCCTTTTGTCCTGGGCTCTACAGTGCCTGAGGATCAGAAGGCAGGCAGGGAGGTTGGCATCCCACCTGCCTCCCAGCTCCTTCCTCCCCCTCTGCCTCCCGAATTTCACAGTGCCTGCTTTCTGCGCTGGCCCAGCTCCCTGGAGACTCCACCAGATGTTCCTGGGCTGCGCGTTACTCCCTAATGAAAGATTCATGCAGTCGCTCTGCCTCTTGACACAAAAACCTTCTGCAGCTTCCCCACGACCAGGAGCTTGGCAGCTAGCTCCCCCAATGTTGAGTGTGAGCCGGCACCTACCAGGAGCCTTCCATGGACTCTGGACCAGATCCACCCCTTGTCCAGAGAAGAGTCAGGGTCACCTGGGGCTTTATCCTTCTCCCTGCCCCAGGACCGCTCTGACTCCTTTCTGGACTCCCAGGGTCCAGGGTCAGCAGCTAAGCATATCAACATGGTCTTGGCTTTGAAGGGCGGGAGAGCTCATTCTGCATGGGACAAGCTACTCCATGGGGGACAGACACCCCCCAAGAGCACCCCACTCTATCCAGCAAGCCCAGGGATAGTGGACTGCCCATGTCCTCCATTGTCCCACACTAACATGTCAAGTCTATGGCCCACCCATATTCCTCTTGCTGGGCGTGGCTGACCAGTCTGATTCCTGACATCCATCCCCTGGCTCCTCTGAGAGAAAATCTCCAGCTACAGGCTCTGTAGCTGGAGGCTGAGCTTGCTAATGTGGAGCAACGGACCCGGCTGTGCCTTCTGTGTGTCACGCTCCCCTGCAGCCCTCAGAAGCCCTCAGGAAAGCCTAGCTACTGCATTCAACAGAGAATTGGCCCACCAGGTCTGGAAATATGGTGGACAGAAAACAGCTCGTGGCCACTGCCAGCCATGTCTACAGGAGGCCATAGACTGGGGATAGTTACTTCTTAAGGCTCACATGCAAACTATTGGCACAGGTGGGCAAGGCACCCATACCAGCCTTAGATTGAGGCAGGTTCCTGTGGCCAGTTTGTGGCCCTCCTTTCAAAGTCAGTGGCCAGAGCAGGTGGCACAGTCTCTCGTCCCTCAGCCTTTGTGCGTGCTGCTCTGTCAGGACCTGGACCCGATTCCCTCCTGACTGCAGAGTCTCATCTTGCAGGGTTGGCCACATAGGAACTCTGCCTAGTGGAACTCTTGGTTGTCATTCCTCTGGTGGATTGGGTTCTTAGTCTATCCCAAGTCCTGGGTACATCCAAAGAGCTCTGAGTCTGGCCTGCCTGGACCTCATGCCCCATTCACTCCTCCCATTGGCCTTGGTCTCCACATTCCTGAGCCCGACACTAGTACCTTTGCTAGGCTAATATATATATGACACCTGAATGCCACCCGGTTACTCCAACCTCACTAATAGCACAAGACAGTTCACCAGGCACAGGGCTCCTGCATCTGTGGAGCATCCTTTTCACAGGACTGTTCTCACCCGAGTGTCACTGTTGCTCTGCTGTCAGGAAGACTCTCAAGTGAGACAGGAGGTCCAGGAACCCCTTTACCACACATCATGCTGAGGGTCTGAACCCCTTTACCACATGTCATGCTGAGGGTCTGAACCCCTTTACCACACGTCATGCTGAGGGTCTGAACCCCTTTACCACACATCATGCTGAGGGTCTGAACCCCTTTACCACACGTCATGTTTAAGGTCCCACACAAAGTCAAGGTTCTGCCGGTCCTTGCTCCTGGACTATTAAATGAGGGTGGGGGCAGTGTGCCAATGCTTCACTCACTCATCCCAGAGGTGGATGACTTGCTGAGCGTCTGTGAGCGGAGCCACGGAAGGGCTTCCATGGCCCCAGGCCCCAGCCTCATCACTAGTTCTCCCTGCTTATGTTCCTTGATGCCCTGCTCGTAGGATGCTCTGATCATGGTTCTGGGTGGGATTGACAGAGAGGTCCCAGGGAAGAGTTAGGTGCTGAGAGCATGGCTGAGGATCACTAGCCCTGGGTCAAGTGTGTGTAATATGATCCCGGTCACAAGGTCACAAACTCAGAAGAGATCACTAGGCTCACCGCCTGCCCAAACCTCACCCTCCAGAATGGCAGCTGGTGATGAGCAGGCGCATTCTGCCATTGACAGTGACTTCTTAGGGTTTAGACAACCCTATCCTTCACTTCTTCCTTGGGGCCACCCTCATGTAGGGCCAGGAGATCCTTGGGGGCGCAGGAGTTTCCGGTCCAACCCCTTTCACAAGGCCCCAAGGGGCTTCTGTGTCATAGCAAAGAGGACCTGCAGCCCCTAAGAGCATGATTCCTGGCTTTCAGAGCGTGGATCTTGGCCCCATGGTCCTTCTCCTGATGAGCTGGGAGGTTGTCTGCCTGTCCTGTGGTGGGCAGGTACAATGGAGTGCTGTCCTGAGACCCTCAGGATACTGCTGAACTTGAGGGCCTGCAGTGTGTATCAGAGGAGAAGTAAAGGGCCTGGGTGAGCATTCTGCAAAGACTTCCACACCATCCCAGAGGGACTGCCAGATCCCTGGTCAGCAGAGAGGCAAAGCGAAACCTAAATCTTTTACCAAGGGGTGACAAATGTCACGAGTCACCACTGTGGGGGCTGTGGGACCCTGGAGCTCCTGTTCATGATTGACAGCCACAATAGGTTGAATGAAAACTCATATCTTCTTCCCGCCGGCCTGGGACCAAGGAACCCTTTGCTCTACCCAGGCTCAGGGGCTGCCCCCATGGGAGTAGCCCAGCAGGCTCACTGAGGCACCAGGGCCATTCACTTCTGTTTGGCCTTGGGTCAAATCTTTGTGTCTGTCAGTTGCCTGACTTAGATGACTGTCTCTGACCACAACAAAGTAGAAACTCAGCAGGCTGTGGACCACAGAGTTAGGAGCTGTACTGGTGGACCCCCTAGTTCAGTGTCTCCACAGTTAAGGAAGGAAAGAGCTCAGAGAGGTCACAGTGCTTCCCTGAGGCCATAAAGCTGCCTGCGACCAGAGCCAGGATTGAAGAGGCCAGGACCCTTACCTGGAGCCCTGGCCTCCTTTTGGGGACCAGCCACCAGGAACTGGAACAGCAACCTCTCTCCCCCAGGAACTCCTCAAAGGGACTCCCAGCCCTTCCAAAATCACTGAATCCAGGACTGATGCCCTTCCCCCACACAGGCAGTAGGTTTGGAAAGAATAAGTTGGAGTCAGGAAGGGTCTGGGCCATGTCTTCCCTCCCTTCCCTGGCCCCCGCTGCCTCTCCCCACGCTGCCAGCGAGGTAATAAGCTATGCGTGTCGTGCAGAAATGAAACATGTTCCGCAGAACAAATGGTGTTAATTTGCAGCAAGCTCCACAGCCCAGCATTACAGAGCGCCTGGAGGGGCGGCTGCAGCAGCTGCGCCAGAATTAACAGCCTCGTGCAGCGAATTAGTAGAGCCATGCATCACCATCAGAGGGACAAAGCCCCCTGAACCCCAAGACCCCCACGGCTCTGTGCTCCAGGGAGGGAGCCGGTTCCCGGCGGTGAGAAAGGAAGTTGTGGGTCTCTTCCCTTCTGGAGGTTCTAACCCACAGGAGTCAGTGGCTCCACCTAGGCCACATGTAGCTGGCCTTCCAGAATCGGGGTCAAAGCATGGCCAGCTGTTGTCAAAATACACCTGGGACCTGTCCTGGTTGGGATCCTGAGCTCTCGACGCCCACTGTAGAGGACTCACAGGATAACACCTCCTCCTATCCTTGCCTATAGATTGTGCTCCAGGCCTTCCTCTCACCCCTCCCCACCAGAGGCCTAATTAATCTGCCTGTCTATTTACTTCTACTTATTGCTCGAATATCGGGCTGCTTGGAGCTGCCGGTCTGTATTGATCGCTCTGAGATGCACCATCTCCCTGGCGATTCGTCTTCCTCTGCGGCCCGCCATCCATCCCGCTGACGAGTGTCTGCCCTGGGTGTTAGGAGAAAGCTGCAAATTGCACGTTACATCTTAATGGGCAATTCCAGTAACTTCATTGCATCTGATGAATATTTAACATCACCCATCCATCCCCATGTCGCTACCCAAAAGGGGGGGGGGCGTTGGGGGAGTCCGGGACTTCCACTTGCTGTCTTCTGCCTTGTACCTTCTGAATTTGGAAATCTTGGCTATTCTCCCGGGACAGGTGGGAAGATGGCAGGTCGGGGAGGGAGGAGGGCATGTTCATTTGTTTGTGCTGTGCAGAGCTCAGGGTACTGTCTCTTGTTTTCCAGCACTGGTCTTGCTTCAGCTATAGGTCCCTGCCTCCCTTCTCCTCTGTGAATTAAAGGCTCATTCTGGAATGCGTGTCTCCTCTTGGGGACCCAAAGTATGATTCTGCTTTTGAGACCGGAGCTGAACACTAGAGGCTTCCCATGAACACTTGTAGAGTGATGGACCTATGGGTAAATGAGCCAACAAGAACCTGGACTCAGAATCATAGAATTTCAGGCAAATGTCTAGAAAGTGTCTACCACTCTGGTAGTATAATAAGGAAACTGAGGGCCGCAGAGGGGAGATTATTTGCTCAGCCACAGCCCTGGGGCTGAGGCTGTGGCTTGTGGCAGTCTGGCCTCCTCAGAGCCTAGTCCCACACAGCTCTTAGGCAGGGCCATTGAGGGGAGGCCTATATTCCTCTCCAATCAAGGTCTTGGGGTAGCTTGCAGGTCCTGAGGTCACAGCCTTCCTGCTGGAAAGGGTCCCTGTGCCAGGTTGTATCCATAAGATTGCAGCTGGGTCTCACTCTCTCCCCAACCCAGCTGCTTCTGGCCCTCCACACGCACACTGACAGAGGTAAAGGCATCTGTAATTGCAAAAAAAAAAAAATCATTCTTAGTTATCTTGATAACTAAGAATACACACTATTTCATGTCCCACAGGCTGTGAGTTTGGCACACCACTGACTCCGCTGCTTCCACGGTTAGGACACGTACTGCTTTGTCCCTCATCCCTAAACTGGAAGGTGAGGTACTGACTGATGAGAAGCCGCAAAGTTTTGAGCCTTTAACTTGGGATGCTGGTGTCGGGGAGATCTGGATCAAGCCTCGGCCTTCAGCTATGCCAATTTCTCTATCTGTAGACCGAGACTTACACTTACTCTTATTCAGTGTGTATGTGTCAGGATTCAATGTAAGAACATAATTTATACTTCTGGTACCAAGTCCGTGTTGTGAAGATAATGGTGGTGATAATGGTATGGTGTTGATAGTAATGATGGTAGTGATAACGAAGATGGTGATGACGGTGTTGGTGATGATGGTGCTGGTGATGATGGTGATAACGATAGTAACTGGTGGTGCTGGTGGTGGCGTAGTAGCGATGATGGTGATAGTAACGGCAATGATGGTGGTGGTGCTGGCATGGTAGTGATGGTGATGATTGACCATGGTAGTGGTCATTATGGTGGGGACAGGCTTGCAGTGTGAGTGGATTTGGATCGCTGAACGCTTCCAGGACCTCCCACACTGTTTGGCTCACACTTCAGACAGGAGCTTCCTCTTCTACAGCTCTACAGCTTCCAGTGTGTCCAGCAGATCGGAGCAGCGCATTAATCCTCCCACCAGCCTCCTGACTGGCAGACCTCAAGCATGTTGAGGTACAGGCCTGGGACCATGGTTGCTGCTGAGATTACAGGACAACACCGTTTTGTAGGGATTTAGAGAGGAAGGGAAAGGTCATGCTCAGACTCTTGGAACAGCAAACATCTAGGCTCCATGTGAATCAAAGGGCTATGGTGAAACCCGGCAGCCAGGAAGCACCAGGAGGAGACCACACCCTGGTCTCACGTGGTCAGTCTTGTGGAGATCAGCAGTCAGTTCATTGAGATGGAGCCCAAGGAGAGGCTGTGCCAAGACAGGGCTCCATGTTCAGAAAACCAAGGCAGGAAGGGACAGCTAGCCTCTGTACAGCAGAAACTGGGAGGCTGTGACTGACAGGCAAGGAGGGTAGGCTTCATCAGTAGATTAAGTAATAAAGGGTTCCAGGTCTGGACCCACCTTCCGCTTTCAGAATGGCCAGCTCCTGAGCCCAGCTCTCCCAGCCTTCCTACCCATTGCCGGCACCAGGCAATCTCTGTTTTGTTTCTGTTCCTCAGACTCCCGTTTTTCTGAGAGGCTCCACTTCAGATCAATATTTACCTACAGTGGCAAAACACCACGTCTGGGTGGCGGATGCTATGACTGAGGCATGTTGGAGTGACCTTCTGGCTCTAGCTGAAAGGGCTTAAGAGATACTTCACCCTTCCCTCGACAGTTCTGGGCTCTGCCCACAGTGCTCACACAGCATCCCTGCTGTGGTGCTGGCTGTGGGTACCAGCAGTGTGGAAGGCCTGCAGGGGGGTGGGGGGTTAGGTGGGGGGAGGATCTTGTTTGTCAGGGCAGAAATAAAGGTGCTTAGCTGGTGGGGAATTGGAGAGTAGATGGCTACTCACGGTCTCTCCTCTCCCCCTAGAGCAACAGCGAAGAGCCGCCCCTGGCCTCTGAACCCACCACCAGACCAGGGGTGGCTGGCGGTCACTGCCTGGTTACATCTGCTGTGCACGCGAGAGCACTTCCAGATGTCCCAGAAGGACCCGCTCGAATGTCAATTCCATCTTCTCACAATCATTTTCCGCATCCTCTTAGCGCTGCAAGAACGCAGCCTGCTCGTTTGAATGCATAATTAGCCCAAGCATTCTACCTCGCTAATTTCAAGGCAGGGGACGCCAGTGGAGGGGGCTTAGGAATTTGCATATTAATTTAGCCGAGGGAGAGAAAAATTGTTTACCACTTTCTCGCAGTTGCTCACAGAGGACTTAACTCTTTGTACTCTCCATCTGGAGCCTCCGGGAGGGAGTGCATGGGGGTGCAGCTAACCCTCCCCCAAAGACCCTGCCTACCCAACTCAGCCCACATAGGAGCTACTGGACCACTCTGGGGTGCCCCTGTACACACTATTGGGTTCAGCTAGCTGTCCCTGACTTTACAGGGCCACGTTTCTAGACCCTTCAGTATTAGACAGTGTGGGGACTCACAGATGACCCCAAGCGCTCCTCCTTGGCTGATCTTCAGGAGCCAGGCGTCTGAGTCCTTTTGGTTACTCTATTTGTTTGCTGGTTTGTTCCACAATTGTTCACTGTGTCCCACGTCTAGGGTCAGTATAGTGCTGGGTATATAAGAAGTGGCAGGTTAGCCATGGCTGCCCTGCCTTCCTCACAGGCTAATTACTGGCTGCGGTGGCCAATGATGTAAGAGATGCTGCAAATAACTCCCAGCATTCCCTGGAGTAAGCATCCCCTGGAGAGTCCACTACCTGCAGGAAGTACCATTTGCCTTGGCTCTTGCAGAATGCGATGCTTCTCCAGTTGATGGAGCTGGTGTGAGGAAGGAAGCAAAAGGACAGCTAGATACAGGGGAATGGGCCAGTGGTCCCCGCCATATTTAGGGGCTTGTGATGTGTTAGGTCAGGGCTGAACGGTGGACTCAAGTGTGCGTCCTAAAAACAGTCAGACCTCCCTGAGCCTGCACGTTGCCTGGTGTAGTGAGTCGCAGTGGTTGCAGGAGACTCTGGTTCTCATCAGAACTGTGTTTTCACAGTGCAAAAATGACAGTGTTTACTGTGCATGATGACTTCCCGGAGGACTAAGCTGTGGCAGCTCTAAGTACTAGAAAGGAGTTTCATGTGGCTTGGTTCTTCGTAACAGAGGAGCTTTGCTGGAGGCAGGTTTAGGCCCATCAGGAAGGGCCAGGCAGAGGGTTGTTAGGGTCCTGAGTACCCATGGCAGGCAGAAGGCTAAGGTCTGAGAACAGAAATCAAGACGCTGGGTATCTGCAGTTCTGGGGAGCCATAGTTGAAGTCTTTTGGCCACATGGAATGGATGAACACCAAGATGTCCTCCAGCTGAGACCCTCTCTAGACAAACGTGGACCATGCAAGTTCCCACAGAGCCCACACGGCCTTGGCATCGACGGCCACTTCAAGCAAGGAGCCAAGTCCTCTTTGCAGTATCAGTGGCCTAGAGACCCAGAGGCAAGCTGCTCACCATCTGTGGCCTTCCTGGGATTTTTCTCACTGCCCTCAGTCTGCACATTTGCAAAGTGGCCCGGGGTGAACCCAGAGGGCCTTGTACTGAGCCTGACTCTTGGCACATGCCCAGTGAGACCAGTGCCCAGAAGTACTGATCCCGCGGTCAGTAGACAGGACTGTTGACTACAAGAACCCTATCTGCAGAGTCAGGGTCTTGGCGACCAGACTGGAGGCCTAGCAATTCATGGGGCATGGCTGAGGTCCGAGAAACAAGGGTGATAAGAACACTCTGGAACAGGACTGTGCCAGCTGTCTCAGAAGCCTATTGTGGGCAGGACGGAACAGAGGCGGTAGAACCGAAGCATAAAATGAGACCTAGAACCGGGAAACTGCCGGCCATGATGGAGGGGCTGTGAGTGAGGGGCTGCTGGGAACCACACACTGACGGGACCCTGCAGGAGCAGGTGCTGAAGACACACTTGGTCCCCATATGGGGAATCAGAGCCCCTGACCCAGCCGGACTTCTGGACTCACAGACTTAGAGGGCTAGAGGCAGGGCTGAGCCTTCCTGTGGTTTAGCCAAGCTCAGCTAAAATGTGTGCCTGTGACACCACAAGACGCGCCCAGAGTTCAGTCGCTCATCCCAAGCCCCACAACCATCAGCAGAACACTCTTCCGGTCCCTCAGGGGAACCATCAGGTGTGTGTTCAAAGGGGGAGGTTTTATAGGATGAGGATTTGATAGTGCTGGAAGACCCTAGGGACACATCCCAAAGCTCAGAGGGCACAGAGGCAAACGCCTACTACCCAGGGAGGAAGGTACAACAGGGAACAGGTGTGAGGCTAGACCTCCATCTGGGAGGTCACAATTGCTATTCTGTTTGATAGACAGAAGGGATGCACACACCTCCCCCAATCCTGTGTCCACCTTGCCTCTGCCCGGGGCCACATCTGTTCTCCCCTGACTCCCTGGGGCCTCCTGCAGAGGAAACGGCAAGGCCCATGAACTAAAGTGTCAGGCTTTGTTTGGGAGTGGAGAGCGGAGGCCCAAGGATCCCAGGTGTGCAGCCAGTACAGGTTCCTGGGCCAGTATAGATCCAGAGTCCAGACCCCCTTCATGGGCCTCTCTAACAAAGGGCTCACCCACCTAGGGTCTCAGAGCTCCAGGGGAGGCAAAAGAGCTCCATACTTCATAGCCAAGCCCAGCGGAGAGAAACTTGGTCCTGGCTCTCCTCTCTGGCTTCCTTCCCGCTGTGGGCTCCCTCCCTCCTGAAGATCCCCTTCCTCGGCTTCCTTTCCCTCTGTGTCTCCTTCTTTCTCTGAACCTCGACTCTCCAGGGTTTATTATAGTGGCACAAGCCCTTCTTTCTCCTGCTCCAGCAGGTGTTCACTGGAGACTTATGAGATGAATGACTGATGGGTAGGAAGTTGGTCTTTGGGTAGGGGACATGGCTGTGGCTAGGAGAGGGTCACATTCACGTGAACTCTAAAGGCCAGGGCAAGAAGTCTGTAGCCAGGCTGCCCTTACTGCACAGGAGGGCAGGCACTGCCCGTAGCAGGGCGGGAGCCCTGGGGAAGCAGGAACAGCTTGCTCAGGCCCCCTGCCGATCCTGCTCATCCAAGTGAGGCAGGCTGGCTTCCTTTGTGTGGATGTGTGGGCGTTGTGGGCTGGGTCTGGAGGTAATTTGTCTGCCTCCTGCAGCTGGCTGTCATCTCACATCTGTGAAGCAGCTTCATTTCACTGTCATTAAAAATCCCAGGTCTGACAGGTAGCAAAAATCCAAAGTGAAAACAACATCCCAGGGACCAGCCTTGGCTCCGGTGGGAGGCTTGCTCCTGACCAGTCTACTCCCTCAGGGAGGCCAGATGGGAGTTGGCCTTCTGCTCTGTCCTGGAGAGGGCTGGCTGGGTTGAACAGGTGTTCCCTGCTGCCCAAGACAGAAGAAGCAGAGAATCAAGGAGCAGAGGGGTAGCTGTGGGAAGGCAGAGACCCATCCCAGCCACTTGCTCCCTGGGTTGTGCCACACAGCCATCTGGAGGGGCCAAGTACTGCCCATCCATAGATAAAGCAAGGAGGTCCCAGAGATCCAGGCACACACACCCAGGCCCTACTACCTTGGTTTCAGCCTCTGCTGGAACCTCCTGGGAGGGGACCCTGCCAGGGGTCAGGCTGGCTGTTCCTGATGGGTCCTTTTTCTGCTTACTTGACGCCTCTGTTTTTCTGGGTAAGGGCAAGAGCCCCATTGAGAAAGTCTGACAGGGTCAAGAGAAGTCCCAGTACATCCCTCTCTCTTTCCTGATGCCCCTGAGCCCTTCAGGACAGGGTCTGGACTCCAGGAGCTGAGCCAGACTGCAGCCTAGCCCCACCTCTTGAAGCCTCTCCAGGAAGTGTAGCTGCGGCTGTCTTTCTGAACCTCCAGAGAAAGAGTAGTGAGTGCATGAGATGCATCCAGTCATGGCACGATACTGGACTTCAACCTCAAGAGGGAGAGCAGCTCTGCCGTGGGCTGCTGGAAAGCACTTGGATCCTGGCGAAATGGTAGTTGCTTCAACCCTTCCTCTTACGGGAGACCAAGCCCACAGGAGATACCAGGCCCCACCATAGATCTGACACCTTACCTATCCACCAGGAGGCAGGCTCAGAGTAGCCTGCACAATGGTACTGAGCCTGTCCTGGGTCACTGTAGACCTGTATGCACTTGTCCCCAGCAGAACCCAGGGCTTGGTTTCGAGGCCTCATCAATTAAGTCTGTGAGCAGGACCTGGATTGGGTGGAGCCTGCAGTCTTACCCCAGGTCCAGTGCACAGGTAGTGTTACTGTCTGGAGATGTCCCAGGACTCTAAGCATTGCTGATTCCTCCTGCTGGGGAGTCGGGCAGGCCTCCCGCGGCCTGGAGCCCCTCCTGGAGCGGAGGAGCCCAGCACGGGGAGGGTTAAGCGCTGATGATAGCTTTGCCTCTGCATCAGTGTACATAATGTGCTGTGCATTTGCATACTGCAGTGTGCGCTCAATTAAAATGAACTTTTAATTTCTTCTAAGTAAATTACTTCTTGCCGGTACGTGATGTGCACAAATGTCAGAATAATGGGAGAGCCTTAATGAGCTGGGGAGTGGATCTGGTGGGGGCTGCCTGGAACAACCCCTGAAACACACATGTCTACATGCCACACCGACACGGGGCACACACTGTCCCGCGGGCAGGGCACATGCCAACCTGTGACTGCTGGCTGTATCTTTTCTATCCTCACCGTACACACCCTGGCTGGGTCATTGTTAGTGTAGGACTTACACCATCCCCCACTCAGCAGAGGTCTTCTCCCTGTGTGCTTCGGATGCTTACACACCCACATACAGAGGGTTCCCCGGAGGAACATGTGGATTCATCCAGCCTCACTTTCCCCTTCTACTCCTTATTTTGGCTGGAAACGATGATATAAGTTTAAAGGGCTCGAGGCAATCAGAACTGAAGGCAGCGAGCAGGCTCCTTCCACCCTTGTGGGACCAGCGATTGAGGGCAGATCTGAAGCTCTCAGAAGGGCAGATGATACTGCATCTGGTCAGAGGGGGAGTGGAAAATCGGACCGAGACACACAGCAAGTGCGGGGTGAAGACTGTCACCCCGAGGCCTGACCTCACCCATTTGATTTCAAGTATCTTTCAGAGACTGTAAGGCACATCATCTGTCTTCAACACAGCTGGCATGGATGGGTTCAGGAGCCCAGCAGAGTTCCCAGGCCCAGGCCTCTGGCGCAAGGTATTAGCCTCACTCAGTACTCGTTTCAGTACCTTGGAGAGGTCCAGAAACAGGCGGGGCCGTGGACCTCCCCCCATCTCGGTCCTGTTAAGCAGGCCCTGCCCTTTTCCACAGAGGCGGCAGGACCAGAACACCACTGTGGTACCACAAGTCTAGGGGCAGCACTGGCTCCAACACCCACAGGTCTCACGGCCCTGAACCTAATCACGAGGGACCTCTTAGCCTCTTGTATGTGTCTGGGCCTGAGGGTGCCCCAGGCCACATTTAAATCCCTGCTCCAGGAGCCAGCGAGATGCCTTGGAGGGTAAAAGATGCTTGGCGCCGAGTCTGACAAGCTGAGTTTGATCCGGGGGTCCACATGTTAGAAGAGGACTGACTCATGCAAGTCCTCTCACCTCCATGTGTGCACAGTAGCATGTACGTGCCCACATGCACACACACACACACACACACACACACACGTACACACACAAACACACACACACTCACTCACACAGATACACACATACTCACACACATGCACACACAGACACACACACACTCACACACACAGATACACACATACTCACACACATGCACACACTCACACACACACACACACACACACACACACACACACAGAACAAGAATAAATAAGATACATAACCCTCCATTCCAAGTTGTGTTGGAGCTACTCCTGAGTGTCCCTGGGACCCTAGGCCACCTGCAGAACATAAATTGGTCTCCCTGCGTCCGAGGCCACTGCCTGACATCTGGCAGCGCCACCAGTGCAGCGGAGGTGACAGTGCCCGCCACTACTCTCCTTAGGTGTGCAACTGCTATGAGCCAGACTTCTGACAGCCACAGCTGGGCCTCTCATATCTACCTCCCCAGGCCCCTGGGGTCTAGACTTGTCAACACAACCTTCTGTGCCAGTAACAACTGTGCCAGGAGGGGCTGATCTGTAGACTGCGGCCTATGTGGAGGAAGGTGGCGCCAGCCGCACAAACCTTGATGAGAAGGCATCACTGAACAATGTGGCTGCGTGCATCCTGTTCCGCAGCGGGAAGTCAGGGCGGGCTTCCTGGAGGAGGGAGGTAGCAAATTGATTATGAAGGGCACACCAGGATGGGTGACCCTGAGGGGACACAGGGTGAGGAGCACAGGCTTGACTGGGCTGGGGGAGCATGTCTAGCTTGAGCCTGCCTCTGGGGCACTAGAAGATGCAGTTACCATGGAGAGTGGGGGCCAGGGGAGCATCATTGAGAGGTGCAGGCCCCATAGTCCACCCGGCTGAAGAGACAACCATGTGGGGGTAGTCCTCACAGCTATGGCTGCTAAAGGAGAGGAGCGGATGGGAAATGATGGACGCGTTGGACACACAGAGTGAGGGAAGAGATTTAGGAGAAGACTCGCCATGGGACAGGAGGGGTGGGGACTGTGACTCGGGTCCAGCCCCAGGAGGACAGTGCATAAGTGAGTTGATACTGTCCCAGTCAAGGAAGGTGACCCTGGGTGGAGGCCAGCGTGGAGCAGAAACCTTCAGAGAATCCTCCTGTGCGTGACCAGCCCAGGGGGACAGATGGGGGAGGCCAGCGACAGTCTTCACCGGAAAGGTATAATAATTAAGCACCGGCAGGTCACATGGTCACTGAAACAGAAGAAAGGAGCCAGTCCCAGCCTGGCAGGGTTGCCTGTGTGTGGTCTCTATGAAGTAGTGAATGGTGCCTCTGCATGTCCACCTGCCCAGCAGTACTGAGCAGGCAGTGCTGGGCAGGAGGCTGGCTACGTGGAATGTCCCTCTCTGCTGCACCCACCTCGGATGGGCACCCACCCTCTAGGACCTCTGACAGCCAAGCTATACATGTTGGCCCTCCCCCCAAGGACTTGCCAATCCCCTCACCCTACCTTGGCCACAAGGCCCTGCCTCTTCCCCAGCCTTCAGACCCCAGAATGCTCTCTCCATTCTGATCTGCCCATGAGTGATGGCTGGAGGCCGACTCAAAGACAGGTCCAGCACACAGTGAGGACTAGGTTGGTGAGGCCCCAGCTCCAGCTTTATGTGCATTTGAGCTATACCAACTGTCACACTCCAGCTCTTGTGAGACCCAAGGACCCATCCAGCTCCACTAGCCGCGCTCTTCCCACCACGTGGGGGAGGGGACGCATCTTCAGCAATCCCGGTGGCCGAACTGACAGGATGAACCACTCTCGGATCGCTCCCTTCCTATTTTTTCATACCCATCTTTCCCCTGAAGAGGCCTGACAGCTGCCACTCCCCTGGAGTTTGGGATCTGCATATTCAGGTGTGTACACATAGGCATGTGTGCTCACGTAGGCATGTGGGCATGTCAGGTATGTGTGCATGCCCGTGTGCACGCATGAGGTGACTAGAGATCAGCTTTCCCCCCATTGGTGAAATTTACATTGAACCACAAATTAATTTCATAATTTTTTCCTCTCTAATTATGCCAACATCTGTCGCAAGGCAAGCTGTGCGTGTGCATTTTAATGTCCCTCCCCTGCCCGCCTGCTCACAGCATCGCTGTCTGTCTCTGACTGAACTTTTCAATAATTATCGCCAAGAGAAGATCTCAACTTCCATTTTTCTTGCTGCTCGAGAGGGGGAGAGAGATGATGGGGGAGGGGAAGAGAGAGCAGGGTGAGAGGGGCAGAGGGAAAGGGAAGGGAAGGAAGGGCCAAAGAGAGTCACGGCAGCTGGGTGGGCGGTGGGGACCTCTGTGTTCCTTCAGGAAGGCAGTGTGGCTGTGAGGAGGGCATGGGGCAAGACAGGGGGAGAGCAGCTGGGAGCCACGTGTGTCATGGCCAGAGACATAGCTGCTTTCTCCAGGCCGGGAGGTGGAGGTGTAGCCCTTGGTCTCCTGGGAGCACTCTACACTCACAGAGTCGGTGAGGAATCATGGGTTTGCACCATCCAGCTTGGGGACCCTGGTACCTCCTCTGTGTGGGGTCCTGCATGGGTCCCTGAGACAGCCTCTGGTCCTGACAGGAAGCCGAGTCTGGCACCTGTATGTGGTACCCACACTTAAAAAGAAGGTGCTTCTGGGTGTGCTGAAAAAGAGTATTGGCACCCCTTGCCAACCTTCCCACCAGCAGCCACCTGCTGGCCCAAGGAAGAGGGTGACCCCAGAAGCACCGGAGACAAGGGATGCTCCAGAAACAATCCTCCATTCTACCCTTTGACTGAGTGTACCCATTCAGTGCCTGAATGTGTGAGTGTGTGTGTGAGCATGTTGTATGTGTAAACTTGAGGGCTATGCATGTGTGTATGCATTTGTGCTTAGGCACACGTGTAAGCATGAGTTATTTGTGTGTTTATGCACACGTGTGTGCCTTTGTAGACCTGCATTTACTAACTTCTGCTTAGCCCTGCCCAGCAAATGGACCCCAGAGAGATTGCATGCATCAGGGCCCTTGTTTGCTGTCAAGCCTGAAATCTGGCTCTATATCTTGTGTGCATCTTGTGAAGCTAGGCAGGTACTGGCCCTCTCCCATGAGTTTCAGTCTCCTCAGCATTTAACAAGAGTCAAACATCCGGCATCCACAGAGAGGTCACTTGCATGCAGCAGCTGTTCCCTGTAACACGTGAAGGCATGTGATCTCAGCTCTGGTCCTTCTGTGGAGATGGAGGCTAGCACTTCAGAAGTGGGTCTGCATGCCCTGAACCTGTTACTTCCTCTCTTCTCATTACTGGAAGAGTCCCCCATTGGTCCGCTTGCTTCTCAGGTCCTCCTTTCTATAGCCCATCCACCAACAGTGGCCACAGTGGAACTTAGGAGCATAATGCTTAACTTGAAGCTGCCGGTCACTCCTCACTGACCTCTGGATCACATCCACCATCCCGTGACAGCACTCTGGGGCTGGTCCCTCATCCTCAGTGCTTGTGAAGTGCACCTGAGCTCCACTCTCTGGAGATCCCCCCAGCCCTTTCACATGCCCTCCTTCCCAGCCCTCCTCCTGGGGACTCACGGCCTTGCTTGGTGTCTCCTAGGAGGGCTTCCAAGCTTGCTCCAGGTGGGCTGAGGCTGCCCAAGCTGACGCCACACAGGCTTCCTGGTAGACATCACCTGTCTGTTTCTCTGTTCCCCCTACCTTTATTCCAGGCTCATAGCTTTTCCAGGGCAGAGCATTTCATCTCAACCCCAGAGCCTGAACCATGGTTGATGTTTAAGGACATTCTGTTAAATACTGAACAAATTCCAAAGCAGAAACACAGTTGCCAGCCCCTCTGGATCTATTTCTGGGATTGTGGTGTCCAAAGACCCTCATCTTTGCATTCTAGACATCTACTCTGCTTAGCAGAAAGCAAGCAGGGCTGAGGAAGAGCGGCCCCCACCCAAACCCATGTCTGTAAACACTGTGTGCTGACATCAACAAGGTAACCACTAAGCTCCCAAAAAAGCTTGCACACTTTCTTCAGGTGAAGTGCTAACCTGTGGGGCATCGGCAGGCTCAGAGTGAGACTCATCCCCCTGCAGAGAACCCCAAATGCACCCAATGACAGCATCTGGATGGCTTCTGGGGGGATGGAAAAGGCTCTAGTAGGACCAGGGTGCTGAAGGAATCCCATCACAGATGGAAGGATGGGAAGTTAGGGAAGGAGGTGGATGGTGAGACTGCTTCTGGCCATGATTAGAATAACAGACGTTGGAATCACATGCCTGCCAAAGACAGCTGCTTAGCAGCACAAACCCTGCGCATGGTGGTTTAGATGTAGAATGTCTTCTGGAAGGCTCTTATGTGGGATGCTTGGTTCCCAGCTGTGGATCCAGTCCTTGAGAGGTGACTGGATCCTGAGAGTTCTGACTTCCTCGGTGAATAGATTCACTGAGAGATTCATACTAAGGTGGAAGTACTGGGGGCGGGGCCTGGTGGGAGATGGCGCTCACTGGGGGCATCCCTTAGCGGGTATCTTGTCCTGGGCGCTTCCTTTCTATTCTCTCCCCTTTCTTTCCCTTCCATTCCTCCCCTCCCTCCCTTTCTTCCCCTCCCCATCTTCCAGGCTGCTGTGAGGTGAGAAGTCTCTATCACACTCTACTGCTGTATGATACTCTGCCTCCCTCAGGCCCAAAGCAGTGGGACCGGTTGACCTCGTACTGAAGCTGGTGACACTGTCAGCCAATGTGACTCTGCCCGCCTTTTAAGTCATCAGGTCTGACAGCAGTGAAATTGTGACCAACTGAATGGAACAAGCATTTTCAGGTGCTGCCCAGACAGCTACAAACCACCGCCAGCTTTCCGCCTGGAGAAAGTTCTCAGGCCTCTGCTGAGTGAGGTGGAGACCAGTACAGCACACTAGTCTTAGCAGATAGAGGAAGCAGGGGTTGGTGTTCGAGGGTACTGAGGTGTCTGCAATTAGTGGAGTAGAGAGAGAAGGAAGCAATGCAAATAAGAGGCCAGAGCTGTACACAGGAGTTCCCTGGAACCACACATGACAAGAGCAGAAATGCAGAGGCCCCATGAGAACTGTCCCCAGAGGGTGGAGAGGTGATGTGGCACCAGCGACAGTGTTCGCTTAGGCAGATGGAGTGCAAATACTGGCTGATGGCCCTGGAAAGGCAAGTCTTGAGAGCAGGGTGATGATGGCCTAGCACAGAGTGCCAGGTAGCCCCCTTTGTTAACAGGTTCAAAACAGCTTTGCTGGGTAAAGCTTCATGGCTGGAGCAAATATGATCCTCTTTATAGAAAAGATCTCAGAGGACAAACCCAGAGAGGGGTGACCCAGATGTTGAAATTAGAAGAGAAAGATTTGAGTGAAAGACAGGTGAGCAGCCGTTGGGACCACAGAAAAATGATGAGTAGACACGAATATGGATCCATTTTTAAAAATACAAGTTTAAGCACAATTTTAAAAACTCCACAGGGCTATAGACATGCTTCAGCCCTTGTTTAATAGTCAGGAAGCCCTGGATGTGATCCCCAGCACCATATAAACTGGGCACAATGGCCGCTTGCACCTATAACCCAAGAACTCACGAGGTGTTTACAGGAGGATCAGATGTTCAAGGTCATCCTCAGCTACCGACTGAATTGGAGGCCATCCTGGGATACGTGAGACCCTGATTTAAGAATAGAACAACAGAAATCCTACCACCTGTGGTAGAATTCCAAGCAGTATCACATGTATGTGACCAGGACCTGGAAGGAGAGGACAGAAATTCAGATCAGATGAAAAATATCAATCCACAAATCAATAAAGGTCATGTGGCATAAAACTAAAAAGCAGGCACATTGTGGGCAAACTACTAACACCAAAGCTAAAGAGAAACCCCAGAAGCAGGTAGAGAAAACAGGTGTGTCACAGACAGTGGCACATGGTAAGGAACACTGATGACTTCTAATCAGAAGCCATGCAAGCCAGAGGCAGCAGGAGAGTGTCTTTAAAATGTTGAAACAAACCTATAAACAAAGAAAAATGAAACATCCTTCCAGAATTAAGGTGAAATAAAACATTTTCAGGTAAACAAAATCTGAGGAAGTTCATCATAGCAGACATGTGTGTAGGCACCGTGGAGAAGTCCTTCAAGACAGAGAGGAAGCCGGGCGGTGGTGGCACACGCCTTTAATCCCAGCACTCGGGAGGCAGAGCCAGGCGGATCTCTGTGAGTTCGAGGCCAGCCTGGACTACAGAGTGAGATCTAGGAAAGGCGCAAAGCTACACAGAGAAACCCTGCCTCGAAAATACAAAAAAAAAAAAAAAAAAAAAAAAAGACAGAGAGGAGAGCCTCAGACCAACCCAGAAAGGAAGCCAAGAGAATGAGGTAACACAAAGTCTCTTCGGATGATGACAAGATAGAAATAATGGCGTCTGGAGGGGAGCATAGCATTTGCAGAAGGAGTGTGTGATTTCAACACAGGACAAGAGGAGAGAGGTACCACAGCATCATCCTTCCAAAGCATCAGATCAATTCAGTGTAGCTGTGATAGGAGCCCAAAGCGAAGACATCACAATCCTCAGAGCAGCTGCCAAAAATAAGGGAAGCTCGGACGGAGGTGTATCTCCTAAGTAAAACCAAATAGCCGAATGATTCAAAAGTAGGCAAGAAGGAAAATAGGAAACAAAAAACCAAGTTTCTATAAAAGACAACTAGCAAGATAGTTTAAATTCAATCATGTTGATAATTAAATTAAATATAAATGGGTTAATATTTGGTTAAAAAAGCAGAGGCTAAAGGGCTGGAGAGAGTTGGTTGGATCCTCAGCACCACAAAAAAGGAAAGGAAACAAAAGGAGGGCCAGTGAGACGGCTCAGTGGGAAGGCGAAAGCCCCCAAGCCTGACAACCTGAGTTCGATCCCCCAAACTCACACGGTGGAAGGAGAGGGCTGACCCCTGAAAGCTGTCCTCTGACCTCCACGCACACACTGTGGCGTTTGAGTGTGCATGCACATGGGTGCCCCCTCCCCGCCCCAACACAAACATAATTTTTAAAAATTGTAGAGGACAGGAAATCAGGAGTGGTTACGCTAATAGAGGACAGAGCAGCCTGCAGACAGTGTTATTAGCGCTAAAGAGAAACGCATCAGCTATGAACTCATAAGGAAGACCCACAGTCATACATGAGTCTGCTCAGAGTTTTCATAGTCAGGCAGTAGTGGTGCACACCTTTAATCCTAGCACTTGGGAGGCAGAGGCAGGCAGATCTCTGTGAGTTGGAGGCCAGCCTGGTCTACAGAGTGAGTTCCAGTACAGTCAGGGATACACAGAGAAAACTTTCTCCAAAAAACAAACAAAAAGAAAGAAAGAATAAAGAAAAGAAAAACAAATAAAAGTTTCAAAAAACATGAAGCAAAACTAGGCAAATCTAAATGGAAACAGACAAACTCAGTCTCAGTTTGAGGTTTCAACATCCCTGTCAAATGTATAGATGGAAAATGAGGAGGAGGGATGAGGAGAAGAAAGAAGCTAAAGACAGTATTTCAACCACCATGACCTCATTGGTATTAATAGATCCTTGACCCAACAGGAGCAGAATACATAGGAATTTCCCCTAAATGCAAATAAGAGGAAAATGGCAATATTTTGAACAACTTTGTTCCAACACATTGGACACTGAAGGAGGCTGGGTAATTTTGACACAGTCAGAGAACTTACTTAAACTCTTTCTACCAAACTCCCATGCCTCCTACCAAAAAAGGAAACAAAACCCTGAAAATCTGAACATACGACTAACAAGTCCCTCCTCTTTCCCTGTCCCTGTAGGTGCCAGGACGTTCAGAGCAGGACCCCGGCGGTCACGACAGAGGACAGTCACCTATGACATAGACGACCTGCGGTTTCTACAACTGCTATCTTGTTTCCTGACATTTCTCAAACTTGCCTTGGAAGCAGATGTATACACGTTAGAAATAAAATTTCCGGAAGAACCAGTCTTTGTCCACAAGGGGCCTTGGCATCTGCTGGCCTGTCTGAGCTTGGCATTCTGAAGACCGTCCCCCTGGAGTGGCCCAGCTGTGGCTTCTTCCCTAGCCACCCCTGGAGTCGGCACCTGCAGAAGCCCCACCTTGCTTCTCCTCTCAGCCCGGTTCAGGCAGCCCCATCCTCCATGGCTACAGCCATGCTATGGCCAGCCTTCCCAAGCTCCAGTCCTGTAGCCTGGAGGCTGAGGATGCTCCTGGGGCCAGTGCTGCCAAGCACAGAGTTGAGAGCCATGGGATCCCCGGACACCAGCATCTCTGCTCTATGCACTCAGGGACCCTGCAGCCAGCACCACCTTGGCTTACAGCCCCAACAGGACACGGGAACATTGAAGGGCGATGTCTATCAGCTTCTTCCAAGGCCAATCCACGGCTCCCCCCTGCAAAGTCGCTGTGTGTGGGATCCTTGGTCTCTGTTCATATGTCACTTGCTTGGACCGTGGGGACCACAAACATGCCTGTGAGCTGGGTGGCTCCAGGGCCACACATGTGACAGTCCTCAGCAGACACACGTGGAAGGCTAAGTTGTGGCCTTCGGTAGCCTGAGCCCTCTCACCTTGGAGGGGGAAACTGGCTGCCTGCCCTGCACAGAGAAGGATACAGACACTAGGCTCAGACCCATCATGCCTAGACTGGCGATACCTTCCCTGGACTCAGTGGTGACAGTATGCATCGAAGGGCTGTCACAGAGGAAAAGGCAGAGGCTAGGATTCCCAGCCCCGTTCCCACCTCTGGAAATAGCGGGCGGCCCCAGCCCACCCCCTCCTCCGATGTTTGCTGTTTTGTTGTTGTTGTTAATTCCTCACCAGGTGGAACCAGCACTGTGGGGCTTAATTAAGCTCAGCCAGCTGTTGCTGAACACGGGGATGCAGTGCGCGGCAGAGTCAGCCCGGAGCCGTGGAGCAGGGAGGGCTGGGGCCGCAGAATCCCAGGCCAAGATGGAGTGTGGCCTGAGTTCGGGGAGTAGAAAGCTGGGGCTGCCAGGGGGGGCTCTGTGGGGAGGTCCAAGGATGTTCAGCTTCTGCTTTCCCTCTCCTCTCCTCCCCCATGCATTGACCGATCTCAGGTCCTGAGAACCAAGACTCACCCACCCTCCCAAAGGACAAAAGGAAACTTCAGAGATGAGACTCCGGGGAAGGTCTTCAGGACGCGCTGCTCAACACTGGGGCAGGAGTTCTGGAATGAGCATGAGAGAGAGAAAGGGGAGGAGGATAGGTGTGGTGGAGGGAGGGATATATGTGGTATCGGGGGCTGTGGAGCAGCAGAGTGTGCATACATGTGTGTTGGAGAGGAAATGTGTATGTGTATGCATGCATGCAGTGGTAGAGAGCATGTGAACACATACCCTGGGATGTGTGCACGGCATGGGTCAGGGTGAGTGTACAGAGGTTCTCTGTTCTCACTGGCGGTGGTCAGCCGGGCTCTGCTTTTCCCTCAGGTGTTTCATGGAAGTTTACTCACCATTTCCATGAGACGGTAATAGATATTTCAACAAACTGCTCAGTTGGGAGGGCAAAGCTGTGGGCCAAACCAAGAGGAGCTGCTATGGTGCTGCAGCTCTTCTCTGCCCCTTGCAGCCCATCCTTGCGAGCGACGGGGCACCCCAGGAACCTTTTCTCTGCGGTGTAAGTTGAACACACGGTAGCAAATGTCTGGTTACGGGAGTCAGGTGTAGAAAGCGGAGGATGCTGGGAACTAACCTGAGGGTCCATTCCTCTATCTCTAGAGCAAGAAAAAAAAAATGGACCAGCCCATCCCTCAGACTTTGACTTCCTCCTATCTGTCAGCCACCCCAGAGAGAAAAAGAATCTCTAGACAGGACAGAAGACATCCCAGTGACCAGCAAAGGTAGCCAGCCCTGGGTGGGTGGGCCACTGCCACACATCCGTCTGTTCACATAACAGTGACAAGCACAACCATACCACACAGCCAGGACCAGGGAGGATTCAGAGTGACAGGCACACTTGCTCACAGGCCACAGGGGCTGACTGTGTCCCTCCCTTCTAGGGAGCTGTTAGTTAGAGGAGAAACAGCGGCCCAGGACTCCTCACTCCGCCTGTCATACCTGTAGACAAGGACCTCTGTGAAAGCATGGGGTAGAGTGAGTTCACTTCTGTGGCTGGGTAGGAAGGAGAACACAATGTCATGCTGGGGGTACACTCCAGTTTCATAAGTCCGTCAACAAAACTGCACCCTCTGGGGGCAGAGGCAGGCAGCATGGCCCTGAGGCATGAGAGACCGGAAGGAGGAAGGAAGACTTCAGATCCTATGTGTTTGGACGTATGAAACTCCATGCAGTGTCTCCGGAGAGCCTAGGCCTGTGCCAGGGCCATGGTTGGCTAGCATTTTCCCAGGGTTGTGTACAGCAGTCACCTGACCCCACCTTTGCTCATTGTGGTTTTTTATGACTGTCACTACCCGGTGCCTAAGGTCTTGTTTGGGATCAGATGAAGAGCAGGTGTCTCCAGAGCCCACACAGGTGTCTTTGTTATAGCTAAGATCAGGAGTCCCCCTGGGTTCCCAGCCCCATCTGAAGACCATCTGAACCCACTGTTCCCCAGCTGCCTGTGGGGAAGAGACTGAGGGCAGGTGAGGAACCAGCCCCTCTGTCCTCCTGGCTCTCACAGCTTGGCTTCACCTGCTCTGGGCCTCACCTGAAACCACACTCAAGCAGGTGGCTCAGGCCCTGCCCACCAACGTTGCTTGTCCCCCACCCCATATTACGTGTCCACGACCTCATTCCCAGTTGATTGACACACACCTCACCCAATGAGCTAGCAGGTCCGTTTTGACTCCTGCTAAGGAAGTGTACCTGAGACTGAAGTAGTTTAGGGATGTGCTGCATGAAGTTGGGGGCCCTTGGCCCCCTCGATTGGTCTATGAGTGGGTTGTTCTGACCTTGGGAACTTCGTTCTGGCCAGATGGGTAACAGGGGGGCTCTCCAGATGCTTTCCATATTTGCTCTTCTTTGTGTCTTGGGATTTTTTTCCAATGGGTCTGTACTGCTGGGATTGAATCCAGCATCTTGTGCACGTTATACAAGCATCCAGCACTGAGCCATGGCCCAGCTCTTCCAGATTTGCTCTTGTTGAGCTCCCCTCCTTTAGGAAGATGCCCAGATTGTGGTAATTTTTGCAGGGTGGCCCTGTGAGGCATAACATCTCCGGTGAGGCCAGAGTGCAGAAAGCTACCATTCTGTCAAAATGCTGTGACACAGTAGTGACACTGGGAGTTTTGACACAAAGTTGACACCGGCTGAGAAAGAGGAGCCAGGAGACCAGGCTGCCTGGAGTAAACCCAGCCTCCATCTGCCAGCCACAAAGGTGGGGTCTCAGATTCCCCTGCTCCTGCCCAGCACCCATGGGGCAGAAGTTCACTTAAAGTTGCAGGCCAGGAGCTCAGAATATCCCAGGCAGGCCTCATGACAGCGTGTATGCATCTGAGAAATCCTCATTTGGGGAGAGCAGACTGGGGATCCCCTGGTGGGCAGGAAAAGGCAGCCAGAGGCCCTTGTGAGTGGGTCCCAGGAGTGTACAGCCACAGTGCTGGCCCTGCCTAAGCTCCAGGAAGGGTCTTCAACTCAGAAACAGTCAAGGACTAAGCAAAACTCTCCACCATAAGTTATTTATAATTTGATTTAACTATTTTCCATTTCACTCTATTTCCAAAGCTCTCCCTTTGGGTTTCTTGATCTGGGTCTCCTCTCCTTTGGGGGTAGAAGCCCTGGCCACAATGGCCACCAGCTGGATCTGTCAGAGTCTGTGGTGACACCAGAATCCCGAGGAACCTTCCAAGGTAGTGGGATACAGCACCCAGGGGAGCCGGGAGCCTGGGGATACTCCATCAGCCCAGTCACACCTGGACTACTCACTCATCTCCCACCCTTGTTCCAACCCAGGCCTACCCACACACACACACCCAACAACATCTGATCATATCACTCTTCCAAGAGGCCATCCAGATCTCCACCTCCTCCTGGCCCTGGTTCTGACTCAAGAGGAGCTGATTCCTGACAAAAGGAGCTAGGGGTGGCTTTGCCCACTACCTACTCAGCTGGCCTGGGCTACATTCCATGGGCTTCAGGGTCAGGCCACATGGGAAAGTCCTGTGGAGCTGGAGGGAGGTGATCTTCCACAGTTTCTGCCTGCTGTGCTACTAGTACACCTTTGTGCCTTTTTGGCTTCTCAGAGTTACCACCCTCATGAGGTCACAGGCAACTCATGAGGTACCTTTCATCTGTGCTTTGGGGGCAGCCCTCAATTCATAGATGCCTCTCTCATGCACTTGGAAGCATCTCCAGCATGGACCACCAGAGCAGGACCTGGACACACAAGACCGAGTGTGAGCAGTGCCTGTCACAAGCCCATGAGCTGTGTCACAGTTTGGATGTGATGTTTCCTCCAGGAGACCGCTCTTGTGGTAGGCTTGCATTCCAATCCGGCAGCATTCAGAGCCGGAGCCTCTGGGAGGTGACAGGATCACCAAGACTGATGACATTAGCAGGAAACAGTGGGAGGTAGGAGATAGGATCTGGATGGAGGAGACAGGGAACCAGAGGCACGCCTTTGGAGGACATAGCTTTTCCTCGGCAGCTTCCCCGCCGTCTATCTCCTACTGCCTCTTGTATGCCACGAAGTGAGCAGCTTTGCTCTGCCACATGGTCCTGCCAGGGCACTCTGCCTCACCTCAGGCCCACAGGACTACAGCTGGCTGATCGTGGATTGGAGCCTCAGAAACCAGGAGCCAAAATAAACCTTTTTAATTTTAAAATTCTTACCACATTTATTTATTGTGCGTGTACGTACCCATGCATGCCCCGGCACGAATGTGGAGGCCAAGGAACAACTTTCGAAAGTCATTTTTCTCCCTTCTGCCCTGTAGGTCCTGGGGACTGAACTCAAGTCATCGGACTTGGCAGCAAGTGCCTTTAACTGCTGAGCCATCAGCCCCCAAGTCATTCTTTTAAAATAGCTTTTCTCGGGTATCGTCCTGGTGAAGAAAACCTGACTAAATAAACAATACACAGATCCATATTCATTTGCATATTCATATGTCCCCAATAATATAAATATAAATTGAATATTCTCAATTATATAAGTTGATGCATCCTAGTTATATACCCATATATTCCAATCTCTCTCTCTCTCTCTCTCTCTCTCTCTATATATATATATATATATATATATCTCCAGGTATATCCTCAGATAGCCCAATTGTATACACCCATACATCTCCAATTATGTATCACATACACCATGTATTTAAATGTGGTTCCACTTCTCTGAGTTTTAATGGATATTCATGCCAATCTCCCCACCAGTAACCTAAAAGGAGTCCTGGGAAACAGATAGTGGGAAATAATCAAAGGAAAAGTACACTCCCTAGAAACATGACTGTCGGGAAATGATGTCAAAACAAAAGTCCTCCTCCCTCTTCCTCCTTCCTTGTTTTTTCCTTCCCCTGTGTCTCTCCCTGTCTCCCTCCCTCTCTGGGCCCTCTCTGGTGACTCCCATTCCCCTCCTACATACCCAGGCCTCAGACCTTCCATGGATTGTCATGGCAACGACTGCAGGGTGGATGCCATGTTTCCCAGGCAATGAAAGGTCAGTGTCATGGGTAGAACAGCAGCCTCAGGCCCCACCTCAGACTTCTTACAACTATATAGAGCCCGTGACACACCTTCCAGGACCCCTGGACATTTCCATTTATCCCAGGCATGGATAAACCTGGGGTATCAGGTATCCCTGTGTCTAGAAACCGAGTCTAGACACTCCTCTATGTCCACTGCATATGTTGTTCCTTTCAGTTCCCTGGTGGCCGGCAGGTCCCACCACCATAATGCACAGCGAGAACTCCAACCTGGCGACCAAACCCGCATTTGCTATGTCTTGTTTGCCAAGCTGAGGTGCTGGGGCCGGTGGCGGCCAGCTCTGGAGGCTAGCGTGCTCATCAGCCTGCTTGCTGATCCCCGAGGTCATCTGTCGTGGGAACCACACCCTCTGAGAACTGTCCATCCTCCAGAGGCAGCAATAGAGCCAGGGCACAGTCTCTGGCTTAGTCTTGATTCTTGTTGCTGTGCTAAAATATACTATTAAGAGCCATTTAGGGAAGAAAGGGTTTATTTTAGCTCATAATTCCTGGCTATAGTCTGTCATAGGAGGGGACACACAGAGGCAGGCACTTGGTAGAACTGTCACGTTACGCTTGCCGTCAAGAGCCAAGAGCAATGGATTAATGGATGTGTGCTAGCGCTCAGCTTGCTTTTCACACGCCCTGGAAGGGTTCACCCACAATGGACAGATCTTCCCATCTCAATTAATGTAATCAAAATAATCCCCAAGGGCCAAATGTCGACAGTCCCTCACTGAGACTCTTTTCCCAGGTGATTGCAGATTTTGCCAAGCTGACAGTTAAAACTGACCCTCACAACATCAGAGACTTTGATGTGGACACGTGGGCAGGTCACTGAGCCTCTGACATCTCCATAACCCACTCTCAAGAGAGACCCTCCTGTTTGCATCCCCAACCATCTGTCAATTATCCTAATGAATGACAGCTTGGCTAGTATTTACCTGAGCCTTCTGGCCCTTCTTCTGGCATTTGGTCATCAAGGAGCCAGTCCTAAAATAGACTCATCCTGGGGGAGATAGGTGCCAGACTGGGAGCGGCGAGGGGTGGGGCAGCCACTAGAAAGTGGCTGCATTCCAGAGCAGGATGGGATCCTTTCAAAAACTGGGAGGATCCTGTCACTCAAAACCACACCTCAAAGATGAGGACCTCAGCATGTTCCTGCCCCTCATCCATAAGCCATCTCTCACTGAACTCAGTCCATTTTGCTGAGGTGCAGAAAGGCCTGCCCCCGTGTGCTGTTTGCTCTCTGGGATTAAGAGGCAGCAAGGGTAGCAGAATGCAGAGCAGAGGACAGAGCGACGCTGCAGCCCGTTTGCACCCCCAGGGTCCTTGTTGGGAGTCTCTGTGTCAAGCTCGCAGCTGATGAGACAGGCTCAGCGGTGGGGCGACATGTCTGAAGCCGTTCAAGCAGGGAGGGTAGAGCCAGTGTGTGACCCAACTTTATCCCAAGGCCCAACTAAGGTCAGACAAGGTGCCTCGGTTTCCCCAGCTGTGGTAGGGTTGTGGGAAGCAGGCATGCGACTGTGCTCAGTGAGTTCACACATGCTGTATAGGCTGATGAAGTTTGAGACTCCTCTCCCACACCACTTCCTAAAGCCTTTTGTGACTGTGGCGGTTGGAAAGAAAATGACCCCCAAAGGGAGTGACTCTATTAGGAGGTGTGGCCTTGTTGGAGTAGGTATGGCTTTATTAGAGGAAGTGTGTCACTGTGGAGGTGGGCTTTGAGATCTCATATATGCTCAAGTCACGCCCAGTGAGACAGACCACTTCCTGTTGCCTGATGGTCAAGACGCTGAACTCTCAGCTACCTCTCCAGCACCATGTCTGCCTGCACGATGCCATGTCCTGTCATGATGATAGTGGACTAAATCTCTGAAACTGTAAGCTGCCACAATTAAACGTTTCCCTTTGTAAGAGTTGCTGTGGTCATGGTGTCTCTTCACAGCAATGGAAACCCTAAGGCAGTGAGTAATGGCAGGACCCTTCCTGGAGGGGAGGGAGGGGTCTGGGGCCTGGAAGGTGGCAAAGGTTTCTCTTCCCTGGAGCAACACCCTTGGTGGACCTGTCTACTCATCCTGGAAATACTTAAATGTAGCTAGAAAATATTTGAAGCAGGAGTGTGAGACAAGAACAGCAGGAGACCGAGAGGGTCATGGCTTCCAAGGGAGGGGTGAAGGCAGGGCTTTCCCGGAAGTCTTATCTGGGCCCCGTGGAGCTAAGCACATGCCAGCTACATGCTCTGCTGCGGACTGAACTCAGCCTGTGGATGAGATGCAGCTCTGCCTTGTCCAGCGCAAGACCTTGTCTCTGGCCATCCTGGCATCTCTTCCTCCGGCTCCCTCATGAGTT
Organism: Peromyscus leucopus; assembly: GCF_004664715.2. Classification (NCBI taxonomy): domain Eukaryota; kingdom Metazoa; phylum Chordata; class Mammalia; order Rodentia; family Cricetidae; genus Peromyscus; species Peromyscus leucopus. The sequence continues at coordinate 125,393,980 of NC_051067.1, read as the reverse complement.
TGCAGCAAACCAGAGAGAATCCAACATCTGCCAGCCCAAGAAAGCAGAGATGAGGGCCCTGGAGAAATGGTTCAGCCAGTGGTTAAGAGCTCTGGCTGCTTTTCCAGAGGACCCTGGCTCTATTCCCAGCACTTACATGTCGGCTCACGGCCATCTCTAACTCCAGTCCCGGGGGATCCTATGCCCTCTTCTGGCCTCCAAGCACCTTGCACACACACGTGGTACAAAGAAATGCATGCAGGCAAAACACTCACGCATACAAAATAGAAATAAAACAAATCCTGAGGTGGGGATAGGGATCACTCGAACAAGGATAGAGACACTGGAATTCCTTGTTCCACAAGTAGATCATGGGTGTATGGCTTCTATATCTCATGGCTTCCAACATCTCACCTGGAGTATGCTCCAGCATAAGCTCCCATTGGATCTGCCCCCTTGGCCCTTCACCTTCCTGTCACCGCCCCCCCCCTCACACACACAAAGGGCCACTTGCTACCAGATCCTGCCTCCAGTTATACAGCTAAGTACCCCAACCAGGATGGTATGTTAGGGTGTTGTACCCAGAGGCAGGGGGCATGCTGATCACAGCTCTCTTTTCAGTCATTGCACCCTTCAGTGCCTCTGCCTGAAGCATCTTTCCTTCCATGTGACACCTGAGTGACCCTAGGCTCCCCCTGCCCATCCATCCTGTATCCCCAATCTCTCCCAGCATCTAACCCTTTCTCCTTCCCCTGCCAGTGTGTCCAGGAGCTCCCACACACCAGGCTCTGTTCTCAGATCTGGGTCAGAGACACAGAGGACATAGTGTTTCCTGGTGTGTGGGGTGAGGACCTCAGAATGAACAGCGATGGGTTGAAGCAGGCCTCTCTAGGGAGGAGGCATCTAAACAGATGAGATGATGAGCTGCCAGCTGCCTGGATACCTGGATCGCGCAAAGGCTGCATACAAAAAGAGACTGGACCAAAGTCAAACAAACCACAGAGGACCAAGTCAGGCGGCCTGCCGCACACCGTGGCAGCCAGGAGCCTTAGAGTCTGAGCAGGAAAGCAGCCTTGGCTGGCGCAGTTCCAGCAGTAACCTGCTGCTCGGGGCATGTCCCTGCTCTCCCTTCCTGTGATAAATGTACTTGTGTGATCCAGCATCCAGCCAGGCTCTGACAGGCTGACGGCTTAAGGGACGAGGTGAGTGGGATGCCAGCACATACTTCTCAAGGCGGGTGAGATCTGCCTTAAGCATACATTCAGAGCTCAGAAGGACTCCAGGGACAGCTGTAACCCCCTGGCATCCCCTCCACCAGGTGTTTGAATCCTCCCCACCTGGTCCCTCCATCTGCATGCAAAAACCTCATCTCTAAGAGAAAGTTGAGACCCAGAGACAATGCAGAGGAGAGGAGCTGTAAGGAAAGCATTTGATGATGAGTCAAGCTATTGATGGTTGCGCTCAAAACCCCCGTATTTTCCACGGCCTTTAAATGCCTGCAAGCGGATTAATAAGGTCTTGGTAATAGCTGGCAGTCTATATTTATTCTATCTGCGATGCCAGTTGGTCAGGCCGTGTGAATATTGATGATGGCCGGGATTGAGGGCAGCGGCGCCTGGCTTTATCTTGCTCATGCAGGCTGCCAGAACCCTTATCAGCCAGACCGGCTGCTGCAGCTGCGTCTCCCGCAGGCCCGCCCCGCCCCGCCCCCACTGCTCGCTTTATAATCAGAAGAGAAGTTGCTGCCTTGATATTTCCATTTTTATCTCTCCTATTTACTTCATTTAACGTCTTTCAGGGAATATTTTCTCTGCAAGAAGGCAAGTCTGTGGGTCGCCTACATCTTGCTGCCCCCACCCCCGCCCCTTGCCTAAGCGGGAGAAAAGGGGGAGAGGTGGAGCCCCCCCACTCTAGCCCTTTGGTTCCTGTCCCTGCCCGCGGTGGAGGCTATGTTCCCCTCTGGCTCCACGCTCATGGCCTCTTCTCGAGGCTTTCTGTCTTTGCTCCTCACCCAGGGCCGTGGTTTCCACCCTCTCTGTCCCATGAGAGACCCATAGCTCCGCATCCCCTTGGCAGTTAAGGCACCTGACCCACAAGCCCCTGAGGCTGCACCCCATGCTGCCCGTCTGTGGTTCAGAGCTCCTGGCTTGTCTCCTCACACAGCCCCTGATTTCAGGAGACGTGGTTATCTTCTTTTCGCAGACGAGGAAACCAAGGTTCTGGGAGGTTATCAGCTGTGGCCACTTGCTTTGGCTGGAAACTTGTGACAGAGAGGGAGGGAGGGACAGCAGTCAGGCTGGGACAGGCCATGTGTGCACCAGGCTTCGGAAGGAGCTGGCGCTGAGCACAAGCCCTACTCACCTTTGGATTTTCTCACTTTTGGGGAGGGACGGTGCTGCCCTTAGTGCCCCCTTCAGGCAGCTCGCAAGGGGTGCACCCTGTGGCTGCGCCTGGGGAAGGTCTCCTGGCTTGGCTGCCCTCTGTGTCACACACCCCCAACCCCACAGATCCTTTGTCCAGAACATCAGCTCTCCTGCCACAGGCCAGTGTCTTAAGCCTTGCGATGGCAAACATTGACCTTATTTTTTTTTTTTTTTACAAAGGTCTTTGCAGGTGACATTAAGTGAAGAATCCTTGTGATGAGATCACTTGAGTTAGGGCTATCCTAAACATGCTGACCGAGTTCTTAGAAGAGGAAGATTCAGACACACATGGGCACTACCACATGAGGCAGGTACTTCAGGAGGGAGTCAGCCTGGCATCCAGGATTTGCGGGGGAGGGGGGGGCTGTGTGTGCGTGTGTGTGTCTCTGTGTGTGTCTGTGTCTGTGCGTGCGTGCGTGTGTGTGTGTGTGTGTGTGTGTGTGTGTGTGTGTGTGTGCACGTCCCAGAGGAAGATGTTGGGTGTCTTCTTTGGTCACTCTCCGCCTTATTTTTTGGGACAAGGTTTCTCACTGAACTTGCAACTCTCCATGTTGGGCCTCTTTCCCCACCTGCCAGTGCTGCAGTTGCAGGCATACACTGGCATACCTGGCGTCCATACGGGTGCTGGGGATGTGAACTGAGATCTTTTCTCTTTTACAGCAAATGCTCTTACCCACTGAACCATCTGCCCACCCCTGACTGCTGTGGTAGGCCCCTAGTATGGAATCGTCTGTCCCGAAAGTTCCAGGAAGCTCTCACTGGAGAGGCCACTATCTATTGGGCCCCTCTCAGCTCCAACGGAGGTCCCAGTCCACTTTGAATCCTCAACAGTGAGCCAAGTGCCTCCTGCCCAAAGCTGCCTAAGGGATGTTTGTTGAATGAATGATTAACTTTACAAGGAGGAATTGGCCCGTTGGCAGGAGGCTCCAGCACACCTGGAGTCAGCCACCAGGTTCAGGGGTGCCAAGCTCAGGAAACCTAGAACCACAGGGTGGTCATGGCCATGGGTCTCCAAGCATTCACCCCCGCTCTCTGGACTTCACAGTTAGATGCCCCTCATTCTGGAGGTGCTGAGCCTCTGTTCAGATATCTGAGCTGTGGCAATTCCCAAGTCATTATTGGAGGAGCAAAGGTGCCCAGTTCACCCAGATACTCTTATGAAGACCTGGTGAGTCCCACTGAAACATGCCCTGAAATCTTCTGCCCTGGAATTAAAAAAGAAAGTCCTGGAGCCTGGCAGAACTCCATGTGATTTTTGTCACGAAAGAGAAAAGTCCGGAGTTAAGGGGAAGAAGGTTCCCCTAACCCTCTTTCTTTGAAGGTGGTGAAACTTTGGTAACACCCCAACAGCTCAGTAAGACACGTGGGGGTCAGATCCTGCTTGAAAGGTCTGCCCTTTGGTCTCCCCAACACACACTGCTGGATCACATGGGAGGTACATAAGGGTCTGGCCATTCCCCAGTAGCTTAGAGAACATCCAGATGTTCAGGCCGGAAGAAACAGAGAAAGGGAGACTGGAGGAGGAAGTGGACACAGAGATAGCAAGGGGTGGGTATCAGAGCGACATGCTGGATCCTGGGTGGGGGCTCTGATGGCGGGGGACATTAGAGATAGTGGGTCTGTAAGATGGGTACATGATATGGTCAGAAAGGAGAGTTTCTTCCCCAGGAGGCCCGTTAAGGAGAAGGTGCTGGGGAATCCCCAGTGTGGCTTCAGCCATAGGTCCAGGGAAGAGGCTGGAGGAAGCAGAGAAACCAGGTTTCTGTCCCATGTGCAGGTGGCCTGGCACAGGTGGGGACTGGGGGTGGAGGGGAGCAGATGTCGCAGGCAAATTGAGCTAAGAGACCTGGAATGAAAGAGTCACAGTACACTGGAGTGGGAGGACCTGAAAGAAACCAGAGTCAACGGTGATGGTCAGCCATGGTTACGTAGGTGGTGTTGTCAAGGGCCCGTTCCCCCTGGCAACAGAGAACAACTGGTTATGCACCCAAGAGGAGTACGTCTGCAACCGAGCAAGAGGAGCTGAAAAGCCAAGCGGAAAAAGCCCGTGCTGTGGCTCTGTTTTCACAGAGTCCCCAGCTGGTAAGTGAGGTGAGGCCATGTCCCGTCTGAGTGACTGGGGGTGGGGGTGGATTCCGAGGAGGTGAAGTGCTGATGAAAGGGACAATACATCCGACAGGACCCTCCGCTTGTCCAAAGGGATGGAACTGTCACCTTGTGAGATGTTGACTTTGCTGCATGTAAATTGCTACTCAGTGACACTGATTGCAGTAAGTGACAGTGTACAGGGGGGGGGGTGGGTGGGGGAGGGGTGGCGCAGCACAGACACTGACTGCTGACTGTTGCTCAGTGTGTCTGTCAGCTGTGCCTCGGGAGCAAGCACCCTGCCGTGACGGCTCTCTGAACTTCCTGCACAGTTATTGGGACAGCCTCGGACTGGCCGTGTCTATTCTTCTCGTGAGGGATACAGGATCAGCCAGCCCCTAGAGGCCATTCAGGAGCCGGTGGTGGGACCTGGCCATCCATAGCTGCTGTTCCTACATGGAGACTGTAGACCCCACATTCCACAGGCCTGAGGCTTAGGAGGCAGCCTTGCAGGCCCTTCCCAGAGAGATGGTGGGGGCCGACCCTCGGGCCAAGCAAGGAAGGCCTGGTCAAGCTGGCACTGTCTGACACCTGGGAGGTACCACAGGGCTCCAAGTGAGGGACGAGAGCTGAGGCAGTGGGATGGAAGGACCCACAGCAGAGCTCAGATGAACAGAACCCCAGGTGGCCTGGAGCTATGGCAGGCACTGGCTACCCTGGGCCCTTGATGCATTTTGACTCCCTTGATCCCTACGTGGCCACTGCGGAAGACAAAGAAGCATGGGTAGGTCCATAGGCGTGTGGGAAGAGACGGCTCTGATGCAAAGCAGCCCCGCTATGGGTTTTCTGCCCCCTCTGAGTATCTGGGCCATGGACAGTGGAGGGCAGTCTAGGGCTACCTGGGACCTCGAGCCTCTGCTCTGAGACCAGCCTCATCCTCAGCCTGCAGCCTCCTTTGCAGAGGATGCTCCATTTGCTCTTCCTGCCAGCCGGGCGATCTGCCAGGCCGCACAGCTGTGTGCCAGATGCAGAAGGCCAGGGGGCAGCTGTCCATCTGCCTCTTCTCTCAGGCAGCGCCTATTTTTAGAGGCAAAGCCTTAAAGCTGGGATTCAGGCAAGCCTGCCAGCTGTGGGTGGGCTAGAGAGGGCTCGGCCAGGACCACTGAAGTGAGAGGCAAGCAGCCACCAGAGTGTGTGGCCAAGGTCTCAGCCTGGGGCCCCGAGGCCTGGGCTGTCTGCTCCTTTTCAGTCTTGCTTTTCCTCACTCCCTCCTCTCTGGGGACACCTAGGCCTGCCTAGCCTCCGGGTTCCAGCTTTCTTGGAGCTTCCCCAACTCTTGACTATCACCCTCCAAAAGCGAGGCTCCCCTTTGACCTCTTCACTCTTCATCTCCATCGCCCTCTGCCCCTCACAGCTCTAATCTCACGTTATGAGGTGGGGAACAACCCCACCAACCTACTGTCTCGGAGTTATTAGGGGCAACTCCCGTTGCTCTCCCCCCCAGGATCGTCTGGATCCTGCCCCCACCTGCCAGCAGATGCCCTGGGTTGCCCCCTCTGCACCACCCATCCTGGAGGCCATCAGTTCTCACTCCCGGCCCCACAGCACTACCCTGCTCCCCTGGCACAGCCCAGTTTCTCTACCTCATCTGCCTCTGGTCTCATCTGATGATGATGTCATACATATGAGGCCTGCAATGCCAGGCATTTCTGATGGCAACTCCACTCCAGCCACACCGGTACTGAACACCAAGACCTCGCTACCCTGGTACCTTTTTGTCTTCCATGATTGAACTGGGTCTCTGGCTCCCTCCCTTCCAAGTCCTTGCTCCAATTTCCACAGCTGGGGAATCCCTGGCCAACACCCAGCCTCCCCTGACCACTCCTGGCTGTGGTATTTCTTACTGTGTGGTCAGAGGTGTTTAGCTGTGTCCTCCAGATTGGACGTGACCGTCATCATCTTGAAGAGTTGGCCTGTTGACAGTCCGTGGTGGGGGTGGGACTCATGAGGCTCATGGGACTCACCAAGCCCCTCCCCCGGGTTATATCAGAGCTGGAAGGCTGACCGGGCAGGACTCTTGCCCATAAATTGTCTGGAGAATTCCATAGAAGTTCCATTGGTATAGTTACCTGTGAGTCCTCCATGTGTCTGTAAGGAACTCCAATAAACTCACTGGTCCACCGTGCCAGACTTAGGTGGAATTCTTTGGTCAGTGTGTGTCCTTTCTATCTGGAGTGAATAACATTTCTTTACTTCTTGGGGGGGATCTTAATAAGGTAAAAATTAGGCTTTACTATTACCTTCCAAAGACTGGCACTACCCTCAAAGACAGAGAAGTAGGGCAGGTGACCTTGTCACATCCTCATTTAATTCATCCACTGGTCTAGGCCTTATGAAAGCCAGGCCATCGCTAGCAGATGAGAATGACTGCCACCAACATAACCAAATGCCCAAGCTGTAGGTGCTGTGCCCATCAGGGGCTCCACGGTATCCATCCCCAACATGGGATCCACATCTGCCACCTACTCTTCCCAGTTCCTTACCTAGGGGTGTCCCAGAGGGCCCCTCCCACATGGTCTGAATAGAATGACACCAATGGCCATGTCAGCTCAGGACATAAGGCCTGTATGTTAACAGAGTGTCGCATGTTCACATGTTCTAATACCAGGTAAGCAGGCAGAGAAGGTATGCTGGAGTGGTAGAGGGGCATGCCATCATGGTGCTGCAGCTATCCAGAGAGTCAGTAGCCCACTGCAGTGAGTCCCTTCCTAGGCCCCTGGGACTCAGCCATACTTTGAACTCAGCTGTGCCCATGTTCAAGGAGACAGTGGGGTGCAGAGCAAGGGTGGACCTGTGGCTCTTGGTTATGAGTTACGCACTGGGACGAAGAGGTGTACAAGGATGGAGTAAAAGCCACAGCTGCCTGGCTGCCTCATACCCATGACTGACCATGTTCAAAGTTCCTGGACACTAACGTAGGTCGGGGATGATCTGGTGGCATCCTGCTGAACCCTGATATGTCCCAAGGAGGCCTATCCAGGTCCCATGAAGGCTCAGAAATCATCCCAGTATGGCTCGTGGCCTACATTGTGGCCTGAGCTAGTCTAGCTCCTGGTCCCCCATGGTATCAGATGAGGCAGAGGAAGCTTGTCTCCAGGCGAGCACATTGTCACGAAGCCCAGACCCTGCATCATCAGCCTGTGCTTGGGATCTCTCTGGGCCACTGCTGGCTCTAAAGGGCTTTGTTTTAGGGCCTTTGGATATTGGTCCAGCCGTGGTCGCAAGCCACAGAGGTGTTTTGACTCCGTCTCAAGGCCCAGTTGAGAGTAACGAGGGGGTCTAAGTCATTTAAGTGAAAATTGTGCAAGAAGCAGATGTGTGTCCTTTTAGACAGTAGAGAAAGGCTCAAACCAGGGTCGGGGGGGTGGGGGGACAAGGCAGTTGGCTCCTTACAGAGGAGGCAGAGCTGCGTCTGGTCCTGGTCAAGGGAAGAGTAAGGCTTGTATTAAGAGATACTCACATTAGTGGAAAGTAGAGAGAAAGGCAGGAAATGGCCTTGGTAGGGGAGATGGTAGAGAAAGCTGATGGAGGCCTGGTCCCTAAGGTGTGCACATCAAAGCTAAAAGACCAGGCCAATACAAAAATAAATGAAAAAAGACATACCGCCGTCACCTGTCCAGGTGTGAGGGTAAGTGCAAGGGACGAGTGTAGACAAACTCTTTGTGGATGCATGTGCCAATCACACACATGCTATCTTCAAAACAGCCTGGTTTAGAGACTGCTGGCCTAGGGGCCATGACTGCTTCTGGAATGCCACAGCTCGGGGACCACATGATCAGGACTGACTGAGTCCGTAGTGCAGTCCATCTGGGGACTAGAGGACAGTGATGTCTAGCACTTGGCATGGTGCTGGGTTGGAACACTTGCTCTACCTTGTCCTGAGGAAACTCTGGGTCCTAGTACACTCGTATAACTTGGGAAGGGGGCTGTAGAAGAAAGTTTCTCAAGAGGAGATTGACCTACTCACCTACCCACCCACAGTCCCCATGCCACAGTGTAAACCCAAGATAAGAGCCGAGGGAAGGAGGACAATGTTGACAGGCCTCCTTGGGGGTCTCCACTGTTCGGGGTACAATGTCCTCCACCCCTGACCAAACTCACGTGTATCTAATAATCTTGTTCCCCAGCCTCAGGGACCTGGTTCCCTCTGGGCAGTCCCTGGCTCCCATCCAGACATCAAGACTTCAGCCACCCCTAGAACTGAATCACAATCATTACAGAGAAGCCATGCACACACGGGGCACCTGGCAGAGTAAGGGGGTGGCATTAGCAAAGCCCGGGGGAGCCTAGGAAACACCACAGCCTCTGGGACATTGAGCTCACCTCCAGGAAAATGCTGTCCTGATTCCTTCTACCATGTCTGGCACCATCTTCAAAACATATCATAGCCTTCAGGCTGGTCTCCCCGCTTCGTGGGGGACCATGCACTCACTTTGTTTCCTTTCTCTTCTTGAGACAACACGAGAGAAGATGCTCTGTACGCGTGGACCCCTCTCCATGTGAAACCCAAAGCAAAACAGAGACCATCAGATCGGCTAAGCCCCAGCCATGCGTCTGAGCAAAGGGCTAAAGGCAGCAGGAGAGAGGGCCCCTGGGGAAGGTGTTCCAGGAAGAAGGAGGCAGGTGTAAAGGCCCTGGGGTGGCCATGCCCCATGCCCACCTGCTGTCTGTCTCTATTCAGAGCTACAGCCTCCGGGCCAGGCTCAATGTAGGAGCTCAGGTCAAAGGCCCCGGCTGGACCCCCCGACCTCCTGCCCTCCCAGATGGGAGGTGAAGCTTTTTGTAGGTCAGCCTCAGGATGTTCCCTTGGCCTCTTCCGGAAGCTCCTGGGGCTGGGGGTAGGGCAGCATGGGGAGCTAGGGCGCAGGCAGCAGGTGCTGTTTCTAACAGCCTTGACTGTCTGCCAGTCGCCTCTGAAATCCACAGCACATCTGTGCTCCTCAGTTGGCGGACAGATGGGCCCCAGCCTAGTATTTCTGGATTCAGTTAGACTTGGGGGCTGATGTAAGTAAGACATAGCACAGGTGCCCTGGGTGGTCAGGCAGGCGAGGAAGGTAAGCATGGGAGAAGGGACAGGGTCAGAGGCCTATTTTGCTTGGGGCTGAGTACTGTACCCAGGCCAGAGACATTGCTGGGTACCTGGGGTGGACTCTGCTTGTGCACCTTGGCTGTGGATTTTGGTAGATATGCCCTGTAGAGATGACAGTGCGGTGACCCTCACCGTCAGTTCATCCCAGTTGTGACAACGGCAGGCTGAGCCCTGGAAGATAAACCCAGAGCAAGGCAAAGCTGAGCCGGAGGGCGGGTGCCTTGGCCGATTCTGCCATCAGCAACTGCTGTGTCCTTTAATCAAGTCGCAGCAGGAAAGCCCTGACCCACACCCAGTATCTCCCCCTGCCCCATGCCACCTTTGGGGCTGGCCTGGGGAAGTTCCCAGGAAGGAGATAAGGCTGCGGATGTGGGTGTGCCCAAGCTTCTGAGTTCCAACCAGATCCTGTGAGACAATGACCCTGGTGACAACGCAGGGTAGGAAGTGGGAAAGAGGATGCTTGGCTGTGAAGCCTGGCACAGGAAAGTGCCTGCTCCTGTGGCTAAGGCCTCCTGGCTGCCACACTGACCCCCTGGGAGCTTCTGCATTCATATTTCCTCTCCCAACAGCCTCCCAGGTCCACCTGACAGTGGGGAAACTGAGGACTTTTACAGTAGGGAGGCTGGCCCAAATCACAGACGTGGCTGTGGAATACTAAGCTTTCTGTTTTGCCTGTACACAGTGACACTTCTGCCCTTTACCAGGGGTACCTAAGAGACCTGCTGGTCCAGCCTGTATCTTGAACCCCATAGGTCACCAACCATGGACGATAGTAGGCACCACATTCCTACCCTGGAGGGTTCCAGGAAGCTGGGGGTGTTGTGGAAGACACTCCAATAGTACAAAACTCCAGCAAGCAAGCTGAGCCCTGCATCTTCAAGCCCCTGCCCTGTGTGGTTGAATGTGCAGCATCCAGCTGGTCACACTTGGTCCTGGACTAAGACACAGAGCATCGGCTCTTTTCCGAGTTACACAGAGATGAGCTGAACACCAATACACATCAGTCATGACCCAGGATCCTGGAGACACAGCAGCAAAGAAGCAGAACAGAGTTGTGCTGTGCCGAAAGTGAGGATTGAGAGTCAGGATCGATGGCAAGAACAGCCTTCATCTGGGCTCCTCCTACGTTCAGAGATAGACTTGCAGTCAAGCCACACAGAAAACCTCATGGTATTCAGAAGGGACAGTGGGACTCTGGAAATGCTACCTGGCCCTGGCCATGTCCCCAACATGCACACAGCTGGCAGCAGGGCAGTGCGTATGATGGGCACCCCAGAGATCCCGGTGTTTGCAGTCCTGGGCTTTGCCCAGAAGGGAAGCTCATGGCTCTACAGGCCTGAGCTGCCCTCATTGTTGTTTAGGATTGGCAGGGCAGCCAACACAGCTGGAGCTAAAGCGTAGTTCACATCCAGGTGAACCACAAGGTGTTCCGTGTTGACCTGGGGATGGGGTGTCACTGTGGCATGCTGGAGATGCACAGGTCCACTTTGCTCACCCTGCAGCATCCCACTATTGGGGGTGGCCAGTCAACATGGCTCAGGCTCTTTCTCAACCTTAGTCCCTTTCTCAGAACGGCCTCCCCAGCCTCCTCCGAGTCTTGCTTTTATCCTGGCTCTCTTGGATGCATATGGCACCTCTATGAACTGCTCACAGCAAGGGCACTCAGGCCCTGCCAACCTCCCTGGAAAGCCATGTACAGCCATGATAGAGTTAGTCCTCCCCAGAGGTTTCTGGGAATGATTTTCTTCCCTGAGTGTAGTGGTAAGAAGTTATGATCGTTGTGGGGCTGGAGAGATGGCTCAGTGGTTAAGAGCACACACTGCTCTTCCAGAGGATCCAAGTTCAATTCCCTGCAACCACATCAGGGGGCTTACAACTACCTGTAGCCCCAGCTCCAGGGGTACATCACACCTCTGGCCTCTGTGGGCACTTACATTCACGTGCACAAACCCTACGTACACATAATTAAAGTAATAATAAGAAGAAAGAAGTTGTGAACGTTAAAGGCTTTAGTGGTCATCCTGGAGCATGAGTTGGCAAGCCAGTTGACCAAGCACATTCAGAGCATGTGAATGGAAAGAGCTAGTGTCCATGAAAACACCATGGCCTCCACATACCTCATCCAGAACTGTGGGCCAGTTAGACATGTGGACCTGCTCCTGTTCTTTGCCGGCTCAACATTAGAGAAGGCGTCAGATTCCTTGACTGCGCTCCCATAGGAACCATTGCTCCCAGCCATTTCTGGGGCTTCACCATCTCAAATCCCAGGACCTCATGTCTGGAAAGACTTTAGACAGACCATGAGGAAAGAGGAGAGCCAGTGGGTGTTATGGGCACTGAGGGGGCTGCTAGGCCTCAAGTGCAGAGCTTGGGACTTGGCCTTGATTAGAAGGGAGAAGGAGCAAGTGTGTTTTATTTTATTACTTTATTTTCTGCAGTTCTAGGCAGGAACTTGGGGTCCTATGATGCCAGAGGAACGCTCACCACTAGGCCACACCACTCAGAGCACATTCTGAGTGAAGATGTTATGGGTACCATCTGTTCATGTTTTGTCCCTCAGCAGTGCTCCAGGTCTTCTGGAGGACATTCAGTCCTGGGGGGGGGGGCAAAAGGCAGAAGTTCTGAGATGCCTCACATGGACAGGAGAACCCTGAGGGAATGGTCCTGCGAGAGCTATCTGGCTACCACACCAGGCTACCAGTGGGCACCTATTTCTTCCTAACCACAGTCTCACCAGGGTTGGAGAAAACGCGGAGGAAAGGATGAGGTGGTGTTAAGGGATGTGTACGGCACCCTCACTGGGTTGCCGGGGCCCCTCCTTAAATGCGGGCTCACTTACTCCTCACATCCAGGGCAGCAGGTGCAGCCTGTAATAGGTAAGGGAGGAGGATGCATCCAACCAAGGGCAGGCTGGAACCCAGGCCTGTTTACCAGGCTCTCGGCAGCCTGTGCACAGGGAGCTAACTCCACAGGCACAGCCTGGCCTCGCCACCCTGCCTCCCAGCCTCCCGAGGACGGTGGTACAGCTTGGGAGGAAGCCATCTGGCCCTGACTCCAGGCTTCCACAGAGACACTCCCGATGAGGCCCCATCTCCATCTCCCAGCTGCTCTCTCTGCTGAAAATATTTACATCCAAATATGTCCCAGTGTGCCATGCTTCTGCCTCAAGCCAGCCTGGGCGTCTGTCCTCACCACCTGGGAGGCACGGTGTGACTTCAGCAGCAGCAGCTCCACAAAGCCCAGAGTGAAGAAGAAACCAGGGCTGGCGGGCCGCCACCCACCCTGCAAGGCACTCTGCCTCGGGGCCTTTGCACCTGCTCCTGGCATTGCTCCAAGCTGCTCCCCACAGAGTGTGTGTGGTTCACATGGGTCACAGGAGGCTGCAGGCTCATGTCACCCCTCTAAGCCTTTCCTGCCTAACACCATGTCAAATCTCCCAGGCTGCAGCCTGAGTCATTTTCTCTGCAGTCATCTCGTACCATGCTGTTTCATCAATTGCTGTTTTTTTTTTTTTTTCCCCTGTCTCTCTTATGATATCTGACCTCTGGGACAAAGATTATGTCCTCAGCAGCTTCCAGTTTCCCGCTTCCTGATAGAACTTTAGAAATGCTGGTCTGAAGGGTGGGGTGGGCTGAGTGCACAGAGTATAGAACCCTGGGTTCAGACACTTACTAACCTCCAGCGGTCACCCATGCCTCTAGTTTCCTTTTTCAAAATGGGGACAAACAGTAACCACCACAGGGCCCTGTTGTGAAAATGTCCTGTAGCCGTCATCATGGAGGTCCACAGCTTTGGAGGTGTGGGGAGACAGCCCAGTCTGAAGTCATGTCTGAGATCAGGACACTCACCCTTGAAGGTTTGGAGAAGAGTAACACCTCTCTGAAGTTGCCCCAGGACCTCATGGGACCTACTCTATATAGAGGAGGTGTGTGTGTGTGTGTGTGTGTGTGTGTGTGTAGAGGACCTCTAAATGTGGAGACAGAGCTTCTAAGTAATGAAGTGAAAATGGGGCCCACGGGGGATGGAAAGGTAACCCACTGACTTCATACTGCTCTTGCAGAGGACCTGAGTTCAGTTCCCAGCACCCACACTGGGTGACGTACAACCTCTTGTAAGTCCAGCTTCTAGGGAATCCATTGCCTCTTCCGGGCACTGCATGCACATGTATACACATGTCCACACACATACACACAGTTTAAAATAATAAAAAAAATAAAATAAAATAAATAAGGCCCACAAGGCAGCGACAATCCAATCCAACACAGATGCTTGTAGGAAGACATTAGGTGATAGACAACATCTGGCTATGGGAACACAGAGGAAGAATCCTAAGGATAACAGAAAGTGGCCATCAGCAAAGCCAAGAGACACCTCAGAAGAAACCCGACCTTGAAACTCCAGCCTCCAGAATTGAGGAACTTCATTATGGTTTTTGTTATACAACCAAACTGACTGATACGCCTTCCTGCCCCTTCCAGGTCCCAGGAACTGCCGGCAACCCTGGTGATCCCTAGATTGCAGCCACATTCCTGCCGTCTTTGCCTCTGTCCACTGTCAGGGTAGCCCAGGGGCCACCAGCAGCCCGGCAGGTGCTGTGCGTGCCCTGCTGGGGGTCACTTGTGACATAGGCCATGTTCCGATCTGGATCTGCTCGGTGGCTGGCAGAAGCCCCGCCCCACCTTCCTTCCAGCCCTGCACACGTGTGTGGCCAGGGCAGCCCTAGATGCTTGCTGCCTTGTTTCCTTATTTCTCAAATGAGACATGGGATAATTTCCAAAAGGTCTGAAAAACCTTTCCTGGAGGTTTGAAAAGAGCCACCACGCCTCTGTCGCCCTGTCAGTGGTGGGGTCAGTGTCCCCCAGCTTCTAAGACAGACCACAGCCATGGGATTTCCTAGGTCAGAAAGCACAATACAGGGCTAGAGAGATAGCTCGGGGGTGAAAGGCGCCAGCTGCTCCTCCAGAGGACACAGGCTCCATTCCCAACACCCATGTTGGGCAGCTCACAACCATCTGTAACTCCAGCTTCCGTGGACCCAGCACCTTCTTCCATCCCTCCTCAAACACTTGCGTGCACATTGGCACACACATACAGAAACACGCGCATGCGTGCGCACACACACATGCACACGCACATGCACACGCAACACACACACACATCCCCCCCCACAGGCACATGCAACACACACACACGCACATGCAACCCCCCCCCACACACGCACGCGCGCGCGCACACACGCACACACACACATGCACATGCAACACACACAGGCAACCCCACACACACATGCACACGCACATGCAATCCCACACACACGCACATGCAATCACACACATACATGTACACGCAACACACACACACACAGCCCTCCCTCACACACACACCACACACGCACACGCACAGAGGCGGGGGAATAAAAATAAATCTAGAAAGAAAGAACAGCACAGCATTGGGGCAGTCCAGCAGCTGCTTTGTCACTCAGCTGCCCTGAGCTGCAGGCGGGGTCCTGACACCTTGGTCACATCAGAATGCCTGCCAGACTGAAGACACAGTGGAGGGAGGGCGCAGGGAGGGCTGGCTGAGAAAGCTGACTGAAGGAGCACTCAAGAGGAGAGTCCTGCCAAAGCAGGGGGAATGTCCCAGCCCAGTGCCCTGGGTGTGCAAAGGCCCTGGGGCATGCGATACCTGCCTGAGTCCTGAATAGCAGACTGAGTAAGTGAGATGAGGGTGAGAGCGGAGGAGGTCTCAGACCCTCAATTAGGAAGATCCCCAAGTCCTGCCCCCCTACACACACACCTGCAAGCCTCTAGAAACCCAGAGGTCTGGCTTTCCTGAGCCCACTGGAGTTCCTAGGAGTTCCGGTCCTCCAGGGATCTTTCATGAGTGCCTCCTGGCACTAAGCAGACTAGACTGGACGTACACAGGGAGAGCAGAGTGCTGAAGGAAGCAGTGGCCAGGGGAGGGTCCTTGGACAAGGGTATGGCTGAGAAGAGTCAACTGGCTGTCCTGCAAAGCTAACATCCTGATGGATGCCTGTCAGACAGAGTGGAGGTCTGCGGGGTGAGAGGAGTCAGCTTCCCTCTCTTTCCTCCCTTCTGTCCTTTTCCCCACCCTCCCTCCCTTTAGTCAGGCCATCAGAGGCCAAGCCTGTGTCCCCCAAGCTCAGTATTCTAGCCTTGCACCACGAACAGAGATCCAGTACAACGGGGAACACCCGCGTCCCTTCATGGTGTGGCCACGAGCCCAGAGGTAGGTCCAGATTTGATATAGGACAGATATAGGCTCCATTGCCTCAGACTGGCCTGCCTGAGAGGGGCCAGGAGCAGGTGAGAAGGTCAAGCCAAAGTCAGCCTGCCCACAAAGATGGCGATATAAACAGTGGTTTCTAACCACAGGTCAGCACCTGCCCATCCAGACTGTCTTGGCTGCAAGTGTCCACAGCATACATACACTGGCCACTCATGGGGGTGGGGTTGCTCAGCATTAGAACGCTAACATCCAGGAGTGTTTCAGACATGACTGTTCCCAGGGACTCAGTGTTGGCTCTGGTCCCCTTGTTCCACAACAGCTCCCCTGGTGCAGCAGCCAACTCATCCCACCCTACTCCTGGAGGAAAAAAAACAAACCTTCCCACAAAGGCTTGTAGGCCAGACCGGACAGACGGGCCACCCTGTGTCACTGCGGTGGAATGAGTGGACAGAGCAGTTAGCCACGCCGAATGAAGTTCTCAAAGGCACAACGGAGCTGGTGGGAAAGCGGACAGACAGACGCAATCCCCTGCTTTCTACTTATTACTCAATGCTGTGCTGTCCGGGGAGGCCAAGAAAGCAGGAGGAGGCCAAGAATGCAGGGGAGCAGCCAAAGAGGGAAGGAGTAGGCAGAGGAGGCAGGGGGAAGCCCGGGAGGAATCACTCTGCAACCTCTGTTGACGCCCCCACCGCACCCCAGGTCAGGGATGGGAACTGGCCCTACCCACAAAGAACCTGGCCAGGGTGCTGAGGTCCTCATTTCTCTGCCAAGTTGGAAGCTTACACTACAGGAGGATCTGCCCTTCACATTAGCTAGGATGGGCTGTAGGGGCGGCATGGCAAGTCTCTCTCCTAGCCTCTGCTGTCCTCACGTGATACATGATCACCTCTCTCAGAGTCCCAGCAACCTAGGACAGGGTAACACCCCAGAATCCATTGCATCACAGAGGATGGACACTGGCTGGCCATAGGCAGCCTGGCCAGGGCCGGGTCTTATTCCCAGAGGCCCAGGACAGCTGAGAATGCCCCTAAATGAACAGTTTCTTAGGAGGCTAGGGATGTGGATGTCAGGGTGGCCATCTGGGGCTACTGGGAGCATCACCCTCAGGGCAGGTTTGTGATGTCTGTTACATTGGAGCTTTGGTTTCCAAGAGTGAAGGTGAACATAGGGATGCTCAGTCCCTCTGGCACAGAGACCTTTTCTTTCAAGATGACCAAAACCCCAAACCACCAATATCTACAGATGTGGCATGAGACACAGAGTGCCCAATCATAGAATACTGCTTGACACAGAAGAATAAAGAAAAGGAGGCCTCTCAAAGGAACTGAGAGAAAGAAGCCAGACAAAAGGGGTGTTCAGGATAGGGCAACTCAGTTGGTAGAGTGCTTGCCTGTCATGCACAAGGTCCTAAGATGTATCCTCACAACTGCATAAACTTGGCACGAGGCACACAGCTGTCATCTCAGAACTCAGGGCGTGGAGGCCGAAGGACCAGGAGTTCAAGGCCAGTCTAGGATATATGAGACTGTAAAAACAAGAAAGAAAGGAGGGATGGAGGGAAGGAGAGAGAGAGAGAGAGAGAGAGAGAGAGAGAGAGAGAGAGAGAGAGAAATACGTGATGTTGATTCTGATCACAGAAAATTCTAGAAACTACAAACAACTCCGCAGTGGCCGAGCAGGACCTCCCCCTATAGTGGGAGGGGAGGCAATAGGGTTGTTGGGGACTGTCCCAGCATAGTGTGAGCTGTCATAGTACCACTTGGCCCCAGCTCCAGGCCTTTCCCCTCCAGTGGATAGAGGTGTGAGTAAGGAAGGCCCCTATAGGCTCGCACAATCGAATGCTGAGTCACCAGAGAGTGGAACTCTTTGAAAGGATGGCAGGAGGAAGTGTGTCACTGGGGGTGTGGGCTTTGAGGTTTCAAAAGCCCATGCCAGGCCTAGGCCCTTTCTCTCTGCCTAGGGATCCGATGTAGCCACCATGACGTTAATGGACTAACCCCGAAACTGTAAACAAAGCCCCAGTCGAATGCATTCACTGATAAGTTGCCTTGGTGGCAGCGTCTCTTCACAGCGTCTCTTCATAGCGTCTCTTCATAGCAGTAGAACAGTGACTAACCAGGTACAAAGTTGGCTGCCTTCAGTCGTCATGGTCTCCTAAGGAGAAGGAACCAGGACAGGAGAGACAAGAAACTGAGCAGCCTGCAGAAGGAACATCAGGCATGAGGGAGGACCAGAGAGCGGAGGCTAAGAGACCAAGTCGTGCCAGAAAGAGAGGTCCTGAGGCCCCTGTCTGACACCTCCCCCATGCAGCCCTCAGGTCCATCCCTTGAACCTCAGCCCCTGAGGGCTCCTGGGAACAGATTCAAATGCCCCCAGGCTCTGCCTCAGCAGGGCTTCATGACAAATGCCCATGGCCAGGGCATGAACCTCCCTTCTGGCCCTCTGCCTTCATCCCACTGCAGTGTCTGGAACTTGTATTGAACACGATGGGGTAAGACAGGGGTTTCGAACCTTCAGAATCTGAGGCTTCGAGGTGGTATGGGCCTAGGCATACCTCAAGCCCTGTGCAGGAACACTTGGGGCGTGTGGACCGTAAATGTGCAGGGAGCAGAACCGTTGGCTTGGCTGAGCCCCAAGGGGTTCAGAGAGTAGTTTCTCTGGAGAACGCTACAGCTGGGATCCGTATGCTAATGAGAAAGCTTAAGCTGAAGAGAAAAAGGAAAGTAATTTGCAGCCTAGAGAAAGCAACCCTCTACAGCCACACTAGGATGAACCTTCAACTCTGAAGTTAATCAAGAGACACCACCAGCAGGCAGGGGCCACAGTGTAGTACTGTCACGAAACCAGCGCCTCAACAAGGAAGCCAGAGAGCAGCCAGCTCGGGACATGGGACTTTGGACATGGGGGTGGGGGTTGCCGGTGGGGGGTGGGACCGGGATGGGGACACGACACTCATTTAAAATTTTTAATTCTCTCTCTCTCTCTCTCTCTCTCTCTCTCTCTCTCTCTCTCTCTCTCTCTCTCTCTCTGCATGCAAAGGTCACAGAATGAAAATGTACAGAGTTGGTTCTCTCCTTCCGCTGTGTGGGTCCCAGGGATGAAACACAGGTAGTCAAGCTTGGTGGCAATTGTCTTGACCCATTTAGCAACTTCACCAGCCCTACCTGATGGTTTTTTTTTTTTTTTTTTTTTTTTTTTTTTTTTTTTTTTTTTTGGTTTTTCGAGACAGGGTTTCTCTGTGTAACTTTGCGCCTTTCCTGGAACTCACTTGGTAGCCCAGGCTGGCCTCGAACTCACAGAGATCCGCCTGGCTCTGCCTCCCGAGTGCTGGGATTAAAGGCGTGCGCCACCAACGCCCGGCCCTACCTGATGTTTTAAGATGTTAAGTTAAAAGCCAGGCATGGCGGCATGTGCCTATCATTCCAACGCTTGAGAGGTAGAGGCAAGAAAACCAGGAGTTCGAGGCCAGTCTCTGCTACATAGCACGTTGGAGGGCAGCCTGGGTTCCTTGAGGCCTTATTAAAAAAATGGTTTACAGGTTTAGTGAAAGTGAGGGGCTGGTCCATAAGCAGTACATCCTCTAAACTTGTATGTATAGCACAGAAAAAATGTTACTAGAAACCTCGTTTTTAAAAAAGCGATGCAAATTTTTTTCTTCCTGGCAGATACAGGTTAAGTTCCCTTCCATTTAATTCTGAGGTCATGGCGGTGGTGATACTCTAGTTGTTGGTAAGAGTGCTGGTTGGCACCGAGGGGAGAACCTTCCCGAGAAAACCTGGCTAGTCACACCAGTGACTAATCAGATTGTAGGGGTAACTCTGAAAGTCTCCCCCAAATCCTTCCAGGTGCCTAGAACACCAGTCATCCCCTTGGCCAGGCCTGCGGGGGCCGCCGTGACACACCTGCAAAGAGCCTAGCCCAGAAGGAAGGGCGGCACCCTCAGTATGGCTGTGGAGGCGGAGTCGGAGGCCCCAAGGGAAGCTGGCCAGCAAACACCAGGTTCCCTGGCTGCTCTTTCACGCCACAGATCAGGCTATAGGCAACAGAGATTCGGAATGTTCTAGAACATGAGTACATTGTCCAGAACCAATCCACCCTCTTTTAAGCTGCCCCCAACACCAAAGGACGATAGATGGAGTGAAAAAAAAAAATACAAAGGAAGCAGTGTCCAGGCTTAAGGGAGGTTCTCCAGTTTCTGCCCCTGTGGTTCACGCACCTGCTGCCCAGGCCAGCTGCACTTCTGGCTTCCCAGACTCAAAGGAAGTGAAATTAGAGCAGACTGCTGAGGAGAGCAAGAAGGGTGAGCCTCCAGCCCCAACATCACAGTCATACAGAAACCAGGGGCCGCCCTGCACACTGGCCCCTTAAAGGGAAAGTGGCTTCTGGAGGGGCTCCCCCACCAATGGGCAGGCAGCACCCAGGCTCTCAGGACGCCTGCCTCTTGAGGGTCACTGCGTGCTGCGCTGGGCTGTATAGAGGCTGGCCTCTCCCTTGGGGGAGCCTTGGTTTCCTGTTCTGGAGTAGGGGCTGAGAGACCCAGTCTTGATGTGGTAATAGCAGAGGTAATTAGGACCTTGAGCCTGGACGTGAGGGTTACAGGCACATCCAGATTCGCCATCCTGAGCTCAGCCTGGTTGGAGAATCCCAGCCCTCTTACAGTGGTTGGGTGACCTCCCGTGATGTGACGGTGACGGCAATGCTGACAGTTGTGTCTCACCGGGGGCTGAGTGGGTTCTGCGAGGTCACGGGCAGGCCTAGCATATCCAGGTGCTCAGCAGATGTACTTCCTGTGTGGTTTGGTGGATTTATTTACGTTCTCTGAAGCACCCTAAGAAGTGCCTGGCAAAGGTATAATAAGCGAACTCCCAAAACATGAGGACCCCTACTCTAGCCCAGCCCTCACCTGGGGTTAATTCCAGACTGCACTTAAGCCTAGGGACCCCCAGACTAGGCTTGTCCTTTCCAGACGTACATCTGATCATCACAGTCCCCTGTCCCGGATTTCCACGTGTCAACCAGAAATGAGCTGCATCACCTGCTCTGTGGTTCTGAGTTTGTTCAGCCACACCCTGAGCTGGGCAAGGCTGGTGGCCAGCACTGGCCAGGCTCACCTGGCACTCAGGTGAATGGTTCCTGCTATGCTAACTAGACACACCTCACTTGAGACCTGGAAGCAGAGGTTGATGGCCTGCTACTCAGTTCACATGGAGCTGCACATGAAACTGTCCTCCTAATTTGGGGTGGCTGGGACTTACAGCCCTCTTTCCAGGATTTAGTAGCTGGAGACATCAACTGGCTGACCCTATCCTTTCTGTGTAAAATAAGTTACTATGAGACTTGAATAGCCTCATGTTTTCATCCATCTCTCTGTCCACCCATCCATCCATTATCTATCTATCTATCTATCTATCTATCTATCTATCTATCTATCTATCTATCTATCTCTATCTATCTCTCTCTCTATCTATCTATCTCTGTCTGTCTATCTATCTCTCTATCTATCTCTGTCTGTTTATCTATCTATCTATCTATCTATCTATCTATCTATCTATCTATCTACCCAGCAGTCATGGAGTCTCATAAATCAGGAGAGGAGAGAAGAGTAAGTGGGGTATCTACTTACCTCCTATCTCCACAGCCTCTGCACCCCCACTCCCAGCTCTCTGGCTAGACTGCAGATTCCCAAAGACCTGGAAGGAAGCCTGCCTGGATCCCCAACCTGGAATCACTCAGCCACATTATCTGGGGGCTTGGATGGCCAGCTGTCTCCCACAGTACAGAAGCAAGGCCGTCTTGACATCTTGCTACCCTGGCATGGGAAGAGTGTGAAGGTACAGGAGGGAGCCCCCAAGGCCTGGCCTGGCCTAAAGCTCGGTGCAGACTGCAGACAGCCATGGTTCCTGCAGGCTGGAGCCACCGCCCCCCTCAAGTTCTCTGCAGTCACTTCCTTCCCCACTCCTTATCTATTGGACCACCCAGCTCAGAAAGCCACAGCCAACGTCTACTTCCCCACAAACATCAACTGCCCTCCTGGGGGCATAGTGAGCGGATGATCACCCCCAGGTGCTGGGGCAGCCCCCCACTTGTGGGCAACTTTCTTCTCTTTCAAACCCCACCTCTGTCGGGCCCGCTGATTGGAAAAGCATGAGGACAGGGCAATAAGCAATTCAGAGCCTCCTTTTGAAAGCGGAAGCGTCCCATCTGCGGGCCCCGCAGGTGCAAGCCAGGAACATCTGCCTTCGAGCTGAGGCAGAGCTACCCGCTCCCACCAGCCGCACCCAGGTCCACCCCTGCTGCCTCTTGGGTGCGGGGATGTCTACCCAAGCCCCTCACTGCCCCAATCCAAAACCTCCCTTGGCTCACTCACTTTGATACACTGGGAACAGTTGGCTCAGGGGTACTGGTGCTGTGGGCCACGGGCAGACGACACACCTCTCTGCCTCTGTCCTCCAGAGGTCCAGGAGCCTGGCCCAGCAGGACTTTGGCACTGCAAATAAGTAGACAAAATACCAGTCCCCTCTGTTGACCCCACACTCCACCCTCATCAGAACACAGCAAGCATGGTGACACTCGTGGACAGTCCTGGCTCACAACGAGGTCCTCCCTCCCCAGACCCCGAAGAGAGCAGTCAGCCGGCACGGCAGAAAGGGCAGGCAGACCCCATGTCCCAGAAGTCTCCAACTCAAGGCCTAAACATGTAGCTAGTCTACCCTCAACTTCAAGACACCCAAAGGCCAAGACGGTAACGTCCAGGGAGACCTGATGGCATGGGGTTTTTAGTAACCAACTATGTACCGGAAAAACCTAAACATTAAATCAGAGTGAAGCATAGAGAGCCTAGTGGGCATCCTTAGGACCATGTCTAAGAACCCCCACCAGGTTTAAGAGAACTCGATTCCTTTCTGTGAGAGCACCCAATAGTTGTCATCACCATTCAGTAAATGGCTTTCGCTGGAGCCTAAACCTAGCATGGCATTATTTCTGCTAGTAGTCAGCTGGGGAAGGGCCTGGAGTTCCTCCCAAGTAGACAGCCTTCCCAGCAAGTTCTGGGCTGCCAGGAAGGGGACCCACTGTCTACATGTGGCTTGTTTGGCTCAAGCTCCCCATGGGGAAGCTGGTATCGGATTGTGTTTCCACCACCTGGCAGACTGTGACCCTGATGCTGCTCAAGGCCAGGCATAAGGTGACAATGGAGATTCCTAGAGGGCACAGTTGACTAGAGAACCCCTGATGATGCAGAGAGCCCACCCGAGCCCTGCGCGGGCAGGAGGCTGGTCAGAGTCCTGGCCAGGCTCACTCCTGACGGTGCGCCCCCCCCCCTTGAAAGCCTTCCACTGGGTGACGAATAGAAGGGGATTCTTGGGCAAAGTGGGTGGAGTCTCTGGACCTCCCAGGCCACAGGAAGGGCTACACTCCATGGGAAGATAGGCAGATGAGCCAGGGACTCTCCCTGGCCAGGATGAACACTACCCCAGGTGGAGGAAACACAGTCCATGAGCCACACCAGAGCAGGTCCAGTGGGAGGTTGCCGGGTTGCAGGCAGGAGAGGAGGAAGTTGTTGGAAAGTCAAACCGGAATGGCATGGTGGAGAGAGAACCGGCAGCCAGGCAGATGGTTCCTGCCGAGGAAGCGCTGGGCACAGCTGCAGTCCCCCGACCCCCACCGCATTATCACTGCGACACAGCTGGCTGCCTCACCCCTGGAGGCTGCAGGAGGACCTCCCCCACGCTGTCCCCAAGCCCGCCCCACGTCACATGAGGCCCTGCAGCCTCCCACCCTCTGTCCAGGGCTGCAACCCAGCTCTGCCGGCAGCAGAGACTAGAAGGGCCTAGGGCCTCCGAGGGACAGAGGCAGGGACGCCGAGACACCAAAGCTGTGCCATCCCTCCAGTTCTTTCCAGATCCCAAGAAGTCAGAGAAGGTGCTTCAGGGTGGGTTCCGGAAGCCGTCCATCTCACCCCAGCTCCCAGCACCCATCAGTCTCCTGCTCCACCTGCAGCTCCATGTCCCAGGCATCTACCACGCTGGAGAGCGGGGCATTGCTCTCAGGACCCCGGGGTCTTCGGCATGGCAGTCCAGGTAAGAGGCTGGGGGTAGGGAATGGGGAGGACTGGAGAGACAGCAGCTGGGACAGGTGGGGCAGGTGACAGGAAGGTGACATCTCCAAGCTGCTGTGCGTGTGCCCAACTTTGTTGACAACGTGGCCGTGTTGACCTACCTCAAATATCAACACAGTCCCCCCACCAACAGGGAAGCGTCCCTCACAGCTGGGGCAGGTGGCCCCATAAGAGCATGGCAGGTGCCAAGCCTGAGTCCTGGCCCCACCCAGAGGCAGGTGCCTGGCTCTGTGTGAGAAGGAATGGGCTCTGTGTTCTGCAGTGGGGGGGCTGAGGCTAGAAGTCAGGGGCTCACGGAAGCTTCCAGGTGCAGAGCCTCAATGCAGGCTGGATTAGGGTCAAAGGCAGGAAGAGTGAAGCCCAGCTACACGAGCTCACTACTTCCAGCAGGGCAGTCGGGGAAATGGGGACCCTTCTCACCCTCAGGAGTTGCTGGTTCTAGGAAGGGACCCAGAAAGCTGCCAGGCTCCTCTACATCTCTAGCCCCGCTCCTAGAACTCCAGGGACTCAGAGATACAAGCAGGTGGCTCCATCTCCAGCCCACAGCCAACCACGTGGTCACACTCCAGGCAACCTTCGGAACTTTCCTGAGCCCACAGTTCTGAGCCCCACAATACGCTTGCTGTGGCAGTCAAATTCAAGTCCAGACCCTGGGCCCGGGGCACCCTTTTCTTCAGAGAGAACCACAGTGAGGCTGGTCCAAACCTGCAGCTGGCCCAAGGCCCTGACATCCAAACCCCCATGTATCCAGAGACATGTAGGACTCAAATGATGGTGCTGGGTATACGTGGCCCAACTTCCCAAACAGCATGTGTTATCTGTGGCTTCTGCCAGGTGAGGGGATTCAAAGACACCTGTGAAAATGTGCTTGTTCGTGGACCCAGGTGTGAATACCCTGCAGGTGGATGCAAGGGAGATGTCTGGCCTGGACTAGGTCCTTTCTCCCCTTCTACCCCCGTCTCCCACATGGCTTCTCAGAGACTGGGAAGGAGACAAGAGGTGAGCTGGACTGTGTGATTTGGATGGAGCAGTAACCCTAGAAGGTCAGGCCACAAAGTGTATGTGAACTTGGTTGTGCCAGCAATATGAATGTAGTATTGGTGGGATGGGGTTGCCCAGAGCAGACAGTCTGTGTATGTCTCTGACAGAATACCCATCCTCCAGTTTAATGTCCCCAAGGTCACTTTGTGCATACCACATTCCCTAAAGAACCTCCACCCAAGGGACCGATGTGAGACTCTGCAGTGCTAGAAAACACCACCAGAGGCAGCATGGAGCTGGGCCCCTTGGTAGATATAGATGACTAAGAAGGTTCTGGGGCCTCTGTAAACCTCCAGGAATCTGTGTAGATCTTGGAGACAGAACACGGGCTAATTGGTTTCACTCAAATCATTGCAAGAGTAGAGAGGGGTTTGGAACTGAGTGCCAAGAATCTCTTTCTCTACAAAGCCAGTATACTCAGAATGCTCTAAGCTGTGCTCGTGGTTAATGGTCACAGGGGAGGTATCTGCTGTGAGCTGGGTGGGACATGGAGGCCTATGGGTAAAGTGTACGAGAAGGACAAGGACTTTCATTGTCCCAGTGACAGGGCGAGGAATGAGGAGTCAGCATTGCACGGGGCAATCCCACCCTCGGAATGATGGTGTGGCATCCCCGTCTGTTGCAGACCCCAGAGTGCAGAGGGCCAGAGGCAGACCAAGTGGAGCGTTAGCAGGCTGGTGTTTATTAGGTGCCTACTGTGTGCACTAGGAGCAGCGTGAGCGCTGCCAGTCACAGATGGAGACCTTGAAACCCACTCACAGACATCGCAACTAGAGGATCCCACAGGGGAGGCTCAGGCAGTGAACCCCAAGGAGTAACTAAGTCAGGCGGTTTGTTGGTGTGGCTTTAGAGAACAACATGGGTCCCAGTTGAGCAGGAGGTAGGGAGGTGTCCCTAAGTGGAGCAGCCCAGGCAGGGGCAGGAGGGGCAGGGCGCAGAGGGACGCTGGTAGCAAGGACACCAGGGCCTCTTGGTCCAGACTGGAGTTCTGAGCCCAACCCTGGGCTGGCTGGATTCTACTACACATTCCCTCCTCCCTCTTCTTCCTCCCCTTCCCCTCCCCGCTGCTCTGCCATCCTCCTCCTCCTTCTTCCAGGCTATCATTTGAATGCCCAGGTTCCTTCCTCATGCATAGATTCTACTAACCCTGGGTAGAAGATATTCAGGAAAAACACATCTGAACTGAGTTCTTCTTGTAGGTCTGTCTACTTGCGTCAGACATCACATCATCCAGTGCTCACAGGGCACACCCAGGGTCTGCGCAAATGTGGGGCCACTTTGTGTGAGTGACTTGATACCGTGCACTTTGGTGTTCTCACGCAGCCCCCTGTGTGATAACAAGGGGTGAGTGCGGAGCTGAAACACAGCAGTAGGTTCTCCCACGGGCAGGGACCAGGCTTAGTTACAGGGTCACACCTCCACCAGCACAGCTACCCTGCCTCTTCCAGCTCCTGCTACATCCAGGCACCCTTCATCTACGGGCGGCGTTTCGCCACTCTCCCTCTACCCCTGGATTGTGATCATCCTAGTCTAGGTGCAGGATGTGGGGGCTGCTGGCCAGAGGGTCTGGTGTACGCTCCAGCTGCCCGCTCAAGGGGAGAACCAGAACCTTACTTTGATGGCAGATCCCACAGGCACCAGCTTCCAGGGGCACAGAGAACATCCCCAGGGCAGCCACAGTAAAGCTCAACATAGAAGCCATGGATGTTTCCACTTCACATTTAGCCGCCATGGAGGCTGCCCAGCCTCTGTGCCCATTAGTGAGAACCAAGCTTTGCCAGGGACGATGTGACTCACGCAGGAGGCAGGTTCCCGACAGACAAGAGAGGCTAACCTGGGAGCAAACTTCTGAGGCTGACCTGTTCCAAAAAGAGGGACTGTGGGGCCCATGGGAATCTGCAGAGAGTTAACAGTGACCATTGGCTCTCGTCCGCTGATATGATGGTGACCTTTGACCTAAATCTGTGTGAGTGACTGTGATCGCTCACCCACATCTGCTTGAAGTGAGGTGACCTCTGACCAGCATCTGCATAAGGTGGTGGTGGCTTTTGGCTCGAGTCTGAATGTTGTAGAGATGACCTCTGACTCATGCTGTGCCAAAGCACCGTCATAGTGTCCTTCCTGTTAGGCCCGCCAGCTCCTGTAGTGTGCCGTGACCTTGACCCCATCCTCACCTTCCAGCCCTTCTTCCTTACTCAGGCCTGACACACTGAGAACCCTGAAGCGATGGGTTGTGGCCCACTCAGACTCCACCTCTGCCTCTGTCCTGCTGGCCGCATGGTCTCAGGAGCTCCTGTGGGAGGTCGTACCAGCCTTGAGAGATAGCAGAAGATGACAGAGAGGTTCCAAAGAGCACCCAGCATGCTTTGCTGAGCCTGCAGCCTAGACTGGGGAGCACATGGGTTCAGATCTATCTGTGGTAAGTGAGTTAGCGCCACAAGGTCAGCTCCTGGGTGAAGGGGCCAATTGCAGAGAGAGCCAGAAACACACGGGTTGAGAAGTGAACAAACCGTAAGGGACAGCTTGCAAAAGTCAGACCGAGGGAGGAAGGCAGAGCCCCCCGCCCGAGCAGGCAGAGAATGGAGGGATTAGGAGGTAAGTGGGGGGTCGCAGCCTGAATTCAAGTCTTCCTCCTGCCGCCCCCCCTGCTGTGGACAGTGCCCTCATCCACTCACACAATGTCCAGATCTAGATAAGGCGAAAGGCCTCTGCTCCAATCCCTGGTGTTTTCTCCTCCCGCCCTGAGGCTAAGTAGACAGTCCCTTCTGGGACACAGCCCTGTCATTTCCCATACCACATACTCTCTCCAGCAGTGAGACTAGCTGGAAGCCAGGAGGAAGGTGTATGCAGAGACAGGATGAAGTCCAGGCCAGCTTCCTATAGGAAGTGTTCCCAATGGGACAGCTGGAGGCCACGCCTAAGGCAAGGGCGACTTTCAATTCTCAATGCAAGTCGAGCAGAAAGCTGTTGGTGGGTGTGCTAATGTATATAGGCCTCTCTGGTCTCTGCTCCCTGAGGGGATGCCCACCCTGTGCTCCCTCAGAACTGTCCACTTCAGTAGAGGAAGCCAAGGAAAGAGAGAAAGGGGCCTCTCTGAAAGTGGTCCACCCACCCCTTCGGAGTAGGATGGAGATGTTGCGAGCACAGTGCTGGACCCAAGGTCAGACCACATGGAGACTGGTGAATTCTCCATGAAATTCCCAGGGGCATGTCTACCCAGCCCAGGATGGCCACACAGAAGGACAGGAACCCTGCCCAAGGAGGCTCTAGCAGCTCTCTTAACTGAGCAGAACTGCTTGCTGCCCATTGGAAGGATGATGGATCTGATAGACACAGGCACCCTTGGGGCACCCCCTAGGTCCATAGCCCTGAATGTCTAGCCCATCCCGCCCACCTGTCCTGTGGGGCCTCTGGCCATCTGGCTGCTTTGCAAACACCCAGGGCCTTTGCACATTCTTTCCAGCTGCATTCTGCCCCTTGCAGTTTCTCCACCTGATGAGCCCCACGGTGTTTCCCCAGTCTATGTGTGACATATCATCTGTCCCTCTCAATTGCATTTGGCTCCATAAGGTTGGGTCTCAGGCTTCCTTGACCAAGAGAAGGGTGTGCTCAGGAGCAACTAGCACTGGAAGGGAAAGGGATGTCCATGGAGAGGTGCAGCCATGACAAGCTCACCCAGCATAGACTGGGCAGATGCCACCAGGGCAAGCAAATGTTACCAGGGTCTACTATGCAGGGCAAGGGGGAGAACATGGTTTCTTGGTCATGGATGCAGGGACACCCCTTTTGCTGTGTCCACTGTTGGCCTTCAGCCTAGCAAGATCAGGGCAAGCTATCTTGAATTCTAGGTGAGTGAGGATCCTGGAGGCACACTGAACCTCCTAGCAAGGAGGTCCCTACTTCCTCCAAGGCAGAGGGACAGGGGACACAGTAGCCTCTTGCAGTCAAGGGACATCTCCCCCGGAGGATATAAGGGGGGGCATGACACAGAGAACAGTGTCGACCCTTGGAGGCCCAAGAGCAGTGGGCTTTAACTCGTTTGGTCCTTCAATTTCCTATCTTCCTATCACCACGCTGCCTACAGAGGAGGACACAGAATCAGAGAGAGGAAGTACTACCCAGTAGTGAGCGACATCAGGCCATCACCTACCAAACCCATGTTCCCTTCCTGCCACCAGCACGCAGAAAAGCCAAATGGCCCTGCCTGGACTCAAACTACAAGTCCTGGCCAGGGTGGACTCAGGTCCCGCTGTGTCAAGCTGATCGACAGGAGAAAACCAGAAGTGGGGAGGAATCTTACAAAAGGGACCCCTTGGCACTGGCTCCTCTGTGTGGGAGTTTGAGCTCAGCAGAAGCACCCTAAACTTGGCTCTCCAGGGGCTCTGCTTGCTCCTAGAAGACCAAGAATGCCTGGAAGCCCCGCTGATGGCAATAACTGTTACAGGACAAAGCTGCCCTGCCAGGGCCCCAACAACAGTGCCCTGACAGACCTCCCTCTATTTGGGAACCTTGTCTCTGGCTTCACTCACTACTGAAGTTCGAGTTGGTTTTGCAGCTGAGGGTCCATAGAGTGGAGCCCTAGGAGAGGGAGGGGCAAGGACAGAAAGTTTCCTTTCTGCCAGAGGAAGGATGAAGCCCCAGAATCTTTCGGGAAGCCCTGAGGGCAGAGGCAGATGAACGGAGCTGGCATTAGGTCAGCAGCTGAACTCAGGGCTTCTTGAGGCCAGGCTCATCCTAACGATGCAGCCTATGTCCTGGCTCCCTGGGCCAGGTTTAGCCCATGTCCCTGGGCCCCCAAGCTACAGAGAGTCTACCACATAGATCTGTGCCGTGGTGAGCTGGACCTCCTGGCTTATAAAGTGTGAGGGCGGGACCAAACTTTAAAGATGGGAATCAGCTCCACCCGCTCCCACACCTGGCTGTGACACAGACCATGGCAAACCCCGCTTAGTGAGCCTGGCATGGAACTGGGTGAGGAAAGGCTCGCCCTGGCACGGAGCCTGGCCCCCTCAGCTCAGCTCTATCTCTCCCTCATCACTTCCTAGGGTCTCCAGCTCCCACCCCATCGGGACTGATCCTAAACATAAGGGGAGGAGCCACAAAGCCTTGCCAAAGCCAGAGGAACTGGGAGTCCACCCCACCCTCCAACCCAGGTGCACTCTGAGTATCTGGAAAGTCCCGGCTCTGGGGGAGGGGGAGTGTTGATTGAGGGGGTCAGAAGGCCCCATGTTGTGTCTACACAGCCCCTGGCCCAGCGCACCTGTGTTCCAGGGACAGCAAGGCCTGCTGGGCACATGTGGTTCTACCAGAATCTGGGGGGCCTCAGAAAATGTCCCTTGGCACTCCCAGGGCCTCAGCTGCTGTTCCTCCGCTGCTCCATCCCATGGAGAGAAAAGGAATAAGGTTTCCCCACACACCTTCAGAGAATGAAACAGAGGCCCGGGTGAGGCCGTTGTGTTGGCTCTGGCCACACCTTGAATCATGCCTTCACAGCACCCTTGTGTACCTCCATCTGCCCCACTTGCTCTGTGGAACCTTTCTGACGTTCCCGATGTCAGGCAGACATCTCTGCAATAGCCAGTTTTCTCCCCGTGAAGTGGAGACAATAACTGCCTGGCTCTGCCCCAGATCCATGCAAGCTAGCCAAGAGGGCAGTGCCCGCACTCAGAGCTATGCTAGCCGTACGAACCCTCTGAGGCTCCCATTTCGTCTGCAGCATGCCTCCCAGACACTGTGGGGTTGCATTGTCACACTAAGGGCATTATGTCCTATGTTCTCTGCTGCTCTGCACTGGTGCCCATGGAGGCTGCGGGTCCCCGGGGTGGACAAGCCACATAGCCCACACATTGACTTCTCTGCTCCCCTGGTGAGAATTGAGCTCCAACTCCCCTGTTAAAAAAGATTCTCAGATGAGGGTCCTTTCTCTTCTTCCCTTGTGCCCACATCCAAACACAAGGGCAAGAGCAGACAACAGGCCAAGTCCTGGCCTTTAGCAGAGGCCCAGGTCCGACGTGGCTACGGCTCTTGCTCTCAAGAGAGAGAGGTTGGACTCAGAGGGCGGTAATGGGAACAGAGGGTAGGTCCCTGGTTTGTGTGGCCTCAAGTGCCAAGATAAGAAAGAAACGCAGGGTCACAGCTCACATTCAGAAAGGCTTTTTTGTGCCATCCAAGTGCCCAATAACAATTCTTGGGGATCCTGCAGGCCCTGGCACAGATCCTCCGAGGAGGGTACTAGGCACTAAGTGGGGATGGGTGCCTGGTGAGGATGGGTAGGTTGAGCCATGTCTGCCTGGCCTAGGTGTAGGAGAGAGATGGAGGACACCTCGCTGTGCTGAGTGATGGGAGAGGAGCCAAGAGTTCTAAGGGCACCCAGCCCGATTATCAGGCTCTGCTCTCTGGCAGCTTACTCACAAATGTCCTCTGACCCTTCGCAAGGTGACCCATCCTGGTACCCTGCCTGTCAGTAGCTCCTGGCTGAGGCACCTCAGGGAGACATGTGAGATTGTGTAGGCAAGTGCACACAAGGCTTAGGGACCTGGGAAAGTCTACACAGTGGCCTGTGGGAATCACCTCAGCCCTGCCCCTAGGGCGGAAGGAAGAGGGAGGGCTGCTTACTCTACCGCGTGGGTGGTCAAGGGGAATTCTGACCTCCTTTCTGTGGACTCTCTGTGCAGGCCCTGGCCTCCCCTCCACAGCCCATGTTTAGCAGTTGGTCAGTGGGGGAGGGGTTGCTCATTGCAGAAGCTAGTGATTCTGTGGTACTTTTTAACTTTTGACTTGCATGGTCTCTAAAATTATTTGCTCACGTAATTACAAATTGGCCTCGCTTAGCTTGGTCACACAAGAACTTTGGCTGTTTCTTTCTTTCTTTTCTTTTTTCTTTCTTTTCTTTTTCTTTTTTTTTTTTTTTTTTTTTTTTTTTTAGTGGATAACAATGGCTCAGTGTGCACTGGAATTTTCACAGGTAGTTATGGCTGGCACCTCACCACTCAGTCATGCAGATCAGGGTCAGAGCATCTCACCTGCCACACAAAGTCATGCATTGTCATGCAAGTCATGCAAGTGCCGAACACCCCATAGTAGATATGACTGTATTATAGCAGCCGCATACAGGGACTCTGTTATCCAGGTCAGCATCTTGTGGCAAGTATCTTTATGAACCAGGAGATGGACTCCCAGTGGAGTATGGGCAGATGAGTGGATGGATGGATGATATATGTATGAATATTTATGGAGGGTGGATAGATAGATGATGGATAGATGGATAGAGGATGGTAGAGGATGGTGGTAGGTGGATGGATAGAGATGGATAGTTGATAGATAAATGAATTGTAGATGAATAGATGGATGGATGGTGGATAATGAATGGGATTGATGGATGAGTTATGGATGATGGATGAATGGATGATAAATAAAGCATCTTATATTTTTATCTCCTGTCTAAAAACTCTATCCAGGAAGGATCTGGACCCTGATTTTAAAAGGATGGCTTTGAACTGCAAATAGCAGGTAGCCTAGTCAGGGACTGTATACGGTCTGTGCGATGCCACATAGCAAAAGCCCAAAGGCACATGGTCCAGCTGGAAGTGCAGTGGCACCCTCTGGGAGCCGGGTGGTTCATTCAGTCTGCTTCACTAGCCTCTTGCTTGAAGAGTCCCAGACACCGAGTGTCCATCCCACCTCCAGGCTTTGTGTCTGTGTTCCAGCAGGGAGAGAGAGAAAGAAGGGCCGAAGACCAAGGTTGGGCTTAGGTAGAAATCCGTCTTCAGACTTCCACTTAAGCCTCACAACAGGGGTCCATTCTGTCTACAAACAGTGTTTGGCCCTCCTTGTAGGCCATGTATGGTCCACTCAGCACCTGTCCACCAGAGCCCTCATCCTGAGTGTCAGTACCCAGCATGAAAACCCTTACTCAGGATCCTGTCTGAGCTGTGGAGCAATGCCTCTCCACCCTTGGAGTCTACTACAGAGACACCCAGAAGCTGAAAAGTGCCAGAACTTGAAGGTCTATTGATTCCCTCCACCTTGTCTCTGTCCACCACCAGGCTCTACCACAGTCCCTCACACACACACACAGACACACACACACAGACACACACACGGACGGACACACACACACGGACACACACACACACACACACACACACACACACACACACCCCTAGACAACTTCTCCTTTCCTTCCTGGAACAGTTCTCCTCCTGGCAGCCACACTGCCCTCAGCTTCTCCCCAGCAGTTTCAGGCCCTGAAGTTATTTTAGATCCCAGCCACACCCAGAGACCCCCCCCTCAGACAGGCCACCTCGCCTTGAGGAGGCTGCACCCCCTGATCACCCTCGAGCGAGTGGAGATCCAGTGGCTCTAGGGCGCTTCCTGTGGCTGCACTTTTACTAAAGTGGTATCACCCAGCTGTTTCTCACTCTATGCCTCAGTTGCCATACCAGGGTATAGTCAATGCGGGTCACACCTCTGCCCATCTGCTCTCAAATCATTTGCAGCTTCCTAAAAGAAGCCCTGTTCTCATGATCATTACTCCCTGTCCCCTCCCCTGGCCACCACTAACCGGGTCTCTGTCTCTGTTGGATTTTCCTGTTCTGGACATCTCTTATCAAAGAGATCGTATGTCATTCAGGCCCCTACTTCCCACTGCCCGGTTGGTGCCATGTTTTCAGGGTCACCTGCGTGGAGAGTATCAGTGTTTCGTTCCTTTAGAGATGACTAGCATTCAGTCCTGTGGACTGTGCCTCTTTTTCAGTTTGTCTGCACTTTACTCTTGGTCTGAGGAGAACCCAGCCCCATCACCTACAGGCTGCATGTCCTCCTCAGTAAGTCTTTGTTTACCTGATCCTTGTAATGAGGACAGTGGTCATGGCAGTGTGAGGATATGATGTGGTAGGAGGTAGCATTGTGATCTGGCTGTCACCTTTACCTTCACTGCCCTGGACTTGGAAGGGCATCGTTGTCCCTACACAAGCTCTGACTCAGTTTACACTCTAACTCAGTGGGTGTGAGTGTGGTTGGGTCAGCCCTGAAAGTCCAGGGTGTCACCCTGGGGCCGGGAGAGGTAGGGAGAGGAGGTGGTTCTGGAGTAGTTCTGACTAGGACCCTCCTCCAAGGACACTGGCTGGGTCTCCAGACCTGCAGCTTGAAAACTGTAGGCGAAAGGCGAGCACCTGTCGAGGGTCCTCCAGGAGTGTTGATGGGCAGCTGGCCTTGGACACCCCACTGGGGCATCAGAGCTCCAAGAGAGCTCTATTCCAGGTTGACCCGGGTGCTCTGGGCCTCAGCTTTGGGGCATGGTTATGTGTTGTGTATCCCAGGCTAGGGTGAACTTGGATATGGTGGTAAATGCCAGCACTGATGTGCAGAGGCAGGAGGATGGCCGCAAGTTCCAGGCTAGCTGGAATACACGGTGAGTTGCAGGATTTGTCACTTGCTTTCCCACTGCTGTGACAACACCCCTGGCAAAGCAGCTCAAGGGAGGAGTGGTTTGTTTTGTCTCCATCTGAGGGGACCGTCCATCGTGGCAAGAAGTCATGGAGACAAGAGGCGTGAGGCATCTGGTCACACTGCGTCTGCAACCAGGAAACAGAGATGAACACTGATGTTCCTCTCACATGTTCCTCTCTAGTTAGTTCAAGACCCCTGCCCATGCACACATTGTGGCTGGGGACGTTGAAGGTGGTGGCAGGATGGGGGTCTTTAGAGGAGGGGTATCAGATTCTGGGGTAGAAGGTTTCTGTGGGAGACACCTAGAAATGGTCATGTCACTT
Source organism: Peromyscus leucopus (assembly GCF_004664715.2). NCBI lineage: Eukaryota > Metazoa > Chordata > Mammalia > Rodentia > Cricetidae > Peromyscus > Peromyscus leucopus. Next base: position 125,359,165 of record NC_051067.1, on the reverse strand, counting down.
CGATGTTTATCTTACACGTGTGTCGTAAGCTAATGGTACCATGCAGCTCAGTACTCAGAAACAGACCTTCATCCTAAAATGCTAGACATGGCACAGAGAGGGAGTGCCAGGTGTTAACCATACCGGGGTGGGACTGGGACAGTCCTCTCCTCCCCGGCTTCTGGCTTTCCTAATCCTATTCTCCATATGCTCACCAGCCACAACCAACACCAGCCCATACAACCCCAGATGGGACCCCAAATTTTACCAGACCCACAGACAGCTTCTCTTGCAACATAGGAAGGTATGACAGCCAGCTCTCGCCAGGATGGTGGTACCCTTCCTTGGACTGACCCAACCCTCTGGCACCCTCAGCACACTAAGGAAACTGAGGCTGCAGAGGAAATGGGATTCCTGGAGCAGCTGCAGAGGCTGGACTGAGCCCAGGCCAGGCAAGAGAGGGAAGTCAGCCCCTCTGCAACACCCAAGGTTTTGGATTAACATTCATGGGATGTCGTCAGCCAAACAAACGCAAATGTTTATTTTCCCAGCGGTAAATTACAACTTCAATAGACAGAAATTACGGTCCTGGGCCTTGAAAAGCAGTGACAGGTGCCTTGTCCCTGGACGGTCACACGGCCTAAGACTGTTGAGTCCAAGAGCCCCCAGCTCATTCACAGCTCCCTGCTGCCCTCCCCCACCCTCAGACGTGTGCTGCCCACCAGACACATTTCCAGGCCTGCAGCACATCCAGTGAGTAGCCCAGGAGCCCAGGGCCAGTTCTCCAGGCACATATAACTACTCTTTACAGCGTGACTGTCTATCATCAGCCCTCCACCACTGGCCTTGTCTGCAGCACACTTAGAAACCCCAAGAAAGACACAGAACAAAAACCACACAGTCTAGTGTGACCTCCCATAAGGTGACTGGCATGGTGATGGCCAGAGCCTCAGCCCTTGCTTTTGGTCTTTTCTGCCCTCCACATTTGATGGGGGGTACCCAGGCATATCAAGAGAGGGAGGTGTGGTCTTCTGCCAGTATGTCTTGACCCTTTATTCTCAGACAATACCCTAGAGACCCAGCTGTAGCCCCACAACCAGGCATTTGATCATCTCTGCTGCAAAGCACGCTGGGAAGGCAAGGATAGGCAGGTAGGGCAGCTCCCATACCCCTTTGGACAGTGTTTCCCTGGGTATATTGAGTCATTTGACACAACAACCTTACAGAGGCTCCTGGCTACTCTGGCCACATGCCCTTCTGGCCTACAGAAGACATGGTCTCCTAAGACTGAAGGGCAGGGGAGTTGGGTGGAGCAGACCCTGGCCTGGAGAGCTTAGAAGTCTGAGGTGCAAGCGCCCCAGAGACTTTCCTCTCCAAGGCTGTTTCCTTATGCACAAAGTCAGTGAATTGGCTGGGGAGCTCTGAGGACTCTCCACACTGGGATGAATATCCTTAACTCCTCTCCCTGGATGAAGGGTAGTGCCTGTGACCTGCTCCCTTTTCTCTGGACCCATGGCTGGGAGTCCAGGATTAGTCTGTGGACTCACTGGGATTATGGGGGCAGCAGATCAGATCAAGCACTAAGGGGAACATAGGAAGTGACTCCCCCAACCTGGGCATAGCCACCAGTTAACAGTGTTCTTCTCTCTTCTGTCATTGCCTGAAAAGGTGGGGGCATGACTGACAGATCAGGCCAGGCTGGACCCATGAATGGCTATTTATTCCACCATTTTTGTTCAATGGCACCATCCTTGCAGAGTCTCAGTGTTGATGGAGTCCTGACATCTTGCATCTCAGCATCCAGTGGGTGCAGGAAGCTCAAGTTCTGGTGCGGGGGGCCTCCTTTGGACCAAGGAGAATCACAGATCTATGATCATGGGGACAGGACAGAGGAAGGCTTCCCGTGGGATTTGTTGAGGCTCAGCAGGACCCGCACTGAGAATGTATGCCTGCAAAATGTTCTAGATAGAGTGTCTATGGACCTGGAGCTGGGAGGGGTGTGGAGGAGGCCGCTCAGGAGCTGGCCCTTATCTGGAGCTGGAGGGGACAGCACCAGTCTCCCCATGTCACACTCTCCCATGTGGAGATGGATGGAGAGAGAAGCTCCCACCACCAGGCCTGGCTCCGGTGATAACAAACGGCCTGTCAGCAGCAGACACTGTGGGTCGAGAGATCATCGGCTGCCTGGGCTTGATGGATGAGCTGTGGTGGCTTCTATGTGCTCCCGGCAAGCCTGTTCCCATCACAGCCGGCACTGGGTTACAGGAGCCACTCAGCTCTGAGTGTGCAGTAGAAGGACAGCCAGGTGTGGGTCATTCAGGATTCTGGGGCTACAAGTGACAGAAACCAGCTCCAGGGAGTCAGTCAAGCACATCTGTGACATGAGGCTGTCTGTCCTTGCCCTCTGTCCTCCCCTGTCCATTCTGCTCTGTGTCCCAGCAGATGGCCCTGGGCAATTCTGCCATCACCTCCCATGTAGAACCAGAGGCATGCTTTCCCTTCCTGTTAGTAAAAACAATCCCAGAGAAGGTCACCACCCTCCTTGTCTGAACCAAGCGCCCACTTAAGGTCAAGGAACAGGGGCAGAGAAGCCACAGAGCTGGGGTGCTGAAATGGCGCCAAGGCAGGTGGTCCCGTTGATTATTACCAGGGTGGGGTGCGAGCTGGAATTTGGTGATGTTTTAAAAAGCAAAAACAGAGCCAATGTAGTTGTACATACCTGTAATCCTATCATTCAGGAGCCTGAGACAGGAAGATTGCCCATAGGTCCAAGGCCAGCCAAGACTACATAGTAAGTGCTAGGCCCGTCAAGACTAGCCATGTAGCAAGAATGCCTATATGTCTGTATATTATCACGTAAGCAAAACCAGAACAGTAGAACAAAGCACAGGTGTAAATATTCTAATGAGAAAAAACCGTAAAGTTAGAATGTTTTCTAGGGGGTGGCTTGACATGACACGAAGTCACTTGTGAGTGTGTGCAGTGGCATTGAATTCCAGGAGCGGAAAAGTGGTGGACAGCAGCCAGATGGTACCTCAGAGCAGAGCAGGGCACAGATAAGCCACAGAAAGACACAGATGAAGAGGGAGGGAGAGGGACTAAGTGTGAAGGAGGTTCAGGGGAGCCCCAGTTTAAGGCAGAAGAGTAGAAATAGCTGACCTTGGGAGGGATCATCCCCATTTTATCTTCTCATGGACTTCCCTATTCATGCACTACTCCAATTTGTATTTTTGTTTGCATTTGGTTCTATCTACCTATCAATCAATCTATCTATTATCCAGCTATCTATTACCTATCATCTATCTATCAATCACATATATATATATGATAGATAGCTATAGAAATATGTATATATGTATATATCCTCTCTGCATGTATGTATGTATGGGTGCATGTGGAGACTGGGGCACAACCTTGAGTGTCTCACCGGCCCAGAATTTGCTGAGTAGCCTTCATTGACTGACCAGTGAACCCCAGAAACCTGTCTCACCTCCCCAGTGCTGGCATTCCAAGCACAGGCCACCGCACCTGGCTTTTTTACACGGGTCCTGGAGATCAAAGTCATGTCCTCCTGTCTGCATGGCAAGCGCTTTCCTCAGCGCCACCCCAGGCCTGCTGCTTCCTCTTCCTTCTTTGTGTATTGTAGGCTTCGGTCCTTTGGGCACATGTCCCAGCCTGTGTCTCATCTTTCAGGGTGACTCAGGGCCCTGGGGAGTGCAGAAGCTGTCACCACCGCACAGTCAGATGTGTCCTTCCTGGGGTCCTGTGCTGATTACAACCTTTCCTGACGCTCTTATCTGCCAGTGTTTGCAGTGTCTTGTACTTCACATTGTATTCTTTAGCTATGGGAAGCTGATTTTTGCAAGTAAAGTTGGAAATACATAGTATATTTACTCCAAATGGGACCTAACCCTGATACAGTCTGCTAGAGGACTCCACATCTCTGAGGACATCACACGGTGCTTGATTGTACCCTGACTCCTTGGTGTGCCCATCAGCAGATTGCCTCAAGTGTGCTTGGCAGTGTCTCAAGACACTGGACCAAGACAAGAGAACAGGACCTGTCTTTGGCCCTCTTGACACATCTATGGCTGTGGCTCCCACTGATTGCAGGGCTTACAGTCACCCTGCACACACCCCCTTCCAGCCTAGAGGAGAGTGAAGCGGAGGAGCAACAGCTTGGAGGCCCCCACAGTGCAGAAAGCATGTCCCAAAGGAGGACACACAAGGGACATGCACACTCACTCAGCCCCGAGTGCTGCCGCGGCCCTTTTCCCCGGGGCATCCCCTTGGGTCTTCCCTAATCTGTGGCCTGCTCTCTCCTCTTTCTCAGTGACAAAACATGGACCCAGTCCCTCTCTGTCCACTAGAGGACCACCATAGCACAGTGAGGTTCTGGGTCTTGTTTCACAGTCACTCGGGATGGGTGATGATGGGCTTTCCTTCCACCTTCTCATTGTTAGGTAGTGGCAAGGACAGCTGGAGACTTTGGTAGGTGAATTCTAATGTGAACCTTTCTGGATCAGTCTTAAGTCTCTTCATGATGATGGCCACAGTGCCCCACAAATGCGCATCACCCTGAGCAAGCACTCCTGCAGAGCACGTCTATGCCGCTCTCAGCTCCTATGGTTTTCCAAACCTTGGTTTTGCATACAGGTGAGAAGCAGAGTCCAGATAACTCATCCCAGAGGTCTTAGCAGACAAGGGAAGTGCGACGTCTTCCTGTAGTCAGAGGACATCAGGGCTTCCAAGAGGGAGAGAAGTCTGTGGCAGCCTCCTGTCCCCTCTGACTTCAGGAGGATCCTACAGGAGGGTGCAGATGGGGTGGCGTCAGGAGTTCTGGGTGCCGGACGGGAGCTGCTGCTCTGGAAGACCTGTGTTGGCAGTTTCTGTGGTTTATGTAGTGTCACTCCACTCACCAAGGCCACTTCTGAGCCACGCTGCCCCTCTCCACCTGGTCCCAAGCCTTCTGATAGCCATGTCCGTGCCAAAAGCTCACACTTGTTCCCTGCTGTCTGGAAGAGACAGAGGCAGCCATCTGTCCATCTTCCTTCGTTGAGACTGCCGTACACTGTACAGTTTGGCTGGTAGATGGCCCCAAGAGGCGTGGGGAAACCAGAAGGCTGAGACTAAACCAGGAAATTCAAAAAGCCAGGTGGGGAACAAAAAAGATGGAGGTTTCTGGGTGAAGCTATAACCCATCCCAGCCGCCACCACAAGACTTGAGTCTCCCAGGGCCAGCTTCCTCATCTGCAGAAATGCAGCATTCCCAAGCAGGCATGTGGAAAGCACCTAGACCTCGACAGAGGAGGGAGGCAGCAGGCGCCTCTCTCTAGAGCAGCTCTCTGTGAGGTAGCCTGGCCAGAGGCTGGTTTCTGTCCAGCCTAGAGCTGGAGTTTCAACGACCTGGATTTGTACACACCGTGATTCATCATTTTACCTGGAGAGCCTAACCTCACAACTCCTTCATCTCAGCCTTCCCCCTCCTTCTCTTTTTCCCCTCCCCCTTTCCCCTCCTCCTCCTCCTCATTCTCTTCCTTCCTCTTCTCTCCTCCTCCTCCCCCCTCTCTTCCTCCTCAACGGAGTTTCTATAGCTCAGGCTGACCTAGAACTCACTATCTTTCTGCTTTGGCTCCCAAATGCTGGGGTTATAAGCACTGGACCTTGCACCTGGCTGAGTCTTGTTGAATAGAATAGAGTTGTGCACTGAGGGAAAGAGGATCTGTGTAAGAATCCAGGTGCTGGACCCGAGCCCATTCCCCTAGGCCTTTCCAATTGTGCTTACCCTTTACTATTTACATGAGATGCTTAAAATGTCATTGATATCTATATTTTGTGTCTCCCAGGCTTTTTAAAATAAATAGACCAAGCTTTCTAGAGCAGATTTGGGTTTGCAGGGAGACTGATCAGAAAGCAGAGCTGCCCCTGGATCCCCACAACATCAGCAGTGTCACTGGTGCCCGACAGTTCTAACAACCGAGGAGACACAGGCACACTATTACTGACCAGAACCCAAATTTACAACAAGCTCCTCTGTGGGTTGAGTATTCTGTGTGTTTAGATAAACGTCTGATGATAGTGCCCACATCAAAATGCCATCCAGAGTAGCCTGCCTTACCCCCACCTGCTCCCCAACCAGGCCCAGGGGTACAGGGGTTGGAGGGGGCAAGGGCTCATACTGAGCCAGAAAAAGCAGAAGCCAGGCCCTCGAATCTTTCCACTGCCCTTTTCTTCTTTACGTTCGGAGTATGTTCTGTTAGAGTTGGGTCACAGAGAAGTGCCCTCTCCAATGGGCTTCTTCACTTAGCAAGGTGTACTGGAGATTCCTCCAGGTTTTTTCATCCTCTTATGAATGAATAACATCCACCATCTGATGTGTCCCAGGCGGTGATGTCTATTCAGTGACGGATCCATTGCTTCTAACTTGGAGCAATTACAAATAAAATTTGCTGTAAGCAGTTGCTGGCAGGCTTCTTTCTAGACAGACAGCTTTTGTTTGCTTGCTTTTGGTGATGGTGGTGGTAGGTCTATTTTCTTCTGAACTTTTGATCCTCCTCCACCACCTTCTGAGTGCTAAGATTCCAGGCACACACCGCCATTCCTAGTTTATAAGGTTCTGGAGATCGAACCAGGTCTTTGTGCCTGCTGGGCAAACACTCTGTCAACTGAACTACACCTTCAGCCTGGAAGATTCTGTTTGCTTGTTTTAAGTTGCAGTGTGTGTGTGTGTGTGTGTGTGTGTGTGTGTGTGTGCGCGCGCGCGCGCGCGCGCGCGGGCACACACACACACACGCATGCCTGTAATCAAAGGACAGCTTGCAGGAGCAATACAAATGAAAGTCAGAGGACAACTTGTGAGAGTCAGCTCTCTCCTTCCACCGTGTGGGTCCTGGGGATTGAACTCCAGTTGTCAGGGCTGGAGGTAAGTACTCCCACCGCTGAGTCATCTTTTTCACCCGACCCCAAAGTTTTTAAACTCACTTAGGAAACACCAAGAGGCAGGCAGGTGGGCTGTAGGGCAGGAGTGCTTAGTTTGGGGAGCGTGCCAAACCTGCTTCCAAAGTCCTCCTCTGCATCCCTCAGTGAAGGACCTAAGCTCCTGCTGCTGGGCTTGCATCCTTGGCTACACATGAAGTGTGGGTCTTTACTCAGGTACTTTCGGGTACTTTGCCTTTATCTTCCTTGAGAGACATCTGTTCAGGCATCTGACCCACATTAATGGGGAGGCTGTTTGTTTTCTTGTTGGTTAATCTTATGGGCTCTTGGCTTATTTTGGATGGCAGTCCTTTTCCAGATCTGTATTTTACACATACATTATCTAGATTGTGACATGTCTTATTCTTTTAACAATATCTTTGCCACAGAAGAAGTTTTAAACTTCAAAATTCTAATTATTAAGAATTTTCTTCCATAGATCATACATTTGGTTATATTTAAAATCTCATTGTTTAGACCAAAGTTTTTAAGGAGAGTTTATTTTAAAATAGATAACAGCACCTATCAATCACTACAATTATCTATGACTCAGTAGATGCTGGTTTTGTCTTATTTTATTTTATTGGACACAGTCTTACTGTATAGCCCTGGCTAGACTAAAACTGATATACCTGAAGCTGGCCTTGAACTCACAGAGATCCACCTACCTCTGCTTCTTGAGTGCAGGGATTAAAAGTGTGTGGCAACATGTCTGGCCTAGATATTCTTTTATTTTTAAATATCAGTATTTTGTCAGCTTTTCATGGCAGACAGCTAAACTCCTATTGAAGGTTTCTCAATATCACAGAGAAGTGTTTAAAGGAGTCTAAAGCTACTCAGAGTTATTATTGAAGGTCAACAGCAGGTGACAGCTGGGACTCGGGCTGGGCTGGCCCTAGTGGAACACTTAGCTCTGCCAAACACTAGCTTATGACATTGAGGTCCCCAGCATCCTCCTCAGGCTGGCAGACTGGCAGGAAGATCATCTCCCAGGGCTACAGAGAGCAAGGTAGGAAAGGATAGGTGCCTGACCCCTGGCATGGGCTCCATTGTAGGCTTTCTAGGGTACCAGAAAAGAGTTCAGTCCTAATAGAGGGAGTGTGAGTCAAGAATCCCTGAGCAAATATTTTCATGCCCATTTTGTTTACATCAAAATCCTGAGCTGGGAGCTATGAGGAAAAAAGGTGCTGCCCTTTTGTGTGTGTGTGTGGGGGGGGGGGTCAGGATGGCAGAAGGAACCCAAGGGCTGCTGGAAGTGTTGGACCCTGAGGTTGTTTTCCTTAGAGAAAAGATATCCATTCCAAAGAGAGCCCCCGGCTCCAAGTCAAAGCAGGTGAGTCTGGTGATAGTTCTGTACTGCGCCCTTGGCCAGGCACAGCACCTCTCAGAGCCCCAATGGGAGGCAGGGACCAGATAAAGGTGGAGAGCTGCCTTGACTGGGAAAGCTACCGTGCTGTTACTAGGAAAAGTGGATTCTCTGAATTGGATTGAGCCTTGTCTCTATGGACAACAAACACAGTGAAAGCTCCAGGCAGCACCTGGTTTCCTGATCCCACGGTCTCTAGCATGTCCATTAGACCCCCGGTGCTTGGCGAGTATTTGTTGTTCTGAGTAGGTGTGTGTATATACCGTTTGTGTGGTTGAGAGCTTCCTTGAGGTAACATGACTAAGAACTGTGACCTGGCCATTTCCACAAGGAACCAGCCCTTAGTGAAGTAGCCGGAAGGCCAAGAGGGCAGGAGACTTGGCTTCTCTGCCTAACAAATGGGCTCTGGAAAACATCTTTCTAGCTAGTGGAAAATGTAGGGACTGCAGCTGCCAGGACCCACTGCACACAAAGGAGCCCTCGGGGCCTCCACCCATCCCTTCCCTATCCAGCAGCCACGGCTTTCTCAGGAGAGCTTTCGGAATGGGGAGGTTCACTGTCGCACTGGAATCTGTACCTCCAGCAGAGGTTGTGAGCACTTTTCTCAAGCCCAATGGCCACTTCCCACAAAACAGACACAGCACCAGCACCGGGTGGGAAAGCCTGCAGCCCAACCCGAGGGTCCAGCTCCTGCAACAGGCTGAGCCCCCAGACACTGGCTTAAGGGCTCTGCTGTCAAGCTGCTGCCCCCGGGCAGCTCTGCACGACAGCATCTCTGACGGGAACTGTGCTTTGCTTTCTTAGGGCACATGGCAAAAGTCCCTTCATGCTAGCAGTCCCCACAGCTGGTGTCCATATGCCTGGTATATAACGTCTGTGGTCTCAAGCCATATATCCAACCCTGCTAGATCCACATTCCCCTGTAAAATGGACTCAGGACCCTCCACGCTTCTGCAGCATGGATGCAGACCATGTGGCCAGGTACAACCATGAAGAGAGATCTGAAAATGTGGCCATTGTAGGTTCCCTCAGACTCGGGTTAGATACCATTCGCCACAGAGGGAGATCCAGGAGGCCAAGGAGGCCAGGAGGATGGGGCAGGAAGGCTGTTTTGTGTTTCAAGAATGCAGAAGTGGGTTCCTGAGAGGAACCCCCCAAACTGGGGGAAAACAGGCCCGTACGGCAAGCGTGGAGAGAGAGGGAAATTTTTTTTTTTTTTGGCATATTGCTAGATTTTCATTCTTCCCGTGCAGATTTATGCCTAATGAGATGAAAATCAAGGCCCTGCTGATCTGAAGTTCTGGCCCTTCTGTCTCCGCAGACCGTGACCCTGGGTATTCCCCTAATCTCAAAGAAGTCAAGTGTATGTGGGACCATGGGAAGGGAAGAAAAGAAAGTGCCGCGAGTTTGCTCAAATGTACTAACCAGAGGAACGCATGGACTCGTCTCAGGGCGCTTCCAGGCAAAGTGGGCAAAGCGGGTGGGGAGAAGGCTCAGAGGAAGAGGAGAAAGTAGGACGCGGACAGGCAGAAATAGCGGCTGGGGGCTTTTCCTCAGGTTGACATTAAAATGAATGATATGCAAACGAATGCAAAGCATATGCGAACGCCAGGCCCGAGGGCGGTGGGGAGAACCAGATCCTGAGCCCCTCTTGCCGCAGGTCTCCTGGCGCCTTGGGGACCAAGGCCGTGCGCGGCGGGCGTAGCGCGCCCCCTGCCGGCAGGACACGGAGGTGGCCCAGGTCCCGGGAGGGCTGGGGGGGGGGGGTGCGGCGGCCGAAGGAGGGGCGCCCGCCTCCCGTCCGGGAGTAGACACCGCGGCTCCGGGAGCAGCGACGCCGTCGGGCTGCGATTGCTCCGAGGTGGGTGTGCGCGGTGCGCTCAGCTCGCCCGCCCTCCCGGGGCGCGGCCTGCGCGGGGCGGGGGCGCACAGCGAGGAGTCCGCCCCGCACCGCACCGGGTTGCCCCGCGCCGCACGCACTCCTCCGCACACTGGCTAAGCGTTGGGGCTCCTCGGCCGGTTCCCACTCCACAGCCCCTCACTCCTGCACCCACACAGGGTCCCAAGCGTGGCCTGGCGCTCTTGAGGTCCTTGAGTCCTGAGTCGGGCCCCACAGCCAAGTCCGCCGGGCGCGTCCCGGGGCCCGGCGGCCACCCGGGCGGTGGAGGCGGGAGCCGCTCTGGGTGTTGGGCGGCGCCGGGCGCACGGAACCGGGCCTCTCTCCCGCGGCCGGCGCCCCGGGGCGGAGCGAGCGCGATGGGCGCCGGGCTGGAGGCAGGTGGCGCAGCGGCGGCGGGGCGCGGGAGGCGGGGGCGGAGCGCGCGGGGCGGGGGCCGCGGGGCTCCGTGAGACGCGCGGGCGAGCGCGCGGCAGCAGAGCCGAAGGCACGGCGGCTGGACCCGGCGGCCGCCGAGGCCGAAACCGCCCGGGCGGCGTGCGCGCTTTGTTCCCGCGCTGGGGGCCGAGCGCACTCGGCATGGCCCAGGCGGCCGACCCGCGCGCCCCGACCCCGCCGCGCGCCTGAGCCCCGCGCGGCGCGAGAAGACAGCGTGCGGATCGCCCCCAAGTTATGGAGGTGGCGACCGAGTGAGAAGGAAAAGCCACTTCGGGAACCGGGTTGCGAGAGAGCGACGGTCCGCTGGAGCTCCAGACCGTAAGTGTCGCCTCTGCCCAGCTCAACGCCGACGCTGTCACCCTACTCTGCCGGTGGCTGCCCTCCTGGGGTCCCGCACTGCGCCCTCCGCCCTAGCCTGGCCACTTTACAAAGTTCATGCCAACAGCAGGGTGGAGCCAACTCTGCCCACTCATTTGACCGAATGCACCCACCATAGGTGAGCAGACAGCTTGACCTGTCCAGGGTGTGTGTGGTTAACCTTTAGGTGGGAGCTGAGTCGGTGGAGGAGTACTGGTGCCCCACCGCCACCCGCAGGCGCCCCCCTCGGGTGCCGGGCTTCCTGACAAAGGCTGGTAGCCTGAATGTCAGTGCTCGGGGACTGACTGGAGAAGCAGAGGGCAACCCCCGGGGAGATGGGGCTGGCAGGAGAGGGTCTGCTGCTTCCTCTAGCCCTTCCCCCTCTTATTTTGGTCCCTGGATCAGCCATTAAGGCCTTGGGGCTGAGCATCCTTCCTGGTGGTGGGGAGGGGGATCATGACCACCCTCCCTGGGGTCCTGACAGCCAGGTGCAGGCACAGCCTCCAGCTCTGATCCTTCTCACAGCCTTTGGGAACGGTCCATCTGTGTGTAGGGCAGGCCCAGAGCCAGGCTGTGGGAACAGCGGGGAGGAGGTGTGAGCACCGTGGAGGGACAGATGGCTGGAGATTCAGCCGGAGTCGGGCTGACTAAGGTGGAGCAGAAGGCAGCCAGGCTGGCAGCTCCTGGCTTGGAGCCGCTGACTCTGAATGCAGAGTCCCGAACTTAGTGTGTTTGGGCTTCTTGACCACAGTGCTAAATAGACCCCCCTACCCCATGAATAGAACTATCTGATCATGTGAGCTGAAGCTGACTTTCAGAGCCCAGTTCCTCTAAATAACAGAAAATCTCATGCTCCTGTTTGTGGGGTTGATCCCAGTAACTGTCACACCCGTCCCTCCTACCCTGAGGCCAGGATGTGGCTTCATTATGTCTGGCTGGGTGTGTGCTTCCTCCCAGCGATCAGAAACAGGAGGTTCCCAGGCAGCCGCTCCGAGGATGGGGCTGGCTGAAGACAAAGGAGCGGTCACTGTGCCCTGGCATTGCCCTTGCAAGTTGCTGGAAGGTTTCAGAAACTTCTCAAGGCTGGGATTCTCTCACCCCCCCACCCCCACCCCCAATCCCAAATCCCAGGGGCTGGCCTGAGAGAGTTCAGCCATACCTGGCCAGAATGCACTTGGCTCCCGGCCTGGGAAGAGGTAGGAAAGCTCTGTGAATGATTCCTGGCCCTGTGCATGGAAGGCTGCCGATAGGGGTACACTGGGGCCATGTTGTCGCCCCCACCCCCAGGCACTGAAGAGTGGAAGCTAGAAGATGTGGCTGTCCCCAGTTGGCACTGGGAGCCCACCACGCTGATAAGATGACGCTATTTGGGACCATGTTTTGCAGGGCCACAGCCACTCTTGTGCATTGAGAGGGAAAAGCAGAGAGAGAAGGAAACCTGCTAGCAGAAGGAACAGATGTGATGCTCGGTGCTGCCCGGGAGCTAGACAAACGCAGGGAGGGAGAATATCACGTTAGGACTGATTTTCTGGCGGAATCCACCCTCATGGGAGGTGCTGTGATCTTGGTGATTGGGGAGAGAGGGAGGGCCATGTGTACCTGGCACACCACCATGTTGTTGCTGTGTGCCAAGCTCAGGCTGGCATATGGAAGACACCCCTGGGCAGCTCCCTGCAGGATGCTCTGGAGCTGTGATGGGCCACCCACCAGCCCTTGAGGTCCCTGTCCAGCTTCTCTTCCTCTGTCACTGGGTTATCCATGTAATTGAGTTACCACCTCCAGGAAATCTCTCTGATTGGACTCCACATATTTTCATTTCTGCATGACTGGGAGAAACTCATTTTTCTTCCTACACAAGGATCTGGAGATGCAAATGCTGCCAGGCTGGGTCACTGGGCCACAAGATCTGAGCCAGTGGGGTTGCCCACACCAAGGAGGGCCAGGCTTAGCTGCAGCCTCCTCTGAGGCAGGCAGGAGGGTATGTCAAGAGAGGCATTTCCCACCACCTTCTGGAATGGTCTTCCCTCCCCTGCTGCGCTGAAAGCAGGATGAATTTGGGGGTTTCTGATTCATTCTCCGCCTCCCACATGTCAGGGCAGTGGGATGATGGTAAATTAAATGGATCTGGATTTCCTCCACCACCAAGAGGGACGAGAACCCACCTAGCTCATTCATGTCTGCACGGATGCGCATGCACACACACACACAAGGGTGCACAGAATCCAGCACAGGACAGGCAGTACACAGGCTGCTGGGCTGGCTGTGCCTGAGGTTAAGGGGACTGCCTCCAGGGAGCTCCCTTGCCTGGCCATTGTTTCCTACACTTGCCCACTCTGGATCTGCTTGCTACGGAGCAGGGCTATCTTCTTTAGCAGTAACTATGATCTTCAGAATTTCGCTCGTTGTCTTGTCTAGATGAGTGCCCTGTGAGAGAGCCTTGGTGGGGTGAGTTTGATGACTAGCTGGCCTCTCCCAGCTTTGTGGTCTGCCCTGCCTGTGTCCTGGGATCCTTACGCCGGGTCTTCTCTTCAGCAGCCTTGGAGCTCTGAGTATCTATATCCCAAGGGCTGCAAGCAACCAGGGTTGATGCTATGGGTGGGGAGCCCTCTGCTGGGCTTCCTCAGGCAAGTGGGGTAGAGCTGTCTTTCAGTCCCTGCTCAGACCCATTGCTAACATTATTGGCCTTCATGAAGCTGGGCCACCCCATCCCTGGTTCAGACCTCACCAAACTGGCATGTGGGGGTGTCACTCTAAACACTCTGGAAACCACTGGAACAATGTTTGGCTATTACAGTGAACACAAACCCATTGTAGGAGAAACCCACGTCCACTGGGTAGTGTCATCCCCTAGGTCCCCTGAGGGTGGTCAACAGTGGGGCTGTGCTGAGGTTACTCTGTCTGTACATAGCTGGCCCTGGAGAATGTTTGCCACTGTGAACTAAAAGTCTGTCCCATGCCATGTAGAGGTAGGTAGATGACAGAAGTAACCCCAGGGGCAGTCCACCTCACCTTTAGGACCTCAGACTTGCCAGATCCAGCCCTGGCTTGCCTCATCTCGCTGGGTCCTTGCAGTGACCCCAAAGTAGCAGCCAATGTCACTGCCCCACTTTACAAACCCAGAGGGATTCTTTGGACCCCAGAGGCTGATGGACACTTGGGATTCCCCTGAGTTCTGACCCAACGAATGATTTGGCTAACAGCCATGTGGATTCTATGTATATCTAGGTTGACCAGTTGTACCCCTGTGGGGGCGGGGGACGGGGGACGGGACTGTGGAGGACCAGAGAGGTACAGAACTCAACAGGGGATAGGCCACAGGCCTGAGGCTCCTTTTTACAAGGATGTCCAGCCTCTAGACCAGATGAGGGGTATGGGGCTCCGTTGTTATCCTAATAAAGTGGTGACTTGCTGTCTTCCCCTCGTGGCTCTCAGTCTCCCCAGCTGAGTGAGTGAACATTCTCCTTTTCTGGTGGACATGTCGCCCGACTTTGCTGGGCACAGTGAGCAAACCCAGTTCTGTTTCTGAGGTCCCCAGACTGGAGCAGGGTATGAGAGCCGGGTTGCCAGGGCTTCCCTTGTATGGAAAACGGTTCTTCCCCTCAGTGGGGAAGGCTGGGCAGAGCCTGGCATCCGGGTGTGCACCTGAGATGGTGGAAGTGATAAGCACTCCGGTTCCTCCTTTCCACCTCCAGGCTCAGCCTGACCAGGTGGAAAGTGGCTTGGCAGAGGCCGTCCCTTCCCTTGAGCGACAGCGCACTTCCTGAGGCAATAAAACAGAAGTTCAAGCTCCTGCTTTTTGTAATTTGTGAGACCTCAGAGCAAGCCAGATGTCACCGGGAAGGAAAACAAAGATGCATTTGGCCATAATAAGGAAGGTTTCTCCAGGCCAAGACTCCCATAGCACAGCCTGAAGCTCCCTTTCATCCTCCTGGGGCCAGTTTATCCCTGTGCTCTGAGCCTCCCAGGCAGGCCCTGAGGCTCCTCATGGGGGTAGCAGAATGGTCTCCTGTTTACTCAAGGGAGAGGCGACAGAGGGGATGAGGGAATGGGAACATGGGAACACGCCCTGACACTCCTAGGGACAGGTCCAGAGGGCCCTTCGTACACCTCAGTAGCCAAGGTTGACTGGTGGGAATCAGAAGGATGTTCCCCCTGGCCCACCCCACCCCACCCTGGAGCATCAAGGAGACAGCCCAGAGAAAACCCAGTTCAGCTGTGGTGGGTCCCATACTACAGAGAAGGCCAGTGTGAGAGACTCGGGGCCCCTACCCATCTGTGGAATCTCTCTCCTGTCCTCAGAAAGGAAAGGGACAACACATTGTCTTTCAAAGCCTCATCCACAACTATGTAACATGCTGCAAATTACTTGCCCTCCCTGGGCCTCTGATTTCAATCATGTCTGTTGGGTACAGGCTGTCCTAGCCACTCTTCAGAACACCTCGTGCCATCTCTGGGTCTGGAGTAGATGCAAGCATCAGGTAGCCATACTCAGGTCTCCCTCCTTTCTTCCTGACCCTGGGCTGAATGCTTGCTCTCTTGTTCTAGCGAGCAAGATGGCCTTGGCCTCCTACCCAGCACCTCTCCTCTCAAGGGGACAGCAGTGAACACGGAGCCAAGCCTTGGGGCTCTGTGTGCCGTGTGTGCCCTTTGAGCATCCATTTCATGGAAAGACACCCCGGGCTGGTAGAGCATACCCTGAAGCTGCGCTCATAGACGAAGCTACCAGGTGTGCACACAGTGCCGTCCCTGACCGCTGTGGCTCTCGGGATGTGGTGTGTACTGCAGGGAGTACTGTACCCAGGGACCCGGAGTGGCTTTGCAGAGGTGACCCATTTAGCTGAAGCCTCTACCAGGAAGGACTCTGGCCTACATCCCCAAGGCTTTCCTCTGGACTGGGGAAGATCACCGTGCGGAGCCTGGAGAGGCCCCGCAGCATCCAAACAGAGGTCACAGGGTAGTGCTGAGGGATCTGTGTCCAGTGGGACTGCCCAGGGGGCCTGGGCTGATAGTTTGTGTGCCTAAGGACCTGGTCAGTCTGTGGCAGGCATCCAGCACACAGGACACCTCCAGCTCTCACTCTGCCCCCATCATCTCTCCAAAGACCATCAACTTGTCTGCAGGGCACTGTGTGTGGCTCAATAGAGGGTACCTGGGCAGGGCGGCTGCACAGATAATGAACAACAGCTAGACTTCGAGGCCGGGCTTTGGGACCTATGTGCACATGTATGCAAGCAGGTACAGGTGCGCAGGGTGTGTGCAGGCGAATGTGTGTGCAGTGCAGACACACAGTGTATCTTGTTGGGGACCACTTGGCATGTTTTCAGGGTATGTCTGTCCCTCCGTCATCCTCCCCCTCCAGGTAGGTTCTCACTCTATGCCTTTAGCTGGCCTGAAACTCCCTATATAGATAGAGCAGGCTGGCCTCAAATCTTGGAGATCCACCTGCCCCTGCTTCCTGGGTGCTGGGATTAAAAGTGTACACCACCGTGCCCAGCTTCTGTATCTGAATGATGCTCCACTGTGTAGACATGGTGAACATGGGGTTTCTGAATTCCCATTGTCCCTCACTTGAAATGTGTGCTGTTTCCCACCCTGGTTCTGGTGACTTGTGCTCCTACTGTGGGCATCAGGCAGGTCCTGGGGAGTGGACTTTATAGGTCTGTGTTCACTGGATTTCGAAGGATAAACCGAAGAGGAAAGCCACCTGCCCGGTGGCCAGGGCTGGCTGTGTGGTTGGTTACCTGGTCCTCCCTGCCAGGGACAGGTGGGACAAGGAGTGCCACCCAAGGTCCCCCTGCTGGCTTCGGGATGCCTGACCAGTGCCTGTAGGGGGTTGTTTGAACAGCAGCCGTTCTGCCTGCAAGCTGTCATCATGTTTGGTTCCACAAACAGCCACTGGGCTCCTCAGCACCTGCTCTGTGACCAGATGGTCTCAACCCAGTTTTGTCCCCAGCCTCTCTGCTTCTGCCCTTGCTCCCAAGTCCGTCCTGGGTGAGCCGCCAGAGAAGTCCCCGCTAATGCCCATTGTGTGTAGCCCTCGGGAAGGAAATGGAGCCACAGATTGTGAGACCACACAACCCTCATCCCACTGGCCACTCTCTTGGTTCTGCCTCGCGGACCTTTGCACTGCCTGCTTCCCTCTGCCTGTAATCCTCTCCCCTCCCAGGATGTGCATGGCTCCCACCTTCTCGTCTTTGCCCGAACATTGCCTCTTGGATGACACCTGCCCGTCCTCACCTCCTCTGCTCCATTTGCTCCGTGGTAGAACTCGCCTCGCACTGTGCCGTCTTCTGTTTCCAAGTATCAGGACCAGCCAGCTGCCCTGCTGTCTCCAAGGGCAGGTTGTGTCTGTCCCAAGCCACCTCCTTTGGAGGGGGAAGGCGTTCTGCAACAGGTCTGTGTCAGGCTGCTGCAGGGCTCCCCGGGGGGCTGAGAGAGCATCACTTGCTGAATCCTCTGTTCCCTCTCTCTCTGTACCCCACCCCTGCCTACAGGGTCTTGGGAGTCTCAGGCCCACCAGCCCAGCAGGCAGCTTGAGGTTAGCCTGGCTGTTCCTTGAACTGTTGACCTCCCAGACAGACATTTCCTGAGGGGCCACACCGGGTGATTGTAGCCCCTCTAGGTACAGAGGAAGGAGAGATACCGACAGGGAGGGCCGCAGCTCACTGAGGACCCCAGAATTCACCCCTTCGCATAGATAGGACACATGATCCCACAAGATGGCTGTTTTGCTGTACTCACAGGTTCTGGGACAGGATGGGGACAGGGCCCATGGGGACAGCATCCCTGCCCCATGGGTCATGTCCCCTGGGCATTTCATGCCTTGGCCACCAGGGCTACCAGTAGCAACCTGAGTAGTGGGAGGTCAGCGCCGCGGTCACAGCTTTTCCTAAGCTGACCTTGGAGTCCTGCAGTGCTTTCAGTGTGGCCTTGGGTGGAGGCCTGGGCAGCTGTGCTGCCTGCTGGGAGCGGGGTTGGGGGAGGGGGGTAAAGTCAAGCTGACCTCTGGGCACGGGCAGGGTCAGGGCAGGCTGGACCTTGGGCACCCCAGTAGTGCACCCTGTGTGGATGACGCCAGGCCTGAGGAGGAAGTGGTGTGGTGGGGGAGGCAGATGGTCTGTTCCCCACTTGCTTCTCAGTCTCCCCCAGAGGCCAGTCCATCTTGTAGTCACTGTCCTGTCCACCCCGCCACCCTGGAGCAGCTGAGATCCATCTCTGGCTGGTAGGCCCCCCTGTAGCCAAGGTGGCTGTCTCCCTGGCTACCTGGCTCTGACCCTTACAGGACAGGGAGGCTGGTGGGGAAGAGCAGACGCCCCACCTCCCATGGCCCAGCCCCTCTTCCAGCTCCTGGACACAGGGCAGAATCCCAGTACCAGATCCCCTGGGGGACACAGTGAGCCAATTACTTTTTGCTTCTCGCCAAATCTGGAAGCAGTAGCCCTCCCAATGTGCAGAGTGCTCCAGGAGTTCAGTGTTCCCCATGTGACCATGCATGCGGTAGGGATGGCTGGGCTGCACGTGGGAACCCTAGCCTGGCTGCGCAGTTGCTCCAAACGCTGCAGGGCTGCCCTTGGCTCCCCTCATCTGAGCTGTTGGCCTGGAGCTGCACCCAGAGGCTCACAGATGGGCAAGGGCTCTACAGATGGGTGGACAGCCTGCACCCTACGCCACAGTTCTGAGACTGTCCTCGGTTGAGACAAAATGCAGCCGGTAGGGATTGTTCCTTTGACAGTGACTGGCACCTGCTACAGGCTACTGCGGTCCAGCACCTAGCCAATGCTGCCCTGTGTCTGAGAGGGACAGTGAGTGGAGGAGATGAGTGACGGAGCCTCTGCCTGGACCGTGGGAGCTGCCTGGCTGGCTCTGGCCTCCTGGTAAAGGGACTGTGCTGAAACCTGCAGGGGCACAGAGCCAATAACCGTTCCACAAAGCTCTCTGTGGTTGTGCAAAGGCCCCGGGGCGGGAACGTGCCTGGCACACGAGAGGAATAGCAAGGACACTTAGGATGCAGAAGCACCCAGGGTGAACAAGGAGGGAGAGTTGAGAAGTGCTTGGGAGGCCGCCCTGTGGTGCTGTGGGGACCTGACCTCAGCAGGCATAAATCACCGGGCATGAAAAAGCAAGGGGTGTCTTATGCCAAACATCTTGACACTGAAGCACCCAAGGACCTGATGTGGTGATCCCACTCTACCCCCAACCCAATATATATATGGTATTGATATATTTTACAGATGGGGAAACTGAGGTTTATGAGTCCCTATCCTCAAACCTCAAGCCAGCAGCCAGTTTGTCCCTAATGAAGATTCCTACCAACTGGTCTCCCTGCAGTCACATGCTTGGTGTGGTGGGCGCTCATCACACTCTTGAGATAAAGGGCTGGGGACAGCCACAGGTCATCAGTCTGACATAACACATGATAAACCCACTCCCCAAGGCTTGGCCTGGTGACTGTCACCAATCAGAGGGACACCAGTATTGGGGAGGTCAGGCTAGGATGCTGGGACCCTCAGGCACTCCAAAGGTAGTGGCAGACTGGTTTGTTGTGCTGGACTTAGAGGACCTGAGGCCTTGGGCTATACCTCAGTGGTGAGCATTCTCCTGGTGTGTGTAAGACCCTGGGCTCCACCCCAGTGCAAAATGATGTCAAAGGAGCTTGTCACAGCTATTAAACACTAGAGCTACCCTGTCCTGTGTAACAGTGGCACCCTGAGCCCCAGGAGACACAGATGCATTGCCTGTCACTGGTTGTTTTAAGTTCCTTCTCTTGCTGGGATAAAGCACCTTGGCCAAAAGCAGGTTTATTCATCTTAACGATTCCAAGTCATAGTTCATCACGGAGGGTAGAAACTCAGGGTAGAAGCTAGAGAGAGGCTTGCTTGCTATTTCACTCAGTATAACCTCCAAGGACTACAGCCAAAGAGGTGCAGCAGGAACAATAGCTGCTGGCTAGCTGGCTTGCAGGCTGGCTTATATACAACTAGCTTTCTTGCATAGTTCAGGGCCACCTGCCGAGGGAATGGTGCCTCCCCCAGTGGGGTGGACCTGCCTACTTCAATTAACAATCAGGACAGTGCCCTGCAGACATGCCCATGAGCCAGTCTGATCTATGCAATTCTTCAGTTGAGACTTTCCTGTCAGGTGACTCTAGGTTGTGTTGAGTTGGCAGTTAAAGCCAACCATAATACCTGAATATCCTAGGATGGAGCTCCCTGACCTCTCAGTGTGGTGTTTCTTCTTTCTCTGATGGGAAAAGTCGATCTCTAGCATGGAGGTCATGGCCCTTAACCCTCCAGTAAGCAGGAAAGAAGTAGGCAATGTGAGAGCCTGCTGAAGGACACACACACAGACACACACACACACACAGAGACACACACACACCTCTCTCCTAAGAACAGTCTTACAAGGATGGGCTACAGAGGACAGACCTTCCACCCCCACCCCCACCCCCATACTGGCTGCTTATACTACCTGCTTCTCTGCTTAGAAAAGTGCCCGGCAGGTTCCCATGCATGTTGGAGTTCCTAGCTGTTTTACACACCTATGGATCCCTAGAATCTCAATGGTGTGACCTCAGGCAGCTCCATACCCTCTGTGAGAGAGACTCTGTTGTCCTCGCTGTTCATGGAAGCAATCCCAGAGCTGAGCACCTGGGGAGCACCTCTTCCCAGGAAAATTCCCCAAGGGATCCACCCCCACATCTCAAGGTCCCCTGAGACCATTTGGTGGGATGAGTCAAAATACCCATAAGGTTCCTGCTGGAAAGGGAAGCAGCTTAGCCAGCCTCACAGTTCCCCCAGAGCAGCTGCACCAGCATCAACACCAACACCAGCCCATCTGCCTGCCTGGAACCTTCCCAGGGCTAGGAGAGATTGACTAGGCTAGGGCAGCAAAGTTTCCACCCACTGTGGACCATCCTCTTCTCCTAAAGCTGGGAAGGGAAGGGTAGAGCTGGGCTGTGCAACTCCACGGTCACTCTGTGTCCACCATGATGTGGTATAGAGCTGAGATGGTGTGGATACCCCGTGCCTTAGACACGACCCACACACAAGGCTTGCAAATGTGCCTCTCTCCACATAGTCCCAGGACCTTTGCTTTATCTGTGTGGATCACTGTGTGCTCCCCAGATCCAGGGCTTGGTAGGTGAGCCTGAGCATGAGTCTTTTACTATATGGTGGCTTATGCTTGTAATCCCAGCACCCAAGAGGCTGAAGCAGGAGGAATGATGGGAATTCAAGGCTAACTTGACCTATATGCTAGGGTTCAGATCAGCCTGAGCTACTGAATGAGACCCTCTCTCAGAAAGCAAAATTTAACATCAATATGGTGATGCACACCTGAAATCCCAGCACCCAAGAGGCTGAGGCCCTGGAGGTTGAGGCCAACCTGAGTTACAGAGTGAGTTCCAGGCTAGGCTTGGACCTTGAGACCTTGTCTCAAATGAACAGGCAAATAAACAGAGAAAAGCTGACCCATGTGTGGACTCCTCTGCCTCCCAGGTGTGTCCTAGTTCCCAGAACAGGCCTGGATAACAGGCTGGGTTAGGATTCCTTCCTTTGGTTGTCCTGGGAGAGTGTCCTCAAAGAATGTCCATGGTGGACTTTAGGGAACCCAGTATCCACGTTCTAACACAGGACCTTATGTCAGGGCTCTTTCCCACCTGATAGCCACTGCAGGTTGTGCTGAGATCAGAAGTGACATGCTTAGCCGCGTCCAGAAGATGCAGCCTCCACTTCCTGTGATGCACGGAGTGAGAACAAGCCTCTGCTCCTCAGCGTGGCTGCAGTTTCGGCTTCTGTGCCTTATTTGCTCAGACCAATCGGAGTTCAGACCCTCACACCAACGGGTCGGTGTTTGCAGGAAGTGTGGGTTACAGACGCTCCAGAAGGCGCTCCAGATGCAGCTGCTGTGTGATCCTGCAGCAGGAGGCTGCCCTGGACCCCTGCAACTGGAAACTCAGCAGGCACTGCCTAGGAGAGGCTGGCCCGGAGCAAGGGCAGAAAGGCCGCCTGTATGTCCATGCTTCAGGCACTCCCGTTTCCCAGTAAGAATACCAAGGAAACACCTTCCCCCCCAACTCCACAAAGTAGACACTAACTTCGACTCTAAAGCTGTGCCCTTCCTCATCGTCCTGCTCCGTGGTCCATCTCAAGCCTCCAGTCTTGCCAAGCAGGGAAGGTGTGGGAAATGCGGCGGGCCCTGTGTTGGAGCCAGGCAGCCATGTGAAGAGAGAGGGTTGGGAGCCTGTGTGGAGCAGGTTGGCCCTCTCTGCTGTGTGCACAGGCAGTCTCATCCTCCCTGGGCTTCTGTTGCCCTGCCTATGAAATGGAGATTGGAAACTTTCCTTTCTCGTCCTTATCATCTACCAAGCACAGGCCGGGAGGGTTAGATAAGCTGACTTCTTGCCTGGGCACAAGCTGTGCTTCCAGAATGTCGTCTCCCCTCCGACACTGGCCAGTCCTGGGAATTTGACCTTGGATGGGTCTCTGTACTTGGCAGCCCAGCTTGGAGGTCATGACGGCTAGCAGGGATGCTCCCCAGAGGAGGCAGGCAAAGCTTCCTCCTTCCTTGAAAACAAGCAAACGGATGGTGATGAGGTTGGAGAGGAAGAAGGACCAGATGAGTAGATCTGGAGCCGTGGGCACCCGTCTTAGGTGGAGTGGAGTGTATTCAAAGTGTGAGGGCCAAGACGCCCAGCACCCATGTGCTCAGTCCACGGTGCTGGTGTCCATCCCTCCCAGGGGACTCCCTGACCCCGGCAAAGGAACAAAGCATGACTGACTAGGTGAGACCCTGTGCTCCTGCTCTCCAGCCTTTACCTTCCCGTGGGATCTGGGAAGCCGCGTGTGGACAGCACTCTGTCCCTGATGTCCTGGTATCAACGGGACCTGATGGCAGAGTCCCAGGGCAACAGACCCCCCACCCAAGAGACTCTGAGAAAAGGCGCCTGCTTGGCAGCTTTGGATCAGGAAATCCCGGCTGGCAGGATGCCACCACCTCCCTGCCACCCTGATCCGTCACCAGCCAGACATATTTCGGATCCTTGCCAGGCAGGGGGGGAGGGGTGCCGGGGGAGGGATGCACCCAGCCCCCCTGCTCCATGCCATCCTTGCTGCTGCCTGTGTGTAATTAACAGAGTAATTAAAAACAGGATGAGTTAATTGGTATTCATTTATGTGGCAGATGTTTTTAATTGAGGCAGGAAACAATTTACCTGTTTACATAAACAATGGCAAAGGCAGGCTTGTAAAACACATTTTAAAAAAATTTTTCCTCCCCCTGCCTAAAAAGAAGAATCGAAAGCACTGGGTCTCCCCTGTGCAGCCCTGGCCTCACAGTAAGAGTGGGAGTCCTGCAGTGGGAGGGGCGGGTGGCTCCGGCCTGCCAGGAGGAAACATCTGTTTGCCGGTTGCTTCCAGCGAAGGCTGTTTCCTTAAATTCTGAGAAAGGATGTGTTGTTCCTAGGTTGTGGGAGCCTGCTTGGGGTGACAGCTGTGCAGGCCACTGTGGTCATCGGGAGGCCCGGCAAAGCGAGGTCCAGACAGATCTAGCTAACCCTCCGGGCTTGCACAGTTAGTGACACTGTTGTACACGAGTCTGTGTAGTGGGCTGCCCTGCTTCTCGTGTGGTGACTGAAATTTAGAGTGAAATAAAAAGTTTAAATTCAGTTCCCCTTTCATAGCCACCTGTCAAATCCTCACTGGCAACCAGGGCCCTCGGCCACTGTCATGTACATCCCTCCCTCACAAGGACTTGGAGCACGAGGACTCAGTGACACCTGCTGGGGAGGGCACAGAGAGCTGGCACATGACAAAAACCTGCACTCCAGAAGTTGCCTGATCCCAGTGACACAGATTAAGTACTTACTGTATGTCTGGCCTGCTTTTCACTTTGTGACATGTTAATTACTCTTTAATTCTATCTATATGGTGTTCCCATGGTAATTCTCAAAAGGGGTAGGGTGGGGGCTGGAGAGATGGCTCAGTGGCTAAGAGCACTGACTACTCTTCCAGAGGACCTGGGTTCAATTCCCAGCAGCTAACAACTGTCTATAACTCCAAGATCTGACACCCTCACACAGGTATGAAGGCAAACACCGATACACATAAAAATTTAAAAAAAAAAAAAGGGGGGGGGTAGGATGATCCCGTTGCAGTTCAGGGCTGCCTTCTGAGCTCCATGTCTACACTGGAGAACACCTTGGCTTTGCTGGGTGGAGAAATGCCTGTGTTAGAGCAGCTGACTTGGAGACACTTGGTTTAGGGGGTTTGGCTGACTTTGTTTTGTTTGAGACAAGGTCTCACTATGTAGTCCTAGCTACCCTGGAACTCACTATGTAGACCAGGCTGGCCTCAAACGCATGAAGATCTACCTGCCTCTGCTTCCTGGTGCTGGGATTAAAGGCTGCACCACCACAAACTGCTTTGGTTTTCTTTTCTTTCCTTTTTTTTTTTTTTTTTTTTTTTTTTAAGAGTATACATGAGCCGGGCAGCGGTGACAGTGGTGCACACCTTTAATCCTAATACTCGGGAGGCAATGCCAGGAGGATCTCTGTGAGTTCGAGGCCAGCCTGGGCTACAGAGCGAGATCCAGGACAGGCACCAGAACTACACAGAGAAACTCTGTCTTCAAAAACCAAAAACCAGAAAAAAAAAAAAAAAGAGTATACATGACTGAAATTGCACTTAGCTAGAAATACCAGAAACACCCCAGGAGGGTGCAGGAACTGCTTGCTGAGCAGAGATTGGTGGGATGGACTGGGATGCTGTCCTTGGATCAAAATACGAACCCTGGAGTCACATGCCCAGCTCACTCGCATCGGCTTGCTTCCTGGTGCTTCTTCACCTGTAAAGCAGATAAATGACAAGATTCCAAGGCAGTGTCTCAGGACACAACCCAAGCAGGCGGCAAATCCTCCAAATGGTCTTTTCACAGATGTCAAGGGCAGAGAGGCCCTGAAGCTCCCAAGGCGCCCTGGTGGCGAATCTGGGCTTTTGGAGACCTTCAACTGGGATTTTGCAGATCTTTGGGGACAGTTCTTAGGGCAGTGTAGAGGACAGAATGTTCTGGAATCCATCAGGCATGAAGGCTTTAATCAGAGAAAGTGCCCCAAGCTCTAGCTTGGGGTGGCAGAGGGTGTGGTCCTCCCTCCCTGGGTCACCTTGACTCCAGGCTTCATAGCCCAGGGCTTACCTGGAAAGTCAGCCACAGCTTTTGTGTTGTTTGCGTGTTGGGGATGTGGGGTCATGCGTGTGGAAGTCAGAAGACAGCGTATGGGAGTCAAGCCTCTCCTCCTTCTAGTTCTGGAGTTGGAACTCAGAACATAAGACGCAAAGTGTTTTGGTTTTTTTGGGTTTTTTTTTTTTGTTTGTTTTTGTGTGTGTGTGTGTGTGTGTGTGTGTGTGTGTGTGTGTGTGTAACAAAGCTGTTTATTGACCTTGCTGTGTCATAACCTACAGCAGCAGCAGCACAGCTCTGCTTCAGGACTCAGCACATACAGAAAGTGCGAGGGCCCAGGTGGTCCATAGGCATGGTGGCCCAGGAAAGGGCAGCTGGTGGCTCACAAAGGTCACTTGGGTGCCAGGGCCGAGCTGCTGTCCAGTCATAGAGGCTGGGGGCAGGGGTGCAGCAGCTATTCCAGCCCCTTGGTCATTCATACTGCAGAAGAGAGAAGAATGGTACAGGCCCTAGCTTCTCTCTGCCCTTCAGCGAGGTCCGCTCCACCAGGCTCACACACTCCACCACCTCAGCCCGTAGCTGGCCCAGCAGCTCACAGGCCGCACGCATGGTTCCTCCAGTGGCCAGGAGATCATCTACAACGACCACTCTCTGCCCAGGTTCTAAGGCGTCTTTCTGGATTTCCAGTTCAGCCTTGCCATACTCCAGAGCATAGGAGACCGACACTGTGGAGCCCGGCAGCTTTCCCCGCTTCCGGATGAGCACACAGCCCAGGCCCAGCTCCTGAGCTAGGGAGGGCCCAAACAGGAAGCCCCTGGAGTCTAAGCCTGCGATGTAGTCGATCTTGCCGCCATGTGTGGACTTAAGGTGATTGGCCAGGAGGCGGATGGAAGCTCGGAAGGAGTCGGGGTCCTTCAGGAGGGGCGAGATATCCCTGAACAGCACGCCGGGGATGGGGAAGTCCGGGAAACTGCGGATGCACTGCGCCACTAGCTGCAACTCAGACTCCGCCATATCCGCGTGCACTCAAGAGAAAGGGCGGAGGGGTGTCAGCAGGCTAGGGTTAAACTAGTCCCGGGCGCAAAGTGTTTTTATCTACTGGGACATCTCACCAGCCCACAGCCATAGATTTTTTTTAGGTCATCCAGAGGACAGCACAGTGGACAACAGCTGGGGGGGGGGGGCAGTGTTCTGGGCCGGTAGCTGAGTGGCCTCAGAAGAATGCCAAACTTTCAGAGTACATGGCTAGGGCCTGCCCAAGGCTATAAGCCCTGACCTCAGCAGTAGTGTCCTGACAAGCCCCCAGCAAAGGCCTAGACCCACATGGCTTCCTTGGAGTCTTCTGACAGCCTGCGGCCTTCCTCTGCAAGGCAGAAGAATCACAAGTTCCCTTTGATGTGGGCTCAGACCCAGGTCTTAGGCCTGGGCCTTGCTGGGCCTTCTCGGGGCAGCCCTGTGCCCTAGGTATGGAAGAACAGAATGAGCCAGAGGCTCTCACCTTGGCAAGATAGGAGAGAGAAAGCCATAGGCCTGTCCCTTCCAGATTCTGAGGAGCTGCTGGGCTTCCCACAGTGGGCATCAGGTTGGTACCATATGGGGCTGCCTCTGCACCATCCACAGCAGCTCACAGGACACCTGTGCACCAGAGGAAACAAGGCAGAGAAGCCCTAGAAGCCCTGTCCACCCTCCTCTGCCCACCCCACCCTCCCAGGGCATTTGTTACTTATCCTGCGACCAGGTGAATCACATACCTCCTCGGTTGAGGGTGGAAGCCTGAGGTCTCCTCCCTCCGTGGTCTCTAAAGCCCTGTCTTCCATGTGTGTAGCCTGCCCATCACGGTATCACTGGAGTGCATAAGGAAGAACATCCTCCATGGGACCCTCATGTACGACCACTGGTCCCCGGTTATGGTTTAGCATCCAGGAGAGCAGTGTTGTGATTGTAACTTTGCAGCATGCCTCCGCGGGTTCGAGGTGGTGTGAGAGCCCTGGGAATCTGCGGGATGCAGGGCTCCTTGCTCTGCTAGCACAGGGAAGTCCTGCTGCCGGCTTGTGTTTCAGACTCTTGGCTAGCCTTTTCTCAGGGCCCAGGTGCTGCCCTGCCCTGGGCTGTCACGGGGCTGGGGGTCACCACTGAAGCCAGGTGGGACCGGTTCACACCTCGGCAATGGCAAGGGAGTCCCTGAGGTTGGTCAGCTCCCCGTTTGGTTTTCCTTTAAAGGATCTGCTGTCAGTGTTTCTGGTTTGTCGTTGGTCGGTTGTGGCTTTGTTGTTGTTTATTTCTTTGTTTTCCATCTCTGGCAATTGAACTCAGAGCCTTGTGCATGCTTCTACTCTA
This sequence comes from Peromyscus leucopus, assembly GCF_004664715.2. Classification (NCBI taxonomy): domain Eukaryota; kingdom Metazoa; phylum Chordata; class Mammalia; order Rodentia; family Cricetidae; genus Peromyscus; species Peromyscus leucopus. The sequence continues at coordinate 125,331,641 of NC_051067.1, read as the reverse complement.
CTACTGAGCCTTAGCTACTTATTTATTTGAGACAAGCCTTGACTGTGTAGCTCTGACTGGCCTGAAACGCGCTGTGTAAACTAGGCAGGCTGTGAACTCACAGAGATCCACCTGCCTCTGCCGTCTGAGTGCTGGGATTAGAGGTGTGTAGCGCCACACCTGGTCTTGTTTTTTTAATATTATTGTGTGTGTGTGTGTGTGTGTGTGTGAGAGAGAGAGAGAGAGAGAGAGAGAGAGAGAGAGAGAGAGAGAGAGTGTTAGAGATGGGAGGGCCATATGCATATAGGTGCCTGAAGAAGCCAGAAGGGAATGTCAGGTCCTCTGGAGGTGGCTGTGAACTGTCCGAGATGGGTGCTGGAAACTGCAAGAGCGCCAAGTGCTCTTTTCTCTGAGCTATCTAGTCTCTCCAGCCTCCCGGCTCTTTTCTTTCTTTTTTTCTTTTTTTTTTTTCCTTTAACTTTCTATTTTGAGACAGGGTCTCACTAAGTTGCCCAGGCTGGTTTTGAGCTTGCGTTACTCCAGCCCAGATGTCCCAGGTGACAGGTTGCAAGCCTGCGCCGCCAGGCCCAGCTTCCAGTGCTGTACCTGTTTAGTGACTTAAAAATGTGTGTTTCATTTTTAAGATTTATGATGTTTAATTATGTAGAGGAGGGGGTATGAATGGGATTATAGGCACCTACAAAGGACAGCGATGTCTGAGCCTCCTGGAACTGGAGTTATGGGCTGTTCTGAGCCACTTGACATGGACGGGAATCAAACTCGGGTCCCCTGCAAGAGAAGTGTGTTCCCTTAAGCCGTCTTCCATCTGAGCCATCGTTCAGCCCAAGTTTAGTGACTCTTGTGGTGACTTGTAGTTCTCTGTTCTTTGTTGTCACTGTCTCCCTGCGGCCTCCAGTCCAGCAGAGTTCATTCCTCCACCGCCCAGAGGTGACCCAGGCTGGACACTGCTGATGGCTCTGTGAACCGTAACAGTAAGTCAAGGACCATTTAATACAGATCAAGGACAGCCGGGAGAAGGAGGCGCCCTTCTTGTCTGTACTTTTCAGAAGCAGCCTCTCCTTCTTTACAGAAACGTCACACGTACCTGTGAGGTCACCTCGTGACTGCCTTCTCCCTAGGTCACATGCCCTTCACTAGAGAAGATGTACATGTACCCACCAACCCCCACAACCAGTGCAAGCATGCACACACACACACACACACACATACAGAAGCACCATGTATGCACAGATGCATTCATACACTCAGACTCGTGAGTGCGTGCACGCATGCTACAGTGTGCATGTGGACGTTAGAGAGCAATCTCAGGTGTGCACAGATGCATTCATACACTCACACTCGTGAGTGTGCGTGCACGCATGCTACAGTGTGCATGTGGACGTTAGAGAGCAATCTCAGGTGTGCACAGATGCATTCATACACTCACACTCGTGAGTGTGCGTGCACGCGTGCTACAGTGTGCATGTGGACGTTAGAGAGCCATCTCAGGTGTCAGCGGTCCTAAGCTTCCTTCCACTTTGCTTGAGCCCGGGTCTCTTGTCTGACAGGACCTCAGCAGGCTAGCCGTCCACAAGCTTCTGAGGTGATCTTGCCCCCACCTCCCATCCTACCATAGGAACACCAAGATGGAAGACACGTGTTACCACTTCTGGATCTGAATTCAGATTTTCATGCTTGTACATCGAGCACCTGACTCAGTGAGCCATCTCTCCTGCCCCACGTTTTTCTTGGCTGATGGCTTTTTGCAGGTCCCCCTGCTGAACGACTTTGGTCCTGGTCTCTTTTAGGGACATGGTGAGGCATACTCCCTAAGTACCCGATGACTGCCTCTGCCAGTGAGGCAGGTGTGAAGTACCCAGGTAGTCATAACCCAACCTCCGTTATCATTGCCATTTGTATCTCATAAACTGTGCCAGGCTGCAATGGTGACTTCTTGGTGTCACAGGGGGTGGGGGTGGGGTTCAGATCCATCCATGCCCCGTTGCATGCCAGGACCCATGCAGAGTTGAGGGGTCCCTTCCCCCTGTCCTTCTCTTAGCCTGGCAGCCTCCCCTGGCAGTGGGCAGCCCAGATGGTGGGGCACCTCCCCCACGGCTCTCTGGGAGTTGTTGGCTGCACAGCCCCAGCAGCTGGGAGAGGAATGTGTTTCCTTTGCAAGCCAGCCGCAGGGTGAGCGGGCCTGGACATCTGGATCCCATTTGCAGCCCGGAGGACAGCATGGAAGGCTTTAATTCCAGTGTTTCCCATCCTCCCTGCCTTTAACTCTGTTTGGCCCAGGGTGCTGTGAGAACTGAGCATGCCCGGGTTCTGGGTGCTCTCATAGGCTGGGCCGCGGGCTCTGGCATCTTCTTTTGAAGATCCTGACCTTGGATTCTTGTTCTGGAAGCGTTACATCACGGCCTCCTGCCCAGGAGGGCCGCCCCATGCTGCCTGTGCTCCGTTTTCCCCATATGTTTTTGTCTGCCATGGAGGCACACGTTGTCATCTGGATGGGTTTTCACTCATGGCCCACTTCTCTATCAGTGAATGGCACTTGTGGCATGATTGTAAGTAAAGAACTCGGGGTATAGCCACACAGAGAAAAACACAGTCTAAAGACAACTCACTGTACCCACATAATCCACAGACATTGCCTGATGGGTCCCTCCTGTCCTGGGAAAGTACCTTCCTGACTTTGAACACCATGCTAGGCTGTTGGCACACTTCATACACAGGGCCCCTCAGGGTGTGTTCTTGGGAGCCTGGCTTCTTCGCTCAGCTGTGTTTCTGAGATGGAGCCAATACCTTGCTTCGGTATAGGTCCCTTTCTCATTGTGGTGAAGTTTTCTGCTGTGTGGATATATCACTTTTTTTTTTCCAAGACAGGGTTTCTCTGTGTAGTCCTGACTGTCCTGGATCTCGCTCTGTAGACCAGGCGGGCCTCAAACACACAGAGATCTGCCTGCCTCTGCCTCCCAAGTGCGGGGATTAAAGGCATGCACCACCACCACCACCACCACCATGTTAAGATTGGCAGATGCTGATCCGTGGGTTTCCAATGTAAATAAATGTCCCAGTCAATGATAGGTGTGTAACAGACTACCCCAGACTGAGTGCTATGGAGCCACCACTGACCTCCAGCAGGGGGCACCTCAGGTGAACTCCATGGACAGCTCATCTGTCCTCAGCTGCTAGTGGGAATTTTCTCCTGGGGAAAATGGGCCATTGAATCCGTTGGGCTTACTTACAGGGTCTGCGTGAGGGTTGCAGGCTGAGGCATAGCTGTACCAAAACAGCTGCAGTGGAATGTCTGCATCCGGCATGGATGAGAACTCCCTGCAGCTACATAGATCAAAGGCCTTTCCCTAGTCTTCCCCAGCCTGTGTACTCTAGCACCCATCCTAGACCCTGGGGTGCAATTAGGGCAGGACGGCATACAGATGGCTGGGAGGAGTGACTGGAATATCAGATGAGGGGCCATGACCCTCCCACCCCTTCCTTCTCTGAGGAAATGACAATAGTCCCCAGGCCGGATCATGATGGACTCTGGCAAATCAGGCACAGCTGATCTGGTGAAGATGGCGGCTATTTTGCTCAGAGGGTAGTACAACAGCAGGCCTTGCCCTCGGCTCTCTGGTTGGCCTGGCAAGGGCTGCGGCTCTGTTGAGTGCGAGGCATTCTGGTGACTGTGTCCGCTGGAACAGCTCCATCCATGTGTGTGTCATGCCCCCAAGTGGCCTGAGCCTGTTCACACACAGTCCCATTAGGGAGCAGGTGGGGCTGGCGACAGGTGACACCAAGCTGTATTGTCTCCCATCTCTTTCACTACATCCTATTGGCCACAGCAGGTCTGGGGCCTGTTCAAAGGACAGCTAGTGGACTCACCTCTCCAGAATGAGCTGGGGTGGGCGTGGAAGGAGGATGGGGATGTGTAAGGTGGGGCTGATAGAGCACCCATCTTGCGGGAGAATCTGCAGTGACCAGTTCTGGCACACGTTGAGCTCCAGACAGAGGACCAATTCAGTGTCTCAGTAGTCATGAGGAGGGATCCTGTTCCCTACTTCAAGCATGAGAGGGGCTGCTTGCTGAGCTTACCCAGTGGAGAGACAGGTTCCCCAGTCAGCTGAACCAGTGAGCTGGTGCGGGGCAGCAGAGGAAGGGGGTGGGGGGCGCGTGCATTGTAGTAAGCCAGTCGTCACTCAGTGTCAGGCCGTATGCTGGGCTCTGCCCAGGGATGGGAGAGGCCATTAACATAAGGACCGGCATCCATGATAGTTTGTATACTAAGAGGCGCTCTGAAGAAAGTGAAGCATATGGTAAGGGAGAAAGTGCAGTGATGGGGCGGGCTGTGGACCCACTCTGACCAATGAGGAGACAGCTGGAGTGATGGGGCGGGCCGTGGGCCCACTCTGACCAATGAGGAGACAGCTGGAGTGATGGGGCGGGCTGTGGACCCACCCTGACCAATGAGGAGACAGCTAGGGGGGGTGTCCTGCATGTAAAGGTGGCAGAGGAAGGATGTGGTATGATGTGGCGTGACCAGAGCAGGTGATATCATAGTTCTGTGCCTCAGTTTCCCCATATGTAAATGGAGTCCTGACACCCACAGCTTTATCATGTGAAATGGGGGAGGGTGTCATTCCAAAGCCCAGGTTAGCACAGTGCCTCTGCAAAGGGGAGCCAGCCTGACAGGGCAGGTTGCATATGCATGCTGAGAAAGCCTTCCTCTGTGACCCCTACTCCGCCCTCATGGGCCCACATGTAGAACCATGTGTCTTGCTCACATGTCTTAGGTACTTATTCTAGATGCTTCTCCTCTTTTTCTTCCGTTCCAGTGGTGACTGCACATTCTAGGCAAGTGCTCTTCCACTGAGCTGCCTCCCGGGTCGTTTCTGTACCTCTTGCTCTTGAGACAGGGTCTTGTTGCTAAGTTGCCCAAGCTGGCCTAAAACTTGCAATCCTCCCCATTTTGTGGCAAGAAAACTGAAGCTCAGTGTAGGAAGAGAAAAGGCCAACAATGTTCCCACCATAAGCTGGAACTGGAGCTGTCCATTCCCTGTCTGCTTCTTGTGCTCCAGGATTCTAAAGATAAGGAAGAGACCCAGACCCAGCCTCCCACTGCAGGAACCATAGAAGACTCGATCCACGAAACTCTTTTGCATTTGCTGTCTCAACTAGTCCCACCCCAAAACGTGCTCCTATTTTGGTGGTGGGCACTAAGGTTCAGAGTCATTTAGGAAATCCTCTAGTTTTCACAGCTCGAGTAGGAACCAGGTCTTCTGCCTTCCAGCCCTCCGCTGTTGCCATGGCAACCTTATGCCTTTCATTGTCACCATGGACCAGGGATCGTGGGGTTCTTGGTCTTTCTTGAGGTGACCCAGTGCTGGACTGCAGGAAGAGCAGTGGCAGGCAGAGATTAAACCAGAAACATGTCCCTGACTCAGACCTCTGAGAAGAAGGCAGGGCCACGCAGGACCAACCCTGCTTGACTCAGGGTCCTGTCACCACTGGGGCAGGAGTGCTGCCTGGCCAATGGAGCATAGAGCAGGAAACACTGATCCCTGTATTTTTGTATTATTACTTATTCATGGCGGTGGAGACTGATGGAGACCAGATGTGGGAAGCCACTGGAGCAGACACCTGGGACTCATTAGGGCTGCATCCCACCCACTTCCCAAGTTCCCTGCCTGAGGGATCAAAGCTGAGTGCCTCTGATCCTAGCCTCGGACAGGACAGGATGGAGCTCCACCCCCAGGTCAGAGTACCCCCCCCCCAGACATGGAGTCACCCAAAGGAAGCCCTCAACTCTTTGCTGTGCCTTGGGCCTGGGAGCCCATGTGTAACCCAGCCCTTTGCTGGAGAAAGCAGTCCTTTGCTGGAAATCAGGGCCCAAGTTCCCTCTGTGTGTACCACAGGGGAGCTCCAGAAGAGGGCCATGTCCCCTGGAAGTTCACCCTGGGTTGAAAATATGGCAGTCTTACATGAGCCCTCTAGTGACTCCAGATGCTGTAGCCTCGATGTCCAGGACAGGAGCCAGCACTAAGACCGGGCCCTGGCAGAGGATGGGGGATGGGAAGGACAGGCTAATGCCGGCTGCATCAGTGGCCTCAAAGGACTTGTACATGCTCCTCATGGCTATTTATCCCCCCACAGCTGTCCCCCACGGCTGTGTTACCCATCAACCAACCCCTCCCATTTTAAAGGGCCCATCTGAATGTTAGGCAGCTGGAAAACCCTCAGGACCAGGATAGCTGGGACACATCCATGATGCATACCCTGTGGCTCCGAGCATTCAAGGAAGGCAACCCTGTCCACATGGAGCTGCGGTTCTCTAGTGGCCCCCTTTTGTCCCCAGCCTGTGCTCAGAGGTGGCCATGGGGATCTCCACATCTCCCATCACATCGTCATGACGGTCCTACAAGGCTCCTGAAGTGCATCTTTGCTGTGTGGCTTCACTCTATGTCACTTTCACACATATCTGGACTCACTATTCACTGCTTTGCTTGTGTGTGCAAAGGATGAGAGATGTTGGAGGCAGAGGCAGGTGGATCTCTGAGTTCAAGGCCAGCCTGGTCTACAGAGTGAGTCCCAAGATGGCCAGGGCTACACAGAGAAACCCTGTCTCAGGTGATGGGTGGCGGGGAGGGAAGATGAGAGATGTCTGAGTTTATTGTTTAGCTTGTGAGGGTATCAGGTTATTTGTGATTAAACGGGGCTGTTGGTCTTATAGGGTTTAAAGACATTTTATTTTTTATTACATTTATTTATGTAGTGTATGTGTGTGGGGACACATTCCAGGATATGTGTGTGAAGGTCAGAGGACAACTTATCCACCATGTGGGTTCTGGGATTCAGTCGAACTCAGGTTGTCAGGTTTGGTGGCAAGCACCTCTACCCATTGAGGCATCTTGCCAGCCCTGCAAAGCCATTTTAAATGGAGATCTTTAAATGGATGGATGGGTGAATGAGTCGAGGGATGATAGATAGATGGATGGATAGTGTATGTGTGATGTGTGCATGGATTAATAGATGGGTGCTGGGTAGGTAAATGAGGGGTGAGTGGATGGAAAAGTGGATGGGCAGAGAGTGGGGATGGATGGGTGGATGGATGATGTATGGGTGGATAATGGACAGATGGGTGGATGGATGGATGGATGGATGGATGATGGATGTAAACTCTGCCAGAGACACTCCAGTAGTCTATGTGGAAGCATCAAAATGCTGAAGCATTCCAAAGAGCCTCACAGTCTGCGGCCTCTGACAGCCATGTGAAACCCCCACACACACACACACCTCTCAGTTTTCCCATCTTTCCCATGGGAATGGTGTTGCCCAACTTCCAGGAACCTCTGGGGAGCAGATTCATTAAAACAAAACAAAACCGCAGTGTGACAAAGCTATGACAGATGAGGTTGAGAATGAAGGCCTGGAGAAGGTAGCATTTCCACAAAGGGACACTAGCCAGTGCAAAGGCCCTGGGGCAGGAGCATCTGAGGCTAGAGACTGAGACCGGACAGTGAGGGCAGAGGGGACATTCAGCTTTAAGTGGCAGGCAGGGAACATGTCATGGAAGGTTAGCCGACCCTGCTGAATATGAGGAAATCCAATCATGTGGGTTTACCTTGGCCTTGGTGGCATAGTGTTGGACCACTGCCCAGCCAAATGTAGAGGCTGGAATCTAGAGATAAAGGCTCTGTGCTCCTTACCCACTGTGTGGCATTGCAGTGACCTCAAGTGATCTTGAGTATTGGGACAGTCTGACCAGGTTATGAGGATGCAGTGGGTGATCTCAGCTTCACAGGGCCACTTCTTTTTTCCCATCTCACGTTTCCTACAGAGTGATAAAGTTTCTGTCTCTGTCTCTCTCTTTCTCTCCATTTGTGGGTATGGATGGGTGTAGGGAAGGGGTTCGCATGCACATGCTTGTGGAGGCCAAAGGACAGCCTTGAGTGTTATATCAGGTACCTTTCACCCTTTTTTTTTTTTTTGTTGAAACAGGGTCTTCATTGGCCTGAAACTTGCTGAGTAGACTATTCTGGCTGGGCAGCAAGCCCCAGAAACCCTGTCTTCCACCTCCTCAGTGCTGGAGTTACAAGAACATGCCTCCATGCCCAGTTTTTTACATGGGTGCTGGGGATTGAACTCTGATCCTATGTTCGATCCCCAGCACCAACTTATCCATGTCCTCAGCCCCAGAACACAGTAGTTTCTTGACGGACGAAGAAAATAACCATTGCTAGCACACATCTCTTATCCGATGACATGCCATACACCTGTGATTTCCACTGTGGTCCCCAAATTACAGATGTAGAAACAGAATGCCCGCCCACCTGGGTCAGTGTCCGGAGTCTGAGCCCATCCTCTCCAAGTGCCCTTTGTTTTGCTTTGATTGAGGACTTGTTGCTTTGGGGGACACTGGGTCCCCCCAGTATGTGAGGGGTTGGCTGCACTTGCAGAGGAGATGCCTAGACCTGGGGGCCTTGGTACCTTTCAGGCCCCTCCCTGACATCCATGTGCCTTTGAGCCTCTACCTGCCTGTGGTCAGAAAGAGAGAGGCAGCCTGGCCCTTTCAGCGGCCCTGTCCAGTCTCCACATGTGAGTGTGTGCCAAGACTCCATTGAGAAGAAACCTCACATTTGACCTCCTGGAGTGGAGGCCCATCTCCCTACCTTGCCATGGCTCAGTTTCCTTATCTGCTGACCTCATGGATTTATGGTGGGTACAGCAGGAGGTGAAGAACCCAGAGCACTCAGGTCAGGGCCAGAGTCTCAGGCCTGACTTTGTGATCACACTGTTACCTCCTAGCCCTGTTGATACACAGCGACCTAGGTCACTGCAGAGGTCTGTCTGGCTATGCTGGGCAAACCAGGCTCTGAATTTTCTAGGGATATAAAGGTCTGAAGTGACCCAGCCAGAAAGATGGGCAGCTCCATGCTGGGCTTAGGCCAGTTCCCAGCTAGGAGGGGCAGGCTGGGAACCACAGCCGACGGGGACAGTGATGGATGGAGTGGCCTGTTCCGGCACATTCCGTGTTCTTTCCCACAGGCTCCGCCTGGCCTTCGAGAGCTGCTTCCTCTGGGGATACTCGGCAGCATTCAGCTGGGAACTGGGTAATGTCGTGGAGGACACAGGGGCTCCCCTGGGCCCACAAGCAGCCGTGGGGCCTGGGAATTTTCTGGAGGGTGGGAACAGGGAAGTGGCAGAGACTGGGATGGGGTTGGGGGAGGGAGCCAGACCTCCCTCACTCTCTTTCTTCCCAGAGCTCATCCCAGACTCTACCAGCTTCAGACACTATGGGATAGTGTGTGGGTGCCACTGCCTCAGAGTTCCCTACTCATTCAAGTCCCTCGGGAGATCTCCAAACCTCGGCCAGGCCCTATATGCAGTTTCTAGGATTCAGGGTAGGGAGCCCATAAACTCTTTACTGGGGAAGACTGGAAGGAAGATACTATCAGCCCTAGAAAAAAAGAAAGGAAGGAAGGAAGAAAGAAAGGAAAGAAAGAAGGAAAGAAAGAAAAAATAGCGTGCAACACTGGACATGCTTTAGAGACCTTTAAGGCTGGCCAGGGTCACCTGAGACCAGCAGGGCCAAGCTATCCAGATGCAGCTTTATTGCCGGCATCTCAGCTGGGTATCCAGGGCAAGCCGCCAGCCCACCACTCTGCCTTGGTTTCCCCACCTGTGAGGTGGAGTAGGCGTGTATAGATGAGGGAAGCTGAGGCCTTCATAAAGCAGACGTTCCTTACCACACAGAAGAAAGCTGCTTGTTGGGCTGCATGATGCCGTGGGCCCCTTACCTCATTTCCTTGGGATGAGGGAGGTGGGCACTCCCACAGCATCCCCCACCCACCTGCCGCAGCACAAGAACTACAGTGTGGTCCTAGGTTGAACAGCAAACAGGAGACATAGTACAGCACTATCCAGCTGGTGACAGAATTTCCACAGCGACCACTCCAGATTGGATGACCACACAACCCTGTGTTCCTTTCTGCTGGTGTGCAAGTTGACCCTAGGAGCTTGGGCATGTGTCTGGCTCCCTTGGCCTCTCCATGCTTCTTCCAAATGGTTCCCACTGTGACTGCAGCCAGCCCCCATGCCAGGTGCCTGTACTAAAGAGTTCACAGCAGTGACTTGGCCTGGAGCCGATGCCCAGTTCCAATCCTGGCTGCCCCACCTAGCGGCCAGGAACCCTGGTGGGAGCCTGGAGGGGCTCTGAAGTCAGTAGCTGTCACCTGGAACGCACAGTCAACAGCGCTGCCCCCACGCTCACCTCGCAACAAGGCCAGTCCAACTAAGCAGGCAAAGGAACCTCTGTCCAGCTGCCTGGAGACACAACTCAGAACCTGGGGACACAGGCCTGGGCAGTTGGGTATAGAAAGGGCGGTGTGGCTTGGGACTGACGGACAAGATCCAAATCTGGACCGCACAGCTAAGTGGCACTGAAGAAATCACTCCTTGGGTCTCAGTTTCCCCTTTATGAGATGGTGCTGGAACAGTACCTCTAGGAGACTGTGAGGGCTGAAGATCCAGCAGGAATGTGGCTGAGGCCGTGGGGTTGACCCTATGGTGGGACAATAGGAAAAGAAACAGCTCAAGCAGCCGGGATTTCAGGGTTGTCGGGACCTCCCCGGGGCCTGCTCTAGGGGGACCAGCCCTTCCTCTAGCACTTGTAACCTTGCTGGGAAGCAGGGACTGCCTCTCAGGGGCTTCCCAGAACAGCCAGTGCTGGAGCCTCCTACCTGGCCAATCCCTGCCCAAGCTGTTTATGGTATGTGCCTGGAGGGTCCTGAGGCAGGAAGATACAGCCTGGGAAGGACAAGTCTACCGGCCTAGTTCCTGCCATTGGCATTTCTGAGCCTGTAGGGGTCCGGAAGGCCTTCCTAGCCACTTGAGTGAGGGGAGAAAAATTAAGGAAGATTAACTGCTGGGTCTAGAGATGTAGCTCCGTTGGTAGAGCACTCGTGTAGCCTGCACGAAGCCCGGGGTTCCATCCCCAACACCCATAAACTGGGCATGGTGACACATCCTTGTAATCTCAGCATTCAGAAGTGGAGGCAGAAGTATCAGAAGTTCAAGGCCATCTTTGGCTACACAGCAAATCTCTAAATAAATAAACAGCTGTGGTACGGGTTCCGTGAATGACATTCCCCACCTCCTTTGATGCCACCTCACAGACACACCTCAGGGAAGTGGACAGTTGACATGCTCTGGAGGTGAGCCAGTGGCTCAAGCCCCTGGGGACAGCCTCTCTCAGCAGTCAGCCCCGCCCCCCTGACCTAGACCAACCGTCAGCCGACCCCTGGGCGCTGCCCTCCACGCTCACCTAGACCCTTTTCCTGAGGCTCCTGGCAAGGTGCTCCAGAGAAAGACTTCCTCATGGGGTGATCTCTACCTGGAGTCGTTACCTTTGGGAGACTGCGATCCCATGTTGCAGGAAACGTTGCCGACGGGTCAACCAGGGAGCAAGGTGTCTGCCATGGGGTGACGGTCCAGAGGAACTGCCAGGAGGGGGTGAGCTGGAGAGGGAAACGAGGTTCCCAGGGCATGCTGGGAGGTGGACACCCTTCGGTTGCTGGAGGGAAGGCAGGGAAGGGTAAAGGCAGAGCAACGGCTCCAGATCTGGGAGGCTGCAGACCAGTTGGAAGCAAGAGACTGGGTGAGTCTAAGTCCCCACACTCACTGGCTTTAGACCCCCGTATCCATGTGTGATTTGGGGCAGATCTCAGCGCCTCTGCGTACCTGGTCCTCTCTTTGAAATGGGCTTTGAGTGGAATCGGGACCATAAGGTTTCTATGAGGACAAATGAGATCCAGGAAGTGCTGGGAACAGAGTCTGTGTGCAATGAGCATTTGAGGCTCTGAGGCAGATAGATGACCTCTGGCCTCGATGATTCCGGTCCTATTAAAAAGAAAGAAAATTGTCTGCGGGTCACTAGGCACCAGCAGGGTGCCTTGGATATCATGGTCATGCAAGTGGTGGCCACTGCAACATGGTACCGTGGCCCGTGGCACCAGGGCGTCTGTCTACCAGTGGTCCAGCACTGAACAAGTATGCTGAGAGGTAGCAGCTAGTGCCTAGCCCAGCTGCCTGTGCTGACTTCATTCAATTGGCTCTACTTCGTTTGGTACTTGAAGCTCAGGTGAAGACACTTCTCCTCTGTGAAAGGCTTCAGAGACACAGAGTGTCCCTAGTGTCCTGGGCCTGTGACCAGAGCCAGTCTGGTACTTGAGACATTTGGCCCTGGTGGGACCATCCGAAGCAGCCCTATCTGCCCGAGGGCCCAAGGGCAGACTGGACAGGTGAAGGGCTGCTGAGGACGGGCTGCTCCATGCCGAAGCAGCCGGCCACGGTTGCCTTCTTTGGTTGTTCTCACCGGACACTGGCCATCAGCCCCGCAGCCAGGCATGGTGTTGATAGGTCCCCACAGCTGCGGCCACACGTGTGCCCAGCCATCAGCCTTTGGACAGTTCAGGGAGGGGAGGGGCCGAGCGCTGGCCGCAGGGGGGCCAGAGGCCACAGCTGGGGGACAGCAGGTGCCGCAGCCTGGGTGGCTGCTGTGTGCCATCTGCTCCTGCTGCCCCTCCTCATGGGTCCAGGAAGATGGGGGCTCCTTGCCTCTTCCTTGCAGACCCGGACACGAGCCATCATGGGCCGCTGGGCTTGTCTAAAGTCTCTGGGCTTCTCTCCCTTCTGCAGCCAGGAAGGGGGTTAGGTGAGGCTTCACTGTTTCTGGTCTGCCACCTGGTCGATGTCATTTACTGGTCACCAGCCACAGAGGCTGGGCCACCTAGACTCATATGTGTCTGCCAATGATGGGACCCTGAAATGGGGTGCAGGATGGGAAGGGCTGCGGGCTGATGCCCATAGTTGCCATGGTGATGGCCAAGAGACAAGGGGTTCTGAGCTGTGTGACTCAGTCTCCTCAGTCTTCGTCCCCCTGCCCGTGGAAGATCTGTGGGCCAGCAGGCAGTCACTGGGGCAGAGAAGTCTGCCTTCTGCTCATAGCGGGCAGGAGTCTCCCCTTGCCGGCTCTGGACATGACAAACAAGCAACTTACAGAGGTCCACCTCTCCTGTCCGACCACACGTTAAGATGAAAGGGAAGCCCCAGGACTCACTGTCCCCTGCAAAGAATGGCCCAAGCAAGGCTGCTCCTTGGGCTTTGCTTCATGGTCCTGTTCTGGATCCCTTGAATATCTCGAGCCACCTGATACCAGTTCACCCTGCCCATGGTCACCATCTTACCTTCTTCCTACCCATCTGACCCTGAGCTGAGCACCTTGATGAGAGTTGGCTCACTGGAATGTGGGTGAGCCTGGATGTCCTGAGCCTGTGGGGTCACATTTCAGGGACCAAGCCCTAAGCACCCTGACATCCACAAGCCCCCAATAGGTGTCACAAGGACCATAAGGTGGTTAAAAAGATGATTCCACAACATGAAGCCAGTTCACTCCCCCCCCCCCCCCCCTGCCCCCGACGCCACACACACACACACACACACACACACACACACACACACACACACACACACATATCCCACAGGTCCTAGAGGAGAATCTCAGCTCTGGGAATCTGGGATCATCACTCCCCATATATCTTACAAATGCAGATACTCGGGGTAAGTCAGGAGAATTGAGATGGGGCCTGGAAACCTGCATGGTGGGCTCCCACACAGACGCTAGTCCTGACGAGCCCACCTTTGGCCAGCCTCCATGCTCCACCTGTGCATGGATGCTAGCCACCTGTGAGAACACCTGGGACTCGCACTGGATGGGTGGAGTCAGGAGTCCACCTGGCCAGTGGAAGCTCGCAGGCCCCTGCCCAGGTGCTGGCTCGCCAGCTCTGCCCTCCGCCGCTTCATCTTTCTCTCTCTTTTTCCTTAGCTGACAGGAAGGAGAAGGCTGCAGCAATGCCAGACTCTCCGGCTGAAGTGAAGACGCAGCCCCGGTCCACACCCCCCAGCATGCCACCCCCACCTCCCACCGCATCCCAGGGAGCTACACGACCACCCTCCTTCACACCCCACACACGTGAGTCCCCCCTCATACTGTCGCAGTACACCAGGGCAGGGAGTGTGGAGTAGGTGGAGCCATTTGAAATTCTGTACTCTACATAATATGACCCTGTGGCCCATTGGCAGCCTAGTCTTAGGCTCAGATCCCAGCTCCTCCTACTTACTGGGCAACTTTGGCTTCGCTACTTAACCTCTCTGGCCTGGCCTCCTCATTTATAGAGTGGGGGCCTGCTGTGGTTCCTGTCTTACAACCGCTGTGAAAATGGAATACGTTAACAGACGTTAGTACCAGCCTACAAAGCACTGATGTCTGAAGGCCCCGGGTACTTAGGCTCATCTCAACAGCCCAGAGCAGAGGCCGGAGCACAGCACTCTTAGAGGGGATTCCAGGGAGCCTCAAGCAGTCATGGCAGCCCTCTGCCACAGTTGCCTCTGTTCTTTGAAAGATTGTGACTTAGACTGTCAGGTGCTAAGCAGTTGGGAAGACAGAAACTCCTAGGGTTGGGCCACTAAAGGGAACAATGTCTTGTGCCCCTTCCCCAAGATAAAGGCTTGGGAGTGTATCCCTAAGTGTTCTGGCAGCACCCCCACAGCAATCTTCAAAGACACACACTTGAAGGACCCTACCCTAGTTCTCAAAATGAAGCAATACCCCTCTCTGAGGGAGGGGTCTCAGTACCTCAGCCTGATGTCGCCTCGTGTCCAGGGCATGGTGGCTTCCTCTGGTCTCTCCATCCGTGGACATGGAGCACTGACTGCCCTTCAAAGACAGGGCTCTGCTGTCTTGAGAAAGGCTGAGACGAGGGCAAGCAGCTCAGCCTGAGGCCGGCCTTGTCCTGTTGACAGGGTGTCAGGTTCCTGCTTTGGGGGTTAATAGCATCTGCTTCCAGGTACAGGGGCATGGAGCCAGGACTGTCTGAGAATGTGCCCGGCACATGGCAGGTTGTCTCATGGCTGGATGCCCATATACACCTTCCGGTCTCTCGGGAGGCTCTGGCTCCCAGTTCCGACGGGATTAACCCGGGGCCCAGGGATGGGTGAGCCTGGAGTGGGGGCTCCTAGCTCTAGCTCTTGTAGCTGGGACTCGAACCCCCAGCAGCCTGCTGTTCTCAGAGGACAGATGTGCCTGCCAGGCCCTGGATCTGCCTGCTGGCCATGCTCCTCCAGGCCAGAGGTGCCTGTGCCTTTTCTCACATTCTTCCTCCCACAGTGACATGGCCGGCACCTTTCCCCCTTCCCTAACCGTCCTTCCCTCTGGGCTCCACTGCACGTAGACTCTGGCTGCTGGGCAGCTTCAAAGCTCATCCAGTGGGTGAGAGGGGACTCAATGGGACTGTGCTGATGTCACCAGCCAATGCCTTAACCTAGGGACAGGAATTGTTTGTCGCAGGGGCTGCTGTGCCCCCTCTCCTGGCAGAGAGGCCATGGCACACTTCCTGAAACAATGGTCCTCCAGATGTTTGGGGACCCCCCAAGCATGAAGGAAGAACAGAGCAGCTGACAGGCTGATCTTGGACTCTAATCTGTCACCGACCGTGAGGGTGCCCCTCCCCCAGTCTGCGTTTCCCTGTCGACCAGTTCTTATCCCGAAAGCTGGCCTGGACACCAGATGTTCCTGGTTAGGAGGGAGGATGGGATCAGCTGGGACCTTCAGGGCTTTACTTTCATGGGGCCTGTAAACAGATGTGAGGGTGGCCAGTGCATGTGTGGTGCATGGGGAGGAGCTGTGTCCCTCCTGCCCCTCAGTCCCGCCCTGGGGGTCAAAACTGTGTCTATGGAGCACAAAGCCTTCATTCCAGTCTGTGGGGCTTCAGACCTGTGGGGCTAGTTGGTGCATAAGTCTGAGGCTCAGGCCTCCTGAGGTCACCTCAGGTTTGTTCCTAATCCACATGGTTAACCACACCCCTGCACCTGGCTGGTGGCAGTCCTGGTAAAGCCTCTGCAGCCAGCTGCAGATTCCTACCCAGTGCTTCAAGCCAAATGAAGAGACTGACCTTGAACCTCTACTTGAGGGCTGTGGTTTTCCTGGCCCAGTGACCACCCTGGGCACAGATTGGTCTCTGGCTGGGGAGATGGGCCAGAGGCTGAGTGTGGAGACCTAGGACAGTACGAGAAGCATTGGCCCAGACTACACGCCTCTCAGGCAGGGAACTCCTAGGTGGGTTGAGCTCCCATCTGCCCTTGCACGCTTCTGAGACGGGGCTCACTACCCCTGGAGCTACTGCCTGTCTCCACTGACCACCTCACCTAAATTAACTCAGAAATGAATCTCAATACCTGAAAACACACAACTTGGGCCCCAGGTCTCTTAGGGACAGTGCTGAGGGAGTGACCAGGCACTTTCTGGGGAGATAGCTTTTAGGAGGTAGGTGCTGCTCATGCTGACAGATACCCAGTGCAACCGTTATTTTGCAGAGGAGGAAACTGAGGCCCAGAGGAGTGGACTGGCCCCCAGTGGCAACAGCATGGTCTCTAGGACTGCCACTAAGCAGCAGAGGGGACGGGCCGCTGAGGCGCCCTCCTGACAGCGTGTTCTTCTTATTTTGCTTACAGATGGCGAGGATGGACCTGCGACGTCTCTGCCCCATGGCCGTTTCCACGGCTGCTTAAAGTGGTCCATGGTCTGTCTCTGTAAGTAAAATAACAAGAACCATGGGCTTCAAGGAGGCCTCCTGGGTCCTTCTCGCTGCCTCTACACCCCCTCTGTTGGCTCTTGAGCCACCTTAAAGTCAAGAGAGGCCCAGGGGCCTATGGGCTAGAGACCAAGCCCCTCAGACACTGTGCTGGAACTGTGGGACCTTTGCATGTGAATGCCTATTGAGCTTCGTCCCCAACAGCCAAACAGGCTGACTGGAGCAGATGCCAGGACTAGGAGGAGACAGTGGGGACATGTGTCAACGGCAAGCCAGGATCCACTGTTTTAAGAGACTCTGGCTCCCACTGTGGACAGGGTAACAATGGGCAGATATGGTTGCCTGTGCCTTAGCTTCCCCCCCTATAAAGAGATGCTGCCACAGTCTAGAGTGCTGAAGGTGATCCATGCATGCTCCATGCTGGCAAAGCCTTGTTGCCATGTCTGACCCACATCACAAGCCCTGTGGGCATCAGTCACCTGTGGATGATTCCACCAAGGCTCCCGGTGATATGCAGAATACCTGTCTCCCATCATCAGGTGTTACTGTGCCTCAGCAGTGTTAACTGGGCCAATTAGCTGCATCTCCCAGGTGTGTGCAGCTGCCGGGGATTTCTGGGCTCTAAGAATAAGGAAGAGGTTACATGTGTTATTTATGTTTTATGTTGTCCTTCTTGCTGCCATCATTCTGTGCCATGCTTGGCCACACACTAGAGCCTGGCACACAGCCTGACTGGCCCTCAACTGTTGACTGATTCTTGTGGTGGTGATAATGGTGTTCTCCTTGTCAGGGAGAAAGAGTGCGAGAACTGTTAATAGGGTCCGTGAGCTCCAGGCCAACTCCCACCCAAGCATCAAGGCTAGGGGAGCTGTGGGGTGCTAGTTTGTGCCCCCAAACATCAGCCGAGGACACGTGTGCTGTCTAACTTAGTAACACACCTGTTGTGGTAATGAAAACACTTGTGCTGGGGGCTATTTTTGGCGTCTCTTTAGCTGCTGAGACTGCCCGGCAGCCGCGGGAGGGAAGACAGACAGGCAGTGAGTGAGGCGAACAGGCCACGGGGGACCCGGGCGCTCAGAGCAAGGCTGGTAAGCGGGCCTCAGCGAGGACAGGACCAGGTCAGGCTGGTGGTGGTGGGTGGCGGACTAGATAATGTGGACATTGGCATGTTTCAGAAACTACCAAAAGGCCCAGAGCCCTGGTGATAAAATGCTTGGGTCTTAGGACACAAGTCCACCTCTATTAGTGAGGTCTCCGTGGCAACAAGCCATCTCCTGGTCGGGTTGAGGTGACAGCAAGTGGCTGTCATTAGGTTTGACCGGGGCATGTGTGTTGGTAGCTGTCAGAGCTTACTAGCGAGAGGGAAGTCCACCCAGTGGGGTCCTCTGGAGATGGTGTTAGAGAGGCTAAGAACCCAGAGATGTTGGTATGCTGTGTGCAGACATCACTGACCACCCCAGAGCAAGAAGGGTGCTCCCATGCACAGACTTACACTGGCTGCTTCTACTAACATACAGCCATTCTGGAACTGATTGTGTATCCTAGGCCCTGGAATGGACCCTTGAAATCATTTGGGGAAACAACTGGAAAGGCTTCAGCTTCCATGTGCATACCCCCCTACTAGGACAGAGGAGCTGCTTAGAACTGTGTGCAGAGTATTCCATGACCTCTGGCAGCCTAAACACACCAAGGTGGCATGTGAGCCTGCATGCCTCTCCCCACATGCTGAAATGTCTGTTCCTTAGGGTCAGCTGTCAAGGGGTACCTCACATAACACCCAGCATGTAGAGTCTGTCAGGGATGTGATCTCACGAGGCCAGCTCCCAGATCAGTTGGTGGCGTACGCAGGCTCCTTAGCCATGGGTTCGGAAACAAGAAAGATGACTATGCTCGGACCCTGGAGCCCACCGCAGAACTTCGGAGTGGCTGGGGACCATTGGCAGATAGACCTAGGTCTGGCTTACATTGTACATCTGGACTGTTGTTGCTTCCCCAACCCTCAAGGGTTTATGATATGGGGGTGTCTGAGGACCTGTGAAGTCCTTGTATCAGGTGACTGACTGTCAGACTGGAGGTGAGGACAGAGGAATGGGGAAGGGTGTGCTCCAAGGGGACTATAACAGCAGCCACACCCACGTGACACCATAACAGTTCTGGGCTGGGTCCTGCCTTACACTCACGTAGAAGGTAGGGGTCAGCCCTAGGAGCAGACCGTTGGGGGCCACCAGCTGGGTCTATCCATGAACGGTTTCTCCCAGGGCCTTAGTGGCCCTGTCTCCTTTGTGGATCTAGAACATGCTTGTGTGGAGCCACCAGCCCTGGCCCCAGGTGGTTTATCTGGGCTGGAGCCTCAGGCAATTTCTAGACAAGATAGAGCTGGTCACTGCACTAGGGGACAGAAACTCCAAGACTGGCAGAGTAGGATTAGGTCCCCTGTCCTGTAGTGTGAGCAGAGGTGTGACAGGGTCCTGCAAGAGCCATGGCAGCCAAAAGATTTGAGGGCCAGGAAGGGGGGACTTAGGTAAAGGGCCCACCTCATCTTTCCATGCCCAGCCCGTAGGCCTCTCCTAGGGCTTGGGTCAAGATGTCCAGGCAGGTGTAGTCTAGAGTGCCTTGCTAAGGTACCCATTGCATGAAGCAAGCAGATACCCCAGGGGAACTCAGCTGGAGTCTCTGCACTGGACAAGCCTGGACGGACAGATCTTCAGTCTAGAAAAATGGGCTGCCTCTCTCCCTTGGCACTTACAGCCCCACCAGGCCTCCCTCACCACAGGTGAAATGAGACAACAGAAGCTTTGGGAACTGTGGTCTTGAGGGCACCCCAGACCTATGCTGTCAGCACAGTCCTGAGAACCTGGCTTCTGTACACTCAGTCAAGGCAAGAGACAGTGGTGCATGCCTAAGGTCAGGGGGCATAAGACATGGAAAAAAAAACAACAGTTGAGTGAGCCAGAGGTGTATGAACATGTGTCCATACCTAGAGGTTGCATTCATGACCTGTGAACTCTGACCTGTCTGCAGAGCCTGCTAATCATACCTTTGTCACTCAGGGCTGATAGACAAGGACTCTGTGGCAGCCCCTGGCCTTGGCCCTGGTACTCCGAGTTGACGGTAGAGCCATCCAGTCAGCCATGGCTCAGTGATTGGCAGCTGTGATCCTGTAGCATGCTTATCAGCTGTGCCCTTAGTCACCTGATTGTCCTCAGCATGAACCATTCCCTGGACACATCCTTCTGTGTCAAAATCCCCTGAAGAATCCAACCAGCTCCTCCTGGGGGTCTCAGTCGCTCTGCCTGATCTTGAGTCCCATCAGCTCAAGCACTGGGCTACTTGCTGGCAATGGTGTTACTCAGGCTTAGAGAGGCTTGGGGTCCTCAAGTTTTGGGAGGCTCCCAGGACAGTGCTCAGGGCTAAGGAGAGTTGGGGCATTGCTCAGAGGTGGGAAAGAGATTGGGTAGAAGGTGTTGCTTGAGGCTGTTACAGTGGAGGCAGAGTTGCTGGCCTTTGCTTGGGTTAATGGGGGTGAAGAGGCCCCATGTTTGCTCATGGTGGAAACCTGAGCCAGTCTGGTAGGATGGACTGGGCATCTGCTGCATGTTGGAGGACCTAGAATATCAGCTGGTGTGAAGGCCTTGACCTCAGGCCCAGGGTAAGCCCCCAGGGACAGCATAAGCCAGCCCCACAAACATCTCTCTCTGCAGCTACTTCCAGGGTGTGATCCCTACCATCCTCCTGGCTGGGGTATCTGAGGTGAAGGGAGTCACCTCCCCAGGAGCAGTTTGCCTGTCTGTAAGAGTGTAACCCCCATGAGCACAGAATGGTTGCAAGGACAGAATGGCAGCTGTGTAGGATACAGGGCACAGCTGCCCCGGACTCTCCTGTCGTCATCATTGTCATCTGGGCCACTGCTGTCACTGTTACCATATGTACCTATAAAGTATAATTATTATGCCTCGCCCTCACACTCACCCTTCTCCTACAGTGATGAACGGCAGCAGCCACTCACCTACGGCCATCCATGGTGCGCCATCTACACCCAATGGCTTCAGCAATGGCCCAGCCACCTCATCTACTGCCTCGCTGTCCACACAACACCTGCCCCCAGCATGTGGGGCACGGCAGCTCAGCAAGCTCAAACGTTTCCTCACCACCCTGCAGCAGTTTGGCAGTGACATCTCGCCTGAGATTGGGGAACGTGTTCACACACTGGTGCTGGGGCTGGTGGTGAGTCTCCAGGTTACCAGGCACCTGTGTTCCCCATGACCACCCCTCGGCCACTTGCTCCATCATGACGTCCACCACTCCATTATGCTCCGCTCATCCCTCAGGCCAGACCCGGAGCCTCCTCCTTCCCAGGGTGGGAGCGGGGCAGCTGGTTCAGACGGTGCCTGGGCACCTTTCAATGGGGTGGTCTCTCCTGCAGAACTCAACTCTGACGATCGAAGAATTTCATTCCAAGCTCCAAGAAGCCACCAACTTCCCGTTGCGGCCATTCGTCATCCCCTTTCTGAAGGTAACCCAATCCTTCCTGGCTGGGGCCTCCCTGAGAGGCCGCAGTCCTCAGTTCCCCTCCCTCTCAAGCGTCATTCTCCGCTGCCCAGGGAAATGGTGCTGACCACCAGATCGGACTAGTTAGGGCTGTAAACTAGTTGCTAGACCTCATGAGTCAGAATGCACAAAACCCAGTGTATTCTTATCCCTCAGCAGATTTTTGAGTTGCCCACTCCATGCCAGGGGCTGTG
The DNA here is from genome assembly GCF_004664715.2 of Peromyscus leucopus. Lineage (NCBI taxonomy): Eukaryota > Metazoa > Chordata > Mammalia > Rodentia > Cricetidae > Peromyscus > Peromyscus leucopus. The sequence continues at coordinate 125,310,274 of NC_051067.1, read as the reverse complement.
CAGAGGCACAGAGGATCACATGAACAGGCAGGCAAAGTACCCTAAAGCAATAACCTTGTGGGAAGAGAGTACTGTCGACCAGGTGTAGAACTGGGAAATGCGTACAGTGAGGAAATATTCCCAGATCTCTCAAGGATGAGTATTTCATGGTGACCGAGACAGGGAGAAGGCTTGGGCAGCACCCTCCAAGAAACAGGGCTGGTCTATACAAAGGCCCTGGGGAAGGAGGAAAGGCAACTGTCCATATGGCTGGGACAGAGTACAGGGACAGGTGTGCAGAGGGCAGTGACCGGGTGATGGACAGGCAGGCGTGTGACGGCACAGCAGGGGGATGGGCCAGTCAGATGGAAGACGCTGTGCTAAACACCGACCCAAGCTTGGGACTGGGGCCACACGAATGGGTGGTGACACCGCACTGGGTCCCTTTGGCAGAGTAACCAGAGCCCCCTAGCAAGGCAGATTCCTCACCCCAGCCTGACCCCTCAGATGAGAAGCTGCACTTGTTTGGGGGTGGGGTGGGTTGGGTTTGGGGGTCTTGTGGTTTCGGTGCTGGCGTTGAACACAGTCTTGTACGTGCAGGTGTGTTCTACTGCTGGACTACAGCTCTAGTCCCTTCTAATTCTGAGGCAGGGTCTCACTAAGTTACCCAGGCTGGCCTTGAACTCTTTATCCTCCTGTCTCAGCATCCAGTAGTTGGGATTACAGGTGTGCACTGCCAGGCTTAGTAAGAGGCCAGATTTTTTTTTTTCAAGACAAGGTTTCTCCATGTAGTTTTGGTGCCTGTCCTGGATCTCACTCTGTAGACCAAGCTGGCCTCGAACTCACAGAGATCCACCTGGCTCTGCCTCCCAAGTGCTGAGATTAAAGGCGTGTACCACCATTGCCCGGGCCGTCTGTGCTCTTTAGTCAGAGTTCAAGGTCAGACCATACAAGCAGTAAGCTCCAAGGTATGAGTCCCCACCAAGCTCCCTAGCAGTCACGGGGCTGGCCCCACTCCCCTGCACTCAGCCCCTGTAGCTGGAGCCCCCATTCTCTCAGGGCAGCTACATCAGTAAGGTTTTTAACTGCCTAATTTAGACCAAGAATGGGTTATAAGATCTCTGCCTAGATGCCCTCTTGAACCCCTGGAGGGGGACACATAGGCCCTGACACTGTCAAGTTAGTAAGCAGGGAAACAGAAGCCCTCACTTTTCCGGCTGGTGCAGACCCAAGCCTGGATTTGAGCTTGGGTCTATATAGTTCAAAGTCCCCACAGAATGCACAGTATGTGTCCTGCCAGCCTCATTGCTCTGGCACCTCCCAGGGGGACCCCACATGACACCCCACATCCACTCCCCTCCTCCCTCCCACCCACACCTCGCTGGGCTCACACTGGAGCTAGTGACAACAGGGCGGCCACGCGTGCCAGCACGTGGGCCCACCTGGCAGTCATTTGCAGTGCGTTGGAGGCCCTCCTGCTCCTCACCCTCCACATACTGCTGACTCTGCCACCGCCTGTCTTTGGGATGCCGTGCGCCTGCTTATTTTGTCAGAGCCAATGTTTGCAGCAGATGCTTGGTAGCATTGGCCACCCTGTTTATGCCTGAAATATCCCAGCTTCCACTGCCCGTAGTCTCTAGCCTCAGAACCCTTCCTACCTAACCTAGTGTGGCGTCACCCAAAGCAAGCACAGGGTGGAACACCTTGTCCAGAACTGCTTTGTCAGGGGACCCTCTCCATTTTCCTTTCTCTCTGCCCGCCTCCTAGCTCACCCAGGACCTCTGTGTCTCGTTGTTAGGAACGTCGGTGGTACATCTGTCTTCTCCATAATGTAGAGCTCCTGGGGTGGAGGGGCAGTAAGAGCCAAAGAGAAAACCTAAAACTACGAGGTTACCGCCAAGTCTTTCTAACCTTGTTGGCAAGACAAGAGCACTGGCCCCCTCTGCCCAGTCCAAGGGCATAACTACTTTGCTGGCACGGCATGGTAGGAGCCCAGCCCCAGTGGTCTAGAAACAAGGCAGCCTGAGGAAGAACTCAGGCAGCTCCAGGTGCCTCACTGCCCGCACTGAATAGGTCCCCTCTTGGTGGTCAGAGAAGCCGCGTAGCACCTTCCTGAACAGTCATGGACCTTCTGGCGTCTGCAGTGCTTCTCATGGCCACCTCTGGGGATGCCATTCTGAAGGTGTGGCGGGGCAGAACTTGGCTCCCACTGCAGGGCCCTCTTGGGTCCTTTCCTAGGCAAGACAAAACTGCCCGCCACACAGGTGATCGGAAGAACTGAGTTAATTCACGTGGGGCTCACTGGAGCCTGCCGGGCCAGGGCTGCCAGAGCTCCGGCTTACAGGTGAGGCAGGAGACAGCTGTGTGACTTCCCAAGGTCACACATCTCCTCAGTAGGCCAGCCGGGGGGGAGTGGTCCGCCAAGTCTTCGATTGGACGGCCTGTGGTGGGAGGGCTCTGCAGAACCAAGCGAAGCATAAAAAAGACTCATGGCTTAGCCGTCACCATGGTGGCTGTATGTGTACTGTGTATCCTCTGCCAGAGGCCCATTGAGGAGAAAGGTGGTTTAGATTTTCTGGACATCAAAAATCTCTATGCCAAGTGAAGTTGGGGCCCAGGGTGCCCTGTGACCACCTTGGTCTGTCCTCTGAATGATGCCTGGGACTTTTGAAGAAAAATGGGGACTTGTTCTTTCTGGGTGAGCAGTGGTCCTGTGCCCCTAGCCAAGGACTGCTGTGTATCTGGATGGTACAGCTAGACTACCTGATACCTAGGGTCTCCTCCGCTCTGTCCTGCTCCCGCCTTCATGTAGCTGGACAGTGGGGCTTTTCAGAAGCTGCCCCATCCGAGACTCCAAGTCCCAGCTGGCCCCAGCTGGCCAGGACCCCAGATGTTTCCCCACCCTAACAGCAACCAGATGGTGCTCATGCCCAGCCCCCGCCCCATCATGCTGGCCAAGGAGAGGACAGGGTGGGTGGGGGACTGGTGAGGGAGGAGACTCTGGGCTACTGAGACCTCCCAGGACCTCATCCCAGCGCATGCTTCTGACGTGGTCGGCAGATGGTGAGCTGGCCCCCGTTCAGCTATCCAAACAGAAAAACAGGCTTGGCAGCGTCACAGCGCAACAAAAATGCATCGGCTGCCTGATGGGCCGGGTGGATGCGCCAGCAGGGGCTGAGGAGGCAGAGGCTGGAGAAGGCTGCCCTGGCAGCTTTGAAACTCATGGGAAAGTTGTAGATTGTGTTTATTTACAAATACTTAGAACTGCTGGCTCTCCCAAGAGCCTGCCACTGGGCCCCTCTCCAGCATGCTCAGGGCCAGCCTGCCACCCTACCCACAGCAGCTCTGGAAAGGCTGACCACCAGCAGTTCCTGGAGACCCTGGCCCAGCCCTAGGGTGAAGCTCATAGGTTTAGAGATGGAGTCTGTGAGCTCTGGTGGCCTCATCTGCTAATGTAGACTCGAGCTGTGATGTCATGACTGAGGCTGGAGTTCACGTAGGTCACATTCCCCATGTGCTCAGAGCTGCGTGGCTGCAGAAAGCACACACTGATGTCTGAGGTCCTGCTGTAAGCTTTGTTCTGGGCTGAGGCTGGAGAGTGGGAGGACAGGGGAAGAGAGGAGATATAGTTCTGTGGGGATCCTGGCCAGTGCATTTTGGGGGCCAGAGCAGGGGCTCTGCATCAGTATCGGGTGCTCTTGGCAGCACCTCTGTTTACCACCACCCCGTGTGTGTGTGTGTGTGTGTGTGTGTGTGTGTGTGTGTGTGTGTGTGTGTGTGTGTGTTTGGTTGCTTGCCCTCTCTGAACCTTGCTTCCCTTTTCTGTGCAAAGGACGATATGGTGCCTGCTTAGCCAGGATACAGGTAGGGAATATTGGCTGCAGACTCTGGGAGGAAGCATGGTGATGTAGAAAGTCCATACATGGCTCTGTGTCCAGCAGGGCACAGGCCTGTCGCTTCCCACAGTGCTGCGGAAAGGAAAGGAACCTGAGGGGTCCGAGTCCCGAGTCACACAGAGGCAGCCCTGGGCTGTCTACTGGTCTCAACAGGTTGTGTGGCTTGCATACCAGCCGACAGGGAACTGTGCCTCAAGCCCCTGCTCTGCCCACAGGCCAATCTCCCACTGCTGCAGCGAGAGCTCCTGCACTGTGCCCGCCTGGCCAAGCAGACGCCTGCCCAGTACCTGGCCCAGCATGAACAACTCCTGCTGGACGCCAGTGCCACCTCCCCTGTCGACTCTTCCGAGCTCCTGCTGGAAGTCAATGAGAACGGCAAGAGGAGGACACCTGACAGGTAACAGCCTTTCACAGATTCCCAGGACAGGGAGGTGACCCAAGGCGGCCTCTCCCTGCCCATCTGGCCTCTGCCACAGCTCATCCAGACAGCTGGTCCAGTCTGCTGTCTACAGCAGGACCGATCAAGAGCTGCTAATACTGCCAGCTGGTGGGCTGGTGACATTGGGTTCTGCAGCATACGCTGCCCTATTGAGCGACAGACCTGGGGTCTCTGGGATCCCGGGAAGACAGCGGCTCAGGAAGGGGTCTCTCCACCAGAACTCATTTGTCTTTGTGCTGTTTGAAGACCCTGAGTGACCTGGAGCCTAGAGCCCTTGGTGGCTGGGCTGGACTGGACCCCTTGACTGGCCACAGAGGTACTGGTCCTACCACTGTACCACAGTAGGGACCACACCTGGCCATGGGACCCTGGATGTCTCCCTCCCTCCATTCTCTACCAGGAGTCCCAGAGGAGGTCAGAGTGGGGGACCAGGACCCAGGGGGCGCTCCTCTGAGTTTCTGCCTCCACCCTGCCTCTCCTCACCTCTATTATTACCCTCTGTCCAAGACTGGGGCTGCTATCCATTGGCCACCTGTTTTCTTGGTCAGGACCAAAGAGAATGGGTCAGACCGGGACCCTCTGCACCCCGACCACCTCAGTAAGCGGTCCTGCACCCTGAGCCCAGCCCAGCGCAGCAGTCCCAGCAATGGGCTGCCCCACCCTACACCACCCCCGCCCCCACACTATCGCCTCGAGGACATGGCCATGGCCCACCACTTCCGGGACTCCTACCGACATCCTGATCCCCGAGAGCTGCGGGAGCGCCATCGGCCCCTCGGTAAGTGGTGTGGGAGCCATCGACCCCTTGAGGTATGGACACAGAGAGGGAGTGAGTGAAGCCATGGGTCGGCGAGCCTGCACGTGTGTCTAAGCCTGCATGTGCTTGTATTGGAGAGAGTTGACATGCATTTTTTAGGGTTCAGTCAGCAGTTGCTTGTACCTATGCTCTGGTGGAAGGTACTGCAGCTGTAATCACTACCTCATCCGTCCAGTAAAGAAACAGGGGTAAGGAGTCAGTAGCCACCACCCCAGTGCCCAGGTAGCCTGACTTGCCCCTTCAGAGCCAAGTTGCCCCTTCTCACACACAGAATAGCACTAGGGCAGAGGACCCTGTCCGAGGAAGCAGCCTTTACCACCCTCCTGGGCTGGGCAGCCTACAGCCAGAGTAGCTGAAGGCAAGGCTACCAGCAGGTCTGCCTGGCTGTCCTTGAATCCAGAAGTGGGCCGTATGACCTCTCTGCCTCAGTTTCTTCCTCTGTCAGAACAGTTGTGTGAGGACAGGGACATTGCTAGAGCACCTGGCAACACAGTGTCCTCCAAAGCCCAGTTGCTGATGACAGGGACAGCAGCTGACACAGAGCACATGCACGCTGGCATTTCTCAGCCTGTACCCACACCTCCAAGGTGTGGCTGAGGCTCCAAGAACACGAGTGGGACAGCCATGGGTGGTCACAGCAACACCTGCCTGGCCTCGCCCTGCTAGACCCCAGTGTGTTGGAAAGGAATGCTCGAGATGACCATCCAGGGTCATGCAGGATACCTATAGGATCCCAGACCAGGGTCAGCAGAGGCCTCTCCCTACCCCCCACACACTGTGGAAGCTTCCAGGGCCTGGACCTAGGCAGCAGGTGACAGTGTCTGGCTCACCACAGCCGGGTCAGGCAGGTGCTAATTCCCACTCGCTTTTGCTAATGCAAAAATAAACGCCAGCTGTCGCGCAGATCTCAGCCTCTATTTTAGTTGGGGCGTTGGCACAGGCCCCTTGTGGGCAGCCAGAGAGAGTGCTGGATGACGGCTGTGGCCACTCCCTGCCCTTCTGCAACTCGAGGAAGGCATTTCAGGTTAGGGCACTAAGAGGTCCTTAGGCACTGATGGCAGCTTTAAAGAGAGACTTTGCCCCCAGGAAGCCTGGGTTGGCACCAGCTCACCTGCACAGCATCAGTTACCACACTGGAAGTATTTGACACCGCAGGAAAACCAAGAGAGGACCATCATGTCCCTCATGTCCAGTGGCATCCCACACCCTGCCCCACCTCATTTGGCCATCCCCGAGGTCAGGGATCCAGGCTGCCCTTACACCATACACTGCCTCCCCCACTTGCTGCCTGGTAACTATGGACAGACATGATCCTCACCAGCCTCAGTATGCGCATCTGTTACATGGGAAAGACAGACCTTCGCTCCAAGGTCAGGGCAGAAAGAAGGGCACAGTGCTTAGCACCAAGCCCTGCTTGGGGACACCTCCTCAAGCTTACCAGGTCAGCTTGGGATCTTCTTACTTCTCACTATGTTCAGAACTAGGCAGGGTCAGGAAACTGAGGCAGGGAGTGGCAAGATAAGGGCCCCAGGGTCCCCTGTGGAATGAGCCATCCTGGCTTGCTACTTTGTCTGACCCTGCGGCCAGTAGATCTGATCCCAAGACCACACTCAGGGCTGGTAAACACCCAGGCCAGAGTTCAGCGTGAGGACACAGAGGTAAACACAACACACCATCTTTCTCCATGGAGCTGACAGTCTGGGGGTAGAGAATAAACAGGGAAGTCTCGTACCTAGAGACCAGAGACACATGGCCTGAAGAATTCCAAAGACTCTGCAGCTGTAGAGGGGCCCTGTGGCCTGGACTTTGAGGAATGCCTAGGAGTACAGATATTTGAGAGGAAGTCGTAAACACACATAAGTTGAGCAGCTGCACAGAGGCCCTGAGGTTTCTGGACCGTGATAAGACAGACCCTTAAAGTGGATCTGGAGCTGCCTATCAGAAATGGGCAGAGAAAAGGCAAGAGGAGCTGGATTGGAAGGCTAGTAGGGAGGAAACGAATGGCCAAGGCAGAACCAGGGATGACGATTGTTTTACCCCGAGTAGGAATGGTACTTAGGAAGTAGGCGGCACCTAGGAGTGGGGGCAGGACCTGAGATCCAAGTCAGGGCTTAGTTATGGCAAGGGTGGGGTTTGGCATCCGCAGGGGGGCCTAAATGTGCATTGCCCTTTCTGCAGCCATGCCTGGGTCTCGACAAGAAGAAGTGATTGACCACAGGCTCACAGAACGTGAGTGGGCAGAAGAGTGGAAACATCTCAACAGTGTGAGTGCCCAGGTGGAGTTTGGGCCTCTGTGATTCCCAGAAAGTCTGCACGACTCTAGAGCCTAAGGCTGGGGGTGGGGAGCAACATTGAGTTTGGGCTGCTCTGGGCTCAGCATCTCCTGGCAGGACCTATCTGAGTGCCTACTGTCTGCCTGTCCCTTTATGTAAACATCACTATTGTTGACCTATCAGGATGCTGTGAGAGAACAGAGACAAGGATGCTGAACCATGCAGACAGGCCCTTCTTCCTCCACTCTTTCCTGCTCAGAGACTTTTTTTTTCTGGTTTTTCTAGACAGGGTTTCTCTGTAGTTTTGGAGCCTGTCCTGGATCCTATCCTGTAGACCAGGCTGGCCTCAAACTCACAGAGATCCACCTGGCTCTGCCTCCCGAGTGCTGAGATTAAAGGTGTGTGCCACCGCTGCCTGGCACTCAGACACTTGCAGAGTAGAGCCCCAGTGGTGTAGGCTATCTTTGTGGTAGGTGCCTGAGCCTCTGGTCAGGCCAAGTGAACCGTGTCTTGATGTTCCTGGGAGCTCCATTCCTCTGACCACCATGCACTCTGAAGTGTGGGCCCCTTACCTGCTTCTTTCTTGGGGATGTTCCCAAGGCAGATTGCTCTCAGAGTTTCAAAGGAAAGATCCTAAGCCTGTACCCTGCATCCAAAGAAGTTCCCATTCAAGTTGGGTGCCCATAGGCACTGGGAACCATTTCACTGTTTGTGGGGAGCCAAGGTAGATTTCTGTGCCCTGCCTTCAGGGATGATGAGCTGGCTCCCTGACCACCCCCTCCATGTTGGATGGCCACATCTGGCCACAACCCCGGTTCCAACGTACTGAAGGCCCTGCCACCCACCTGCAGCTCCTGAACTGCATCATGGATATGGTGGAGAAAACACGGCGATCCCTCACTGTTCTGCGACGGTGCCAGGAGGCCGACCGTGAAGAACTCAACCACTGGATCCGGTGCTACAGCGACTCCGAGGAAGGGAAGAAGGGCCCCACCCCCGCCTCTGCCCGGCCCCTCAACAGCTGCAGTGGCCCTGAGGGGTCTCAGCTAGGTGTGTACCAAGGAAGAACACGGAAGACCTGTCGTGAGGGGTTGCTACCCTTACACAGTCTCTGTAGGATGCCACTAATTCCCCAGAAAGCTAGCCAATCGTCAGGCCTTACTTAAACAGAGAGTGTCACTTGGAAAAGGGGGCCTTTTTCACTTGCAGAAATATGCACCTGGTCTTCTAGGAAGCCTGGACCTCCCAGGATCTAGTAGGTACAGGCCAAGCTTAGGAGGTGGCACTTAGAGGCTTCTATTTACCCATCCACCACAGTGGTGACCACAGAAACTAGGGGAGGCCTAGGACATGCCCAGCTCCCTGCCTGAATCCATGTCCACTGGCTATAGAGCATGCCACCCCAATCCCCTGCCCCCCTGGCGGCATGTGAAGCCCTGTTTCCCAGGAAAAAATATTCCTTGCCTTCAAGCCCTGGCCGGAGTGGAAGGGAAGCCAGTGTGGAAGAAGGCAGCTGATGCCCCCAGCTTGTGTATGACACTGTACCCCCATCCCTTTGTTTCAGATGTTCACCGGGACTTCATGCCCAGGACCCTCTCTGGCTATATGCCTGAGGAGATCTGGAGGAAGGCTGGTGAGTAGGGCTATGGGGACAGACCCTGGGGACAACCGTAAGAAGTGTCTGCAACTCAGAAGGACTCCATCCATGTGCAGCAAGTTTGTGGATTTACACGTTGGGCCACACAGGAGTGTGCACAAAATGCACAAACATACACACACACACACACACACACACACACACACACACACACACAAAGAGAGAGAGAGAGAGCATGAGAATGAGAATATGAATCAATTACAGCCAGAATTACAGCCAGAGTTCACATAGTCCCTTCTGGCTCCCTTGGATAGGCCTAAGCAAAGCCAAGGAGCAGACCTGTTGTTCTCAAGGCAGGTCCTTCACAGCAGTCGCTTGCCTGAAGTCTGTTAGAACAGAATCCTGGACAGCCCCCAGAACCTGCTGGATCATACTGTGGGGCGGGGACTAGACCTCACCCCCTGAAGATGCACACCAGAGTGAGGACCATGACACTTGCAGGCAGAGGTTGAGCTTTAGAAAGTTTACCCATGGCTCTATTCCTCTTGACCAGGGTTGCACACATGTGCCCAGGACTTGCATATTCATCCACATGTGGGATATTTTGATCATACTCTGACACTCCTGAGACTGCCAATAAAGTTTACCTTGAGTCAGAGGGCAGAGCTAGCTACTAGCTGACCAAAATTAGCCATAGAGGTTTTGGAGGACCCAGGACATATAAAGAGACACAGAGGGGCCTGGGTGATTACTGGACAGTGTGACCACCAGCCCACCTCTGTGCTTTACAGAAGAAGCCGTGAATGAGGTGAAGCGCCAGGCGATGTCAGAGCTACAGAAAGCTGTGTCTGATGCAGAGCGCAAAGCCCATGAACTCATCACCACAGAGCGTGCCAAGATGGAGCGAGCCCTGGCTGAGGCCAAGCGGCAGGCCTCAGAGGATGCCCTGACTGTCATCAACCAGCAAGAGGACTCCAGCGAGGTAGGGCCACTGGCCACCTCTACACTCCACTGCTGCCTCCAGGTGCACTGTATTCCGAGGGTTGACCAAACCTGGGTTAGAACACCACACCTGTGCAACCTCTCGGCCAATGAGCTCTCTGCTCTCGGGGTCACGACTGTCACTGGTGGCATAAGCAACCATTCAGTCTGTTCAGCACTGCTTGTCAGTAAATACAGAGACCCATGAGGACTGGTAAGGTGTCTCTCAGGCCTTCCCAACCTGCAAGTAGCAGGAATTGAAGGTCCAGAGAGTAATGTCTTGTCTGGGGGGGGGCGGGGCTGGCACGTGTTAGGGCCCATATTCCATCGAAGCCTGTCAATATCGAACCCTCTGTTCTTTAACTTGTGAAAGCAAGAGGTCTAAGGAGACTTTTCAGGACCCTGGGGCCTCCCTCAGCTTCTGGCAGCTCAAGGAACAGGACGGAGAAAGCCATGAGAGCTATGACCTTGTGTGCCTGGGTGTCTGGGCACTGTGCTCCACCCAGCAGGGTGGGTACAGGAGGACTTTCTGAAGACTGTTTGCTCTGCTCCAAGAGTTTGGTTGACAGGACATTGGGAAGAAAGGAAAAGTCCTTCTGGGAAAGTCATTCGTGGGCTGCCCCTTAGGAAGGGCCAGGTCTCCAGGTCTCCAACATGGGAGGGACAAAGCCAGGAGGCTCCTAGGGCTCACTGGGCCACCATCTTAGCCTAACTGGTCAGCTCTAAGTCAGTGGTCCTCAACCTTCCCAATGCTGAGACCCTTTAATACAGTTCCCCTTGTTGTGGGGACCCCTGACCATGAAATTATTTTCGTTGTTACTTCATAACTGCGATTTTGCTACTGTTATGAATCATAATATAAATATCTGTGCTTTCCAATGGTTTTAAGCAACCCCTGTGAAAGGGTCATTCAGCTCCCAAAGGAGTCAAGACCCACAGGTTGAGAACCACTGCTCTTAGCCAATGAGAGACCCTATCTTAAAATAATGTGGACAGTATTCAGGAATAATAGCAGATATCGTCCTCAGGCCTCCACACGCACACATATACATATGTGCCCACACACTCATGTGTTCATGCACACATGCATATGCACACAGGATCTCAGAGCTGTCATGAGACGGGCAAAGAGCCAACTAGAGTGTTGGGTATTTGGAGGTGGGGATAGTTTGGGAAGCACATCACTAGATATGACATCCGAGCAGACCTAAGGAAGGGGAGCCATCAAGTATCAGAGCCATCCTGATGAAGAGTCCAGCAAGGCCCTCCTGGGCGGAGCAGCCTGAACTGGAGAACAGTAGGCAGGGGTGAGGCCAGAGACTTTAGGAGCCAAATAGAGACAAGAAGTAGGCTTTGATTCCTGAAGCAGGGGCAGCCTCCCAGTCCCACAGCCCAGCCACCTTACAGGGATCTCCAGCCATCCCCGAGGGAAATACAGTCAGAAAAGGGAATCCTGGTCAGTGAGCACCTCTCCTCCCGAAAGAGCTCAGTGAGTGCTTGACAGCTCAGTTGCCTCTAGGGGCTCTAGAGTTCTTTCTTCTTCCTGGGTGAAACCCTAACTGGGTTTTAGCAGCTGGGCGCGGATGCACAGCTCTCCCCTGCAACTCTCTCTGTCTCTCTATCTCTCTCTCCCTCCCCCTCTCTGCTTTTCAGCAGTGGGCAGGCTGCCTGGGCATGTGCATTCTGTCCCATTCTGACCATCTCCTTTGCCCTCCTCCACATCCAGAGCTGCTGGAACTGCGGGCGCAAGGCCAGTGAGACTTGCAGCGGTTGTAATGCAGCACGCTACTGCGGGTCCTTCTGTCAGCACAAGGACTGGGAGAAGCATCATCATGTTTGCGGCCAGAGTCTGCAGGGCCCCGCAGCGGCAGTGGCTGACCCGCTGCCTGGACAGCCTGACGCCACTGCCAGCCCCAGTGAAGCCGGCTCAGCAGGGCCCTCTCGCCCCTGCTCTCCGGGCCCACCCGGCCCCCTGGACGCCGCCGTGCCCCGCTGACCTCCAGACCTGACGCCCAGCCCATGGACGCCATGCCCTGCCAACCTCCTGGCCCCACCTTGGCCCACCAGATGCCTGGAGCAGGCCAGGTGGAGTCACTGCTGCTACTGCTTCTCTCCAAAAGAAAACACAGATCCAACGACACTGCATCCGTGCAGCCTCAGCTACCTGACAAGGTCTTGCCAGGACCTCCTACAGCCTCTCTTCACAAGCATCCTCAGAAACCACTCTGGAGCTGCAGACAGTGGCGCCCGCGCCGCGGAGTATGGCCAGTATGGCCGGCGCTGCCGCTGTCTGCTCCCCTGTGTCTGTCTCTCTGTTCCTGTCCCTCTCTCTGTGTCTGCCTCTGTGGTTCTTGATGTCCTGGTCTCCCTCTGTTTCCCTTACCCCGACTCTCCCTGTGTCTTTGACCCTCTCTGTCTTTGTAAAGTCCACATGCTTTCTCTGGAATCAGAGAAACCTAATCGGTGGCTTTTCTTTTCAGTGAAGAACTTTTGGAGATTTTGTTTTGTTGGCAAACAAGCTACTTAGAAATGGACAGAGAACTGTGGGGTTCTCCCCACTCCTTATTAGAAAGGGAAGAAACTGTGATTTTCTATCCGAGTTGCTGCCTCACCCAGCCAACCCCAGGGGGATCGGCGCACACAGCAGAGATGGTGAGAACAATTTCGATTTCCAACTCAAGAAGCATTTTTTGGTTTCAGGTTTTATTTCTTTTCTTTAATGTCAAACTCTTTGGCTTTAAGTGAAAAAAAAAATCCAAAAAGTTTTTTTTTAAGCAAAGGAAACATACCTGTAAACTACCTTGCCAGCTAGCCAGCCAAGGATGCCAGACACACCTCGCTCCAAAGGAAATCCAAAAAAGCAAACTCAAGAAATCAAAATCCAAAATTTATTTTTATCACTGCCAAAGTATTTTTTCATGGTCTTTCCATTCCTGGGTTTGTTTGGATGTTGGTCTTTTATTTTGGTTTTGATTTTATTGGGGGGTGTTTGGTCACTGGGATTTGGTGGGTTGGGCCAAGAAGAAGCCTTTTGTTCCTTTTTGACTAGTGGTCAGCATCCTAGCTGCACAAAGGAGTCAGCGGCAAGGCCACGTGACCCTCAACACCATATCCAGAAGCCCCAGTCAGCATGAGCCTGAGCGTTGTGTGCCCTAGGGCCATGTCCGTGTGTCCCTATATGCAAGGGAGACACCTCCATCTGTCCTCACACCTTCTGTGACTTCTCATAACTCATTTTCCACTTGTGAAAAAAAAAAAGTGCTAAAGTGTTCTTCCCAGAGAGAGCACAATTCCTAAATGAAACTGTGACAATCTTTTGGGTTGATTCTTGACTGCTTTTGAAAGCATAAGGTGACAGCGAATCACGCTTTCTCAGTTTTTCCTCCTCTACCTCTCTGCGCTCCCATTCCCACCCCAGCTCCATCTCAGCCCTGCCACCCCATCCCCGGTGTCTTGCTGTGGCTACCGTCATTTCTTTCAAACTTTTACAGAAAAAAAAAAAGGAAAAAAAAAAAACAAAAACAAACCCCACATAAAATCCAGCAGCCACCCTCACCTCACCTGGAAGACTCACGCCCAGCTGTGCATAGCTCTCTGTGTTGCATCCCCAGTGTTCGTCTCCAGCCCCGAGAGTGACGGTGATGCTCGCCGCCCACCTGCACTCCAGCCCTTGCCCACCCTGCCCTCTGCCCGCTCGACTCCCTCAAGGACTCAAGGAGGAAATGAAGGAAGGAGGCTCATGCCTGTACCGAACAGAAAGACAGCAGACACAGTCCGGGTCTGCACCTATGTGTGTGGCTGCAGTAAGCTGCAGGCCTAGCGTGCAATATGGGGGAACTGCTCCTGAACCCGGGCCCCCCCGGGGGCCCTGCCCAGAGCAAGGTGTGCAGCGTGTGTTAATGTGAATGTAAATAGTCTCCACAGAGGTCCCAGCCACGGCGTCAGTACCGAGGAGATGTTTGCCAAATAAAAAGAAATTAAGACAACCCACAGAAGTATGTGAAATTTAGGGAACATTTTGGAAGGAATCTGAGCTGTGGTCCTATGGGCTTGTTTGGTGGCTGGTATTTCTTCACAACTGTAAAATTCATTCTGTAAGAGAACATTATATGGAAGGATCCTGTTAGGCACTATCAACCTGGTGCTACCCCGAATGGAGCCTGACAGCAACCCTCGCTCTGAAGGCCAAGGTAGAGCTCATCCTCTGCAAGGTTCCTGAGGCCACAGCCCTCCAAGCCCACAGAGATGTATTTTTGTGGGTTTCAGAGAAGCCAGGACACATGGCGGCCTCCTGCCCTTCCTTCTGGTGGACCAGTTGCCCTGAGCGTCTGCCTGTGAACACTGAGTCTGTGTGCTGGTGGAGACCTGCCTCCCGTGACAGGAAGCATCACTGGATTCCATTCCCAGATGCACCTCTCGCAGTGCTTCTTGTCTGTTATCCCGTGGCATGCAGCATCCTTGGCCCTTCCAGGAGGGCAGGCCAGTGGCCATTCATAGGAAAAAGCTCTGGGGTGGCAGGAGGTGGTGAGCACCATGTCTGTGGGATGAAAATAAAGCTAGGCCCTCAGGTTGTGCTTAAGAGCTGTAGTCTCTAGAGGTCTGGGCCAGGAGTCCTGAGGTGGCTTCCCTGATGCCCACGTCCCTGGTGTCAGGACTTGAGAGTGCCTACTCCTATGTGGTCCAGCCATTCTGACGGAGGTCATGGAGGGTCCCCCTTACCGGAAGACCCACCAGTTTGCTTTAGCTTCACTTCCCTCCTGCCCTACCCATACCACCCTTATCAACCTTTTAAGAACACAGAGGCCCACCCGGGACAACAAAATGCTGCCCAGCCCAGTTGGCCTCCATGAACCAGCTTACATATTTCGGGTTCAGCAGAGCCCCTAGCTGTTGGGATAGCCCAAGACAACTGTCAGATGCCATTCAACCACAGTGAGTTGCTTGTGCATGAGATCTGGCCAGCAACTATAGACACCCAGGCTGAGAGGAAGAGCTCAGCAGTCAAGGCAACTGCAGAATCAGGGTGGCAGTAGGGTGGGGGTGGGGAGGGCTGAGTGAGGGAACTGGGCCTGGAGACAGCAAGAGGGAACCCAGGCACATTGCCCAGTTCTAGCCGGATGTCAGCAGTGTCATCTGAGGCAAGGAGGGGAGGCTGGGGGGTCCTAAACCAGGTGCTAAGGCCCTGGACAAGCTGTGGGTGCTGTGCTCAGACTTCAGCCACCAAAAGACGTCACAGCAGAACCAAACAACCTCAAAACTTTGGAAAGAACAGGATGCATGGGTGTTCTTTGTTGGGAGGTATACCCTGGGTGGCCATAACCACGGCATGCCCTTGGTTTCGACCTAAAGTCTGCCTGGGGCTCTACACAGAGCTGGGGGAGGGCGATACCCCATCCCTGACTCCTGCTGAGAGCCTCTCCTGCTACCTTCTCCAGCTCGGAAACCATGGACCCAAGAACAGCTGCCAGGACCTGCCTCCTGGTAACCACAGACAAACACGAACCCAACCCCTAGGGGATGTGGCTCTCACAGAGCCTTGCTCCCCAAGACCCCAAATCAAAATGCAACTTTACTTCCTGTTCTGAGGCCAAAGCTAAACCAGGAAGGCTGAGTGGGGAGGGCAGCTGGCAGGCAGAACTCTCCGACCCCCAAGGCCTATCCCAGATCCTGTCTCATGACCTTAGGACTTCTTGTCATGTGTCCTTCCGCCTCTCCCACCCCTCCTCATCTCCTTGCCCAACGCTGCCCCAAACTCGGACTGGCCTTTCTCCAGTCTGCTGCCTACGGGCTGCCTAAAGAGTCTTTCCAGCTCTGTCCGCAGACCTGCGCAGGAATGGAGGCCAATGGCTGTCGTTCCACACGTGGTCACAGGTGTATAGGAGCAGGCTGGATATACCACAGCTTAGGTCCTACTGCCCGATGGGTGCCAAGGTGAGAAGAGCTAGCCCCCAGAAGGATTCAGTCAACAGGGACATCTGTCAGAAGACCTCAGGTCATTGATGGTAGAGAGGGACAGAATAGGACTCAGGGCCATGGGCAGCGCTATCTCGAGGCCACAGTGGACAGGAATCAGGATGGGCCCCAAAGTTCTCTTTTAGTTTCTCCAAATAAAATCATTAGGCTAACACCAAAGTATCATCTCTGGCATCCGTCTGTCCATTACTCTGCTCCTCAGCCTAACCACACTGATAGATTGATACTTTCCTGAGTTCACCCTTCTGACTTACCCAGATATCTTTCCATGAACCCATACACCTCTACCCATTCATCCTCCTCCACCTAACTACCTTCCATCTAACTACCCCCATTATCTGTCCTCAGAGAGCCTCTCCATCTGTCATCCTTCCACCTGCTCATCCATCTGTCCACCTGTCCAACCCTGTCCATGCCATCCAAACTCTTCACCCTACCATTCCAGTTTACCATCCTTGTGTCTGTATATCTTCCAGTCGTACCCACACAACCATCCCTAGATCCATCTTTCTTATACTGTCTACCCACTGTACTCAGAGTAGTATCAGCTCCCTCAGTGAACCAAAGACACGAGGTCCTCCCATGCCCTCCATTCTGCTTGCCCTGAACTGGCCAGGGATGCCCTAAGAATACCTATCCATGAGTCAACAGCCCTTCAGTGCTCTGTCCCATCATGGCCTGCTTTAGACGCCTCCAGAAATATGAGTTCCAACTGCAGGCATTGTGGACAGATTGAACAAGTTCTTACAGCAGCTGTGACACATCTGGATCTACTTGGGGAGAGAAGGGGCCAAGAATGTGAGCTGGGAGAAGGTCTACACACCTGCTTAGGAGCTCTGGAACGCTGTGAGGCAACCACATTCCCTGAAAGTAGGGGCAGTCCTTGATACCAGGAGTCTGCCCGGAAGAGGGATCTCTGAAGAGAGCAAGCCAATGCTTGCCTCCCTTGAGACAGTGGCACTCCTAGGGTCCTGTTTAAGACACTTGGATACCATTCCCGTCTTCTCAGTTAGGATCCCAAGTAACTCAGAGTTGAACCTGTCCAGTCTGCTCCTACTGAATGCACTGATGGTGTGTGTGTGTGGGGGGGGGTGTCGCTGGGTGTTTGGGGCCATCCACAGGCTCCCCTGATAACTCATTGTTCTTCCTGAAGCTCCTTCCATGTAGAAAAGTTTCTGAAATGAGCTATGAGGGATACCCCTGGGTTACCATCATGTTGGCAAGAGGAAGAGAAAATAGAGAAACTTGAGATGAGCTGGGCTCAGGGGCACCATCCACTCCTGTAGACAGCTCACAGACAAAGCTCAGGACAGTCTCTCAACAACTTGCTCAAGTCCCAAATTCTAGAAAACTCTATCTTATTTTCTATTCCTTTTCTTCCAATTCAGCTGGCCCTTAAAGAGTAGCAACCCAGACTGGGAAACAAGAATGTGGCATCTGACTCAAAGTGTGGCCTATTCACCACATCCTCAAAGGAACAGCCCCTGCTCCCACCCAGACAAGGCCCAGCATCCCTGAGCTCACACCATATCTGGGGTTGGCCAAGGGTCGGGTCAAGAGGACAGGCTCCCCTAGCCTGCTGGGGGAACTGTTGCTTTTCCTCCGGCATGAGCTGGGAGGAGGGTACTGGATGTTTTCTTCGTGAAAAGCGGTGGTCCACAGCCCTCCACGTTGGGTGGTGTGCCATACCACCCATCGCTATCCTCTGCTGTCCTATGTGTTTGCCCCGTGGACCGTGGACATGATGATCAGGTTAATTACATCTGTGTAATAAAGTGAGCGTTTGCTATGATGACTTGCTGCTCCTCCAGACCGTTGCGCACACACGATCACCATGTTGAAAGACCTGATGTATGGACAAGGGTGGATGTGGTGTTCAGTTGTACCACAGAAGACTTGGGGTGGACAAAGGAAGGGAACTTCAGCTCCATGTGCTGCTGCTATATCTTTAGCAAATGGGGTCCATCTTGGAAGGCTGGACCTTGGGGAGTTCTGGAAAATCTTGGGCCCCAAGAATGACCCTGGGAGTTTCAAGGGCCTGACCGATAGCTGACTGGTTTACTCTTGGGGCCAAGTTCTTTGAGCTGTCCACATGAGGGAGACAGTGGGACCTGGCTGAGGGAAACACTAAAGGCTTAAGGGACACCGAGGACCTGAGGGGGACACCGGATCTGAGGGAACCCTAAAGGGAGACTTAAGACCTGAGGGAAACTCAGGACCTAAGAGAGGCACAGCAGAAAGACCCATCTCCCAGGCTGCTCCTGTGGCAGCTGTGTCCTGGCTCCAGGGGAATCCCTCTGGAACCAGCTACGGGCCATAGTGCTTCAGGGTGCAGTGGTAGCTGCCTGGAGAAAGCGACTGTCATTAATACTGTCCCAACTTGGAACACGGTGTATTTTTTAAAGCATTGTGGGGGAGGCCAGCATGGGGGTGAGCTCGCTGTCCCTAGGCCAGGCGCCTGGCTGGAGCCCCACTGGGCCTGGTGTGTCAGCAATCTCAGGATAGCACGAGGGGGAGGAGAGTGACAAGGGTTTTCCACTGCAGACACTGAGCTCAGAGGGAAGACTGGCCAGGGACTGGGCTCCATCCAGATGGTCTTGGCTTGGACACAGCCTGCCATGTCCTACCTCCTACATGGAAGTAGAGGGAAGACCCAGACAGGACCCCAGCAGAGAGAGCTGCACACACAAGGTGGAGGGTGGCAGTGGCTCCTTGTCTGTCCCTGTCCAGATCGTCCAGCATGGCCAGCTTGTTTTCTGCGTAGCCATGGGTGCCGCCTCTGAGTAGCCCTGGTCTGCCAGAAAGGACCTAGGGAAGTAACCGAAGCAGGACTGGGGAGAGGCCAGTGGCCACTCAGTCTCTGGTCAGGATTACTTTATCTCAGGTCATGTCCCACAGCCCTCCCCTTATGAGGCATGGAGGTCACCGCAGTTTTTATTATTGTGGAGTTGTTTATGACAGGACCTCACTCTGGAGCCCAATCTGGCCTTGAACTTGTGATCTTCTTGCCCCAGAGGCCCAAGTGCTGAGTGTAAGTATGAGCCATTGCATGAGGCATGATAGTTTTCAGCTACTTTGGAGAACAGAATGAGCACGTGAGAAGTCAGGTTAGGGGTCAGAAGCTCAGTTTCCTGGGGCTTCAACAGCCAAAGCTACCCCCCACCTCTGCCTCTCAACCTCTCCACCCACCCCAGGTTGTGGGAGGTGTCAGTCACCAAACTCCGCATATACAGTGTAGCCCACTAAACCTATCTCCTATCCCAGCCCAGGTTCTAAGAAAGACCCCATTGGCTAGCCTGGGGGCAGGGTCACAGAAGTGTGGCTGTGGATCTGAGGACATGGAGTCAACCTGAAGGTCCCCGTGGAAACCTCAGCGCCACAATAACATGCACAGCATGAGGCTCAGCAGAGTAGACTCAAGAAACCTCAGTGCCTGGGTCCAGTTAAACGCCAGCAATATGCGAGTAGGTCCGCCCCTCTTCCGGAAGCCACAGGAAGGAGTCAGTGGAGACTAGCAACAGTCCTGTAGGGTGAGGGCAGAGGGGCAGCAGCAGATGAGCAGGGCTGGAAACCACTGTGCCTGCCTGCATCCACCAACTACCCATCATCCAATTTGTACAGTTCAGCCTGAGCCTCCCTTATGGCAAAAGGAATCATCTAAATAGTGCCAGAGTTTAATAGGCTCCCATCTAAAGGTGCCCTGCGTAGAGGTGGGGAGGGAAGAGTCTTGGAGGAACTCATGGTTAGGGCAGAATATGGAACCCTACTCTGGATGAGGCCAGGCCTGATCTCTTAGCTCTCCAGGGGCCCTTGCTCAAACTGACCCAATATATCCAGACACCCATAGTACCACCTCTCCCTCAACAGCCTGGCCCAAGCTGGGAGGCCTTCCTATGTGCTTTAGTGGAAGCAGCTGGTCAGGATGAGGACTTAAAAGGGAGGGCCACAAGGAAGATGCAGCTGTGGAGGTGAGCAGACCGGAAGAGCCAAGGTTCGCCCAGCCCGCTGTTTTTTCATACCATGTGGCCCTTCCTGAGCAATGATCTCTTCCCTCCCCCTACTGAAGCCTGGCTCCAGAAGGTCTCCTCAGATCCTGAGGCCCAAGGTTGGGGGGCCTGGGGCATGGCTGAAAAGACCCCTTTGGGGCCAAGAGCTGAGAGGAGAGCAGAGAGTGATGAGGAAGCCGAGGAAAATGGAGATGCAGGCTTCCTGCTGACCATGCTGAAGCAAGAAAACCTGGCCGAGTCTCCAGTATACAACCAGGTAGCACCCCGTCATGACCCATGGAGGCAGGGCATGGGCTTGGGCATGGGGGTGAGGAGCACAGCTGACTAGGAGGTGGAAGAGCCAATGCTACAGACCACAGGGGCCTTTCTGACCAGGGGGAGGTGTCCTAGGGTGGAGGTGTCAGGGGCTTCTGGGCCCCGAGCCCCTAGTCTGGACTATGGCTATGGGAAGAACAGGATGACCTAGGTCATTCCTTAGTAGCCATGACTCTTCCAGGGTGGGCTGGCCACACCTGCCCTCCATTCTGGAGGGGCCTGCAGGCCACCTACCCCAAGCTTACTGTGGGATGACGGGCAGGAGTTGGAGGCCATCAAGCTGAAGCTGTGGGCCATGGAGCATGCTGACACCCGACAGGAGCCATCCTATGTACAAAGAAGGGTCACAGAGGAAGAGGGGGCTGAGGCCAGACAGCTGCTGAGCCCTGAGACCATAGGTAGGAACCCGGGACCCTTGTTGACCCTGTCCCCAGATGGTAGATGGACAACTGTCCCAGTCCTTGACCACTCAGCTAAGACTCTAAACCCCACTGCTCTCAATGGAGAAGTACTCAGCATGGACTCTACATGAGGACTATTGAGGAAGTATTCTGGATCACCCCACAGCATCAGGCCTTGCAAACCCACAATGTGATCTTGGAAGCCTGGGCGACCTTCCCTGGGGTCATGAGGAATGGGCTCCTCAATGAGGTCCTCCTGATGGTCCTGAGGTTTTTCTCTACAGGCTACTTCTTCCCTGGGACCCCCAAGGAAAAGGTGGAGGCTGACCACAGATCTGTCTATGTGGGCAACGTGAGTAGCAGATCGGGGAGGTCACAGCCCTCTCGTGGCATCTGGCTCCAATTAGGGCATTCAGCTGGGTACACACATCGACGTCTGCCCTGGATGGGGCTGGCTAGGAGACTGAGGTAGGGGGCTGTAGGGTTGTAAACTCAAGTGTCTCCAAGACTAGACTGAAGGGGCAGGTCTGATGCTACTTGCAGCAGAGGAAAGGGCGGGTTGTAGCTCTTGGGCAAAACCCATGGAGGCACGTAGTGGCCAGTCCTTGACCATTCAGCTGAAGCTAAGGTCAAGAATTCTGGTTTCTCAACACACTCTGAAATTTGAAGTTCCTTGAGATTTATTGCTCCACACACCTGGCATGAGCCAATACCTGGGACACAACCAGCTGCCCACACAGGAAGCCCTTGACTGGCTCTCAGCAATCAGCCTTGGGCAGGAGTGGGTAAAGCCTCAGCCCATTTCCAGCCAGGGGCCAACCAACCCTGGGGGTCCCTCTAACCCCTTTCTGCCACAACTGCCTCGGAAGGAGGTCGACAGAGAGAGCCCAGCACTTACA
Source organism: Peromyscus leucopus (assembly GCF_004664715.2). Taxonomy (NCBI): domain Eukaryota; kingdom Metazoa; phylum Chordata; class Mammalia; order Rodentia; family Cricetidae; genus Peromyscus; species Peromyscus leucopus. The sequence goes on along the minus strand of NC_051067.1, from coordinate 125,288,697 downwards.
GCAGGTGCCCTTTCTGAGAGCAGGTGGATTATGGAGGCTCGGCTGCTGAGCTGGAGGCCTACTTCAGCCCCTGTGGGGAGATTCACCGGGTCACCATCCTGTGCGACAAGTTCTCTGGACACCCTAAGGGGTCAGTGTGGGGCTGTAGCGGGAGGGCAGGGAGGGCGGGGCTGGCCTGGCCTCTCACTGCTGGCCCCATCGTTCCCCACCTCTCTCCCCCCTAGCTATGCCTATATCGAGTTTGCTTCCCAGAGCTCTGTCCAGGCTGCTGTGGATCTGGATGAGAGCACCTTCCGAGGGCGGATCATCAAGGTATGTTGCCCCAGGTGTCTCCATGCACCTGTGAGTCACCACTGAGCCTTGCTTGCACATTAACTCACATTCTTCAGGCTCAGAGAGGTTGGAGTACCTGCCCCAGAACACATAACCACCCAGCCTGACCCTTTGGGTGTCTTAGCTGGGTGGGCATTGCTCAAGTTAGAGCATGATGGAAACCCTGAGACCCGGGTAGAGCTTGGTGTGGGTGTGGCTTGGGGAGATGAGCCAGACTCCTCTGCCAGAGGATGCTGGCCATGACCAGGCATGCCATGTGATCACAGCTGCATCCAAGTGAAGGTGGATGGATAGTTTCAGCCTAAATGGTACATCTAGGTCAGGAATCCGAAGCCTTGGTCTTAGTCTGGACTCTGGCTTCAGGCCACCCTGGCAAGAAGGGTACAGAACAGTGTCTTGGACCATGGCATGGGTTCCATCCAGGTACTTCCCAAAAGGACGAACTTCCCAGGAATCAGCTCCACAGATCGTGGTGGGCTGCGGACACACTTGGGCAGCAGGGCTCAGCCCTTCCTGCACGGTAGCCTCCATCGAAGATCTCGGTTCAGACCCCATGGACAAAGCCGGTAAGTGAGCCCAAGTGCGAGTTTGAGTCTGGAGATCTGAGCAGCAAGATTCCTGGAGCCTGACCCTAAAGCTGGCTAGAGCCAGTCTGCACAGCATCATGCTAAGAGAGGACTGTTGTCCCCTCACATGAACCTTAACTGGCTAGGGCACTTGGGAAAGGGCTGAGTCAGAGCTCATGGTTTCTACTCGCCTGGACAGCCTCTGTGCAACCTCCCTACCTGGTAGGGATACTCCTTCCTGGTCACTAGGACTCTGCAGGTGCTAGGCCATAGAGGGTGGGATCCACAGCAGGCCCCTCTGGCTTGAAGTACAGGTAAGGCAGTAGCTGAGCCCATGGGCCACGTGTGGCAAATTCTGGCCCCAGACCTCCCTCCTCCCCTGGAACCACTTCCTCACGAGAGCAGGGAGCCTGAGAAGGTGCCTCCCACAGTCCCTGAGCAGCTTCGCAGGCTCCCTGCCCAGGTGTCCTCCAGGCCTATCCCACTGAAGGCAACTCAGCTGCCTTTGTCTCCCTCCCTCTCTGCAGGGGCCGTGGACGCGTCTCACCATGGTTCTCACCATATTGAAAAGATGGCCCAGTTTCAAAATGGGGCCAGGAGCTGGATCAGGAGTAAACAGCGGTCTTCCCACTTACTCCAAACTGGTCTTCAAGCCTGGCAGCCCACAAGGGCCTTTGAAAGTGGCCTAGACCCCTGGGTCACAGTGGGAAGGCACAGGGCAGGGAAATGCAGAGGGCAGGAGAGGAAGGGAAAGCCCAGGGAAGCTGGGATCGGCATACTCAAGTACTTTTAAAGAAAAACAGGCATGTGTGTTAATAGTAAAGCATAAATTATTAAACTTGAATATTTTAAGAGCATGTAACAAGTCTCATTGCTTGATCCTCCCTCAGACACAATTTACACTGTACCTTTCTCCATGGAGTGCCACAGAGAGGGTAGTAATGGGATGTGACCTTGAGTCCAGAAAATGGGGCTCTCCTCTGCCTTAGGATTCAATAGACGGTGAGCAGAATTCCACCCCATAACTATGCCTCTATGCCCCACATTGGCTCTCTAGACATAGCTGGATTTCACCTCCACCCTGCCCTGGAAGGTGTCTGAACTGGTCAATTCAGGAAGCAGAGGTGGAGCCCCTGTTCTAAAGTGTGTGTGTGTGTGTGTGTGTGTGTGTGTGTGTGTGTGTGTGTGTACATGTGTGTGTGTGTATGTGACAAAGACAGGCCACCCTGCACCGCCACTGTACTCAGCAGGAAGAGGGCTGGTCAGGCCCAAGTCTGTCCAGTGTGGTCACTGTGTGCACCCACCCCCGTTCCTTGCCTTATGCTCACTTCCTTCATTCCTTAAGCCCCAGCAGAGCTGCCAAGTAAACGACCCCCGGCACCAGGAGACTGCTCTGGGGACAGGTTGCTGCCCTTTCCTAGACTCCATCAATGCTTGACCTCCCCAAGCCACTTTCACATGTCCCTTGTCCTTAGTGGAGTGGACGGTGCCCCCCGAAAATGCAAGCACATCTTCTCCTTCTGAAGGCAGCCTGTGACCTTATTTGAAAAAGGGTCTCTGAAGACATATAGTAAGAATTAACTTCAAAGCCAGGCATACTGGTGCATGCCTTTAATCCCAGCACTTGGGAGGCAGAGGCAGGCGGATCTCTGTGAGTTCAAGGACAGCCTGGTCTACATAGTAAATTCCAAGACAACCAGAGCTACACAGCTCAAGAAAAAAAATTCCTGTCTCAAAAAAAAAAAAATTCCCAGACTGCCAGTGGACCACAAACCCAACAGTGGGTGAGGCATGAGACAAAGAGGTCAAGGCAAAGATTTGGAGCTGGCTAAGGCCTGAAGTAGACTCTTTCTGGGCCTGCAGGAAGCAGCCCTGCCTCCAGCCACTGTGTAAATGGCCAAGTCTGTTTGTGGCACCTGTAGGGTAGCCCCAGGAGTCTGAGCAGCCTTATTCACCTCTGGAAGTGACTGGTTCTGTCCTGACCAGCCAGGGGTGAATGCCACCCAGTGGGCAAATGGTGAGCAGCAAATCTGCCTTAGGGTGGCCTTGGGGGGGACTCCCCAGTATCAAAGTGGCCTGGCAGGGCTTTGCCAAGGGTGAAGCCTGTGCCTCATCACATTCCAGCCTCAGAACTGCCAAGGCCCTGGCCCTGGTCTCCTGGCAGGGTATTTGCCCTGCTTTCCCTGAACCTTGGGCATCTCCCGCCAAGGGGATGGCTTTGGTCTTGACATGTTGCTGTCACCTCAGCTCAGGGGCTTCTGGTCCTCTTCTTATATATACAGTAAGTTCTCTTCTTGGGAGGGGCCTTCCTTTCTGATGGACTCAGGTCTGTTTGGACCAAGGACAGAAGACTGAGGTACAAACCCCCCTCAGCACACCATCTTCACGGTAGTGAGGACCCCACCAGCACCGCAGCCCCCGGCCGTGTGCGTGACCAGTGTCAGTCCACGGCTTTCTCTCCTAGTGTAGGGCTGGGTGGCCAGGCTGCCCTGGCCCCAGGTCTGCATGACAGTACCAGAAAGGAAGGTAAGCAGCCAATGGCCTCACAGACTACCTGCAGTAAGTCACAAGCTAACCAGAGCTGCCATCTTGGCCCCAGGGTGGAAAGCCTGCCTCATAATGGACAGGCAGTGACCGTGGTCTCCAAGACCAGCCTCAGGATCAAACTCACCTGCAAGTCTCATGGCCACATCAAGGCAAGCAGATGACATTATAAGCTTGGTTTGCTAGAGCTTGATAGTGAGAAGACTCCCTAGTGTACACACATAGTGCACACACAGAGCACACTTACACACAATCTAACTATACCGGTCAGAAAACCCAAACAGCAGCAGCTTAAAGAGGAGAGAGCTACAGTTTATTGTCTCACATACGAACAGTCCAGGGCCAGCCCATTTGCCCAGACCAGGCTCCTTTCTGCTCCGTCCTCCTGTCTGCATATCCTGTTACCTTCATGATCCTAAGAGGGCTGCCTAAGCTCCCACTATTACACTCAAGTTCCAGGCAGGAGAAAAGCAGAAAGTCTTGAGTACTGAACATCGGCTGAAGCTACTCTGAAAGATGTGTCCTGTAGGTCTCTCCCAATACCACCCTCCACATGCCTTAACCACCTGCCCTGGCGTGAAGGGGAGGGAAACAAATGGCATTTAGCCAAGTTCCTCCAGTAAACCTGAGGTTCTGTCTGTAAGGAGGGAAGGGGGAAGGACTGGGGAACGAGGTGCAGTTCCAGCTTAGCTAATTCTCAGGTATGGTGACCTCCTTAAATACTCAAGATCCCAGGATCCCACCTCACTGGTGTGCCTGTCTTCTCTTGCCAAGCCCAACCTCCTGCTAAAGCCTTAACGCAAGCACATCTGAGCTGTCCTTGTCAGTCAGCTGCTTGTGGAACTTCTCAGTCCGACTTCGTCTGCCACTTCTGTGGACTGGTTAGAAGGTCTGGCTTCTTCCTGCATTTTTAATTACCCTGTGCTCACTGGAGCGAAGCCCTGATACAATGGAGATGGGCTGTCTCCTCTGCTACTCCACCCAGCTCATGTGGACGAGTCACAGCCTGCTGGGCCCAGGCATGAGAAACTCTACAGGGAAGCGGGAGGTCCTGGGCTGATGACTTGGGGAAGCCAGAGACTCTGAAGACCTCTGAAGGGGACTCAGACCTGGGGCAGGTCCTCCAGGCCTTGCCATCTCCCAGGACACCACACTGTCCAGTGGCACAGAGGAGCCAGCTCCAGTCACCACCTCCACACAGCCACAGAATTTTTATCTGGGGAGAGCCTGGTTTGTCCTTGGGGACGTGTGGCCTAGGAGCATCGTTGGGGACCCTGTTGACCCCCATGCTCACTGACAGCCAGGCAAGGCTCCTAGAGTTTCTCGTTTGGCACATGGGAAGCAGCAGCTGCTTTAATGCTATGTTCCATGAAGCTTTCAGGTTTTACCACCTCCTGAGGCTGGGGTTGAGCACAAGTTCTGGGCTAAATGAATGGTGGGTCCAGAACACTGAGAGCCCTTGCCCAAGAAGAAACATATGTCCTCTGGAGCTGCACCCTTCTGGACCACCCACCCACTCAGACAATGGAGGCCCACAGCCTTCTGTACTCAGTGTTCTCCCTCACTCCACCTGGCTATGGTCACAGCTCCTACACAGCTCCACAGTCTCTGAGACCAGCTAACAGGTCCTCAGCTGACCCTCTCTGCTGACACAGGACAAAGCAGATCTCGTCGTGTGAGGCCTTTAGTAGGAAGGTACAGAGCACACAGCCCTGCCCACAGGTTACATTCAGGGAGAGGAAAGGGAATAAATAATCATCAAACAGAGGTGAATACAGGCTTCTCTTCCAGGTGACTAGGGCAGAGGTCCAGCTCAGCAGACCTGGATCATCATCGAAGTTACCATGTTATCAAAGGCCCTGGGAAAAGAACCCAGATTTAGAGGAGGACAGGCTATGACCCTGCCCTCTGCTGGTAGAGACTGGCACTGCCGCGCCAGGTCCTCAGGACTGTTCGGGGAAGCAGAGAACATACCCACCATACTGGGCAGTGACACCCACCTCCTGACTCCACAATCCCTGCACAGCCCCCACAGGCCTACTGCATCATCGACTTCCTCAGCATCCCTCCCAGGGTAAGGCACACAGGGTGCAGGCAGGGGTAAGCACTGAGCCCCAGGAACAGGCAGTGTTCATGCCCTGCACAGCTTAGGGACACCAGTGTGCTCTCTCCTAGGATCTAGGCGGATGCAGTACTCTCGATATCTCAGCCAAAGGAAGGTGCCACCAAAGGGCCTAGCTTGGGCCACCTGTCAATTGCAAGGAGCTCCTCCGGAATAGTCCCAGAAAAAGAATCTGGAAGCAGGTTTGTAGTGCCTGCATATGAAGGCCATGCCTCCTGATGAAGCACCTGCATGAGGTCCATCCAGCTGGAGGGGAGACACCTAAGCCCAACACAAAAGGCACACCAGGCTACAACAGGAGGACATTGCCTCCATAAAAGCTACGGTCACAGCATGAGCTGTGAGCTTGCTGAGCCCTCTGGAGGTCCTCAGTTACCCACAGACACACCTGGGCGACCACATGGGTGAACCTTGGCCCAATCTGCCTATGCACACTAATGGTCTGTGTCGGCACTAATTTAGAAAAACAGGGCTGGCTGCTTTGAAACAGTGGCCTTAGGACAGTGCTCATGGCTCCCTCACTTTCCCAGTGACCATGCTTTCACAAAGCAAGTCTCACAAAGAGACACAAACACACAGGGTCTCACCTTGACTGGATGCGGTCTCCAGGGTTGTAGAAGGGGTTGCACATCACGTCCGTATAGGAGTTATGCAGCTTCCGGAACATCTGAAAAATGAACAGCAAGTAGTTTAAAAGAGTGCATGCACAGGGCTGTTGCAGACTTTTACATTCTCAGAGAGGAAAGGGAAGCAGCAGACACCCACCTCAAGCCCCTGCACTTACACTGCGGATCTCATTGTCTCGAAGGGCCGTATTGGAGGAATCCACCACCATGACAAATTTCACCTTGGAATTGGTCACGTAGCCATACCTGCACGGCTGTTAAGGAACATGCTTTGGCATAGGGGCTGTATGACTTCATATGGCAGTCAAGAGCATGCAAGCCCGGAGAACTGTGTGAACCCTCCCTTGAGAGAAGCCTGACAACCTTGAATCACAGGAAGTGCCCAGGCTGGGGAGGCTACGCAGCAACCATGCAGGTGTGCACCTGAACTGGGAACAGCTCAGCCTCCTTTTGAACTGATGCGAGGTCTGGGATGTTAACTGCAAAGCCAAACTTTTGCCATCTCTGTGTTAACACAGTGACTCCAGTGTCCTTGTGGATAGGCTACAGTTAGTCCCCATGGGAACGTTCTTGGATTCTGTGGTCTTAAGAATTTATCCAAAGGAATGGCCAAGAGTTTACAGTGCCACATGAGGCTGAGCCTAACAACAGTATCATGGGACAATCACCCTTGATTCAAAGTTGGCGGCCTCTAACGAGCATGGAGAAGCACAGATCCCTGCCACGTCAACCTTCACCCTCCTGAAAGTTCAGTCTTGCTTTCCCAGTGACTCTTCCCATTAAAGGGAGGAAAAAAATGTTAGGAGGCCCTGGTTAGCTTCAGGTCACCTGCCTGCCTGACCAGCTGGAACCCCTTACAATTTTTCCTTTGTGTTTCCTCCCATATCCCACTCTACGAATGCAGAACAGTGCTGAGCACTGACGGATACACCTTGTAGTCCTCAGTTGGGTAGAGCAGGCCCAGGTACAGCTCCCTCTGGTCCACCAGTGCTTTTCCCATGGCGGAGATCTTCTCATCCACCACATCCAGGGACGTGTGCACCATGTAGTGGAACTTGAGCTCATTCTCTGTGGGAGTGCTTCGGATGTACAGAGGGTAATTCTGCAAGGAGGGATGGTGATCCACCTCGTGAGTCCCAGCTCCGAAGACAATGTCAAAGCACTCCTAAGGTGGGCTCTCAGCCTGTCAACCACTCACGTGCTCTAAAATTCACTGTGGCAGACATTGCCTTCAGGGGCATAACCTAACCTAAGGAGGACTGTATGCCATATGCAGAGAGGGGACTACAGGTAATAACTCAGTGATACAGCACTTGCCTAATATGCACAGGGCCCTAACTTCAATTCCCAGTACTAAAAGAAAAAAAAAAATTGGACTAGGAATGTAGCTCAATGGTAGAGCGCTTGAGTAGCAGCATTAGGCCCTAGTTCAACCAGAAAGGAGGAGAGGGATGAGGAGATGGCAGCAGAAGAGGACTACACAGGGGCAGGAAGGTGAGCAGAAATGAGATGGCCCAGGAATGCCAACAAGCACAGTCTAACAACACAGCCTGACACTACGGTGAATCATTCTTCATCCTAGAATCATCCCTCCCTCAACCACCACCACACTCTGAAGTGTCACCCCCACACCAGGCACACTGGCTATTTCTTAATGTGCCACACAAGGGCAGTGGTCTGTTGCTCAGCCCTTCGAGACTCAGTTCAAATCTCTACCTCTACACATCTGACCATCCTAAGCCCACAGTCAAAAGCTTCACTCCTGGCCTCCCACATCCATTGTTCAACTATGTCGTCCAGAAATCATCTCGTCCACTGCAGTTATGAGTCTCCAAATCAGGACACCTCAGCATTGATAATGGACTTAATCGTGAGTTTAATCAAAGCAGCAGCTGCATTTTTTTATTGAGTTTTGATTTTGGTGGGCTTATGGGGGCGTAACTCTCGCATTCATACTGACAGCTTCACAGCAGCCCAATCCCTAATGGCAGGTCTCAGGGAAGACCTGGTAGGATACAGGCTCCATGCAACAGGATCTTGTGGACCTCTGATGCTGTCTTAGCATTCATAAACAGCTTTCCAGAGAAAGATGAATATATATGGTGGCCAGCAAGATAAGAGTTGGGAAGAGAAGGGCCGAGGGAAACTGTCAAGAGGTTTGCAGGCCTTCACAGGGATTGGAGTAGGATGCAAGTGGCCTGAAGGGGCTATCCTAAAGCAAAGAAAAGCATTTGAATTCTAGGTTGACTCGCGACGCGCCTGGTTTGTATTTAAATAGCACCGGCGGGGCAGCCAGGGGACGGTCGGGAAGGCGGGACAGAAAGACCGGACGCGGAAGGCAGCTGAGGCCATGAAAAGAAGAACGCGTAGCGCGAAGGGTGGAGGGCTGCAGCGGCAGCCAAGCTTCCCGGTGGGTCTCAAAACCCGGAGGCCGCGGCCTGCAAGGTGGCGGCAGGCGGGCGGCTGACAGCGAAAGAGGGCAGGAGGGATCCTGACCACAGGGCTTGGCCGAGGCTTGGGAGCCTAGAGCTGAGAAGATCGAGGGCATGGCTGGAAGGAGGCCCGCCGCCCGCCGCCCGCCGCCCGCCGCCCGCCGCTTCACACGCACCTCCTTGGCGATCACCGCGATGCACACCGCCATATTGGCAGGCCGTGCGCCGCATCATGTGACCGGACGGCGGTCAGGCCCCGCCCATCCCTCCGCCCAACCCCACCCCGCTGTGGCTCAGGCCCCGCCCTTCTCTACAGCGGCTCTTCCCTGCTTTTCGGGTCAGACCTTGATTCCGACCCCTTTCCTGTCAGGCACGAGGCCCACCTCTCCTGTTCGGACGCTGGCAGCGCCCCTGCTTCTTTCGCTCCGTCCCACTCTTCCTGTCAGGCCCCACCTACCGTGTCACTCAGCCTGGCAGGCTCGGCTCTCACGCTTCAGCTTGGTCGGGGTCCCGGCTTCTCTGCCAGCCTATCCTGTCCTGCGGCATCGCAAACCCAACGCCCTCCCGGGTCTGGCCGAGCCCACTCTTCTTGTCAGTCAGGCGACCTAGGCCCCGCCTCTCCTGTCACTCAGCCACGGGGGCCCGCCCTGCAGTCCAAAAGGAAACGCCGCGAAATCGGGACTGGGTCTTAGCTCCGCTGCGGGTGCTTGGTTGCCATGGCGGCATCTGCCGCAGCGACCGGAGGCCGGCAGCTGCTGCTGGTTCTGAGCGCCCTAGGACTCTTGGCCTCAGGGGCTCCACAGCCCCCCAACATCGTGCTGATGCTCATGGACGATGTGAGTGGGGCCGCGCAGCGGGGGGACACGGACGGTACAGGGCTGCCACACTGCGGTGGAGGGGTGGCCCGAGGGAGGCTCAGACGCCGATATCACCGCTCTCTCTGTTTCCGCAGTGGGGGGTCGGTATTCAGGGAGGCTCTTCTCTCCCTTCCTTCCTTCTCGGGGGAGGGGCCTGGCGTCCCCCTCCCCTCAAAAGGTGGCCCTGCCCTCGGTGCCCACCTCCAGCCTGGGCCTCTGGGGAATTCTGACCAAAGTCGGGCATGGAAAAGCTGAAAGGTAAGAATGTCACCTGAGGGAGCAGGTGTGCCGCAGGCAGCCGTCTATGAACTCAGCCCCGGGGCTAATCTGCCTCCGTGTCCCAATCTGAGGAATCTGTCTCCCTGAAAGTGACATGAAAGCTTAGAAATCAGCCCTGGGTCTGATCCAAACTGGACTGGACCCTGTCTTCCTCTGAGCCTTAGCCCATCAGCCCCCCACCCCAGACACACACTACAGAGTGGCACCTGTCAGCTACTATTTGAACCAGAGTCACATCCAGTTCAGGTTGATTTGGAACAGTCCTGGGCACCCCAGAGGCTAATAGCCAACCCAGCTCTCCCCACAGAGCCTTCAGACCTGTGCTGACCCACACTTAACTCCTCAAAGTGGGTGCCCATCATAATAGAGAGGTGCCATGTATGTAAAATAAGTTGGGTTTTAGAGACTTAGTAGGAGAAAAAGTAAACATCCCACTTCATTAGGTTAGTGGTTCTTTATTATGAAGAAAAATATATGCCTGAAAAATCCTGTACATAATCCCACTACCCAGAATCCACTGCAGGAAACCTTGAATGTGTTTTTCCAGCTTCCCCTTCTATGTGGATGATGACTAATTCTACCCTGGGTGCCCGGCTCCTTCAGCGCCTGTCCTGGTGGCTGGTAGCAGGCTTTGCACAGTACTAAGCAGTACTGAAGATATATATCACATACATATATAGTGCCTGTCAGTATTAGGTCCGTTTAGAGCTAACTCACACTGGCTTGGTTTGTTGGCTTGTTTGATCAGAAGTGCTGACTACAGGCGCTTGCCTGTCAGTTTTCTGTTCTCTCCTTTCCAAATGACAGCCTGTGAGGAGTGAAAGGTCCTCTCTAACACCCTATTAGACTACTAGAGTGTTGAAATGATAGACTGTGGATAATTGAGTTAAGTGACTGTACTGTTAGCCTTCATCTTGACTCCTTATTTTTTGTTTTGTTTATTTGCTTGCTTGGTTGGTTTTTTTGTTGTTTGGTTGTTGGTTTTTTTTTTTTTTTTTTTTTTTTGAGACATGGTCTTGTATGTTGTTTTGGCTGGCCTGAAACTCACTCTGTAGCCCAAGCTGGCCTCACACTAGAGGCAATCATCCTGCCTTAGCCTTCCCAGTGCTAAGATTACAAGCATGAACCACAACATCTAGTAACCTAATTGCTTTTCTAATATGGCGACTAAAAAATATAAAGGTACATGTAAAGTTCAGAGAGCATTTCCATTGGGCAGCTGCAGATGAGTACAGGGGTTTTGGCTAATGGGATGTGGCTAGCACCAGATCAGTCTACCTGAAGGTGGTTGATTAGGAACCCCCACCACCTACCTTCTGAATACCCTAGGGCTGTCTCAGAACATTCTGCAAAACTTGGGTCTTGTCGTGTAGAGACTTTTGATACATACAACTGAAAATGAACTCAGTTAATGTCAGTAAAACTGGAAATCCCTGGTTTTACCAAAGATCACTCTGGCTTAAAGCAAGTAGGCTTTAGGCTTCCCCTTTCATAAGGCTGACTGTCTGTAAGCTGGCCCCTGGTGGCCCCATGACAGCCTCATGACAGGCCTAGGCAACTCCCAGTTCACCTACCAACTGTCAGCAGTCCCAGTAGGACAATGGCTTTTGCTGACTCGGACCCACTCCCGACCCAAGCATAAGGTGAGAAGAATATGCTGGACTGTGCACCAGGAAAGCTGAGCCCACCTCTGCAAAGGACACCCTGGGTGGGGAGGCCTCCTTGGTTCATACTTGACCTATTCCAGGGCAGGGTGCCTGTGCTGGAAGAGGCAGGAATGCCAGAAGGGGAGAAAAGTCCTGAGGTGCCCCCTACATGGCAGATAAGGACAGCCTCAGCAGCACAGGATCCTCCATGCTAGTCTCTTCTCCTCTGCAAACCCCTCCCTTTGCTCTCTATAGCTGCCTTTGCCAGGCTGATCATGTCTGAATCTGCAACCTGTGCTTATGTATGTCTGGCTTACCTAGGATAACATGGCTCCCAGCTCCAGGCTTGGCACTGTCTGGCTGTCTAAGATTGTCTCTAGTTTAAATTCTTTAAGGATTGCCACTGACTTTGGACTGGTTGATCATGGTCCTGATCATGGTTATATTATAACATGTCCAGAGGGCATGTTCTAAATAAGCCCCTTTCCCTGAGAGGCTACCATTATAGAACAGGGGATGGGTTCCCAAAACTAGTGTAGTGAACCTACTCACCTGCCAGTCACATTGACTTGCAAAAGACTCCATGCCCACTCCTGTCCTAAGGGTTACAGCCAGCATAAGAGGCTGGTTTGTGTAAAGGACAGCATAATTAGAGTGTGTATGAGATTAGATAATGGTCACAAGAATGAGAGTGGACAAGGACCAAAAAGGACCATTGCAGAGCAAAATACTCATGGTCATCGGAGGTAGGTGTGGGCTGGAAGTATGGGCAGCTTCATGGGCCTAGTGCCGGGGTGGCTTTCCATGGCTTTCTCTGGAACAGAGAAGGACAAACACAACCCAAGTTAAAATAAGATTTGGTCCAAGCCAGGCAGAGGTGGCGCATGTTAGTCCCAGCACTCAGGAGGGAGAAGCAGGTGGATCTCTGAGTTCAAGACCAGCCTAGTCTACGGAGTGGGTGCCAAGATACCCAGGGCTACACAGAGAAACCCTGTCTCAAAAAAGAAAGGAAGGAAGGAAAGAAGGAAAGAAAGGAAGGAAGGAAGAAAAAGGAAGGAAGGAAGGAAAGACGGACCTCCAACTCTTCTAGGTATGTCCAACCTGCAGCCACATACAGCAAGGATAGCCATAAATTGGGCCCAACACAAGAATCATGAACTCAGCCGGGCGGTGGTGGCGCACGCCTTTAATCCCAGCACTCGGGAGGCAGAGCCAGGCGGATCTCTGTGAGTTCGAGGCCAGCCTGGGCTACCAAGTGAGTTCCAGGAAAGGCGCAAAGCTACACAAGAGAAACCCTGTCTCGAAAAACCAAAAAAAAAAAAAAAAAAAAAAAGAATCATGAACTTAGTTAAAACATATTTTTGTGATTTTTTGTGACTGATTGCAGTTCTCAAACATGAACTTTTTAGAAGACAACAATGTATCACAAAGACAAAAATTGTACATGCCCACATCTGTTAATGTCATAACTCCACCCAGGGTTATAAATACAACTCTAGTTACATCCTATGAACTATCAGTCTCAGTCTCACGATTTCAGGTTTTGGTTTTGCAAGCTGATTGTTAAGGATCCATCCCGATAACTTACAAGCCTACTAATATCTAATTAGTTATCTAATATCTCCGTGCATCTGTCATCTTGGTGTGTGTAAAGTACAAGGTGCCTTCATGACCATCCCAAAGTGAGAACTCTAGACCTAAACCTCTCACAAGTTCTCAGGTTGATTCCACCCACCTGTGCTATCACAAGTTGACCTTGAGGGAAGCACGCTTGTAGCATACAGCCATGGGGGCAGGACACTGGAAGCTGCCTGGTCTAGACTCCCAACACCACCCTGTGCATCCTCATCCTTGTCTTGTTTTGCTGCTTGCCATCCCTTCACTGTGATGAACCATAGCTGGGAGTTGACTGCATGCCCTCCCTCCAATGAGAGTTTGCCATAGTTGATCCAAAGCACAGTTTACATCTCAAAGGGAGTGAGAGTTTATTCTGAACCAAATCTGAGTGATCACGGCCTAGAAACATGGGTTCAGGTTTCCTTGAATAACATTCCATGTGGAAGTGAATTAAGGTCATACTCATGAGATTCAGATGGTCATGAATTTGGAGAAATACAATTCCACCCAGACAGTATAGCCTACAACTTGTTCATCTGTCATCTGGTGGCCACTTGGACTGGCCATAGCCCTTGATGGTTGGGATCAGACTGCCATGGACACTCATGTAGTCTTGGAGCATGGGTTTTCAGTTCTGTGAGGTACACTGAGCCAGGCTGCCAGGCCATGTGGTGACTCTAGGCTCGGCTTTCTGAGGAACCTCACCACTTGCTTTTGAAATCTAAATTTGCATAACAGCTTTATGCTGAAAATAGATGTGTATTCTTAGACACCAAGACTCTAGGAGCACACAGGGCTTGATCTCAGCTGATGAGGAAGGCAAACACAGATATATTCCTGGTGGTGGTCAAACTGATATAGAGGTGAAAGCCAGCAAATTTCTCATAAGTCCTGGAGCAGCTCACAGAAGCTTCCAGGCTTTGGGTAAACTCTATGGCTCTTCCTTGTAACAAAAGAACCATTTGTTGAAAGGGTTCATTCCTCATCTCTTTGATCTTCCCTGCAGATGGGCTGGGGTGACCTGGGTGTGTATGGAGAGCCTTCCAGAGAGACCCCAAATTTGGACCAGATGGCTGCAGAAGGGATGCTTTTCCCAAACTTCTATTCTGCCAACCCTTTGTGCTCACCATGTAAGTTGCTGCTGCCCTTTGCCCTGTACCCAGTTAGCCAGCAGAGTCTGCCGCATCTGCCCCTCCCACCCTAATCTAGGTAAACAGCCTCTTCTCAGGTGTCAGGAAGGCTGCAGGTGGAATGAGTACTTTATTGCTATCATGCTGGCCCCTGACTCTGAGCCCTGAGTCACAATATTGAGGGCAATAGCGTGCCCTCGATATTGCTATCTGCCTCCCAGCAGGCAGGGGTCACTCTGCACCAGGGGAGGGCTGCTGTCGGTCTCCTAGAACTGTCACACTGCCCTCAGAGTACTGTCTGTACTTCCTGGTCACAGGACATGGGTGTAGTGGAGAGGCAGTGAGGCCATCCATGTCCTCGTCCCAAGGAATGTCACTCGTACTACATTGGTGTTTACAGAAGTGCTGACCTTAAGTAAGAACAGCAGATGGGGCAAGTGGTCAGTAGGAGGCAGGCCATATGGGTCTACAGTCTGGTGGCTGTCCCTGAGTCTAGAGACTGAGCATAAGAACAGAGCTGAGTAGCAGAACCTGCTATATAAACCTCCATCGTCAACAGGCTGTTGGGCCATCTCCCAGTGCCTGACTTCTGCAACGCAGAGACTGGAGGGGATTGAAACCCAACAGTTCAGTGTCAGCCTGATGCATTCATGACAGACACCTCCCAGGAACTGTGAACGCAGGAGGCACTGCAGAGCTGGCTGAAGGTCCTACCTGGATTTGTGTCACAGTGTCTGTTTTTATCCTTCTATGCAGCCAGGGCAGCCCTGCTCACAGGACGGCTGCCCATCCGCAATGGCTTCTACACATCCAACGCGCATGCAAGGAATGGTATGCCCCCCCAAATCCCCACCCCCACCCCCATAACCCTGTAGGTACCTCTATCTAGATTAGGGAAAGCTGGTGTCCTAGGCCTTAGTATGAGAGGATTGGGGTCTGGAACGGTAAATAAAGGCCACCTAAGGCAGAACTGAGTACCACAGTGCAGCCTGTCACAAGTTTCCTCCCTGAATTGGCCCACTGAGAACCAAGCTGGGCCTGGGGCACCTCAGGTACACCACACAGCATTCGCTCATCACCCTTGGCCTGCTCCTGGGGCACTGCCTGGCATGGCTCCTATTCCACTGGGAAAGCCATGAGGTTTCAGGTCAGAGCAGGGAATGTTCTAGAAACAAGCTCAAGAGCTTGGATGGTTTCTCTAAGGATAGGGTCCCAGATGAGATGAGATTTCAAGTGGCTTTGAAGAAAAGGAGTATGGGAGGAACCAGGATCATAGCCTACAGGGAACAGCATGATATCAAATGCCAAACTAGACAGGTGGGGGTGAGGGGCAGCATTCCACCATCCCCACCATGTTGGTACTAACTTGGAGAGTACCTGGGATAACATGGGAAGTGTCTCTAGCCTGACCACAGTTCTGCCTGTCCATCTTGATGGGGCAGTGTGTGTATCCATTACAGAGATGTGATATTTCTAATGCAGTGTTGTTCTTCCAGCTTACACACCTCAGGAGATCATGGGTGGCATCCCTAACTCAGAGCACCTCCTGCCTGAGCTCCTGAAGAAGGCAGGCTACACCAACAAGATTGTGGGCAAGTGGTGAGTGCAATGATACAGCGCACGGGGCCTTTGGGCCAGGATGCCCCACAGCGGGTGAGAGACAGAGACGCCATGCAGGCAGCGCTCAGTGAAGAGTTTTACTTGGTGGGGGGAAGAGACAGGGAAAGGGAAAGAGAGAGATGGGGAGAGAGAGAAACGGGGGAGAGGGGGTGCGCACCTTATGGGAATAGAGGCGGTGGAGGAGGAGTTTTCTCCTAAAGTAGGCTTTACGTCAAGACGAGCAGAGTGAGTCCCCAAGGGGTGGGCCAGAATGCCGACATTCTCCTGTTTTGATTACTATAAAAAGGCGAGTTATGGAGAGCAAGTGGGGGAATAAAGGTGCCGAAGTCTTGAAACTGCTTCCTGCTGATTTTAGAGTGAGGTGGGAAGGGGAAGTTGGGAGGCAGGGTCACACAAGGCAGGAGGTGTGAGTGAAGAAGCATTTAGTTGGCTGTCATCATGGAGATCTCAGGCATGGGGATCTCAGGCATCTGTTCCTTGAGGGAGCTGAGAAGGCAGGTTGCTAGGAGAAAAAAAATAGTTATCATTGTTGGGCAGGTGCCCACTTGAGCTTGGAGAGGTGGTACCAGCAGTGAACTGAGGGATGACGTGCTCTTTAGGAGTATGTGAACCATCACATCTGTTGTTCCCTTGAGGTGGGGGTGCATCCGTCCCTGTTGGTGGCCTCAGTTGGTGGTTGGCATCCTCAGAGCTGGTGCAGGGGCTGGTGTATCTGGAGAGCCCCTGAGGGTTGGTCTTGGCATAAATCTGGTAGGAGGGTGGACCCATGCAGGAAGGAACCTGTAAGTGTGTAAAACAACTGGAACAGATTTACATCTTAGTGTCATAGCAAAAGGCTATGGCTTTGGGTTAAAAGGTATGAACATTTTTAAGGCCTGGTTTCAGTCCAATGAAACACATTCTTAAACCTATAACCAGAGGAAATTTACTGAATGGAAGTGTTTGAGTGAGTGAAGGAGGAGGGAGGCTTCCCTAAACATCATCAGACCGCTTTCCTATCTTCATATAAACAAACCAGGATATACTGAGAACAGTCAATAGTTAAAAAGTTACATTGAAATTTGTTCTATGAGTTTTTCTAATCTGGTAACAAGGTAAATTGTGTCTAGAACTAGTAGTAGCCCTAGGAGAGGGGACCTGTGAATTTTACATAGAGAATTGAGAAGGCAGCTGAAGCGAAGCCTGGTCATCAAATGGAATCAGAGATCCGAGAACGATAAATCATATCTGAGTGCAGACCAAGCAGCTTTTGAATCTATTTAAAAAATGACAGGGACCAGTCCTCACCCAGCCAGCCATATCCAGGTCTCCACCATTGGAGGCGGAAGTATCAGAACAGCATCAGTCTTTGGCCACCAGGCCCATAAGGTGGGAGTTTTTCCCGTGGAAGAGGGACATAGGGAAGACCGACTTTAATTTGTCTAGGCAAAAGGAGTGCAGTCAGTTCTCCGATGTCCTGCTGTTTGTCCACAGTCTGGACTGGGTCCTAGTGGCAGGTGTCACATTGGGGCATCTTGCCCAGAGGTCAGCATTGCCATAATCCATGAGACATCATGGTGCCTCATAATCTTCTTTGGAGACCTTGGGTCACTGTTAGGATCTGAGAGTCTCTGTCTAATATAATAAGCTTTTTGATCAACATTTTAAATGCCGTATTCTGCAGATCTCTGAGCATTTGAGGACTGCCTGTCTATTAAGTATGAATGGCTATCAGCTAGTATTCCCCAAGTCTCCAATATCTTAGCAGCTTTCACAAGGCTAGGACTTATTGTCTCCTGAGAAGGCAAAGAAGAGAGATAGGAGAAAGATCCCAGAGCCAAATGGTAACAGGACAAAAGGGATTTGTGAGTCAGGGTGTGACCCAACTCCAAGTAAAGGACTCTCTCGGGGGACCAGAAACTCTGTCACAGGATATACATCTTGCCTAACAAATATCTTATTTATCAAACATATGCCATCATTTATTTAAATTTTCTAGAGGTGTAAATCTCTAAGTTAATCTGAACAGATAAATTTAGCAAGGACAAGGAGGCTTACATTTCTAAGCCTGACTAGACCTTGAGTAAGGAGAGACATTTTTTAAGCCATTGGCAGCGATGTCTGCATCTATTACCATTTTTAAGGCCCTGTAGTTCTGATCTTTGAGTATAGCCAGATTATAATCCTGAATGATTTATATAGAAATAATTATTTATTTTTTATATATATCTTATTTTTTTTATTGTGCATTTGTTTTTTTGCCATGGGTGTGGGGATCCCCTGAAACTGGAGTTATAGACAGGTGTGAGCTGCCATGTGGGTGCTGGAAGTTGAACTCAGGTCCTCTGGAAGAAGAGTCAGTGCTCTTAACCCCTGAGCCATCTCTCCAGCCCAAAATAATTATTTCTTAAGGTCATATAATACCTCTTTGGTTCTGTATAAAGAAGGTCAAGTGTTTTATCCTATTGCAGAATTATTTTAGTTAATAAATCTATCAATATTTGGTCTAGTTTCCTGGTATATCAATGGGCATTAGGTAGCCAATTTGTCCCTATGCCAGGGGTTTTTCTTTGACTTGGCCCTTTAGCTGTTTTTTTTTGTTTTTTTGTTTTTTGTTTTTTTTGAGGGGGGTGCGGGGACAGGGATGATGCTCTTCTATAGCTGCTTCAAACTGAAACGGGGCGCAGATGGTCAGAGTCCAGGGAGGCTGAAAGGCCAGTCAAAGATAAGGAGGGAACCCTGGCAATGGGGTATTTATCGGAAGTATGTGGTCATCTGACCTGGCTGTAGAGATGGAACAATTGTGTTTGGTTGGACTGGTCCACATCGTATCAGCCTTCAGCCAAGTCTAGAGCTCATGGTCCTTTGGAGCAGGTTGCAGTCAGCCATTGACACTTGGATGTGTCTGCCAGCCAAGTGGAAACCTGCTGAAGCAGACAGACCAGAGACAGAAGAACTTATTTGGAGCCTTTGGCCCATGGTCTTAGTAATTATGAAAGGGAGACCAGGAGAAAGAAAAATACCATCCTCAGGAATAGACAGATGAGGAAAACTCCCTTATCTGGAGCAGGAATCTGAAAAACAGCAGTGGACTCATACCTATAAGTTTATATTTGGAAGACAACCAAGAAAATCCCAAATCCTGAGTTTGTGACCCAAACTGCATCAGAACTCTATTAATGTTAAAATCTGAAATTTTAAAATCTTAATATATAGAAGGGGAAAGTAATCTGAAGCATTTAAATAATTTATTTATGTTGAGAGACCTAGTAGCTTTAGGGAAAGTAAGGCTAGATTTTTTTTTTATCTATAAAATGAGCTGACAAGTTGGCCATATCGCCAGCATGCAGCTCCACTGATGCCCAAGAGCCCTGGAGGGTGGCCACAGAAGAACGAAAGCCAGGCTGCAACTAGACCTGTGGAGTACATTGACTCGAGTTGGAGCTTTTTATTTCCACCCCCCTACAAATGGCTCAAGTGCCAGGCACCCAGCCAATGCTTGAGCCACTGACAGAAAATGACTTTTTGCTGTCCTTAGTAAAGATGGTGGTGAGGTCATATGACCTGTTCCTCTTTGACCTTAGCCAAGATAGTGCCTACCTGACTATGTGATTGCCCTTATCAAATATGGTGACAGAGCATATGACCTGTCTGTCTTTGACCTTAGTCAAGATGGTGTCTGCCTGACCATGTGGCCACCCTCTGGCACCTGACCACGTGTTCACATGGGTTTTCTTTTTTTTTTTTCCCCAAGACTGAACAGATAAGGAACAGATAAATTGAAGCATTTAAAAGTCAGTTAGAGCCAGGCGGTGGTGGCGCATGCCTTTAATCCCAGCACTTGGGAGGCAGAGCCAGGTGGATCTCTGTGAGTTCAAGGCCAGCCTGGTCTACAGAGTGAGATCAAGGACAGGCACCAAAACTACACAGAGAAACCCTGTGTCGAAAAAAACAAACAACAACAACAACAAAAAGTCAGTCAGAAACATATTTATGTGGCCACCTCCGAAGCCTCGGTAGTGGTGGCAAAGGGAAGGGGGACCCTCGGAGGGGGGAGGGGCTTGGCTCCAAGTGGTGGTGGCAGGAGGAGGGAGAAGAGTGGGAAACGGAACAGAGACAGACAGCATGAGGTGGTTTGAGAGCAAAAGTGTGAGGGTGACAGGGCCAGGCAGCTGCAGGAAAGGGCGGTGCCAGGGTCTGCAGGGGAACAAATGGGTGAGACCCTGGCAACAGAGTTATTCAAGAGAGAGCAAAGAGGCTGGGGGTGAAATTACAGAGGAGAGGGATGAGGGGCAGTTTTAAAGGTGCACATGTCCTGGAAAGGGACCTGGCGACAGGTGATGATGTCACTGATGGAGGAGCCTGAGGGAGCGGGCAGTAAGGAAGGAGCTGGGATAGGAGAGGAGGCGCATTTTCCAGAGTGAGGAACAAGGTCCAACAGACTGACCTCCGGCGTCCCAGAGGGTCAGCGAGGACCAGTGATGGCTCAAAATAGCCAGGGGACTGTCATCCAAAGGCTATGGGCCACCAAGTGAGTGGGCACAAGCTGTCGCCACATGCTGTCGCATAGAAACGGGCTGGAGGGCTGAAAGCCCGAGAAGTGTGGTGCCCGGACCCGGTCTTGAACAGGGCCAAGAGGCGAGAGACCATAGTCAAGAAGACGAATCCTTACTCATGGAAAACGGCCAGAAGGAAAGGGGGGAATCTTACCAATAGGGTGAAGAGTCCCAGGGGTCGTCCAGTTGGAAGTTGGAAAAGTGATGGTGTTAGACGATACAGGGTCCCAGCGTTTGTTGGATTGCCTGCGTATAAGAGGAAACACCAGGGGAAACCAGCCAAGTCACACAGCATCAGTGTAATGACATGGGGGGGTGGGCGGCTGGGCCAAGGCGCTCCACGGCCGGTGAGAGACAGAGACTCCATGCAAGCAGCGCTCAGCCAAGAGTTTTATTTGGTGGGGGAAAGAGATGGGGAGAGGGAAAGAAAGATGTGGGGGAGGGGTGCACAACTCATGGGAATAGAGAGAAGGGGGAGGACTGCAGGGTGGGTCCCCAAGGGGTGGGCCAGAATGCCAACAGTGTCATTGCCTCAGCCTTCCACATGCTGAGATTATAGCTGTGTGCCATCTATAATCTTTTCAGGGGGCTTTTTTTTCCCCACCTGCCTCTGCCTCCCTGAGTGCTGGGATTAAAGTCATGCTCCACCACCACCCAGCATCTGCAGGGAACTTTTACGAATTTGGTGTTTCAGGCACACACATAGTACACAGACACGCATGCAGAGAAAACACCCATGAACATAAAATAAAAATAAATACGTCTTTTTTAAATATAAAAAAAGAACTTGGTGTTTAAAGTCAGGAGCTTGATAACTGTAGTGGTGGAGGCAGAGACAGTCAGATCTCTGTGAGTTTGAGGTCAGCCTGGTCTACAGAGCAAGCTCCAAGATAGTCAAAGTGAGACCCTGCTATGGATATCACTCTATATAAATAAAACACTAATGGCCAGTGACCAGGCAGGAAGTATAGGCGGGACAAAGAGAGAGGAGAATTGGGGAAACAGGAAGAAGGAGGGAGAGACACTGCAGCCACCGCCAGGACAAGCAGCATGTAAAGATGCCGGTAAGCCACCAGCCATGTGGCAAGGTATAGATTTATAGAAATGGGTTAATTTAAGATATAAGAACAGTTAGCAAAAAGCCTGCCACAGCCATACAGTTTGTATGCAATATAAGTCTCTGTGTTTACTTGGTTGGGTCTGAGCGGCTGTGGGACTGGCGGGTGATAAAGATTTGTTCTGACTGTGGGCAAGGCAGGAAAACTCTAGCTACAAATGGCGCCCAACGGCTCGAGTTTCCACCTTAAACCTGAGAATATTTAATAACCAATTCTAAACAGAGCCAAAACCAGGTTCCTGCTTCTTGTCTCATACGGGCAGCTAGACACCACAAAACGCAGGTTTGAACACTGGCGGGTTCCTGGTGTGCGTTTGACCAACAGTATGGCGGAAATGAGGTGTCTGCCAGTGGCACATTATGCTGTGTGGTAGATTTAGTCTTTACTAGTATTAAAAAAAAAAAAAAAAGAGGTTTCTGGGCTACACCCTGCTTTGATAAGAAGCATAGACCCACTATTTCTGAGAATTGATGGCTCCCAGAGCTGGCAGAAAACGTACCACCGCCATGTTGGGAAGCTGAAGTGGATGGAGCCATCAACCACAGCGCTGTTTCAGGCTTAAAAGGCTACAGTTTAAAGCAATAAGTTCGCAATAAGACTGGTCTACAGAACAAGCTCCAGGATAGTCAAAGTGAGACCCTGTCTCAAATAAAATTAAATTAAAAAATCGAAATCTAAAGTCCAGCAGGAGGTCGAGACACCAGCATCCAGCAAAGCTGTCACAGCATGATACTGAACAAGCACTCAATCGTCCCCATCCTCCCCCCTTCCCGCCATACTTTCTGCCCTCTCTGACCCACCCATGTCCGTGGCCACAGTAAAATGTCACCAAGTGAGCCAATCACATTCTTGCATACAGATGAGACAGTGTGCTAGTCACCAGAGGGCTTCTGTCTAGTGACAAACTTTATCATAAGTCACAAAGAAGCGCTAGGTAGGAGCAGGGGAGCCGCAGGTGGCTGAGTGTGAGACGGACAATCACGTCCATAGCTGCTTCTGTCGCTTCGCTGCTGCTGCTGGCCTCTTGCACTGACGTCCATCTCTTTTACTCCTGCAGCATCCCATGATCCCCCAATGGAGCTCTCCCCAGCCTAAAGCCAAGCAGCAGGTCCCTTCCCTCAGAAAGCCTTCCCCTTTTTTCTGTTCTCTGATCCTCACTGCTCATGGCCCCCGCACATGGCTCCCCTTGGGGATGGTTTCTCTGAGTCTGTTACTGGTCACAGGGTGGGAAACCTGATACTAGGAAATCTAGGCAACCTAGAGCTGCCTGAGAAACACTTGTCACTTTGCAAGCAAAAAATGAAACCTGGCCATAACCAGGGGGTGGTGGCAGAGAAGAGCCAAGGGACAAGCATGGGTCCCTCCTCACCTGCACAGTCCCCAAGCAGGTGGCAAGGAGTCCAGGGAACCTTGGCAGAGGCAGGCGAGAAAGAGCCGGGGGCCCCACAGTAACCAGAGATGCCTGTGTCTTGCCTGACAGTTCTGCCAGGTCCACAGCTTCCTGCTGTCAGGACTGAAGGGGCCAGAGCTGAACAGGAATCAGGTTTCCACAGAGCCACTGATTTTCCTGTGTGACTTCTGATAGGAAAGAGGTGACCAAGAGGAACAGCTCTGATAGACTCTGAGAGAGGCACCGTGGTGGGACCAGGCTCTCAGAGGCTGGAGGCAGATCTTCGGTTGCTCTTCTATGAGCAGGGTTTAGTCCGGTGCTGCTGACAGCCAGTACTGCCCTGCGTCCTTTATGCAGACCTCAGCACTGAGGGTCTAGATTTCATCTCCCCGACCAAGTCCGGCATGGACTGCAAGTAGACTGCATAATCTGCCAGCAGCCAAATGTGGGTGAATGAGGCTAGAACACAAATCTCAGGAGACCGCCGCCGCCCACTCTCCAGTCCTGTTCACCTGCTGGTTGGTACCAACCACTGTTAGGACCAAGTGTACAGAATTGTAGCTGTGTTCAGGCAGGGCACTGGTCAAGCTTCTCCTACACAGAGACTATAAAATGCTGGACATGGACACAAGGGTCCTCCCATCTGCCGTGCAATATTCAGAAAGGACCAGGATCTTGTCGTGGGCCTGAGAGCAGGTTCAACATGGAGGATGCAGTGCAGACTGGCTTAAGGATCTGAGATGTCACTGTACCATAGCGGTGCACTCGGCCCTAAAGGGGTAATCACAGACTGAGAGTGTGGAGGTCAGAGGGTAGCTCTAAAAGTTCATTGTGTAGCCATCAGGCACACCAAGCACCGCAGAGCCAACCATGCTGTGCCAGTCTCCCCTGCAAGAGAGGAAACTGGTCCTAGATAGATGCTCTTCTCCGAAGAGCAGGTAGAGTAGTTGTTGACCAGCCAGTTATCCCCCAAGACTTCTCTGCTGCCCTTTAACCCTACCTGACATGGAGTGGTAACCTTGGATCTGCACACTCTGTACCTGGATGAAAGGTCAAGGTGGAGCCTCCTTGAAGATAGCCTATCCCCAGTACGGATGCTGTGTTAAAGCTGTACCTGAAAAAGGCTTTCTGCAGGTGTGCCTGTACAACACAGATAAACAGGTCTGTGTCCCAGGCTAGATGATAATGTACATATGGCTTAGTTTGGAGTTAGTGGTAGTCTAACATGTGCTCTGAAGAGCAGGTAGGAGCTGGAGTCCCCAGGAAGGACAGACTCTGCTTCCAGGATACCTCAAGACTGCTGACCCACTGATGCTTGGTGTTGGAGTTGGGATCGTGGCACCTCTCAGCAGCCTTCCTGTGGTTATTAGCGGATGGAGGGAATGTGATTAAGTGTCCCTGAAAGAAAAGGAGGCTGGATGGGAGAACATGGGGTACCTACCTGGCATTGAGGGGCGCGGATCACAAAGGGATCCTGCAGCTTTGCCTAAGGCCCTTACCTGTGAAACTTTCCTCTGTGGACCCCTCTCATCTCTAGGTCTCCACATAGCTTGCACTATTACCAGAGCAGGCCTACTGCCGTGTTCTTTTTGTTCACTCCAATATCAGTCCTGCCCCAGGCTCTGAGGATGAGGGGACAGTCCTAAGCACTGAATCATCTTCCCACCCAGCCACCTTCCAGGTGTTTTTCCTTGGCTGGGATAATACTCTGACATTTGTGTTAACAGATGGAGCAGTGACAGCCCTTGGAGTGTCCCTGAGGGTAAAGAAAGGCAGGAGGAAGCTGCTGAGTCTAGAGGTAGTTGAAATGGGCATTTGTATCCAGCTGCTTTCAAGGCATTTGGGAGACTTCTCTCCAGGCACTATCCTTCAGGGTTTCTTTCCAGATCCTGAGGGACGCCTAAACCCTCTTCTGTGTCTCGTTGTGCCCAGATGCCATTGGCTGTGCTGGGACACCCTCAGCTGTGCCTGGAGGCCCTTGGCTTTGTCAGGACACTCTCTGCTCGCTGAAATGCCCTCAGTTATGCTTGGATGCCCTTGGATATGCCTGGAGCTCTGGGGAGGACAGATGGGTTCCTGGGCTCCCTCTTGAAGTGAGGTCTTGACCTTCTGTATTTGGTGTCTCTAGACCCCGGGGTGCTAGAAGGCTGGCAGGTTAGCAATCGTGATGGTGGTGGATTGTTGTTGATCAAAACATTGGAGTGTCCCCAGTGAGGGGGTCTCTGAAGTGTCTTGGTTCCTGTTCCTAGGCATCTAGGTCACAGACCCCAGTTCCACCCCCTGAAACATGGATTTGATGAGTGGTTTGGATCCCCCAACTGTCACTTTGGACCTTACGACAACAAGGTCAAGCCCAACATCCCTGTGTACAGGGACTGGGAGATGGTCGGCAGGTAACAGAGCCCCTTCCCTTCCCTCCTGCCCCATCCCTGTGGCCTGCCTTCACCCCCGCCCTTCGTCTCGAGTGCCTGCCCAGGAACAGGGCTGATGTTCTTGAACTACCAGCTGGCATCTGGTCCCCTGGGTGCTGAGGGTGAGAACTCTGCCTCTGAAGCAGTTTTGCCCAGGACCTCAAGAGTCTCACCTGAGGCCATCTCTCACCTTTCCAGAGTCATAGATTTCTTTCAGACATGTAACTCAAAGGTCCTCCTACATCCAAGGAGTGCTCATAGCTTACATTTGGGAGGGGGCGTCCAGTGGGGTAACTGTCATCCTCAGGCACTTAGTTGGCCTATTAGCTGCACACAAGAGAGGAGCCTGTGGGGCTAGATTGATGTGAGAGTCACTCCAGGGACTGCCCATTGTCACCACAGAAAGAGGTCTGCTCTGGAGGAGAGACCACCTGGACCAGGCCTTGGAGGGGTGCCTCAGCTTATAGCTCTGGTGTCAAGGACCTGACTCATCTTTCTTGAATTTTGATTGGTTAATTTTTCTTTCCTTCCTCATTTTTTCCTTGGGTGGAAGTTCTTATATCAGCAAACCTAAAGGTTGAGCCAAACATTGCCCTTTTAAAAATGAGTGCTTTATATCTGCAGTAGGCTGTTCAAGGGCCCTTGGTATACTCAGAGACAGTCATCCCTGCAGCAGGCAATAGAACATCTTCACCTCTCTAAAAGAAGCCTCTGGGAGCTGGGAGGACGGCTGAGCCAATAGAGTGTTGGCCTCACAAACGTGGGAACCTTAGTCTAGTCCTTGGTGCTAGTGTAGGAAGCTGGGCAGGATGGCATCCTTTGTAATCCCAGTGCTGGGGAGGCTGAGGCAGGGGGCTCCCTGGGACTCACTGACCCGCCAGTCTAATTGGTGCGTTCAAACCAGTAAGAGACTCTGGCCCAGCATGGTGGCGCACCCCTTTAATCTTAGCACTTTGGACACAAAAGCAGGCAGATCTCTATGAGTTTAAGGCCAGCCTGGCCTGGTCTACATAGCCTAGCCAGAGCTACACAGTAAGACCCTGTCTCAAAAGAAAAAAATCAGCAATAAGACACACACACATACACACACACACACACACACAGAGAGAGAGAGAGAGAGAGAGAGAGAGAGAGAGAGAGAGAGAGAGAGAGCGACATCTCAAAGGAGATTGTCCTCGCTCCTCTACATATGTGTGCACCCTCTGTGTGCACACCTGCACTTACGTGTGTACCTGTACACACATGCATTTATTTTTAAAGCCTATGTCCTCAGCTACACCTTTGGGCCTTGTCTGATCTCTACAGAACACACACACACACCCATCTTTTCTATACTCCTCTTACATTCTGGGGCCATCAGAGCCTTGTTGCCTCAGACAGGATCTTCACCTAAGCAAGCTTCCCTCGGAACATTTCAGCCTTTGCAGTGAAATTGAGGAAGGGGCTTTCTTGACTAAATTCGGATTTTTGTTTTTTGTTTCCAGATTTTATGAAGAATTCCCAATTAACCTGAAGACCGGGGAAGCTAACCTCACCCAGCTCTACTTACAGGTAAGGCTGAGTGGGCTGGTCAAGGCAAGGAGGCAGGAGGAAGCTGGGGAGGCAGGGGGATGAAGTGACCTGAAGCAGAGGATAATGGAGGCCTTTCCCACAGGAAGCTCTGGACTTCATCAGGACACAGCATGCAAGGCAGAGCCCCTTCTTCCTCTACTGGGCCATCGACGCCACTCATGCACCAGTTTATGCCTCAAGACCTTTCTTGGGTACCAGCCTTCGAGGGCGGTAAGTCATAAGTTCCACTGGGGCCTTCAGTTACACTCAGTGTCATTGGGTGGGTGCTCTGAGCCATTATGGGAAGTCCAAAGCAGCTGGGATGTTTTTCAGTGGTGAAAATTGCTTAGCATACATGAGGCCATTGAACCCTAGGGGGTTCAATCCCCAGTACCATAAAAGAAACAAAGATACAAAACATTCATCTTTATCCTCCTCCAGCCCAGGATCAGTGATGAAAAGAAAGTCGTGTTGATTATATCTGCTTTGTTTGCAATGAACCATTTGAACCTGAGCTGGAACTTCCCTTTGAGAAGCAGCCAGCTGCCCCACTGGTCATCTCTGAAGTGATAAGATTAGTATTTGGGTCACATTAATGCCCTTGGCTGCCTGATAGAATGTCATCTTCCCCTGCAGGTATGGTGATGCTGTTCGGGAAATAGATGACAGTGTTGGGAAAATCCTGAGCCTTCTGCAGAACTTGGGCATCAGTAAGAACACATTTGTCTTCTTCACATCTGATAACGGTGCAGCCCTCGTTTCTGCTCCCAAAGAAGGCAAGTTCTGCTTCCTGTCCCCTGGCCCCAGGTCATGACTAGAAGGTGGCTTACAGACAGAAGCCTCCCAAAATAGAGAACCTAGCAGCAAGGTCTTGACCCTGCTGACTCAGGCCTGGCCTGGGTTCACATGAATTTGAATCCTCTGAGAGAGAGGAACAGGCAAGTGTCAGGGGGAGGAGATGCTCTCTCAAGACAGTCCCTACCTGAAAGAAGCCAGTTTCCAGCAGACTCAGGCTCCAGGAGATTTTGGCAGCCAGGACTTTGGCAGGATACCTGGTGGTGCTGGGGTAGAGCTTGTTTGGCTGCTATAGAGGTGGCAGGAAAACCTCCTCAGTCTTGGAAACCATCCAGTGAGTGAGCCTGGGACAGTCACTCTTGGTGCTGCAGGGGCTCAACTATTAATATGAGGCTACCTGTCAAGGCCGAGGGCCCAGTAATCTCCTCAGCCTGTACTGTCCTGAGGCAGTCTGGGCTCTGATACCTCCAGTGTTTCAGGCAGTCCTATACCGAGTGTCCTGGGGGCTTCCTGGTTTCAGGTGAAGAAACCCAGTACAACCATCGTAAACCAAAGAAAAGCTGGTTTGGCAATAGAAAAGACCACCAAGTCTAGCCAGGCTGACCTGGAGGCTCTTGATGCCCTGCACCGTGACCCACGATGACCTTAGTTCTCATACAAGCTCTCCACATACATCTCAGAGAAAAGAGCAGGACTCCCTCACCTCTCAGCAGATACCCAGAGCTCAGCTGCTACCTATTTGGCCAACTCTCAGCGATAGAAGGTGCTAGGCAGAGGGAAATGGTATTATTTCTAACAATTACCTTAAGATCTTGGCAGCTTAAGGTTGGAGAGCAAGAACCTTCTTGCACCTAAGGTAGCAGATGGTGGCCATAAAGAAGGTGAAGAAAGTTCCTGGAGTCTGTCAAGTCTAGGCTCCAACTTGTTACAGAAAGTGGAAAAATACATGCTGGGAAAGTGGACTCTGAACATAACCAGACAAGGCAAAGTGAAGTTGGTTATCCTCGCCAACAACTGGCTAGCTTTGAGGAAATCTGAAATAGAATACTATGCATTGTTGACCAAAACTGGTATCCACCACTATAGTGGCAATAATATTGAGTTGGACACAGTGTGCAGAAAATACTACAGAGTATGCGTGCTGGCTATCACTGACCAGTGATTCTAATATTACTAGAGTCACTCTGGAGCAGACTGATGAAAACTCTGGCTATCACTGACCAGTGATTCTAATATTATTAGAGGCATTCTGGAACAGACTGATGAAAACTGAACCAGGAAAGTTGTTCTTGAATGAATAAAACTTGTCAGAACTTGTTTGTTTTTGTTTTTTTAAGATTTATTTATTTATTATGTATACAGTGTTCTGCCTGCACATATCCCTGCAGGCCAGAAGAGGGCACCAGATCTCATTACAGATGGTTGTGAGCCACCATGTGGTTGCTGGGAATTGAACTCAGGACCTTTGGAAGAACAAACAGTGCTCTTTACCTCTGAGCCATCTCTCCAGCCCTTTTTATTTTATTTATTTATTTATTTATTTATTTATTTATTTTATTTTATTTTATTTTATTTTTCGAGACAGGGTTTCTCTGTAGCTTTGGAGCCTGTCCTGGACTAGCTCTGTAGACCAGGCTGGCCTCAAACTCACAGAGATCCTCCTGCCTCTGCCTCCCGAGTGCTGGGATTACAGGCATGTACCACCACCGCCCGGCATCAGAGGTTGTTTTTAAAACATAAAAAAAAAAAAAAAAAAAAAAAACCTTAAAATAAAAACCCACATTCCCATACCTAATTTAAGAAGTAGAAATAGATCTGGGCAGTGCTGGCACACACACCTTTAGTCCCAGCACTCAGGAGGCAGAGGCAGGTGCCCAGCCTGGTCTACAGAGTGAGTTCCAGGACAGCCAGGGCTACACAGAGAAACTCTGTCTTGGAAAACCAAAAAAAAAGTAGAATATGGTCACCCTCAGGTATCCTCCCCAGACACAACTTTCTTGCTTCCTACCATCTCTTCTTAACGGTATCCGTGCCTGTTTCTCATTGGTGCTATTAACCTGGTGAGGGGTGAAAAGAGCTGCAGCTGGGACTTCTGGCTTGAGTTCTGTTCACACTGCTATGTCTGCTGCATATGGAGAAGTAGGTTTCCATGGGAGCTACAGAGCACAGTGACTGCCATTTCCATGGATGAGTCTTGTGTGACTTTTCACTGGGAAAACACTTTGTTTCTCCCTACCTTTGTGTCTTGGGGCCTGAGGTAGAATCTCAGCAGCTCATGCTATGGCATCTGTCCTCATGGAACAGGCCCACCCAGCTCCAAGACCCTTGGAATTCATCCTTGTGTCTAGGATAAAGATGTGAAAGGACTTTGCCCTACCAGATTCCCACAGGCTTATTCAGGGGCTAATCTCTTCAAAATCTAGCTGTGTGCCCTACCCCCCTACAGATGGTGTAAGGACAAGAGGGAATCTGGGAGAGGCTGCATTTTATGTAGGATCCACCCATTACATGATGCCGGTGAATATTAGCATCTAATAACACTGACTGAAAAACATCAGGGTCTATGGCTGTGATAGGAACGGGCTTCTATGACTGCTTTCTATTCCTGAGCAGTGACTCCTAGTAGGCTGGTGGCTCCTAGTGAGGCAAGAATTTTCTGTTCTCTCTGGAAAGCTATAGCCAGAGCATCTTAGCTGTCTGGGTCAGAACCACCCAGGTTTTCTGATTTGTATCTGCAACCTGACCTCCTCCTCCTGGTCTTTTGTCCCTGTGATGACCTCAGGACTCAAATGTGCCTAACCAGGAGTTCAGAAGTCAGGATAAGCCACTTGTCAGCAGGGGTGCTGTGTGTCCCTCATTCCCCAGAGGATCTGAGCCCTGAGATCTTGAGGCTGATAGGTGGTGACTCTCATCCCCAGGTGGCAGCAATGGTCCCTTCCTGTGTGGGAAGCAGACTACATTTGAAGGTGGGATGAGGGAACCTGCGATCGCTTGGTGGCCAGGGCACATTGCTGCAGGCCAGGTGAGTCAGCATTCCACACTGAAGCTTTATCTCCTGCAAGGTCTCTGGGGGCACTGGTGCCAGATGATAAAGAGTCTTTTGTAGTCAATTGACTGCCCATGTTCTGTGGACTTACACCAGGGACAGCTGCAGCCCTCCATGGGACCCTGGTACCTTTGTGACAAAGACCAGAGGTGGGGCCTCAAGTGGGTGAGTGTGTATCTTGCCCCAGTCTGGCCACCTTCATGTCACGCAGCACCCTCACCTCCAGCTCTGGCCCCAGGTAGGCCACCCCTTGTTTAAGAATCCACTGCAGAACTTGTAGTCACCACGCTAAGTGCTTGCTGCTGAGATTAACGTTCATGTCACTGTTCCTCAGCTGACCTCTTCCTCAAGCGATCTTGGAGACAGTGCCTCCCTTTGGGTTCCTCAATTCACCCTGCAGTGGGAGCCTCCATATTCTTAGGAGTGGACAGAATAGCTGATTTTAGCAAATACTGGCTTGCATAGAGAGTACAGGCCAATCTCCTGCTAGAGACCAGACGATGCACATCCTTAATCCCACCCACTGTCTTATTTGCCTATTGCTGTGTGATATCCTATAGCACAGAGTTCAGGGATTGTGATACAGATGTCCCTCATGGCTACCATCCTTCCAGACACGGTCTTTATGCTTCCTCTATTGCACATGTTAGGAAAGTGAGGCCCAGAGAGGTCACCTGTCCAGTCTGCCAGCTCCTACGGCAGACCTGGTGACAACCCCCAGGTGTCCAGCCATGAGACTTACCCTCAGTATCTAGCTTCTAAACCTAGACCTGCTTGAGCCTCCGCCCCTCACTAACCTCTGCCTGGGGCCTCTTGACATGAGACTTCCAGGCCACACTAACCCCAGAGCCTCACCGGTTGGTGGATCTCAGGGTTTGTTGAACAGGCCTGCCTGTCATCTGGCCAGCTCCCTCTGTAGAACAGAGTGCCCGTGGCAGTAAACACATCGTATGTAGAAGACACATGGCTACTGGGATACTAATGGCCGCTCAGACTGGCCGTGACCCTCTGACCCTCAGGAGAGGGACCTAGCCCACAACTGCACCAACCCTTCCTTTCCTCAGCTGTCACTCCCAGCTCTCGTGTCGTCATCGGGGAATGGGAGACATGTGAGGTTTTCCTGGGAAGGGACACTTGGCATGGCCTCGGTTTCCCCATGAGGAGCCATTTCCAATCCTAGGTTAGACCCCACCCCCACCTGGCACGGGCACAGCTCAGAGGGACAGGAAAGAGAACACTGGAGCTGCCTGTGGCCCAGGGCGCCTAACCTCTGTGCGTGTGGCCACTGGGTCGGAGCATCTGCTTCCACAGCTGTTCCTGACAGATGCCCTCCGGAGGCTCGACACTGGGGTCAAAGACACACAGCCTTGCCCTCTGAGGAGAGAAAGAGCTCCAGAGCTCCAGAGCGGCGGCTTTCTTTCACTGTGCTTCCCACAAGACAACAAACTGGAATGGAATCACGTGGAATTCAGGCTGTGCTCTGTAATAACTTTAAACACCCCGACATTCATCTGCCCTGCAGCAGACACAGCCTTCCTGTTGCCGCACCTGGCAGTGGTGGTATAATTGCAGCCTTCGATCCCGTTTCATGGCGAAGAAGCTGACAGCACCCTCCTGCTGTTCAGTACAGTACCCCAAACAGCCCGCGTGTGCTCAGCTGCAGGCACGGCGGAGCTGTCAGGTCCCCTCCTTTCAGTCACCTCAGCCATGGGACATGCTCCCTTCCCTTATTTATCCCTAATGATGAAAGTTTCTGGATTCCCCCTCCCCATCACCCCCCCCCCCTTTTTGGAGGGAAATGCGTAGCAGGGACCATGAACCACTCAGAAGGCTCTGTTCCCTGCAAAGGCTTCAGAAGGCCTCGGTTGTTCCCCTGCTGCCGTAGGTAGGGAGACCCTGGCTCCTGTAAGAATGTTCCCAAGCAGGCTCTACAGAAGCGCGTCCATGTCAGACAGGGACCTTGTTGCATGGTAACAGTCGTGTCTGTCAGATTTCGGAAAGAGACGAGAGTCTGAGCGACCTCCACAGATGGGACTTTTATTTCAAGCGGTGAAGGACAGCCGTGTTCCTGTGGGGAAGGAGGGGTCTGCGTGGGGTGGGCGCACTGGTTGTGGGGTTTGGGAATGAGGAACTAGGTGCTCCGGCAGAGAGAACATGCAGATTGCAAGGCTCTCTCCTGCATTGTTTGTCCAGACAAGGCCATTTTGTCTTTAGAAACCGCCCCCACCCCCGAGCTATCAGGATGTGGGTGATACGTGACTGAGTCAGGCAAGGCAGGAAGGACGGGAGTTTCGACATAGAGGTAGAGGATTTCAGCAAGCCTTAGGGGGACAGGAGGTTCCGTGGTCAGGGTCCGGCCGAGTTTGTTGGAGGTTTATTCAGTGTCTGCAGCTGGCATGATTGAATGAGGGCCAAGCAAGGAGTGATAAGGCCAGTGCCGTCTAAACTGAACTCGGGCTGAGGTCCGGACTGGCTGCTAGGGAGTCATGTCTTCCTCGAGGACCACAGACACCCTCTTCCAGAGACTGTGCTCATCGAACGCTGGCCTTCCCAGGCCACAGAGGTCAAGAAAAAGACATGCACACTGCCTCTCTCCAGCACAGCAGCACTTAGAGGGTATTGGGGAGTGGGTGAGCCCGTGAAGGAGATCAGTGTTACCAAAGAGGCAGAGCCACAGAAGACCCCCCAGCCACTTACTGACTGGGGCTGCCCTTGAACATGAGCAGAAAACAGTCACGCACGCTTCCCACAGGGCTAATACATCCACAGATGAACAGTAGTGGACCCGGCAAGTGCCCCTGCCTCTCTTGGAACGTCTCACTGGGTGGGGCAGGAGCAGCACCATTTGGGTTGGTTCTTCCCCACCTGGCTTCCTTGCTACTTCTGGGACAATCCTGACCTTTTCTCTTTCGGTGTACAAAGCTCATAGTAGCTTTCAGGTGTCAAGTGTTAAAATGAGCGTTGCCTACTCTCTCAGGGCAGCTGAGCCTTGAAAGGAGGGACCCTTGTGTTTCTCTGTAAAGAGCCAGGAAGAGATGCTAGCATTCTGGGTCTAACTATGACAGCTGCTCCATGTGTAGCAGAAGTGGAGCATGAATGTGGCCTGACTCTGGGGTCAGATATGCAGTCTAAGTCCCATCTACCACCTACCATCCCTATGACTCCACTCAACCCTGGCTGTGACCCCCCTCCCCATGGCATGTGGCAAATACGTACAAGTTGGAGCATGTGTGCACATCTGTAGACCCAGAGGAGAATCGGGTGCTCATCACCCCAGGCTCCAGCCCCCAAACACAATCAGCTCAGGATGTCTCAAGGAGTACTACATCCGTTTCAGGTCAGCCACCAGCTGGGAAGCATCATGGACCTCTTTACCACCAGCCTGTCCCTTGCAGGCCTGAAGCCACCCAGTGACAGGGTAATCGACGGACTTGACCTACTCCCCAGCATGCTTCAGGGCCGCACCATGGACAGGTTGGTGCTGGACAACATCTGTTTCCGTCCCAGTCCTCCCTCCCTTGCCCTGCTCCTCTTGGTGGGGCCCAGCGCTGCTCACAGGCTATAACTTCCTCATTGGCTAGCTATGACCCATATGGAAGGAAGCAGGAGTATAGATGCGGGAACAGAGGGAGACAAGATGGTATGGGGAACCTTGTAGCTATGGAGTATGTACCTGGGGAGGAGACCAGCCTGGGCCCATTGGGGCACTGAGAAGCCCTGACTCTTAGGAAAACATCTTAAGGCTTTAGAGGTAAGGGGTGTCCTAGCATGTATGTAGGCTTCTCCCAGGCCCAGACCCATCTGATTTCCAAGAAGAGGGATCTCATTATCACCAGCTCAACTCCTTTGCCAGCCCAACCTCCTGGGCCTGGCTTTGCCTTATCAAAGGCCAGGGACAAGCAGGGAATGACTTGGGCCAATCCCTATAGCCTTGTTGACTACCATACACACAGGGCTAAGTGGGACCCCAGGACCTCATGAATGCTAGGAGAGCATTCTACTGAGCCACACACCCCTGTCCCCTCCTGCTTTTTATACTATGTAGCCTTAGTACATCTTTAAAGTATTAGCCAACACCTGCCTGGAGGCATGGGCAGCTCACCACTCCAGAAGCCCCACACGTGAATACAAGGACTTGATCATGATTCTTTCTCTCCTCAACACAACAGGCCCATATTTTATTACCGTGGCAACACACTGATGGCAGTCACTCTTGGCCAGTACAAGGCCCACTTCTGGACTTGGACCAACTCCTGGGAGGAGTTCAGACAGGTACCGGCCCCTGAGTACAAGCCCTGGGAGGGGCACCACTGGAAGATCCCTGGAAAACTGATCTGACCACTTCTAAGCTACCATCAGGGGAGGTACTGTGGCCCTGCAGCCTCCCTCCCTCCCTCATGTGGCCCCGTGGGCCCTGCCCATTCTCAGTTTGCATGTACAGATGGCCAGAGGTAAAGGCTGGGCACACTTCCTTCTCCCCTGTGTGATATGGGCTCCCTGGGACACGCTAGGGGCATGAGTGGTGTCCAACAGAGAAAGAAGGTGGGGGACAGACAACTACTCTCTCCTGGCGTGTCCTGCCTGCACAGGAGGTCTTCAGAGAGCACGAGGTCCAGGTTCAGGCAGAGGGCCTCACTATCTACCATGCCCCTAACTAAGCTTCTCCTTAGCACCCCCTTTCTTGCTCCTTCCAAGGCAGGCAGCATCAGTGGTGGCCTGCCCAGGTCCAGATGCTAATGCCCACAAATGGAGGCATCAGTATCTACATCCTGGTGCCTGCTCAAGGTCTGAAGGTAAAGTGCCACACCACATATAACCCATGTGGGGCTGCCATAGTTCCTGTGTCCTGCAAGGTACTGGTCCTACCTCCTCCATCCCCTCAGGCTCTGCAAGGTTCTTAAACACATGAAAACCTACTAATGTGCCTTAATAGGGAAGAAAATTACTTAATGAAAAACCCAAATACTAGAACATTCTGAACCAACAAGGAAGCAAACTATAAATGTCTCTGCTCAGGAGGCTCCAGCTAGGCAAGGCTTTGGGCTGGGCAGTATGCCAGGCTGGGCTGGGTATGTGTGGGCAGGTGAACAGCATATACCCAGGTGGACATGTGGCCATAACTCAAAGGCACAATCCCCAGTGCCTTGTTTAGAAGTTTGGGACAGCCTAGGACAGTGTCCAAAACCCATGTTTCGCCCATCCCCTTTCTGACCCACACTGCTTGAGGGCCATCCTAACCATTGGCCCGCCATGCCATCAAAGACTATTCTAGTTAGGGTTTGTATTGCTGTGATGAAACACCAGGAGGCAAGTTGGGGAGGAAAAGGTATGTTTGGCTCACACTTCCTCACTGTAGTCCATTATTGAAGGAAGTCAGGGCAGGAACCTGGAGGTAGGAGCCGATGCACAGGCCATGGAGAGGTGCCGCTTACTGGCTTGCTCCCCATGGCTTGTTCAGTCTGTTTTCTTATAGAACCCAGGACCACCAGCCCAGGGATGGCACCGCCCACAGTGGTCTGAGCCCTCCTCCGTTAATCACATCTTATGGAAGCATTGTCTCAGTTGAGAGTCCCTCTTCTCAGATGACTAGCTTGTTCCAACAAGCTGACAAAACTGTCCGGCGCAAGCAGCCAGTATCCTAGAGACCTGTTTCCCGGGTGCTCATGGACACCCCCGGTCCCTGTAACCCCGGAGTGCCTTTGGAATTCCCTCAGGGCTCTGAGGCTACAGGGAATAGAGCGTTAGGGTTGCCACACATGCCCTTGTACACTCCTCAGGGTTTTTTCCTGGGATACCCATCGTTGGCTCCTTGGGAGTCTGGGTAGTTTAAAAGTCAGAAGGAAGAAATCCCCTCTCATGCCTGTGTGGCTCTCTCTCTGGATCCCTGCAGGGCCACACGGGGATAAGGTGGCTACTCTGCCACTTTGGTCTCCTTAAGGCAGGGTCCAGAGAATCCCATCTTTGCTTCTACCAGACTAGGCCCCACCCAAGAAGGCATACACCAAATCCTCTCAGCACCTTTGAATGTCTGGAAGATTCTCCAGGCAGAATTCATATCTACATGGCATGGTGGGTATGAGTTGGTCCTGACTTGAACACATTTACTCTAAAGGCCAGGCCTGAGGGTATTATAGCCTGCATAATCTACTCCAGGTCACTTGAGAGGCTAGCCTGTTCCACTCCCTACTTGGGCCTAGGACCAGTGGAACCCAGGATTCCTTAGTGTGACTATTCCATACAGACTGATAGGCAGGTCCTCAGTGCAGTACCAAGTAGGCCCCATCCTTTGGTGGAGGCTTTAACATCCCTTCCTCGAAACCCAGTGCTAGAAACCAGCCAGGCCTGGTGGGAGGTGAGGAGAAAATACAGAGATGGACAAGGGTGCCAGACTCATTAGGAGCAGGGGTTTTTGTTGTTGTTGTTTTTCTGAGACAGGGTTTCTCTGAGTAGCCCTAGCAGTCCTGGAACTCACTCTGTGACCACAGTGACCTCAAACTCAGAGATCTGCTTGCCTCTGCTTCCCTCCCAAGGGCTAGGATTAAAGGCGTGTGCTACCACCACCCAGACCTTTTTTTTTTTTTTTAATCAGTTGACTTTTTTTACTTAATTAAACTGCAGCTGTCCTGAGTTCCCATGGTCTGATTTAGAACTGAAGCCTAGCTAAAAGGGGAGGGGTATTTTTAAAGGCAAAAGGCCACCATCTGTCCCTGCTGATGTGAGCTGCAGGTGTGAGAACATCCCAGGTCTGTTGTTCCTGGAATTCCTGGCGGTGTCTTAACGGCCTCAGGTTGCTCACTGGACTAGCTTCAGACCTAAAATGGAGTCCTCAGCTGCTACAACACCTGAACTTTCACTGTCCCAGGAGAGTGGGTCAGCCAGAGGGTTCGTGTCCCTCACCACCTCTCCAAAATCAGTGTTTGATTTCTAGCAGCCTGCCTGTCCCCTGTGCATCCAGAGCCAGGCCAGAGTCCAGCTCTGTGGGGAAGATAAAGCATAATGTACAGCAGGCTGGCTTCCCTGCCAGTGCCCTGAGGGTGAGGTGCTCAGACAACCCCAGCTGTAAGAGAAATCCTAGACCAATTAGCAGGATCTTAATTAAATAGCTTATTTGATTTGCATCCAAATTATAATTTATGTGTTCCATCTAGACCTGGGTACTTCTCCACTGCTTACTTAACATTTTCCTGCTAACTGTGGTGGTTCCCTGCCGTGCACTGTTTGTTTGTTCCCTGGCAGGGCGCTCCCGGAGGTCCAGATTCTGGAGCCCACAGTGACTGGAAGGTAGCCTGTCCTTCCAGCCCCCGTTTGTCTCTGCAGCTCGGTGCAAATGGAACTTCATAGTCTGCGCCCTCCCTGCTTTAAAAGCTAAACTGCCATCATCACAGGGTTTTTTACTGGTGTTAGAGACGTTTGTTAGTGAACTGCACTGCACTGCACTTTCCAGCCCAGCCACCATTTCAAATGTAAGCAAACCCTACAATGTTGTCTCCCACTGGCAACATGGCCGACATGAGGGCACCTGAATCCTGGTACTTAGCGTGAGCTCCTGCCTCACAGTTCTGTCTGGGACTGTTGGAGGCTTGATGGGGACATTCCCCATCAGCGCATCCTGAGTAGTAACCAGAGAGATCTGGGAGGGCAAAGGACGAGCTTGCACACATGAACCTTTGTAGTGGAATCAGGCTGTACCTAGGAGAGCGAGCCTCAGCAGCCAAGCTACCTGAGAAGAAGCTGCAGGGGTTGGCTCCATGCTACCAGAGTACATAGTCAGCCTCCCCTCTGCTTCTGAATGCAGAAGTGGTGGTTATTTTTAGTCTGTGTTCTTCTCTTGAGTTTGTTGGTCACGACTGTTTTGTCCCTTACCTTCAGCTTCCACGTTCAGCTCTGGGTCTATCTACATGTTCTCTAGGCTTCTAAGCAAAAGGCCCTTCTTTTTGCCTGGTCTAGTGACTCATCCGTCCCCTTCTAAGAAGTCCACTGTTCTCCCTGGCCACACACTGAGAGGGCTTTACGGAGCTCAGGAGCTCTCCTCTGAGCCACTGGTCAAAGTCAAGATGTGGGACTGCCTAGACTGTTTCATTTTGTTTTGAGGCAGGGTCTCATGTAGCCCAGGATGACTTCAAACTCACGATATTCCTACTTCTACCTCCTGAAGCTTTTCCCTTCAGCCAGATGGCCATACTCGACCCGATTCATGTTCGTTCATCAGTGAACACTGCAGCACTCCATCTGTGTAGGCAGAAAGCTCTGGTGCTAGAAGGTACAGGGGTATGTGGATGTGAGGAACAGGACAGTAGGGCACCTCTTTTGACATGGGCTCTGGCCCTGGGGTATTCAGTTGGGCTCTATGCCTCTCGTTGCAGGGCATTGACTTCTGTCCCGGTCAGAATGTCTCAGGAGTCACAACCCATACCCAGGAAGAACACACGGAGCTACCCCTGATCTTCCACCTGGGACGTGACCCAGGGGAGAGATTCCCACTCAGGTGAGGCAGGGGCAGGGTGTCCATGCTCCAGAGGAGACATTGGCCAGACAGGCCAAAGGTGAGAACCACGTCTGGGTGCTCTGTCTTCCATAGAGTTACTCCTCTGGTCTCAGAGGGAATGTATGCCTTTGTGAGGATGTGAACCACACAGAGGGATGGAACCAGAACCCACAGTACTCATCTAAGGCCGATGTTGAACCTATCAATTCCCAGAAACCTATACCTCCACTTTGGATCATGGCTGCCTTGCTCTCTGGGAGCCCTCTTCCTGTATTCCTTTCCTGGTTGCTTCTCATCTCTGCCCCTTCTAGGTTCTGTCCACTTACACCCCCCAGCAATGGGTCCTATTCTCTGAGCTACCTTCAGGGATGGCCAAGGGCACGAGTGAGGGATCCAGGCTTAGGATACATCTATCCGCATTGACTAGTCCTCTTCCTAGAAGGCTGCTGTGCTGGGAGTGGCCCTACTGTCATCAAGGGAGCATCCAAACCTAGCACAAGCTTAGGTAGAGTACAGCCTAAGTCCCTGAAGGCCTTCAGTTCCCTTGGGATCACAGTGGTGGTTGGGGTACTTGCAGGGTAGGGACCAGACGGTCATCTTCTTACCAGTCATCCTGAGACATGAGGAAATCTGAGGACTTAGTTCACATGCAGAATTTTCTCTGCCCATGTCTTGTTAGATCCTGAGTTGCAGATATCTGAGATTCGTCTGCAGCCTGAGCTTGACACCCTGCATGTACCCAGCCCCAGACTCTGCCCACTTTACTCCATTGTGAGCATATCAGTGGTGTGTGTTGTGCTGAGCCATGCACCACACAGTGAGTGTGCTGTGGTTTGCTTCACACTCAGCTAAAGGCTCCCTGACAGTCCAGCAGATGCTATGGTACAGGTGGATGGATGGACCTTGTTGGAATGGTCAGGTGAAGGGGGGGTGTACAGAATGGGGCAGGACAGGACACAGATGGATAGATAGCTCAGTGGAGAGTGCTTGCCCAGTGCTCCATCCCTAGCACCTCCAGAAAAGAAAAATATATTTCATTGGTCTTGTCTGGGAGGGAAATTCAGCATTAAATTTTTATTTATTTGAGACAGGGTCTTACTATGTAGCCCTGGCCTGGAATTCACTATACAAGGCTGGCCTCAAACTCACAGAGATCAGCCTGCCTCTGCCTCCTGAGTGTTGGCTTTAAAGGTGTGAGCCACCATGCTCCTTTTAGCATTAACCTTTAAGGAACTACCAGTCACTTCCCAGGGCTGAGGCCTTGGCTCCTCATGGCCTCCCCATGCTGCCCAGGGACAGACTTGTTCCATGGGTTTTCATTTATAGTTCCCTGAGGACACATTGTGTGGGCAACAGTAAACATGATGCAAAATGACAAAAAGACTTGGTCCCCATTGACGTCCTTGCAGCTTCATTTTAGTACCACAGTTGGTGACAGTCCAGAGGTTGGTTATGTGCCATCTGTATGGTGCACCCATTAACTTGTCTTCTTAGTGAAAAATGAATCAAATTCTGAAGGTGCCTATGCTGGAACTTCAGGGCTGTGTGGGCTGTTTTCCTTCCATCTGTACCTGACCCCTTCTCAGCATAAGACAGGACTTTCTAAGGAAACAGCACGTGTCATGTGTGTTTGTGTTTCAGAGCAGTGCCAACTGCTGTGACGGTTCCCGTGGAGAGGCCCCAGTCCGCAGGGCCCCGTCTCCAACCCACAGTCCTGGGCTCTCATCACACACAGGTCTTGTTGGCAGTGACAGAGGAGGGCTCCCTGCCATAGCTCAGCTTCCTAGGCCCTCATTTCCTTCCCCTGGCAGAGTCTGACCACAGGAGAGCAGCTCACAGTACAGACAGCTGTCCAGGGAGGCTCAAGGGTCACCATGTGGGAGCCCACAGCCCACTCTGACTTCAGACTGCCACCCTTGCTCTTCCCACCTCTAGAGACAACTCAAGGTCTCAGGCTTTCCAGGCTAGACCACTTCATGTCCTAGAATGTCTGTGAACCTCCTAAGCTGCCTGCCAGGAGATGATTGGCCTTGGACACAATAGCATTGTAACCAGAGCCTTCTTCTCTCCAGCTTTGCCAGTGATGAATACCAGGATGTCCTCAGCAGGATTACCCAGGTTGTCCAGCGGCACCAGAAGTCCTTGGTCCCTGGACAGCCCCAACTCAATGTGTGTAGCCAGGCTGTCATGGTGAGTGGTCTATGTGTGCATGTTGGGGCTTGCCTGTGCTTGGCTACTGCTACCCATGCCAGACACTGGTCTCATCCAATTTTGAGGACATCTTGGCTCCCTGTACACATGCAGCTCAGCCTGGTAAGGTGTACTCAGGCACCAAAGTGGAAATCATTGTTCTGGACAGTATGGGAGGGAAATGCACAACATCCCACTACTGTTTAGGATTATTGGAGGGTGAGTAGCCTTGTTCAGGACAGGGCTGGGTACGGCAGGAACATAGAAGAGGAAGGGGGTCGCTTAAAGCAGCCATATTGGAAGGTCTATACCCAGCAAAGATGGCTCCCCCATTGCTGTGTAGATAGAGTTCCCCTGTATACTCTAGTCCCTTCCCAAGCCCCCAAGGCTGCTTGCACTTAGGGCATAATTGCATGTAACTGACTAGGAGTGGCTGGATACTCAGGTGAGAGTCCCATGATTCTCCTGGTGGTCCTTAAGGAAAGTCAATAGTTAACAAACCAAGCTGTCGTGATATTTTTGTAAGCAAGCCCAGCTAAACTCCTGAAGATGGCACCAGTTTGACTCAGGAGACAGTCCCTACCATACTAGTGTTCTGACCTCTAAATGATAGTGGTAGTTCAGGAGTTTCTTAGGACTACCAGGTTTCTGGGGCCCCAAGAGCTTGAGTGTCCTCACGGTGGGGCATTACTGTTCTCATCCTGTCTGCAGCTGCTCTGTAGCACAGGCTTAGTCCAGTGAGTGGCCTCAGGGAAGAATATGGGTCTTTTCCTAACAAGCTGCTGTGACACAGTCTAGGGGTTCTGATCAAGTTCATTTTCTCTGCCAATCAAATAATTAAAAGTCAGGAAAAATCTGGAATCAGCAGGCAGCAGCGGAGGAAGATCAAGCAGCACACAGGATCATCAGTTGAAGGAAGGCGTTCAGTGGGGGTGAGGACACACACACATGTAGCAGACACAGAGAACAACAAACCCTCTGTGAAGCAAAACTCCAGTCTCTTCCCGAGGGCTGGGGCTTTAAAGTCTCTGCAAGGTTTTCCTCCCCTAATTTAGGGTTGGTCAGTTTGAAGAAAACTAGGGTGTGTGATAGGCCCAGAACCCATGTGTGGCCTGTCATGAGCAGGCCTTGAACTGGTTGAGCCAGTCCCTAAGTGGGACGCCTGCTGGTGGGGGACAGAAGTCTACAAAGCTCATGTCTTTTTTTATTATTATTGCTGATTGTGCCCAGACAAGTCTGAATAACTGTAGTTTATTTCCTTAAATGTCATTTTCTAGAATTGGGCACCCCCAGGCTGTGAAAAGCTAGGGAAGTGTCTGACACCTCCTGAGTCTGTCCCTGAGAAGTGCTCCTGGCCCCATTAGCCAAGACCAGAATCTCCAGTCAGCCCTGCAAGTGTCCAGAAGGAAGGCTTTGGCCTTGGGACTGATGGACGGAAGAGACCAGCTGCCCTCTGCTCACCCACCACTGGTTGGACGGCCTCTGCAACCAGTAGCAAGGTTCCAAGACTGTATACTGGAGACCTGACCCTGGAGTCCACTCTGGCACTGCAGCCCATCTTCCCAGCTGCCTATTGAGAAAGAAGCAGTTCTTACTGCCCTGCTGCTCTTGACCATGACCCAGTGCTCCAGCCCAGGGTCTGAAGGGCTGTCACTTTGCCTTCTCACTATTTCTGCATATATTTCAACGTTGGTGCTTTAGACAGAGGTGAAGATTTCACTGCTATGCCATGGAGTCACCATCTGCCTGGCCCTCAGTCCTCACCCCCATGACAACTCCCTTGGGTTACCCTCCCTCTTTTCCCACTGGCTACAAACAAGAGACAAAAATATCACATCGTCCAAGCCCAAGGTGAGATCTGTTACTGCCCCATGGAGACAGGAAGGTGACAGCCTAAGTTTCTGGCTCTGGCTCAGCACACTATGGATCCACTTCTGCTGTACCTGCCATCGGTCATGTGCAGGCTACAAGATATAATCTCCAAAACCCCTTCCCAGAAGGCTTGTGGGAGCTGTCTGTCCATCATGAACAAGTTTTCACAACTCTGCAATGATTGTAGTGCCAAAGCTGAACTGGTAAAGGTTGGAAAATGATAACGAAGAAAGATTGAGAGACCAAGAATAAAGGATAAAGGAACAGGAGGTGTGTTAGCTCTGTTATCCTGTTCTCTCTCTCTCTCTCTCTCTCTCTCTCTCTCTCTCTCTCTCTCTCTCTCTCTCTCTCTCTCTCTGGTTTTTTGAGACA
Source organism: Peromyscus leucopus (assembly GCF_004664715.2). Classification (NCBI taxonomy): domain Eukaryota; kingdom Metazoa; phylum Chordata; class Mammalia; order Rodentia; family Cricetidae; genus Peromyscus; species Peromyscus leucopus. The sequence goes on along the minus strand of NC_051067.1, from coordinate 125,245,160 downwards.
AGGGTTTCTTTGTGGTGTAGCTTTGTCCTGGAACTGGCTCTGTAGACCAGGCTGGCCTTGAACTCAGAAATCTGCTTGCCTCTGCCTCCTGAGTGCTGAGATTAAAAGCATGTGCCACCATGCCCACCTATCCTGGTTTTTAAAATAGAGATGATGGGAGACATTGTATGTTAGATGTCCCATGTACCTGTTGCATGAACTTCCCCTGGAGAGACATAATCATCTATATGTCTCAGATAGAATACCAATGACAGACCAAAGTAACAATTGCATCTAATGAGTTCACTGCTTACAGGAGCATGGATGACCCCAAAGCAGCTCCATCATCCTAACTGAAAAGTCTCAACCCAGCATGGATGACAACTTCCCTAAAGATGCATAGTGGAGCCTCCCTTCAGTTAACCTTCCACGCTGTATATATAAAATATACTCTAGCATCTCCAGAGACTGCCACAAATGGAAGAATGCAGCAGGCAGGGAGGGGGGGCGGTGAGGAAAGGGATGGTTGGAATCTATTAGACCTTTCTCACACCCTCTCCTTTGACAGAACATAGGTCCAATCTGGAGGATTTCTTTTGAGTAATTACAACTGCACTGTAACACGAATCTTAAAAGGTCTTATTAATAAAAAACCCAGAGCCAGATATTGGGGTAAAAGCTGAAAGATCAGAGAGGCAGAGAGCAAGCTACTAGTTCTTACCCCTACAAAATCCTCCACCGAAAGAGAGCAAGTTCCTGTTTCCTCACGCCTTATATACCTTTCCGGGTCCTGCCATATTACTTTCTGGAATTAAAGGCATAAGTGCTTCCCAAGCAAAGGCATGAGATCTCAAGTGCTGGGATTAAAGGTGTGTGCCACCACTGCCTGGCTCAGTTCCCAGTGTGGCCTTGAACTCACAGAGATCCAAACAGATCTCTGCCTCCTGAATGCTAGGATTAAGGGTGTGTGCCACCACTGTCTGGCCTCTCTGTGTACTCTAGTGGCTGGCTCTGTCCTCTGATCCTCAGATAAGTTTTATTGGGGGATATTTATTCACTATACCACACCGAAGATGATAATGGGCATTATACTTGGAGGACAGTCTTGTGTCTGGGCAGGTAGATCCCACTCTGTCCTTGGCTGTCCAGATCTTCGGGTCCTCTCCCCCAAATGAAGAGGGTAGAGATGCCCAGGAGGGTCTGTGGCCTCAAGGTAAGCACCCCTCACCCCGACGTGCTATCCTGCTTTTCCTCTCCACTCCAGGCCATACACAATGCACTTGCACCTCTGTACTTGAAACTGTCCTCCAGCTCCCTTCCTAGCTAATTCCCGGAAAGCAGGGGCTGAATTTCAGTCTCCTTGCACTGCGTGCCAGAGCAAAGGGACTGTGGTAACTTGCGCACCGGCCCCTCCAGGTCCAGAAGGCTGGCCCTGGGAGAAGCGGGTCTGAAAGAGTGCAGAAGCCAGAAGCCAAAAAAGGTACCAAGGCGCGTATTCTTTTTCCACCCAGAAATAACCCTAGATTTCCAGTTTGACGTCACCTAGGGTTCGAGCAAATGTGCTACTTCCTGGCAGAGGCCACCAGCCCCGCAACCAACTCCCCCAGAGGCCCGCCCCCTCCTGGTCCCGCCCCTACCGCCCCTCATGCTGGACCTCTCCCTAAGGACGCCCCGCCCTAGAATTCCCGCCTACCAAGGATGCCCCGCCCTTGTTCCCGGGACTAGTTTAACCCTAGCCTGCTGACACCCCTCCGCCCTTTCTCTTGAGTGCACGCGGATATGGCGGAGTCTGAGTTGCAGCTAGTGGCGCAGCGCATCCGCAGTTTCCCGGACTTCCCCATCCCCGGCGTGCTGTTCAGGTGCGGTCACGAGCCCGCGAGGCGTTGGCGCCCAGCGCTCGGCTCTTGGCGCAGGCGCCTGGGCAGTCTCGGGGATCTTGCCGGGCCTCCTCCCAGACTTCCCCGGTCACCAGCCTGTCCTTGTTCCCAGGGATATCTCGCCCCTCCTGAAGGACCCCGACTCCTTCCGAGCTTCCATCCGCCTCCTGGCCAATCACCTTAAGTCCACGCATGGCGGCAAGATCGACTACATCGCAGGCGAGTGGCCACGCTAGGCCGTGCTGGTCCCCCACTACCCAGGCCCTCCCTTTTCCCCTTCTGTCACCCACAGCCTACCCCACACCCACCCTGACCCTCCTTTAGCACCCTGTACCTCCCTGTGTCGGTCCCTTATTGACCCTAGATGACTACTACGTCTCCTACCCCTGCTAGGTCCTGACTTCCGCCCTCAGTGCCTGTTCCTACTAGAGATGAATTCGACTCTGTCCTTGTTCAGGGCCAGCCTTTCCTCCCTTAGGGAATGAATCTGGCTGCAGGACCGTAAGGAGCATTGTGTGTTTCAGGAGAACTTTGAGGAAGGCCCTGGAACCTCCCAATGGGCTTCCTTGCGAGGGGCAGCTTCTAGGATGAGCTAGATGCTAAAAAATGCGGTAGCCTTGGGACAGACGGGGGTGTGCCTGGGCGGGCCTGGAGCCTGGTAGCCTCAGGGGTTGTTTCTTTCAGGACTATGCCAGTCTCCCTCCTTCCCCTACACAATCTTGTGCTTAACACCTGCCGTATACCAAGCTCCATGCTTGGACTTCAGAAACACCCTAGGGTGGCTGAATGTCCACCAGGGAAGTTGGACATGTCCCAGAGGGTGAGAACCCCAGAGAACAGGGTAGCCCAGGCAAGTGCTCAGGAGCCACAGTACTGATGCCCATGTCACTTCCTATTGGCACCCCCCGACCATGCTCCAGGAATTAGGGAATGCTTCCAACCTGCTACAGCTCAGGCCTCCCCAGAGGTGACCCGGGTCATGTACCCCCGTACTGTAGAGTGCTCCTGGGCAGATGTTTTTGAGAGGTGGCAAAAGCCACCATAATTGACCCTGAGCTGTACAGAAAGCAAGTAACACCCCCAATGCTAAGAAGCTGCCCAATAGCCATCAGCTTTCTAGCTGTAGCTAGTAAGGTCTAGTATTCCCAGCCAATACTGTTCTCTCTCCCTAACAGGCTTAGACTCCAGGGGCTTCCTGTTTGGGCCGTCCCTAGCTCAGGAGCTGAACCTGGGCTGTGTGCTCATCCGGAAGCGCGGAAAGCTGCCGGGCCCCACAGTGTCCGTCTCCTATGCTCTGGAGTATGGCAAGGTAAACGGGCAGTGGGTAGCTGTCTAGGAGCAGCTGGGAGCTCAGAGGTTGAGACATTGGGCCAGGTTTATACCACCAGGAAACATGGAAAGGCTAGGGGTGGTGGTCACTTGTTAGCTCCTAGACTTACGCTTCCTGTCTGCAGGCTGAACTGGAAATCCAGAAAGACGCCTTAGAACCTGGGCAGAAAGTGGTCGTTGTAGATGATCTCCTGGCCACTGGAGGTAAGAGCCACTCCAAGGCATAAACAGGTTCCAAAGGGGCAAGCCTTATCTGGTGCTGACTCGGCAAAGAGCCATCCTACCTTCTCTTTTCCTTGTCCCTTCGCCCCCAGGAACCATGCGTGCGGCCTGTGAGCTGCTGGGCCAGCTACGGGCTGAGGTGGTGGAGTGTGTGAGCCTGGTGGAGCTGACCTCGCTGAAGGGCAGAGAGAAGCTAGGGCCTGTACCATTCTTCTCTCTTCTGCAGTATGAATGACCAAGGGGCTGGAATAGCTGCTGCACCCCTGCCCCCAGCCTCTATGACTGGACAGCGGCTCGGCCCTGGCACCCAAGTGACCTTTGTGAGCCACCAGCTGCCCTTTCCTGGGCCACCATGTCTATGGACCACCTGGGCCCTCGCACTTTCTGTAAGTGCTGAGTCCTGAAGCAGAGCTGTGCTGCTACTGTAGGTTATGACACAGCAAGGTCAATAAACAGCTTTGTTACACACGGTGCTTACTGTCTTGCATGGATCCCATTCCACGGCTGACGTGATGGGGGGCGGGGGGCAGAGATGGGGCCCAGCGTTAGCTTACGCACCTGAAACCAGCAGGCTCAGCTCCATATAGAAGCCACAGTCAGCCCCCTAGGAAGCAGTCTCCCTTTGATGCTGACTACGTGTGTAAGTTTTCTGGGCCATTCTTTGGGGACCTGAGGGCACTGTACAGTAACCACCTTAAAATCCTATTTTGTTGAGCAGCAGTACCAGGTTGTTAGGACAGAACTAGCCTTGCACGTGCCAGACAAAAACACTCTGCCATTCATCCACACCCCCAGCACGATCGCTTTCGCCCAGATTTTTACTGGCCTAGTCTTGCTAGTCACAGAAGAAAACACGGCACAACAGCAGGGCAATGTTTAAAGGGATTTTATGATGACCTGTTTGGTTTCGTCTCGGCAGTACTTTTATTTACACGATTTTATTATATACAGAAGGCCCAATTCCACTCTGCCATTCAGAACTCACTGTCCTGGTGAAATGTAGCCAGAAGTCCAAGTTCTCTGTGTGCGTCTTAAGGCTCTAAGCAAGACAGCTATCGCCAGCACGGAGGAGCAGGCGAGGCTAGCCTAGGGCTTCCCTCTGGACCTTGACGAGACGAGTAGTTCGTGGGATGGACATCCAACATACCCTGCTCCCCCAGTCTACTTCCCCAACACTCACTCACACAAGTGCTGGGCCTGGGGTACCAAAGCCTCGGGAACCAATTTAACACCAACACTTCGTGAGACCCATGGGCACAATGGCTGCCCATACTGGCAGCAGGCTGTGTCACGGAGAGGGAAGCGCGTGCGTGCTGTACCGATAAAGGGAACAGACCAGCCGGCGAAGAACTCGGTCACAGCCCCTCAGTGTGGACCTGGTGGGTCAGCCTGGCGGTGAGGCCGGCTAGGTCAGCGGCTTTGTCCAGCTTGATGTAGGTGTCAGTCCGGACGCGATGCAGGCTGAGCCAGTCTGGCAGCAACTCAGACAGGAGCAGCACGTGCTTCTCCATCTCCCCTGCAGAAGTGCATTGTGGGTTTAAGCCCGGGGCCTGGATGACTTGCTCAGCCCACTTAGCCAGCCCGGTGCCTTACAGCCCACCCCCCACCCTCGCCCCCAACAGGCCTTTCTCAAGGCTTAACCACGGCTGTGTGCAGTGGAGCCAAGCAGAGGCCTGGGGGTCCCTGGGCACTGCTCTCAAGCACCAGGGGGAATGAACAGCAAGGGCAAGACACACATACTCCAAGCCTGGTGAGCAGGCCCTTGAAAGCAGAGATGAGGCCTTAGGTGGCCGAACTGGGATTCCAACAAGTCCGTGGCAAGCAAACTGTCCCTGGTCAGAAATGGACCCAGCTTCTTGCCAAGGACACGGTGAGCTTGACCACGCCCACCCTCAGCCCTCTCTTGCTCTGTACAAACCCGGGCTCAGGGCTGCTCGGCAGCTCTCCACCATCCTTGCGCAGACCACCTCCATAGTGAGCGCTGGCTTGCGCTCAGACACAAAGACACCACGCAACACACGGGCCAGCTCTGGCAAGCGCTCTAACCGCCGCAGCCGGAGCTCCTGTTCCGGGCACCGGGTCATCTGTGCCAGCTGCTTCTGGACCTCCTTGGCCCTTATCTGTACGAAGTGGGTCAGCAGCAAATGGTTACCAAGGCCCCCTCTTGTCACGAGGGCCCCCTCCCCATTACCGGGGACTTACCCGCTCCAGCAAGGCCTGGGACACACCCTTCAGGGCACTGGGAGAGGCAGCTGGGGGGGTGGCTGGTGGAGTGGCTGGGAGTGCTGGACTAGAGGACGACCCAGAGCTACTAGGCTCGGCTGAGCGCAGGACCAGGTTACTCAAGGCCTTCTCCATCTGCAGAGTAGGCACAGGACAGATGTCACAAACGGTGACTGACTGCCCCAGCCTTGTGAGGGGAAGAAGCCCTTTGCCCATCCAGGAATCCCCTTTCTCTCCAGGCCAAGTTCCCTAGTCTCGGAGTCCCAGCAGATATACACAGCCAGCTGAGCTGTTGCGGTGAGTGTGTGTACACGCATGAGTGTGAGAGGATACGGGGCACATCTTATTTCTGTGCCCTTAGCTGAGAAAGTGATCAGGTAACAAACCCAGGGGCACTCAGCTGCTACCTCCACCCACTGGGGTCAGGCTGCTGACCACACTCCCTGAGAAGAAAGGGATGAATTTTAGAGGCTCGAGAGCCTCACCTTGGGTGACATCAAGCTGCGGGCTCGGGACAACACCTCCTGGGCGGTGGTGAGCTTCTCCCTGACGGGAGGCTGGGGCAGTTCGGCTGGTTCAATGTCAGGCACTTCATCCACATTGAAGCGGGGGTGCCAGCGGGTCAGCTGGTCTTCAGGCACGGTCATGGGGGGGTTCAGTGCAGCAAGGAAAGCCTGGGGGGGAAGAGAGCGTTGGGCTACTCAATTCAATTCCAGCTAAAAAAAAAAACCCAGGCAAACAAACAACTTAGCCTTTCTCTGCCTAGGGAAACAGCCAAGTATAAAGAGGCGCGTTCCTAGCATATAGGTATGGTTGACAGTGGCATGAGAACCCTCTCAGGGTCTCAAGGAAATCCTGAACCCCCCAGCTTTTGGGTTCCAGGCAGCTCTGCCCCAGCTCCAGCCTATAGCACAGAAGGTGTCAGCAACGGAATCAACCCTCCTCACATTTTAAGATATCCATAGCAAGGATATCTTTGTCTTTGCAGTCAGGACGGGCACTGAAGGGGGAGCAGGGCACTTAAGGCCACTGTCCGCTTACAGAGGGACTGAACCTGCTCAATGGCCTCCACAAACCCCAGCACTCACTTTGTGATGCTGCTTGACTCGCTCCACCAGGTTCTGTCGGAAGATGTGCCTGCGCTGCAGGAGGCACGTGGCTGTGAGCTGCGTGGCACCACCACCAGCCTCTGTAAGAAGAAAACACGGTGAGCCCAGGTCCGTCCAGCTGCCCACCTGAAATCCCCAAACTAGGCCTGATACCAACACCTCATGCTCACCCCCAAGGCCAAGGTAGAGCACACCCAGGGCCTCGACAAAGACTCACCCCGGTCCAGCAAGGGCTCTATGGTGAGTTGGTAATCAGATCTCTTGATGCTGTCCTTGAACGTGGGGACATTGCATTCCTGGCGGAAGCAATATGATGTGGGGTACACGGTTTTGATCTGGCCCACATTGCGCTCTTCAAAGCGCCTAGAGAAGAAAGAGAGGGCTGGGTCAGAAGGACCACGCAGACTGGCATCAGACTTCGAGGGCAACCAAACCCGCCCTCCCTCACCACTCACTTGCGCATCATGTCCTGGACACCTTGCTTGACTTTAGCGAAGGTCACAGTCTCAGCTCGATTGTGAAGCATGCTCACGATGGTGTCCATGCTACGGAACATCTCGGCCAGCACTTGATACTTGTAGGGCAGGATAAGGCCAGGGGGACCAGGCTGGGCCAGGGCATGGAAGCGCTGGTAGGCAGGGACTTTCTCGACACTGTCAACGGGAAGCAGTCTCATTAGACCACCAAACCACACAATGTGACCCCACCACCACCACCGGACAACAAGGTAACAGAGCCCTTTACAACCAAAGCCTCAAAACTAACTATCCATTTGCAAAGTCCTTGCAGATCTGCTGCTGCCTGTGAGGACAGTATCCACACATCATCTCTGCCTCACCTGCCTGCCCAGATAAAGACATAGACAGGCACAGTGTCCACAGCTGCCCATAGCATTTAGAAGGAGCCAAAGACAGGAGTGACCATGTCCTTTTCAGGTGGGGGAGAAGGGCATCGTGCTGGTGAGTAGATATGTGCTGTATATATGTCTAGGCAATCTGGCTCCCAGCTTCGTGGCCACACTAATCGTCTCCCTGGAAGTCACGGCACCCAGGCCACCCACCCACTCAAGCCCTACAGTGCCTAACAGCCTGTCCTCCCCTGGACCTTGCATTGTGGCCCACTAGGACTCACCATGGTTGCTCTGTGGGCACCTTGGCATCTGGCGTACAAGACTCCACAGCATTCTCCTGGACTTTGGCCCTCAGGGCCCGAACCCTGGCTCCCAACTTACGGGCCCGCCTCAGACAGGACTGGAGCTCAGAGATAGAATCCTCTGAGGAGACCTAGGGACAAGAAGTGCTGTCAGTTCTACCCGTTATCCATCACCCTGCCCACGGCTCACCCTCAGTCCAGCCTTACCTTGTCCTGCTTTTGGGCTGTGGCAGAAAGGCCTGGACCTTCTGAAACAGTGGCGATCTTTATTCTCTTGACAGGAGATGGGCTTACTGGGGAGCCAGGGTCAGCTGGAGAGCTGGGATCAGCTGGGGAACTGGAGCAGGAGTCCTGGTCATTAAGAAGCCACAGATCAATACCCTGGGGGTGAGGGGGGGGGGTACCTGCTCTGCAGGAGGAGCACTGGCCTGCAGAGCCAGAACCAGGTTGTCAGTTCGCTAGACCCGGAGGGCTGGAGCCAGGCTCCAGGGGAATGCCTGCCAATTGAAGCGTCTAATGATACAGGAAAGATCCACCTGGTGTGTGGGGCCTCTTCCTCCTTGAAGCAGCTTCCAGGCCTGACTGTCTTGTGTTTTCTCAACATTTCAGTAGTTCCAGCCCAATTCTTTGCGGAACACCCACCCCTAACCCCTGCCTGCTGCAGCCTCCCTGGAAGCCTAGGACCCCTCTTGCACGCGGCTGCTGGTTCCCCTGAGCAAAGAAAGGAGTAGCCAGCCTGATCGAGACTCTACTCCTCCCTCGGGCTTGGCGCCCAGTCCCCTGCCTCAGTCCCGAGAGCTAGGGTCTCCTCTCCTAACCAGGGGTCCTCTGGGGTCCCACGCGCGCCTCACCTGTCCAGGAAGCCGCAGCCTCCGGCGCGCCGGCGGTGCGGGCTGGTCGCTCCTGGGTTCGGTGGCGGGACGGGCACGCTTGCGGCTGCTGCTCCGGGTGAACTCGGGGGTCACAAGCCCACTGGGGCTCGGGGTGAGACAGGCCGACTTGGCCCGCGGAGCAGTAAGGCTCGGGCGACGGCGCGCGTAGAAATCGGTAACACGACTTTGCGCCATGGCGCCAAAAAGCTAGTTCCCGCGGATTTCGCACGGATTTCGCGCGGATTTCGCGGCTTCTGCCTCGCCCCGCCCAGGCCGTACCATCAAGCGCAGTTCTCGGAGGGGGGGAAAAATGTGCACACTCCAGAGCATGCGCGCTAGTGTGCACCAAGACGCGCATGCGTCACGCCGGACCTCTGCCGTACCTTTGGATTGAGCAAACGAGAAAGGGAGCGGCCGGGGGTGGGGGTGGGCAGGAATGGTTTGGACTCCTGACCACTGGCGCGCTGACGTGCGGCATAGCACATGCGCTGTCCGTCATTTACGCGCGCGAGCTGGGCTCTGGCGCGTAGGGGGTCTCAAATCCACGTCTCTCGCAGCGCGAAGTGGGGCGCCTACGAGCCAGTGGCTCCTGGCCAGGCAAAGAGGCGATCGGATGAAAGAAGACACTTCTGCTCCTGTTTGCAGAGTAATAGCCTGGTCTCGCAAGCCAGCAAAGGAACTGGATCTGAGTCACAAGCAACTGCTGAGTATTTGGTCCCAGGCGCGCGATGACTCTACCCTGGAAGGCTCACGCAGCTGAACAGGCTCCAAAAGCATCTCGTTTCTCTTGCTACATCCGGGCTATGGAGTGCAGAGGTCGGCTCTGGGAGGGGCTCCAGAGTAGGAAGCGGACTAGAGGCATGGGCAATCAGGAAAGCCACGCCGAAGGACTGATTTCCTCATCACCTGTTTTCCTCAGTCACCGCCACCCAATGCTCCCAACACTCCTGGAGGGAATGGCCATGCCCGTTTTAGGCAAAGGTGGTTCCCCAGGAGGAGGGAGGGCATGGGGGGAGGGGACAGCGCTGAAGCAGGACCTGGGAGACCTGGTTAGCTGTAAGGACCGAAAGATAGTTCCCAGGAGGTGGGGACTTGTACAGTCCAGAGCATCAGTCTAAAATGCATCTGGGGCTGTGGGATGCAGGACCAGGACTTGAAGTAGTGAGAGTTTCGAGACTTGGTGCTCTCAACTCATGAGCTGAGTATGAATGTGGTATGCCCTGGAGCCTCACGGCCAGCGTCCCTTCTGGATGCTTAGGAGCGGCCATAGTAACCATTCTACATTTGGGGCCACCCCTGCAAAGTAGGCCTTTGGGATGACTCAGCATTGGAGCCCCTCAGAAAGTCTTGATTTGCCTCAGTGACAGGACAAAGCCAGCTGCCTCCTGGCCACAGCTGATTAGATAAGTGATGCGTGGCTGAGCCAATCAAAAGTTCTCCTAGTATTAGAGACTGCTCTGGGGGTAGGAACTGCCTACCACCCTGTGTGCTCGTGGCCTCTCTCAAGGTAAGGCAGCAAGCAAACAGGTGTAACTCCAGACACAGCAACTCGGGGGTTTGGGAATAGGTTCCCTTTGCTTTGTTTTTTGCAGTGATAAGGAATGGGACCCAAGGCATTATACATACGAGGCAACAGCCCTCGACCATCTGAACTGTGTCACCTGCCCAACTGTGAGGGTTAATCTTCATCATCAGCTTGGCTGGATTTAGAGTCACCATGCCTCTGGGCATGTCCATGAGGGATTGATCTTCCTTCCTAGCTTCCTTCCTCCCTCCCTCCCTCCTTCCCTCCCTTCCTTCCTCTCTTTCTTGTTTTTTCAGACAGGGTTTCTCTGTGTAACAGCCCTGGCTGTCCTGGAACTTGCTCTGTAGACCAAGTTCCATGTCAGCCAGAGCTGCATAGAGAGACAACCCCCCCCCCTTTTTTTTTAATTTTATTTTATTTTACAATACCATTCAGTTCTACATATCAGCCACAGGTTCCCCTATTCTCCCCCCTCCCACCCTCTCCCCTTACCCCCAGCCTACCCCCCATTCCCACCTCCTCCAGGGCAAATCCTCCCCGAGGACTGTGATCAACCTGGTAGACTCAATCCAGGCAGGTTCAGTCCCTTCCTCCCAGACTGAGCCAAGTGTCCCTGCATAAGCTCCAGGTTTCAAACAGCCAATTCATGCAATGAGCACAGGACTTGGTCCCACTGCCTAGTTGCCTCCCAAATTGATCAAGCCAATCAACTGTCTCACCTATTCAGAGGGCCTGATCCAGCTGGGGGCCCCTCAGCCTTTGGTTCATAGTTCATGTGTTTCCATTCATTTGGCTATTTTTTTCAATAATTGAGTAAAACCGAAATTTATTATAAGCCACAGTCGTCCTAGGGACCTCCATGCTATATATATAGCCTCTATGGTTCTATGGGTTGTGGTCTGATTGTTATTTATTTATTTATTTATTTATTTATTTATTTATTTATTTTGGTTTTTCGAGACAGGGTTTCTCTGTGTAGCTTTGTGCCTCTCCTGGAACTCACTTGGTAGCCCAGGCTAGCCTCCAACTCACAGAGATCTGCCTGGCTCTGCCTCCCAAGTGCTGGGATTAAAGGCGTGCGCCACCACCGCCCGGCGATTGTTCTTTATTTTATATCTAGAATACACTTATGAGTGAGTACATACCATGACTGTCTTTCTGGGTTTGGGTTACCTCACTCAGGATGATTTTTTCTAGTTCCATCCATTTGCCTGCAAATTTCATGCTTTCATTGTTTTTCTCTGCTGAGTAGTACTCCATTGTGTATATGTACCACATTTTTTCCATCCATTCTTCCGTTGACGGGCATCTAGGTTGTTTCCAGGTTCTGGCTATTACAAATAGTGCTGCTATGAACATAGCTGAGCATGTATCTTTATGGTATGAATCAGCATTCCTTGGGTATATGCCCAAGAATGGGATGGCTGGGTCTTGAGGTAGTTTGATTCCTAATTTTCTGAGAAACCACCATACTGATTTCCACAGTGGTTGTACAAGTTTACATTCCCACCAACAGTGGAGGAGTGTTCCCTTTGCTCCACATCCTCTCCAACATTGGCTGTCATTAGTGTTTTTGATCATAGCCATTCTAACAGGTGTAAGGTGGTATCTCAGAGTCGTTTTGATTTGCATTTCTCTGATGATTAAGGATGTTGAGCATTTCTTTAAATGTCTTTCAGCCATTTGTGATTCTTGTTTGTGAATTCTCTGTTTAGCTCTTTAGCCCATTTTTTAATTGGACTGTTCAGTATTTTGATGTCTAGTTTCTTGAGTTCTTTATATACTGTGGAGATCAATCCTCTGTCAGATGTGGGGTTGGTGAAGATCTTTTCCCATTCTGTTGGCTGTCTTTTTGTCTTATTGACTGTGTCTTTTGCCCTGCAAAAGCTTCTCAATTTCAAGAGGTCCCATTTATTAGTTGTGCTCAGGGTCTGTGCTGTTAGTGTTTTATTTAGGAAATGGTCTCCGGTGCCAATGCGTTCAAGAGTGCTTCCTACTTTCTTTTCTATTAAGTATAGTGTAACTGGATTTATGTTCAGGTCTTTGATCCACTTGGACTTGAGTTTTGTGCATGGTGACAGATATGGATCTATTTGTAATCTTTTACATATTGACATCCAGTTATGCCAGCACCATTTGTTGAAGATACTTTCTTTTTTCCATTGTATAGTTTTGGCTCCTTTGTCAAAAACCAGGTGTTCATATGTGCATGGATTAATGTCAGGGTCTTCAATTCGATTCCATTGGTCTGTATGTCGGTTTTTATACCAGTACCAAACTGTTTTTATTACTATAGCTCTATAGTAGAGTTTGAGATCAGGGATGGTGATGCCTCCAAAGGTTGCTTTATCGTATAGGATTCTTTTAGCTATCCTGGGTCTTTTGTTTTTCCATATGAAGTTGAGTATTTTTCTTTCCAAGTCTGTGAAGAATTGTGTTGGGATTTTGATGGGGATTGCATTGAATCTGTAGATTGCTTTTGGTAAGATTGCCATTTTTACTATGTTAATCCTACCTATCCATGAGCATGGTATATCCTTCCATTTTCTGATACAACCCCCCTTTTTTTGAGACAGGGTTTCTCTGTGGTATTTTGGTGCCTGTCCTAGATCTCACTTTGTAGACCAGGCTGGCCTCGAACTCACAGAGATCTGCCTGCCTCTGCTTCCCAAGTGCTGGGATTAAAGGCGTGTGCCACCACCGCCCAGCTCCCCCTTTTTTTGAGACAGGGTCTCCATGTAACCCTGGCTGTCCAAGATGTCCAAAAGACCCGGTCTTTTTTTTTTTTTTTTTTTTGCTTTTTCAAGACGGTTTCTCTGTGTGGTTTTGGTGCCTATCCTGGATCTCACTCTGCAGATCAGGCTGGCCTCGAACTCACAGAGATCTGCCTGCCTCTGCCTCCCGAGTGCTGGGACTAAAGGCGTGCGCCACCCGGCTGAGACTCTGTCTTTAAAAAAAAAAAAACAATCCACATGAGGCTTGATTAAAGCCACTTGATGAGGGGAGAGTTTGTTTTTTTAGCCCATGGTGTGATGATACAGTTCATCAAGGCAGGGAAAGTATGGCAGTGGGAACAAGAGGCCGGCCCGCTGGGTGTGGTGAGCCACAGTCAAGAGAGATGAGTACTGATGCTCAGTTTTCTTCTTTTCATTCAGTCCATACAGTGGTGCTCCCCACACTCAGGATGGGTCCTTCTTCCTGAGTTAAACCCTTTTGGAAACATCCTCAGAGACACACCCAGAGGTGTGTGTCCATGGTGATTCTCAATCCTGTTAAGTTGCTTTTGATGGGTATTTTGTTGCAACAACGGAAAAAGTAAGTCATCACCACTTTCACCCTCATCTTCATCAAGACCATCATCGTTTTTTTTTCTCACCACATGAGGATGGTTAGAGGTGTCATAGGTCCTGGGTATTGACGATAGCCATGTTCTGGCTGATGGTTATGATAAGTGGCGCTGGAAGTGGCGCTGGTTACTGGCGGAAAAGTCACGGGCCAGGGCCACGACTACCAGAGTTACAAAGAGCTTTATTAGAAAGAAGTAGGGGGGTAGGAGGGAGGAGAGCCAGGCCTGGAGAGAAAGAAAGATGGCGGGAGCAGAGTGGGAACAGAGAGGGTGGGGGTCCGTGTCCGGCTTTTTAAGGCGGATACGTCATCGCCAGCACCCGCTGATGATGTAAGACACAAGACCCCAATGTGCAGGAGTGAGGGCAGGACCCTAACACTGGCCTTGCCTAACTTCCCTAGAGCCCACTGTGGTTCCCTGAGCCCTGCTCCCTGCCAAGCTCCAACCTCCATACAGGCACAGAGTGAATGGCTGCGGCTCTGCTCTTCGGTTACATCCCAGTGCCATCCATGAGGAACAAGGACAAGGAAGTGTGACTGTGCAGCATTTCACTGGCTTCAACTTTGTGTAATGAAAGAGAATGGCTTCTGTCCAGGTTTGCTGAAGAGAGCCCTGCTTCCTGTTGTTGGAGTGGCTTCTCTGACTCACTCCGAGTGCTTCCCTGGGTCATACCGATGTGCAGGCGGAGAAGCCGAGGCTCAGGCATACAGTTGGTGAGCCAGGGAACTGCACCTTCTCTCCTCCCACTTCAGCTCTCCATCTGCTGCTCTCCTTCCCATTCCCAGACAGGAAACTGTAACGGATGGCTGGACCAACACGGAACTCCTCGGGGACCCGCTGAGGATCTGTGAGTCACCTGCAGCCACGGAGGAGCTTTTTGTGGTCTTGGCTTTTAACTCGAGGTTCGAGGCCATGTAGAGACGGGCGGCTTTCACTTTCAATGAAGGCATTTGGGTCTCGGCCAGGATTGATCTGCGCTTGGCTCCCTGTCTGCCGGACAGCCTTAGAATCCATTATGGATGAGTTAGAGCAGGATCCATGGAGAAGATGCTACTGCTGGCCGCAGGCTGAGCGACACCAGCAGTTTCTTCTCCCGCCAAGACTCGGTCTCCTGGTCAGCACCAGGGCGTCTTGTCTTGTGGAACCTGCTTCACAGCAAGGTTCCTGCAGGACCTGAGGGAGGAGGAACTGAGCCTCATTTTACCTCAGTGATGACAAAGCCCTCTTCTCACTCTTGGTTTCGGGAAGTATCAGATGGGGAGAGGGCTGACTCTGCCCTTAGCCCTCTTAGTTCCCTTTCTGTCGCTGTGATCAAATACCCTCACACAAAGCAGCTCAGAGAGAGAGGGTTTATTCAGCTCACAGCTTGAGATTTCAGTCTGTCATGACAGGAAGTCACAACAGTAGGGAGCTTGAGAGGGAGCTGGTCCCATTACATCCAGAGTCAAGCCCAGAGAACAAAGAGTTAACGGATGCTAGTGCTCAGCTTGCTTCTTCTACTATACAGCCTAGGATCCCCTGCCGAGGGAATGATGGTACCCAGAGTGGGTGGGTCTTCCAATTAACCCCGATTAATGTAATCAAGATTGTTCTTCATAGGCATGCCTAGTGGCCTGCCTCTCAGGTAGATCTGCATTCTGTCAAGCTGACAAGTAACCATTGCATTCCTTATGTGGGCATTTAACATGGCCCTCTTCAATAGAAATGCAGTGTGAGCTGTGTGCTTTCAAGTTTTCCTAGTACATTACAAAAAGTAGTAAGAATCAGGTGGCAATCATTTTGTCAAAGTTTTGTCTTTGCTTTTGTATGGGTCTTTTGCCTGCTTGTAGGTCTGTGTACCACATTCATGCATTGCCAGTGGAGGCCAGATGTTGGATCCCCTGGGACTGTAATTATAGATGGTGGCTGTGAGCTGCCGTTTGGGTGCTGGAAATCAAAACTGGGTCCCCTGAAAGAGTAACCGAGGATTCATAACCGAGCCATCTCTCTAGCACCAGGTTGCAATACCTGTAATAGCCTGGTGGTGGTGGTGCATACCTTTCATCCCAGCAGAGGTAACTGGCTCTCTTGAGTTTGAGGCCAGTCTGAAGTACCGAGTTCTAGGACAGCCAGAGCTACACAGAGAAACCCTGTCTTAAACAACAAAAAACAAGACAAAAAAAAAAAAAACAAAACAAAAAAAAAACCCAACACTTAGAGTAATTAAGTTATATCAGTTATGTCCCAAGTGTCTCTCAAAATAAATAAATAATTTATTATTTTGTTTGTTTGAGACATGGTCTCTCTTCATAGCTGTAAGGATTTGATCCTTAATCACGTCATCAGCCTTCACCGGCTTCCCAGCCTAAAAAGAGGGTGAGCCCTCTGTGGGCTCTTTGTCCCCTCTCCTCTCTGCTCCTCCCTCCCGTTGGCTCCCCTCCCCCCCCCTTTTGTGTCTCTCTGTCTCTGTTTCTCTCTCTCTCTTTCTCCCCTCTCCCCCTCCAATAAAGCTCTAAAAAGGTAACCATGGCTATGATTCTTTTAATCAGCATGCTGCTCCGACGGCATGGTCGCTGCAGGCGGCGACCAGCCACGAGGGGCAGCGCCGCGGCATAATGACCAGCCAGGAGGGGCCTGGCTGTCCTGGAACTCACTGTGTAGACCAGGTTGGCCTTGAACTCACAGAGACCGACCTGCCTCCAGAATGCTGGGATTATCACAGAGACCGACCTGCCTCCAGAATACTGGGATTAAAGGTGTACACCTTTTTCATTTTATTTTATTTTTGAGAGAGGGTCTCTCTATGTAAGCTTTGCTGTCCTGGAACTCACCATGTAGTCCTTTGCCATCCAAGTGCTAAGATTAAAGGCGTGTGCCACTACACCTGGATAATAGAATTTTTTTTCTAATGAGACATTTGACATTTTTCTCTGTTATTGACCACCAAAATCATCTTGATTATCACCACCATCACTGCCATTACCATCCTCCTCCTCGTCAGACCACCGTCTTCACCACTGCCATTATCATCCTGGTTGAGTTTATAGCTCCATCTCTGTTGGTTGAATAGCCTTCGACAGAACGCTGAACCTCTTGGCACGCAGTTCCTCTCTTGTACCTCCTACTTCAAATGGCGCTGCAAGGCTTGGTGGAAGTAGGGCATGGTGATAAGCCTAGCCTAGACTCTGTCAGCAGGAAATGACTTACGGTGGCAGCCTAGACAGCAACCCACCCTGACCACAGGTGGAGCTGTAAAAGCTCCATGGGCACAGACTCCTCACTAGCTGCACAGTCAGCTAACAGGGCCAACTGTGCCACGGGGCCCTGGTCGCAGAGCCTGGTCAATTGGGTGGAAGGTCACATACTTATGTACTTGGTGCAGCAATTGGATCTCAGGGCTCTGGGCGCAGGTGCCCTGCTTTAGGACCACTGGTCAGCTGGCCTAAGATCCCCCACTGTTTCTATCTACCTGCTCCCCACCAATGACCACACACTTAGCCTCTCCTTCTTGGCAAAGGGTCTCTGAATTATAAGAACCCCAGAAACTCCCTAGCTAAGACACATAGCAATGGTGGAGAGGGCGCTTAAACTAGCTTTCCCCTATACTGAGATTGGTGTCTGCTCTAATTGTCATCATAGAACCTACATCCAGTGACTGATGGAAGCAGATGCAGAAACCCACAGCCAAGCACTTGGCCAAGATCCTAGAGTTCAGTTGAAGAGAGGGAGGAAGGATTATGGGAGGGGGGGTGTGTGTCGTCACGATCATGATGGGAAAACCCACAGAGATAGCTGACCCAAGCTAGTGGGAGCTCATGAACTCTGTACTGACAGCTGGGGAGCCTGCATGGGACCGCACTAGGCCCTTTGAGTGTGGGTGAAAGTTACCTGGCTTGATGTGTTTGTAGGTCCCCTGGCAATGGGACCAGGAATTACCCCGGCTATGAGAACTGGCTTTTTAGAGCCCATTCCCTATGCTGCGATGCCTTGCTCAGCCTTGATGCAGGGCGGAAGGGCTAGGTCTGGCCTCAACTTGGTATGCCAGCCTGTGTTAACTACCCAAGGGAGGCCTTACCCTCTGTGAGGAGGGGTTGTGGGTGGGATGGGGGGAGGTAGGGAGGTATCGGGAGAAGGGGAGGGAGAGGGAACGGGGATTGGTATGTAAAAGGAAAGAAAAAATTAAATAAAAAAAATACAAAAAAACAAACAAACAAAAAAAAAAAACCCTGAAACTGTCTGAATAATCCAATAAAGCCCTGGCAGTAACTCCAATATTTCCCCAAACTACAGAGCTTCTAGAGGGAAGCCAGGGCCTGAGCACGGTGAGACAAGCAGGCTCATCCCCACGTCCTTTCCCCTGCACCCTTCCCAACAGGAACTCCTGGGCCGCTCTTGCTTTGCTGCTCCTCTGCCCAAGCCTTCATAGTCCCCAGAGGAAGAGCAGGAGCTCCTGGAGGTCCAGAAGACCTCACAGAGCACCTCTCTAGAGTACCGCTCTAAGTGTCCCAGCAAGCCTAAATAGCCAACTCCTATGCAGCTGCAGCCTCTGGGAGGCTGGCTGTATAAGGTCTATTACATTATAAGAAGCTCCCATGATTCCCTGGTTCCTAGAACATTCCAGTCCATATGAAGTGCTTGATTTCCTGTTTCTGGCAGTGAATCTGCATGGATCTGGGAGCTAGAGAGCAGCTGATATAATTATCTGGAAAAGCCCACAGCATTTATTTCATGGGTGGATAGCATTTAAGACAAAGTCACTCAGGAGGCTAAGACAGGAGGATTGCCTCAAGTTTGAGCTACAGTGTGAGACTCATCTCAAAAACAAAAGGGGAAAAAAAAAAACGGGCATTGGAGATGCGTGCCTTTAATCCCAGCACTTGGAAGGCAGAGGCAGGTGGATCTCTGAGTTTGAGGCCAGCCTGGTCTACAGAGCAAACTCCAAGACAGCCAGGACAACACAGAAAGACCCTGTCTCAAAAAACAAAACAAACCTGAAGTCAGATGTGAAACTCAACCTCTCTTAGACAAAGTGCTCACCCACTTGCCTCAGTAGGTGATCTAGAAGCCTGTGTAGGCCTGCCTCTTGGGCAGTGCTGAAGGACAGAACCCCCCCACAGTTAGCTATGGTGGCAAATGTGATGTGCCACGGTGACAGGTGAGGCATTTGGAAAAGCAGCACACTTTCTAGACTGGGACACTTGAGCTTTGAAGGCATGTGGCTGGACCTGTGACCTTTAGTGGCCTTTGATGAAGTCTTGTCTGTGGTAAGGAGGAAGAGAAAGACACACTTGAGGGAAAGAGGAAGGTCCCAGGCCCTGGGAGGGGCATAAACTGGCAGATGGCAGAAGAAGCCAGTCATGGGCCCCACCCCTGAGAGCACATTCTGGTCTTCCAGGCCGTCCATCCCCGACCTGGAATCTAGGAGGGGATTCTCAGCATTCCTGCACCAAGCTGTGCCTGAGAGGGTTTCTGAGAGGGTATCTATATTTCATCTTGACTTGGTTCAGCCCTCAGATGTGCCCCTGCACAAGGAGGTGATGAAGGAGCCCTGCAGGGAACTTTATCTCTCAGTGACCTATCTAAAGGCCAGCTCAGGGCTGAGGTAACGCGTGTTCAATGAACCAGTCTTTCTTTAGTAGGGAAACCTTCACGGCCAGCAGGAGAGAAGTATGCCAGGTGCTGGCAGAGGCGCTGGGTCTGATGACTGATGGCCCTGTTTTCCCCCTGCATAGCAACAAACCCACCATAATTAAAGACCAGCTCAGTGGAGGGCTCAAAGAATCCAGAGGTAAGAGAGAGGTCCTAAGGGAGAGCGAGAGGCCACAGATAGCTGTAGTTGGGAATGCTACATTCAGGAGTGAGGTGTTGAACCTGCAGGGACCCCGGCTTTGAGGTCTATTTTTACCTTCCTCTGCAACTGCTGTAGTAGGTGAATGAAAACATATGAGGACATGACCCCTCCTAGGTATAGTTGAGGAGGTTTACTGTAGAGATGAGGGAGAGCACAGCCAGAGGCGTCTGGAAGGATCCAGACTGAACCAGGACAGCAGGCTGAACTGGGCCATGGCGGTGTGTGTGTGTGTGTGTGTGTGTGTGTGTGTCTCGCAGAGTGAAAAGGGTAGAGAAGGAGGTCAAGAGAGTGTGTAACCAAAATGGCTGAGGTTGTATAGGATCAGAAGCCTGGGGGAGTGGGGGAGCCAGTCCCTAGGAGGGAGATTAGGGTAGGGGTGGGGTGAGACTTGTCCCGGGTTCCTTTGACACCTAACAGTAGGGGCTGTGTCAGGGGACAGGGCGGTGTATACACACACCAATGGAAGCCAGTGTCACACACGTGGCAGGCAAACACTAGACCACTGAGGCACGCCCAAGCCAAGGGTTGGGGACTCTTCACCTGGAACACAAGGGAAGCAGAGCTGGAGCTAAAGGCTTTGGCAAGGATTCTTCTGAGGCCAGTCCTTCAGGGAACAGTGTGAGAAGCGAGGAGGACCAAGCCGGACAGACAGGGCCCTAGTGGCTGGTCTTGGCTGGGCGAGCTCCATGAAGCTGGGCACTCAGTCACACTCAAGGGTACTCGAAAGAGCTGGCCACCACTCAGGACTTGGGTATTTACCCATAGCTATCAAAGGGCAGCCATGCCCCATTAGAAATGGGCATGTGGGTACAGGTGTGTCCCAGCCATCTTATTCTCCATGCCAACAAAGACCTATAGCAGAAAGTAGGTGTAGGAGGGGCATGGTTAAGGTTGGGGCTGGTATGAACTCATTATTGTCTGTGGATACAAGGTGTGCAGCTTGCTGGTTGGGGTTGGTAGTTGGCATCTGCAGTAGTATCAAACACCCAGAACTTGTGATTCTCTGTGTTGGCCCTGGGCATGCCAAGTCACTGGGATAGCCCAGGAGCTCTCGGATCTATGGTCATCATGGTTACACCCAGGAGGTAGGGCTGACACAGGCTTCATCCACCTTAGATGTCCAGACATGGTGGTGACCAGGGCAGCTAAGGGGCTCATAAATGGCATCCAGGTGACTGTATGACAGAGGGAAACAGTCTGGGTGCTTTCTGAGGTGCTACTGTGCAGATGCATAGTAGTTAAACGTAAAGATTAGTTACTGTGTGATCTGTAAATACTGGTCATTGTCACCTGTAAGGACAGGATCGACACAATCAGCAGTTAGGGCCTGGATGCCCAAGTGCTTTCCTCTCATCTCTGCTCCTGACCTGGGCCCGTGGGGCACAGGAAGAAGGCTATCCTCACTGTGGCCAGCATGGGTGTGCTTTCTGCCCCTCCCTGAGAAGGAGGTAACTTTTCTTCCCCAGGGACCGGGAGACACCTGGGCACCCTCAGCCTGAAGAAAACAGGTTATGAAGAGATAGGAGAGGCTTCGAGAGTGGGGACAGGCCTTTCTTTGTAACCCCTCCTGGAGCTTCCGGAAAAGGAGGAAGGGGTTGAGTTCGTGAGCAGTTCCACCCCTGCACAGGGCCCCGCCTCCACCGCCAGCTGTGGGCAGGAAAAGGCTGAGCAGCAGGGGTAGCCAAGTCTGCACACAGGCCTGTCCCTTCCCTCCTGGCTCTGATCAGGCCGGGAAGAGGCCATGCTGTGGTTCCCTGCCTCCAAGGGCCAGGATGGGGGAGCCAGACCTCGAGGAGATGGGGTGCGGTGGGGCCGTGGAGAGGCCAAGAACACTTGCCAGGCTAGAGAGCAGGTGGTAGAGCTAACAGCAGCACTCACTGTCTCTGGCTCACTTGGGTCCCGTGTTGGCCTCTATCGGAAAGCCTGCCCCCTCCCTGGGAGAGCCTCTCAGCTACAGTTGCTCGTTAGAGACAGCACCATAGTTCCGGGCCATGGAAGGCTGGACAGAGGTCGTCTGTTACAGCTCCTCTATGGCCTGTCTAGAAACGACCTCACTGGGACGTTTGTGTGGTTCGGTGCAGCTCCGGGCTTGGGTCTGGGCCATCATTCTCTGGTTGGTTTGGGCTTGTCCTTCCCAAATCCCCACTCCAGCCCTGATCTGGTTTCACTGCTCGATTGGGCTGGTATAACCACAGACACCCTTCTGGTGCTGAACTCATTTGGAAAATGCCGATGACTAATCTGGCTGTCTTCCCCCCAGCTTCTTCACATGAGTGTGGGCTGAACACTCGCCCCTACCCCCACCCCACTCCTGTTAGGAATTTGCCAAAGGCTCCTGGCCACAAGCCCTGTTGGCATGCTTCCCAGAGGGGTCTCTACTACCAACCTTATTTTTCTTTATTTTTTGAAAAACGTCTATTTGGTGTGTGTGTGTGTGTGTGTGTGTGTGTGTGTGTGTGTGCCACAGCATGTAGGTTGAAGTCAGAGGACAACTTTTAAGAGCCAGTTCTCTCCTTTCCCAGTGTGGGTTCTGAGGGATCCAACTTGAGTGATCAGACTTAGCTGCATGCATCTTTTTTTTTTAATGGCCTTTTTAAAAAAATTTTTTTATTACTAAGAAATTTTCTGTTCATTTTACATACCAACTACAGGTGCCCCTCTCCTCCCTCCCGCCCCCCAGCCTCCCCCCCCAACCCACCCCTCATCCCCACCTCCTCCAAGGCAAGGACTCCCACAGGGAGTCAGCAAAGCCTGGCACACTCAGTTGAGGTAGGTCCCGTTGCATGCATCTTTATTCACTGAGCTCAGTCATCTTTCTGGCCTTTAGAACCTTAACTGTTTGTTTGTTTGAGATTGAGTTTCGGGTCGCCTAGGCTGGCCTTGAATTCTTGATCTTCCTACCTCAATATCCACGTGTTGGGATTATAAGCCAGCTCAGCTTTTTGGTATATACCATATATGGTATACATATGGTTTTGGTTTTAGTTTTGGTGTTCAAGATAGGCTTTCTCTGTGTAGCCATGACAGTTCTGGAACTCTCTCTGTAGACTAGGCTGGCCTTGAACTCACAGAGATCCACCTGCCTCTGCCTCCCAAGTGCTGGGATTAAAGGCGTGCGCCACCATAGCCAGCTTTTTTTTTACTTCTTTTAAGACATGGTCTTACTCTGGAGCCCAGACTGGCCTTGAATTTGCTGTGATCCTCCTGTCTCTGCCACCTGAATGTTGGGCTCACAGTGTGGACCACTCTGCTCAACTCCAATGGCCAACCTCCTAACTCCATCTGACACTTAGGCAGCAGGCAGATTCTAGATACAACTTCAAATAATAGACATGAAGTTGGGGTCCTCAAGACCCTTGTCCACTGTCATGACAAACAGGAACAAAGTTGGGACAGGTCTTCAAGTGGGAAAGAGTGGGAAAGGCCAGTCCTCTGGACTACTGCCAGGCTCTGGAAGGTGAGGGTGTCTCTAACCGTGTGTGGTGGTTGGCTTGTGTGAAGGCAGGAGGGCAAGTGACAGCTCCAGGTATGTTCTCCAGCATGAGTCCTCTCGATCTGGAGAGGCCTTCTGGGGCCACCAGCTGATGACCCTAGATGGAGGGAGGCAGGAGATGGGAATGCCATCTGCTAGGGTGGCATCTTGATAGAGCCTGTTTCTGTGTCCAGGTCAAAACAGCCCTTAGGAAGAGTCCTTGATCTGCCGGCAAAGGCAGGTACAAGCCCCCTTTCCAGGGATTGATGAATTTTTCTGTTTCTAGGAATGGGGACTGGCACTTGACAGAAATGTACTCAGGGAACTGAAATAATAGCTTCCCAAATATCACAGCGGCAACACGGGCTGCCTCTGGGGGTGTAAGGAGGGGACTCAGGATGTGCTATTTGAAAATGTGTCGCCGGGCGGTGGTGGCGCACGCCTTTAATCCCAGCACTCGGGAGGCAGAGGCAGGTGGATCTCTGTGAGTTCGAGGCCAGCCTGGTCTCCAAAGCGAGTTCCAGGAAAGGAAAGGCGCAAAGCTACACAGAGAAACCCTGTCTCGAAAAACCAAAAAAAAAAAAAAAAAAAAAAGAAAGAAAAAAAAAGAAAATGTGTCAACAGGTTTGGAGTTCTTAAGCCCGTTTGCTATAGTAAATCACACCGCATCGGCTTGGCATTTTAACCATTTTTCTTTTTCTTTCTTTGAGACAAGGTTTCTCTGTGTAGCTCTGGATATCCTGGAACTTGCTTTGTAGACCAGGGTGATCTCGAACTTAGAGACCTGCCTGTCTCTGTCTCTGCCTCCTGAGATCTGGGGCTAAAGGCATGGACCTCCACCCTCCACCATTTTAACCATTTTTAAGTATGCAATTAAGGAACTTTCAAAATCCTCCTCCTCTTCCTTCTTCATTTTTGGAGATAAGGTAGCCCAGGCTGGCCTCAAACTTGCAATTCTCCTGCCTCCTGAGAGCTGGGATGACTGGTTTGTGCTACCATGCCTAGCTCTAGAGCCTTCTGAGTTCCCATTAACAGTTTCTTTCCTCCCCACACTCTACTCTGGCAGTCTTCTATTCTCCGTGTCTGAACTGACCTAACCTAGATACTTTTATATAAAGTCAGGCATAATTCCAGCACTCAGAGGCAAAAGCAGGCGGATCTCTCTGAGTTGGAGGCTGGTCTGGTCTGCACAGCAAGTTTCAGGCCAGTCAAGGCTGTATAGTGAGATCCTGTCTTAAAAAAAAAAAAAAAAAAAAAAAAAAAAAGCTGGGCAGTGGTGATGCATGCCTTTAATCCCAGCACTGGGGAGGGAGGGGAGGCAGGTGATCTTTGTGAGTTCGAGGCCAGCCTGGGCTACAGAGTGAGTTCCAGGAAAGGTGCAAAGCTACACAGAGAAAACCTGTCTTGAAAAAACTAAATGAAATAAAACATAGCCAGATGGCACTGGATAGATAGTTTGTCTAGTAGTCATTAGCTGATGGATCTTTGGTCTGTTTCTACTTCTTGGATAATTTTGTTCTCAGCACTCCAATTCCAAGTTCTGCTTGAAAACTGGTTTTTGAAGACTCAAAAACCAACCAAACAATCAAAAACAAAACAAACAAACACAAACCCCTGGAATCACACACTATTTATTCTTTGTGGCTCAGTGTTTTCCAGATGTTTAGTTTGTAGTGGTGCCATAACTTGGTTCCCTGCTATAACCAGGTAATACTCAACTGCATGATGGCTCATGTTTGCCCACCCATTCACCCACTAATAGACACCTGGGGTGTTTCTGCATAGAATTAACATTCCACTATAGACAAGTAGGGATGACTGGATCAGCTCTCAGACAAAGTGGAAACCCTAGCGGCAGAGCTGAATCCCTCTGTCTACTCTGGCCCTGTTCCATCCTCCCCACCTAGGAGACCGATCCCTAGCACTGTATAAACTCCGGCACGGCACACCTCTAAGTGGCTGTGGGAAGATAAGAAGTTCGATAGCCTTGGCTTCCTAGCAAGTTCAAAGCCATGTCTAAAGAAAGAGGAAGAGGGAGAGGGAGAAAAGTGATACCGAGGTGCTAGGGCTGCTGACCAGACAGGCTCTTCCTGGTCCTGCCTGCTCCGGCTCTCCCTATTGGCAGGCAGCAAGAAGGAAAGTTCCCATACTAAGGATCTGGTCCATTTTATTTGGCCTAGGTAACACATGTATGTGACTGACTATGACACCAAAGGGTAGGAGGCTTGCATGCAGGCTGAGGCGGCATGCATGTGAGGGTGGCACCATTGTTCCAATGGTAACATGGTATCTTACAAAGCAGGGAGTCTTTAGCTGCTCTGTAACTGCTACAGAGAACAGCACTGTAGGATACATTTTAGTTTCTTTGACAGTTCTGCCTTCAGGTTTTTTTCACCTTTTGCTACTTTGACAGCCGTGAGACACAAACATTTCAGTTCTACAGTGGTTCTCAACCTTCCTGCTGCTGCCTCCCTTTAATACAGTTCCTCATGGTGTGGTGACCTCCAACCACAAAATTATTTCATTGCTACTTCATAACTGTAATTTTGCTACCGTTATGAATTGTAATGTAAATATCTGATATGAAGAATATATGATATGCAACCCACGTGAAAAGGTCCTTCGACCCCCAAAGGGGTCACGACGGATAGGTTTAGAACTGCTACTCTAGAAGAAGGCTTGAATGGGTTTCAGAACCTTTCTCTTGTCTCGGCAGCACTAGCACTCGCCCTTCAGAGCCTTCAGACTAGAGGGGAGTGAGTGTTGGAGACAATGTAAATGTTTGAACACTAGCCGTCCAGGGAAAGCCTGCATTGCTGCTGGTTTTGGAGAATTGAAGATTCCAAAGTGGTGATTGGTTGACTTTAGCCCGCTGGTGCCTTGAGGCTCAATGGTGGTCACACCATCCCTCCTGGTCCCTCAGCCTCTGCTCCTAACTCCACTTATTCTCCAGTGCAGCTGAGTGCATGCTGAACTTGGTGCCTCTTGTACAATCATGGGGCTTTCCCCCCCTTTCTTCTTTCCTGTCCGCCTTAATACGGAAGACTGAGCCAAACCAAGACGGCTTGGGTGAGGTACCCGGCACGTGCAGGACCCAGACCTGGTCTGGGCACCAAGGGGACAGCAGGTGCTCTGGCAGCATGGGGTACCATCTATAGCACACTGATTAAGGCCAAACCACCCAGTGGGGCAGGTAGGACTGGCAGCCGTCCCAAAGCCCCAATCCAGACCACAGTGCGATGCAGCTGTCGGGTTCCACGGCAGTAGTGTCTCTCCACCCCAAACACCAAGTCCAGGCCAGCGTGGCCGCCGCTGCCACAGTGGAGAACTTGAAACAACAGACAACCCTCAGGGGGCGCTGCGCCCTCGTGACTTGGGGAGCAAAGCGCAAAGTTACTCCAGCTACAAGGGGCGCAGTTGCGGTGGGTGCTACAGAGGGTCAGGGGAGTCAGGCCTTGCAAGTCTTTTTGTATCGCCCCCATCCCGGGTCCCAGGCTCGGGTCCCCCGGGGAGAAGCGCCCCCCAACCCCGGCACGGTGGGAGTGACCGCACTGGGCTGCAGGGGGTCTTCGGAGACGGCCGGATCGGGGTCTCCGGCTCACCGGCACCAACCGGGCCAGGGGAGCTGGAGCGCGCGGGGACTGCGCTGGGCAGCGAGGGGTGCCTGGGCGCGCCAGGCCGTCGAGGGAAGCGCGGAGGCGGGCACTCCGGAGAGGGCGGGGGCCGAGCTTATAAAGGCCCGCAGGCGGGCGCAGGGAGAGAGCCGCCGAGTCGCCGTCCGGCCCAGCGCGGCCCTACGAGAGCCGCCCGGAGTTCCGCCCGGGGCGGGCTGACACCTCAGCGCGCGCGGGCTCCGGCCGTCGGTACCAGAGGGCGCGGCCGGCCCGGGTCCCGGCCGGCGGAGGACGAGGCCGGCGGGAGGTCCTAGCCGCGGCGCGCCCCACGTGTGGAGACCCGCCCTGAGTGCCATGGCGCGTGGTTCCTCCGGCCCCCGCACCTCCCCTTAGCCACGGCGGCGCGACCCCGGGCGGTCCCCGGGCCTCGGGGCATGGAGCCGCACGTGCTGGGCGCCGGGCTCTACTGGCTGTTGCTGCCCTGCACGCTCCTGGCGG
The DNA here is from genome assembly GCF_004664715.2 of Peromyscus leucopus. Lineage (NCBI taxonomy): Eukaryota > Metazoa > Chordata > Mammalia > Rodentia > Cricetidae > Peromyscus > Peromyscus leucopus. The sequence continues at coordinate 125,218,112 of NC_051067.1, read as the reverse complement.
GTGAGTGGAGGGCGCGGGCCGGAAGGCTGCGTCCGGGGGGGCCCCCCGGGGACGCGCGAGGGGGCGCGCGGGCGAGCCTAGGCGAGGAGATTCCCCGGGACTCGCGGCCCAGGGCGATCGCATTCCTGGGGCGTGAGCGCGCAGGGCGACCTCGGCGGGCCCGGCCCGGGCACCGGGTGGGATCGCGGCCGGCCGCGGCGAGGCGCGGGTCCCCGAGCGCCCCAGATAGCGTTGGGCGTTTCCGCGCGGGCTAGGAGGAGAGGCCCAGGCGAGGGGCTGTTCGCGTCTGAGGCGTGAGGGGAGCGCGAATTTCTAGTCTCTTTCGTGTTTTAAAAAGAAAGAAAAAGAAAGAAAGAAAAAAAAAAGTCAAACTTGCATCACGACTTCCTGACCAATCTGGGAGAAGGCGGCGTTCTGCCTGGAGCTTTTCAAGTCAGACTTTTCCTACCAGGACTGACAAGGTTCCAGCCCTAGGCGCAGTCCCCAGTGTTCTTAGTCCCAGTACCGAGGCTGTCTGCCCTATGCCTTGGAAAGAGCTCCTGTCTTTCTCATGCCCTACTTGGTCACCTTCCAGAGGGACTGGGACGCAGGGCACCCCAGAAGTCTCTGGCCTGGTGTCAGAACTGGAGATCCCCAACCGTGGCATGTGTCCCTTGCTTGCAAAGAGCTCCTCTCCTTCTGTGGCATAGGTGCTGGGCTCCTCTGCAGCTCTCCCAGCCTCACCCAGGGCACCGTGCCCAACTGTTCACCCCCTCCCCGCCCTTTGGAGCAGTCACCCCAAACCCCAGACATGTGACCTTCTCCATGCTCAGATTAAGTTAGCCCACAGAGAGATGGCGCGGTTTGCATTGTGAAAGTTTATCAGCCTATGTGAAATCCATCTGTTGGAGGTGTGTGTGTGGGGGGGGGGTTGTGTTTGGTCCCCTCCGTTCCTCCAGGGACACCCTGCTTGCTCACCCTGTTTTAGGTAGATGTCTTAGGAACAGGCTCCTGGGGTGTCAGGCATCCTGGGCAAAATGTACTGTGACTTCCAGACAGGCTGAGTTTTGATTTGTAGCACCAAAATGTGGTGAGACATGGGGGAAAATTTTCAAGGCAGGAATCAATGAAAACCATTGAGCTTGGAAAGGAGGGGCCAGGGGACACTGTCCTCAGCTCAGCCAGGTCTCGGGAGAGCCAAGGTCCAGGGCCCACATGGGTGGCTTGTTTTCCTCACTGGCCTGTAGACTATAAAAATAAGCTGAATGGGTGGAGGACAGTGTAGAAGACAGGTACCCTTCTTAAGGGGATAGCCGCAACAGGAGCTGTTTCTCAGGACACCTGAGGCTCCGTAACTGTCTGTCAGTGCTTGGGGACATGAAAAGCAGGGCAGGGAACAGGTGGGCTTGTGTGGGAAGAAAGGTTTCATCTTCATCAACGAGGTCCTCTTGTACAGACAGGGGCCTTCTTAAACAAAGTCAGCCGAGTTTTCTCTGACAGACCAGATGGTGAATGTTTTCACATCATGAAATACTCTGATTTTTTTTTTCCAGCCAGTAAAAAATGCACAAACCATTCTTAGCTCATGGGCAGTACTGAAATCGACTGTGAGCTCGGGTCCAGCCTGGATCAGTGACCCCTGAGGATCAGTCAGGGCTCTGAGGTCCCCTAGCTTTTCAGTGGCAGTGCGTGGGTGGCAGGGGAAGCTTCCAGTCTGAGTCTGGTTAGGATGTGAAGGAGGCTTTGCCAACTCAGGGGGTTCCCACCCAGGCTGTGTGTTAGTCACCTAGGGAGCTTTCAAAAGAATATTGATGACTAACACTGCTGTCTTTCCTTAGGCCCAAACTGTCCCCCCAATAAAGTTCATTCATGAGGACATACCCAGGCACAGGCCACACCTACCCTGACTCTGAGCCTGGATGTGGGCTTGGCCATTAACGCTTTTCTTTACGTCGGGGGAGGTGGGCAGGGGACACAGAGTCAGCCAAGTGCACTGCATGGTGCCACAGGAGATGCTGGCATTCTGTTCATTGTTATGGGGCGTAGCCGTCTCTGAGGGACCTCATGCTGGAGGTGGGACATTCACTCCATCTCTTGTGTGGGCTCCCTCGCCCTCCACCCTCTGAACAGTTTGAATCCTGTGTTTTGGAAATCAGGCTTTCGCAGGTTAGTCATCCTGTGTGCTGGGTGCTGGCCCAGGCCTTCGCAGAGGTTTGAGTCACCCTGGAGTGGTTCAGCCCCCTTGTCCCCTTCCCTAACAGGATGACAACCTGAAAAGCCAGGTGATGCCCCAGCCTCAAGGGAACAGTGACCAGCTCAGGCAGAGTTACCTGGTGACCTGGAGACCTAGGGATCAGGGCCCAGGGATGGAAGCTTCCAGAGAGGTCTAGGAGAGGTGTTTTGTGCTTGGGAGAGAAAGGACCAGGTCTCCTGCCTCTTGGCCTCACAGGGGAGCCAGGAACTTAAATACCAAGCAAGAGCCAGGTAGTAAGAAAGCTCACTGAGGACGCCAGTGAGAAAGACCTGTGGTGAGACAATATGGTCTCTGCTCTCAGGGTCCAACACATGGCACCCGCCATAGCATGGGGGGAATTGCCACATCCATGACAGCGTGGCACCTGGGCTTGAGTGATCGTCTCTGAGAACTATCACTGTTTACAGTGGGGGTATGCCTTTCTTCTCAGAATATTTTCATTGTCACCATTTAACTGTCCGTGGTGGGAAGGTATCTGGCTTGCCCAGCACACATACCTCAGTCAGTCCTCACTCAGTGGTCAGATCTGTTGCTGAAACTCAGGGCCAGGAAGGGCAGTAAGATGGCAGAGAACCGAGTCTTTCCCGCTCCTGGTGCTGCAGTCCTGGTAGCCACAGAATGGGTGAGGTCCCACTTCCCCCTGAGCATTGTGGGGGACTCCCTGCTGAGCCTTGGCAACCAGGCCTGGCAGAGGGGTGGGCCCCTGCTTCCATGCTGGGTCTGGGAGGGAATGAGTAAGCAGGCTAGGTCCCAGTATGTTTAGGGGAGGAGCTGGGGACCCTCTGAGAACTGAGAGAAGATCACACGTCAGACCATCGTCTTCTTGCAGGTGGTCACTGGCAGCCAGGGGGAGGGTCCTGCAGAGGAAGTGACCTCGCTGGGGTAGGCAGAGTGCTAGCTTCTGATCCTGGCCCCGGGCTGTTTCCTGGGCGGTGGCTCTGCCTGCATGTACTGACAGTTCTGAGTTTTGCTTTCTTACCGTCGGGGTTGGGGAGGGCAGGGCTCCATGTGAGCTGCCGCCACGCAGCTCTGGGTCTCCTTTCAGTTCTGTTACCTATTTTAGAAGTGGGTAATTGGATGTTTGCTTCTTCATATACATTTCTTCTTGTGACTAAAGCTCAGCTTTCACGCCTGCCCTCTATCGTACCGTTGGCTTTGGGGCTCCATGTCAGAATGCAGCTGTCTAGGATTAGGATAGATGGACGGAACTGATTCAAAGGCCCGAGAGCATATGGATGGGAAGGGACAACCCCGACACGAAGCTTCCTCTGCCCTCTTTGCTGGCAGGTACCTGTTTAAGGTCGCTGGGAGGACAAAAGGAGTCTGCTGGAGCATGTGCCGAGGGTGGAGGAGTCTGGGTGAGAGACAGCAGATAGCATCCCGTGCCTTCGTCTCACTCTGAACTTGCCTGGCCTTTAACCTCTTTCTAGGCTTCATCTCTCCTGTAAATGGAGCTATAAAAGTTTTAAGACCACTTCCAGACTCTGATCTCTGGTCCCTGGGCTGTGACTCTCACACCCAGGCCGGGGAGGTGGATGGGTCAGCTGCCTTTGGAGAAAGGCCGGTCCTTCATCCGGCGCTTTCCTCCTTGGTCTTGGTGGCTCGGGGCCCCTGAGTGCTTTCCCATGTGTGCTGTGCAAGGCCAGTCATTGGCCATCAGTGGCTAGGTCAGGTCTCCCGGGAGCTAAGTAGAATGGGGCTTCCCACTACTGGCTTCCCTTCAGCACAGATGACGCTTCTTAGGAAAAGTAGGCACTGGTGCCCTCACTTTCCATTCATAGGACCTGTCCCCAAGGGGGTCTGCAGCCCTCTACCCTGCATCGCACACTCAGATAGCGTGCAGCTTCCCGAACCCTCTGAGTTCATTCATGCGTCCTCTCATCTAGGTCTTGTGGGACAAAGTACTGGGTAGCAGCCAAGAGCCAAGTTCTGGTTCCAGGCCAGTGGTGCCTGGGCATTGGGGTGGGGGTGAGGGTGGGGGACGGGACTGATGAATGTGGTAGAGGTAAGAGTGCTCACTTCTTTCTGACCAGGCCTGAGGGCACTGTGAGCCCCTGCAGCTGTTCATAGGTAGAGCGAGGCTCAAAGGCAGCAGTTACACCTGCAAACAGTCTCCCTTAGCTCCCCTCAAAGGGGCTCTGTGATGGCATCCAAAATGGTGTTTTCCAGGAATGGCATCCAAAACAGGGCCCCCCCAATAGTGCCATCCCAAAGGACTTCCTAATAATGATATTCCAAACAGGTCTCCCCGGCAATCAGTGCCTCTAAGTGGAGCACTCCAGAAGTGCCTTCCAAAGTGGTCTGCTCCCTCCTCTATCTGGACAGAGCAGTCCGAGGAAACCCATGAGTTGCAGGAAGAGGAGGGTATAGGATGGAGGGTTCGCTAGTCTGGAGGGAGACAATAGGTAGCCAGGCTAGAGGATGAGGTCACTGTAGCATTCCAGGGCCCTCTGCCTCCTTAGAAGGAGACCAGCTAGGGACTGGTGGGTGGTGAGCTGCTAGAGTCAGTGGTACTGGGGCTGCGTAGGGCCAGAAGAGCCCTCCCTGGGCCTGTCCCCTCTTTGCAGAGGGGCCTCCAGGGGCAAGAGCCAGGGAGCGGGGGCTGGGTGGAGCCTGAGGATGCCCCCCAACCAAGTTTTCAATTATAGTTGTTTCCTTATCTGTATGGTACATGCTCCTGGTGGAGCCTGTCTTGGTGACCGAGGCCTATAATCCCAATTACCCTGGAGGCTGAGACAGGAGGATCATAGGTTCAAGGACTATATGGGTCATTTACCAGACTCTGTTTCAAAGTAAAAAGCAAAAGGAGGGGCTGGTGGAATAGTCCAGTTATAGAGTGATGGCCTGGATGTGTGAGATCATGGATTCAGTCCCCAGCACCAGGAAAGCAGACAAAAAACCCTGGTGGACCTCTTGAAGTACAGTCAGCGAACTGTTTTTCCTTAAACAAATACCTATGAGAGATGTTTGAAACCTACCATTGTACCAGACTAACTCTTTATGTCATCCATCACTCTCTATATACACCTGTGATAAGGTTTGATTTACATATTAGGCACAGAGGTTAACCACAAGAGCTAATAATAAGATTAAATAATTACCACCATATTCGGCATTAACAGTTATTAAGACAGGTATGGTGGCACAAGCCTTTCATCCCATCACTAGGGAGGCAGAGACGGACAGATCTCTGTGGGTTCAAAGCCAGCCTGGTTCTACATATCAGAGTTCCAGTCCTGCCAGTACTAGATAGTGAAACACTGTCTCCAAAAACAGTTATTTAAGGGTTGGCAGGATGGCTCAGCGGGTAAAGGCTCCCAAAAGTTGTCCTCTGAGTTACACATACATTGTAGTACATGTGCACTCCCCATGTGCACACACACAAACAAATAAATAAAATATTTTTAAAACCGATGAAATATCTACTGGAACTTTTCATCAAATATATTTGTACTGTGCCTGGGTGTAAGAAGGTTGAAAGCTCAGGTCAGCTGAGTGTAAATTCCTCTTTAACCCTTTTATTTATTCATTGGTTTTTCAAGACAGGGTTTCTCTGTTGTCCTGGCTGTCCTGGAACTCACTTTGTAGGCCAGGCTGACTTTGATCCACCTGCCTCTGCCTCCTGAGTGCTGGTATTAAAGGCGTGCGCCGCCGCCGCCGCCGCCGCCGCCGCCGCCGCCGCCGCCGCCGCCGCCACCACCACCACCACCACCACCGCTTCCTCCACCACTCAGTCCGCTTTAACCCTTTTAATTTCCAACTCCCATCCCTGTTCCCAGGAGGGCTTGGTCCTGCCCCGGGTCCTTGTCTCAGCCCGAGTGGCATCTGCTGCCCGTGGCCTCCTGCTACTGTCCTGTCACCTCACCTTGTCCTTTAGGGTTGGAACATCCATGGTTATTTTGGGGTTCCCCCTTAGGTCCCTCCCTTCAGTTGCTTCTAGGTTTCTGGTGTCAAGGGCACCTCTGGCTTTCATGCGTTTCTCTGGGCTGGACCCTGAGTCCTGTTGGGTTTATGCATGAAGATCACATATACCCAGGTAGCCACTCACACTGGTCCCTTGGGGAACTGGCCACAGTGGGGAAGCCAAGCATCGCCTTGTAGGGGACAAGGGTAACTGACCAGCAGACCAGCCTCCTGGGTGATAATCAGATGCCTTGGCCAATATGTGCAGCCGCCTCCTGACTCCCTGTAGTCATCCCAGGAACCCTTGCTGAGTGGGGTGGGTCCATTCTTCTGGCATGTTTTAATAGCATAATTATAAGGGGTATTTTTGGTCCTCTCTAACAGGCTGACAGGGTCAGCCACGACTGTTTACCAGGCTGCAATGTGCACGCTATTTTTCTCTGTAAGTATATATAGCTGAGACCGTTTTTTTTTCTCTGGGTTCAGGTTGCTGAGGGATGGTGGCCACCTCGGCCTCCTGTGGTTTTCTTTGCCGTTGAATGGAAGCCTAAAATGGGCCCAGGGAGTAGCTGCTGGGCTCTGAGGAACGTGAAGCTGGAGTGGCCTCCTGTCTTAGTTACTGTTGTATTGCTGTGAAGAGACACCACAACCAAGGGAACTTAAAAAAGAAAACATTTAGTTGGGAGCTTGCTTACAGATTCAGAGGGTTTGATGATCATGGTGGGAAGTGTGGTGTCAGGCAGGCATGGTGCTGGAGCAGTAGCTGAGAGCTTACATCTGATCCACCAAGTAGGAGGCAGAGAGAGAGACCATAAGACTGGGCCTGGTGTGGGCTTTTGAAACTTCAAAGCCCACCCTTAGTGACATGCTTCTTCCAATAAGGCCGCACCTCCTAATCCTTCCTAAACAGTCCACCAACTGGGAACCAAACCTTCAAATACATGAGCCTATGGGTGCCAGTCTCATTCAAACCAACACACCTCCCATCCAGGCCTTGAACCTTCCAGCTAATGTTCCTGATCAGCCTGGTTAAGGCCTTCAGAGGGCGTGTGTTAGGCCTCCTCCCGCTGCTTGGTTTTCCTCCAGTGTGAAGCAGCCACCTCCATCTTCCAAGCCTTGGCCATCCTCCAAAGACTTTTCAGCAAGAGAATTAAAACTGCTGAGCAAGTAAATCCCCAGGGTCTGCATTGAAGGCCTTTGCTTGTTGGGGACCTGAGGATGAGGTGTGGCTTCTGGACAAATGGTCTGAGGTGAGCCTTGGAGACTGCAAGCATAGGGTTTAGTATTCACCTCCTGGAACCCCTAAAACCTGCTGTCTGTCTGCTGACACCTTGCACCCCAGCTCCCAGCATGCCTGTCTGCCTCTGGGCTGTGGCTCCAGCATGCTCCTGGCCCTCCCTTCTCTCTCTCCCTCCCTTTTCTTTCTCTCTCTCATTTACTTGATTTCTGTTTATGGTTAAGACACTGTTTAACAGCATCATCCTGACAACATTACAGGGAGTTTTAAAGGGAAATGAGGGGCTAGAGAGATGGCTCAGCAGCTAAGAGTGTGTATGTACTATACCTGCAGAGGACTGAAGTTCAGCTCCCAGCACACATTGGGCTGCTTCCAGTAATCTAGAACTCCAGCCCCAGGGATCGAGACGTCCTCTTCGGGACTCTAGAGGCACCCGCACTCACCCATGCCCCCCCCCCCAACTCCCTCACATACAAATTAAAAAAGTAACAAAATCTTTAAAAGGAAAGTGAAACCATCACTAGCCTGACAGCTGTTCCTTCAGTAGCATGTCTGAGGGCTGGTGACAGTAGTGACCCACATGACTCCTGTATGCTCTGTGCTAAATTTTGTGCCATGGTCTCTGTCCTGGGGAGGGTTTTTCTTGTCCTGTTTATGAAGGAACAAGTGGACTGGTTATCCCAGTTGCCCAAGATCACTCTGTGGACAGGTGAAGTCACTCTGTGGGCAGCTGAGTACACCCAGTCCTGGCCAGCCTCCTGTTCCCTACATCACCTACAGTGAGATGGTCACATGCAGGCTTACAACAGGCTTGTGGGCTGTGGCCCATCTCCCAGCCCTGTCCCCTCTGTGTGTGAGTGGGTCCAGGACTGTTTTCCTCACCTCTGATATAGTCTGGCTGCCTCAAATTGCCAGTCTCTTGGGTGCATTTCTGCATGGTTTCTTCTAGCTCCATGAGAATCCAGAAGTCCTCCCCTGCCTGTGGCTACTGAAGCTCGTGGCACCCACTGCTGTCCCTGCCTTCCCAGGCACATGCCAGTGTCCTTTCCTCCGAGAAGTCCCCAGAGCAGTGTCGTCCACTATGAGAGCCCTGGGCCTTTGACTTTCCAGTTTCACCTACCTCCCCAAGCCATAGCAGCATGTGCCACAGGGTGTGGGAGAGTGTGGCTTCTAAGTGGGCAAGCCCTTGCTTTCCTTGAAAAAATTATTTTTGTGTATGAATGTGCATGTATAAATGTGCATGTGTGTACGTATTCATGTGTGAGGTTGTGTGTGCGCTATGGCGAGTATGTGGAGGTCAGAGGACAGCCTCGGATGTTGGTCCACACCTTCTACCTTGTGTTTGCCACTGTATGTGTACTCCAGGCTAGCTGGTTTGCGAGCTTCTGGAGGATTCTCCTGTCTCTGTCTCTCTTCTCACCATAGAGTGCTGGGATTACAGACAACAGGCCTCAGTTTACATGGATTCCAAGGATATGAACTCAGGTTGTCAGGCCTGATTGACAAGCACTTTTACCCACTGAGCTGTCTCCCCAGCCCAGGTAGCCTGGTTTCTAAGGAGAGTATGAAAAGGTGTGTAGCACTGTGGGGACACGTAGTCCTTGTTGAGAGCCAAAGTTTTGCTCCAGCAGCCCTGTCTTCCAGCCCTGGTCCCTTCAGTGTGTCCCACCAGCAATTCCCTTGCTCTTCCTTTCTGGGTGGGTCCCCTAAGATGTCTTTCCAGACATCTCACTCTCATCCAGGGCTGGGTCACTCTGCTCCCCCTCCCCCAATATCTACTCACCTGTCCTCTAGACATCTGGTCCCTGCCCTTGGCATTCACTTGACAAACGTCTGTAAGACCTGCTCTGGCCCAGGCTGTCTTAGGCGTGGGGTCCCTCTGCCACTCCCAGTTTCTGGTGCACGTGAACACTGAGGCCAGCACAGAGCCCCGCGTGTCTTCCACCTGAAGTGTTACCAGCACCCAGTGGAACCCATAGTTCTGTAGTGCTGCCTGGTGAGGTTCAAGAGCTGAAGATTTCCAAACAACCATTCCAAAACAAGGCAGCGAAGGGACCTCCATGCTGCCCTCCCGCTCTGGTTCAGAAAACCCACAGGTCATGTGCATTTCTGTCATCTTTGCTCAGGTGTGTGAGATTCATCCCAGCTGCTGTGTGCTACCGTTCCTTTTTTGTGTTTTTAGACAAGGCCTCACCACGTAGCCCAGGATGGCCTGGAACTCCAAATCCTCTGATCACACTCTCCACACATGCAATAGCATTTATTCACTGTTCTGTGTATGCCGTGAAGTGGCTGTGGGGAGAGGACTTCATCTTTCTAAGGTGCACAGGGCCACCCTTCCTGGCCGGAGAAGAAGGTATGTGTGTAAACTCAGAGGCAGCCTCCAGCCTCTGGGTCCTACCCACATGAGTGAGGCCCTGATGCAACTAGGTACAAGTTAGTGCAGAGGGGACTCCTGTGGCTTCAGTTTGCTTCCTGTGACACCTGCTGAGCTGTCACTTGGGCCTAGTAGGCGACCCTTTCTGCCTTCATTGTGAAGTGTCTTTTCATGTCTTCCAGCCATTAAAAAAAAAAAACAACAACAACTGAGTAATCTGTTTTGGTTTCTCTTTCTTTCATTTTTTCTTCTAGTGTGTGTGTGTGTGTGTGTGTGTGTGTGTGTGTGTGTGTGTTCAAGGAGGACAAAGATCATCATCAAGTGTTTGTCCTCAGGAGCCGGCCACCTTATTTTCTGAGAGATTTCTCAGCAGTTTGTGACATCCCAGTTGGACTGGGAATACTGACCAGCAAGCTCCCAGAAGTTACTCCTCACTGTCTCCATACCTGCTGTGCATTGCTGTGCTCAGCTTAAACTTTTTTGTTTACTTTTTAAGATAGGGTCTCACTATATCGCCCTGGCCCGACTGGACCTTGCTGTATAGATGAGGGTGGCCCCAAATTCACAGAGATCATCTGCTTCTCAAGTATTGGGATTAAAGGCATTTGCTGCCACACCAGGACACCCAGCTTTTAAAAATGTGGGTTCTTGAGATTGAACTCAGGTCTTCATGCTTACGGTAAATCACTTTACTGAGCTATCTCCTTAGCCCTGTTTTTTTATATTTGAGGCAGGGTCTCAGCTGAGGATGTCCTTGAACTCCTAACCATCGTCTTGAGTGCTGGGATTCCATATGTGTCCCACCGTGCCTGCTTTATACATTACTGGGATCAAACTCAGGGTTACATGCATGCTATGTAAGCAGATGACCAACTAAGCTACATGCTTAGCTCTATTTGTGAGACAGGATCTCACTAAGTAGCCCAGGCTAACCTCAAACCTGAGGGCTGCATTATAGGAGTGTGGATCTCTAAGGATCTGTGTGTCACACCTGGCTTCCTCTATTTTTGATCCTTGGAGTTTGTTACGAATTTGACATTTCAGCCTTCCATCAACTGTGAGTGTTTTTGTGCCCGTGTGGCATACCTATTCTAGTCTTCATGGTGTCATTTTAGGGACAGGCTCTTTTAATCCAGATGGTATCCAGGTAACCTGTGGGACTGCTGCCTGCTCTGTGTAGATGGTTACTTTTCCACAAGAATGTTTTCACTCCTTAGCCATGTGGCTCTCCCTGCCTTGCTATGGAGCTGGACCTTGTCCTGCTTACCACCTGCCTGGATGCCTTATGGAATGTCTGTTCTGCCCCCCCCACTCCTCCCTCACTCCCCACCCCCTCCACCCCCTCCACCTGCTCGGCCTTCAGTCCTTGGGTCACACTTCATTCCCCAGGGGCCTGGTCCTGCTGTCAGAATGCCTGCTCCTTCTGTCCCTGTACTCACTCCTGTTCTAAAATTCATAGGCCTGAAGAAGGTCCTTGTTCCATCCTTGCAAGGTGGCCGTTTGGTCTTCTGTTTTAATGTCCTCACTCCTCTTGTCCTTGCTCCTAGGGACTGCAGTGGCTATCCTTGTACCTTGCCTATGTTCCCTGCTTTGCACTGTGCCTGTGCACAGATCCCCCAGGCATCAGTCTGAGGGACAGTAGCACCAGGGGCTCATAAAGCGTAGGTGTGGGTTTTGTCCTGTCATCCGGGCACTCAGATGACCCATGACCCAAGCAGTCCATGGCCCCCAGTCTCCCCAGAGGCTGTGTGCTAACTACCTGAGCTGTCCCTCAGTGCTCAGGCCCTGTGCTTATCTGGGAAGGTATGCTTTGTGGGGTCTGAGTGCAACCTCTCGCCTCCTTTTTTGTCTCCCCGAATCCAGCATGGTCCTTGGCTGGCCCCACAGGGCTGTCCCTGTTTCCACTCCACTATGTGAAGGTGACTGGACATGTTGCCTGGAGCTTGGACCTGGGGACAGTGGCTGGGCCTCCAATATCCACAGCCCCAAAGGACACTGCTGCCTTTACCTGGCACCATGCATCTGTGTTTTCCTGCCTGTGTTGGCTTAGTGGGGTCAATTGCCATCCTGTAGGTGGGAAGGGACTGTCAGCAGAGGTCACACCTGTCCAGGCTTGCCTGGTGACATGGTCCTATGGTGACCACATCTCAAGCTGCCCTCATTTCATTCCTGTTGCTGTGATAAAGTATCTAGACAAGAAAGCAATTTGGGGACAAAAAGGACTTGTTTTTAGCTCATGATTCCGGGTTATAGTTCATCACTGTAGGGAAGTCAACTCCACGGCCAAGAGCAGAGAAACTGAATACATGTACCGTCACCTGCTTGTGCTCAGCCTGATTCTCCTCTCTCATACAGGTCAGGACCCTCTGCCTAGGAAACAGTGTTATCCATGGTAGACTGGTTCTTTCCCACACCAAGTAATGATCGAGACAGTCCCCCACAGACATACCCACAGGATAACCTGATCTAGACAACTCAGTTAAGGCTTTCTTCCCGAGTGATTGATTCTAGCTTATGTCAGGTTGACAGTTAAAACTAACCATCACACAGACCTTATCAATGGGCACAGACCTTTCCATCGGGTGGGGGGAGGACAGCTGGGTAGGCCCTAATCTCTAAGGATCAGGAGTGTGGGGGAGAGGCTCACAGTATTGTGGGAAGAGGGACCTAAGAAAGCTGTTGATGAGCAAAGGGTGGTACTGCCTGGGGGAGGCTTGGTGGAACCTGGATCCCTTGAGCAGCCTCTGAGCAGTTTGATCTGTGATCTCTGTAAGGGCCTTCTGCCTCAGTTCCCAGTTCTCACAGTGAAAACAAGCCTAGAGAGTGGACACATGAAGTATGTGGTGGGGGCAGCTCTGTGTGGTGGTCGGGCTGCTGTGGATGGGATGATGTTCCTGGGCTGGACCCTCTTTCTGACAGCCTGGGTGGACACCAGGTGTCTCCTTTGCTGTTACATTGACGGTCAGTGGTCATCCCCTACCTTCTGGGATGTGTTCCCTCAGCCTGGGAAGCACCAGCCATCATCTTCACTGTGCACTCCGGGGTGAAGCTGGGTTTCTGCAGGACCATACAGCACGGAGTCTTCGCTGTGAAGACCTGTCCCCTTGAATCTCAAGGCAGGCTCCTCTTCCTCATCTCACCCTTGTCTCATAGTGGGTGGGCAAACCTCTCCCACTGCCCCCATTCAGGCCCCTCTGTACCTCTCCTCCAGCTCTCCCCCTCGACTGTACAAAGCACAGGGCTTGAAGTCTAAGGTAAAGCTATGACTCAACCTGAGAGACCCAGGTGACTGAAGACACCTTGGCCTTGGGGCTGTGGGAGGAGCTATAATCATTGCTCTCTGGGGTATGGAGCTCTGAGCTCCCTGGAGCTTCTGGACCAGCAGGTTGAGTTACATTCCAGAGATGGCAGGCCCTTCCAGGGAGACCAGAGAGGAAGTATAGGTGCTCTTGGCCCCAAGTGAGGCTGGGAGTGTTGAGACACAGTGGTCCTTCCCCTCACTCACCGGAGGAAGACTGGCCCAGCTGAGCGGCTGCACCAGCTTGAAGGGGGGTAGACCTAGGTGGGAACTGCAGGGCGTCTCAGGAGATGGTGAGGAGGTATCTCCAACCATCTTACAGAGCAGAAGCCAGAGACTTCACCCTCGACCAGACTCAGGCTCAGGTACCATCCTGAGATATCCTAGATCACACAGCCCACCTGCCTGTGGCCAGGGCCTGATGGTGTGAGTATAAAAACAGAGGCCATCCATTTCCCCTGCTACCCCCAGGTCTTTGGTTGTGACCCAAGAGTCACTTCTTCACTGAACTGTATTCTGAGTTACGCTCCGGCTGGGGGCTAGCCACAAATGCCCCCTGGGGTTCTGCATAGCACTTTAGAACTGTGATTGGCAGTGCCTATAATCTCTTCCTCCTGCAAGGTAGGCGGCAAGCTGAGGACTGTCCCCGTCCCGTGTCCCCCCCCCCCCCCCCCCCCCCCCCCCCCCGTCCTCAGATATTCTGACTCTTGGCTGTGCTGCTGATGCCTTTAGGCAATTTACATAGCTTCTCTGAGTTTCGAACCCTTCATCCCTTTAAAAAATTAACATAATCTTTATTTTTTAAAATTCATATACAGGGCTAGAGAATGGCTCAGTGCTTAAGACCACTTTCTGCTCTTCTGAAGGACCTGAGTTCACTTCCCAGCACCCACAGCAAGCCACTCACAATCACCTGTAACTCTAGCTCCAGGGGATCCAACACTTCCTTCTGGACTCCACTCATGTGCACAAACCCCTACATAGATGCACACGTATAAACATAATTTAAAGTAAAAATAAAATCTTCAAATTAGCACATAAGGTATTATATATCATTATTGCATCTTTGAACAAACTATGTTTTTGTAGATTCTCCTCCCTCCTTGTTTAAATTTTTTATTTTATTTATTTAGATGTTCTGAAACTTGTGTCTGTAGACCAAGATGGCCTCAAAATCAGAGATCCACTTGCCTCCGCCTCTCAAGTGCTGAGATTGAGGTGTGCACCACCACTGCCCAGCTGTTCAGATTTTTAAAACTGTAATTTTTTTGATATGTGACTGTGTGTGGATGGAAGGTGTGCATGTGGAGGTCAGAGGACAACTTGGGGGAATCAGGCTTTTCTTCCACTACATAGGTCCTGGAGATCAAACTTAGGCTACAAGCACCTTTACCCTCTGAGCCAGCTGTCTTGTTGGCCATGAACCTTACCTATTTGAAAGTAGGGTTGGGGGGTAGGGGCTGGAGAGAGATGGCTCAGTGGTTAAGAGCACTGGCTGCACCTCCAGGGGTCCTGAGTTCAATTCCCAGCAACCACATGGTGACTCCCAACCATCTATAGTGGGATCTGATGCCTTCTTCTGTCATGCAGGTATACATGCAAATAGAGCACTCATATGCATAAATAAATAAATCTTTTTTTTTTAAAAAAAAAAAAAAGAAAGTGGGGCTGGTCATCTGGGCATAGCAGCTCAGATCTATAATTCCAACCCTTAGGAGGGTGAAGGCCGAAGGGTTGCTGCTAAGTTAAGGCCAGCCTGGACTGCCTCATTCCAGGTCAGCCTGGGCTACAGTGTGAGACTCGGTCTCAAAAAACAACAAAAAATACTGCAGGTTTGGGTGTGGTGGCACATGCCTTCAATCCTAGCATTTAGAAGACAAAGGCAGGTAGATCTCTGTGAGTTCCAGGCCAGCCTAGTATACCTAGCAAGTTCCAGGCTAGTCCGAACAATATAATGAGACCCTGTCTCTAAACAACAACAGCAATCAAAAACACTGTCTGCTGCATTGCCTGTACTATGGGACACCTCTCACAGAGCTTGTGGGGCCGAGTGCCTGGCCAGCAGGACCTGGAGCAGGTGCCTTGTACTGTAACAATTCTGTGGTGGAGACTCCCTCCCCCAGCCAATCTTTTTAAGTCTTCAGTTGTAAGATTATCAGCTGCAATGCTTGGCCCCATGCCTCTCTGGGACAGCCCTTCAGGTTACATGGGTGGAAATGCCGTACAAAATCCATCTTGAGAGGAGGCAGGGCTGGTGCACGGGCCAGATCTCCCACTCTTCAGGCCAGGTTGCATGTGCTATAGTTAGCTGTGCATCTTGAGGATGGCAAAGAATAGCCACGTGCTTATACCATTGCCTGCTGGCGGCATGTGCCTTAGGGCATTCTGATGCCTGGCCAGGTGAGGAGGTCATCTGGTGTCTCTGTACCTGGAGACAGGGTGGTATTGGACGTCTGCTGATGAGTACCTTTGTAGGCAAGTTACACAGCTTCTCTACACTTTGAATCCTTCATCTTTAAAACTGGGCTTGGACCAGTGAAATGCCTCAGTAGCTAAGGGAACTTGCTGCCAAGTCTGATGACTTCTTTGCTCAAGGCAGCCTACAGTTCAGAGACTGAGCTAGAACTCACTGACTGAGCAAGTAGCGAGGCCATGTGCCCTCTATGGCTTCGTCCACTTTGAGGCCCTCTGGCCAAATGTCTGCTCTAAACTCCATCTGTGCTGTCCCTACACTGTCCGAGCAGCCTCAGATAGCAGTTGCTATCCTCGGCCCTGCTGTGCAGGTCACAGGCCTGGGAGGCTGAGCAAGGTCACCATAGGATGTGGCCAGCCACAGGGAGTTGGTTACAACTGGCGTTAGCTGCAGAGGCTGTGAGATACACGATGCGAACCGAGTGTTGGATGGTTCATGGTTGTCTGCACTGTAAGCTCCCTCTGGGCTTAGCAGGTTCAATCTATACTAGACTGTGAGGACCAAACCATGCATCTTTGAAAGGGAAAGTGATGGGTAGATGTTCAGCCATCAGGGTTAGCGCGAGTATAATTTCCTGCCCAGCAGGGAGGAGGCCAGAGGTGTCAGACTCCCTTTAGTGAGGCCTGGCTGTGAAGTGAGTGTCCATTCCTGCCCCCAGCCCTGACGTTTTAACAGGTCTTAGAAACCATAGTATGTCTGCTATTGGGAACGGTGACCTGTCCATGACCCTCTGCCCACGCTAGCCCCGGTGGAAGCAGCATGTGGTAAGCCCTATAGCCAGTCACCCCCTTTCTGTCTACTCGAGGAGTAAACTGAGGCCTGCCCTGGCCCCACCCACCCCACAGGTGTCTTGCCATGGATAGCCCCTTAGGAAGCTCACCTGTTTCTTCTGTTACCACGGCAGCCTGGCCCAGGGCTAGGGCAGCAGGTTCTGTTGTCCTCGGGCCTCTTCCTTCCTGTGAAGGGCCCAAGCTCAGCCTTGACCCTTCAGAGTGACCAGTAGAGGCCCACAGGAAGCCAAGAAAGGCTCTTTGTGGTCAAAGGCCATGTGAGTCAGTAGTCAATCTTAGAATTCCTTGGCCTGGTGTTTCTAAGGCTGCTCAGGGGCTCAGCAGCCCCACATGCATGCATATCCAGTGAACAGTTTCCAGGAGGTGAAGAAGGAAGTTTGGTGTGGTTGCAGGGGGAACAGCAAGCTGTCAGCATGTCGCAGTGTGTGCAGTGATTCTCATTTGTAATCTTTGAAGCGGATGGGATTGTTGACCCACTTCACAGATGAGGAAACTAAGGCCCGGAGGTCATTCAGGAGCTGAGCTGGGACTCTGGCCAAACCTGTTCTGGCTATGGGGCTGCCATACACAGCCCAGGTCCTGGGAGCACACAATGTCCCCAGTACTTTTTGACCTGTCTGTCTTGAGCAGCATCCCCAGGTGACAGCTGTCCCCATCCCTAGACTCACTGAGGCCATGGGAGACTAGTCTAGCCCAAGCTTGGGCTGAGGATGAAAATCAGCCTGCATTTCACTGGTAGGAAGGCCTATTGATCCGGCTTCTCTCTGGGAGGGGAGGATGTGGCTAAGATGGGAACTCCACCTTCCAGGGTGGGGCTGGCAGGGAGGGTGGCCACTCTGGACACTGGGCAGAGGGGCCTCACCCTGTGGTGCTGACATCGAGGCCCCTGGAGACCCCCAGGGGATGTCGGATGCTGGCTTCACCATCAGGAATTAGATTAGTTTTCCATAAAAACAGGATGTGGCGGTCGGAGGGCCGCCCGCCCGTCATTTTTCTCACCCCTCTTTTTCCAGGAACTGGACATATAGCCCTTGGCCGGCACTGTCCCTGTCCCCACCCTGCCTGCCTATGCAGGGCACAGCCCGCACTCTGCTCTTAAGTGGCTTCTTAATCAGCTTCTCTGGCTGGCTAGGGGAGCTCACTGCTTCTCCTGGAGCCAGAAAGCCTCTGTGGGGATCTTCTGGCAGTGTTCAAGGGCCAGGCATGGTGTAGCGTGGGAGGAAGGGTTTGGGTCACTGGGCATGACTGACCTCGTGCCTCCGATACTTTAGCCCCCTCCCCAGGATACATCACTGAGCACAGAGTTAGGGTTCATGGGCCCCTCTGGGAGCCTCTGCTCCAGAGTCACAGATGTAGAGTAACAACGCCTGCTGTATAAGCAACTGTGGGATTTCTGAGGAAGAATCTCCAGGCTGTGGCCTGAACCCGGAGAAAGTGACAGCAAGTGATGTGTACGGGTTGCCGCCCACGTTAGGAGAGTCCGGCCATTTGATGGAAGGCATGGAGTGTGTTAGGTGTGAGGGATCTGCTGAGTGGGTCCTACAGAAGAAGCCAGGAGAAGCCGGGTTCCAGGCTTCCTCACTCCACTTCTGACAAGTTGAAGCTGGCTTAGTGGTGTATTTCTAGATGACTCTGTCCTTCCTGGCATGGTTCATTCTCCACGAGTGGGGACAGCGGTAGTGCCCCCCCACCCCCCGGTATCCCAGGTTAGTCCTGTGAGTGCGAGACCTGCTCCTCGGCTGAGAGTTGGTAATGCTGCTGTGAGGCGCTGAGATTTGAGGGTCAGGGTGGAGCTCCCCAAGAAATAGATAGCACCCACTCAGCACCCCAGCATCCTCAAGGGGATGGTGATCAGAGCCAGAGAGAGCCTCTCTGTAGCTGTGGTGGACTGGGCTGCTCACCAGTCCCCTCCCCGCAGGCCTGGGGCTCCTGTGGCCTCTGTATCCTGGTCTTGGAATGGCCGCTGAGGGTTGGGCAACACAGCTCTCCTGCCAGGCTCTGCTAGGTCTCTCTTCAGGCCAGGAATCCAGCTGTTTTCGTCTATTCCAGTCCCAAACGCCCTGCAGCCACAGGCCTGGAATGCCCTTGGAAGGGACCCTGGGCAAAGTCTCAGTGCAGAAGCAGTTCCCTGGGAGGATTCTGGGGGGGGGGGGCAAGAGGACTGTGGGAGGCAGGTGGACAGCACCAGCTTCAGTTGGTTCTGATGGAGAAGGTGTAACAGCAGTGAGTGTGTCCCACTCTCATTTCTTCTTTATTTTAAAATCTCGAAAACTAAGGCCACAAAGTATTCTGAGAGTTGGCCAGGGGTCTTTCATGAAGGGGGGAAACTAAGGCTTGCTTGCTGGGCCCATGTTTTCAGCAGGCCCTCAGTGCCATCTTGCACTGTTGGGGTGGGACCAGGTATGGCCACCAATCTGGTTGTTAGAGCTGATATTATTGATTTTTTTCCCCTTGGTCACTTTACAAGATTATCCACAATACATGCGGGGCCCAGCACTTTGCCACCCTGCCTGTGGTCACAGCTGTTGAGAGCAGCACTTGGGTCCAGGCCTCCCGTTGGTGGCCGTCCTTGGGCCCATCTCATGCTGTTCCCCCTTGAGGCCATGCTGGGGTGCTGGTGCTAGGGAGGGGTCACCTGTTGCAGTTTCAGAAAGGTGTGTTCCTATATCCGTCTTTATCATCTATCTGCTTATAGTCTGTCTGTCTGTCGTCTGTCTATCATCTGTCCATCCATTCATCATCTTTACATCTGCTACCTATCATCTCTGTTTATGTTGTCTGTCCATATGTCCCGTGCTGCCATTTAACAAGGCGTGGCTGGGAGGTGAGGGGACCAGATGCCACTTTCCTGCTGAAAACACAGAAGTGATGTAGATGCCTGGGCTGGAAGGGGTGCCTGGCCAGGGGACTTCCCTCACCAGGGACTTACTGGGCCAGTGGTTATTTCCTGCTGTGCTAGCAGCAGTAGGCAGTCAGGTAACATTCCTCCAAGGTGCAGGGGAGGCCCCGGAGAGCTGGATGGCCTATGACCAGGCCCTGGATAGCTTACATAAGGTGGGCTGAATGGGCCAAGAGGTACTATGGTGAATCACAGGGCTGATTCAGTGGTCTGAGTCAGTGTACAACCTGGAGGAGTCTCAGCCAAAGCTGCATGGAAATGTGAGGAGGCTGGAGCTGCTTAGGCCAGGTACCACATCTTGAAGGAAACCATGGCCCTAATGAGTGGTGGCCAAAGGGCTTCCAGGTACCAGAGCTCCTGTGGAGCCCATTACCTTTCTGGGACAAACTGCTACAGGTTATTGCTAGTGGAGTTAATCAGAGGCGGCTCTAGTCTCCCTGTCTTGCCCGCAGCTGTGGCTCTGGGCAGCCTGCTGTGGGATGTGCTGGTAATACCATGCAGACAGAACTAGTTGGTTAGAAGCGTAGCCTGTACCCTGTCTCTCTTCCTCAAGGGAGCCAGGGAGAGCACCCTAGGATTAGTGGTTTGAATGAGAATGGCCTTTATAGACTCACGTGTTTGAATACTTGGTTCCTAGTTGGTCGAACTGTTTGGGAAAGATGAGGAGATGCAGCCTTGTTGGAGATGTGTCACTGGGGCGGGCTTTGAGGTTATTCCCAGTCAGCTCTCTGCCTCATGCGTTTAGATCAGATGTAAGCTCTCAGCTACTGCTTCAGCGCCATCCCTGCGTGCCTGCCTGGATGGTCAGGGACTCTGACCCCCACTAAGCCCGACTAAACTCTCTTCTGTAAGCTGCCTTGGTCATGGTGTCTCATCACAGCAAGAGAAAAGCAACGAAGACACTTGAGCTTCCACATTTCCACGGGTTCTCATGTGAGGCATGGCTGGAGACCCCACCCTGAGGACTTGTGCCCTATAGGATGGGTGATGCTTTACCTGGGCAAAGCAGGACAGATAGTGGGACTCGTGGCCATGCACCCAGGGAGGGGTCCTGTTCTGTGATCGACGTGCCTCACTGCAAGTTCTGCCCCATCCCCTTCACACTTGAAGCTTTGTCTGCTGAAGTCCCACAGTCCAGGCCCTTCCTGTCACCATGTGTTGCTTCAGTGCCCCCAGGGAGCCCATCTTGTGACGCTCCCTATATGTACTGGTTTATTGTCCACCATGGCCCTGGGAAACCATGGACTCCTAAAGGCGGGTCATCTTGCTCCTCCTTGCCCTCCCCCCACAGGTTTCTCTGTGTAGTCCTGGATGTCCTGGAACTCACTCTGTAGACCAGGCTGGCCTCAAACTCAAGTCTGCCTGCCTCTGCCTCCCAGGTCGCTGGGGTTAAAGGCGTGCGCCACCAGGCCTGGCTCTCCTTGTTCCTTATTACATGTAGCCACATGACCCACTGGGAAACTCCTGTGTTGTTAGGCCTCATATCTGCAAATTCTGCCTCTGTGAACCTCGAGTCTCATTCCTCTGCTCTGAGGTTATGGTAATTGCCTCTCCACTAAACTGTTCGGATTGTTTTTCTTGTCATTATTCTCAGAACAGCTGAACCTGACGACTGTTTGTGCTGCGTTTATGTTGTGTTAGGTATTGTAAGTCATCCAGAGGTGACTTAGAGTACCAGAGAAGGGAGGATGGCCATAGGTTCTGTGCAAACCATTTTATTGAAGGGCATGAGCGCCTTGCTCTGGGCCTTCAAGGGTCCCAGAATCAGTCTGCCCTGGGTATTGAGGTTACTCTCGTTGTTTTTGTTTATTTTGAGACAGGGTCTCAACTTGTATCCCAAGCTTGCTTGGCACTTTCCATGTAAACTAGGCTAGCTTTAAAGTCATAATAAGAAGGAGGAAGAGGAGAAGGAACAAAAACAGGAGGGGGAGGAGAGGGAAGAAGGGAGGGAAAGCAGGAAGGAAGAGGGGAGGGGAGAAAGAGGGAGAAACTGACTGCAATATGTTCACAGAAATGAAAGTGGCGGACTAGAACCCAACATACCAATGTGGGAAAATCCACGTGCTTTTCTGGCCCAAGGTCACAAGCTGCATTTAAAGTCAGTTCCTGGGCTGGAGAGATGGCTCAGCCGTTAAAGACCAAAAATAAAAAAAGTCAACTGCCTGCATCTCATTTAAGCTGAAAAAAAAAAAAAAAAAAGTCATAATAATTCTCCGGCCTCAACTTCCCTAGTACCAAAATGATAGATGTGCACCACCACACCTGACCTGTATTTGTGGCAGATCTGGCTCCCATACTGACTCATAGTCCCTATCTAATGTCAGCCTTAGGTGGGTTTCTGCTGTGAGAATTGTGAGGCCCAGGCTTATGCTACAGAATATGAGCATGGGGGTGTGGTGATGGATGGCTCAGAGAGGGCTAGGGGCCTGGAGCTGCAGAACCCCAACTGTTGTCTAGGTTCTCAAAGCCTCTCCGCCCTTCTCAGGTACCCTGCTTAGAGCTGGCAGTGAGAAATCCTGCCTTCTGGCAGCTTGGAATTCTGGGGGCAGTGCCTCCAGATCAGGAGCTGTGTTGTTTACCCAGAGCTCAAGGCCAGCCCTTCCATGCTAATCAGTGTGGTTCAAGAGGCTTCTGGAATGTGCTGTCCACTCTATGGGGAAATTGCCTGTGGTGACCCATTCCCCGCCCAGCAAGTGAATGGAGGTGCTCAGCACTTTGCCCAGGAGACCTCCCCATACATGTCTTCTCAGACGACCCCCTCCCACCCTCCCAGAGAGAGAAGAGGTGGGGCTACAACTGCCCTTTCCAGGTTCGTAGAGACACAGGGGCTTACCCGTCAGTTTGGAGCCTGCTCTGCTCACCAAGGAGCCCCTTAGATACTCAGGCAGGCCGTCACCAAAGCCCCCGAGGCTCCTGGGATCCAACTGATGCCATCACTGAGCATTCAAGAGCTACTGTTTGCTCATTGTGCTATACTTACCAGCTGGGCCCTGGGCAGGTTTGAATCACAACCTGGGACATGGGGTATCATCAGGCCCCACACCCAAACTCAGGTCCTGGGCAGTGTCTCTTCCATGGCACCCACTGTGATGCTCTCAGATGGCTGTAGTTGGAGAATTATGGAATTGGAATCGACCACTGACCACGATAACCTGGGGCTATGTGAATGTCCAAGTGGGCTGTATATACTGGGGTCCCAGGGTCTGTGTGTCCCGAGGAAAGAGCCCGAGGCACATGTGTGCTTGTTGCCAGTGGATCCAGGAACTGATAGTGCCCTGGCCTGTTTCTTGTTTGTTTGTTTGTTTGAATTTTGTTTCTTTAGACAATCCTAGTCTGAGTTCGGTGTCTAGAAGAACAGCTGAAGCTGTGGAGGGGCCATGCCCATTGTGCCTCAGTTTCCCTCATCTGACAGAATGCATTGGGTAGGGAAGGGAAGGCTCTACCCAGAAAAGCCTTTTGTAGACTGCTGGATCCTTACTTCTCTGCCCTGTGTAAATCATGTGATGCCTTGGCAGGTCAGCCCTGTGCCCTTCACGGCTCAGCTTTGAGGCCCAGATACACTTTTCCTTCAAGGTAGTAGGAGCTCTTCTCCCTGAGAGGCTTGAGTAGCGAGGATCTGGGAAGGGGTGACTTGTGGTCAGGCGAGGGCTGTGGATAGGGCTGACCCTCGTAGAGGCTCTGGGGGTGGCTTATTGTGCTTGTTTTAGGCTCTGGAGAACTCACAGTATGTTAAGGGAACAGTTCTAGGTCTGAGGCTAAATTTGTTAATGGCACACTGTACAGGGCTAGCAGTGGCCCCTTCCTTTCTAGTCTTCCTGCTGAGACCAAAGACCACTGAGCTGCAGGGGTTCTGGGAGGAGGGTGTCTCCTTTAGCAGAGACAGTTCTGCAGGACTCGTTCCCTCCCAACTAGGATAAGGACTGTCCGGGACCCATGTACTTCTGGGGCCCTGCCCATGCTGCACCAGGCCTGTTTACCTGCGGCAGCCCGTAGAGATGGCTGCAGATGTGTCCGGCTTCTTCCCTCCTGGAAGGGAAAGACTCACAGGTGGGTGGCGAGGATTGGATGACTGATACGGAATATGGCCCACCCTGTGCCCTGAAGTTCTCTCTCTCTCTCTCTCTCTCTCTCTCTTTTTTTTTTAGGTGAATTATTTATTTTTTTTCCTTTTATTTTATTTTACAATATCATTCAGTTCTACATATCAGCCACGGGTTCCCCTGTTCTCCCCCCTCCCAC
This sequence comes from Peromyscus leucopus, assembly GCF_004664715.2. Classification (NCBI taxonomy): domain Eukaryota; kingdom Metazoa; phylum Chordata; class Mammalia; order Rodentia; family Cricetidae; genus Peromyscus; species Peromyscus leucopus. The sequence continues at coordinate 125,194,662 of NC_051067.1, read as the reverse complement.
CCCCTCCCCTCCCTCCCAGCCCACCCCCCAATCCCACCTCCTCCAGGGCAAAGCCTCCCCCGAGGACTGCGATCAACCTGGTAGACTCAGTCCAGGCAGGTCCAGTCCCCTCCTCCCAGACTGAGCCAAGCGTCCCTGCATAAGCTCCAGGTTTCAAACAGCCAACTCAGGACAGGACTTGGTCCCACTGCCTAGTTGCCTCCCAAACTGATCAAGCCAATCATCTGTCTCACCTATTCAGAGGGCCTGATCCAGCTGGGGGCCCCTCAGCCTTTGGTTCATAGTTCATGTGTTTCCATTCGTTTGGCTATTTTTTTTTCAATAATTGAGTAAATCCGAAATTTATTATAAGCCACAGTCGTCCTAGGGACATCCATGCTATATATATAGCCTCTATGGTTCTATGGGTTGTGGTCTGATTGTTCTTTATTTTATATCTAGAATCCACTTATGAGTGAGTACATACCATGACTGTCTTTCTGGGTTTGGGTTACCTCACTCAGGATGATTTTTTCTAGTTCCATCCATTTGCCTGCAAATTTCATGCTTTCATTGTTTTTCTCTGCTGAGTAGTACTCCATTGTGTATATGTACCACATTTTTTTCATCCATTCTTCCATTGACGGGCATCTAGGTTGTTTCCAGGATCTGGCTATTACAAATAGTGCTGCTATGAACATAGCTGAGCATGTATCTTTATGGTATGAATCAGCATTCCTTGGGTATATGCCCAAGAGTGGGATGGCTGGGTCTTGAGGTAGTTTGATTCCTAATTTTCTGAGAAACCGCCATACTGATTTCCACAGTGGTTGTACAAGTTTACATTCCCACCAACAGTGGAGGAGTGTTCCCTTTGCTCTACATCCTCTCCAACATTGACTGTCATTGGTGTTTTTGATCGTAGCCATTCTGACAGGTGTAAGGTGGTATCTCAGAGTTGTTTTGATTTGCATTTCTCTGATGATTAAGGATGTTGAGCATTTCTTTAAATGTCTTTCAGCCATTTGTAGTTCTTGTTTTGTGAATTCTCTGTTTAGCTCTTTAGCCCATTTTTTAGTTGGACTGTTCAGTATTTTGATGTCTTGTTTCTTGAGTTCTTTATATACTGTGGAGATCAATCCTGAAGTTCTCTTTTACTTGTTGATAGGTGTCTCCCGTGGGTAGGTCAGCTTGGGGTGTCTCCAGTCCCAAACCTCCAAGGGACTAGCGTAGAGTACAGACTATGCCTCTGTATGGTGGGCAGTGTGGTTTTTGGTGGGGGAGGCTGTGGGCAGGGTCCCTGGGCAGGACATAGCCACCTAACAGGGACCAACCTGGCTTCTGCTGTAAGGGAGTCTATCACGGTCAAGTCTCCTCTCCCGTCTTCTGTATCTCTGGTCTCTGGGTGGCCTGAGAAGTTTGGGATGGGAGGCAGACAGCCCTGCATCCACTGGTCTCTGCTGCCAGGTTGCCAGCAGCAGCTTGTTGTGTTATCTTTACCCTCTCTGCCTGATGCAGCCCTGGTTGTGAGCTGGGATTCAGTGCCAAACCGTTTCCTGCTGGCCTCCTGGGGAACCCACCTCCTCCAGCAGCTCTGCTCTGGTCACCTATGAGTGGGTGCTGAGGAGTTGCCCCAGGTTAGTGAGAAGCTGAGAGGCTCGTAACCAGTGCCTGGTGGGCCACATCCAGCTCCCTGGGCAGTGGCCACCCTCCCACCTCCTCCGTGTGTCCATCTTCAGCTTGGGACTACTGCTGCCACCTGCATGGCCACCTTGTCTGCGGCCAGCCCTCTCTGGCCCTGCAGCTTCCTCAAAGTATCACAGGGTCACTGTGGGCTGAGGGAGACAGAGGAAGGTGGCTAGCTGTCCAGACTGGAGTGTGTGACTATGGGTCCCTCTGCCTACTGTACTTACTCTTGCTACCAGACCACCCTCAGCCTTGACCATTGAACTGTGATGCGGAGGGAGAACCAGAATGACTCAACCTGCCCCGTGCAGGTCAGATGAGCCATGAAACCACCTCTTCCAGACATGGCATTAATTAAACCCCCGGAACCCCGTGGTAATTAAATGCTCCAAAGAGCCCTGGGCTGTTTGGCTGGGCTCCAAGTAGGTAACACCATGTTCCTGTGCCTCTCTCCACCCTCGCTGCCCAGGCTGGGGCAGCTCCTACTTTGACCCCTCTGCTCACTCCTCTGGGACTGGTCCACGTGCCTATTCCTTCTGCCCTATTGTCTCAGCTTTCTCCCGTGGGCATCAGTCCTGGCATGCTTAGCGCTCCATAACCCCAATGTGCTTTGAAATGATTTTCGTGCACCACCAAGGCTAATTTGTATCCTGAAGAGCTAGGCATTCTCAACCTCCCTGTCTTCCCTGTCTCCAGCCATCATCTCTAGCGCAGGTCAGCAATGGCACCATGGACGGGCCAGCCAGATCAAATAGATCTCTGAACAGTTTGTAGGCAGCTCTGAAATATCCAAGGGCCAGAGGTCCCTGCTGGTGTGGGTGGGGTGGGCTTTGGGTGTAGAAGGTGGAGCCCAGGTCCCCGTGGCCTTCTTATGGGGCGCTCACATGACTGCCAGGCTCAATGTCTGCCTGGGGCTGTAGAGGTGACAAGTGAGGAATGAGGACAACTTCAAATGACCAGAGGAAGTTGCAGAGTAGGCCTGACCCTCCTTCCTGCTAGCCCCACCTGGGTCTGATCTCAAGGGGCTAAGATATCTGGCCATTCTGCACACACTAACCCAGATACGAGCTTTAATCCCAAGCTTTAGGGACATACCCGGGCAGTTGGCTTCTTCATGTGCCCTCAGCTGACTGAACTAACCCTCCTCTTCCAGGAAGGGAGATTGACCAGAACCCTCTGGGCCCGGTTTGGCTTAACTTTTTGTCCTCTGCCTCCCTGGGGGTGGCAGGTGTGGCCACTGAGCTCCACTGACACCATAGTCTGAGTTGCTCCAGCAAAGAGCAGAGCTGACCTAGCTGCCTCCGGAATCCTCTGCCACGTCCTCTCCATTCCTCTTCCTCCTCTGCCTGGCCCCACCCACTGGCAGAAGCCTCACACAGAAGTGTTTATGGTTGCAGCCCAGCCAAATAAGGCAGACAGGCAACCGGGAATTCCAGCGGTTGTGGGGAGCAGCCAGGGTGTGGATCAGGACCCCTAGTCCTGTAGCTGTACTGCTCAGCAGCAGTTATCTGGTCCTCCCTGGCACCCCGTATGGCCAGCTGGCATAGCAGAAGGCAGGATCTAGCAGGGTGCTCACCTAGGTCTGGAGATCTGTGTTCTCGTGTGTTCTGTTTACTCAATATGTATTTCGTGGACTGGGCGGTTGAGCCTGGAGCTTCACACATGCTAGGCAAGTACCGTACCACTGACACCCCGGGCCAGGTCTCCAGTCGGGTCTTGTATAACCCAAGCTGGTCTTGAATTCCCTAGATAGCTAAGGATGACCTCACCTTGCGACCCTCCTGCCTTGACTTCCCAGGTGCTGAGGTTATAGGCACACACACCTGGTCTCTAGCCCTTTTTTATTTTGAGGCAGAGTCTTGCTGGGTATCCCAGGTGAGATTGGAACTTGTGAGCCTCCTGCCTGAGCACCCTGGGATCTCAGGCCTGAGCCACCAGGCCCAACCAGGAAGGATGCCAGTCTGGTAGCCGCTGTGTGCTCTGGGAGGAAGACAGTTTGCGGCCTTCCCTGCCCTATCCCCCTCTGTGAAGGACAGACAGGGCCAGACGGCTCAGCCTGACCACAAAACTGTTTTCCCAGTCAGTTCATGTGGGAACCACTCTAGTAATCTGTGGCAGCATTCTTTTCCTGAGAAAAGGAGATGTCAAATTCCAACTTCTTAAAAAATTATACTTATTTTTATTTTATCATGTGTGTATGTATAGGTGTGTGGTATGGGTGTGTCACAGCATGGTTGTGCAGGTCTGAGGACAGATTCTGGTAGTTAGTTCTCTCACTGTGTGCGACGTGAGGATCAAACTCAGGTCATCAGGCTTGGCCTTTACCCACTGAACCATTTTACCAGCCCCAAGGAGAGGTGTTAGTGAGAAGACCCTGGGCCCCCTTCTACAGAGGTCATGGGGACCCTCTGAGCCTTCCTGTCTACTTACAAAGATCAGATACATGGGCAGTTTCTTGTTTACATTTATTTATTTATTTATTTTCAATTCAAATTTTTGGTTTAAGTGTATGGAGGTGTTGCCTGCATATATATCTGCACACCACATACATTCCTGGTGCCTGCAGAGGCCAGAAAAGGGCATTAGACCTCTGAAACTGCAGTTACAGATGGTTGTGAGCTGCCATGTGGGTGCTAGGGACTGAACCTGGGTCCTCTGGAAGAGCAGCCAATGCTGAGCCATTTCTCTCAGAGCTGAGGACCGAACCCAGGGCCTTGCGCTTGCTAGGCAAGCGCTCTACCACTGAGCTAAATCCCCAACTGCTGAGCCATTTCTCTAGTGCTGTGGTTTAGCTTTCACATAAAGGATTCAATGGATGAACTTGGCTCACCCTGTCTGCATCGTTTGCTCAGAAGTGTGTGCCACCTCTCAGGTGCTGTGCCTAGCACAGTATGCCCGCAGGAGCCCCCCAGGTAGGGGCGGGTGGGACTTTCGAAGAGCGACTAAGCAATGTGAGATAGGTTGGCCTTCTCTGTGGCTGTCAAACAGTTGTGAGGCGTCCACGCGCCCTGCTGCGTCAGTTTTGCAGGGTGTGTCCCGTTTGTGGGGGGCCCTGCTGCTCTATGCCCCACGGTCTGGGATACCGGTGGACACGAAGGCTGTTGCTGGATTTTTTGCCCTGGTTGCCGGGCTTGTCACCTCTTGCAGGTCCACAGCTGTGTTTCTCCAGGTTGCCTAGAGTGGTGACAGTGAGCTGTTTGTTTTCAAAATGCTGTTTCCTGGCAGAGGCCAGAGGAAAAACAGTCGTATATGAGCTTCTATAGGCCAGCGTGATGGACACCAGCCTCGGTGAGCTGCATGATAGACAACAGGAAGAAGAAGGGGAGGCCAGGGCACTGCCCCAGCCAAGGCTGGGCTACAGACAGCACATTGGCTTGTAGAAGAGCAACAGAAAGCCCACAAGGTTAGGTGGTCACATGGGGGCCTACAGTAAGGATCTTGAATGCCGGGCAGGAAATCAGGCCTGCACCTGTCCTGGAGCTGTGAGCACCATCGTCCCTTACTGACAATAGGAGGAAAAGCCAGAGCAGCCCCTGCCTGGGGAAGCAGCCTGGGTTGTTTGTAGGCGTGAGGCCAAGGGATGGAGGGGACATATTTCTATCCCTCCCCTGCCCTATCCCGCCTGGCTGGTTAGGGAAATGGAGATGGTTGAGCTAGCTGACCAGGCCTCCCTGAGGCGTCTTCTGGGGTGGCTGGAGTCTGCGACACTCACATGGACTGGCTCTGGACTTTCCTGCTTCCCAGACCGTCTGCTGGAGTAGAGCTAGGTGGGCCAAGGTCACTTACTGTCCTGGGCTCCCCCACAGGCTCCCTGTTCCTACTGTCTCAGGCGCCCAGCCCCAGGGGTGGGCACAGCCAGGTTCAGAGCCCAGCCCTTTTTTGGCACCATGCCTTTGGCACTTTTTACAGAAGAGGAAAAAGGAAGGGCTGGGTCCAGTTGGGTGTTCTAGTCCTGCTCTCCATACCTCTTCCTATCACCTCGTTCTGACCGCCTGCCTCCCTGCTGTGTCCAGCGTGGACTATATCCTCACCTCCACACTGAAGGGCCCCAGCAAGCCTCACCCAGTGTGCAGGTTACAGTGACCAGAGCCCTCTCTAGTGGCCGTTCTCAGAAGTCATTTAGACACAGTCCCACTCACCCCAAAGGCACACCGTGGGCTCCTGGGCTGCTGTGGCCCCTCATCGCATGTGTGCTTCCCTCCTGTCCCAGGACTCTGCTTGGCCTCTGTGGGTCTGAACCGAAAATCTGGTCTTTCCTTAGTCCTGAAAGATCCTTTGCCTGTCTCGTTCTTCTTCCTTCTCACAAGTACACACAAACCACACCAGGGACAGGGACTCACCCAGGGCACTTAGTTCAGCCATTGGTGACTAGGCTCTTTGTGGTACACTGTGTGGGCAGATGCCCAGGGCTTGAGGGCGGGACTGCACTCGGAGGTCCTAATGATCCGTCAGCTGCTCAGCTCCAGTGGTGGTCAGCGCTGGCCACCGATGTGTCAGGACACTGATCAGATGGACTCCGAAACATGGAGATTGCTTCCTCTGATCCCTGTCTCTGATCCTTGAAGACCCCAGCTTTTGGGGATACTTGTGGGACTGATACCCATCCCTGGACTGTGCCAGATGCTTGGCAGAGTGTGGCATTGTACAGGCCTTTGTGCAATGCCATGGGATGGGGCAGATGCTGTCCCTCCAAGAAGGAGTATTCTGGGGGCATAGGCCACTCTTGGGCGCCTAACACACCTTGCAGCGGTTCTCTCAGCCTGGCAGCTACGGCTCTCTAGACAGCGTGCCCATCTATGGGACCCAAGTTTTCTTAGAAGAGGCTCTATTCAGCCCTGGACAAGGCTGTCACATAGCTAGACTGCTGGCCTTAGGGACGCCAGACCCTGTAGGGCTGGCTGACTCCAGACCCTGATCTGCCTTACAGTTCCTTGCCAGCCTAGACACCACTTCCTCCAGGGCTGAGACTGTGGTTGTCCCAGTGTCCCAGACAGGCCCTGCCTTGCCCTGCCCTGGAAATGGGTTGCAGTTCTTTGGGTTAGCCTGGTCCCTTCTGCCAGGGCCTTTGCCCAGCTCCTACCAGGCATTCTTTTGGCCTGGAGGTACTCTCCTCCCATGCACCTTCTGCTTTGTTCTCAGAGGCAGGTAGCCTAGAGGGAATGAGGAATAGATGGTCTCTTCTGCAGGTAGGGTGGGGGATTATATGAGACACTCAACCCTGTGTCCCTGCTGGGCCGTGGTGTTAAGGCTGAAGTGTCTTCCACACCCTTGAGGATTCCATAGTGTTTTCACACAAGAAGCTTGTCTCTGCCTGGGCGAGTCAGCTTCCTGTCAGTGCAGACAAGGATATACCTTGTGTGAGCCTTCACTATATTCTGCCCCTGCTGCCCAGCCCCTAAGGGGCCCGTTTGTCTCTGGGTCCTTCTGGCTGCTGCCTCTCCACACCTTTCCTGCTGTCTGTCTAGCACTGGCTGTGGCAGGGGAAGCTCCCAGCAGTTCGGCCTCGTGGTTCAGGCTGCATTCCATTTCCGGAGCCATTTACAAATGAGTCTGGCACTTGCCTTGGGGCCACCATGAGACTTCTTTGAGCAGAGGCATATGAGATGCCCGTGCATGATGGTTCTCTGTGCTGTCCTGCTTGGCTCCCTCTGCACCGCAGAGGAGACTGAGAGCTGGGTGAGGAGCAGCTTGCCCAAAGAGCCTGCATGGAGTGGTGAGTCCAGGAGGCCCAATGGATCCTCATCTCTTCCCTAGAACTTGGGCCAGGCTGAGGGATGTTGCTAGGAACCACATAGTCACAGGATCTTGAGTAGCTGAGGTCCCATTCACAACCCTATCTGCAGGCCTGTCTTCCGGCACACAGTGGGAAGAGGGGTGGTAATCAGCCTTCTGTGTGGAACACTCTAGAAGTCGTGTGTGGTCCTGTTACCCCCTAACCCTCCCTTCCTGACTCAGTTCCCACTAAGGGCAAAGGTCAGCTATGCTCTGGGTCACTCAGAGGCCAGGGGAACCATCCTGCGGACTTCAGTACCCCCAGCCATTGGTTGAGGACCCAGGGTGGATGCTAGCAAGGGTCTTCAGCTTTGTGCTGTAGGGTGAGAGTCTGTAAAGGGTTAAGCATGTGCTGGCCTGCAAGGGGCCCTTCCTGCCTCTGTCTGTCCTATTGTTGCTGGCTCAGGAAAGGCCTGTTTCCTGTGAAATCACAGGCTTTGCTCAGCAGCTCCACCAGAGCAGGCTTAGGCTCTATACTCCTTTAGGAATGTCTTTGTCCCCCATGACCCCTCCAGCCATGGAGCTGCAGCTAATCTTCAAGTGAAAGAGCAAGGCTGGTCCCTCCAGGCCGCCTGTGACGGTGCCTCACCTCTGGCCTTGGCACAGTTAAAGTCACGGCTATGACAATCCCATCAGTGTGCTTCAGCCAATAACCCCACCAGGACAGGGGAGCACCTGGGAACACGGGTACCCTGTCACAGCCTGGCTATGTTAGTACTCTCTCCTCCCTTCCCAGAAGCCAGGGCTTCCTCTGAACGCACCACTCTGCCTTGGCTCCATGCTGGCCCAGGGGTCACTCTCCTGGCAGGCTTCTTGCCCCATACAGCTCTTGAGGCATGATAATCTGGGAGGAATGATGGCTGGAAATCAGCTCACAAAGCCTCTTTCCTTGCTCCGTCCATAGCAGGCCCTGCAGCCACAGGCTCAGCCTTCCCTGCTCACATCTTCCAGACATGGCTACCTGTCTGCTCAGACCAGCCTCCTCACAGGGCCGGTGGCAGATGATAGAATCAGGAAGACTAGCCAGACCCAGGCACCTGAGTCTCAGAGTCTGTCACAGCAGGGTGGCTGCTCTCAGGGTATGGGCGGCTACCTTCCAAGACACCCTGGCACCCAAGACCCTGGAATCTCAAGGTTTGCCCTCTACCCTTCTGAGCCTGTTTGCTTGTGTTGGGGTAGAAGGTGTCTCTAGATGTAGCCTTTGTTTAAATGTGCAGTGATGGGCCAGCTCTGCACTGAAGAGGAGGAAAAGAGAGGAGAAAGGTAAGAACTCAGGGCTTGTACCTCTCCCAAGCTCACCTGTGTGGCTGAGGCAGGGAATATGGCCCTCGGGGCAGGGCATTACCCTCTGCCTGGTATCTGGTGCCTCACCTTGAATTTCCTACCTTTGGCACATATAGCTATTTATTTAGGGTTCTCTTGGCCCCACCTGGGGTTGGGAGTGGTGGGGAGGCCAGACCTCAAGTTCGTTGGCCCATCTCTCATTTCCTTATTGCCAGTAGACCAGGCATGGACCTGTTCCTATCCTTTGCCATCTTGGATCTCTGCCTTCTGGAATCCTTCACAGATTTTGAACACTATTCCTATTTATTCGGGTAAAACATACATCCCTGAAGTTTACCATCTTAACCTATTTTTGAGTGTATAGTGCAGTGGCCTTAGGCACATCTTCACATGATGTCACTGCTGGCCATCAAACTTTATAGCAGTTGAACCCTAGCCCTCCCCCATTACCACCTCCACTACACACAGCGAGCCTCAGGGTTTGTCTTTTAAGCTTGACAAGCAGGCTGTCGGGTAAAGCAGCTGTTCCTGCTCCCCAGGGCCTATGCTTCTGCTTCCAGGAGCCTTCCTGGTACTCACACCATGCTGGCTGCCCTTCATGGGCTCTGCTTGTGGAAGCCAGAAGCCAAAGCCAGGTGTCTTCCTCATCCGTGTCCATCTTATTTATTTTTGGAGTTCATCAGTTGGCTAGACTGGCCAGCAAGCTCTGGAAATCTACCTATTGCTGTTTCCCACAACCTCCCCAGCGCTGAGGTTATAGGTCTATACCACCACACAGCCTTTTATGCCTCTGTCTGTCGATCTGTCTTGTGTAATCTAAGTGTGTCTGTGTATCTGTAAGTTCATGTGTGTGTGAACACGGTGTGTGCATGTCACAGCATGCACATCAAAAGGCAACCTTGCATGTTGGTCCTCACCTCCTACTTTGTTTGAGACATGGTTTGTCTGTTATTCACTGCTGCTTTTGCCCAGGCGAACTGGCTTGACAGCCTCTGGTGATTCTCCTTTCTCTGCTGCCCATCTCCTGGTACAGGTGCACCGGGAACCGGGATCACAGGTGCACGGGGACTGCAGGTGCACCGGGAACCGGGATCACAGGTGCACGGGGACTACAGGTGCACCGGGACTGCAGGTGCACCAGGATCACAGGTGCACCGGGAACCGGGATCACAGGTGCACTGGGACTACAGGTGTACTGGGATCACAGGTGCACCGGGATCACAGGTGCACCGGGATCACAGGCTCTGCTGGAAGGATGTGGCAGGAACCCAGAGTGTGCAGTGCATTAAAAAATAAGCTGAGCCAGGTCACCTCCTCAGGGAATGGAGAACAGAGTGGCATTGCCCTCTTTGGGTCGGTGACTCCAGGAAGGACACTCCTCTGTAAGCACATCTGAATTCAGCCTGCACCCTTTCCAAAGCTCCCCGGTCTTCCTCCAGGACCACAGTGGGATTACAGGTGTATGTAGTAATGCATCTGGCTTTTACACAGCTCCTGGTGATCCAAACTCAGGTCATCGGGCTTGTGTGGCAAGCCACTGAGACATGTCATGTCCCTAGCCTGGCTTTTCATCTCTTTATGTGGGTTCTGGTGATCTGAACTGAGGTCCTCATGCTTATGTGGCAAGCACTTTACGGACTGATTCTTCTCCCCAGCTCCCTGTCCCTGGCTCAGTGCTGGCATGCCTGGTATATCAGATCAAACCAGTGTCCTCAGACACAGGACCTGTAACATTAGTGTTGGGAAAAAGTTCTCAGGGACCTGTGGATGAATGGACGAGTGGGCAGGTGGCTAGATAGATAAGTGGACAGATGGATGAGTGAACGGACACCTGGGTAGACATCCACCTGACTGGAGAAGAAGCCATCCCGGCTGGTGTGAGGGGAGAGTGCTGCCTTCTTAAGATGGGCGGGACTGCCCTGATACGGCTGAAAAGCAGAGGGATTTTTGGAAAGCTTTGCCATAAATGCACTTCCCTCCTGCCTCTTGGGCAAGGAAAATTGATTTTTTAAAAATGTATTATTGTTGAAAACTTCAGATTTAAGAGAGCTGAGCTGTGCATGGTTGCTAATATATATAGTGGAGAAAGACCACACCCTGACTCCAGGGAGGCCCTTCGGAGCCAAGAGAAGTGCTGCCCATAGCCAAAACTCTCAGCCTCCTTGAAGCAGCAAGTGCCCCTGGAAGTTTGGGTACATCCTATGTCCACTGTGGTCCTGGAGGAAGACTGGGGGGCTTTGGGAAGGGTGCAGGCTGAATTCAGATGTGCTTACAGAGGAGTGTCCTTCCTGGAGTCACCGACCCAAAGAGGGCAATGCCACTCTGTTCTCCATTCCCTGAGGAGGTGACCTGGCTCAGCTTATTTTTTAATGCACTGCACACTCTGGGTTCCTGCCACATCCTTCCAGCAGAGCCTGTTTCTGTGGCCAATTTCTGTCTCCAAGTTCAGGTCCGCCCTGGCTGTCCAGAACTGTTGTTAGGCTCATGGTTCTCATACTTGGGGAGTGTGAGTGTGGAGGATGCCCCCAGGAGACCACTCAGTGGGATAGTGAAGTAGGTTTGATGATGCTGGACAGTCCAGTCCTAGGATTGTGTTGTCCAGGAGGGGATCAAGGTTCGTGATGCACCCTGGCTCCTAGCTCATATTCTGCTATCCCTACCCATCTTGGGCAGTCAGTTTCTATAGGCTGAAATTGCCTGAGTCGTAGAAGGGGCAAGGAGGTGGCTTAGAGTTTGTGAATGGCGCTGTGTGTGGCTGGGGTCCGGCAGAATGTAGAATCTCTTTGGTTTAGCTCATTATATACTCCCAAGGACAGGTAGCATGGCCTAGTACCCCTGGGGCTGAGAACTGCACAGGGTCCTAGAACCTTGTCTCCTGGGAAAAAAAAAACCCATGTTTCTGGGAAGAAAACTACTCATTTGCTAAGGGGCCAGCCACGTTCCTGCTTTCTACCTCAGGTTCTTTGGCCTCACTGGCGGACTTCACCGGGACAGTGTAGGACAGCATGGGTGTTAGGGAAGTTACCAGAGGGAAGCTGTGCTCTATGTTGGCACAGGCAGGGGTGCAGTTGCCAGCAGAGTGCTGGGAAGCTAGGTTAAGTATTGCTCAACTAGTTCCATCACTGAGACCCAGGAGGGGTGCCAGAAGTCTCTGTGTCCCGGTAACTTCCCACATGTTCGTTGGTGGGCCCAGACATCAGTTGAGCTACCCGCCAATCGATAGACAACACTTTAAAAAGAAGGAAAAGCAACTTAAGAAGGAGCAGACGCCAGAGTTCTGTGTGTGTAGGAGTGTGTTGAGTGGTCAGAGCCTTGTGTGTACACACGTGTGAATGCATGTATTGTGTTGGGAGAATCGTGTAGTATCAGGGAACAACCTGTGTGCCTGGTGACAGGAACATGGATTTTCTGCCTGTGGTGCACAGGCCTTGGGTATGCAGGCTTACAGGGGTGAGGAAGGGGCGCTGGGGCAGCACTGCCCGTGCCCGCCCCTCAGGGTGAGGGTTGCCCGTATTGCCGCCGCCGCCGCCGTACGTCCTAACCATCTGTTTCTCCTCCAGCCTCCCTGCTCCGCTTCAACGCTCTCTCACTGGTCTATTTGCTGTTTCTGCTGCTGCTGCCCTGGCTTCCAGGCCCCTCAAGACACAGCATACCAGGTAAGGGGCAGGGGCGGGGGGCGGGGGTGGAGCCCAGCTCCTTGGGGGACTCTGACCACAGGGTAAGGGGCTGGGTATTTGGATAAGCACTGTATAGCCACAGACTTGACTCCATTTTAGCAGCCTGGTAACTACTGAGCGGACCGAGGGTTACTTCTTCACTGCAGACTCATGGCCAGCTCAGGTTTTTTGTTTTGTTTTGTTTTGTTTTGTCCCGCTGACTGCTTGTCAGGGGGGTGGGGGGTGGAGTGGCGAGCCAGCTCTATCATTCTTGAAGGCAGCGGGAATTAGTGGGTCCTGGTGTCCCATTTAGGTAGAAGGTTTAGGGATCTGCACTGGGGTCCATATCATCTTCCAGCTAAGCTCCCAGGACTGACTCCATTGCTTCTTCTGTCTGGGGAGGCTCTGGCCAGCTTGACTCTATCACTCTGGAAAGCCAGGCCCTACCGTATACCACCTTGCTATGTAAGGAATTGGACGGCTGTGGGCTCCATCAGGGTCTGAGCTGGGCAGGGATAGCTTTCACTGTTTTGTGCCTTCCAAACAATAGACAGTATGCAGGCCAGCCCCAGAGTCCTGTCCATAGGAGGGACTGGACAATGGCACCATTGCAAATTAGGGAGAGGCTGCTACTGTCCTGGAGAGAAGACCACAGGCCAGGCAGGTCTCAGAGTGGCAGGATCTCCTGAGACCCTTCACACTAGCTCTGGTCACCTATGGCTTTGGTGCACAGAGTCTGTTTTGTGGTATTCAGTAACAGTAAGTGCTCAGTGACCCCCTCCCCACATTGACCTGCATTCCTGAAGTAGAGAAGGCCCTCTGTTGTCTCCTGGGCTTGAATGGAGAGGTCAGAGCTGCAGTTTATGGCAGCGACCTGGGGAGTGCTAGCATCAGTGTGAGAGACCCTGCTCCCAGGAGACACAGCAAGTGTAGTAACCAGTGTCTGTGGGTCAGCCAGGATCAGAGCGGGCTGTGATTGCCTGGAGCCCAGGAGAGGCATTTACATCCTCAGCACTGCCCTCAGAGGTGCTGGACTCAGTGTGCCTAGCTCTGTGGGGCCCAGTGAGTGCGAGCTTACAGTGGTTTCTGAAACAAGTCATGCTGCTGAGAGCCATACCCACCCGCTGGAGGTCAGACCGAGTGCCTTCTGGGGCTGCAGTCAGGGTGTGAGCCCAGCTGCGCCTTTTTAGAGGGCTCCAGGGATCAGCTTCCTGTCTCGTCTTGTTTTGGGGCATCTTTGGCTCATGACACCATCTACCTCAAAGCCACCATGGCCAACTGGATCCTTTCCATGTCCCATGGCCCTGCAGCCCTCTTCACTCCTGATGCTCTGTGGTGACGGTCACTGATGGCCCAAGACAGTCTCCCCTTGTTGAGTTGGCTGTGACGTCAGCCCCACCTCTGCCTTGGTCCCTTTTGCCGTGTGAGTCACATGTGCATGGGGGCAGAGATTGGGCAGGGATGCCTTTGGGTCCATCATTCTGCCAATGAGGGCACAGCAGGAAGGGCAACTCCTGCCCAGCTCAGGGTGCTTTGGAACCAGAAGGGGTCGTAGAGCATGGGTAGGATTTGGGCATTCGGGGACAGGTATTTCGGGAGTTCAGCCTGAGCAGTGTGTTGACAACCACTGGGGCCTTTGGCCAGATCCCTCCAAGACACACAGCCTAAGCGCTGGGCCCTTTCTCCTGGGTTGAGCCTCTGGTGGAGGTCTAGCTTCCATACTCTGCTCACCACAGAGTCCAGCCCCTCCGTCCCCAGGTCCTTTCTGGAAACCTCTTGTCTCGAGACGGTTTCATGCCCTGTGAGCAGCTGGAAACACTCCTGATCAACCGTGGGAGGTACAGACTCCCAGCCAGGCAGGAGGGATCACGCGGGAGACTTGGAAGGCAGGGTGGGAAGTCTTTCCCACTCGACCCTCCATCTGTCTATCTGTCCAGCCTCAGAGGCCCTTCAGGGACATGCTGCTGCCTGGTTTTTCCGGGTGTGAGAGGAAAATGTGAACCCGGCGGTGCAGAATGGAGCGCCCTGTGTGCGTTTATGATTTGTGCAGCTGCTGCCCTGGCACTGGCCCCTGGAAGGTCTGACACTGCTGGGCCCTGTTCCCCACGTAGGCGGCTGCCTGATTCTCAGGGTCTGGGCCTAAGTTGGGCTGCACAGAGAGGAGGTGCTGGATCGGCTTAGGGCTGGGTGTCCCAGGCAGGACGACAGGACAGAGTTGGGATGCATCAGAGCCCATGCTGTTGTGGGATCTGTTCTCAGACACCTGCTTGTAATTAGAGCGAGGAAGCCCAACCTCCCAGGCTGCCCTAGATCTCTGACCCCCGATTCCTTACTCTCCCCAAGGGGGCCTGCTCAAGTCTTAGCCTCACCAGTCCCTTGGTAACCCCCATCCCCCCCCAACACACACCCTGTGTAGATTCCATCCCCTGCTTTGGACGCACTGTCTCTCTCCCTGCTCAGCCCTGGGAAGCTACAAAGCCCTCTCACTCCGCTGAGCCTTGCCCTGTGGGTATCTCTATGGCTCTTAGCTGTTAGGGACCGTGTGAACTTCCTAGGCCTGTGACTGGGAGAGGGATAGTGGGGTGACAAAACAGTTGATTGGTAGGTAGCCAAATGACACTGGGGTCCCAGGCCTGTGAGCAGACTGCCTTGCCCTCCCAGGACAGAAACCTGCACCCTGAGACTGGGGCTTAGGTTTGCTGGGTCACAGCTGGCTTCTTGGTCTCTGGATTTACCCATGTTTTGCTCCGGAGCAGATGAGAGAGGCCTTCCCCAGCTTCTTCCCCTTGCTGGGTGAGCCTCCGCTCAGACTTGTGGTGTGATCCCTACCCTGTGCTCTCTTCATCCCATTTCCGTGTGTGGAGTCAGATGTACCAAAGACATCCCTTCCCTGCCGAGGACCCTGGGCAGCCCACCCTGGCCCAGCTCACATTAGAAGGGTAGTATTTGCCGACAGCTCATGAGATACCGTGGAGCGGTGTCTCTGCCCAGGGGTGGGCAGTGCTGGAGTCTGTTCCAAGTGAGGTCCAGTGGGGGCTGCGGTCACTGCGGGCAGGGCACGAAAGGCTCCAGAAGGTGGGGAGGAGGCAAGAATATGGGGAAGCACCTCTGAGCCTCCACTGACTGATCAGGGGATGTGGGAGTTCCAGCGGGGTCAAGTCCAGCAGGGTCAAGGCCATAGGTCAGGTGCCTGGTCTGCTATCCTCCCCTCCCCCAGCTCACTTCCTGTTTTTTTCTAGGAAGCGCACATTAATAGTCCATCTCTCTCTGCTGGTGGGTATGTGTTGCTGTGCGGAGCCCCTTCCTTGCCTGAATGGTACAGGGAGGGGTATTACCTCCCCAGTATGGGATGACAGTCCCTTCCTTGACGATGGGCTTCTTCCATCTAGCCAATGGGTCAGAGTCCAGTGTGTGGTAGGAAAGAAAGGTGACCAGGAACAAAGGTGGCTGTCATCCTGGGCCTTGGATGAGCTTGGCTAAGTCCAATGCACTCTCTTCCCCAGGACAGGGGTGTAACAGGAGTCTTAAAAGTTCTTATTAATAAAATCAAACCTGAGCCAGGTGAATGCTGGTAGATCAGATACAGAACAAGCCACAGCTATCTCATCTTGTCAGTTCCTCAGCTGGTCCTGTTTCCTCAGCCTGGAAGCCTGAGTCCTCATCCAGAATGAATCTCAGCTGCACTGCTGTTGCTCCAAAGCCTGAAAGCTTAACCAGCCAAATGCTTAACCAGCCAAATGCTGCTAGTTTCTGGTCCTCACGCCTTATATACCTTTCTGCTTTCTACCACCACTCCCTGGGATTAAAGGCTTGCTTTCTGGGATTAAAGGCATGATGAGTCACCATGCCTGGCTGTATCCTTGAACACATGGATTTTTGCCTCTGGAATGCTAGGATTAAAGGCGTGTGCTACCACTGCCTATCCTTTATGTTTAATATTGTGGCTGTTCTGTCTCTGACCCCAGATAAGTTTATTAGCATGCACAATATTTGGGGGGATACAATACCACACAGGGGAGCGGCTGGGAGCAATCAGGCTGGTAGAGGAGGCCCTGCCTGGAAAGGAGTCAGATGTGATGTGATAGGAAACTCAGGGCTTTGAGATTCTGGGCCCATGGAGGCAGGTGGGTCTGTGAAGGACCCAGTGTGGAGCTGGGTGCTGACAGTGAGTGGGAGGGCGGCTAAGCCTGGGAGCTCATCTGTCTCTTGGAGCCTACACTTACTCTCCCGTCAGACGGGCAGGGTTTACTGCTACCTCAGGGGTTGTGGCCAGGACCAATCAAGGGCTGACTCTCAGGTGAGAGTGGAGATTCCCCAGGCTCAGCAGGACCCCTGCCCAGCTGGTTGGTGTTGGTGGTGGAGAGCTCTTTCCAGAGTCGTCCATCCAGCCACCTGCAGGAGTCAGGGTTATTCCAGAAGTCGGGCTTTATCCTGCAGAGGCTGCCACACTGAGCCACCTCTTTCTCTCCTGGTGCTGGGCCCCACATGCAGGTAGATATCCTCACTCCACTTCCAGCCTCTGCTGTGACCACTGCCTCTGTAAGGTCTGGCCCAGGAGGGCTCTCCCAGAGACCCACTGCCTTCTAACTGCCACGGGGCTTCTTCCATTACTGAGATCACCTACCACCCTCCACCACATGCCTTCTTCCCTCATATGCCATCTCAGTGGGAGCCACTTCTGACAGCCCCCCCACACACTCATATCTATCCTGACGTGCCCGTATGTGGAGACATGGTGGAACCCCTGCCGTTGTGGTTCTCATGTAGTTTCCAAGAAGGACCGTGCCCTGTAGGACAGATCTTCCACGGTGCATGCTGTAATATTCATAGCTGAGCTGGGACAGCTCCTACCTCTGCACATGGCGACTGTCCTTCCTGGCGCTCAGGACCTACCATAGGTTCCTTAGGACCCTCCTTTCTGGTTCTTCTGGAAGAAACCAGCCATACCTTCACCTCTCAATGTTACTGGAGCTCTATGTGGGCCTGATCCTCCCAGCCCTGATGTCAGGGCTGCTCTTGGTGTTGGTCTTGTCCTGTGGTCAGGCTTGTCTCTTCTGTCCTTCGATGCCCTCCCAGAGGTTGGGCACTGGAGAGTACTTGGGCCACAGCTGGAGTACCACCCTGCTCTCTGGTGCCCAAGGCTTAGCTCAGGGAGTCAGTAAGAGAGGGGCACCTGGCCATACGCACAATGTGGCTGAGTCCCAGCACCTTCTGGGGTGGGAACTACAGGGAGGAAAAAAAGGAGTGGGTGTCACCCATGAGGCTATCCCAGCAGGGGCCAAGGTCAGTTCTGAGTCTATTCCACACACTTGGACTGTGCCCAAGAAACTGCACAGGACAGACATACTGGCAGTGGTAGCCATGGGGAGAGAGAGGACAGGTGTGATGCTGCTGGGCTGCCTTCATGGGAGACATGTGGCTCTGAGGCTTTCCATGCTGATGGCCTCAGTAGCCTTGACAGGACTGCTGGAGTGGGTTGACTGCCAGCAGGTGAAGAGCTAGAAGCTGGCCCCAGTCTCTGTCCACCTGTGAGTTGCCCGCCCACTCTCAGAGGGCAGAGGCAAGGACCAGAGCCCTGACCAGCTATGGCCACTTAGCCTGGTCTGCAGCCAAGGGCCTCCCTGCTGATTGGGCTGGCTAGGGTGGCTAGAGGCAGAACAGGGCTGCAGAACGCCCTTAGTGTGTGTGTATAGCCTGCCAAACACAGTATGTCCCCATGTGTCAGGGTCCCATGGATTGATGGCTGACTGCTAGCCTATTTCTTTCCCATGAAGTAATCTGTGAAATAAGACCTCTGAGGGCAGGTATTCACTCAGTGCGGCCTGAGGCTGGGGCTTGCAGCTGGGCCCTGCGTCCTGTTTGTCATGACTTTGTATGACTGTGGAAACTTCTGCTCTGCAACACCCCAGATGGAGGCAGCTGGCAACCCACTTCTTTGGGGACATCTGGCCCCCACCACCCAGGCCCCTTCTTTGGGATACTACCTTCTTCATGCCCTCATTTCCAGCCTCCATGCAGGGGCAGGTGGGCATGGCTGTGGTAGATAATGGCTTCCTATTCTCTGCTTGTTTCTTCCTCCTTGTTTCCAAGACCTAGCACTGACATCCCTGTGATAGCTAAATAAGAAGATTAAATCGTGTCTCTCCTGTTCAGTGTTGGTCTTTTGAGGGGCAGGGTGCCTCTGCATGCAACAGGACAGTAGGAAGCAAAGCCAGTGGAGCAACTGGCCGGAGTTGTTCCCCAGAGACCCCTAAACAGTCTCTGCCAGTCCCTTCCCCATTCTGGGATGACAGCCTCATCTATAAACCAGGGTTACAACAGTGCACCAGGCACCAGGAGGGAACATGTGCCCTGCGTGGGCTATTCTTGTCACTGGAGGCTCCCGCTGCCTCCTGGAAGGCGCCCTGAGTCTTGGTTCCTTGCGGCTGGTCCCCTTGCCCAGACCCTGTGTCCATGCTGACTTAGGCACACGGACAAGGAGGCTGCTAGCCTAGGCAGGATCCACACTGATCCTTGCTCTGCCCACCCTGCCACAGGTCACACAGGCCGCCTACTTCGTGCACTACTCTGCCTCAGCCTTCTCTTCCTGGTGGCCCACCTCGCCTTCCAGATATGCCTCTACACAATGCCTCACCTGAAACAGCTTCTGGAACAAAACTGTAAGTGCCTGAGGAGCAGAGCCGGGGAGGGGCGCTTGAGGACAGCAGTCCTGGGATAGAGGGGATGAGGTGCCAGCTTGCAACCTCAGGCCTCCAGCCTCATTGGGCCACCCTGCCTCACTCAGCCTTCTCCTAATATGGGCAGCCCCTGGTGCCTGGCCACGATTTATGTGTGACCCAGATGGCCTAGCCCGCATATTCCTGGCAGTGACGTAGTCAGTGGGGCCAGGCCAGTCCCAGAGTGGCATCAGGTGGGGACAGCCTCAGGCTTTCTGGTGTCCCCACCTGTCAACATCTTCCTCCTGTGTCTGCTTGTAGCTTAGTCATGTGGCTGTATAACACGAGGACTCCTCACTGTCCCTGCCCTACACCCAGGGACAGTGTCTCCACTCCTAGTCAGGGAGGGGCTGATGCCTGCACACCAGCTTTGTGTGTAGAAGCCCTGGGTTTCAGGTCCCTGCCACTCTGGAGCCCAGTCCAGCTTCACAGGCCATTTCCAGCCCCCCCCCCCCCCCACGATTGGGAGTCTCTGTCCTGCCACTCATAGCCAATGGACCAGCCAAGCAGCGTGAGTACCTGACTGGCCTCAGTTTCTCTGTCTGTGATTGGTGGCATGGTGGCACACACTTTTAATCTTAGCACTTGGGAGGCAGAAGCAGGAGGATCACTGTGAGTTTGAAGCCAGCCTGGTCTACAGAGTAAGTTGCAGGATAACCAGGACTACAAGAGAGACCCTGTCTCAAAAACAAATAAACAAACAAAAGAGATGACATTTTCAACATTCCTGAATCACTGATCCTCTGTTCTACGTGAGATCCCTAGCCATCATGCCCACGGGGCCCCTTAGCTTCCACCAGAACAACCACTGGGCATCCTGCCTGGCCTGGAACCTCTTCCTCAACTCTTTTCTCTACAGGCAGCCTTTGGGAGGTGTCTCGACACATAGGGGTTACAAGGTAAGATCCTCATCACTTCCTCACCCCCTGCTAGCCTCCCTTTGGAGTTCTCAGTCCTAAGGATAGCCTGGGCATGTCCCCACCCCCTTGTTCCACTCTGTTCTCCCTGTCCCTCACAGGCTGGGCCTGAACGACCTCAAGGACATCCTTAACACCACCAGGCTGGTGGCGCCTGACCTGGGAGTCCTAGTGGTGTCCTCTCTTTGCCTTGGCCTCTGTTCGCGCTTCACCAGGCAGGCTCGGCAGAGCCAGCGCACCCAGGAGCCGGTAAGGCACTGCAGCAGCCGTCCTGGTGAGGGTGTTGTGCTGAAGCCCCACTCGGTCTGGCAGTTTTGATTTGAACAAACGTAGACATTCAAGGTTAAGTTTGGAGGCTGTTTACAGGTAGCATGTGAAGAGGACTATGGGAGAGGAAAACATGTCCTGCCACATTCTCCCACTTCCAGTCATGTGGCTTTGTTCACGGGAGGCCTGCTCCGCAGGACCCCAGTTCTCAATCAACAGAACCCCGAAGTGGGTCTGTACTCTGGCAACTGTCACGTGTGGGCATCAGCCGAGCTGAAATGTGCTAAGTAGGAACCTGAGAGGATGCGGTTGCCTCCCTGCATGACCCGAGGCGCTCATTGAGCTTATTTTTAGGGAGAGACAGGGGCCTGCCGCTGTTCCCAGGCACCACGGCTGGACACTCAGCACCTTTGAGCCCTGCTCAAGGTCTGCAGTCCAGCTTTCCCACACCATGCCAGCCTTAGCCTGTTCCCCCAGGCCCCCAGCTGAGAGAGGATTTATGGCCACCCAGGTGTCTTGGGGCAGACACAGCCTGCTCTCAGACCCCGGGTCCCAGCATCCATGTATCAACACCTGACACTTGCTAGGCTTTAGAGGAAACCAGAGAGTGGAAGGGACTCCAGAGGCCTCAGGAGGTCGGGGGCTGGGTGGAGCTGTGAGGATCAGGTGGCTTGGGGACATCTGTCCCTCTGTCACACCTGTCCTTGTCTTCCTGTGCCTAGAATTGCTCATTTGTCACAATGCTCTCAAGAGGTTCCCAGAGCCTCGAGGCCAGCCAGGACTGCACAGTGAGACCCTGTCTCAAAAATAAAATCCATAAGCTGGGCGGTGGTGGTGCATGCCTTTAATCCCAGCACTCGGGAGGCAGAGGCAGGTGGATCTCTGTGAGTTTGAGGTCAGCCTGGGCTACACAGGAAAACCCTGTCTCAAAAAAACAAAAACAAACAAACAAAAAGAGGTTCCCAGGACTAGGCCGGGTCATCGTATCTTCTACCCCAGGGGCATCTCCTCTCCCTTGACTAGCAGAATATAGCTCTCCCTTCTCCCTCAGCTCCTCCTCCTCCAGGTCCTCTTTGGCCTTACTTCTAGCTTCTAAGGGCTTGTAGAAGAGGGGAGCTCACGGACTAGCTATTCTGTCTCCTGGCCTGACCTCCAGCCTTCTTGCTTCTAGTCGATGATAAATAGTACATCCCTGGGACCTTGATAGCGAACTCATCTTTCATGCCCAGGCTCCACAGCTTTCTTTGCAAGATGGGAAGCAGACTCAGAGAGGTTAAGCAACTTTCCTCAGGCTCCCCAGCATAGAGACAGCTGGAGCATGGGAGGTGCCCATGCCGTCTAGCTCCAGAGCAGCGCACTCAGCCCCAAGTCCCCAATAACCCCTCAACTGTTCCCAACAGGCACAGCTGGGGACATGGGCTGCCAGCGGCTGGCTTGAGCTGGGGCTGCTGACGACAGTTTGTGTTCTTTTCCACCATACTTTGGCTTTCCCCGAGGCCTGGGATGCAGCTCTGTTCTGGGAAACCTTCCGTCAGTGCCAGGGAAAACAGATCCTGTCAGGTCTCGGTCTCCTGCCCCAGGCAGGGGCTGTCTTGTTTCTTTTCAGGTAGCTGGTCACTGCTGTCATTCTGCAGGGCCAAAGAGGTTCAGGACATGGCACACTTCCTCTGCAGTGTGGGAAGACTAGGAATTGACTAGTTGGAGAGCTGGAGGTCCTGATGCTGCTGTGCCCCCCAGGTCTCCTACCCCTACTCCCTAGAGGCCCCATAAGATAGAAATGTAGCCCTGCTCTCCCTGACCTGTGGGATTGGAGCAATCACCTGCCACCTCTGGATCAAGGACTGTGGGTCTGAAGGTGCTCTAAAAACTGCAGTGTAGGGCATGTGGTATGCATGTGTACATGTTCTTTCCCTGCTTCCTAAAAGTCTCTTCCCAGGAGCCAAACAAAACTGACGTAGGGTCTTCAGGGACAGATTTGGGGTCTGGGAGGCTGTCCTGGCTTCTAGGGCATCGTGACCCAAGATGGGACAAAAAGAGATGCTTGGAGTGTTCCAGAATAGCTGGGTCATCCTGTGCCTGGCCCGCCAGGATTGTGGATGGGGCCCTAAGGGTGACACTTAGTGACAGAGCTGTAGTGGGAAGGGAGAAAGGCTTGGGCAGAGAGGAAGCTCTGCCAGGGTGTCAGGCTGTGGGCAACATCAGAGGGGCAGCTGTGGCACAGGCCGTATCTCTTACCTCAGCTAGGCAGATGAGGCTGAAGCAGCCTTGGGGTGATGATGCCACTTCCCCATGACTTTAGCAGGATGATGACGACATGGATGCTGCCCCAGCGGTGGCGCTCCAGGGAGCCCCTGCCCTGGCAACCAAACGCAGGCCGTGGCTGAGCTCCCGTTTCCGGGTCACAGCCCACTGGCTGCTGATGGCCTTTGGAAGGATGCTGACCATTGTGCTGCTGGCGCTGGCAGGTACCCTAGAGAGGGGTAGAGCCTTGACACTGACTGGCATGGGGAGGTGACTCAGAGCTCCCTGGTGGGCCAGGCCAGGCATGACCCCGAGGGCCTGTGCTCCCCCACCCTGTAGGTATAGCCCACCCTTCGGCCTTCTCCAGTGTCTACCTGCTGGTCTTCCTGGCCATCTGCACGTGGTGGGCCTGCCACTTTCCTCTCAGTTCCTTGGGCTTCAACACACTCTGCGTCATGGTGAGCTGCTTTGGCGCCGGGCATCTCCTTTGCCTCTACTGCTACCAGACAGCTTTTGTCCAGGGTGTGCTGCCTCCTGGCAGTATCTGGGCCAGGTAAGGCTTCCGTATGGGCCTTCCCAACCAGCCGTGGCTCGGCCGCCCTCGAAGCTGGCGGTCAGTGACAGGCCCTCCCTCTGAACAGGGTGTTTGGTCTCAAGAACTTCATAGACCTCCCCAACTGCACCAGCCCCAATGTGCTGGTGCTCAACACTAACCACTCCTGGCCCATCTACGTGAGCCCTGGCATCCTGCTGCTGCTCTACTACACGGCCACCTCTCTCCTGAAGCTCCGAAAGAGCCGTCCCTCAGACCTGGTAAGTCCCTGCCATCCCCTCTGCTGGCATCTGCTACGCTGGCGAGGCGGAGGTCCTGAGGCAGATATCCTGGGGCCCTCCCAGCTCCAGGACTGGTACTCAGGGTTCTGGTCTCCACAGAGGAAGGAGGCACCTAGGGAGGATGAGGAACATGAACTGGAATTGGACCAGCTGGAGCTAGAGTCCCAGGCTAGGGATGCCAGCCAGGTGAGCAGGTGGTCATGGGTATCCCAAAGTCATGGGGGACCACCTGCAGCCACTAGCTCACCCACATGTCTTCTGCAGTGTGTGATACCCACGTCCACAGGACCTGACATTGACAACTGCACTGTGCACGTCCTAACCAGCCAGAGTCCTGTCCGCCAGCGTCCCGGTGAGTTAGAGGCCCAGTGGCCAGGGGGATGCCCTCCTATGAACACTCACTAGCAGTGGCCCATTTTGCTCTCATCTCTCTGTGGGCAAGTCTAGGACTGCCCCCTGGTGGTCATAGGTCTTATACACACACTCCTTACCTTAACACCCAGACCTCACAGGGCCAGTCTATGGCTCAGTAGCTGGTCCCCAAGACCCTTTGGGTGGCCCTCCAGGTCTCACATTCCCATGGCCCAGGGTCCCAAGGGCCTCTGTTGCCCTGGGAGTGTTGGCCTGGAGTTTCACTGATTTGCATTTCTGTGGAGACTGCTAGATCTTTTTCTGGGTTCTTATTTCTTTATTTTGAACTTTAAAAAAATCTTTAATTACATTTATTTATTTATTTTGTGTGTGCGGGAGAGAGTGTCAAGCTATTGTATGCATGTAGAAGTCAGAGGGCAACTTGCAAGACTTGGTTCTCTCTTTCTACTATGGGTCTTGAACTCAGGTCCTCAGGCTCGGTGGCAGGCACCTTAACCTGTTGAGCCATCCTGCAGACCTCTACTTCGAACTCTGGGGTTGAGATTATTTTCTGATGCTGGAGATTGGCTGTGGGACCTTGTGTGCCTGGCTTTATACTGTACCACTGAGCTACATCTCCTGACCTTCACTTATGCAATTGTCATTGTGTGATGCATGGGAGTCACAGATCTGAAAGGGCCATCTCCTGCACCAGAGTCTTAAAAAGTGAGGCCAGTAGGGTCTGGTCAGGGACACATGACATTCCAGAAGGGTTAGATTCTTCTGTTGGTTTTGGCCAGCATCCACTATGAGTGCCTAGTGGGCCTGACCCTCTCCCATCCGTAAGGCCCAGCCAAGTGCAGGTGGCCTGCTCCATGCTTTAGGACCACACTGAGTATGGGGGAGGGAGGGACTCCAAAGGGTTCCTATGTGGTAGCTAATCTCAGTCCCACCCCCAGCACGCTCCAGGCTGGCTGAGCTGAAAGAGATGTCACCACTACATGGCCTGGGCCGCCTCATCATGGACCAGAGCTATGTGTGTGCCCTGATTGCCATGATGGTAAGGAGCAGCCCCCAGGGACACTGCCATTTCTTATAGAATGCAGGGGAGTGGGATGTAGAAACTGAGGCCCACAGTCGTGTCACTAGAAACAGTGCTGGAATTGTCTGTGGAAGTCACCAACGTCCCACATATGTGTGTGCAGTGCATGTATACACAATGTTGTATGTGGGCTACCTCATGGGGGCCTTACTGTTGGGGGCTGAGGAGCTGGCCAGGTGTCCCATGCAGTCCCTGCTCACTGACCCTGGCTGTCCAGGTGTGGAGCATCACGTACCACAGCTGGTTGACCTTCGTGCTGCTGCTCTGGGCCTGCCTCATCTGGACCGTGCGTAGCCGCCACCAGCTGGCCATGCTCTGCTCACCCTGCATCCTGCTGTATGGGCTGACACTCTGCTGCCTGCGCTACGTGTGGGCCATGGAACTCCCCGAGCTGCCCACCACCCTGGGCCCTGTCAGCCTGCACCAGCTGGGCTTGGAGCACACACGATACCCCTGCTTGGACCTTGGTGCCATGGTGAGTGTCATCTGCCACATCTGGGCAGTGGTGGGATTTTTGCCTGGGAACTCAGGAGGATAATAGTGTTAACTGGTCACTTGTTCAATTAGGTAGAGACTGTAGGAGAGTATGGTTTTTGGGTTTTTTCGTTTGTTTGTTTTTGTTTTTCCAGACAGAGTTTCTCTATGTAGCTTTGGAGCCTGTCCTGGAACTTACTCTGTAGACCAGGCTGGCCTCAAACGTGAGAGCTCTGCCTGCCTCTGCCTCCTGAGTGCTGGGATTAAAGGTGTGCGCCGCCGCCGCCGCCGCCGCCGCCGCCGCCGCCGCCGCCGCCGCCACCACCACCCGGCCATAGGAGAGTTTGTCTTAGGTCAACATTGAGTTACTATGGGTCCACCCTAGAATATAGAAGTTGTGATAGGTATGGTGGCGCACACCTTCAATCCCAGCACTGGGGAGGCTGAGGCAGGTGGAGCTCTGTGAGTCTGAGGCCAGCCTGGTCTGGGGAGGCTGAGGCAGGTGGAGCTCTGTGAGTCTGAGGCCAGCCTGGTCTACAGAATGAGTTCCAGGACAGCCCAGGCGACACAGAGAAACCCTGTCTCAAAAAAAAGCCAAATACATATATGTGGTGTATGTGTTCAAAGCCTATTTGCTGAGTGACTGGCATTGTGCTGTTGCAGATGCTATCTCCATGTCCTTGATGCTGTGGGAGTCCCTGTGTATTCTGCCTGCCTGACAGGGCCCCATTATGTGACCCTGGGTGTCCATGACTTGTGTCTGGTCAGTTTGGTTCTTGAGTCACCCAGGTGTTCCTGCATGAGGCAGGTGTATAACAGTGTCTTGATACCTGCCCATTGTTTGTGGGCTGATGGATTGTAATGTATCTTATGAGACTGTGAGCCTATATGTGTACTAGTATGAACATCTGTATGCATGTGAGCGTAAACATGTGAGTTTGGCCGAAGTATGTGAGATTGTGAACCTGGGTCTGTGAGGCTTTCATGTGGATCTGTGGATCTGTGGCCATGCAAGCCTACACATATGAGTGAGGTTGGATTCATGGTCATGGGAGGGGCCGAGGGCTTTCCATGGCCCTATGTCACGGACTGGGTCCTCGGTGACACCCCTGCTCCCCACAGCTGCTCTACCTGCTCACATTCTGGCTCCTGTTGCGCCAGTTTGTGAAGGAGAAGCTGCTAAAGAAGGCAAGGGTGCCTGTTGGACTGCTGGAGGTCACAGTGGCAGAGACAGGTGAGTAGCATGTGGGGTGGGGGCGGCCTCCACCCCCACTGTCCTCTCTCTGCCAAGGCCGTCACTCTGCCTTCTGTTCCGTTCTGCAGAGCCCACACAGACTCAGACGCTGCTGCGGAGCCTGGGGGAGCTGGTCACAGGCATCTATGCCAAGTACTGGATCTACGTGTGCGCCGGCATGTTCATCGTGGTCAGCTTCGCTGGCCGCCTGGTGGTCTACAAAATCGTCTACATGTTCCTTTTCCTGTTGTGCCTCACCTTGTTCCAGGTGCCCACCGTGATGGGCAGGTAGGGCTAGTGAGTGGGGCTCTGTCCCTCACCTGCCCTGCTCACCAGTTACCACCTGTAGGTCTACTACAGCCTGTGGAGGAAGCTGCTCCGTGTCTTCTGGTGGCTGGTGGTAGCCTATACCATGCTGGTGCTCATCGCGGTGTATACCTTCCAGTTCCAGGACTTCCCCACCTACTGGCGCAACCTCACCGGCTTCACGGATGAGCAGTGAGTCGGGCACAGCCGAGCTGATCCCTTTGGGGCAGCCGTGGCACCTTTCCCTGGTTCCCACCCCGTGCCTAGGCTCTGCCCCTGTTCACGTGGGTCTGGGGCCGGGCAGAGTGAGGTGCTGATGGCTGTCTTCTGCCAGGTTGGGGGACCTGGGCCTGGAGCAGTTCAGCGTGTCGGAGCTCTTTTCCAGCATCCTCATCCCTGGCTTCTTCCTGCTGGCCTGCATCCTGCAGCTCCACTACTTCCACCGGCCCTTTATGCAACTCACTGACCTGGAGCACGTGCCCCCGCCGGGCACCCGTCGCCCTCGATGGGCTCACAGGTTCACTGCCTTCAAGGGCCATGGGTGCTGCGGGTTTTCTTAGTTTGTGGGGCTGGGGTGGGGTGGGGTAGCATTGGGAGCTGTGTCACAGGGTTAGCGGAGGCTTCTCGGCTTGAAGAGGAGCCGTGGTGCTGTTCTGGTCCATGTGCGCTTGGCCTGGCGTTCAGATGAAACACAGTGGGGATGTTGTGCGGAGGTGGGGGCTGCCCCGGGGGGAGAAGAGACGGCGACACAGGCAGGAAGTGACTCTTGGATTCCCCCAGGCAGGACACCGTGAGCCAGGCTCCTCTGCTTCAGCCGCAGGAGGAGGAAGAGGACGTCTTCAGGGATGATGGGCCGGCCGTGGACGGGCCTCACCAGGCCACACAGGTCCCCGAGGGTGAGTCTGGAAAGGGTGAGCAGAACACAGCCCCACAAGGCGCACAGGGTGTCAAGGAGTGGGCCTCTTCGGTTCTGCCACCTCCTGGATGTGGATTTGAGGAAGGCACACCTGAGCCCCGAGGGCTTCCACCCTCCTTTCTGGCTCTACCCTTCTCCTTGAGCCCAAGCCCCTCCTCATACCAAGCTCCACCCCACCCCATCCCCACCGAGCCTCATCCTCCTCACCTAACCCTGTCCCTCTCTCTCAGCCTTACCCTTCCTTACTGAACCCCACCCTCGCCTGATCACCGAGTCCCTCCCCTTTCACAGTCCACCCTCTTAGCAATTCCCACTGAGCTTCTACCTCTTGACTAAGCCCCACCCCTTCACCGGGCTCTACCCCTCCTCACGGAGCCCCCACCTTCACAGGTGAAGCCAGCAAATGGGGCCTGGTGGCTGACCGGCTGCTGGACCTAGCGGCCAGCTTCTCCGATGTCCTCACCCGCATCCAGGTGTTTGTGCGGCGCTTGCTGGAGCTGCACATCTTCAAGCTGGTAGCCTTCTACACTGTCTGGGTGGCCCTGAAAGAAGTGAGTGTAGCATTCTGGGCTCAGTCTCCTGGTCTGCAGCGGGGTCACTGGTGGCCTGGCTTGGCTGGCTGCCCTAGAGCCCGGCCTGATGGGTTGTGGCAGTTGTCCTGGACCTGGTCCGCTGCCTTCTGTTCTCCACAGGTGTCTGTGATGAACCTGCTGCTGGTGGTGCTGTGGGCCTTTGCCCTGCCCTACCCGCGCTTCCGGCCCATGGCCTCCTGCCTCTCCACGGTGTGGACCTGCATCATCATTGTGTGCAAGATGCTCTATCAGCTCAAGATCGTCAACCCACACGAGTACTCCAGCAACTGCACCGAGGTACAGGCATGGGGAGGCATCCCTGGGGCCCAGGGGCCTTTGAGGAGCTGTCCCAACTGGAGAGATTCCTCCTAGAATGTGGAGACACTGGACCAGTGATGAGAGTAGAGAGACACTCTGGACAGCTGTGCCTAGATATTCTCCTGGCTCCATCCTTTCTCTCTGGGCTTCTGTTTACACCTCTGGCCTTGGCCTGCCCCCTTCCCCATCCAAGTGGTCCCGAGACGGACAGCCCTGTGAACCTCTGGTAGGGCAGCTATGGTCTACCCTGGACCCAACTGGAGCTTCAGCTGAGGGATGGGTTTAAGATAGCACCCACAGTCCCCACTCCATCCTGACCTGGGACCCGAGGCTCATGCTCACCCCTCTTTGCAGCCCTTCCCCAACAGTACCAACCTGCAGCCCATGGAGATCAACCAGTCTTTGCTGTACCGTGGCCCTATTGACCCTGCCAATTGGTTCGGGGTGCGGAAGGGCTTCCCCAACCTGGGCTATATCCAGGTGAGTGGGGACCGGCAGCCAGGGCGGATGGTCCCTGATGGTCCCTGATGGTCCCCACTGACTGCTGACCCCCGCCTTCACAGAACCACCTGCAGATCCTTCTGCTGCTGGTATTTGAGGCCGTGGTGTACCGGCGCCAAGAGCACTACCGCCGGCAGCACCAGCGGGCCCCTCTGCCTGCCCAGGCTGTATGCGCAGACGGCACCCGCCAGAGGCTGGACCAGGACCTACTCAGCTGCCTCAAATACTTCATCAACTTTTTCTTCTACAAATTCGGGCTGGAGGTGAGACTGGGTGTCCGCACGTCACTCCTTTGGTCAGGACCGATGGCGGGAGGCTCACCGGAGCATCTGTAATGACGTCTAAGTGCTCTACCACAGCCTGCCCTGAGCTAGCTGAGAGGCTCGCCACAGTGCCCAGGAAGGCCGGAGAGTTCAAACTGTGTCCCCCTGCAGGAGTAGGCCAAGGCTGGCCAGTGTTTGAAGTTCAAGTCTTCCCCAGCCATGGAGCCCCCCATCCCTGAGCCTTGGCCTAATCCTAGAAGTATGGTGGAGATGAGTCTCGCCTCTGCTGCCCTCCTAGGACAGTAGTCTGGGTGACTGGCCACTCTATGACCTCAAGGCAGGGGTCCTCTGAGCCTGTGGACCTGGAGCAGGTCAAAAGTCCCTTCCTACCATTATGTCCATCCCTTGTATCCCCTCCAGATCTGCTTCCTGATGGCTGTGAATGTGATCGGGCAACGCATGAACTTCATGGTGATCGTACATGGCTGCTGGCTGGTGGCCATCCTTACACGCAGGCGCCGTGAGGCCATCGCCCACCTCTGGCCTAATTACTGTCTGTTCCTCACACTGTTCCTGCTGTACCAGTACCTGCTGTGCCTGGGCATGCCACCTGCACTGTGCATTGGTAAGCCACGGATTGAGAGCCTTGGGACATGTGGTTGCATGGAAACTCATTGGCTTTTCCTTCCTGGGCACATCTAGATTCCTGTCCAGGGCACTCATTATATCCTCTGTGACCTGCACCTTCTCTCTGGGCCACTTGAGCTGTAGCTGTGACATCTTCACACAGTGCTGGCCTGAGGTTGGCTTCCTGAGGGCAAGGTGACCGTGCGCTTGCAGGGCTGTGGCCTCTCGTGGCAGCCTCCTGCAGCAGCACCGATGTCAGCTGTGTGGTCTATTAAAATGGTGCCAGTTCGTTCTTGCAGCTGTTTTCAGTTTGGCCTTTGCCCTGTATTGTAGCAGGCTTTCTGCTGGGCCACCACCCAGCTTCCAAATCGTGATACGGAGACTTCTTCTTAGTTATGAGTGCTCCACCTCATCTTCTGCTTGTCCCACTAGCTCTTGTAACTTAATTTAACCTGTTTCTCTTCATCTACATTTTGCCTCAGAGCCGTTTACCTTTCTTGCCTTCTGTGTGTCCTTCTCTAGTGTCTGGCTGGCTGGTGGCTGCCTGGCTGATTGGCCCTGGGCATCTCCCTCTACTTCTCCCTCCTATTCCCTCCTCTCTTTTTCTCTGGAGCCTAGATTCCTCCTCCTCCTTATTCTCTCTGCCTGCCAGCCCCGCCTATCCCTCTACTGCCCAGCTATTGGCTGTTTAGCTTTTTATTAGCCCAATCAGGTGCCTTAGGCAGGCAAGGTCAAACAAATGCAACACATCTTTATGTAACTAAACAAACGCAGAATAAGCCAATGTAACACATCTTTGCCTATGTCAACAAATGCAGCATAAACAAATGTAACACATCTTTGCCT
Organism: Peromyscus leucopus; assembly: GCF_004664715.2. Lineage (NCBI taxonomy): Eukaryota > Metazoa > Chordata > Mammalia > Rodentia > Cricetidae > Peromyscus > Peromyscus leucopus. The sequence continues at coordinate 125,163,800 of NC_051067.1, read as the reverse complement.
ATGTCAACAAATGCAGCATAAACCAATGTAACACATCTTGACATAGTTAAAGTATTATTCCATAACACTGTGTTCTCTGTCTCTTTCATCCAGCTTTTGCCATCCCTGTGACATTTCTGGACAGCCAGGCTGGTGGCTTTGTCACATGCCCCAAGGGTTGGGAGTGCTTGGCTTGGGGAACCCTATGTGCATGGACTTCATTCATGATGGTTCCGTGGAGGTGGTGTGGCCCATGACTGTAGCCAGGCTTGCCCATTTGACCTGTTCAGGAGCAATCTTGCCTGCCCACATCTGGTTGCTACAGACAAACGTTTAACACAGGGTGACCCTGCCTACTGCTCTAGTGATGGTCTGTCTTTCTGTTCTCATGTGTCTTCAGTCTTCTGCTAGCTTTTCTGTAGGGGAGAGCTCAGATTTTTTCAACCACCTGTTTAAGGTTTTTGTTTGTTTGTTTGTTTGTTTGTTTGTTTGTTTTAGCATCCTTGGGGTAGAGATGGAGCCCATGGCTTCACACATTTTCAGCAAGTACTCAACCACCGAGCTACACCCTCTTCTTTGTTTTGAACAGAGTGGAAAGGGTTTCAGGTCCTCAGTCTGTCCTCCTGCCTCAGGTTGTGGGGACCCAGTAGGCATCCTGACTCATCCTGCTCTGCCAGCTGGGGTTTTCCTTGTCCTCCGTGTCCTTGAGGAATGGACAATCTCTCCTCCCTGTGAGATTGCCTGGGATGTCTCCCTTATCTGGGTTATGTACCTAGGAGAGTTCCAAACACTTCAAACAAGTTCTGAGAGTGTCCTGGAGGTATTGTGTCTTCTTTCTGGTGACCTTAATCTTTGTGACTCAGTTACAGTGACATCTGCCAGGTTTTCCCATGACATTTGTATTTTTCTCCTTATTTAATATCACAAGGGGATGCTTTAAGATTATACAAATCTCATTTCTCATTCAGCATCTTCTGAAAGAGAGCTATTGCTCCTTCTGTTTGCTTATTCAGGTGTTTATTCAGATGTGCTGAGACCACTGTTTTTTCCCTTTCTCTACTCTGAGACCACTGCAGTGGGCTTTGTCTCTCACACCTTCTAGCTTTGGCCGCAGGCATTCCCAGCCCTCTCATGGCCTGGCCTTCCCAGACACGTTGACATTTCCTGCTCTTGGGACCCCTGTCTCATCTTGTGCCCTGACACCAACCCCTGGCCACAGAGTCCCAGTCTGTTCAGACAGAGCTTTGGGACAGACCTATTGTGACTAGGTCACTATCTGTGGTCCACTACCTATGGTCCACATGGCTAGTGGTGCCTCCTCCTTCCCTAAAGCATGGTTTTCTTTTTTCATTTTTTTTATTAAGAGATTTTTCTATTCATTTTACATACCAACCACAGATTCCCCTCTCCTCACTCCTCCTGCCCCCCAGTCTCCCCCCCACAACTCAGCCCCTGTTCCCACCTCATCCAAGGCAAGGTCTCCCATGGGGAGTCAGCAAAGCCTGGTACATTCTGTTGAGGCAGGTCCAGGCCCCATCTCCCTGCACCAAGGTTGCACAAAGTGTCCCACCATAGGCACTGGGCTCCAAAAAGCTGGCTCATGCACCCAGGATGGGTCCGATCCTACTGCCTGGGGGCCCCTTAAACAGTTCAAGCTAAACAACTGTCTCACCTATTCAGAGGGCCTAGTCCAGTACCATGGGGGCTCCTATTGGTCCACAGTTCATGTGTTTCCACTAGTTTGGCTGGTTGTCTCTGTACATTTTCCCATCATGATCTCGATGTCTCTTGCTCATAAAATCCCTCCTCTCTCTCATCGACTGGACTCCTGGAGCTCTGCCCAGCACCCAGTCATGGATCTCTGCATCTACTTCCATCAGTCACTGGATGAGGGCTCTATGATGACAGTTAGGGTATTCAGCCATCTGATCACCAGAGTAGGCCAGTTCAGGTACCCACTTGACTATTTCCAGTAGTCTAAGATGGAGTCATCCTTGTGGATTCCTGGGAACTTCCTTAGCACTCTGTTTCTCCCTATTCCCATGATATCTTCATTTATCATGGTATCTCTTTCCTTGCTCTCCCACTCGGTTCCTGTTCCAGCTCGAACCTCCCATTCCCCTAGGTTCTCATCGCCCATCCTTGCCCTCCATTACTCCCCCTTACCCCCAGTTTGCTCATGTAGATATCATCTATTTCTCCTTTGCTGGGTGATCCGTGCGTCCTTCCTAGGCTCCTCCCTGCTAGCCTCCCTGGAGCTGTGGGTTGTAGTCTGGTTATCTTTTGCTTTACATCTAGTATCCACTTATGAGTGAGTACATACCAGGAGCATGGTTTTCTGTGACTCTTACTGGTTCCTTTCTTCCCAGTACCTTCTGGGGTCTTCACTTAGTGATCTTCCAGTTTGTCACTGTCTTCCTACAATACCTAGACCACTTTCTTTTATTTATTTGTTTGTTTGTTTTATTTAAATAGCACTTTTTCATTTATTTTACATACTGACCTCAGTTTCCCATCCTATGTCTCTAAGACTCCTAGCAATAGTGGAAAGGATGCCTCAATTGGCCATCTACTGTAATCAGATTGGTGACCACTTTCTTTTGATATAGTATGAGTTGTACTGTGGTATTCCATCCTTCAGGATTGATGAGTTTACAGAAGGCCCTGGTTCGTTCATTTCTTTATTTATTTTGGGTCTTTGAGACAGGGTTTCTCTGTGTAGCCCTAGCTGCCCTGGAACTCACTTTGTAGACCAGGCTGGTCTTGAATTCAGAAATCCACCTGCCTCTGCCTTCCAAGTGCTGGGATTAAAGGCGTGCGCCACTACTGCCCAGCTTGGGTCCTGGTTCTTGACAAGTGTGCCAAACACCCTGATTGCTCCTTAATGCAGCCCTCTGAAGTCAGCCCTGCCCTTCCTCGGGTATCAGTCTATCTTCTGTCCATGTCACAGAGCAGAAGGGTGCAGTGTGCTCTGTTGCGATTGGTTTCTTTCTCTTAGTGGGTGCAGACAAAATTCCTCAGGTGTTTGGGTCTCTCAGGGGTTTATATTCACTTAGGTGGACTTCTTCCAGGTGTTGTTGCCTCAGCAACAATATTCAGGGTGTGTGGTGCCATAATAGTTGAAGGATTTCTGGATTATTTCCAGCTTTGGGTTATTATTTTATATGTTTCATGCTATGACATTGTTTGAACCATAATTCATTCCAAGTACTGGCGTCTCCTTGGGAGGTACCTGCCCTGTCTCAGGTGAGGCTCACCATGGTCTGCCTTCTGACCCATTGGTGGGCGCCTCTGCTCTCCTCCCCAACCCCCCAAGCCTGGTGTAGTTTCTGCTTTGCAATCATGTCCTGCTGGACTCTGCGTCTGTGGGTCAGTGTTCTTGAGACTGTGAGTGGTGTTGAGAACAAGTTCTAACCACGCTGGAAGTGTGACACAGCCACTGGCCTCTGGGGCTCCTGGGAGCAGAGGGGTGAGGCCAGCTTGTGTCCTTTCTGATGTGTCCCCTACACACAGACTACCCATGGCGCTGGAGCCGGGCCATCCCCATGAATTCCGCTCTCATCAAGTGGCTGTACCTGCCTGACTTCTTCAGAGCTCCCAATTCCACCAACCTGATCAGTAAGTGCAGCTCCACAACTCACCCCAGGATACCCGCCCACCCCACCGGAGAGTGTAAGGACTATACAGGCCTTATACTGTACCCCTATAGAGGCGGGGTGCTTGTTGGATATGCGGGGACCTTTGCCTGGAACCAGCAAGGGACGCGTTGTCTAGGTGTTGACAGTTGAGCGGTGCGTCACTCCCTAGGAGAGCCATGCTGCCGTGCAGCCTCATTCTCATGGGGCTGAAGGTCTGACCCTCACGCAAGTAAACCACGTCCAAGCGTGTATGGGTGAACACAGTGATGCAGACCTGTGTGGTCACCGGTGTGCACACGGACGGCCCTGCAGTGTGCAGGGAGATCCGCAGCAGCCCACGCTCCCTGACACGTGTGCACGTGTACAGCACACATACAGACCGGTGTGTCCTCAGTCTGACACCTTCCTGGTTCCAGCTTTTATGTACGGGCACTTTCTCAGTTGTGAAATGGGAGCGGGCCCCTCAGCCCCTGGCAGTACGTTCTTCCTCACGGGCAAGCCGCGCGCCCTGCAGCAGCTCTCCTGTCCCGCAGGTGACTTCCTCCTGCTGCTCTGCGCCTCCCAGCAGTGGCAGGTGTTCTCGGCCGAGCGGACAGAGGAGTGGCAGCGCATGGCAGGCATCAACACCGACCACCTGGAGCCCCTGCGTGGGGAGCCCAACCCTGTACCCAACTTCATCCACTGCAGGTAGGTCCCACACTGCCCACTCTGAAGCACCTGCTAAGAGGGCATAGCTGGCCGGGCGGTGGTGGCGCACGCCTTTAATCCCAGCACTCGGGAGGCAGAGGCAGGCGGATCTCTGTGAGTTCGAGGCCAGCCTGGTCTCCAAAGCGAGTTCCAGGAAAGGCGCAAAGCTACACAGAGAAACCCTGTCTCGAAAAACCAAAAAAAAAAAAAAAAGAGGGCATAGCTGGGCTGACCCAGCAACCTCAGTGATATCCCCACTTGCCAGGTCCTATCTGGATATGCTGAAGGTGGCCATCTTCCGCTACCTGTTCTGGCTGGTGCTTGTGGTGGTGTTTATCACAGGGGCCACCCGCATCAGCATTTTTGGCCTGGGGTACCTGCTGGCCTGCTTCTACTTGCTGCTCTTCGGCACTACCCTGCTCCAGAAGGAGACACGAGCCCAACTCGTGCTGTGGGACTGCCTCATCCTCTATAATGTCACAGTCATCATCTCCAAGAATATGCTGTCGGTGAGCAGACTGCCCACCCAACCCTGCCCCAGGCCTCCCCGGGAGCCCTGGATTAACCTGTCCCCTCTCCTGACCCCAGCTCCTGTCCTGTGTCTTCGTGGAGCAAATGCAGAGCAACTTCTGCTGGGTCATCCAGCTCTTCAGCCTCGTGTGCACAGTAAAAGGCTACTACAATCGTGAGTGGGCGAGAAGCGTGGGTGAGGGGCAGGCACAAGACTTCCCACTGCTTCTGATACTGACCCCAGCCATGCTGGTCTCTGCCTCGCAGCCAAAGAGATGATGAGCAGAGACTGGGACTGCCGGCTGCCGGTGGAGGAGGCTGGTATCATCTGGGACAGCGTCTGCTTCTTCTTCCTGCTGCTGCAACGGCGCGTCTTTCTCAGCCACTACTTCCTGCATGTCAGTGCTGAGCTGAAGGCCACTGCCCTGCAGGCCTCCAGGTCTGCCTAGCTGCTTCACCCTGGGGTGGGGAAGAGTCCCTCATCCTCAGCACAGGTTTCCCTAGAATAACATCTCCTCTTGATCCTGTCACCAAAAGGGAGAGCAAAGGACTCCTAGCACCTTGGTATCTCACCAGAGCTGCCCTTATTACCTATGGCTGAGAAGACAGTGTGGCCCTGCAGTGTTTTAGCCCAACATGTGGCCCGGATTGGCCTGAGTGTACCCCAGCTGGAGGGCTATGACGTAGTATCATGCTCCCAGCAGAGGCCTCTGCCCCTGGAGCTGAACTTAGGGTCAGCAGTTTCATCTTCCTACCCGAGAGTTGCCACCCAATGCCCCTTCCTGTGATGGTTTACCACCCCAGGAAAAGAGGTGGCAGAAGATATTTCTTCTCTCATGGCGGCGGGTGGCAGGTGTCTCCCAGCACATGCCTCAGTATTAGTAGGAGGACCCGGCGGGCTCCCTAGGGGCAGGGGCTTGAGCCTAGACAATCCCAAAGGTGGAGAAAACCCGTGCATCTGGAGATGAGTGCTGAGGTCTCGGTCTTCCCTCAGGGGTTTTGCCCTCTACAACGCGGCCAACCTTAAGAGCATCAACTTCCACCGCCAGATTGAAGAGAAGTCCCTGGCCCAGCTGAAAAGACAGTAGGTGTCATCTGGGCGAGGGACCCTGTGACCCTTCTGGCCAGCCTGGCACTCAGAGCTCCTTCCTATTTGCAGGATGAAACGCATCCGTGCCAAACAGGAGAAATACAGGCAGAGCCAGGCAAGCCGTGGCCAACTCCGGTCCACAGACTCCCAGGATCCCAGCCAGGAGCCAGGTAAGCATGGACAAAACCCAGAACCTCAGAGGCTAGCCGCCACACACACATACTGCACCCAGGCATGTTCATGCTGCTGGAACTTCCCTGCACCTGTGCAAGTGGTGTGCCACGGGCCCCACCCCCTTGTCCTGTACTGTGCTACGTATATACGTGATGTGCCACAGGACCCTGCTCCCTGTCCTGTGCTGTGTGTAAGTGGCATGCTTCAGGACCCTGCCTCCAGTCCTGTGCCATGTGATGTGTTTCCCTCTGTCCCAGCAGGCCAGAAGGCCGCCTGGCACTGTCCCCCTGCACTTGTGACCCCTCTCCATCCCTCCAGGGCTCTGAGACATGTGGCACCACATGGAACCTTGTCACCGCAGGAGTTCTGTGTCTGTTTCTGTCTCTGCCACGTGCCCCCGTGCCCAAGATAGGCTGCCCTACAGCCTCCCTTGCCTGTTCACGCTTGCCTTGCCCCTCCACAGGGCCTGACAGCCCAGGGGGCTCCTCCCCGCCACGGAGACAGTGGTGGCGCCCCTGGCTGGACCATGCCACAGGTACCCTGCCTTGACCCCTCTGCACTTCTGCTATTGACCTGATGCCTACTAGCTTTTCCTTGTCCTGTCTGGTCATGTCAGGCTCTCTGACCTGTGTTCTGTGCATGAACCACCTTCCCCATCCTGCTGAACCCTGGATGGGATAGTTCTAGTGGGAAGGGAGGCACTCAAGCCAGGCCACGTGGGGGGGAAGATGCTGAGGGGGAACGTCATCCTTAACCATGGCTCTGCTACCACCCAACTCAAAACTGAAGATAGGAACTCCAGGATTTTCAGGGTCTGGCTGGGGAGGAATCAGCTCTGCCATGGAGACTGGCTCTCACATACACATCCACTTTCCTACCCCTGCTGACTATAGTCATCCACTCTGGGGACTACTTCCTGTTTGAGTCGGATAGCGAGGAGGAAGAGGAGGCCCTACCTGAGGACCCCAGACCTGCAGCACAGAATGCCTTCCAGGTGAGTTGGAGCCTTGCCTCTTGCTCTGTCGATGGAGTTCCTGAGTGGGGCAGTATGGAGGGACAGGCATCTGAGGGCCTCGGAGTCCAGTTCCTGCATATTGAAGAAGGCCACCTAGCCCATCAGACCTGTCCAGGCAGCTAGGGAAACAAGCTGTAGATGCAAGGTTCATAGGTTGCCAACTATGCCCCTCTGCTATATTTCATGAAAGTTCTGACTCTGACACCCTCGGCCTTACCTCCTGGGCTCTATGACTGCCACCTGGTCTGAGAGAAAGGCTACATGTGTCTGATGGATACTGGTGTCCTGGGACCTGGAGAGGCCCTTGTCCATCTTTGAGGCCCTGGCACTGAGGGATAGGTCATGCTGGGCAGCTGCACGTCTGTCTTCCTATCACAGTCTCTGGAGTCCATTTCCAGAGAGGGCTTGGGGAGGTGAGGACGCACAGCTGGATAGAGAGCAGGAGCTAGGATCTGGTCCACGACCGACCAGATCTAGTATATGGCTGTCCCTCCATCCTCTTCCTTGGGAGGGGACTATGATGCCAGGCTGAATGGATATCTCAGCTAGAGATGCCAGGGTGCTAACCAAGGAATCTGGCTGGCAGATGGCATACCAGGCATGGGTAACCAATGCGCAGACAGTGCTGAGGCAGCGTCGGGAACAGGCACGGCAGGAGCAGGCAGGACAACTGTCTTCTGGTGAGTTAGTGTGCTTGGGGGCGCCAGTAGGGGGGCTGCAGGGCTCCCTGATGCTGATTATCCCTGTGCCCAGGAGGTGATGACTTGGGCCAGGAGGTGGAGCCAGCAGAGGCCCCAGAGGATGAGATGCCAGCAGGTATGTGGGCTTTCTGGGGAGGGGTCAGGGGGCTGAAGGCCCTTGGGGCCAGCCAACCCTCCAGCACCATCCTGCTCTTTGTAGGCCGCAGCCATATGATGCAGCGTGTCCTGAACACCATGCAGTTCCTGTGGGTGCTGGGCCAGGCCTCCGTAGACGGGCTAACACGCTGGCTGTGCACATTCACAAAGCACCACCACACCATGAGCGACGTGCTCCGTGCAGAGCGCTACCTGCTCACCCAGGAACTTCTGCGGGTAAGGGCCCCTTGGGCCAAGCCCCTCCTATACCTCGTCAAGGCCATGCTAATACCTACTACCTGCTGAGCACAGGTGGAGCAGAGCTGGGCCCATCTCAAGGGCCTGAGAGTTTCTCCATGCTCTCTGCAGGGTGGAGAGGTACACCGAGGGGTGCTAGACCAGCTTTACATGAGCGAAGCCGAGACCACGCTGCCAGCAGGTCCCACGGAGACCCGTGATGGACCCAGCACAGCCTCAAGGTTGGTGCAGGGCCCAAGGGGCCTGGGGCGAGCCAGGGTCCCCATTTTTGCTTGTCCTCTGGCCCAAAGCAGGGACTGACCCCTGAGCTGCTGACAGGTCATCAGGGTCTACCACTGTTCAGTCTCAGCTGCTTCTGGTTACTCTCCAGGCACCGCTCCTCTGTCCTTCTCCAGAGCCTAAGGATTGGCCCTCTGTGACCTTTTCTCCCGCAGTGGGCTGGGAGCCGAAGAGCCTTTGAGTAGCATGACAGACGATACCAGCAGCCCCCTGAGCACAGGCTATAACACCCGCAGTGGCAGCGAGGAGATCATCACTGACACTGGGGACCTCCAGGCTGAGACCTCCCTGGAAGGCTCCCAGGAGCTTCTGGCCAATGCTCGCACACGGATGCGCACAGCCAGTGAGCTGCTCCTGGACAGGTGGGACAGGGCTAGGCTCTGTGCAGGATTTCCAGGGGATTCTCCTGAGCAGGAAGCCCAGTGGGAGGAGCTGGGTGAAGTGGGCCAGGAACTGGCTAGGCCTTGGGTTGGAGTCTGTCTGTTGCCATGGCTGCAGGCTGGGCTCTGCACCCTAGGGGTGCTCCTGGCTCTTGCCCCCAAACTCCTGTGGTCTTGTGGCAGGCGCCTGCGCATCCGCGAGCTGGAGGAGGCTGAGGAGTTTGCGGCAAGGCAGGGCCGGACTCTGCGGCTGCTGAGAGCCGTGTACCAGTGTGTGGCGGCACACTCAGAGCTGCTTTGCTACTTCATCATCATCCTCAACCACATGGTGACAGCCTCGGCTGCCTCCCTGGTGCTGCCCATGCTCATTTTCCTGTGGGCCATGCTGACCATCCCGAGGCCCAGCAAGCGTTTCTGGATGACAGCCATTGTCTTCACTGAGGTGGGTGGCAGCTTGAAGGGTTGGGGCGGGCCGCCTGGCCCGTGCTGAGTGCCCTGTCCTGCAGGTCATGGTGGTCACCAAGTACCTGTTCCAGTTCGGCTTCTTCCCCTGGAATAGTTACGCGGTGCTGAGGCGCTACGAGAACAAGCCCTACTTCCCTCCCCGTATCCTGGGTCTTGAGAAAACTGACAGTTACATCAAGTATGACCTGGTGCAGCTCCTGGCCCTCTTCTTCCACCGCTCCCAGCTACTGGTGAGCCCACAAGCCAGTCCCGGGGTGGCAGGGGCTCCTTGGAAGCTCCAGGCATTCTCGAGCCCAGAGGCTGGATGCTTGAATGACCCAGCATGGGTCTGGTCTAAATATGGCCTGGGCTGGGGTCCTGACTGCTCCTCCATATTCTCCGCAGTGCTATGGCCTCTGGGACCATGAGGAGGACAGTTTCTCCAAGGACCACTGCAGGAGTAGTGAGAAGGACCAGGAGGCTGAGGAAGAGTCAGAAGCTAGGCTGGAATCGCAGCCCGAGGCAGGCACTGGGCATCCCGAGGAGCTGGTGTTGGCTGCTACCCCCAGGGACCACATCCAAGGGAAAGGAGATGTTATATCTAAGGATGGGATCCAAGAGCCCCTAGAGGACCCTAAGCCCCAGCACAAGAGGCACATCAGCATACGCTTCAGGAGGAAGAAGAAGACTCCAGGACCCAAAGGAGCAGTAGCTATGGGTGAGAGTCCAGGCTAGACCCCTGCAGATTCCTAGGAGGGGAGGAGACACAGATGGCCAGCCCAGCACAAGGACAACCCTTTGGGAAGCACACAACTGCTCAGTACTCTCCCTGTATCTGTCCTTGGAGTTGTCCCTATACCCAGGATGAGATGTCTATGGGCCTGGGCTGAAGCCTCAAGGCTACCCCAAGAAAGGACACAGCAGCAGTTGCTCTCTCACTGGTGACTGTGGGGAGGTTCCTGTGCTGTCTGTAAAGTGGGGTCCCTGGTGGGTTCGCTGACATTTCCCTGGACACTCACAGAGGCTGAGGAAGAGGAGGAGGAAGAAAAAGAAGCTGCAGGGAGAAAGAGCCCACATCACGCTCGAGGAAGATTGAAGGTTCAGGAAAGAATGAAGGCAGCCGGGCGCCGGCTGCAGAGCTTCTGCCTGTCACTGTGAGTAAGCTGGCTGGGAATGGTGGGCATCGGGGCAGGAAGGTAGTCCCTCGCTGGATACCCTCCCTCTGAGGCTGTCCATCCACAGAGCTCAGGGCATCTATCAACCCCTGCGGCGTTTCTTCCATGACATCCTGCACACCAAGTACCGAGCAGCTACAGATGTCTACGCCCTCATGTTCCTGGCTGACATCGTCGATTTCATCATCATCATCTTTGGTTTCTGGGCCTTTGGGGTAAGTTGACCTGGGACCCCAGAGTGGATGACTGGCTTCTAGGCCTTTGGAGTGCACGGGCTCAGAACTCTCAGGTGCGCTACGGCTCCATCTCCACAACCTGTGCCCTCTACTACAGAAGCACTCGGCAGCCACGGACATCGCATCCTCGCTGTCGGATGACCAGGTGCCGGAGGCCTTCCTCTTCATGCTGCTGGTCCAGTTCAGCACCATGGTCATTGACCGTGCCCTCTACCTGCGCAAGACTGTACTGGGCAAGCTGGCCTTTCAGGTGGTCCTGGTGGTGGCTATTCACCTCTGGATGTTCTTTATCTTGCCAGCCGTCACTGAGAGGTAGGTGACGTGAGGCACGGCCCCCGGGGGCCTCGGTCTGCCCTGACGCACTAGACACTCTGGGTCTGGCACAGTTTGGGTTGGCCTCCAGAACTGTTTCTGTCAGGTTCACCCTCCCTGACATCCTGTCCCTGTTCCATTCAGAATGTTCAGCCAGAATGCAGTGGCCCAGCTGTGGTACTTCGTGAAGTGCATTTACTTTGCCCTGTCTGCCTACCAGATCCGCTGCGGCTACCCCACCCGTATCCTGGGCAACTTCCTCACCAAGAAGTACAATCATGTAAACCTCTTCCTTTTCCAGGGGTGAGTGTGGTCTGCCTAGGGATCATGAAGAGCAAGCAGGTAGAAGCCAGTGTAGGCTGCCCCTGCTAATGGACCCCTGGCCTCGGCAGGTTCCGTCTAGTGCCTTTCCTGGTGGAGCTGCGGGCCGTCATGGACTGGGTGTGGACTGATACCACACTGTCCCTGTCCAACTGGATGTGTGTAGAAGACATCTATGCCAACATCTTCATCATCAAATGCAGCCGAGAAACAGAGAAGGTGCCAGGGCAGAGGATGGGTGGATCTCTCTTGGGAGTTTACAACCCACATGCACAGCAGCCCAGAGAAAGGAGCTTTCTAGATCTCATGGACAGCTGCAGTGGTCTAGGGGGCAGCAGGGGATGGTGGACTGGGCCCTTGGGTTTGGGAGGTGGCAGCAGGCAGATGTTAGCTGTTTGTTACCAGGGCTGTTTCTTGGTTTAGTATATTCACAAAGTACATGCACTCCACCATTGCAGCCAGCTTTAGGATCTCATCACCCCACCAAGAAACCCTGTCCCCTTTATTAATTGTTCCCCACTTCCCCTCTCCACCCCTGGTGGTCTATAGTCTACTTCCTGCCTGTGGTTTGCCCGTTTGATAACACAGAACCATTTGGTACCAGGCTTCCTCCCCTCAGCCGTGTTCCCAAGGTTCTTCCTTGTAGTGGGTCAGTACTCCACTCCTTAGACCATGTAGGTTCCATGGAGTGCGGAGACCCCAGTGTGTCTCTGCCTTTCCGTGGGTGGACTGCTGCTGTTTTCACTGTGTGTGTCTGCTTATACAGGGCACTTAGGAGGTCACTGTTCTGTCGTTGTGAACCGTTTCTGAAGTGGCTGCATCTCTCTCACCAGCTAACTGAAGTTCCAATGTTTGACAGTTCATGTGCTGCTGCCCGATTATCTTCCTTAGAGAAAAAACAGATTACATCCTAGGTGTGGTCAGGCCGTCTGTTAGATTTGTAAGCATTCTTTGTGGGCTCTGGCTATGCCATCCCACCGTATGGCTGCTCTGCACTCTCTCATGCCCTGGTTATCCTTGCTTTAAAAAAAAATTCATTATTCGTAATTATGTGTGAGTACACATTAAGTGCAGGTGCCCATGGAGACCAGAAGAGGGCACCAGATTCCTCTGGAGCTGGAGTTACAGGAGATGTGAGCCACCCAACCAACATGCCTTCTGGAAACTGAACTCTGGACTTCTACAAGAGTAGTGCTTTCTCATTATCACTTTTGAAACACAAAGTTAATTTAAAAAATACTGTTTTCCTGTTTGTGTTCACTTCTGGTGTTCCCAGAAGTCTATAAGATTGCAGAGATGTGTCTTCTGGGCATTTAAACTCACATCAAGCTCTCTGCTCCAAAGACCTTGCTTGCAGCTGTGCAGAAAGTAGGCTCCCTTCTCTTGTGAGTGTGGCATGCAGCTAATGCCCCAGCCCCATTCACTAAAGCAGCTGACCCTATTATTTCTGACCTCGGGCCTATTCAGTGACACCAGGTTGAGGCTTGCGGCCTGCAGCCAAGGGACTGGGAGGGTGACCAGTATCTCCCTTCCAGAAATACCCACAACCCAAAGGACAGAAGAAGAAGAAAATCGTCAAGTACGGTATGGGTGGCCTCATCATCCTCTTCCTCATTGCTATCATCTGGTTCCCACTGCTCTTCATGTCACTGATACGCTCTGTGGTGGGTGTCGTCAACCAGCCCATTGATGTCACTGTTACCCTCAAGCTGGGCGGCTATGAGGTGAGTAGCCAGCCTCCAGCCTGCCCATTCCCCCATTAGCGAGGACACACCCACTCCTTGCAGGCTGGGGTGGTTCCCTGCTGACCATGCATCCATCCCATCCCTAGCCGCTGTTCACCATGAGCGCCCAGCAGCCTTCTATAGTGCCTTTCACGCAGCAGGCCTATGAGGAGCTCTCCCAGCAGTTTGACCCCAACCCAGTAAGTGCCCTGCACTGTATCCCTTGGTGTGAGGTGGGCTGGCAGGGAAAAGGTACCCGCTGGCCCTAACCGAGGCGTGCTCCACATAGCTGGCCATGCAGTTCATTAGCCAGTACAGTCCCGAGGACATCGTCACTGCACAGATCGAGGGCAGCTCCGGGGCACTGTGGCGCATCAGCCCCCCAAGCCGGGCCCAGATGAAGCAGGAGCTGTACAATGGCACAGCGGACATCACGCTGCGCTTCACCTGGAATTTCCAAAGGTGGGTCCCGTGCTCACGGGGGTCTGGGGGATGCCCCACACTGCCTGACACTGCCCACCCCTAGGGACCTGGCCAAGGGTGGCAAAGTGGAGTATACCAATGAGAAGCACACCTTGGAGCTGGCCCCCAACAGTACAGAACGGAGGCAGCTGGCCCAACTGCTGGAGGGCAGACCTGACCAGTCAGTGTGAGTGGAGGCCACCGTGGGGCAGGTGGGCAGGGGAGCCTGAGATGCCCCTGACTGGCTGACTCCTTCCTTCCACAGGGTCATTCCCCACCTCTTCCCCAAGTACATCCGTGCCCCCAATGGGCCTGAAGCCAGTCCGGTGAAGCAGCTGCAGCCAGGTGAGCGTGGGACCAGGGTGCTGGGGTACGCCTAGGCCAGGGATGGGTGGTAGCCCGCCTCCTAACTACCCCACTCAACTCAGATGAGGAAGACGACTATCTTGGTGTGCGCATCCAGCTGCGGAGGGAGCAGGTGGGCACGGGGGCCTCCGGGGAGCGAGCAGACACAAAGGCCTCTGACTTCCTGGAGTGGTGGGTGATTGAGCTGCAGGACTGCCGGGCTGACTGCAACCTGCTGCCCATGGTCATCTTCAGTGACAAGGTCAGCCCACCTAGCCTCGGCTTCCTGGCTGGCTACGGGTGAGTACTGCAGAGGAATCCCTATAGCCCGCCTCCCCCAGGGCAGTTCTGATGGTCCTAGTTCACATGCCTCTCCCAACAGGATCGTGGGGCTATACGTGTCCATTGTGCTGGTTGTTGGCAAGTTTATGCGGGGCTTCTTCAGTGATATCTCTCACTCCATCATGTTCGAGGAGCTGCCATGTGTGGACCGCATCCTCAAGCTGTGCCAGGATATCTTCTTGGTGCGGGAGACCCGGGAGCTGGAGCTGGAGGAGGAGCTATATGCCAAGCTCATCTTCCTGTACCGCTCACCAGAGACCATGATCAAGTGGACACGTGAGAAGGAGTAGGAGCCTGGCTCCTGGGCACCGGGAATGAAGGAGCTGCCCCAGGGCAGCATGGCCACCAGGGCTGACAGAGCTCCTTGGACAGGAGTGGAGCTGCCTGAGGCCACGAGCTGTGACACATCCTCCTGGCCCATGTAAGCCCTGATGATGCTGCTGTCAAAGGGACACCGTGTCCCTAACTGTTGTGTCCCCGCCTGTTGGGCTGGGGGCCCAGTGTAGCTCAGGGCTAGCCACACTGGGTCTGGGAGCCTGGCTCTCCCTTCCCACAAGTACTGTAGAGTTTTCTAAGTAAAAACATTTTATTTATACAAACGGACAGTCAGAGACCAAGCCCAGTGTTCTCGCCTTCCTGCTTGATGGGTTTGCATGGCTGGGTATGCCCAGGCTCAGCTCTGTTTTCCTCCTTCTCTTCTTCATCATCATTGTCTGTAATCAGATACTCTTGGATTTCTTGAGAGACCCAGGCCCTAAGGGAGACTGCAGTGAGAACCAGTCCTCGGGGTCTACCCAGAGGTCTCCCCAAAAAGCAGGCATTACCTCTGGCTGCGGAGCTGAGCCTCAGCCAGGACATAAGGTGGCAATGGGTCCAGGGAAGGCTACAAGAGATGGCAGTGTGAGAAACCGTGGGGACAGTGGGGACAGCTCACAGGGACATATGGTGGACAGTCACTCACCAGGTCCTTCATGTTCACCCGGCAGCTGTAACACAGCTGTTCTATGATGCAGGCCTGGACATCCCCCCTGTAGAGGCAGAACTGAACTTGTGTGCCTGGTCTCACTCTGAACCCTGTTGAAGGCCAGTCTTCCTGCCCCCTCCACCCATCCACGGGGCAAGACACAGGCAGGGTCTTACCTCCTGCCAACACCCCTGTGGTAGCTCTGGGCCTGACCCTCCCCTGCACCACAGCAGGGTGGGGTAGGCATCTTAGTCGCAGCAGGCAGCATCTGGGAGACATGTGAGGAGGACTGAGCACCGAAGGCCGTGGCACTGTCTGCAATAGAGAGGGGCTGAGGGACCTGGGGCAGCCAAATAACCACCCCCACAGCACTCCAAGAAGGCCCTGCACGTACCAGCAGTGTCAATGTCCAGTGCACACATGCAGAGCAGGCAGTTGTGGCCTGAGGGGCCAGTGGCACAGCCCTCCCGGGGGGCCTTGACCAACTTCTCACTTGTCCTATGGGCAGGTGCACAGACAACAGGGACAGGTAACAAGTATGCCCCAGCCATGGGCTCGGCTCCCCTCAAGAGCAGCAGCAGGCTCCACAGCACCCCCAGTGGCACACACACCTGTACACAGTACTGACTGTAGAGGGGAACACAGTCTGCAACCTCAGGATAAAGGCCTCCATCAGCCGGTGGATGCTAGCCTTTTCTGGAGCCTAGGGACAATCAGATGGGGTATTTAGAGGGCCGAGGGGCACCTAAAGCAAGTACCATGGGCTTCACATGGCCAACACAGGATTCACACAGTGTGGGTGACAGGTCATCTTGCCGCCCGCCCCTTCACCTCAGGGGCACCTCTCCCTCCACACCACCTCCTTAGGGGTACCAGCCTGGTCTCCCAGGATAGGAGGACCCTTGGATACACGGACACTGCTACTGGCCTTTTCAGAGGCAGGGCAGCAGGTGCTAAGGTCACAGAGAACCAGCTGGGGCCTCAAGGCCAGCCTTAAGGGAAGGGCTAAAGCTGGCTGGCAAGGATTCCAGTCCCCAACAATGCACCAGGGATTTCTGACCCTGTATGGAGAAGATGCCCCCAACCAGCCCATGCAGCTCTCCTCCATAGGCCCACCTTAGTCTCGATGGCTGGGGTGAAGACTGAGGGAACACCAAACAGGTGGTTGTAGAAGGCCACTTCCTTTAGCGTGTGGTCCCGCATGGGCCTCACCAACACCACATCCCCATGCCGCTCATCTGAGAAGCCCTAGGGAGCAGACACTGTATGGCTCAGATCCTCGCAGTACCTCTTCACACTGCCACCACCATCTACAGTTGGGTCCCAGGCCTCCCGACTTGGAAGGCCCCAGGATAACCCAACGGGGCTTTCAAATGAAGGAGGACAAAGACCCTGGCCTTCAGGCCCTGCATACCGTGTCCCAGGCAAGGAAGGCTCCTCTCCCCAGGGCCAGGTTGGTCATGAGCTTGATGGCCAAGCGGGTGCAGCTCTCCCCAGTCATCACCTTGCAGTAGCCATGGGTTCGGGCTACATGCACGATCAGATGGGTCCTGTGACGGGGTGAATTACAGAGGCTGGAGCTGGAGTCCTGCGAGCCAGGGAGGGCCGGGGGTGGGGCACTCACCTCAGCGTCTGCAGCAGCTCCTCTTTGGCTGTCAGAGTCTTGATGGAGGTGAACAACCTAGACAAAGCCTCCGTCTGAGCAGCTGTGGGGGACCCAGCCACGCCTGGGGGTTCCTGGCTGGGGGAGGGGTGTGGCTGATCCTCCCCCTGAGCTGGGCTGGCGCAGCCCTCGACCCCTAGCACACGATGCTGTTGCAGGAAGCTGTCCACTGCCGCTTTGTAGGCCTCCTCTGTCCCTGCTGGCTCTTGGGAAGCAGAGCACAGCACTGATGGCGGCAAGCTGAACACCTTCCGGGATGGAAGAAGGGACATTGAGTCCAAGGCCCATACCTGCCCTCCAGAACGGCTGGAAACCCAAGGCCCAGGGCAAGAGGCCCACAGGATGGCGGCTCCAGTAAGCAAGCATGTGGCTCTGATGGGTATCCCCTCCAAGGTCCCCACCAGGGGCAGACCCACCTACCTCCTCTAAGGCAACCACATGCCATGGGAAGCCAGTGTTTTGCAGGATCAGCTTCACCTCAGCCAAGGTCTTCCCTCTGTCCTTTAGGCTCTGGCCACAGGCCGCTCCCTCTGTAAAACCCAGGTAGAAAGTATGTAGGAGTCATGGAGGAAGAGCCTGGTGGAACAGGCTGAGGTGGTCAGTGCCACACATGAAGTCCCACCAGGTCTGCTCTTCAGAGAAAGCTTCTGTAAGAGCAGGAATGGCATTTTCTTTTGGGTGTTTTCCAACAGGCTCCCCTCACAGCTAAAGAAACTGCCTGGTCTTTCATCCCCAAAGACCAGCTCTAAACTCACCTTCTTCAATCCCTGGGCCCTTCAATCCAACTCTGTCCCCACTCTGTCCCCTGAAGGGCCTGTTGGGGTTCACCCACCACTGGGGGCTGAACAGGGAGTGGCCAGACGTACCGTCAACATAGATGACTCCTGGCACAAAGCGTAGTCGTTTTGCAGAATCCTGACTCAGGCCCTGGAAGAGAAGTGTCAGGGTTCAGACCTGGCCAAAAGCATTTCTCTGGACTTCAGACTCTCCAGACAGTGGACAAAACTGCCTGGGTCTCCCCTCCTCAGAGGGGTGTGTATGGGCCCAAGTCTTCGCTCCCACAGGAGGGATGTGGGTGCAAGTCTTCCCTCCCATATGAGGGCATGTCCTGTCCTATCAGAAACTTCAGCATCCACCCTCTCCAGTCTGTTTCTGACACCTAAGCAGCCTGAGACAACCAGCTGGACCATGGGGCGGTGGGGCCACTTTAGGACCTCTGGGTACCTTAGAACCCTCAGAAAGTGCTCTGGTATGTAAGAACAGAGGTGACAACCCATGGAAGGCGGAGCAGAGTCCCAAGAGGAGAGGTATCAGACACTGACAAATGGCTCCATGGTGAGCTACCTCACCTCCACACGTGCAGGTTTAGGGGACTGGCAGGTAGGACAAAAGAAAAAAAAAAAAACAAACCCACGAGTACCACACAGGATATTCCACTGGAACGCACTGCCACTGACCAAGTTCAGCTCAGACCACTGACTTCTATCAACCACAGCCTCTACTCTGGCCCCTCTAGCTGGTGTCCCACAGTAAAAAGAGCATGTAGGTCCCTCTTCTGTGCCGGGCCCTCAAGGAAACCCTGCATACCCTCAGCAGCGTCAGGCATTCTCAGCTTGAGTCCCCAGTCTATCTGCCCCACCCCCTTCTACCCAGGCCACTCCTCCCGGTTTTCAGCAAATACTTCTCTCTGCCCACAAGTCATAACTGGCCAAACTGTGATACTATGTCCTAACAAATGCAGCTAAACAGGGATGTAGCCGGGGACCCTGCACAGGGCTTCTGGACTGCACACCAGCTGAATATACATGTGAGATCCTATGGGTGTCCCAGCCGGGGTGGGGGGTTCTGTCTAGTGTCAACCAAAAACTTTGTAGTGTAGGCTGAGGAAAGAGGCTTAGGCCCAGAGGATGGTGTAGACGTACCTCAAGAACTTGCCAGACCATGGAGCTGGACGAAGGCCCCCCAGACCACGCCAACAGCACCTGGGGTGGAGAGAGAGCATCAGCAAGGACATGCATCTTCAACGTGAGCAAGTCTGCTTCATTTCTTAGACAGCCCCAAAGTCCAGAGACAGCAGGCCGGCTGAAGAAATGTGCATACAGGAAGACAGCAGGGGCTGCCAGCCAAGCCCCCAGCCCCCATGTGTACCTTCTCTCCAGGAAAGATGAGTCGGTTCTTCCCAAGCATGGCTCTGAACTTGTGGACATAGAACGCCTTGAAACAATCCCTGGAACAGATGCAAAGAGAGGCTGCTCTGCACCTGTCCACCAGCCCAAGACCCCATGGGTGATACTGTCCCTCTTTGGCAGTGTCCATCCTCAGAGGCAACATCTTCACACAGACACTCTGGCAGAGCCTGGTGAGGGAGCTGGATGGAGGAGCTTTCCTGGTTGTGACTCCACCTAGACCCCATCAGATGTGAGCTGCAGAGGGCTTAGGAAGGAGTTGGCAAAAGAAAGGCTGGACGGAGATTAGAGCAGGGTGAAATCACCAAAGCCTTTTCAAAAACATGTTGATCTGTTTCAGCCCCTACAGACAGAAGCACTGCCTCTCTGGGGTGCAAAGGGGAGCAGGGAGAACTCGGAACCCTCTTTGACAGAACAGTCCTCATTTGCAGCTACCCTAAGTTGTTAAATCAGTACCTACCTTGCCCAGGTTATAATTCCTGGGAACACTACATTTTCTTTCAAATCTGGGCTCCCCAAACATGGTAGGTGAAAAGAAAGACTCTGGAAATCAGTTTCTGCCCCCTCCACCAGAATCTTTTGTAGAAAATCTTTAAAAAAAAAAAACAGACTCCGATATTCAAAGGGACTTAGAAATGTGAAATCACCATTCACTCAACAAACATACACTATACAAAGCTACTGCTAATACCACTAGGTATTAAAGGAATAACACCAGAGATCCATGTTCCTGCCCTTGGGGAGCTAAAGATCTTGTTAAAACAGTCAAACATTAAAACAGTTGTAATCCAAAAGAGGTGTGAGGGACCCATTAAAGTCACAAATAAAATGTGAGTCCTCCTGCTGTGGCCCCCATGGGAATAATCCCTTGTTCCTGTCCAAAGACCCAGAGAAGACTGGAGCTCTCCTTCCAAATCTCTGTGGCAGTCAGATAAACAGGCATCCTGTGAAAGAAACAACTCCCACCCAGAGCTTCCTGCTCAAGCTCCCAGGATGTTTTGACCTGCCCTGGACGGACTCCAACTGCCCCAAATGCCTGTCTTTCAACACACCTTTCCCTCAAGTCTGAGCATTCCATAAGCTTCCCCAGAGATCTTCCTACCACTAGACCCATCAAGGAAATTTGTGGGGTTCTGTTTGACAGGGTCTCTCTGTAGCCCCAAGCTGGCCTCAAATCTGAGGTAATTCACCTGTCAAGGAATCCCTAGTGTTGGAAATAAAGGCGTGAGCCTAGTTTAAAGGATGGGGGTCGTTACCAATGGTTCCCACCGCTACTCGTGGTCAGGGCCAATGTGACAAGCTCATACAAAGTAACCGTTCCCTTACAAGGAAAAAGCAAGCCTGGAAAGGAGGGCTGCCA
This sequence comes from Peromyscus leucopus, assembly GCF_004664715.2. NCBI lineage: Eukaryota > Metazoa > Chordata > Mammalia > Rodentia > Cricetidae > Peromyscus > Peromyscus leucopus. The sequence goes on along the minus strand of NC_051067.1, from coordinate 125,143,420 downwards.
AGGTCTCACCTGCAGAAGGCATCTCCCGCTCGTATCACCACCACCGGCTGGCCTTCGGCGCACTTCACACATTTCTGCTCCCGGCTTTGAAGAGAATAAGAACATACATGGCAAATTCTCCCACCGCAGCGAACTTGGGGGAGCCAGAGTCTCGCTTCCCAGCCTAAGCCAGCAGGAAAAGCGCCTGGCTCACACACCAGGGCCTACGCTTAATTCTAGCTGCCGACTCAAAGAGGCGGGTCGCTGCGACCCTAAGGGCGCGGGGCCGGTCGGTGACTACGCGGGCCGAAGAGGGCTGTCCTTGGCCTGTTATGGAAGGCTCTTACCCCGGCCGTGGCACGGGCGGAGGCTCCCGGTGAGCCAGTCCCGCGTAGTCCTCACCGGCCTGACACATGGAGATGCTCTACAGGTCCGCAGTAATGGAGAGTCGGCGCGGCGATATGACATTAGCGCTAAGCGGACGCTGTCGTGACGCAACGCGGAGGGGGCGGGGCTGGCGGTGACGCCAGCACGGCGCCGTCGCGGCAGTGACGCCGGCCTCCCGGCCTGGATAGGGGGCGGCGGCGGCGGCGGCCTGGCCGGGGATGGCGATGTTCCGCAGCCTGGTGGCCTCGGCACAGCAGCGGCAGCCGCCAGCTGGGCCCGCGAGCGGCGACAGCGGCCTGGAGGCGCAGTTCAGCTGTCCCATCTGCCTGGAGGTGTACTATCGGCCGGTGGCCATCGGCAGCTGCGGCCACACGTGAGCGCGCGCGCCGGGAGCCCGCGGGAGGGGGGTCCCGGCCGGGGTCGTGGCGGGCGGCCGCACGGGGACACGGGGGAGCAGGCCATGCCCCTACCCGCCGGCCGCGCGCGCGCCCCGCACCCGGGCCGAAGGAAGCCCTGCACCCGCCCCGGCCCCGAGCGTTGCCAACGGCCGCCGGCTGCTCCGAGGGTGGCGGACGCGGTCGCTGCGCCAAGCGCGGGCGTTCGGGCTTGTAGAGATCGGGCGCGCCGTTGTAAATAAATGACTTGTGGCTTTTGCAATCCACTTTTACCCACCCCATGTCTGCTCCTTTTGACTACCAAAGAAATGAGTTCCCCAAAGTTAGGAGAGGGGCTCGTTTGGAGCCCGATGCTGTTTTGTTTTGAAGGACTTGGCCTATTCTGAACCTGAAGCTTCCCGGCAGCAGGGCCTAACGGGACCGGGACACCAAACACCTTGTTGGGTGCCCAGCTGAGCCAGGACCTCCCCCAATCTGGCTCCTCCTCCGTGTTTCAGGAACAAAAACTTGAGGACGTGACTGCTCGCGGGAGGGAGCGGTGCTCAAGGCCTTCACCGCTCCAGCCTGGTTGGGAGGGAGCCAAGATAGAGCGTCTGCTCCATGACCTCTCCACAGGACAGCTCTTGAGATTAGCAGTTGGAAAAGGGCAGGAAGACTTCTCAGTAGAGGGCCACGCTGCCGAGGATGTGGGGCTCTCCACTGCTTGGGGCTGGACAAGGTGCACCCAGATTGGTGGGAGGCATTTTGCAAACAGAGGCAGCTGATTTTGGAGGCTCTGATGCAGAGGGAACTGGAACTGCGTGGGTGGGTGGGTGCCTGCTAGTCATACAGGGAGGAGGCAAGGACCTTGTCTCCATCCTGGCACCCCCCCACCCCCTTATCCCACCCCCACGTGTCAGGCTGAACTGGAGTCCCGCTCCCAATGGAGAGTTCTGCTGAATTGTCTTGTAACGGCATAGCTCCTACTCAGTCTAATGCTAGTGACATTCTAGCAGGAAGCCTTTGATCAGGACCCTTTTTGTTGTTGTTCGCATGCATGAGTAGGCATTTTACGGTATATTCTGTGAGGCTTGTCAGTTTTGAAAGCTTTGCCTCGCCTCCAGCCCCTTCACTGAATGCACACAGGCCACTATGTTTTTAGTTTCCTAGTCTTCACCAAGCAGTATTTGCCCCACCCCTTCCCGAAGTCTTAATAGGCTGTCCCCCTGGGCAAGGTAGAACCTAGGATTGAAAAGCATCTTTCCTATAAAACTGTTCCCGTTGCTGCTTCTGCAAGCTTTTTTTCCGGACAGCCTTCACCTTGGAAAGGTAGTCCTACTTTCTTTGCTGGTTCCATTTCCCCAGCTGTTCTCACCTACCTTTAATTTACAGCGTCTGTTGGATGTAGCCTGTGTTTAAGTAAGTGTGAGGTTTAAGCTTTTGCATCAGCTTTTAAAAATTCACATCTTTGAGCCACCTGACCAGAAGCAGTTTCCTTCCTGAGGTTTTCTTGTGAGTAAAACCCTGCAGAAGTGCCGCCCTCGTACCTGGGCCAGAGATGGGGAGGATGTGGGGAGGGCTTTCAGGGTGCAGGTACCTGCAAAAGGCCTGCCAGCCGAGCCCTGTAGAAGTGTGCGCAAGGAACTGTCCTGAGGCCACACCGGAGCCGTGACTGGGATGAGGACAGTCTTAGGAAGCCGCCCATCTCTCGACTCTGTCGATGCAGGCAGGAACTCTCTGTGTGAGAAGTGTGTCCTGGAAACTAGGCCAAGAGCTGTGCCCATGTTTCATTCTCCTCTCCTTAGGGGCTGGACTCAGGGAGAGTCACCCTGTAGACAAGCAGTGTCCTTGAGACTTCTTGCATTCTTAGAGGAGAATGAGCCCCTTCCTCTCTGTCTACACCAGCATCTTCCTTGAAGACCTGCTCTTCCCAGCTCTGCCTGGGACACTTTCCCACACACACCACTCCCTTGCTTTCCCTGTGGGTTTCTTCAAGGTAGAATTCAGTGTTGCACAGTTTGCTCATTGAGAGTGTGGACACCAAACTAGACCTGGTGCTCCTACCTGGAGGTTGGTAGCACTCCTGGTATTCAGAAGGCTGAGATGGGACAGTATGAGTATAAGGCCCAGTGTGGGGCACAAAGTGAAACCTTACATCAAAACTTACTTTTTTGTTTATGGGCATTTTGCCTGTGTGTGTGTGTGTGTGTGTGTGTGTGTGTGTGTGTGTGTGTCTGTGCATCATGCATGCCCTGCCTGTGGAGGCCAGAAATGGTGTTGGATTCCCTTGGGACTGTAGTTATAGGCATTTGGTAGCTGCCATGTGGGTGCTGGGAGTCAAACCAACATCCTCTGAAAGAAAAGTCAAGAATGTTCTTAGCCACTGAGTTAATGAGCCATCTTTCCAGCCCCATGTCTTCAAAAAAAAAAAAAAATTCAACCCATTAGTTTAATAGAACCCATTGGTTACAGAGTTACAGAACCTTCAGCACTGTTTAGAACATTCCCCAGGCCAAACAAGAAGCCAGTGCTCACCTGCTTCCACAGTCTCAGCAGCTACTCACCAGTTTTTTTCTCTTCCTGGGTTGGTTCATGCTGCACATTTCACATAAATGGTACTGTGCACCACGTGACCCTTGGGTTGGGCTTGTCCTCTTTTCCACTGCAAGGTCTGCCTCCAGGTAGTGTGTGTCGGCACACCACTCCCTTTCGTAGCTGAGTAACGTTCCTACACAGCTTTGTGCGCCCACCACCTGCAGATGCACTCCTGGGTTCCGCTGTGAACACTGCCTGCAGGCGGTCATGGAGCCCCATTGTATACACCATCTTACGAGACCCAGGAATTGGCTGGCTGTCAAACTCACCAAATCTTAGGGCCAGTGACAGAGACCATCTTGGCCTCCTTGCTGGAGTCCCAAGGGCTGGCTTTGTGTGCGCTTGCTGGTGACATCTCACCCTGCTCTGTGGGGTGAGGTAGGTGACAGGGAGCCCCTCTTGACGCCAGAAAAGTGCTTCTGAGAATCCGTTCACGGTGCTAGCATCAGGTCTCAGGCTGATCCGGCTTCTCAGCTTGGTTAAACATGTCTTGCCAGGTGGTGGCTCCATCAAAAACGAGAGTGCAGGAAGTTTTGACACTGCCTGGGCTGTAGCCCGCCGTCCTCAGTGCAGAGGGACCTCTTCTTGAGATCTCATAATGCCAAAGGGACATTGGCTGAGTCATCTGCAAATTCAAGAAGATTCTCTCATCCCTTCTGACCAACGTGGCTCCTCATCTCCACCCCAGAGCCTACTGAGAAGTCCCAGGGGAAAAGTAAAACTTGACACTGGCTTCTTGCAGCCCTCACAGTCTTTGAAGTTGCCATCTCTCTGGAGGCTGAGTCGGTGCCCCTCCAGGTGCCTCCAGCACTTGTGATTTTGTGCACACGTCAACTTTTTTAAACTGTGAGCTTCTATATTAAACTAGAATCTCCACTCAGAGGGCCCATGTCAGTAAACTCCACCTGACCCAGTTTTATGTTCTTCTACCATTATCCCATACCCTTCTAATCCATTCCTACATGTATTTTCCAGACTTCGGCTTGAAGGAGTTAGCAAACTCATTAAGCTCTTTAGTAGTGTAGTGCACCTTCTCATGGACTACACTTCCTATCTCCCCTCTAGGAGCATATAAATTACATTTGTATGTACTTAAAAACTTAAGTCTGGTTCTAGGTCTAGAGGCAGCTATCGATGGGCCCTAAGGAACATCAGTATTGTCTTACCTGGCATCTCATTTAGAGAAAGTCACTGCTGGTTTAGCAGACAATGAAGGATTTCTTTAGTCAAAGGTGGAAAAGGCAGTGTTTCAGGGAGTTGGGGTGGAAGTAGATCTTCTGCTGAGGGTGGAGAGACTACTTCCTCAGGTGAGATAAACACTTGAGAATCTGAGGTCCAGAGTCCTCAACTTTAATAGGGTCCTCCCTTATTTTTCCACAAGGTGTCAAAAGTTTTATATACAGAGTCACCAAATCCATTGCCTCTCAGAATTAGTGAATCAGAATAATCAAATCCATTTATCTCCTTAATTTTATAAAATAGTTCACACCATGAACTTTCAGTACTCTCCAAGCTTTTCAGTAACTATAGGTGTTGGCAAATTGGAAAGCCTATTCCAGATACTTAAAAAATTCTCCCTTATACTTCTTTTGCTTTAGAACCAATTCTGACACCAAAATCTGTATTAGTCGGTGTTCTCTCGAGAAACAGAACTTATACGGTGAATATATATATATATATATATATATATACACACACACACATACATATAGACTTGTGTGTATATACATACATATGTATATATAATATAAAGGGGATTGATTTATTAGGATGGCTTGCAGGCTGTGGTCCAGCTAATCCCAGCAATGGCTGTCTACCAATGGAAGGTCCAAGAATCCAGTAGTTGTTCAGTCCACAAGGCTGGATGTCTCAGTTAGTCTTCAGCATATGCCAGAATTCCAAAAAAGTAGGCTCTAATGCCAGTAAAGAAATGCACTTGCCAGCAAGAGCAAGCAGACAAAGAGAAAAGCTTCCTTCTCCCATGTTCTTTGTATATATAGGCTGCCAGCAGAAGGTGTGGTCCAGATTAAAGGTGGATTTACCCACCTCTAAATATCTACCAGGTCTTTATTCCCAGGAGTCAGGAGGCAGAGGCAGGTGGATCCTTGAGTTTGAAGCCAGCCTGGTCTACCAGAGCAAGTTCCAGGACAGCCAGGACTACACAGAGAAACCCTGTCTTGAAAAACAAAAACAAAACAATAAAAACAGGTCTTCAACTTCAATTTAATTAGTAAAATATCCCTTACAGGTGTGCCCAGCAGTTGGATTTTAGTTAATTCCAGACGTAGTCAAGTTTACAACCAAGAACAGCCATCAACTTGCACAATTTTGCTCCATTCCTTTTTGTTACCCACTGGTGTGCATCTATCTGATGAACGGAAGATATTGTAAACACCATCTGGGGGTGTGGGCCGCAAGGACAGAACTCCTGCTGCTGGCATCTGGGAGCATGCTAGCAAGAGACTGGCCCCCTACTGATCCTCAGTGTCCCAAGTTTGTGCCCGGTACCCAAGCCAACCCAAGCATAGTCCCTCCTGTCACCAAGCTTTGACTCATAGGATACAGGAACCCCTGCCCTGCTGCCTAGGACCCTGTCCCAGGAGACTTGCCTGGCCAGCTTTGACCATGTGGTATCAGGGCTCCAGGCCTGGCATTTTGTTCCCCACAATTGTTAGTCCACTTTACTCCCTGGCCCCCTGGCCTAATACCCTGATTCCTAAGGTTTTGTCAGTCACCACATGATCTTGAGACTTTCAGGAAAGAAATGGGCACCCTGCCCCAGAGATGTTCTTTTTGGGGTACAGGCTGCAGGGGATCTACCAAATACAGGAGGACTGTACTGCTGGAAGGGACAGCTCACCTCTAAGCTATGTCCAGCTGGGGGGTGGGGGCATGAGCATAAGATTGTCTCCAGAACTATCAGTAGCAACTGGGGAGCCACTCTGTATGTGCTGGCATGGAGGAAGTAGCCTCAGGTCCATGTCACCTGCAGGTTCTGCGGGGAGTGCCTCCAGCCATGTCTGCAGGTGCCATCCCCTCTGTGCCCGCTCTGCCGTCTGCCCTTCGACCCCAAGAAAGTGGACAAGGCCACCCATGTAGAGAAGCAGCTCTCATCTTACAAGGCACCCTGCCGGGGTTGCAACAAGAAGGTACCCGCCCTGCTCGGGTTTCCTGAGGCTGGGGGGCTCTGGGTGGGGCAGCTTCCGCCCATGGGTTCCACTCTCCCGTAGAGGAACTGGGTACATGGGCTCACACCCCTGGCTGTTGAGTAACCACATCTGCTCCAGTGTGAAGCCACCTGCCGGACCCTCTCAGAGCTCCAGGGCAGAAATGCCGTCACAGCTGTCCGACCTGGGCTCAGCTGGCTGTGCATCGTGGCTGATGCAGATTCTGCAGATGCGGGCTGAGCACGCAGGCTGTGACAGACACATCTGGGGAGTCCAAGAAGGTTCTGGGGGCTCTGAGGTGGCAGGTGCAGCCAGACAGAGACAGGGCCTTCTGAGTCTGAGCTCCTTGCACCCAATGCCAGTGTCTGTCCCGAGGAGGATGGCATGGGCCCTGTTCCCTGTGTCATCACACAAGGGCCTGCCACTTGTGCTGGGCCTTACAGGCCTCTTTCCGTCTTGTCCCCAGAGCCTGCCTCGCCCCCTCCTCCTCCCTTTGTTCCCAGGAAAATAAGCAGCTGTGAGCACACTTGCAGTGTGTGTTGCAGACATCCCTGTGTCTCCAGTTAATACATTGTGCTGTGTTAACTGGTCACTGTGTCCTAAAGGTCAGCAGGTGGATGAACTGGAACTACCCTGGGTCTGGAGTAGCAAGGCTGTCAATTGCTGTGGTCCCCCTGGGTGCTCTGGTTAGACTTGCCGAGGGAGACTTGGGGTCAGAGCCGGTCAGTGTCATATGTGAAGTAGCCCCACTACTTGAACATCTCAGTTTTCAAGCTGTCTTCGGAAGCAAATTTCCCTGCATGGATACCCAGCTTTGGCTGTGACTCAAGGAGGACCTTCTTGGACCCTTGCTGGTCTTGGGCACAAACTCTGGATGCTGAGGACATGTGCTATACCCACCTGCCAAGACTGGTGTATTACCATGTCCTCCTTCCCCCTCAGTCCTGTGAAATGTCTACCCCCAGCCTTGGTGTGCACCAGGGCTCAGGACCTTGTGTCCACCCTCAGGAAAAGGCTGGCCATGGATTCTGTTCTCTTCTGGTTACTCACTGAGCCCAGGTTGATTTGAGCTCTCCCTGGTGAGCATCCTCTGCCAGTCCCCCATCCCTCGCCTTCAGGCTAGGCTGCTGCCCTTGGCTAGTGTACTCTGGTGTGACCATGGTGACTTGATGGGACCAGCTGGGTGGTAATTATCACACTGCATTGTGATCTTCACCACAAAAAGTGTTTTGTCAGAGGAGAGATCTTTCATTGGTTTCTCCCTAGGGGTGTGAGCTTTTTTTACCTAGTAAGAGTTGATCCTTTCCACTCATTGGAACAGCTTCCCATTTGCAGGCCTCTCTGGGGACTCAGGCATGGTGCCTGCTTGTCCTGTCCTGGGGGGTTAGTGGCCTGCACCTGCTCTGTACAGCTACCTGAGAGCCATGAACACTGCTGTGTCTGTGTGGCTCTGTAGAGACCCGTGTGTCTTCATGTGTGACCTCTTGTTCACCAGACCCCTCCCAGAAGCCTCGGGTGTAGGTTGCTGCTCAGAGCCTCTGGTTGCTTTCAGAGCAGAAGGGATGGATCTCTGCTTTTGCTGGTCATTCTCTGTCCCTGCTGCCTGAGGTCATGACCTGCCCAGTTCTGCTTTCTCCTCTCATCTCATAGGTGACTCTGGCAAAAATGAGAGTACACATTTCCTCCTGCCTGAAGGTCCAGGAGCAGATGGCTAACTGCCCCAAGTTCGTTCCTGTGCTGCCCACATCCCAGCCCATCCCCAGGTAGGCAGCCTTCAGGATGGGGACCCAAGATGAGCAGAGTGAGGGTATTTCCTAGGCCAAGGACTGTATAGTCCCTCCCCTCTGTCATGGCCATATCCCATCAGTCCAGTGGGTGGGGTAAAGGAGAGGACCAGGAGTTTTCTGACAAGGCATATGGTGCTCCTTAGGCTGCAGGGGATGGGTCAGGGCCAGCCTGTCCGCAGAGGGAGGGCAGGTTTGGGGAGGAGTTGGGGTGAGTGCTCTCGGCCCTAGCCTCGCTCAATGTCCTCCTACCCCCAGCAATATCCCCAACCGGTCCACCTTTGCTTGCCCATACTGCGGAGCCCGCAACCTGGATCAGCAGGAGCTGGTGAAGCACTGTGTGGAGAGTCACCGCAGCGACCCCAACCGTGTGGTGAGCATCAGCAGCACAGGGCTTCCGCCTGAGGGAGACGTGGGGGTCAGCCTGGTCGGGGAGTAGGACACACCAGTGGACACCTTCGGTGGTGGTGCTCTAGACCATGCTGTGGCTGAGTGGGGGGCAGGCAGACATGGGGGGAGGCCCCCTCCCTGCTACCCCCAACTTCTTCGTTCTAGGTGTGCCCCATCTGCTCGGCGATGCCCTGGGGGGACCCCAGCTACAAAAGCGCCAACTTCCTGCAGCACCTGCTGCACCGGCACAAATTCTCCTACGATACCTTCGTGGTAGGTGTCCTGGCCGCACCCCCAAATACCTTCGTGGTAGGTGTCCTGGCCGCGGCCCCCCCCCCATCCTTGGTGGTAGGTGTCCTGGCCGCACCCCCCCCCATACCTTCGTGGTAGGTGTCCTGGCCGCCCCCAATACCTTCGTGGTAGGTGTCCTGCCCGCCCCTCAGGGTCTCCTGCCCGGCGTGACAGCGCCAAGACTCAGTGGCCACTGGAGGGCACCAGGCACCCAGACTCGTCACGGGCTTAGCCTTACACCAGGCAAGCTGCTCTGGGTCCCTTGGTCACCACTCTGGGCCACCTGAGGCAGTACCTTGGTTTTGTAGCAGCATCAAAGGCTGAGTCCCTGGTAAGGTATTGACTTCCAGGTGATTCTGAAGAGAAGCTGGAAGGACTTTCTCAGGAGCATCTGTCCACCCCCTAGCTGGGTCAGGAGGGTACATCCCACTAGTAGGCCCCTCACCTAGACTTATCCCATCACCTCTTGCATCCTCCAGCCAACTAGGGTTTCTTTCTTCCTGGTCCCCAGGGCTGGAGATCTTGTTGCCCTGACTGACCTTTCATCTCAGAAACCCCAGTTCCTGGCCAGGAAAATGGGTCAGTGTGGATAAAGGCTCCTGCCGCCAAGGCTGACGACTTGTGCTCAGTCCCTGGAACCCATTCGTTAGGAAGTCCCCTGACCTCCATATCCACACATGTCACACACATGCCTTCACGTACACACAAGAAGTCCCCTGACCTCCATATCCACACATGTCACACACATGCCTTCACATACACACAAGAAGTCCCCTGACCTCCATATCCACACATGTCACACACATGCCTTCACGTACACACAAGAAGTCCCCTGACCTCCATATCCACACATGTCACACACATGCCTTCACATACACACAAGAAGCCCCCTGACCTCCATATCCACACATGTCACACACAAACCTTCACATACATGCAGAGAACCTAAGCTGGACAAGGAAACTGATTCTTACTATCTGAAGAGAAAAAGCAACTCAGCCGTGAAACCACCCCTCATGGTCACAAATCTGCAGACTACCGGCCTGTAGCACGATCCTAGGATAACTTTGGGAACCCGCTGGGGAAGAACTGGGAGAGGTAGATGGGGCTCTCGCATCCTGAGACATTTTTTAAAGGGAGGCTTGGGATCACAGAACGGTGTTTGGGTAGACTAACATGGGAAGTGGGCTGGCTGTTGGGAACCTCCCAAAACCCATCTCTGCTTGTTTCTAGGACTACAGCATCGACGAAGAAGCCGCCTTCCAGGCTGCCCTGGCTCTGTCCCTCTCTGAGAACTGAGGCACAGCCTGGCCACCCGCCTCAAGTCTGGGGCCGCAGACACAGTCCCGCCTCAAGGGACGGGGCGATGGCCCTCCTGCCCTGGCACCTGCGTAGGAACGCGCCTTACCGGGCTAAGTGGAATTTCACACAAGGAGAGCTGGTCTCAGAGCCCCCAGGGCTGGGATGCCGGCTAGCTGGCCCCTGCCATCAAGCAGGACCGCTGGGTCCTGGCCAGCAGCACTGGGTCCTCGGTGCTTCAAGAGGCAGGTGCTGGCCATTGGGGTAGAGCAGTTGGCTGCCTTGCCCAGCCATGATATCCTCGTGTGGAGAAGGATGAGGTGCCCTAAGCTGTGCCCCAGCAGGACCAGGGGAGGAGGCACCCAGCCAGGCTGCCAGCCCACCCGGTCCCCAGCTTTGCTTCCACCGTGAGCATTTGGTACTGGCTTTTGTGATATTTAGGAACCCTGCGTTTTTCTATCTTATCCTGTGTGATAATCTTTTCACGTTTTATAGAGCAAAACAAAGCAGTTCCTCTTCATACCGCAATACCTGTGTTTGACTAGGAAGAACAGTATTTTTATGGAGCATTTACAAAGTTATATTTTTTAAAAAAAAAATAGTCAAAAATAAACACTTGTGTGGGATCGATCGGTACAGAGTGAAGGAGAAGTGGGCATAGCCAGCACTTCCTCTGTGTGTGAGACAGGTGGTGTCCCCAAGCCACTCGCTTTTTGAGGAGGAGGAGGAGGAGGTTCTTGTTTGCTGTTTTCTTTTTGATGGTGACCCTGAAGAAATCTTAGCACTCCTGGCCACTTGCTGTGGCTGCTCCCAGCAGATGTAGGACAGTCCAGGCAGAAGGGGGCCCTTCCCCTGCCCCAGGAACTGTCCATGGCTCCCTGTCACCTTCCAGAGCCAACCACATCCCTCCTCAGGCAGGGACTGCCCTTACCAGTGGTAGAGCCCTCAGAGGCCAGAGAAGCCTGCTTGCTGGGAGGTCAAGCTAGAAAATACTTGTCGGCATCTTGTTCTGTTCATGGCATAAATTGCTGTCTTTTCAAAAGAGTTTCAATAAATTGTTTCCAAGCATCCACAGTAGCGTTGGTGCGGGGTTTCCTGTCCGCAGCTCTTCCTCACCTCAAGGGGCTTTTTCTCTGGTAGTTGTACCACCACGGGCCCTTGGTCACCTTTTCCCTGGCCTCTGGGTGGCCTACAGAATGGTGGAGACGTTAGCATAGTCTTTGGCTCCTGTGTCTTACCATTCTGAGGCTGGATCCTGGCTCTTGGGAGGCAGGCCAGCTATTGTAACTGGTCCAGGAGGGGCTCCCTGCTGCCCTCCAGCCCACCGAGGGGTTCTCCTAACTGAGGAGAGCTGGGCATGGTGGCTCACACAGGGAGTCCCCAGCACTCAAGAGCCTGTGCTGCGTGGCAAGCTCCAGGAGGTGAGTAAGGACTACAAATAAGACCTTGTCTCAAAACAACAAAGAGCTGAGGAGTCCTGGCAACTGGGCTTACTGCAGCAGATATGGGTAGACTGTTGCGTGCCTTACTGTCCCACTTAGTTCTCAGGTGGCACCCAGTGGCAGGTCTCACTTAAGTGGGACATGGGCAGGCAGGTCAAAGCCTCCCACCCACAGGCTGTAACTTGAGAGGGACTGGACCAATGAATAAATACCCCGTAAGAAGCAAAGTCACCTTCAGACTTCCATCTGGGAGGTTCCCGTGGCTGGGGGGCGGGGGCTTTACAGGCAGTGTCAGGTTCGGGGTCAGTAGTGCTGCAGCAAGGCTGACCTCCCTAGTGATGCAGACATGGACCTCTCTGAGCTGCATCGGAGAGCCCTCAGAGCAAGGCTGCTGTGTGCTCATCCCCTGGCTGCCACCTAAGCCTGCCGCTTCTTGGACAGGCACTCATTGTCCAACAGGAACTGAAGTGGTGCTCTCACAGGCCCAGGCCTGTGCCGTGACTGACCGCAGTGACACATCAGAGAGCATGATCTCCGGGTGCCCAGGAAACCCTGGAGGCAGCGGCAGACCTGTCACAGCAGGCCGTGACCTCAGCCCCAACCTTCACATGAGATGCTTCCTGATTTCCTCTGTGCTGGCGCTGTGGAGGCCACTCTGCAAGCCGGGCCTCTAAGGCTCCTCAAAACTGCAGAGCCTGCACACCTGTGGGGGTGGGGAAAGAGGAAGAATGGCAGGTTGTAAAGCCATTTGTCCATCACTGTCACGTGTTACATCTTGGTCGGGTACAGGGCAGCCTGATCTCCCAGGCTGTGCTCACCAGATCAAGTGTGGTCTCGAACACTGTGGTATCTGGTCTCATCCCTCAAGAGGGCTGGGGGAGGGGATGAGGAAGAACCACACTCGTCTGCTCCTGCTGTTACTAGGAGCAGAAGCAAGGGGCAGGAAGGGGTCCCTTTCCCGTGTCCCACATGACTAGCTACTTTTTGAGTACATGGTTCCCACTTGCCTGGATGGATGATAATTAAACCTACCACAGGTTAGCCAGGTGTGGTGGCGCACACCTTTAACCCCAGCACTCGGAGGCAGAGGCAGGTAGATCTCTGTGAGTTTGAGACCAGCCTGGTCTACAAAGTGAGTTCCAGGACAGCCAGAGGTGTTACACAGAGAAACCCTTTCTCCAAAAACCAACAACAATAAAACAAAACAAACAAAGCCCTAACCCACCACAGGCAGAGCTATCTCTGAGTGAACAGAAACAAAGGCAGGAGGTGTCGATCTTATCATTTGCACATACCTCCCCAAATGGGTCCATTATTTAACCTAGAACACTCCACCCCGTGATGAAATTTAGCCCATACTCTCTCTTTCTGGGCTTGTAGAACTCCTGATTCCTTTCTTTGATTCAGTCCATGGAAACCCTAAGGCTACCTTTCAAGGCTGTAGGATGGGATGTGACAGACACCTCCTGTGCCCAGGAGGGCTGACCCCCTTCTCCGCTGTGACTGGGCTTTGAGGGTAGCTAGCCCTTTAGCTAAGCCATGAGGCAGCATCCACCTGAAGGTACTACCTAGTCTTCTTCCCCCGTTGGTCTTGGCACCTGCAGATGGCTTCACATCTAGGAGTCTCTGGAGGGACATCAGGGTAAATAAACCCCAAGGAGGGCAGGAAACCCAGACAAGGCAGATGTCAGTAGACCCATACCCAGGTGAAGCAGTCTTAGATTCAGAAAGCAGCCAACCATTCCCTTGTATTTTCTGGGGGGAAAAAAATCTTAGGAGACAAGTAGCTAGAATCAGCAATCCTAGTGGGATACCCCTTAGAACAGAGGGGGCGCCACTCTTCTTGAGAGCATCACACACAAACCTAGTGCCATAAAGTCTGCCAGAGGGAGGAACAGAATAGTCTCCCCAGGCTGTGAGCAAATCAGCACAGTGTCTGCAATCAGGTAGTCCCTGTCCTGAGATGTGGCTCACCTCTAAGCTGAAAGACCAGCAAGCTAGGCCCTTTCCCCACCTTGGACGACTCCAGGAATAGTAGAAGCTACCTGGGTCTCCCCTGTCACCCACCCACACACTCAACCATCCTCCCCCAGCCCATGACGCCCTGCGGCATCCAAGGCGTCAGAAGCCTGGGCTGGCAGCAACATGCCCTTAGTTTCACATTATGCAACAGCACCAGAAGCTAGCCCCCTGCTTCCTAGAAAGCACTCTGACCACAGGTTCCTGGACCTTCCTCTCAGTACAGGGATAGGTAGTCAACTAGAGGCAAAAATCAGAGCACAGGGATCCTCAGCCTCAGGGCTCTGAGGAACTGTCAGTGATCTCCACGTCTGTGTCTTAGGAGATCTGTGTGCTCCCCCACAGCACCGGAACAAACACAGTGCTGTATGATTGTGTGTGTGTGTGTGTGTGTGTGTGTGTGTGTGTGTGTGTGTGTGTGCTATACGGTTTTCAAGGCTTCAGCACTGTATGCCCCCACACCTCACTTCTGAACCAGACAACCCGTGCCCAGCTGCACTTCACCCACCCACCAGCCCGCTTGCCTGCAGGAGTCTTGCCTTCCCGTGATTCTTCAAGCACATCTGTATAGTGTGCTTGGTGCTCACCGACTTAGTGTAGGAACACCCCTGTCTGAGCTCACGAGGCCTTGGAGAAACAGTCAGAAACCACTGTTACCGTCGGATGAAAGGATTTTGGAGACCCTGCCCCCAGCTTGTCCGGGAGAGGAATGAGTGAGTGGAGCCTTCCGGCTTCCTGCTCCGCTCACCTGGAAACCACGGCATTGCAGAGGACCCAGCCCCTCGGCTGAGATGTGATGCCAGGAGAAAGGCTCCCTGTATATGAAACACCTGGGCGGGCCAGGCCTGGGTGAGAGATGGTAGCACAAAGTCCGTCACTGAGCTGCCTTCCTCTTGGGCCCTCCCCTGTGAGATGTCAGCCCTCTCTGCCAACATTCAAAACACTGGAGGAAAAGGCTTCATCCACACACAGGTGTCAAGGCCTAGTGTGGTTCACGGACTCTCTCTACAAAGGCCAAAGAATGTCTCCAACTGGGATCTCTTGGTACTGAGTGGGAAGACTGAGCCAGCTCCCTCATTCTGAGCTTTTTCTCAGGGAAGAACAGATGGGTTGGTTAGGCTGTTTGCAGACCGCACCTCCCTCGTGTGATCAGTCCAGTTCTGAACTCCAGAAACACTGAGAGACCATAGGGGAGGCTGTGGTCCTGGGGGGATGAGACACTGAGAGCAGGGGACAGTGACAGTACTGTGTCCCCCAGAGCGCTCAGCAACGCACTGTGGAGTTGAGGGCTGGGATGTGCTCATCCACAAACCTGCCATGTTGGAGCCCCCTGCTCCAACTTTTTCAGGATGCCATCTGTGCAAGTGTCATGGGATGCTGAGCTGGAGTACCACAAAGTGGTTCTCTGTGGGAACACCAGAGCGTGTTTGGAGGCCAGAAGTCCCACGTGGATGTGTGTCAGAGCTGTGAGGGGAGGTGGCAAGGACTCCCCAGCTGCTCACTGCTCAGGCCTTGGGACTCTATCCTGACTCTCGCGCTGACCCTGTACAACCCCGGTCCTAACAACAGGTGGCTCCCTACACTGTGCACACTTAAGTCTAATTACCCTCTTTGTTAGGACATTAATCATTAGATTAGAACCCAAACTAATGACCTTGTCTTGAATCAGCAACATCTGCAAAGACGGCATTTGAATCACATCGCACAGTTGTATCCCATTGAATTGACACAGTCCAACCCATGACACCCTCTCCCAGCTCACTCAGTACATTAGGGATCAAGGCATGGGCGAACCATGACTTCTCTTGTGGGCATGTTAGTGGGACCCCCAGCGAGGCAGCATTTGGAGTTGGTTGTCACTGTGATAAAGGGGTGGGTGTCTGCCTCACTGTTGTCAGGGCTGCTGGTTGTCCTGCGGCCTGCTCCACACATGCTTCTTGGGGTTGCTGGGAGCTGCATGGGACCTACAGAGCATGGCTGAAGCCTATGAGTTGATTCCCAAACCCGAGTTTCTGCTAAAGGAGGTGAATGACCAGCACAGCATGTAGGCAGTAGGTAAGGCCCGGGTATCTAAACAGCATGTCTCCCTGAAGAGACTTGTGCTGGCTGAGGCAAATCTCTTTCCCATTGGGGAGGCTTCCCACTGCAAGGGACTTAGAATTGTAAACCCTGGTAATGGAGACAACTAATCCTTCCTCCTGGGCCTCCATGGGGGCCTGTGGTTATAACTGTGAGTCACAGCTGAAGAAAGACCTTGCCCAACCACAAGGTGAGGGGCCTGAGAAGTGAGGACCTCCAACCTCCTTCAGGGTAACGGCTTGTGAATACCTCAAAGGTGGGCCCAGAACTCTTCTCGAGGCTGGCAGTTCCCCTCAGATGTGCCAGATCATCCCTCATTAAGGGTGTTAGGAGATGAGTTTGGATGATTGGCCGAAGACCACACAAGGGGTAGGTGGGAGCTGGTTCAGGAACCATAGGCCTTATCTATGCCCGGGAGGAGAGAGGTACGAAAGACTACAAATAGAACTCTTACAAGTCCAAAGAACAGGTGAATGGGCAGCCAGCAGGCATGTGTCCTCAGAGAGCCTCCCTACAGATGCCCTATTTCCACACTTTCTTACAGATCAACAAATGAGTACTCACAGCCGCATCTAACCAGCCAGAAGTGTGGGCTAGGCCTCGTTCTTTTGTCCACAGACCCCTGAGAACCTTGGTTTTCTCCTATGCAAGGAGAACGGAATGACTCCAGCTACTGTGCGCCGAATGCCAGAGTGACTCAGCCCTCTTCCCCCACTGTCTCTGAAGATTCACCTTCTCTCCCCACCTCAGCCCACAGATGCCCAGGAATGGCGTGTTATAGGGTAAAGCTCATTTCTGGCCAGACAGCCCTGCCACTCAGCCACTACCCCGAAAGTCGTAAACACCCTCATGGAGAACCTAAACCACCCGACAGGGCTGTTCCACTTCTCCAGGGCCTGGGCGGCATAAAGGATGCTGCAGAGGATAGGGACAAGCTTGTCCAAGTTGGCTTGTCACTGTCACCCAACCCTGAACTCTGCTCTTTCATCCATGGCAGGTCGATGGCCAGCCCCCGCAGGGTCGGTGCGTGACCGCGGCGCGGGCCAGCCAAGTCCCGTGGGGCAGACACCGCCGACCACGCGGCGGGTTCCCCGCCCGCGCACCTGTCCTGGGCGTGGCTTCGCGGCCCCGCCCCGCCGCGCTCCGCGCTGGTTGGCCGAGGAGGGGCGCTATGCTAATGAACCTGACCCTTCTCGCACCTGCCGGCCGCGCTGCCCGCGGGCACCGCGCGGACCCTACACCCCGTATCCCGCTGCGGGCTCGAGATCCTGCCGCCTCTAGGGAGGAGACCATGCCGCGCTCCTTCCTGGTGAAAACGCACTCCAGTCACAGGGTCCCCAACTACGGGCAACTGGAGACACGGAGAGGTAGGGGTTGGCTGGATCTCTGTCCCCAGCTCTCAGCGCTGCAGGGAAGGAGGCAACTGGGAAGTCCTTGGGAGCTGGGTCACACCTCTCCCAGGTGAGAAGGGAAGCGGGTCAAGTTGTCCAGCACACCCAGGGACGAGGTTCCCTTCTGGGCTAAGACTAGGGCTCCCAGAGGGATGTGCTCAGGGCAACTTCTCTGCTTCGGGAGACTTGGACACACCTGGAGGCCCTTCTCCCCACTTGGAAAAGTTTCCCGAGCCCCGGGTCTGCCTGGAGCTCCTCTCCCTGTGTACTGCCAACACTACAGCTCCAGCTAAGACCCTGCGGGCCTCTCCGTGCAGGCCTGGAAGGGGCCAAACTTAAACTGTGTCCCAGGCGCTGTATACACCCACCCAGAGAAGGCCTCACTGACCACAGCCGGGAAATTTGTCCTACCCACAGAGGGTGGCTGGTGAGAAAAGACAGGACTCCCCCGACCCCTCACCCCCCACCCAGAGCATCCTACTTGGGAGTGGGGAGTTCACTGACTGAGCAAGCAGAACCTTGCTCTCCTGGTGCAGTGACCAAGGCAGAGCCACCCTCCACACACAGGCTCAGGTGTTCACCATTCCTGCTAGGCTCAAGGGCTTGAGGTCTGAGGCACCCTTAGCTCTCAGAGCCACCCTGCTGCAGTAGGTCAGAGCCATCCCCACCCAAGTGGGCAGCTCTTTGGAAAAGACCCACTAGGGACATGCGCAGAGCCTGGTGGGTACCGTGGATCTCAGGGCTCAGGCCAGCACCCCTGAGTCTTACCCAGAACCCCAGTGTGTGTGTGTGTGTGTGTGTGTGAGGGGGGGGGTCCTTGGATCAGACCCCGTCAGCCATGCTGCCACTAGGGGGTGCTATCTAGGACCCTGCTCTTCAGGGAACATTTTGAATTCAATTTGATGCGTCACCACTTGTAATTTTGTGACAGAAGAGAAACTACTAGAGTGGCTAAAAGTCTCCTTTTAGTTGGGGGGGGGGTCTCCTTACGGAGGAGGTGGAAAGTTGTATTTCCAGTGAATGTGGTGTTTCTCTTGGGCTAAGGATGCAATCGGTGCCTCATACACGGTTAGTCAAGCACTAGACCATGGAACCACACCTCTAGCCTCAAGCCATAGCTTTCAAAGTTTAAGACCTTAGGGTGCACTCCTCCAGCACACCCCCAGCTTACCACTTGAATGAACAAGTCAGGTGCCCTGCAGGGCCGGCCCTGTTGGAGGATAAGGGGTTTTCCAGGACAGCCTTGATGCCTTTGCGTTCCCTCTTGGCTTTCCCGGGACCCCATGGTCCCAGTGACTCTCTTCCTATCAGGGTGTTACCCTAGAATAAGACCTGAGGTGCTGAGGTTGGGGCCCCTGCCTCCTCTTAAGTAAATGCCTTTTAGGGGCCTCAGAGATTCCATGAGCCAGAGAGCACTGAGACCCTCATCTTCCTGGAACCTCCCCCACCCCAACCCCCACCACCGCCATGGGTCCCTTTCCTCTGCCTGTGGAGTGGGCCCGGAACACAGACAGGGTTTAAATCTGGTCGTGCCTGCGTCTCAGCTGTAGAGATTTGCCTGCAGGCAGGACCCCAGTGAAACTTTCCAGGATGGTGGCCCCACTCTGTTGTCCAGAACTCTACTGAGAGTCTCTTAGCTATCCTGCTCTCTCCTCCCCTAATTCGGAGTATGATATGCTGGCTACATAGTTAGGGGAATGTGTGAAAGAGCTCAGGTGTGGGGAGAGTAAAGGGTTTAACTTTCTGGTTCTCCACATCCTCACCAACACTGGCTGGTGTCTTTTTTCTTAAGTTCTAGCCATCGTTGTACTAAGAAGGGGTATCTTAACGTGGTTTTAATTTGCATTTTTCTGTTGTCTAACGATGTTGGGCATTTTCTTGTGTGATTATTATTAATAATAATATTATTATTATATTAAGTGTGATTGCCCACTTGTATATCCTTTTTAAAATGTTAGTCTTTTGGTTATTATTTGTGGGTGGGTGTGGACTCGTGCGTATCATGGCATGTTCATGGAAGTCAGAGCATACCATGCAGGAGCCACCATCTCCTCTGATCATGTGGGTCAGGACAAAACTCAGGCTGTCAGAGTTCGCTGCAAACATGTTTACCTGCTGAACCACCTTGCCAACCTCCCTTGTGTATTGTCTTTGGAGAAATAGATATTCCTATATTACACACACACACACACACACACACACACACACACACACACACTATTTTTGAGAGGGGATGTCCCGTGTATCCCAGGCTAACCTTGAACTCTATGTAGCTGAGGACGACTTTCAACTTCTGGTCATTCTGCTTCTACCTCCCTAACTAGGATTACAAGTGTGCAATGCTACACCCAGTTTGGAGAAGGCGCCCAGAACTTCTTGTGCGCTAGGCGAGCACTACCAACTGGGCTATGCTCGCACCCTTTCGTGCCTGTTTTTAAATCGTGCTGTTAGACTTTTCATCGTGAAGCTGATGACACTTTCTTTGTACGTATACTAGATTCTAATCAAGCATTTTTGTTGTTTTTCACTAAATATAGTGGCTGCCCCTTAAGCAATGGCTGTCCTAATCAGCAACTACAACCCCACAGCTACCAGCAACCGTCAGCCACAGCCGGCAGGAATTCTGTTCCCTCAGGCACCAGCTCTACCACATTTGCCGAAGGGAACTTTATCTAGATCTCTCTCCCTCTAAAGAACTCAAGATCCAAAGGTTAAGGTGAAATTCTGCTCGCTCAGAGAGGCCGAATAGCAAGTAGCTCACCTCCTCTCCTTGCTCACATCTCCCCAAAACCCAGCATCCTTCTGCTTGGCCCCCACTTAAGAACCCCAGCTGCACATGGTTCCTCCCTACCACTTCCTGTCAGCTAGTTGCTGATTCAGCCTCCTGGCTGCAGGTTAATTTTATTTAGTCAAACAAATGTCACACATCTTTACATCGTTAAACAAACGTCCCACAGCATAAACAGATATAACACATTTTAAATTAATATTCCACAACACATTTCATTTGGGACTCTCCCCTCCCAACCTGTGGACAGCCACTTCTACCCAAAGCCTATGTCATCAAGGCAAAAACAAGGGTAGAGATTTGTCTGAGCACATGTAGAAGAAGTGGATGAAGGGCTGATTGGTGGGTCTGTCTTTGGAGAATCCAAAATTTGCCTCTTATTTGCAGCCTGGTCTCTTTGCGTGGGGGAGGGATACTGGCATTATTTAATTAAACACATGAAATTCTGGCCACAAATGCAGGAGCCACAACCAAAAGACACACAAAGCGGGGACTTAGATCTGATGCTGCCTAGTAGAGCAGCAGCCACCAGCTCCAGCCACTTGCCTGGCTGGGCATGTTCATGCATGTTGACAAGTAGCAAGTATGTGCTGTGCAGTGGCCAGGGATGTGTCTGAGCACGGCATATCATGACACACTCAAGCAGACGCCACAGGGGTGGCTGACGCCACTGGAGGCTAATTGCTGTGGGGGTGGGTGACTGGTTTTTGTTTTTTTTAAACCAGGTTCCTTTTGTTCTGAGCTCATCTGTGTGGGAGCCTAAGGGTGCTAGCCCCAGCTGCTGCCCACTGTCCAGATGTGGGACTGGGTCTCCTTAGACAAGCTGCCCAGACGCAGACTTAGAGCAAGGACTCCTGTGAGGAGCTGATTCTTGGGGTGTCCTAGGTAGCCCAGGCTGGCTCAGACTTAAAACCCTCCTGACTTATTCTCCTGAGTGCTAGGTTTGCAGGTGTGTACCACCATGCCTGGATGCTCGACTGTTTATGTTCCTAGGCCCTGGAGGTCCTAGGAGATAGTTCCCTTTCTTCATTTTAGACAAGGAAGTTCAGTTCATGTTCTAGTGTCCGGACTTGTCTAGTTCATGCATTCCCCAGCTTTTGCCTCCCACCTTGCATGGATGGACCAGAGCAGTAGGAGAAGGTGGGGAAGCTTGGTTCTCTGGGTATGATGGGTTCGTGGTAGGCACTTGTAACCCTGGCTTCCTGCTGGCTGCTGATAAGACAGGCCAGACTGCAGTTAGGTAAGTGAGCAGAAGTTTGGAAGCCAGGCCTTATGGCCTCATTTCTCACGATGTATTCTCTCTCCCTCACTGCCCTTCTAGAGGCTAATGGCTCCGGCCCTGCCTGTGAGGAGCCGGTGGGATCCTGCCACCTTCCAGATGAGGAGGCCCCTTCCTCTCCTCGTGACCCTCTGCAGCCCTGGGACAGCACGTCTGCCGTCGCCTGCATCTCTCGGCCTCTTCTGTCACACCCTGGGGAAGCCCTGGGAGCCTCTGGGCCCAAACCCCAGGAAACCGGCTGGGTGGGCCCTCGGGCTGGCCAGGCCCCCAGTGTTCCCCTCAAAGACAGTTTCAATCTGCCCTCACTGTTGGTGCTGCCCACACGATGGCCCCCAATCCTGGGCCCAGATGGAGCTCTAGATAAACAGCTAAGGGCCGAGGGAACATCGCGAGTCCCAGGTAGTTTTGAATGCATCCACTGCCACAGGCCCTATCATACGCTGGCCGGCCTGGCCAGGCACCAGCAGCTGCACTGCCACCTGTCGGCTGGGCCTGCCTTCACCTGCAGGTACTGCGACAAGGAGTATGCCAGCCTGGGGGCCCTCAAGATGCACATCCGCACCCACACGCTGCCCTGCATCTGCAAGGTATGCGGCAAGGCCTTCTCCAGGCCCTGGCTGCTCCAGGGCCACATCCGCACCCATACAGGTAGGATGGGCAAGGCTGCAATCCAGAAAAGGGATACAGGTTGGGGAAGGGGCTGGACCATCATTGGCAGGGTCCTTGCACCTCGTGCAAATGCTGACAGACAGCTCCACAGATGAACACCACAGACATATCCTCTCAAGGTCCTGAGGCCAGAAACCTGAAATCCAGGCCTGGCCAGGCCACATTCTCCCCAAAGATTATAGGAATGCCACTTACTTGCCTCTCTTGTCTCCTGGAGGCCGCCTTACTCACTGGCAACTGACCACATCTGTGTCTCTGCCCCAGATGTCCACCTAACATCTTCTCCTCATGTGTCTGTCTGTATCTCTGCTGTAAGGGGAAGGAGACCCCTGCAAGTCATGAAACCAGGGTCCACCCAAGTGGTCTCATCGTAACTCAAGTCATCTTTGCAGAGGCCTTCTTTCTGAGCAGGGAAGCTGTCAGGGAGCAGGTGTCTCTTGAAAGATGGGACTGAGGATTGCAAGGCTCCAGTGGAGCCTGTCCCCACGTTTGGTGGCTTCAGGGCCAGCGAAGTGTGTGAAGGTGAGGAAGCCTGGCCACTGTGGAGACTCCAACAGGAAGGGCAGGCTCTGGATTTGGAGAGCTGTAACCAGCTAGGATATAAGTGCCCTTTGTGGCCTGCAGACCAGACAGACAACACTCAATGACTCCCTCCCCTTCCACTTGGAAGGGTTATCCTGGAAGCCAAGGTCCCAGCAGAAAGATTTTGTCCCAATCCTTGGTGGCCCTGATTGGAGATGGTGCCTGTGTCCAGGAGTATGGCTTACTCCATCCAGCTCTGCCCTCACAGTGGCTCAATATTATGCTGGCCAGTGGCCAGGAAGGGCTGCCAGAGGCTCCCAGTACTTCTCATGGTCAGAACTGAGCAGCCAGGGCTTGGTAGAGACAGAGGAGCAGCCACACTGTGCCTTTGCCTCAGAAGAGCCTCTGATACTGCGATTCTGCCCAGAGTGACATTCTGGTTGTCCAAAGGGCTCTGACCTTGGGTGCTAGGGCTGTGATGAGCATTTGGAGGGCAGAGGCAAGTTACTCATTAATAGACAGGGACATTTCACCTTTGGCCACCGTCTGTGGGATTGTCCTGGCTGTGGTCACTCACCTGACTTCCCATCTTCCTCCCACAGGTGAGAAGCCCTATACTTGTCCTCACTGCAGCAGGGCCTTTGCTGACCGCTCCAACCTGCGGGCTCATCTGCAGACCCATGCTGGTACCAAGAAGTACCGTTGTACTGTCTGCTCCAAGGCTTTCTCCCGCATGTCTCTCTTGGCACGGCATGAGGAAGCTGGCTGCTGTTCTGGCCCTTAGAGGCACAGCAAGGTGGAGGGACCAAGACTGACTATATTCTCAGTGGCTCTGTCATCCAGGACAACCAGAGGAGGCAGGGCCCAGCCTACTGTTGCCCGTGTCCAGCCAGAACGAAGAAGCCCAGTGGAGCCTTGAGGCATCTTTCCCACAGGCCTACATTCAGAGTAGATGTATCACCACCAGACTCACCAAAACAAGAACCAACAGTTTCATGTTCAGCTTGACCTGTCTGCTGGACCTATTCCAAGAAGGAGAGACTGTTGGGAAGTGGCTAACACTGGACAAATCCCACCATGACACCAGTGAGCCTGGCCACCTGGGTCCCTCTGTGTGCAACTTAAAACGATCATTTTTACTTGAGGAGAGCACAGTGTCTGTATAACCTTGGGAAGCACAGCTACCTCTCAGCCAGCCTCACTTGCCTTTGCCCTTGGGTTGGAGACACATTTTCTCTTACCCCTTATGTGCACCTGCATTCGCACACATGAGCACGCATATGTCCTGGCTCCTCCCCCTGAGATGAGGCAGGGCCAGGGAGGATTGGGCTGATGCCAGGTCCTGCCTCATCTCCATTGTCCTGCTTGGAGCTGGCCTCAGTGACTGCTTAATGTCTCAGGAGAGCAGCCGTGAGGTAGTGAATGAAGAGCCTCCACACTCAGGCCTCCTCTATTGAGCCTTGAAGTCTGGAGTCTTTACCAGTCCACTTGGATCTGTGGAGAGGCAGAATTCTCCAAGGGCAATGGGATTTCAGATAACATGGGCCTTTCTGGGCACAGAGCAGGCAGGAGACTGAGGGCATCTTGTGGGAGCATTTCAGAGCCCTGTGAGGCTGGGGCCTTCACTGGAAATGGAACCTGAGAGAGAAGCTGCATGAAGTGGCTTGGCCTGGAAAATGAAGCTGAGCCTACAACTCACACCAGGGTTAAGGGCCCGTGGAGGATGCTTGGACAGGACCAAGGCTGAGAACTGGTAGGAATACTATATGCAGCTGAGTAGCATCCTGAGCATAGAACAGGGAAGGACTTGCTTCTTCCACTGGATCTGATTGACTCTAGTTGGCATTTGGACAAAGAAAGGAATCCCACAGAGTCCGCAAGAGAGAATTCTTGACACCTTCTTAGGTAAGAGGCTATCGGGCAATCCACTTCTGGCCCAGAACAAGGGACATGAGCCAGCATCCTTTGTTCAGGCTCAGTAACCAAGGCCCAGCTTCTTCTGAGCTTCCAGGAGCCTGCTAGAAAGCCCATGGGTCATGCAGGTACCTTTACCTCTGATTTTGCAGCTGCTTCAGGCCAGGCTCGGTAATGAGCATCTGGCTGTGGTTTGCTAGTGTGAGGGGTAGCTCCCTAAGAGGCCTTAGGGACCTCCCAAAGGAAACTTAATCTATTTGGAGAAAGTCTCAAACAGTCTCAGTCTATAACCCACATTGGCCTTGAGCTCACAGCAGTCCTCCTGCCTCAGCCTCCCAAGTGCTGGGATTATAGGGGTGAACACCATTTCTGGCTTAGGAATGTTACCTTGAGGTTGGGCTTCTACACCAGGGGCGGCTACAAATGCATAAATACCCCGCCCAGTCTCCCGTGAGAAAGATGGCTGCAAGCTGACTCCAGCTGGTGGAGGGACACACGAGATAGACACACTCATGTCTTCAGACCAAGAGCACTGCCTTCCAGGGGGATGGGTAGGAACTGGACACGAGGGTATCCTCTGAATGGAAAAGCACCCACCAAAAGTTCTGGAGGCCAGAAGTCCCAGCCCAAAGAGACCTTCAGGGCGGAGGTGAATCTTGTCTTTGGCTTGTAGGAAGAGTTCCTCCGTTTCTGCCTTGGCCATCACACTGCCCTGTCCTGTGAGTCTCTCCAGAGTGACCTTATCTTAACATCTGCGAAGATCCACTTCAGGTTGCAGTCTAAGGTTCTAGGGGTTAGGATTTTGACATGGATTTGGAATGGAGGAGTGCTGTTCAGCCCAAACATCCGAGAACGTGTGTTGACAAGTCACCTTCCCTGTGACTGACCCTCACTCTTAGAGCAAGGCAAAGGGGTCTAAATGATCCCTTCTCAAAAATCCACACAGGACCATGGGTTAGTCAATTACCTGAAATAGCTTCAAAGGTTGGGTAAGAACCCCCCCCCCCGCCTCCTCTTCATCTCTCTGTCAAAGCAAAAGAAGGAACCTTGTCCCCAAATGTCTGGCCCTCTGTAAGCAGAGGGGCCCTCGGAGCTCTAACCAACATGAGCCTGGATTTCTCACAGGAGCGCTCTTTTAAAATAGCATCCAGATGCCCAGAGGAAGCTATATTGTAGATTGTGTCCTATTTCTGGTTTCTCATGTCTAAATGGGGCTGCCGCACCTGTCGGCATGAAGCAGGGAATCTCACAGCCTAAAATAAAGTGGAATGTTTTCCCCCTTTGGTTCCAGCCCATGGAAAATGCTCTTGTATTTATATCTGGGCTGTTGGAGGGCTGAGGTAGCAGAGGGTGGGGGCTGGCAGAGGAGCAGGAGGAGGGCACCTGCCAGGGAACTGATACGGGATGAATGGAGGACTTTCCACTCGGCAGGCCAGGCCGAAGTCAGGCCACAGCGGCCGAGCGGCCCCGCCTGCAGACACCTGTGCCTGCTCAGCCAGCCTGGCGCTCCACGGCTTCCTCCTCCAAAGTCTCTCCTTATTTTACACAGCACAGCAAAGGAACTGAGGGGGTTGACTTCTCACTTGATTTCTGGCCCAGTGCCTGACCTGCAGAACGAGGGTCAGGGAGTTGGGGAGGGGGTCCCCACAACGTGCTTGGCCAGCCTCTTTTTTTTTTTTTTGTCTTTCCTGTCTGTCCCCTTCTACCAAATTACTCTTCAAAGCCCCTCATTTCCAGGAGGGTCTTTTTTATTTTTTATTTTATTTTTGGTTTTTTGAGACAGGGTTTCTCTGTGTAGTTTTGATGCCTGTCCTGGATCTCCATCTGGCCTCAAACTCACAGCTCTGCCTCCCAAGTGCTGGGAATTAAAGGCGTGCACCATCACTGCCCAGCTCTCAGTAGGGTCTTTTGAGAAACCTGGTCATTTTGTTAGAGCCATTCTCCAAAGTATGAGCAGGGGACGAGGAGGGACATGGGTCCAGGAGAGTTGGAAAGCAGGTAATTTAGTCACGGCCCAATTGTGTCTATTGAAAGCAGAGGCCTCTAAGCTCACTGATGAACAAGGTAAACATATAACATCTGTAAGCTGGCTCCTCTGAAGTGCTGGCCATTCTCCCCGTGTGCGGCTGTTTGTTCACAGGACAGGTACCTGCAGAGAGAACGTCTCAGGTCTGAGGGTCTCCACTGCTCTTCCAGTCAGGGTGGAAATTAAAGATCATCCTTGGCTTTCTGGAAACAGGTGTATGAGGGACAGCAGGCCTCTGGGTGACCCAGTCCTTCTCCGCATAACCTGCTGAAAGAAGCCTGTTCAGAAAGCCAAAGAGGTGCTAAGGTTATGGCTTTTGCTTCCAAAAGCCCGGTGGATTCTATAAATATCATTTTGGCCTTGGAATATTCTAGGGGCTTCTCTAGATGCTTGAAATAGCTCACTTGTTACTATCTATACTCAGAGCACCCATTCCTGGCCACACCCACATGGCTAAGTATAGCTCTCTGGCGAAGCCCGATGGAACACAAGTTTCCAGGGTGCTGCGGCTGTGGAACATCCAAGGAGAGTGCATGGCTGCTGAGGTAAGCAGCCACACCCTTCCCGCCCAGCCCTGAACATCCAGTGTCTGCTGAGTTAGTCCTATGGCTGGCTTCTCCATATCTACAAGAAACGCTGGCACTGGAGACATGGATTAGGAGTTAAGACAGACACGTCAGGCACCTTACAACCACCTGGAACTCCAGCTCCGGGGATCCAACGCCCTCTTCTGGCCTCCATGGACACCCACACACATGTGGCATATAGACACACATATGTAAAAAAGAATCCTTAAACCGGGCAGTGGTGGCCCACACCTTTAATCTCAGCACTTGGGAGGCAGAAGCAGGCAGATTTCTGTGAGTTTGAGACCAGCCTGGACTACCGAGTGAGTTCCAGGAAAGGCACAAAGCTACGCAGAGAAACCCTGTCTTGAAAAAACAAAAACAAAAAACAAACAGGGTTGGAGAGATGGCTCAGAGGTTAAGAGCACCGACTGCTCTTCCAGAGGTCCTGAGTTCAATTCCCAGCATCCACATGGTGGCTCACAACCATCTGAAATGAGATCTGGCGCCCTCTTCTGTGTTCATAATAAATAAATAAATAAATAAATAAATAAATCTTTAAAAAAACAAACAGAAAAGAATCCTTAAACCAGGTGGTGGTGGCCCACACCTTTAATCCCAGCACTCGGGAGGCAGAGGCAGGCAGATCTCTGAGTTCGAGGCCCGCCTGGGCTCCAGTTCTATGTCAGGAATAAGAACACATCTAAGGCCCAGGTTTATCCTTGGCTCTGAATTTTATATCTTATTTATATATCTCTAGCTGGGGATATAGCTTAGTGGTAGAAGACAGGCCTAGCATGACTGAAGACCCAGGGAAAAGAAAAAAGGGAAGGATAAATGGATCCTTAGGGCATTTAAACCACAGTATGACTGTACCTTAAACTCTGTTAAGACATAGTTCTGCTCCTTAAAGACAGTGGTCACTCTAAAAGGCCAGATCCCATACCCTGAATAAATCAGGTCATACCTCCCTGCAGCTCTCTTTGGGACAGAGCTAAGAAGTAGTCTGTTAGCTGAGCAGTGGTGGCGCATGCCTTTAATCTCAGCACTTGGGAGGCAGAGGCAGGCAGATCTCTGAGTCTGAAGCCAGCCTGATTCACAGAGCAAGTTCCAGGATGGCCAGGGCTGCATAGAGAAACCCTGTCTTAAAACACACACACACACACACACACACACACACACACAAAGAAGTAACCTGTTGTTTGCCTGCACGTATATCTGTGCACTACATGTGTGCCTGGTGCCCATGGAGGTCAGAAGAGAGCCTCAGATCTCCTGAAATTGGAGTTACAGATAATTATAAGCCACCACGCAGAAGCTGAGAATCGAACCCTGATCTTTAGCAAAAGCAACAAATGCCCTTAACTGCTGATCCATCTTCCCATTTGACAGCTCTTAATTTAAGACACCTGCCTCCTCCATACTCTTTGTCTTGCATCCTATGTTGAACTAAATCATGTGATGTGAATCCCACCAATTCCCCAAAACTCTGACACTTGTTTTGGTGATTGCCTAGGACATCATTCTGGGGAGTCACTCAAGCTCTCTCTGCCCCCCTCCTTCTCTCTCCCTCCCTCCATCCACCCCTCTCTTTCTCCCTCCCTCCTTATCTTCTGTTGCTAAAATTCCTTCCCTTTGGAAGACAGAAGCAGCATTTACCCGACTTCTATGATCCCAATAACAAACTAAGGTACTGTGCCATCAGATGACTTCCCTGTGGATTTATAGATGGAGACCCCTTCCCAAATTCTTCCCCCACAAGTATACCCTCTAGCCCTAGCCAGAGACCCCAGTCACATGCAGATAAGGCAAACTTGCTTACAATTTGTTGGGAGGGATGGTTTGATCCTCAGGTGATGTTCTCATGACCCTTCTTGCCCCCTCCTTCCAAGAGTGATGGTCAATAGTCAACAAGGCCAGCTTTGATGATCTTCGGCTATAATAGTAAAAACTAATGTAGGGAAGCACTTTATTTATTGGGTGCATCATTTAAGAAACCAATGGCAGTTGTCTCTCCACTGGTGCCCATGACTTCCTTAGTGATGGTGTTTTGTCTAAGGTTCCAGTACCAGATGTGAATTTCCTCCTCTGGAAGGGCATGAAGGCCATTCAGAAACTTGGGGGGCTGTTTGTTTTGTTTCTATATGTAGCTCTGGCTGTCCTGGAATTCTCTATGTAGACGAAGCTGGCCTGGAACTCACAGAGATCCACCAGTCTCTGCTTCCCGAGTGCTGGGATTAAAGGCGTGTGCCAGCACACCTGGCTTAGAAAGGTTTATTCACAACCACTTGGGCCACTGTTGCACTAGCTGGCACACTGTGAAGCATGCCGGTCCACAACTGAGTAGGACTTTTGGTCCTAGTCCTCCTCAGCATCCTTAGCAGCAGCTTCTGGCACCCCGGAGCTAGCTGGCAGGGAGAAGACACTGCCAACTGAGTCCTAACTTCATTTCTCCAAGTCCTGCGACCAGAGCATAAAATGTCTTCAGCAATAAGGTCTTACCCTTTGGTTCTGAAATACAACCAGCAATTGTGGTAATAGGTGTTATCTTTCTGGGGCCTCTAAGGCCTCTGTAGCCAACAACCGCTAAGGAGGTAATCCCATCACTGACTGGCACTGGGTTCTCAATCAAGAACTTTATGGGCTGGGCGTGGTAGTATACATCTTTACTTGGGAGGCAGAGGCAGGAGGGTCTCTGTGAGTTAAGGATGTCCTGGTCTACATAACATGTTCTAGACCAGTTAGAGCTATATGGTGAGAACCTGCCTCAGACAAAACAACACAAACAAACACACACACACACACACACACACACACACACACACACACACACAAAACCAAAAAAAAAAAAAACCCACAAACCATCCACACACAAAACCCAGAAAAACAAAAACAAAAAAACATGGTTTCAGGCAGCATCTGTTTCCTCTCTTACAAGATACCTCCCTCCCATTTACTCCTTAACATTTACAGACCCAAGTTATTGCAGGCTTGTCTTAATCACCTTGGTGGGCAGCGTCTGCACCTTACCCAGCCATAAAGCTCCCAAGAATGTCACGCACGGCTGAACCTGGCTCTCGAACCCTTTTGAACTGATTTCGCACACTTGCTCCTTCAGGTGCACCCACATATCTCAAATGGATTTCCAAGTCTGCAAACCACCCAACGATTAGTGGGGTTACAAGGGTAACCCTGGCAAAGCCCTCTGAAAGCCATTTTAAGTGCTGGGTCATCACAGAAGTTCACAGCTAATAAGACAGCAAGGTCAAAGGTAAGCAAGGTCTAACACAGCATGGGAAGATTCCACACATTAGAATCAATCGCCTCCTCCAGAGATCAAGGTTGGGTACAATTGTGTGGATAGGAGGCACTAAATTAGCTCTCCACAGTCCTCAATCTCCATCCTTCCGCCTCCATATGCTGAAGCCCCCTGTGCAGCCTCCCTGTGTCTCCCCACCCCTGATGAACCCAGTGGGGCTGGCTCAGGTTGTTCAGCTCTACCCAGGGCCGAGTGGCCCCACCCATGCCTTGCTCTCCCCTGCTCCCAGCTCCCTGGGTCTAAGGGGCTCTCCATCGTTGGCACTGCTGTATCAGCAGCTGTTGCTTCTGCATCTGCCACCCCTGGCTACTGGAGGAGGTCATGGCTGGGTAGACAGTCTTGACCTTTTTGTAACTTTTTGCAGGAGGGACATGTACCCTGATTAGTCAGGGGATAGAATGCCCACCCCTGGGTCAAGCTTGCTCTTCTCCACCTGTATGATTTTATCACGATGCCTTTCGTAGATTGCTCCTCATGCTTCAGAGCCTTCCAGCAGCTTCTTAGTAC
Source organism: Peromyscus leucopus (assembly GCF_004664715.2). Lineage (NCBI taxonomy): Eukaryota > Metazoa > Chordata > Mammalia > Rodentia > Cricetidae > Peromyscus > Peromyscus leucopus. The sequence goes on along the minus strand of NC_051067.1, from coordinate 125,112,633 downwards.
AGAATTTGTCTTTTTGTCGATTTTTTTCCTTAGAACTCAGGCAATTCTGGACTCATTTGCTCCAAATAACCCAGCTAGATCTCTTCCTATAATTTGCTTCTCTTTTATCTCCTCTAGGCCAATCTCCCACTTCACTAACACTCTACTATACTAGCCTAAGACACTTCCCTTCTTCATAAAGATCCTACCCCACCAAGGGGCCAGCAAAGACAGCAAAGCTCCAAGCCAGATTCAAGGTCCCTGCTGAGTCCAGTTCTTCCTTAAGTATCAGTGAACACTGTCCTCTCAGGCCATGTGTACCATACGCTGGGTACCACACGCTGCTTCCCTCATATCTAGTTCCCTAAGTAGCATCTAACTCTATTCTCTACTGTCCTCCAGCCCTGACATCCACGAGAACCCCCATGCCAATGGCCAAGGGTCTTGGTTAATGTTTCTATTGCTGTGATAAAAACACTATGACCAAAAGCAACTTGGGGAGGAAAGTGTTTATTCGGCTTGAGACGCCAAGGCAGGAACTCAAACCAGGCAGGAATTTGGAGGCAGGAGCTGATACAGAGACCGTGGAGGGGTGCTGCTTACTGGTTTGCTCCTTGTAGCTTGCTCAGCCTGCTTCCTTATAACCCAGGACCACCAGCCAGGGGGTGGCCTCACCCACAATGAAATTGCCTGTTTCCCCCATCAATTGCTAATTAAGAAAATGCCCATAGCCTGCTGGTGGTGGCAGTGCATGCCTTTAATCCCAGCACTCCAAAGGCAGAGGCAGGCGGATCTCTATGAGTTTGAGGCCAGCCTGATGTATAGAGTGAGTTCCAGGACAGCCAGGGCTACACAGAGAGACCGTGTCTCAAAAAAGAAGAGGAGGAGGAGGGGGAGGAGGAGGGGAAGGAACTGCTCTAGTGCCCTACAGGCTGGCCTGCCTGCAGCCCAGTGCTTACGGAGGCATTTTCTCCACTGAGGTTCCCTCCTTTCGGGTGACTGTAGCATGTGTCAGGTTGACACAAAACTATCTCTAATGTCTCGTCTGAGCCAGCCCATCAGGGACGGATTCTTATTACCCTCTGCACTATATCCAAGAGGCACATTACCACAAGCCACATGGATGGAAAGCCATGTCAAGATTCCCTCTTCAGGGCCGGGCGGTGGTGGCGCAAGCCTTTAATCCCAGCACTCGGGAGGCAGAGCCAGGCGGATCTCTGTGAGTTCGAGGCCAGCCTGGGCTACAGAGTGAATCCCAGGAAAGGTGCAAAGCTACACAGAGAAACCCTTCAGATGCTCTACCCTTTTCTTTGTTGTTAGTTTTTGGTTTGGGGATTTTTGTTTGTTTGGGTTTTTGTTTCCCCCACCCAGTTGATTTTTTTGGTTTTTTTCAAGACAGGGTTTCTCTGTGTAGCCCTGGCTTTCCTGAAACTAACTCTGTAGACCGGGCTCGCCTCAGACTCACAGAGATCCACCTGCCTCCGCCTCCGAGTGTGAGATTAAAGGCGTGTGTCACCGCTGCCCGGCCATGCTCTACCCTCCAGCAGCACAGCTTCAGCTGTGTCTCATCAGCCATCTCAGGGACGCCACCGCTGTTCTCCCAGAACTCATCCTTGGTTTCATTGTGTCCTGCCAGCTGGCTATGCTGTGTGGCTGAAATTCTTCCGGGGGGGGGGGGGACACATAAACAATGTCTACCCCCACTCACTAAGGGTCCCTTTGACAAACTAAGGTAAAATCCCATCAAAGCTCACTCTGGGGAACTAAGGAGTTTATTTGTCTTACTGATGGTGCAGTGGGTGAGGGGTTACAGGCAGGAGAGCGGGTGATCTTAAAGCAGCCATACTGGAAGGTCTGCACCAGCATAGATGATGACCCCTGACCTCCACCCCGGCTGTGGATGTATAGATGGAGGCCTCTCCCCTAGTCCTCTCACTTATATACTCCAGCTCCTCTCCAAGAGGTGAAGCCACATGCAAATTTGGCTGGAAGGAGTGGGTACAACTGGGACTCGGGGAAGAAGGTCAAGTGTTCTCAAGTTTGGTTCTGAAGGGCTGTGGGGAAGGAAGCAGGTCATGGCTACACACAATGTGCGTGTGTCCAACATCACCTATTGTGTATGTAAACGAGCCATGGTGGCTAATTTTATGGTTTGTAATTGTTTTTGAGACAATGTTCCAATTATCCCAGGTTGGCCTCCAATTTGCTATATAGCCGAGGATAACCTTTTACTCTTAATCCTCCTGTCTCCACTTCCTAAGTGCGGGGATTACAGATGTGTATCAAACCCCTTGTTTATCCAGTGCTGGGGATGACATGCTAGGCAAGACCTCTAACCTAAGCTGGTATACATATTTGGCCACAATTTAAAAAAAAAATTGAAAGAATTCTTTGTGATACCCGGAGAGGACCTGAAATTCACTCCAAGGTGTCTATGTAGGTGTGTTGGAACAAGCCATGTCTGTTTATTTGCTCCTTGTCTGAGGCTGCTGGCATTTCCTGCGACACCCCCCATCCCAACACACGAATAGCGTTTGCTCACTGGCCCCTTACAGGAAGTGTGGCTCACACCTGTTCTAAAGGTCATGTTGGTCACAGAGTTCAAACAAAGAAGGGCCTCTAGAGGTCACCCAGTGCGGGGGGCCTGATGTGCCAGGGCCAAAGCCCAGGCAAAGACCACACGGGGGAGAGAGAGGCAGGGGGTAGAGTCCTGCGGGCTGATGGCCAGGTACCAACCCAGAACACGGGAGGGATTAAGGACTTCTCTGCTGGCCTGGCCTAAGAAAGGAATTTTCTTCTCATGGGAGGGAGAGGAAACTCCAGCCCAGGGTAGCCCCAACGTGTCTCCTTCCCTCTTTCCTTCCCTGATGCTCACCCTAACCCCATCTTTCTTCCTCCCATGTTCTGCCCAGGCTGCACCTCCGCTCTGGGTCCTGTCCGACTTCAGCTCCTCCTGAGCACAGCGACACCTGGCAGCCTGTAGCCACCTGCTTGACCGGCTGCATGTGTTCAGCCCTGCACTGTGCTGGTTTTCACACAGGACCAGAACCCCTGGATGAAATCTGCCTCTCTCCTTGTCTCTCCAGTTGCCCAGGCCAACTGCTCTGGAAAGACGTTGACCTCTGAAAACTTCCCTGGGGACCCGAGTTCAAAGGGACAGGAACAGGGACACAGAAATCCACAAACAGTATCCTCCCCTGTTAGGTCATTTTCGAAGGTTTTCTGTCCCCAGTGCCTGGCCTGGAGAAAGGCCTGTATGGAAATCACAGCTGCACTTTGGTCCTCTCTGCTGGCCTGTCCAGGCCAAGCTCCAAGGTGCAGCAGATGGAGGCGATGCTCAGCCTTGGGTGGACTTCCCTCCCAGCCCAGTATTGAGCTGGACTCTCCTCACATCTCTTTTCCCCAAAGCCCCTTCCTTCCCGTGTGTCATACAGGTGTATCCTTGTCACACACATGACAGACACTATGACATTGATGAACAGAGAAGTGACTTCCCATTGACTCTTAGCTTTAAGCACACAGGGTTCCAGGATGATGTCAGACACTGAGGTCCTTCAGCCTGTGAGGCGGTCCTGGCCTCTGTGCCTGATAACAACACACAAGGGTTCCCGTGGGTATAACCGTTCCTTCCAGACTGAAGCATTCTATTCAATCTCTTCTCTCTTTAACTGAATGCTTTTATTTTGTAGAGACAGGGTCTCACTGTGTAGCTCCAGCTGGCCTTGAATTTGCTATGTAGACTAGGCTAGCCTTGAATTCACAAAGATCTACCTGTTCCTCTTCTTTTTTTTTTAGTTTATTTATTTGTGTTTTTTTTTTTTTTTTTTTTTTTCCTGAGACAGGATTTCTCTGTGTAGCCCTGGCTGTCCTGGAACTATGTAGACCAGGCTGGGCTTGAACTCAGAAATCCGACTCCTCTGCCTCCTGAGTGCTGGGATTAAAGACTGCTGGAAATGGAGTTACAGACAGGTGTGAACTACCTTGTGGGTTCTGGGAATCAAACCCAGGTCCTCTGTAAGAGTACTTTGACTACTGAGCTCTCTCTCTCTCCAGCCCATGGTGCAAGCCTTTAATCCCAGCATTTGAGAGACAGAAGCAGGTGGATCTCTGAATTCAAGACCAGCCTGGTCTACATCACAAGATGCAGGCCAGACATGAATATGTAAGACCAAAACTCCAGAAAAAAAAAAAAAACCAAGAATTTTTTTGCATGTTAGGCAATCACTCTACCAACTAAACCACATCCACAGCCCCACAGGAGAGTTCCACACCAGCTCAACCTTTTGTGATGGTTTCAGACAAAAACAGACACAGGGCAAGTGACAGGCAGGACTCAAGGTGCACCACCACCATCCAGCAGGTTATCTTCTTTTTAAGTATGTGTGTGTGTACAGGTGCACATGTGCATACAGGTGCCCACAGCATCCAGAAGTGGTCATTAGATACTGTGGAGCTGGAGTTACAGGCACTTGTGAGCCACCCCATGTGAGTGCTGGGAACTGAACTCTGGGCCTTTGCAAAGGCAGTACATGCTCCTAACCAGAGCCACCTCTACAACGAGAAACATTCTCTTCTATCAGGCGGTGATGGTGCAGGCTATATAGTGAGTTCAAAGTCAACAGCTGGGTTATAGTCAACAGCTGACTTTGTCTCAACAGGTAAAGACAGGGGCTGGATAAATGGCTTCCTCTGTGCCCAATGTACATCGAAGAGAAGTCTGCCTGCCACTTTCCCGAGTCTGCTTTTTGTCTGAAAACATCACAAAAGGTTGAGCTGGTGTGGAACTCTCCTGTGGGGCTATCTATCAATGTGGTTCAGTTGGTAGAGTGATTGCCTAGCATGCAGAACACTCTTGATTTTATTCTGGAGCTTTGGTCTTACATACCCATGTCTGGCCTGCAACTTGTGATGAACTCACAGAATTCCATCTGCTTCTGTCTCTCAAATGCTGGGATTGAAGCCTTGCACCATTGGCTGGAGAGATAGCTCAGTAGTTAAAAGAGTACTTAGTATTCTTACAGAGGGCCTGGGTTTGAGTCCCAGCACCTTTAAGGAGGCTCACACCTGTCTGTAACTCCAGTTCCAGGACATCCATTTCTTTTTTTTTTTTTTCCTTTTTCTTTTTTTCTTTCTTTCTTTTTTCTTTTTCTTTTTTTTTCTTTTTTTGGTTTTTCAAGACAGGGTTTCTCCATGTAATTTTGGTGCCTGTCCTGGATCTCACTCTGTAGACCAGGGTGGCCTCGAACTCACCAAGATCCACCATGGCTCTGCCTCCTGAGTGCTGGGATTAAAGGCATGAGCCACCGCAGCCTGGCCAGAAGATCCATTTCTTCAGCTCCATTACTTTCTCTCTCTTCCCCCTTCTTAGATTTATGTGTTTATTTTGTTTGTGTGGGCATGTACATGCTGTGGCATACATGTGGAAGTCAGAGGACAATTTACAGGAGTCAGTTCTCTCTCTCTCTCTCTCTCTCTCTCTCTCTCTCTCTCTCTCTCTTTTCTTTTGGTTTATTTGAGACAGGGTTTCTCTGTGTAACAGGCTTGGCTGCCCTGGAACTCACTCTATAGCCCAGGCTGGCTTCGAACTCAGAGATCTGCCTGCCTCTGCCTCCCAAGTGCTGGGATTTAAAGCATGTGCCGCCATTGCCTGGCCAATTCTTTCTAGTGTGTGGCCTGGCTGTCTTCACTGGCTTTATGCCATGTAATAGTATGATTATCAACAGTAGAACAAGTGAGGTGCCCGGGAGCCCAGGTTTTTGCCCAGCTCAGAGTCTAACACGGAGACTCTGTGGAAGCCCTTCACTTCCTCATCACGAGATGGGCAGGTGCAGATCACTAAGGTGCATGGGTGCCCTCTCCATCCTCGTTGCCAGGTAGCGCAGGGAAGGTACCGAGACTGTTTTCCCTCTGGAGCAAGCAGACCTCACCTTTGGAGAAGTCTTAGGGGCTATTTTTGTGAAGCAGGAAAGTGACCGCAAGAGAAATTGAAAATAAGAGCCGTCTGACGTTCAGCAAGGAAACAACAGTGTGACCCCACAGGTAGATGTCACTTCCGATGTGACAGGCTGTCCACCGTGTCGCCGAAGGCCTGCTCACATTCTTACTCTCGTGGAGAGAGGCGAACAATCGATTCAGCTTCCAAGACGGCAGCAGCGTGCCAACAGCTATCAGCGCCGCCCCAGGCACATAGCTGCCTGGCTGAGCCATCCACTTCCAGGAATCTTTCTACAGAAGCACACTTGCACAAAATGCAAGGGCCGCAATGTGCATGGCTTGGGGGGGGGGCACAGTTTGGATAAATGTCAGATAGTCTAGACCAACGAGGAAGTTGTTTTGGTGTGGAGCTGAAAATTGTTCAAGAAGCACACAAGTGGAGCCGGGCGGTGGTGGTGCACACCTTTAATCCCAGCACTCAGGAGGCAGAGCCAGTCGGATCTCTGTGAGTTCAAGGCCAGCCTGGGCTACAGATAGAGATCCAGGACAGGCACCAAAACTACACAGAGAAACCCTGTCTGGAAAAACCAAAAGAAAAAAAAGAAAGAAAGAAAAGAAAAAAAGAAACACACAAGTGGAAAAAGCAAGACGGAGGAAGAGCAGTTCCCTTTTATTGTGTATAAAACATCAACCAAAGGCAGTTAAAGAACTGGTACCATCTACATGCCTGGAAACAGAACTGGTGGCCTGGGTATTTCATATCGTGTACTCTTGCATCTTCTGAAGTCTGAGCCGTTCAAAATCCAGGAGTTTTAAGAGATGGGGGAACTGGGAAGTTGTATCTGTTTCTGTTGGAGAATGAATGGAAAGTTCTGGAAACTGGTGATGGCTGTACCAACTGAAGATTCTAAATGTCACTTAAAAATGATACTAAACTATAACTTAAAAACATAAAGGTTAAACGGCAAGATTTTTGCTATGCATATTTTGGCATAATAAAAATGAAATTAAAAAAAAAAAAAAAAGCCGGGTGGTGGTGGTGGCGCACACCTTCAATCCCAGCACTCAGGAGACAGAGGCAGGCAGATCTCTATGAGTTCGAGGCCAGCCTGGTCTACAGAGTGAGTTCCAGGACAGCCAGGGCTACACAGGGAAACCCTTTATCGAAAAATAAAACAACAACAAAACATAGAAATGCGTTAATCCATTTCAACTAGGAAAAGTGACAAAATTCTTGCTTGTGCAGAGCCTGGGAAAGAGGACAGCATTTGAAAATGCCCATCTCGAATGCAGCACATCCACCTGCAGCCCGACACCTCAAGCAAGCTGGATGGCCCACACAGGTTGTAGGACCCCAAATTGTGGGAGCAGGAGGCTCAAGATTGTGCGTATAAGAGAAGCCAGATTGTGGATACAGAAGACTCCAGGATGCCGGGCTCTGGCACGACCCTGAGTTGCGGATCAGGAGGAATCCCTCCAGAAGGGCGGTGTAGTGCCTTGTGTGTGCAGCGGAGAGGCTGGATGCACGTCCTTCTTGAGCTCCACAGTTCCAGCAGCAGATGGCTCCACGGTCCCGACAGTCACTCCGAGGAGCCCGGGGTGCCGGTGCCCGAAGGACGCCTCCCGCGCTTGCGCAAATTCCACCCATGCACAAGGCGCAAGCGCAGCTTCCACTCCTTGAGCAGACTCCGCCCCTCGCTGCCGGCCACGAGCTTAGGGGCACTGGGGGCGGGCTCAGGGTCGGCCGCACATCATTCGATTCTGTCTATTGGCTAAAAAGTGGATCATGGGCTCGGCCCACAGCCTATTGGACGGCTCCGGAGCAGCCCGGTCCATGGGCCAATCATATGGCAGCGCGTGAGATTGTAGACACCGGTCGGAGACCGGTGCTGGGCTCTGCAGGTTTGACTCTAGCCTCTCGGCCATGGCCTCGGAGAAGCCTCAGGATCTAGTCGTCACCTGCACCGCTCCGGTCAACATCGCGGTTATCAAGTACTGTGAGTGCTGGAGTCAGGGGTCACCTCGGCTAGCATCGGGGCGTAGGGCTGGAGGCTGAAGTTACCGTGACTGGAACCAGGAGCCCCTGGGCTGAAGGGCCAGGTTCCAGAGTAGCTGGGCTGGAGAACGGGATCATCCAGGCTGGGATGGGGAGTGGGGGTGGTCGGGGCACAGGGCTGGAGAGGTAGGTCACCACCGCCGGGATCGATGGGCACAGTGCTGGAGACGGGAGTTACTGCAACCAGGGTTGGGGGGTCGGAGATCGGGCCACAGCGGCCAGGATCGATGGGCAAAGGGCTGTAATTGAAGGTCACTGCTGCCAGGATTCAGGGTCCCAGGGCTGGAGGGAAAGGCCCATGGCCCAGATCTATAGAAGCTGGGCCAGAGACGTCTGGGACCGGGCGGGGGGGGAGGCTCAGAGCTGAAGGGGGCGTCACCACACCCGGGATCAACCGGCGCTGGGCTGGAGATGGGATCATCGCAGCAGGGATCGGAGATCCCGGGGCTGGAGATGGGGAGTATCACCACGGCGGTGATAGGGGACTCAGGGCTGGAGAGGGGTACACCACTGCAGGTCTGGGATGGTGAAATGAAGGCTTTTCGCTGCTAAGGAGGGGCGGGGCTCTCAGTGGCCAGCCTCAGCCTCACATGCTATGTACTCCTGGTCTGGCTTCTACTGTCACTCCTGAAGCTTTGCTACTGACCCAGGTGCCGCTGCACCTGCTGCTGTGAGGAGCAGCTTCTTGCTCTTCCCCCTTCCCTGGTGACCCCTGTATACTAAGGAGGGTTCGCAGGGAGCCGCGCCCCTCACTCTAACCTCACACCTGCTCTTCTTCCTTGCACGGCGGTCGTTTAGAACCGGTCTTGTAAGTGGATCCACACAGCCTGTCGAGTCTTGAGTTTGGCTCATTTTCACCCAGCATACTTCTCTGGAAGCTTATCCCGGTGCATGCAGCGAGGGTTCATTGCCCACCGGTGCTAGGCCCTAGTCCACAGCATAAGCAACCCCAAGGGGCTCTGCTCCCAGTCAAGCTGCTACCCACGTTCATGGGCAGATCTTTGTGTGAACTTTCATCCTTGGGAGGAAGAGGGCCCCGGAGAGCCTCTGGAAGAATGAATGGCAGTTGTTCTTTATTCTGTTAGGGAACTGTGGGTTCCCCGGGGTGACATACCATCATGCATTCCCACTGGTGGTACACAGGCCATCTTGATTTCCATGTTCTAGTGCCCATTTCAGTGGAATGCCTAATTTTCACTTTAGTCTGTCTGGCAGATAAGCCAACAGCTCAGTGTGGTTTCAGCCTCCATTTCCCGATGGCCACCGGTATGAACTATCCTTTCCTTGAGCCTGTTCCATCCCACCCCTATGCCTTTGGTTTTGGTTTTTGTTGTTTTGTTTTTTGAGACGGGGTTTCTCTGCATGGCCCTGGCTGTCTTGGATCTCGCTCTGTAGCCCAGGCTGGCCTGGAACTCACAGAGATCAGCCTGCCTCAGCCTCCGAAGTGCTGGGATTGAAGGTGTGTGTTGATCTTGTGTTCTGCAGTGCTGCTGAATAGACGGACTCTTTCCTTCTGAAAACTTTTGCAGGTTCTTTGAGATTTTTCTATGTAGACAAACAAGCCTTCCGCCGCTGGGAGTAGCTTTCTTTAGTTTCTGCCTTAGGACCTGGGTGTCTTGTGTTTCTTTTCTTGCCTAATTACAATTGGTGAACGGCACTGTGTCAGGTAAGAGGATGGGGCTGTTGGCAGTGGACATTCTTGCCTTGGTCCATGAAAGTATCTTTACAGTTTCTAGGCCAGTCTGGGCCACATAAGTAGACTCTGTCTTAACAACAAAAAAGGGCCCTCATCTTTCCCAATTTTTTTCTGATAATTCTTCCCTAAAACACAAATGGCTGTGATTTTATCAAATATCTTTTCTGTTGATAAGATCACATGACCTTGGCTGGGTGGTGGAGCATACCTTTAATCCCAGCACTCAGGAGGCAGAGGCAGGCGGATCTCTGTGAGTTCAAGGCCCACCTGGTCTACAGAGCAAGATCCAGGACAGCCAGGGCTACACAGAGAAACCCTGTTGTAAAAAAATAAAACAAAACAAAAAATCACATGATCTTGGGTTGGGCCTGTAGCTCAGTGGTCTAGCACTTGCTTAGCATGTATGAGAGACCCTAGGTTCAAGACCCAGAACCTCAAAAACAAACAAGGGGGCCCCTGGGAGGAGTTGGAGGGGGAATGGAGGGTGGAAATAATTAAAATACATTGGATACATGTATACAACTTTCAAAGAATAAATACAACATTCTTTTCAAATGCATGCTATTTTTCTTCTGCATGTTGCTGTGTGGGATGCTTTGCGGTTGCCTGGTGTTTGGATGTCAATCATGTTCCGGCTGGCTGGGTTTTCCCTCCATCTGTTCATTTTAAGTTCACCCCTGAGCTTTTGTTTCCGTTCCCAGCCATTCAGGTTTCCATTTCCTTCTTTATCTTCTCTGCAGATGTCTTCTTACTCACTTCTGGCTGCTGCTTGAAGCGTTTTCATGGTGGCTGCTTTAAAACCTTTGACGGCAGTCGGCATGGCCCCTCTGACACTTCAGTTAGTGTCTTCTGTTTTTTTTTTTTCTCAGTTTGAGAACCTCCCTTTTGGTAGGACGAATGATTTGGGGTGAGATCTAATGGTTTTCTGTTGTGTTCTGAGACTCAAGTCCTATTAAGACCTTCAGCAGGTGGTTTCATTTCTCTTCTGGCAGATAGAGGGGTTCCACCCACATGTGTGGCACTTGTTTCTGCTGGGGGCTCCGTAGGGTTCCTGCAGGAGCCATCAGGCGTCCTCTGGAAACCCCCCAGCAAGGCTGGAAGAGGCACCTGTCCAAACAGCCCTGTAGATGAAGTCCAGGCTGCCCGCTGAGCTGAAAGGGCAACCCGCCACACACCTTCTGGGTGGAGAGGATGGCGCTCCCATCTAGCCAGGCTCCCAGGGCCTTGGGAAGAGGGCCAGGCTGGAGCAAGCTGTGGCAAAAAGTTTGTCTCACTCAGCTGCCCTTTGCTGGTCTCCTTGATGCTATGCAAGGGTTGCTGGCCTGAGACCGGTGGGCAGAAAGAAACCCAGGTGGTGCACCCAAAGCTGGGCACCCTAGCCGTGCCTGGAGCCCAGGGCCTAGGGTCTTCCTTCCTCCCTCAGGGACCTCCTGCTGGCTTGTGCAGGACATCTGGGCTTCAGTCTTAGGGGATAGGACATCTGCTCCTTCTTCCTCAAAGCAGCCCCATGACCCCAGGAGAGCTGCCTGTGTGCAGAAGGATGGAAAGATTCACCTGCCCAATGTTAGTTTTTTATTATCTTCTGCCGAAACGTCCCAAATTAACCGAGCATGGGTAGATGCTCAACAAAGATGTGATACCACCAGCTAAGTTCTGTGAGTGTTGTCTGGTAGCATTTCCTCTGGCTTTCTGGAGAGTTGACCGTGCTTGCTGTAATAGGTGGGGCTTGGCGTTACTGGACAGAGAGGGACCATTCTGATCGGTACCATCTGAGACATGCCGGAACTGGGCTCCTCTGGGTGACAAGCAGGTGGAAGAGTAGACCTTTAGCCACACAAGCACGTGATACCTAGCAGATGCCCACACCTGTGTCTGTGGAGTCAAAGAACAAGGGAAGAAGGATGAGGCAGAGGTGGGCTGGCCTCCAGCTGTGCTCTGGGACCTGAGCTCTGAGTCTGCCGCCAACCTAGGAGGTGTTCCTGACGTGGGGGGGTGGGCAGCAGCCAGTGCAATGAGAACAAGATGGGGGTGGGGGGGACTGCTACAGAGGGGTGGGGGCAGCTGTGGGGAGTGCCAGTGGGGTGCCGGTACTCACTGGCTTGTATTGTTGTTGCAGGGGGGAAGCGAGATGAAGCACTGATCCTGCCCATCAACTCGTCGCTGAGTGTCACTCTGCATCAGGACCAGGTGACTGTGCACCACATAGACACTGAGCTCTGGTGGCTAGAATGGGGCGGCTTCTAGGGGAACCATAACCAGCCTGCGTCCTTCTCATTCCTTTTGGACTGCCCAGCATACAGTCCCCTTGTCTCCTCATCCACACACAAATTCCCAATGCCACAGGGCCGGTTCTATACCAGGTTCCTTTACTCAAGAGGGATCGGGTACCCTTGGTTCTGCTGTGGGTGAGATAGACCCCGCATAGTGAAGGCCAGGCCAGTGTGGCCAGCCTGAGGGGCCTGCCGACTTCCCTGCTGCCTAGCCAGGTCTGACCTCGGTGGCCCCCTGACCCTCCACATGCTTGTCCCAGCCCAGGTGGACAGCCATACTAGCTAGAGGTAGGAAAGGCCTCCTGGGCAGAAAGGGATGCTTTGTGGCCATTGGCCCTCAGCACCGGCCCCTGTTCTTCCTTCCCAGTTAAAAACCATCACAACTGCCGCCATCAGCAAGGACTTCACAGAGGACCGCATCTGGCTGAACGGCCACGAGGAGGATGTGGGGCAGCCACGGCTCCAGGCCTGCCTGAGGGAGAGTGAGTTGGGATGACGGCCGCTCCTGCTGTGTGCCCTTGAGGAAGCTGAGTGCCCATAGGAAGCTTCTAGTGGCAGACAGAGCCAGGGGCTGGGGCTGGAGCACCCCAGGAGGACGTCCATGTGGGAAGTCTGGGAGTTCCTGCCTCACAGATTTCAGCCATACTCTTCCCCACTCCCAGCCCCAGGCAGATGAGGTGGCAGGGGTCGATCCATTGGGTCTGTCGGGTGGCAAGACCACTCAGCAGGGCCTCTCCCCTGCAGTTCGCCGCCTGGCTCGGAAGCGGAGGAGTGCAGGGGACGGGGATGCACTTCCCCTCAGCCTCAGCTATAAGGTGCATGTGGCCTCCGAGAACAACTTCCCCACGGCTGCAGGCCTGGCATCCTCAGCAGCGGGCTATGCCTGCCTAGGTGGGTACTCCCAGGGCCCGGGGAACCCAGGGTTCTGCTTTGTAGTCGTGGGGGGGTTCTCTGACCGGTCAGCACCCGGGGCTCCCAGTGTCGGAGCCTGCTGTAAGCGGGCCCTAAGTTTGCCCTTTCCCAGGATGCATTGACCACAGACCCTCTCTGCACTCGGGCGAGGGCCCTCCAACTCCCAAGTGACAGGAGTGACTGAAGCCACCCAAAGGTGGAAAATACCTGGAGGTGGGGGGGGCGGGGGCGGGGGCGGGGGCGGCGGCGGCGGCGGCGGCGGCGGCGGACGAGGGACAGTTGAGGGGTCTTGGCCCAGCTTCAGGCACAGCGGCACGCTGGCTGTCTGGTCCTGTAGTCAGGAACACTCCTTTTCCCATCGGTGTCATCCCTGCTCTTCACTGGGGTCCCTGTACGTGACACCCCCATCCCTGGCACAGGCAGTCCTCATGATGGTGAGCTCAGGCCACCCTTATCCCTTAGCTCCGGGGGTGATAGCTTCCTGGTCCAGCTGGCTCCCGCGTCATCCTGAAGTGGACACAGCGTCACCTTCTGGAGATTGCTAGACTCAGAGAAGGCCTCGTGCCGATGAGCAGCAAGCTTGCCTCGCCGCCTGCTAGACTCTCTTCCCCCAGAGCCCCCTTTCTCTTCCTGGAGACACATTACTCAGGCTTTCACCTTGGTCCCTGCTCCTGGTGGCCTTCTGAACGCCACCCCTTCCCTTAGTGTCCCACTTGGGCGCTGCTCCTCAAAGAAACTTCCCAGCCCCGGTCCTGAGGTGGTTTATGAGACGGACTACGTTTCCAAACTCAGTGCTGAGTGAAGCGATGTGGAGCTGGGAGATGCCAGCCCGGATGCCAGCGCCCCTGCTCTGCCTCCCGTGCAGTGGGGAGCACCTGGCGGAGCTGGACTGTGCGGCACATAAACCTTCACCTGCCTCCGTTTCTCTTTCCTGTGCCTTCAGCCTACACCTTGGCCCGGGTCTATGGGGTTGAGGGGGACCTCTCTGAAGTGGCCCGGCGGGGCTCAGGCAGCGCCTGCCGCAGTCTTTACGGGGGCTTCGTGGAGTGGCAGATGGGGGAGCAGGCGGATGGAAAGGACAGCATCGCCCGGCAGATAGCCCCAGAGTGGCACTGGCCCCAACTCCGAGTCCTTATCCTCGTGGTAAGTGGAGGGACGTGCAGCCGGTGAGAGAACGGCTGTTTAGCCGGGCCTGGGCTAAGAACGGAAGGGCCATATTTATCTGAGATTCACCGGGATCCTAGGCCAGCAGAGGCTAGACAATAGACCAGGGCTGTTGGTGGTAGGTGGTAGGATCAGGAGTGACTCCCACATGGCAGGGCTGTGCCCCTCCCCATGATGTGGCTAGACCCAGACCCACTTTCCCATGAAGTGGCTAGACCCAGACCCACTTTCCCATGAAGTGGCTAGACCTAGATCCACTTTCCCATGAAGTGGCTAGCCCCGGATCCACATCACCCCTCCCTGATCAGGAGCCTGGGGTTGGTTTGGCAGAGGGCGGGGCCAAGTGATAGGGCTGTGCTATGGGTCCCCTGTGGCTCAGGCCCAGTGCCATCTCCCATTCAGGTGAGTGCCGAGAAGAAGCAGATGGGCAGCACTGTGGGCATGCAGACCAGTGTGGAGACCAGTACCCTGCTCAAGGTAGGGCCTGCTGGGGAGGGTGGAGACCAGAGCCCTGCTCCAGGTCAGGTCTGCTGGGGAGGGTGGAGACCAGAGCCCTGCTCCAGGTCAGGTCTGCTGGGGAGGGTGGAGACCAGAGCCCTGCTCCAGGTCAGGTCTGCTGGGGAGGGTGGAGACCAGAGCCCTGCTCCAGGTCAGGTCTGCTGGGGAGGGTGGAGACCAGAGAGCCCTGCTCCAGGTCGGGTCTGCTGGGGAGGGTGGAGACCAGAGCCCTGCTCCAGGTCGGGTCTGTTGGGGAGGGTGGAGACCAGAGCCCTGCTCAAGGTGAGTCTCCACTGGGGAGAGTGAAGTGTACTACTCAAGCTAGGGCTCCCCTGGTGGGGGGAAGGCTCTGGAGTCTTTGCCCAGACCTACTGGCAGAGAGTGTTGTACCCACTCGCTCACTCGCTCGCTCGCTCACTTTGCAGTTCCGGGCTGAGTCCGTTGTGCCTGAGCGCATGAAGGAGATGACCCGCTGCATCCGAGAGCGGGACTTCCAGGCCTTTGCCCAGCTGACCATGAAGGACAGCAACCAGTTTCATGCCACCTGCCTTGACACCTTCCCGCCCATCTCCTACCTCAATGACACCTCCAGGCGCATCATCCAGCTCGTGCACCGCTTTAACGCACACCACGGGCAGACAAAGGTGACTGATGGACGTGGGGGATGCAGTCAAGCAGAGGGGCCAGCTGCAAGGAGCGTGGACGACAGACACATAGTGGGGATGTGGTATCCATG
The DNA here is from genome assembly GCF_004664715.2 of Peromyscus leucopus. Taxonomy (NCBI): domain Eukaryota; kingdom Metazoa; phylum Chordata; class Mammalia; order Rodentia; family Cricetidae; genus Peromyscus; species Peromyscus leucopus. The sequence goes on along the minus strand of NC_051067.1, from coordinate 125,097,388 downwards.
GGCAGACAAAGGGGACGGACGTGGGTGGGGCTGTGAGTGGCCTCCAGGTTGGGCCTCAAGACCATGGCAGACATGACATGGCCCAGACAAGCTCCACCCCGCAGTTCTGGTTTGTTGTGTGTTTTGTGTCTTGTCTAATACACACTAGCTGTATGACCCACACAGGTCACGGCTCCAGGCAGAGGTGACTCACACGGGTGTGTTTAACTGATACCACACCCTGGTTTGGTTGCATGGGCCCCTGTTCAGCTGTGGGAGACCCTAGGTCCCCCAGCAGGCAGAGCGACAGAGTTAAGGGTGCTGAGTGACAGCGGGGGTACACTTTGGGTTCCAGGTGGCGTACACATTTGATGCGGGCCCCAATGCTGTGATCTTCGCCCTGGATGACACGGTGGCTGAGTTTGTGGCAGCTGTGAGGCACAGCTTTCCCCCTGCAGCAAATGGAGACAAGTGAGTGTGTGTTCCTCGTCCCTGCCTTGGGAGGCCCAGAACGTTCCTGCGAGGACCAAATGGTGGTTATGCTCCTCAGCCAGGAGATCTCAGGTGCAGACCGTCCTCCTGCAGGGACGCGGCCATGGCACATGGCGGCATCGACAGTCTCTCCTGATAGCCACACGGGCTGCAGATGTGTCAACAAATGCCATGTTCCCCTCCTAAGAAAAGACATTTCAGCCAGGTGAGGTGGCCCTCACCGGGAGTACCAGTGCTAGGAGGTGAATTCAAAGCCAGCCTGGGCTATAGTATGAGACCCTATACCAAAAAGTTGATTTGTTTTGTTTTGTTTTATTTTTGTTTTTCAAGACAGGGTTTCTCTGTAGCTTTGGAGCCTGTCCTGGACTAGCTCTGTGGACCAGGCTGGCCTCGAACTCACAGAGATCCACCTGCCTCTGCCTCCCGAGTGCTGGGATTACAGGCGTGTGCTACCACCGCCCGGCAAAGTTGATTTTTTTTTTTTAAGGGCAAGAAATAATGTCCCTGGAAGGTCAGGGGCCCTCCCTCAGCAAAGGTCAACTTTGCTGTTTAAAAAAACAACTTTGGCCGGGCGGTGGTGGCGCACGCCTTTAATCCCAGCACTCGGGAGGCAGAGGCAGGCGGATCTCTGCGAGTTCGAGGCCAGCCTGGGCTACCAAGTGAGTTCCAGGAAAGGCGCAAAGCTACGCAGAGAAACCCTGTCTCGAAAAACCAAAAAAAAAAAAACAACTTTGTTTGTTTAAAAACATTTTAGGCTGAGTATTTTGCCTGTGTGAATGTCAGTACACCATATGTGTGCAGTATCCTTGGAGGCCAGAAGAGGGCGTCAGTCTCCTGGAACTGGAGTTACAGATGGTTGTGAGCTGCCATGTGGGTGCTAGGACCCTAACCCCCGTCCTCTGCAAGAGCAACAAGTGGTCTCAACCACTGACCCTCCTCTCCAGCCCAGAACTGAGTTTTATCAGGAAAGGCATCAGGCGTTCTGATGGGTGTGTGAAACATCTGATACTTTGAAGCATAGGATTCGAGCACAGCCCCAGTTTCTTCCTTACTGAACAGGGTTGAGCCTGTGCATGTGGTCCCCGGTCTCTTCGTGGCTCAGGTCTGTCTCCTGGGACTGGTCTGACTGCTCTGTGCCACTTAGCAAAATCTCTAATTCATGATGCTCTCATCCCTAAAAGAAACCTCCCTCCTAGCCGGCCCTGCCCTCCTTCCGCCCTTACCATCCCAGGGAGCCTGCCATCTGAAGAGCTGGCCATCTGGGCCTTCCAGGAACGGCATCCAGAGCACACTTCTGCTTCCTTCCCTAGGTTCCTAAAGGGGCTGCCAGTGACGCCTGCTCTTCTCTCTGATGAGCTGAAAGCGGCCCTGGCTATGGAGCCCAGCCCTGGAGCTATCCAGTACATCATTGCCACTCAGGTGAGGCCCAGTCAATACATGGCAGGTACCTCCTTATCTGCTGAGGGGTCCAGGCTCCCTCCCTCCACTGTGTCTCAGACAGGAAGCAGAAGCCAACATCAGCCATGGTACAGAAGTAGCCACGTGCTGTTTGTTAGGCTCAGCGCCATCAGACACTCGTTTCCTCTCGGTGGTCATTTGGGGACAAGTTGAAGTATGGGAGGAGAGTGGGGGCGTTTGGGATGAGAAGGTTAGTAACTCGGGACCAAGGGAAACCAGGAAGATAAAAAGTGGTTACTTGGGCGGGAGAGATGGCTCAGCCGTTAAAGGCTAGGCTCACAACCAAAAATAGAAGAGTTCGGTTCCCAGCACCCACGGCTGTCTCTCCAGCCAAAAAAAAAAAGTGGTTACTTTTATCACCAGCACAGGTAGGTGTTGGGGTCCCTAAGACTCTGCCCTCAGGGTGTTCCCTACCACAAGCAGGCCAGCATCCCTGTATCTCCTCATCCTGCTCAAAGGGGCTCACTCTAAATCCCCGCTTTCTACACCAGCCATGTGCTGAGGGCCACAGAGATCCCCAGGATCTGGCCCAGCCTGGGTAAGGGCCACCTAGCAGCTCGGCTGGCTTAGTGTGGACAAGCTGGTGTAGATTTACCAGGAAGGGATCCCCCCCCCCCTGGAGAGGTGGGTAGGGCTACTGTTGACACTGATTTTTCTCCCTCAGGTCGGACCGGGGCCTCAAGTCCTAGACAACTCACACGCTCATCTTCTAGGCCCAGATGGCCTGCCCCAGCAGGACCCCTGACCTCTTCCATGCCAATCCCTCGTGCCATTGGAGAAAGGGTTGCTCACTGGGACTAGGGAGCTGGTGTGCTGACTGGCCATGCCTGTGGGGTTGCTTGGTAATAATGCTGCACTGGGAGACCATGAGTGGTGATGAGCATCTGTCCAGGCAGCCGTAGGGGTGGGGATCCCCTCTCAAGTGCCTCATATTCCCTGCTGGTTTCCGAAGGGCTTGCCCAAACACTCCGTGGACCTTTCTGTATTCCAGACGGGAGCTCATTAGGGAAGGGGCGTCCCACTGAAGAGGCTCCTAGGGCCTCAGTAACAGGCTAAGCTTGGAGGATGATGGCTGCTAGCCTCTGCTGAGACCCAGGCTCCTCGACTCAGGCCACACCATGGATGGAATATTTCTTTATAAAGACCAGGGACCCACCCCCCTTGAGGGTAGAGGCTGTTAAGCCCCCAGGGTGGGGTCCATTGTGGGTGTGGGTGCCTCATGAAGGTGCAGGTAATGGACCTGATGGCCCCAGGAATAAAGTGTGCTGCTGCCTGCCTGCCTGCCTTGGCTCCGCTTTCTCTTTGTAAACCAGCTTTCTGGGGTCTGCCATCTACAGTTCAGTGACGGCCCAGGTCCCTACCTGCCACTGAGTTCCATCTTGTGTATGTAGCGGAGAGGTGGGGCATGAAGTAGGTTCTGCTGGGATTGCTTACCATTGCCCACCAGCCAGTCCCAGCCACTGTGCCCTCCGGTGACAGTCTCCTGCCTCCTTGTCACCCTATGCCATACCCCAACATACACGCCGCTGCTGCTGAGCTGCTCGGGGCCAGAGACAACAGAGCAAAAGTGTTCAGCTGTCCCCTGCTTTCTGGGTTTTCCCAGCCTTGCATATCATGTCCGCCCCCCTCCCTCCACTTAGTCATGTGATCCAGGCCACACCTGCCCCAGCGCTCAGTGGGTCGGAAGTAACTTCATCTTTTCGGATTTGTCTTTGATAAGCGTAGGAGCTGGGAGGGGTGTGTGTGTGTGAAACTTACTCCAGTGGTCCTGGGGGGAGAGGGGGGGACATAAACCGTCACAAGTCACAGGCAAGTCCTAAGCAGCCCGGGCACATTTCCAGCTGGAGGGATGCCCGAGGGGAGGCTGTCCCACCCACCAAGGCTCAAAGGGAAGGCACAGAGGAGGCCTCTGGGGCACAACCCGAAGGGGCGGAGCCTGAGCTGGGGGCGGTCTGATCCGTGAGGACTTGCAGAGTGGGCTGCAGAGTTGGACCTGGCGGCTGCGTGTTCAGGGTCCTCGCCATGGGGCAGATCGAGTGGGCCATGTGGGCCAACGAGCAGGCGCTGGCATCTGGCCTGAGTGAGTGAGGCGGGCTGCGGGCGGAGAGGCGGGTCAGGACCCCTGGGGCGCAGCGGAAGAAGCGGAGCTCCCGCTGGCGCTGCGGAACTCCCAGCGAGGGCTGCCGGGGAACCCGGGGCTCGGAGCGGGCGGTGGCCGCTGCTGGCCTTGCTCGGCCTTCTGCTCTGCGACCCCGCCCTGCACCCTGTCTGTCCGCGCTAGGACCTCCGAGGAGGAAGTTGCTCGCAGCTGGGGAAGAGGCATTCGCCCCGTGGTTTCCCGCCCGGTTAGGAAAACCCGCCGGAACACCCTCTTCTGTGCATAGCCCCCTTGGCCTGGAGTCGGGGCTCTGGCTTTGCGGGTCGCTAGGGCTCCGTCTTCTCTTAGAGGGTTTTGGGATAGGAGCTGATCTCATCCTGGAGGAGCAGCTGGCTCCATCCCACAAGCAGAATGTGCGCAGAAACTATTTCACAAGAGTCCGCACACCATTCAGTGATCTTAGCTCAGGTCTAAGGTGCTGGACACTTGGCTTTGGTTGAATGACGCTGGCCGTGGCTCAAACAATCAGGATAGCCTGGGAGGTCTGCCAAGGGGGTAGTGAGACCCCTGGGCTTCACTGCACCAGGGAAGGAACCTAGCAGAACAGACCAGGAGCCTCATGCCTGAGACTAGAAGAAACTGTAGACATGCCTCAAAGCCAAAGCTAGCCAGGAAAGACCTGCAAGGGGGTGGGGTGGGTGGGGAGTCCAGACCCAGCTCCACTCACCTGGGGATAATGCATAGGGGGTGGTGATGGAGAAGATGGAAGCTTCATTCTGGGGTGGGAGCTGAAACCCCTTGAGAATGGTGGGCCAGTTCAGACTCCTCTTCTCTCCACTTCCCACCTGCCTGCCAGTGGTGGGCAGTGTACTGAGGACACTCCCTACTCTTCAAAAGTTCCCTCCAGGAAGCAGAGGTGACAGAGACACAGCTGGGGTGGGAAGACCCAGGCTCTCCTGTGAGTGCTAGCCTCTCCTGTCTACACTGTCTACATGTGCTGTGTAAGGTCTCTGCGCATTGTCCACAGTGCCCAGGCTGACACAACCGTCCTGTGTCATTTAGAGACAGAGTGGAGATCTAGAGAAGTCACCGGCTGTGGCCACTTTCTCCATCAAGTGGGACTTCCTCTGACTTTCCTTGTTTCTGGAAAGTACAACCACCCTGGGAAGGTCCTGGACAGTCTGGGTCCAACCAACGGGAACATAATCTTTTTAACATTTTGTTTTCACATTATGTGTATGCATTTGTGTCTGGACATGGGAACCAGGGCGGTGCTTGCAGACAAAGGCTAGAAGAGGGTCCCGGAGCTCCTGGAGCTGGAGTTACAGGTGGTTCTGGGCTGCTGATATGGGTGCTGAGAACCAAACTCTGGTCCTCTGCAAGAGGAGTGAGCCTCTTAACCACAGAGCCACCTCTCTCCCGGCTTTGTTGGTTTGTTTTTGTTTATTTGATTAACAGGGTTTCTCTGTGTAACAGCTTTTGGCCATCCTGGAACTCACTCTGTAGGCCAGATTGGCCTCCCAAGTGCTGGGATCAAAGGCGTGTGCCACCACTGCCCGGCTGTTTTTTATTTGTTTGTTTTGAAATCACAGAAAATGCCATCTATTCTGGCCACATCATCACCTGGCTCCATCTCAGGACCTATTTCTGACTGCCGGAGCCCCTGCTTGCCTCCTGGGCAATCTCCTGCCTTCCTTTTGCCATACAGCTTCTTTTCTGCTTCTGAGTTTCCTGAATGTGCAACAGGGCCTTTGCACAAACTGCTAGCGGACGCCTCCCTTCCCCTCTCCTCCTCCCTCAACTCAGATGTTACCTGCTCAGAGACATCCAACCTCATGTAGCCTGATTCCCTGGGATGAGGACCCTCCGTTAAAGCATCTTAAGCAAGCCATAGGCTCTGGTCTTTATGTTATTTCAGAGTCCCTGTACACAGTAGCTGTTCTTGGTTGGACTTAGGAATGAGTCCTTGCGTGTCCCTGGTGGATAAAGGGTGGCCCCTCCCACTAACGGTGGGCAGCAGAGCAGAAGCTCAGAATAGACAGGACACTCTGAGGACCAGTGAATAGCAGGCTCAGGGAATGTATGACCGAAAGACCAGCAGAGCACACCCTTAATACTGACCGGCAAAACAGGAAGGTTAATATGTAGCTGAGCTACAAGCCAAGCATAAGAATAAACCAGTGCTATTTGAAGGTTGGGAGAGGGGCCTGAAGTCTGGGGATGCCCAGGACAATATGGCCATGTTTCCTGAGGCTGCTCCAGGGTCTCTGTGCTGGAGAAGGAAGGAGTCACCACCTGAGCAAGACTCACATGGGACATATATCCTTGCAGCTGCCATGAGCTGTTGTGGCCAAGGGTCAGGTGGAAAGGACCATGAACAGTCAAAACCTGAGATCTGGGCCTGTGCAGGCTGCTGGAGTGAGGCTGCCTTCATCCACAGATGCAGAAGCTAGAGAACTCTGATTTGAGGGAGAAGCCCTCAGCTGGGCACACAGGCTGCTGTGGAATGCACGCCCTACTGACATGAGCTCACATTAGCTCACTGTTTGAGGAAGTGAACCCTGTGAGGACTCAAAACCCATAGGGCAGGGCACCCATAGGGCAGGGGTGCTGGTCCCACTGGAAATCGGAAAAAGTGTGCCTTGGATGCCAAAGGAGATCAGTGACCAACTGGATTTGAGAAAGTGAATTCACGTGCGGTGTCTACAGATGCACATAGGTCGAGTCTTGGTGGTAGTAGATACAGTGAGGATGCACAGCCCTGAAGACGGAAGCAGAAGGAAGTTGGGAGGAACCACACAGACATGGGGATTTCTACATTGAAGTTGTGTCATACGTTGTACAGGAAGAGTGGACATGTGAGCATCCGTGGTGTGGGGGAAGGGAGATCTGGAGGCGGGGCAAACATTTGCCAGAAATGACTTTGGGCTGAAGAGAGTCAGAAGTGGTTTTCAGAACTAATGGAAACAAATCCCTTCTTGAACACACTGAAATGACATTAGACAAGGCGGGGGGATCATGGGTTAATTCCAGCTTGTAGAGTTCTCAGCTCAACCGTAGATGCCAGAGGACAGTGCAGCAATGATGTCACCGAGGCAGATGTCTTCAGTGCTGAGAAAAGGGCAGACCCTCCCCACTTGCAGGGTCCTGCTGAGTTTCAGCTAACACACCCTCAGTGCAAAGGTGGGTGTGCTTCAGCATGAGGGAAACTGAGGCCAGGGAAGGCGGCACTGGAGCGAGAGTGGGAACTGCCCGATGAGTGGCAGCCAGCGAGGCAGCAGAAGTGAGGCCTTTGGAGCTTCCTGAAGTCCACCCGTGGCTAGGAAGGATGGTGCAGTGCGTAGCTTTATCTATTTGGGAGAATTTATTTTCAAATATTAGGACAGGGAAGAGAATAACTTGGCCATGTGCATCTCAGTTTGAAAATTAGGAACTACAAATCACTACCTTTGAAAAATGCTTGCTAAAAAATACATTTTTAGAAGTCGGAGTAAAACTTACCCCCGGGCGGTGGTGGAGCACGCCTTTAATCCCAGCACTCAGGAGGCAGAGGCAGGTGGATCTCTGTGAGTTTGAGGCCAGCCTGGGCTACAGAGCGAGATCCAGGACAGACACCAAAGCTACACAGAGAAACCCTGTCTTCAAAAAACAAAACAAAACCTTACTGCAAACTTCCAGGATAAAAAGGAAAAAGGAAAATTTTTTTTGCTTTTTTTTTCGTTTTGAAATAGAGTCTTGACCTGAAATCTGTGATCCTCCTGTCTTAGCCTCGAGAGTGTTGGGATAACAGGTGTGGCCACACCTAGCTAAAAATGATACTTTGGAGAGCAACCAGTGTTCTCTGACACTGAACATCTCTCCAGCCCTCATGTAGTCAAGATCTTATGGTTTTCTTACGTTTGGTGTGTCAGTCATCCTTCTAAACCTACAACAGGTTCCTGTGTTTTATTTGTTTGTTTTGAGACAGGGTTTCAGGTTTCAGGGTTTCAGGCTGGTCTCAAACACACTACACAGCAAAAGATGACTTTGAATGCCTTGCCCTCCTGCATCCACCTCCCCCAAGTGCTAGGATTCCAGGGTCTCCTGTATCCCGTATCCCAGCCGATCCTGAAACATGCTATGTAAGTGAGGCTGACCTTGAACTCATGGTCTTCCTACCTCCACCTCTCAAGTGCTGGGGTTACATGCAAGCCCCCCATGTCCAGTTTAAACATTGGTAGGGATTGAACTGGGGGCTTCATGCATGCTGGGCAAACACCCCACTAACCCAGCCACCTCCCTAGCTTGTTCATTTGTTTGAAAGAGGGTCACACGTAGCCCAGGCTGTTCTCAGATTCACTGGGTCGGCCTTGAACGCTGATCCTCTTGCCTCTACCTCCCTAGTACTCAGATTATAGTTGGGCATCAGCATGCAAAGACAATAGCACATGGAGGTCAAAGGACAATTTAGAGTCAGTTCTCCCCTACTTTGTGGGTCCTGTCATCAAGATGAATCAGATTTGGTGGCAGGTGCCTTGACTCACTCCATCATCTTACCAGTTTCATAAAATAACTCAATTCACTCTTACTATTGGTTAAAAAAATAAAAACATAGCCACATCACCTTATCCATTGTAGCTCTCGACTAGAAGCCTCCAACTATCCCAAGGACAGAAAAATGAATCAATGAATTGTGGTTGACCCAGGGACCAGAAAAGCAGTCAATTAAAAAGAAAAAAGTTAAAAAAAGAAACTGAAAATTATACCAAGTAGTGGTGGCGCACACCTTGAATCCCAGTGCTCAGAAGGCAGAGGCAGGTGGATCCCTGTGAGTTGGAGACCAGTCTGGTCTACAGAGTGAGTTCCAGGATAGGCAGGGCTGTTACACAGAGAAACCCTGTCCAAAAACAAAAAACAAAAAACAGTGGGGTGTGGTGATCCATGCTGCATGGAGCCCGCTCGGGAGTTCCAGACCAGCCAATGTGTCCAGGCTTTCTCAAAAACAACAACGAAAGAAGAGTGATCTGTTAATTATTTACAGAGCCCATCCTTCAGCTTCATCTGAGCTAAAGACACAGACACAAGAACTTTCTGAAACGAGGGAGGTTGTAAGTCATGTGGTTCTGTGGGGGAACTAAGCCACACTTACGTATTCTGCTCTAATGAGGTCTTGAGTGGGTTGGCTGGCTGAGATGACGGCAGGGCCATGTGACTGTGGCCCAACCCTGTGCAGGTTTTTGTTCTTTTGTTTCCTGGGGATGGAACCCAGGTATGTGCTGCTTACAAAAGGACCAAGAGGAACCACCACAGCTGAAAAGAAAGGACAGTAGCCGTCAGGCAAACAAGAATGTAAGCTCTAGACAGCTACCATAGAGCTGAGGCAGGACTCCCACCAGCAAGTTCGGCTCGCCCTGGCCACGTCACCGAGTGTCCTCTCTGCCCCATGCACCCCCTGCAATACAAGCATTTCCTTTCTGGGGCAGTGCCCTGCCCCAGTGAGCAGAGAATTGGAGGTGGTCCTGGCCCAGGGGCAAGCTCAAGTGGATTCACACCTGCAGCAGGGGTCACCTCCCGGCCACCTCCCGGCCACCTCCCGGCCACCTCCCGACCACCTCCCGGCCACCTCCCGGCCACCTCCTAACCACCTCCCGGCCACCTCCCGGCCACCTCCCGACCACCTCCCGACCACCTCCTGGCCACCTCCCGGCCACCTCCCGGCCACCTCCCCATCAACTCCCGACCACCTCCCGGCCACCTCCCGGCCACCTCCTAACCACCTCTCTCCATCCTTAGTCCTCATCACAGGGGGCATCGTGGCCACTGCTGGGCGCTTCACACAGTGGTACTTTGGTGCCTACTCCATGTATCCTTCTACGGGGGACCAGGAAGGTGTGGTGATACAACTGCTTCCAGGGCTAGCACTTCACAGTTTGCAGGGTGCTACACCTATCCTGTTTGGCCACAGCCTCAGGAAGCAGGACCAGTTTTAGAAGCCAAGGCCCAGGCCCGGGGAGCCACTTGCCAAAGGCCACAGAGTGGGTTTCAGGCAAACGTGGAGCTGAGGCCCACGATCCCAAGGCGTGGATTGGAGTCCACTGCCTCCTCCCTACCTTGCTGGACAATGGACCCTCCGGCCAGAACCTGAGGACGGATGCGGTGGGAGAGCGGGTATGGGAGAGCGGGTATGGGCCAGTGGCTATGCCTCCGTTTACCTGTCAGCAGAAGTGCACACTAGCTTGGGCCCAGCGTGGCTTTCCTTAACCACTCCACAGCGCTGCCGGGGTACTGATCTGCCTGCTGGAGTACCCCCGGGGGAAGAGGAAAAAGGGTTCCACCATGGAGCGGTGGTAAGTCATTCCCACCCGAGTGGCCTGGGGCTGGCTTGTCGGGACCTGCCAGCCCCAGGCCTGCCCAGCTGCTGGGCCCATGTGACCAGGAGGAAAAGGGGCTTCCCTGGAAGGGGATGGATAGGGAGTGACGAGGGGTCCTGAGTGTGGCTGGTGCTGACCCCGTGACCTGTCTTCTCTCTAGTGGACAGAAGTACTTGACTACTGTGGTGAAGCTGTTTGGGCCCCTCACGAGAAATTACTACGTCCGGGCTGTCCTCCACTTCCTGTGAGTCCCCCTGCCAATGCCCTGGGTAACAGGAGACTAGAAGGAGACACCCCGTGGGTCTGTAGCCTGGGCAGGAGGTTAGGGCTCAGCCCAGCCCCTTCTTCATGGATGTTTGTCCAGACTCTAGAGAAGCCCGGCTTTTAGAGAGGGCGGAAGGTCCTGAACCTGCATCTGTCACCTGTTGTGTGGTGCACACCAAACCTAGCAGCTGAGCTCCAGTGTGGTGCCGGGTGGTTCTCCGTGGCCTGTTACACCTGCTGTTTCTCATGGTCTTTGCTAAGCTGGACTGGGACACACCCATGTGGCCACACCCCTTTCCCCCAGCACAGTAGCTGGAGCTTGAATCAAAGGACACATCACCGCAGAGGACAGTTCATACCAAACCTCTGCTGGACCTGGACAGAGCCGGCCTCTGCTCATTCTGGGGCCCTGGGGATGAAGTCTCCCTCTGAGACCACGTGGCCAAGAGCTCCAGATCCCCTCTGACTGTTGTCTGCTGGCTTCCTCCTGTTACCCCTCAAGGTTGTCCGTGCCTGCGGGCTTCCTGCTGGCCACTATCCTGGGGACCGTCTGCTTGGTCATTGCCAGTGTGATCTACCTGCTGGTAAGTGGCTGCCCTCTACAGTAAGCTCCTCTACCCCCAGTTCCCATGTCCTTGGTGCTCTCGGCCCTCACGACAGCTTACTTGCTCACATCAGCTTTGGTTAATGCACCTCTGCTGCTGTACACGGGGCACTTCCCTGTTGACGCTGCCTTGTACTCTGTGGAGCAGGTGGATAAACTCAGACAGGCAGTGTGGCTGGCCCAGGTGCTGCCGCCCCACCTCAGGGCGGGCCCATTGCTCATCGAAGTCTGCCTGTGTTTGGGGTCATGTCAGGTGGACTTCCCAGGGGCTAATGACACAGAAGCATCTACCTGCCTTGTCTGTCTGTCTATCTATCTATCTATCTATCTATCTATCTATCTATCAATCTATCTATCTATCTATCTATCTATCTATCATCTACCTACCTATCTGTTTATTTTTAGAGAAAGAGAGGGTTTCATGTAGCCCAGGCTGGCCTCAGACTTGCTCTGTAGTTGAAGAGGCCTTGAACTCCTGCTCCTCTAACCCCCACTTCCTAATGCTGGATGACAGGCGTGTGCTACTTCACTAGCTTAGCGAGTGTTCCTTAAAAGCCTTTTTTTCATTTTCTGAGATCATTATAGATAGCTTTCTGATTCTTTCTGCAGCTCCATTCTTGTCTTCTGTATAGAATGTTCTAGTTTATTGGTTAGAAGGTGCAGTCACAGGTGTTTGAAGGTGCACCCACAGGTGTTAGAAGGTGCACCCACAGGTGTTTGAAGGTGCAGCCACAGGTGTTAGAAGGTGCACCCACAGGTGTTTGAAGGTGCACCCACAGGTGTTTGAAGGTGCACCCACAGGTGTTTGAAGGTGCACCCACAGGTGTTTGAAGGTGCACCCACAGGTGTTTGAAGGTGCACCCACAGGTGTTTGAAGGTGCACCCACAGGTGTTAGAAGGTGCAGCCACAGGTGTTAAAAGGTGCACCCACAGGTGTTAGAAGGTGCAGCCACAGGTGTTTGAAGGTGCAGCCACAGGTGTTAAAAGGTGCAGCCACAGGTGTTAGAAGGTGCAGCCACAGGTGTTAGAAGGTGCAGCCACAGGTGTGTGAAGGTGCAGCCACAGGTGTTAAAAGGTGCACCCACAGGTGTTAGAAGGTGCACCCACAGGTGTTTGAAGGTGCAGCCACAGGTGTTAGAAGGTGCAGCCACAGGTGTGTGAAGGTGCAGCCACAGGTGTTAAAAGGTGCAGCCACAGGTGTTAGAAGGTGCAGCCACAGGTGTTAGAAGGTGCAGCCACAGGTGTGTGAAGGTGCAGCCACAGGTGTTTGAAGGTGCAGCCACAGGTGTTAGAAGGTGTAGCCACAGGTGTTTGAAGGTGCAGCCACAGGTGTCTGTGTGCTGCAGAGTTTCCATCTCTCAAGCATTGTGGGATACTAAATTTATTTATTTATGGCTTTTGTTTTTGTTTTGTTTCGTTTTTTTGAGACAGGGTTTCTTTGTGTAGCCCTGTCTGTCCTGGAACTTGCTCTGTAGACCGGGCTGGCCTCAGACTTAGAGAGATCTGCCTGCCTCTGCCTCCCGAATACTAGGATTAAAGGCGTGCGCCACCACTGCCCCGAGGGATACTACATTCAAATGCACATTCCCAGATACACTGAGCCAGCTGCTGTGGAAGTGCATGTGGGGTGGGGGATGGCAGCACTGTTTCCAGCAAGTACTCTGCTTGATTTCTTTAACACCCAGCCCTACAGGCTTCCTACAGAATGCTGGACACCCTTGGGGAGGCCTCAGTGCATGTGGGTATCCCTTGGAGGGGACCCGGGAGCTGTGTGGATCATGGAATTTGTACCTGGAAGTGTTTCTGGGAGTGTTATAGAAGTCCAGGAGCTCTATGCTCCCTCCTCTGCAGGGCCCTCCTGGCACAGGCACAGAGCTTGGGTTTGGTGTCAATCAGTCCCAGATCCTGACTGTGTGGCCTTGGGCCGGTCAATTAGTGTAAGCCTCTCTCATCCTGCTTAGGGATTAAGACCCAGGTCCGCTTGGAGTCCCTCCTGACAGTAAGCAGCTTGAAGCATAACGTAGTCCCTCTCTGCCCCTCAGGCAGCCATCCGGGGTGAGCAATGGACCCCCATTGAGCCCAAACCCAAGGAGCGGCCACAGGTTGGAGGCACCATCAAGCAGCCACCCACCAACCCCCCACCCCGGCCACCAGCGGAGGTCCGCAAGAAGCCAAGTGTAGAGGAGGAGGAGGCAGCCACGGCTGGAGGCCCCCAGGTCAACCCAATTCCAGTGACAGACGAGGTTGTGTGACCTGCAAGGCTGGCTGTCTGCAGCTCCTGCTTCAGGTTTCCTGGAGTGGCTGCCGGGGGTGGGGTAGGGTGGTGGTGATGCCCACTGTAATAAACACAGTGACTAGCTTGTGTGGACACGTGGTTCTTCCTGTGAGGCTGGGGGAGGGGCTGTGCTCGGCACCAGGTCTGTCATGCACTCGGTCCTGTCTGGCAACCTGAAGGCCTGACAACAGCCCCGTGCACCCTGGGTGGGCTCATGCTTACAAGTGGGACCCTGAGTCTAGTCCAGGTCTTTCCATAGTGGAAGCCACTGGCTCCCAGTCCCCTTCACCAAAGGTATCCAAGGGGTCCAGAGTCCATGCTGTTGTTCTGGTGGCTCCTGGCTCTAGGCTGGAGTCTGGGTCTCCAGTTTGGCCTCACAGCCCTGGGTCTCTACTACGGAGAGGCCTGGCAGGGTCATGCTGTGGCAATGCCTGCCTGCCTGCCTGTCTTGATGCAGAGGAGTGTTCCTGGGGATTGACTTCCGGCCGAGATGCTGTCCCCAAATGGTCAAAAGTAATAATAAAGAGTGGAGAGCACGATGTGACCTTGAGGAAAAATCTATCGCCTGCTTAGGGCGGCAGCTGCCTCCTGTAGAAAGGTGGAGACCCAGGCTAATGGCTGTGCATGTTGTGTTGAAGTCCTCTCCACCCCAGCAGCACCTTCTCAACATGCACTCCTTAGGGGCGGAATTTGGGGCTTCGGCAGCCTCTGAGCACCCACTGGGTGGACAGGACCGGGAGGGAAGAAAAGTGGACTTGCAGGAATAATTAAAAGGAAGCACTGGACGATGTCCATTTAATAACAGTTACAATAAATAGTTGTTTAAAAACAGCTGGAAGGGCCACATCAAGCAGAACCAGGGCTCTGGGGCGACACAGAGCCAGCTCCTCATCTCCCTGCCTGTCACTGTGGCTAGAGGTTCAAGGAGAGGCCCACCCCACCCTCTCTTTTGAGATGGTTTCATTATGCAGCCTTGGCTTTCCTGAAACTCGCTGTGTAGACCCGGCTGTCTGAGAACTTGAGGCAACCTTCCAGCCTCTGCGGAGGGCCGGGACTCCAGATGCGCTTTATACCACGTCCAGCTCTCACCTTTGGTAACAGGGTAAGCTAACGCTGGAGAGCCACTGGAAGTGATCCATCTAGACAGGGGCATGCCCGACCTCCCCAGTCCTGAGACCAGCAGCTTGCATCCGGGCACCGGTCAGGGATCAGTGGGCAAGGGCTGGGGATAGCCCCGGCTGCACTTTTGAGTCAATAAATAAGCAATAAATACATATAAATAGAAGGCATCCTCTGAGGGGATGCCTGGACTGTCTGGCCTGGAAGGAGCCTGGTGTACCACGGTGGGGCCATGGCAGAAGTCCTCACCGTGCAGACCTGGGAAGAACACAGGTGCAGCCGACTGGCACTCGGATGAACTCGGTGTGGAAGGTGAAGGATCCTGGGGTGGGGCCCGCTGTCCCGTCCTGGGAGCAGGGCTGTCGCCGCAGTACCAGCAGGCTCTGCTGCAGCTGCACAGAGTTCAGGGCGGCTGTCTCACGGCCGGTCTTGGCGTTGATGCAGCCACGACACAAGCATTCTGCCACCGCCAACTTCTGTGGGTAGCGGTTCTTGTCTGTGTCAATGCTGTGGGGACAGGAGCAGTGAGAACACTCACTCTGGCCCTGTCTAGAACTCATCTGAGCTTTCACAAGCAGCGTGGTGGGCACAGCGTCTCCCCCCGCCCCCCCTTGAGGCTCCACCCTCCCGTGGCTGCATCGCTTGCTCTGGAATGGGCAATCTGGGAGTTCAGGATTCGAACGCTACCAACAGAGGCGCAGGAACCAAGACGGCTGGCATTCAGTTGGTGCTCAATAAACGGAGGTTGCCTACATTTAACCCATGGCCCCTGAGAACGCAGAAGCAGGGGCTCTAATGGGGGGCCCTGGTCTCACTAGGCCAAGCTTTTCAGGGGAATGTGTTTTTAGAGGGTGGGGTAGGCATGCCCATTGAACAGACGAGAACTGTTCCAGAGTAGGAATACAGCCACCCTACCACCCCACCAGTGGGGACCCCATCAACCTCACCGATATCTCCATGGTGAGATGGAGCGCTGGTGGGTGTCGGCTTCCAGCACATCCTCTGGCCGCAGCACAGGGCACTGTGTTCCAGCTAGAGGTCTTTCATACTGTCTCCTGTGGCCCGTGGCCTCCAAAGTGGACACCAGGGCCACAGGGAGGGCCTGCTCCCACCTGGCACTTCGAGTTAGCAGGTGTGGGGGAGCCTGGCCATGAGACAGTTCCTCAGCAGAGTAGCACCTCAGAGTCCCATGGCTTCGGGGCCTCCCCCGGATTGGGAGATCTTGGTGGGTGATCCCAGCAGGCAACCAGGCTAGAAGCAGGAGATGCTGGGGGACAGGCAGGTGTATGGTTAGAGGTAGCCCAGAGAAGACCCCATTTCCTCCAAAGCTTGCCGGCTCTCACTGAAAAGATGGAGTTTAGACTTCCTTCTGAAGGTGGGGAAAGAGGCTTAGCCGAAAGACACCCCAGTGCACCCAGGCTCAGACGGAAGGCCCCAACATCCACCCTTCTGGGATAGGCTGTCATGAGGCTGGGCAAGGTGCCAGGCTCACCATCACAGTGGCAATGACAGTGGCCATGGCAGCAGCTATGGAGCAGCCTCCTCACACCTGGCGACGGTCCCAGCGCTGCACCTGGCGGAGACTGGCTGTGTGCGTCTTTATACCTGGGGCCACACCTGGGGAAAATCCGACTCTGCTTCCTCCTCTGGGTCTGTCCCTGTGCATCAGAGTCGTCGTCCAGGTAGGTCCTGAGAACAGCTCTGGGCCCTGCCCCGCCCCGCCCACCCCCGTCACAGATCCTTAGGAGCCCCTTTGAGGCAACCTCTACCCCAAAGGGACCTTCCCAGTGGAATGCCAGTGAAAAGCCAGGGACCCTGTCGGGGGGGGGGGGCAATTCTGGAAGAGGAAACTGGGGGTTTCGGCCGAGTTG
Source organism: Peromyscus leucopus (assembly GCF_004664715.2). Classification (NCBI taxonomy): domain Eukaryota; kingdom Metazoa; phylum Chordata; class Mammalia; order Rodentia; family Cricetidae; genus Peromyscus; species Peromyscus leucopus. The sequence continues at coordinate 125,080,878 of NC_051067.1, read as the reverse complement.
CTCTCAGCAGCTTGCTGCGTTGATTTGGGTCCGTTTTGCTATCTGAGCTCACCGACTCTGTGGCTGGTACTGGGGTTCGGTCTCCGGACCTGGGGATGGACATTGAGGTTGTGCTCCTTGCCCAAGGTGGTCACAATGTACCCCCCTGAGTAGTCAGGAGAGATGGTAGCTAGGGGTGGACGGCCTTAGGTTTTAGCGAGGGTTCTACAGGTTTTTAATTTTTAAAAGAACTTTGAAGTGGCTGAGTGTCTTGTCTGCTAATGTGTGCCCGGTGCCCATGGAGGACAGAAGAGGGCCTTGGACCTCCTGGAACTGGAGTATGGCTGGTTGTCAGCCATCAAGTGGGTGTTGGGAACAGAACCTGGGTCTTCTGCAAGATCAGCCAGTGCTCTTAACTGCTGAGTCTCCTCTCCAGCCCCTCTCCTACAGGCTTTTTATTCAAGGTGAAAATCCTGGGGCGGGGAAGGTAAGCCTGCTGGAAATGAGTGCCGTTATTGAAGGAAGCTTGTTCGAGCCTGGAGCCACCTGAAGTGCCCCCCCCCCCACTGAATCCCATCTAGCACAGCTGGCTAGGGTGGGCTGGATACTGTGGGTGCTTTCATCTGAAAAGGAGGGCAAGTGCGAGCCAGATCTTGGGATGTTTTGAATGCCTGAGGTCTGGATGTCATTCTGGGAAGGAAGGCCTCTACCCTGAGGCCCCGTGGGGGTTCTGGCTACTTCCAAAGCAGAAGGGCCTGTCTGTCCCAGTTTTTGCGAGAGTCTAGAATGTCCAGCTGTGGGCAGGTCGAGGGAGTGTAGCCACAGATCCTTTTTCAGCCTCCACACTCAGAAGCAGCATCCACCTGAGGGCAGGGGCTGTGGATCAGCCTCAGAGCTGGGCAGCACATCAGAGTGCCCTGTGAGTGACATCCCAGAGGGAGGCAGGACAGCTCTGCTCACTGACGTGAAGGGCCATCGTGGGGTCAGCTGAGTCACTGGAGGCTGACCGTTGCTGTCACCAGATTCACCCTGCACCGGGCTGCTGGCCTCTTCCCAGGGCCTCTCAGAATTTGGTGTGGACATAGAACCACGGCAGAAGGGGGCTGAGACTGACTAAGTTCCCCAAGAAGCCCCTTCTGAAACGTCCTCAAGGAGCCTGAAGCTGGGGCTAAGATGTTTTGTGCAAAGCCCAGCCACAGGCCATCCCTCGCCTGGCCTGCTGCCCTCCTGTTTCTCCCTGGCACATCCATATGCCCACCAACAGGCATGTAAACACCCACATATCAGCTGTAGCTGCAGGGCTCCAGGTCCTTGGAGAAGATCCTGGTGGACATAGGTGGGGTTTTCCAGGCCACAATTTTTCTGCCTAACCAATGGGCACCCTGACATGATTCCCATGGCCTTTCTGCATTGTGAGTCTGTGAGTCACAAGACACAGGTGGGAAGGAGGTAGATTTAAGGTGAGGGAAGAGTTGGGCCAGCTACATCCTGGAAAGAGAGGGCCAGGTCAGTAGATTCCAGCCTCTGCTTGGTCGAGTCTTTCTGTATACAATGCCCTGGGAAGAGAGAGAGAGAGAGACAGAGAGAGAGAGAGACAGAGACAGAGAGACATGGGGGAGAGAGAAAGAGAATCAGAAATGGGGGAAAAAGAAACATCAGGAGGAAAGGCCCACTTCAGAGTGTCCCACTCTAGACCAGCCATCTGCCCCTCCAGTGCTACCTCCCCCAGAGAGGAGCCCAGAGGGGCCCCGTGACTCCTTAAGGAAAGGCCTATGTCAAGGCAGTACCAGTGGGAGGGTGTCCCCTGACGGCCTCACCTTATATCTCTCTTCCATCTTACCTCAGGTCCAGGAGAAGACAGGAGCATCAACAGTGACTTTGGAGACATGTTCAACTAAGGCTCTGTTTACACTCTCAAGCTCCAGCTTACCCCACTTCCCAGGCAGGGAAACTGAGGCCCAGGCTAGCAGCAATTTACCCCAGGCTGTATAGCAAATGTGTTGGCAGAGCTGTGTTTTAGCTATGCTGGGATCAGCCTGCTCGGTGTCTGGTGTACTTAAGCACAGTCCCTATTGTCTCCCGTGTCCACCTCAGCTTTATTGGCGCAGAGGGATCCTGAAGACAGAGGGAGGACACTGGGATGACCGGGTGGAGCCCAGGGTCTCAAGAGGCAAGGGGCCCATGTGCCTGCCAGGTACTAGCCTGGGACGTCACGGGGGCTAAGCTGGCCCAGCAGTTACTCTCTATGAGCTATTCCATCCACCTCTTCTGCCAGGTCCTAAGGCTGGGATCTGTGGACCTTGCTATGACCATTTTCCAAACGGAACTCAGAAGACTTGACCGGGCCCCCTGCCTTGGCTTATAGCAGCTCCTTGCTGGTCCTGTGGCCTCACACTTGTGGCTGGCAGCTATCCTGTGCCCAGCTAATCCCATGCACAGATTCAATCCATTCTGCCCAGTCCTTGAAATACAGGACACTCCTGGGCTAGCATGGCACCAGCATTCTGGCCTCTGAGCTCCCACGTTCCATGGAGTACTGAGATGGCAGCAGGACATCTCCAGTCCAGCTTGGTCCCAGACCGTCCTAGAACCTTTGGTCTCGGTGCCCACCTGTCTTCCCACTCAAAGCCTGTTTTGAATTTCATTTTAACCACTGGTGGCTGGGTGGGCAGTCTGAGGGATCTGAACACAGCCCTCCTGGCAGACACTGCCTAGGGCTGTGTGAGGATATAGAGTGGGATGTGGGGGCCAGAACACACGCAAGTGTTGGAGGCAGAAGGTAGGTAGCCTTACTCCTGAGGTTCATTCGTTGTTGTTTTTTTCAAATATATACAATACTGTATGGAGGTCGAACAGTTAGAAAGGAAAAAAAAATAACAAAAAACAGATCAAGAAGTCAACCAGCTTCCCGTTGCCTTTGTCTTTATTTGTCTATCTATCCCAGGTTAGGCAAGACTGGAAAAGCACCCAGGAGGAATGATGCTGAGCAGCTGCCAGTCCCGGCTGGGCAGGCCTGCCTGCCCACATCATGCTTCAATGGCCTCTACACAGATCCTGCCCTGGCAGCGTGGGTCAGGCAAGAGCAGGAGGCCTGGAGACCTCAGGTTTCTCTGAGGGGTCACAGGCGGGGGGTTGCTGTTGGTCCATTTAGAATTGCTAGGTGAGGCTGCAGCTCTCCTGGACCTGGGGTCCAGTCAATAGCAAGACTACTCCTCTGACTCAGTAGCAAGGCTACTGGAAATGTTTATACTGGACTATCCTGGGTGAAGATCAGAGCTCGGGTTACTGAGATTGCTTAGCTGGTAGAGAGCTTGCCTTGCTAAGATGAAGGATCAGAGTTCAATCCTCAGAATCCATGTAAAATGCTACTTGTGCTGGGGGTGGCAGGGAGGGGGGTAGGTAGACAGGTAGATCCTAAGGACTTAAGAGACCAACCAGTCCAGTCCAACTGGTGAGCTCCAGGTCAATGAGACCCTGTCTCAGAAAGAGATGGAAGGCATTACCGAGAAAAGACACCTGAGGTTTCCTCTGGCCTCCTTCAGGCTTGGGGGCTTTGGAGCATGGTACTTCCTGGAAGGTGGTGATAGGACAAGATGGAAGCACCACAGACCAGGAACATTTGCCTGGAAAGACATTGTGGTCTTGGCCTCGCCAGAGCTGTCTGCACTGGGCAGGCCTTACTGAAGTGTTCTCATGGTGAGGAGTGAACACCACAGAGGACACCGAGCGTCCCAGTCTTAACTAGGCTTTGCATACTCTGGACCCGAATACATGCCTGGGTCAGGACCAGGTGATACATTCAAGAGTGACAAGTGGCTTTATGGCTGGGGGCAGCCTAGCCAGGGCTCACTGCAGAGAGGTAGCTACCAACTCCCTCCAAGAAGTCAGCCACAAGAGCTGGGCTTATCTTTGTTCAACCACAGGATGGAAAAACTGAGGTTTAGACTCAAGCAGTCTGTGCCTGCTGGTTCCTATGAGTGACAGACACCAACTGCTCCAGGGCTGGGGTCTCTGCTAGAACGTTCGGTCCATTTTGAGCTAAGCATGGGTGCCCAGTGGGGAGGCAGCCCAGGCCCATGCAGACATCACCAGGACCAGAAACTGCTTATCAAAATATTTTATTTTAGGAGATCGCTCAAAAAAGACTCTCCACATTGGACAGACACCCCAACAATACCCTTGGCCTTATTTTATTTTTTTTGTCTTTTCTGTTTTTTCCTTTTTAATCAACTAAAACAATTTGATGCTTAAAATAAAAGACAGGAAATGGTTTCCCAATCAGACTTTAGGCAAGAATATATATATATATATATATATACTTCTGATCTGGGGGAGGTGGGGGGGTGGTGCTGCCTGTAGTCCAGGATATATTCTGCTTTCCTGTTCCCAGAAAGGAGACTCTGCTGGAAACACGCAGCCCAGGAGGCCAGCTGGGAGAAGTGAGGACGGAGGCAGAAGAGTGTGAGCCCAGCTCTGCGTGCCTAAAGCTCTTAAGTTATAGAGCTGGTGCTCCCTGTCTCAGCACTGCCCTGTCCGCCCGTCTGTCCGTCTGTCCATCTGTCCGTGGAGACTGTTCTGGAAGGAGCTGGTTCAGTCTGGTGGAGAGGTTGGGATTCAGCGTCATCTTCATCTTGTGTGTGGCTTCTTTTCCAGCTGAGAAACTTTTTTTTTCTTTTTTAATTTTTAAAAAGAATCACAGGCAAAATACGACATTAACTGGAAAATCCAAAATGGCTGCGCTTACCCTATTTTTTTTTTTTTTTTATAAAAACATTTAAGAGTCTACTCCAGGGAGTGAGCTGGGCTCACTACACTTTCCCAGGGATCTTGGCCCGCTTGCGAGCGATGGCATCCTCCACAGCCTTGAGCTGTTTAAGGAGCTCCTCCCGCCGGGACAGCGTGCTGGCTTTCCCTGACTTGGTGCCTGCAGCCGCAGTGTCGGTGGCTTTGCCGGGCACGCTGGTGACCTTGCTGGAACTCTTAGACTGGGGTGACAGTGGACGCTTCCTGTAGGATTGAAAAATGTGAGGGATAGATGAGAAAGAGCCTGCCTGGGATGAGCAGCCAGGGCTCCCCACTTCCTCTGTAGGGAGATAAGCAGGGTCTGGGCTAGCCCACAGCCTCTCCTAGTCACCCCACTATGCGGCCACCCTGAGACTCAGTGCCCCTTGTCTAGGGCTCTTTGATAAGGTGGACTGAGCAGCACGCTCAGGTTGGGCCTGAGGGCTCTTCAGAGGAGCGGGCTGGGACTGCTGTCTGCTGTTCCTCCACAGCCTCCGTGTCTCACATGCTAGAGCCTAGCGCCTATCCTGGATGAGCAGGGACTTACCTGTCCACCGGGGCAGCAGGGGCTTTAGCGTTTTGGCTTCTCTGCCTCTCTGGTTTTGGGGAGCCCATTCTTCCCCCTGATTTCCGGTCTCGAGAACCTGGCCAACAGAGGAGAGAGTGAAACCACTGTTCTGTACTTGAGGCCACCGGAGGACAAAGTGTCAAGGTGGCCACGTGTGGTCTGTTATGATCCTAGCACTGGGAAGTAGAGGAAGGAGGATCAGGAGCTATCCTTGGTTACATAGTGAGTTTAAGGTCTGGGCTACCACGAGGCCCACTCAAAAAGTCAAAGTGTCAGGATGGCTGGCACACTTCCCTTATAGAAAAAAAAAAACCAGGGAAGCAGACAAGGCAAGTGCTGCCTCAGAAAGCAGGGCTCAGGAAGCTGTGATGCATGCAGGCCTAGAGCTGGGCCTAGTTGTTGCTGTTTTATTTTGGGGGGGGGGGGTTGGGGAGGTGAGGGGGTATTTCTCTGTGTAGCTCTGGCTGTCCTGGAACTCACTTTGTAGACCAGGCTGGCCTCCAATTCAGAGATCCACCTGCCTCTGACTGTTAGGATTAAAGGCGTGTGCTTACATCACTGCATCCCGTTTCATGGAGTACTTTCTTTCTTTCTTTCTCTCTCTCTCTCTCTCTCTCTCTCTCTCTCTCTCTCTCTCTCTCTCTCCCTCTCCTCTCTCCTCTCTCCCTCTCCCTCTCTCTCTCTCTTTGGTTTTTCGAGACAGGGTTTCTCTGTGTAGCTTTGCGCCTTTCCTGGAACTCACTTGGTAGTCCAGGCTGGCCTCGAACTTACAGAGATCCGCCTGGCTCTGCCTCCCGAGTGCTGGGATTAAAGGCATGCGCCACCACCGCCCGGCCTACATTTTCTTTCTTTTCTTTATTTTTATTTTTGTGTGCATTGGTGTTTTGCCTACATGTATGTCTGTTGGATTCTGGAGTTATAGACAGTTGTGAGTTGCCATTTGGGCAGTGGGAATTGAACCTGGATCCTCTGGAAGAGCAGTCAGTGCTCTTAACTGCTGAGCCATCTCTCTGGTTTCCTGAAGTACACTTTTTTTTTTAGTTGTTTGTTTTTTTTTTTTTTTTTTTGAGACAGGGTTTCTCTGTGTAGTTTTGGTGCCTGTCCTGGATCTCGCTCTGTAGACCAGGCTGGCCTTGAACTCAGAGAGTGAGTGCCTCCCAAGTGCTGGGATTAAAGGCGTGTGCCACCACCGCCGGCTGGCCGGCCGGAGTACTCTTTCTAATGAGACCTTCCTCAGCACACAGGTGTGACAATATGAGCAGAACCTGACAGTTCACAACTGGAAACAGACTCCAGAGTGGAGCACTCTATTCTACCAGTGGGAGACTGGCCTCAGGCGTGGGGCTAGGCAAAACACAGAGTGGAAGGCAGGGTCTAAGCATGAATCAAGGCAGTGGCCAAGGCTCTGACTCTGGGAAAAGAAGTCCCTTCAGGGTACAAAGCCTTAGGGTCCTGGCCCAGCAACCTGCCTGAAGTGAGCTCCAGAACCCCAGCTTGCAGCAGTCAGCTTCCTTCATATTTGCTTCAGGGAGGAAACATGGATTTTGGCTCTTCCCATCAAAGATGGGATGCCCCCATCTTTCCTGCTGGGCTTGATAGAGTGCCCCAGGAGATCTGGGGTGGGGGGAGGGAGAGTCTTCAAGGTTAAATAATGACTCAGAGACACTGTGCCCTTCTCAAATCCCAATGCTTACAGTGTGCAGAGGCACAATTTGATCAGTCTGGAGTGAGGGCTTCTCTGACTTTGGATGTTGGGTATGCAGGCTCATTTTTACGTCAACTTGACACAAACTAGAATCATCTGAGAGGGAACTTCAACTGAGAAAATGCCTAAGATCTGGCTATAGGTAAGTCTGTGATGCATTTACTTAATACGTAATTGATGTAGGAGGGCCCAGCTTATTATACGTGGTGCTACCCCTGGGCTGGTGGTCCTCGGTGCTAAAAGTAAGCAAGTTGAGCAAGCCAGTAAGCAGCACCCCTCCACAGCCACTGCATCAGCTCTTGCTCACAAGGTTACTGACGTCCTTCCATGAGGAACAGCAATGTATAAGCCAAATAAACCTTTTCCTCCCCAAGCTGCTTTTGGTTATGGTGTTCATCAGAGCAACAGAAACCCGGACAAAGACTTTGGGTGTTAGAACTTGCTCAGAAAGCCAACACATATGCATTCATTCGCTTGTTGCCCTTGACTTTTGTTTTAATGCTGTGTGTCTCATGGAGCCCAGGATGGCCTGGAACTCTATGCAGCCAAAGATGGCCTTAAACTACTTTTTTTTTGTGTTTGTTTTTGAGACAGGATTTCTCTGTATAACAGTCCTGGCTGTCCTGGATCTCACTTTGTAGATAGACGAGGCTGGTCTCGAATTCGCTGAGATCTGCCTGCCTTTGCCTTCCAAGTGTTGGGATTAAAGGCATGTGCCACCATGCCCAGCGGCCTTAAACTTCTAATCCTTCTGCCTCTACCTCTCAAGTGCCGAGATTACAGATGTACACACCATACCATTTATGTGGTGCTGGGGATCAAACACAGGGCTCTTGTGCAAGCACTCTACAAACTGAGTCACATATCCCCTTACTCCCCGTCTTGTTTGTATTGGAAGGGTTGTTCACCATTAACAAACTGTGTATGTCAATATACAGAGGCTTATTGTCAGTAACTTTTTTATGGTGCCGGGTCAAACAGAGGGTCTTGGGCTCTACTACTGAGCTACATCCCCATATTAAAACTTTCTTATCACGCACAGCGGTATACACCTCTAACCCCAGCACTTTGGAGGCTGAGGCAAGAGGATCATGAGTTGGAGATAAAGCTGGGCTACAGAGCAAGATAATGTTTAAAATCGAAATGAAAGATCAGCTGCAATCTCTAGCGCTATAGCATGCATGACAGAACACACGCAATGGAGTTCTCAGGGTCCTCCCTTGTTTTCAGAACAGACGCAGTGTCAAGGCCCTGCAGGTGGGTCTTCTGGCTTATTTGTGGCACCCATGGTGTGCCTCAGGCCCTGGACTTGGGAGGCTCACCTCGGTCTGGGGACAAATTGGCCTTCTTGGCTGGAGGGCTCTGCCGGTCTTTGTCTGATGGCTCATAGCGCTTCCGGCTTCCTTTATCAGCCGCCTGAAACAGCACAGTACTGTGAGGGTGGTAGGGCCTGAGTGGTCGTTAGGCAAGGAAATGGGTGGCGGTGTATCCGCTGTCACCGGCGAATGGTTTTTTGCTCCCATAGTCCTCTTTCTGGCCCTGCTTCCCCCCACCCCTATAAAGCAGTTCTGTGGCCCTTGTAACCATGTGATGGGGCCCTTTGTGCTGCATAGGAAAGTGCCTTGTAGGACCCCAACATGTCAGGCCTTGGCCCTTCCAGACAATGGAGCTTTGAAGGCAGGACCCAGGCTTGCCTGCTTGCCGTCCCAAGGCTACTGTGTGGGGAGCTAGGCAGGCCACAGGCACATGGACTGTAATTCTGAGGGGCTAACCTTTGGACCTCTCAGCTCAGGGGCAGGGTGGAATGCCTAGCACCCAGGTCCAGGTGCAGTAATACTGGCCTGTCCCCTTGATCTCACCTTATTCAGCAGTGTCAGCTTTATCTCCTTGTGGGCAACAAAGGAGCCCTGCTGGGGCTGCCCAGGGGCTGCCTGCTGAGGTGCCGCTGCCTGCTGGGAGGACTTCCCACCTGCTGGAGCTTTGGAGGACTTGGGTGGCTGTGTGGACGGATCCCGTTTCCGCTTTTCCTCTCTCACTCCATCTTCTTTCTTAGATTTCCCTGTCAACAACAAACCCTCAGTCATGGCTTCCTGTGTACGTGGACAGTGAAATAGTCTCTGTTTCAAGTTCGCCCCTGAGCCCACACCCCCAGGGCAAGGGCCCTACCTACCTCTCTCCTTCTTGGTCTGGGCAGGGGTGGGGGATCGAGAGCTGGCTGAGGACACAGGACTGGCCAGGTCTGCATACATGTCCTCTGAGTCCACACTGTGCACTGAGCTGCTACTTGAGGTGGCGCTGGACACCGAGGAGACGCTGCTCACACTCAGAGACCTAGACACAGCAGTGTCCCTTAGCCCCATGCCGACTGCCAGACAGCTGGGCCACAGGCTGATGGCAGTGGGGGAGGGAGGTGTCTCTATGGCTCGTCTTTACCCGATTTCCATGTTTAAGGAATGCACATCAACAGAGTAAGAGATCTCAGGGGGACCTTCAGAGGTACTATACAATGAAGGGACAGCTATGTCATGAGCTGAGATCTCTACTTCACTAACCTGGGTGATACTATGCTAGGAAGGGAAATGTGATTAAGCCCTATCCAATGGTGATAAGGACACACTTTTAAGTTAGTTGATGATGCACACACAACAGCTACAACCCATAATCCCAGTAACTGGGAAGGTGAGGCAGCTCTCTGTGAGTTTCAGGACAGCCAGGGCTGATAGTGAGACCCTATTTTAAAACACCAAAAGCAGCACAAAAGAGGTGATGACAGCTGGCAGGTGTGCTGGACCCCCTATAGCCCCAGATTCCTGGGAAAACTGATTAAGCCCAGGAATTCAAGCTCATCTGGGAAACAGGGAGTCTCCCAACCCCAAACCAAAACCAAACCTCTGGAGCTCAGTGGTAGAGCATTTGAGCAAAATGCAAGGCTCTGGGTTTTACCTTAAGTACCACCACCAAAAAAATTTTGGATGTTTAATTTGTAAATTAAACAAGCAGTGATAGTTTCACTGTCAGGGACAATGAACATAGGGCAAAGACTGGGGGTGGGGGTGGGTGGGATGGAGGGGAGATGGTGATTTAGTTTTGGCACAGTGCAGGGTCACGACAGACCTACAACAAACACCAATCAGCTCTTCCTGAGGTCATCAGGGGCCAGAATAGTGGAACAGAGGCAGGGAGCAGACAAAAGAGTTAAGAATTTCCTAGCTTTAAGTGGAGAGCTGGCTCAGTGGTTAAGAGGACTGGCTGTTCTTCCAGAGGACTCGGGTTCAATTCAAGATTTCAAAAACATCAAGCTGACTCCATCTTCTAAATCCTTTCTGGTCTTACGGGCTCCTCCCAACTGCCTAGGGATCAGCAGGCCCAGAGAACAGTCTATCCTAGGGAAGGTGTGGACAGAGAACCTGGAACTGGCCTCACTTTGTCCAGCTGGGCTGTACTGGTCTAGTTCTCTTCCCCTAAGGTTAGATGCTCTCGTGTGAAGGGAGGCTATATTCGCTCTGAGCTGTGTGTCCCTTGGACACTGAGGAGCCCCTAACATGGTCGGTGAGGGAAAAAGGTGGGACCAGGCAACTGACCTGGATCGGGAACTGGAACCACTGTAGCTGCTGCCACTGCCGCTGCCGCTGCCGCTGAGCGTCCGCCTGCAACACAAGCCACAGTGCGCCTCAGAGGCAGACCTTGCTGGGACAAAGCCTTCCTGCACACCATGGGTCATGGGCCTAAGATGTGTTCCAGGTCGGGCATCTGCATCCCTGATGCTGCCCTGGCGATGCAATCACCTCCTAGGCTCTAGTTTCCATCAGCGTCTATTACCTGGCAGCATCAAGGACCAGGAGAACCTTACCAGGATTACCATAAGTCCACATGCTCACCTCCTTGGGGGAGTCCTGGTTTGCCGTTCCTTCCTCCTGGCTTCTCGAAGATCTCCCGGTTTGGCAGGCTCAGGGGCAGGAGCAGTAGTTTTGGTGGCCTGTGGTGGGGCTGGGGGTGGGGCTGGCTTCTTTAGTGACTTCTCCCTGTGAGGCAGAGGCAGAGGCAGTGTCAAGGCAGGATAGGGCTGGGGTCCCTGCTCAATGCACCCACATCTCAGGGCTCTGCAGTTCAGACACGGCACATGGCTGTCAAGGTCCATGCCACAGGGACCCAAGTCTAGGTGCTGAGCCCGTGCCTCCGCCCACCTCCTGAGAGCCTTCTCTGCTGCCCTTTGGAGGCTGCTTCACCTCTAGTCCAGGCACGGGATGGGAAGAGACAGTGGAAGAGGCTGGAAGCCTTGGAGACCCCACCGATGTGGAGCACCATAGCGACCTGAGGGGGCTCAGGACTCACCCTGCTTTCCCGGGAGGCGGGGCCGGCTCCCCCTTGGTTCTGACTGGAGGTCTGTGTGGGGAAGGTGTGGGAGACGGGGATGGGGACGAGGAGAAGGACCGGGACCTGGGGAACAAAGAGAGTGTGAGGAGGAAGTCTGGTGCTTGGTAGATTCCCTCACTGGCTGGAGCTGGCACATCCCCTAGGAAATGGTTCTGATCCACAGAGAATTTAGGCTCAAGCTCAGCTGCTTCATCACCTGATAAAACACATAACCAGGAGGAAAGAGGGAAGGGCAGCAGTGCAGCCTCAGGAAGGAGTGGGTGCTTGTGTACAGGAGTGGGTGCTTGTATGCAGGAGGGCACATGGTTCTGCCTTAGCCAGGGGCCAAATGGGGTGAAGATGGCTCTGGCTAAGTGTGGGATCTGAGACACCTAGTAGCTGGGAGATGGCAGAACTGGTAAGGGTCCCAAGCACTTGGTTGGCAGGCAAAGGCACAGACACAGAGGTCCCTAAGCAGTGACATCATCACATAAGCAGGGAGTGTACAGCTGGGAGGAGATTATGACCAGACGATTTCCACACAAGTATTGTGTGTCAGCAGGGTAGACAAAGAGCCGGGAAAGGGGGCTGGGTCCAGGCGGAGTTTCCAGGATGGCATTCTGACAGTGAGGTCACACTTCCGTCAAGAGGATGAAAGGGACTGGGTTGGCCCATGTTGCCTACTCAAAACCATCACACAGGATGCCCATTACTTCTAGCTGGGTGGTGCAAGCAGTGGGTCGGTTTCCTGCAGTTCTTCATGCTTCCATGTTCAAAGGCAGGTGCCCAGGAAACCTAGCATTTGTTCTTGTGGCCTTGCATTTGCTGCCTCACCTCTTGGGTCACTACTATGGGAGAACCTGAAAAAAGTGCGATCCGAGCGAGGGACCCTCTGAGACGCACTGGTCTCGTGGCAGTTTACCAGACTCCTCTCCCCTCTCAGCGTACCCTCTTGAGTGCAGCTTTGGGAGGGACTGCTACAGATGAACTTCAGAAAGGATAGCTGCTGAGCCCCAAGGCAGGGACTCCACTCCAGGTCTCCTTACTCACTTAAAAGGAGGCTACCCAGACCTTACAGGTCTCTAGGATAGTGCCAAGGGAGGCTAAGCTACCAAGAAAGGCACAGCTACTGTGGGAAATAGCTAAGAAGATTATGGTCAATGGTGAGAATATGATGAAGCTTCTGAGCTATTGGTGGGATGGCAGAACATCCCCACTGGCATGTCAGCTCACACTTCCTAGGTTGACCTGCAAGACCTTCCCATGTCCTGCCTGCTATAAGACCCTCAATCCTCTACTGTGCTCTATTTACCTGGAAGGATCAGAAACACCTGCAAAGTGAAACCTGGAGTCCTTTCCCTCTCTACCCTGTTCCAGCTGCCTCCTTGACCCAACTACCCCAACCTTAGGGCATAAAATGGACATAGCGCTTTTGTTCCTGCTACCCTCTGCTACACTGTCAGCTGCTTACTCAGAGGAAAGATCCCATACACAACTTTTCTCCAGAGTCTCATATTTTCTACAGTACCCTACATGACCTTTATCTCTCTCAGAGGCTCCCACAGGTTTTCCCTGTGCTCCCCACCCAGGCCCATGGCCACATCTGTCTGCTGCCCCCTCCCCCCGACTGCTTACACTTGCAGAAGAAACCTGCCAATGTTTGGGCTCTCGGGTTTGTGCCAGCACACCTCTGGATGGCCTACATACACCTGCAGAGAAAGTTTACTTTTTTTCCCCCATCCTGGTTGCTTGCTATTCTGCATTCTACCATGTCCATGAAAATAGGTCCACATGCAATTTACTCCACACCCCACAAAAGCATGAGCGAGCATCAGATGAGACAGCCTGGTGACCTCTCAGAACTGTTTTCTGATCTCCTCTATCATCACATCTAAAGCCACACCAGTTGGAGGTGGCGGCATACTTCTTTACTCCTAGCACCTGGAAGGCAGAGACAGGTGGGAATTTGAGGCCAGCCTGGTCTAATATATAGCAAGTTCTAGGCCAGCTAAGGCTACATAGTGAGACCTTTTCTTCCAAAAGAGAATAAATCTCAAAATTTCCTTTAAAAAATAAAGGAAGAAACAAACAAAGAAACAAAGCAAGACCATAAGCCAGGAAGGGGTAACATTGCAAGGGACACAGAAGACAGAACATTTTATTCTCACACAGCTATCTAGTGATAATATGTCCTAAAGCAGAGGGCTGGGTGGCTTTATGTGCACCAATTAATGACTAGGACTAAAGTACTTCCACCCACATACCCTACCAGCTTTACTGAATGCCGTGCCAAAGTTCTGACCCCTCTCAAGAGCTTACGGTAAGGACAGTGCTGGGAGGGTCCACAGTGGAGCATCAGCTCAGTTCAGGGCTGGACCACTGAGCAGTCCCTACCCTTCAAGCCAGCCTGACCTCCACTGGTGGAAAGACCAAGCCATCAGGTTTCCATGAGGGCAGGTCAAGCTGGATGCAGTGTTATGTGCTGGTAGAATTTTATTTAAAGTTTAGGAAGTATCTATTTTCAAAGGGGAAAATTCAACAAAAGTTTGCTCGACCCTCCTAGGGCTTTCTAGGATGATGGAAGCACTGCGTATTTATCCCTGGACTCAACAGAGAGACATCTTATAGATGCAGGTCCTTCGTCTAGTACCTGCAGTGTATGCTGATTGGCATCCCAGTCCAAACTGCTTCTCAGTGTGTATTTACCAAAACCACTTTGGAAGCAGGCACCCAGGAACCCCACTGTACCTACTAGGAGCTCAGGAGGCTGGGACGTACCTGGACCGGCTTCCTGAGAACGAGCTGTGTCTGGAAGAGCGGCTGGAATAGGAGCTGTAGGATGAAGATCGGGACCGGGACCGGGACGAGCCAGAGCCAGAGTAGGATGAAGACCGTGAAGATGACCTGTGGGCCAGTGGACAGACAGTAGAGGCAGTGAAAAGGTGACCTTCACTACCACCGGCTGGGGTGTGCTGAGCCAATGCTCTTTCAGTGCAGTGAGAGACAGCACACACAGAGACAGGAGAACATTCACAAACATGTACAGCAACACAGTGAGGCAGAGGTGATCCTGAGATAACCTACAGACACACTGCAGCACTATCACCCTACAGTGGAATGTAGCAGAGACCAATACTTGGGGGCCTGGATGTACCCATGTTCACTGGGTACCCTAGAGAAGAGTTTGAGTTTTCAAGCTGACCCTACTGTCCACATGGCTGTGTTCCTGTATCTGTCCACACACACACACCTCTGGTTCCTCCTAGACTCCATCCGGAACGCCTTCTTCAGGCAGGGAGACACAGCTCTTACCACCTACCACTCACTTCCTCATGTGTTCACACTAGAGGTCAGAGCCACTGAAGCAAATTCTCGGAAAAGCTAGAGGGAGTGTGCAGTTCTTCTGTCAGCAACCTAGCACCTTTTCCACAGGAACTGAGAGGCCTTTCTCCTACCTGAGAGAATGTATGTCTCTGGTAGCCAGCCAGAGTAGTATCTATACCATTCTGGGTCACCCATTCTACTTACTTTTGTATGTTCTGGGGGATGTGAAGTCCTACCAAAATTCCTGTTATCAGTCCTACCTAATATCCCCTTGACCTGTCCTTGGGCAGTAACCCCACACACACACACACAACTGGCAGCCAGTGGTCATCAACAAGCCACTTGTCTTTACAGGTCCCTTCTTTACCTGGAGGAATTGGAAGCAGAAGCTGATGAGGCAGAGGTTTTGCGACGCCTTCGTGCCCGGCTTGGGGAGACTGACACACCAAGTTTCTTCTTGGGAGACTTGGATCGGCGCCAAGGGTCCTTCCACTCATCGGCTCGCTTTACCTGTGGCCCCACAGAGGTGGTCTCCTTCTTTGGTGGCTCAGCTTGACGGCTGGAATCACAGAGGGGTTCTCAATGCTCAGGCTGCTACCCTTCCCCAGCAATGCTGCTTCCGAGAAAGAGACTGGAAAGCCAGCACATTCAGTGAGTTTGTTATAGAGACACCTGAAGAAGAGGTAACACAGCACACCTTCCAATCTCAGTTAGTTCCCTCCAGAAATGGTCTTAACCTTAATGCCATTTTTTTTTCCTTTCTGGGAGCATCCCCATTTTCTCTTAAGTCTAACAGTAAGTACTTTTTAGGGGGTGCCATTACTTATTTCTATCTTCCTGACTATAGTGTCAGACAGGGATGGAGTTCATCTGGTTCAAACATGCTTATTTCTAGCGTTGGCACACAGTAGGTATGCAATATTCATGAAATTAAAAGAAACAATCACTGTGTTTTCAAATTCCTGTTAACTAAAAAAGTTACCAACACCATGCTTTAAGCATTTTCTTTACATTTAAAGAGTCTGGTTCAACTGCAGCCAGGGAACTTCTTGATTAATGCATGGAAAGAGTGAGTATCCCAGGCCCTCCTCCCTAACAGGACCGGCTTCAAGTGCTCAGACAGGCTAAAGAAAAGGGCATCAAGGAAGGCTGCACTGCCACCATGGAAATAAAAACCCTGCCTATTTATACTTCCAGAGCTACTATTTAGTCACCAGCCAGTGGCAGGCACCATTACCATTACCTGCTGAGGGGTCCAGGTAAGAACAATATCCAGTGTTGAAGCCTCTCCCACAAGACATATGAAATGCAGATTGTGCCACTGTTATCTCAGCCCTAACCCCAAAAGCTAATGAATGCCCCAGGTATATCTGGTGCTGCCTATAAAGAAATGCAGGAAGGGAGTGAGAACCTAACGACCCGACATAGCAGCTCCCTGTCACCGGCCACTGGGTCAATTTTATACTTCCCAGATGGTCTCATTCTAAAAACTAAGCCGAGGGGCTGAAGAGATGTCAGCAGTGAAGAGCCCTGGCTGCTCTTCCAGAGGACCTGGGTTATATTCCCAGCACTAGGGGCTCACAACTGTCGGTAACTCCAGTTCTAGGATATTTTTTTGACACACTCTTCTGGCTGCTATAGTCACTGCACAAATGTAGTGCACAGACATACATGCAGGCAAAATATCATACACATAAAAAAATACAATTATAAAACAAAACAAAAAATCTAAACTAAGAAGAATGGACACCAGGGTCACTAGCCTCTCCACTAGTCATCTGCCCAGTGCAGCCTTTCCACACAGGAAGGAAATGGGAGGAATACCCTGGTAAGCGTGGAGTTCCCTCTTTTTTGGATGCAACCAAGTAAGGACGCAAACCTCTCTGCAGGGAGTCCTTCACTACCTCTAGAGATAGACACTGGGTCTCACTGAGAACAGGTAGGTACCTTCAGCAGGTGAAGGACAGTGCTGTGGATGGGCCTTGATCTTCTCATCCCTGTAGGGTAAGCATCTGAACCTAGGCATTCGTAGTAACATCTTCATCTGAGTGGCTGGCTCAAGGCTCTCCAAGGAGGAGGGCTATCCACCACGTCCATGTGTGAGAGGGTGGCAACAGCATGCCGAATTTTGTTACTATAGACACCCAACTTTAGACATTATTATTCCAGTGATTCCGTGAAGCACATGATCTGGTATGTGTTTTATAGCAATGATGCAAAACTTCCTTTAAAAGGTATTTAAGAGGTTAGAGATATAGCTTAGTGGTAGAGTGCTTTCCTAGCATGTGTGTACCATGAGTTCAATCACCAAAACAGAAAGAAAAGGTATTGGAAGTTTAAAAAGCCAAAGTATGCAGATAAGTAATAGGCGGTAATCTGGACTACAAGTATGGGGAAGGATGGGGTGGGGTGTGGGCTCTGATCTTCAGTCAGGACTACAAATAATCAAGGTCAAATAAGAGGCTATGTGGATGAAACCATGGGAAATGCTAATGGCTTTAGACAGGGTATCCAACGTAAGCCCCATATTTAGTGGTAGGTCTTTCAGAGGAATGAATGGATGAACCATCATTAAAGAATCCATTACCAAATTTACCCAAGGAAAAAGTTCATGTAACATTTAGAGGAAAAGGCTGCAAGACTGACCTGCCCATCACTGCCAACAAGTTTGGCGACAGAGAACATCTAGACTACCAAGCTCCTGCATCAAGGTGTCTAGCTTTTGAGCCGATAGGCTAACACCACCCAGCTGGCACATGAGTTGTGCTCTGAGTGATGACGGTCCACACTTGGAGTCTGCAGGAATGACACAGGCTGTATCTTTGCTTCCCAAGACACCCTGAGAAAACCACGTTGAACTCCCCTCTTAGTGGGGGATAATCACCCAGATATCCCATCAGACCTAGAAAAGCAGGGCAGAACACAAAACCACAGGAGGCTGTACCTCTCCACAGGTGCCCCAAAGCCCACTCACTGAGTGTGGTCTGTTTTAGGGCTGTAGTATGTGCCAAAGGGAGGAATGCTGGTCAGGAACTACAGCAGGAAGCTGCTGGACAAGGACAAACTTGCCCTTCACAGATATTTCTAAAGAGGCAAAGAAATAACGGCGCAGGTGATCTCTGGTCTTGACCTTCAGTGCAGCTGCAGCACACTCCTATCTCCCTGCAGCCCAATCGCACATTCAAGGCTACCGGAACCTCTCTCTGCGGGGCAAGGGTCAGCTGCACCGCCCCAGTCAATGCCGAGGCAGGCAGCAAACGGGCCAAGAGTGGCACAAGGAAGTAAACTGCTGACGAGCAAAGCAGCTACCCCACGTGTCTGGGAACTCCAACCTGGACAGCTGCCAAGTCTGGGGTCAAAGAATAAAGAGCAATAGATGGAAAGTCACTTCTAAAATGAGGACTAGACATCTAATAAAGACAGGAAGAGGGAACTCACAGCATCTGGGTTCTTCCCTTCATTTTTCCCTCTTACCTTAATCTGCCAACACCCGAGGAGCATGCACTTTGGCTTATCTCCCAGGAAACTGTACAGATTTCCCCAGGGCTGCCCCATCTGGTCACACTGCATACACTGTGTCCTCATCTCAGTGGGCGGTACCCACTGCTTTTCTTCATGTCCACTTATCATGTGAGTAGCTAATGGTTTCCACCACACATGGATGACTTCTACTGGCTAAAAAAACTCTCAACTCAATAACTGCTTCTTCTCTTTGGAAGGTCCCCGGAAATTCAAGTCCTAGGTATTCTCCATCCTGGTTTGCCATTAGTTCTTATGGTATGGCCCTCTTCCCGAAGTTGACACTTGCTGTCTGGTCCTCTTTTCTAGCCCCACATATATAACACCAGACACCAGGGATCTAAGTCTAACTTACTGACATTTCTCCACCCTGTGTCCTAAAGACACTGAAGGACAACACATGCCAGCTGAATGAGACATCAACAAAACCCAGAGCAGGTAGGGCATGGTGGCACATGCCTTTATCCCAGCACTCTGGAGGCAGAGGCAGACAGATCAAGGCCAGTCTGGTTTACATACCTAGTTCCAGGACAGCCAGAACCACACAGTGAAACACTATAAAAATACAAGAGCACCGGGCGGTGGTGGCGCACGCCTTTAATCCCAGCACTCGGGAGGCAGAGCCAGGCGGATCTCTGTGAGTTCGGGGCCAGCCTGGGCTGCTGAGCGAGATCCAGGAAAGGCGCAAAGCTACAGCAAAACCCTGTCGCGAAAAAACAAAACAAAACAAAAAATACAAGAGCAAAATCCTGTCCTGTAGCTTGAACTACTGACCAACTGACCAAACCAGAAGGCCCAAGTCCAGTCCTGAACTCCAAGTGCTGGACCAGAGCAAGACTTTCCCACAATCTACCACTTTGACTCAGAATCTGAAAAGGTATTTGATGATACTCATCAACCAGTGAACCCAGAGACACAGAACTGGTAACAAATGACAACAAAGGGAACGCAGCCCCAGATCATGTGTTCTGGGATGGGTGGAAAGAACAACAAAAGTAGCTGGGCACAGTAGCACAGGCCTGGAATGGCACCAGTTTTGAAACTGACATAAGAATGATCCTAAGTTCAAGGCGGAGCTCCACAGATAAAAACACTACAAAGTCACTGTATTGTTTCAGGGGTCGGTAAGCCTACCTAAAATGCATTCAGACGTTTACAATGCTATGCACACTGCCTCTGACTCTTCATCCCACTTCTCCACTCCCACCCCTGCTGCCATGCAGAGGATCAGAAGGGACAGATCCAGCCTGATGGGACAGCACCATGGAGAGAGTGGCTTGTTTGGAAAACTGTCTGTCAGGCCCTCCAACAGTTACTAGATGACCCAGCAGCTCCTCCCATAGGTAATCAAGAAGGAAAATCCACATTCACACACAAAAGTGCACACAGATGTTCATACCTACAACTGTCAAACAGTGCCAACAACCCAGGCAGCGGTGGCGCACGCCTTTAATCCCAGCACTCGGGAGGGAGAGGCACACGGATCTCTGTGAGATCGAAGCCAGCCTGGTCTACAGAGCGAGATCCAGGACAGGACCAAAACTACACAGAGGAGCCCTGTCTCGAAAAAACAAAAAAAAGGTTTCAACAACCCAATGTCCACCAACAGACAGACAAGAAAAGCAACCGAGGCACAGCCATAGTGCTTTCTGAAAATACAATTTAAGAGAAAAAAAACCAGACACAAAGCCTACAGTGAACGGCTCTACATCCACACCAAGTCCTAAACACGCAGGCTGATTCAGGGAAGCAAGGAGCTGTTGCCTCAAGAGCTTAGAAGAGGCCACAGGGCAAGACATGCTGATAGATGGGAACTGGGGTGATCTACCTTGGTGGTTGTGGGGACCGGGGCTTCGGCTTCTCCTTGTCCTTCTCCCGGTCTTTGTCGCGGTCCCGGTCTCGATGCTGCCGGTCCTTCTCATCTCGCTTGGCTCGCTCTCTCTCCCACTCCTCTTTCCTCCTCTGCCGCTCCTTGTCCCGCTCACGCTCCCGTTCTCGCTCGCGCTCCCTCTGCCTTCGCTCACGCTCTCGGTCACGCTCCCGTTCCCGCTCCCGTTCTCGTTGTCTGTTCTCTCGCTCCCGTTCCCTCTCCCGTTCCTGGGTTAAAAAGCCAAATATAGATGCCAAATTACACACTATTTGGTAGAAGTGCAGAGAAAACAGGGAGCAGGTAGGAGGATGCTCTCAGGAGGCCATTTTATTCCCAGTGTCTCCTTAAGACAACTTAGCTGTGTCTGACAGCAAAGGCCGGCAACTAGGAGACGAAGGCAGGAGGATCTCAAATTCACGCAAGCCTGGGTCAAGTGAGAGCCGATCTGAAAGCCACAGATCTAGTATGTCCAAAGGTTTGATTCCCAGCACCACATAATACACAGACACACACATACACACATACACACACACACACACACACACACACACACACACACGACAATATGTTAAAAAACCAGGAATGCATACAACTTCAGAGTGAAGTTACCCCAACCAAATAAAAACAGAACTTTGTCAATACCAGTCTGGTATGAACTCTATACTACAGGCCCTCCCATGGGTGACCAGCTCACTCTTAGGATGGAAGTCTCAATGGCTGCCCATGTGGGCAAGCCCACACCACAGTGCTTCACGAACAATGTACTGAAGGAAATGTGTGCACCCCTAATGCACTCCCCCGCTGCTGACTTGTTTTCCTGCTTTAATAGTCAACATTCAAACAGTTCAGGCACAGCCCGGCTGACAGGCTCTGGGCCTTGGTGACCTTGAGACACCATGCGCACTCCCTTCCATTCCTGCCACCCATGTCGCTAGATACAACAGAGAACAAGTACCCGCACCCTGCGTCCTACCTCCAAGAGGAAGCTGTAATGATGTAGTTCTGGGACAGGTGTGAGTCTGCACAGCTCTCTACCTATGGGCTGCTGGGGCTGCCACATGAGTCACAGCACATAACTGCTCAAGGGCTCCTAATAAGCCTTTCCTAAAGCAGACTTTCCGAGCAGGCTGACAGCGAAGATGGAACGGGCAGTCTGGCACACACAGATCTTTAGACACACTAGGTTCTTGGGAGTCTTCACTAGACCGGTATGGCAAGGCCAGCCAGAGGCACATCTTTAACCAGCAGGCTAAATGGGCAAGAATGGTGCTACACTTAAGTACATTACTCAGAGACTTCCAAGAGCGACACACTCACAAAGGTGACAGTCTCCTGAAAACCAGCATTGATGCCTTCCTTACGAGCAAATCTTACAAAACCATGGCAAAAACAATGATTCCATGAAAGGCCACCAGACATCAAACTATCACAAACACAGCCAGTGGCTCCCTACATGACCAATGTGGGCTCAAATTCAGGACTTGTGGCTCAATACATTTTGTTAACTGAATAAGCTCAAAGGAAACATACCACAGGAAGGGTTGACTGATGACAGGTAAGGGAAGTACACACCATTGCTTGTATGGCTGAGGCAGGAGGATTATGAATTTGAGGCTAGCCTAAGGTACATAGTTAGACCCCATCTATGGGAAGAGGAGAGTTTTAACATGTGGATCATACTTACGCGATAGTTATGATACGGCTCTGCTTCTGTATACTGCACCCTGAAATTCTCGTACTGTCCACCACGCCAAAAACGCTCTATCTCATAGTCATAATAAGGATCTGCATAAGGCTCAAGTCTGAAAAAAGAGCCAAAAAGAAGGAAATCGTATCATTTAAGAATGCTACAGCAAAAATTCTACATAAAAGACAAGCTAACAGACTCCAACCCCACGTGATGAAAATAATACACCGTGACCAAGTGGTGTAACCACAGCTAAGAACACAAGGCTGACGTCAGCATTAGGACATCCACCACCACTGCACATGTCAGTCACTGGGGAGGAAAAGCCCTGGGACTATCCACGAGGGAAGACAAAGACAAACCTCCTGTATGCATTTCCGGAGAAAACACTCAACAAATCCTTAAAAGCACTTTTAAGGACCGTCAGGATGGCTCAGATGGTGAAATACTTGCTGCACAGCCTGACGATTTTCAAGTTTGGTCCAGGGAAACCATGAACATTAATTAATCCCACAAAGCTGTCCTCTGACCCCCACAAGTGTTGTGGCACTCTTGCCCACACACCACAGATCACTGCATATGTACATACAAAATAACAACAGCAGCAGCAACAGCAGCACCTTTACAACCAAAGCTGGAGAGAAGCATCGAGGAGTTCCCTGAGCATTAGGATACCGTGGGACCTATGACCATCTGCCAGTGTGTGCAGGCACTGATGGCAAGATGAGCCCAGGGAGGTGGGAACACAGCGAAACCGTCTCCATTTGCCATCCTGTGACACTACACCTTAACAGTCTATGACAGAGCCAATTCACACAACCGTCCACCCACTTACCTCAACAAAGCAGGACAAGAGCTTAACATGGGAACCTATGTCCTCACATACAGCTCGCCAGCTAATGAGGAGGCAGTATGCATTTACAACAGCAGAGGGAAGGTGCTTAGGAATGACACAAATTCAACCAGAAATGCAGATCTCACTCCAGAAAGTCACAAAGAGGCAACTAATTGAAAAGACATGACAGGGTACTCCTTATCACCATGCTGGTTCATCCTGCATTGGGACATAAGCATATCCCAAGTAAAAACCAACGAGCACATTCATGGGATAGATGGTTACGCTGTCAGCCTGGTTCACGTGAGAAAGAGACACAAGCCCAGCCAAGGAAACTCTACAATAGAGAAGACACCCTCTGAAGCACGCCAACACCTGAAAGAGCTCCACAATCCTATGTGCTTCATTTAGTGCAGGGGGACAGCAGGTCCAGGGACACACACTAAGGTGGCTTCTCTCAGTGTCCCAGTGAATAACGTGGATACCTGACTACTCTCACTTCAAAATCCTGCCACTGTACTGGTGAGATAGTTTACAGACTAGGGGAAGTATGCAATTAATTAAAAGTAGAATAACTGTAACAATGTAACTAAAGTCACCAAAATTGATATGCTGTTTACTTTTAGAATTCTCATTCAGTATTTCTGAACTTGATGAGCCAAACCACAGACTGCAAAGCTATGCCATATACCAAAATTTACCTCTTTACCCTCCCAGTGCATTTCCATCTGGGCAGGCACGGACCCAGCACCTGCCCTACTCAATGTGTCCTCAGAACCACAGAACTCCTCTGTTGAGGGGGTTTTGCTCCTTTTTTGAGATAGGGTTTCTCTATGTAGCCTTAGCTGTCCTGGAATTCTCTCTGTAGACCGGGCTGGCCTCAAACTCAAGAGATCCACCTGCCTCTGCCTCCCTAGTGCTGGGATTAAAGGTGTGCGCCACCACTCCCAGTTCTGTTGAGATTTTTTAAAGACCAGCATTAAATGTCTGAGGAGGGACTGAAGAGGTGGCTCAGTGGTTAAGAGCACTTGCTTGCTGCTCTTCCAGAGGACATGAGTTTGGTTCTCATGTTGGGCAGCTCACAACAGCCTGTAACTCCAGCTCCAGAACCAACGCCCTCTTTTGGCCCCATGGATACATACACACATACACATGTATCTTTAAAAAAACAAACAACCAAAAAAACCAAAAATCTCGTTCCCCAAGTAACTGAGGAAGAGGTGAGGAGACAGAGGCATAGACTGAGCCTGTAGGAACTTTGGGAGTGCACCCCAGAGGTAGCCTTCCAGCATGGAACGTAAGCATCTCCTCCACAGAAGCCAGAGTGGTGGAGACCATAACCTTGGGACTTGTGTGTGGCTACTCCTGACAGGACATGAACGGGCCAGGGCAAGCAGAGGATTCCTTACGTTGTGTCTCTGACATCTCTTGGGACCCTAGAATTCCAATCTCGGAAGACTTCGTTTTCCTTGTCAAACTCCCGGTCGTCTTCACCAATGGTCACTGTGAACCTTTTTTCTTCAAAGTCAGGCTCCTGCTCTTTCCGAATGGTTGCTTTTTTTAAAACCTAGCACCAAAAGAAGATAGACATCAGTGTGAAATAAAGACCTCCAAAGTCACTGAGAGGAACACAGGGAACCCGAGACCTGCAAAGTACAGCACCAGTGCCAAAGGGGACCAGCAAACACAGGACTCCAGTCTTCTCCTGCAGGCCTCAGAGGAGGCTGGTCTAAACAGGTCTGCGTGACTTTTCTACGCAAGTGAGCATCTGGGACTAGCACAGGGACCCCAGAAGGCACGTAAGCAAGGCCTTTATTTTTCAATCTCCCTCAAGAGAGAACAACTTGGGCACTAAGCAAACAAGGCTGGGTGTTAACAGACACTGATACAAGGTGGGTATTGGGAGCCACAGTGGGCAGCAAAAGGAGGCCTGAGAGAGCTATTAAGAGCAGACACTGGGTCTCAGGAGGACGGAGAAGAGGTCCTACAGAATGTCAGGGATTGTCTCACTGCCTGGGGTAATGGTCAGAGACAATTCATCTTTTGGGTTGCCCATGACACCTAAAAATGTTGTTTGTGTCCAGGGAGGTTCTCTGGCCTACCAAGATTTACCTGTGACTAGACCTGCCATGCAGAGATGGTTAAAAGCTACTTCTCCTTCTCTATTAAAGGAAGCCCAGAAATGTTCATAGCTTCTCAGGCCTCACTGAGTTTCCATACTCTCTGGATCAAAGCTATGCCAGTCCTGCCAGGACCACCACTGTGTTCTCCCTCCCAGAGTGCATTGAACTCTTACCTCCTTTGCGTGTCTGAGTCCGCGTTCCCAGGCACTCTCTGTTGGGGGTTCTGGAGGGGGTGGAGGCAAAATTTCATCAACTACTGGCCCACCCTATTAAAAAATAAGAAGAGAAATATTGAGAAAGTACTTAAAAACCTATTAAGAAATGGGGCAAAACAATGAAAAGACAAGTCAGCCAGCCACACACACCTGGCTTTCCTAGCCAATCACCCACGTGCCCTGAAACATCCAAGGCTACCTCTACACAAGCACAAGGAACCCTGAAAGGTGCCCCTTGACTCTCAGGTACAGATGCCTTTTCCATAAGGATCACATTTGTCTTCAGCCCAAGATCCAGACAGAACTCAGGTATCCCATCTGGTGGCAACAAAAGAGGAGCTCACGCACCCAAGGGTTGGCAGGCATCAATGGGTGAGGTCCAAGAGGCGGGGCACCGTTGGGTGGAAAAGGTTCAGCTTTGGTGATGAGGGAGTAGTTCCCCTTGTCATTCACTCCAGGGTGTATAAACCTACAGTTCATTCCCCAGGTGCAGTTCCCTAGGGAAACAAAAGTCCAGTGAGAAAAGATGCCAAGGGCACAACTGTTGGAGGGCGGCAGCTGGGGTGCTTACTGACAATTTGGGAAGCACCCATCAACCCATTCCTGCTCCCACAGGTCACTGGGCCTCCGCCCAGAGAGCCTCAGGCCAGTAACAGCCCAGCCTACCTCTCCTGCTGTGGACACAGGTGTCCCACAGTCCTGCAGAGGTGAGCAGGGCAGGTCTGGGCCAATGGGTCAAGCCAGGTACTTCCATGAGATACCATTCCCTTGATGAGAGTCCCTGCTTGGACTCCCAGGGCCTATTCAGTCACTCTGCAGGTTCTATATCCATGGATTCACCACCCACAGATACAAAATATTCTTTCTGTTGCACTGAACATGTGGAGACACTGTAGAGACATTTTTGTGTTTCTACTCCTTAAACAATACAGTATAAAAAGGACTTATTTACACTGTGTCCAGGATTGTAAGTCACCTAAAGAGGGCTTAAATTACAGGAGGGTATATATTACACTATCTTGTAATAGGGACTTGGATAGCTGAGGCTATCTGGCATCCATGGACATTCTGGATCCAATCTCCCATGGATACTACAGGACAACAGGGCACATCAACTATCTGAGCACTGATTAAAGCAGAGAAGCCAGAGAGTCTCTAGAGCTAAGTGCAGAAGCAACACTAGGGCCTCTAGGGAGCTTCAGCAGGTGCCTGGACATTTATTTTGACTATGCTGAGGTAGAAATCATGGGAGGCACAAATATTACCAGATCTCTGTTGACTCTGTCCCAGGGTAGCCCTCTCCAAACCATTCAGGATTATTTCTGGTCCTTAAAAAGTATGTGAATAAGAGGGGCCTGGAGAGATGGCTCAGGGGTTAAGAGTACCGGCTGCTCTTCCAAGGGACCTGGGTTCAATTCCCAGCACCCACAGGGCAAGTCACAACTGTCTATAACCCCAGTTCCAGAGGATCTGACACCTTCACAGATACACAGCAGAACACCAATGCAGGTAAAATAAAAATAAATAAATCACTTAAAACAAACAAAAATATGTGATAAATTAAGGTACTTAAATTTATCAAATCAACCAAAATACAATTGAGCTTTTTACACTTTGCTCATCAAAGTGTAAAACCCCAGCACTACTAAAGGGAGCCACTCAATTTTTCAGTGCAAAATGCTAAGTGTCTCAGATGTACAAAGCATCACCAAAAAAAAAAAAAAAAAAAAAAAAAAAGTCCCATGTATACACTATTAGAAGCATCTAAGATTTAAACACACTTCCTAGTTTAATACATATTATCTGTTTGTTTTTTTGGTTTTTTTTTTTTTGGTTTTCTCTGTGTAGTTTTTGGTGCCTGTCTTGGATCTCTCTCTCTGTAGATCAAGCTGGCCTTGAACTCAGAGATTCACCTGGCTCTGCCTCCTGAGTGCTGAAATTAAAGGAGTGTGCCATCACCGGCCAGCTTAATACATACAATCTTAAATAATTAAAAGCTATAGTCAATTTGAAACAGATATTCCAGTTGAACATTTTTGCTAACAAATCATGAAACAAGGCAAGTTTCATCTTTAAATACCATGACTGCTGAAGTCTGAGTTAAAAACAACTCAACACAAAGAACATACTGATATAAAGCACAAGATATACTCAATATTGTTTCCCTGCAAACACAAAAATGATATTTTTTTTTCATTCCTAAAACTTTTTAAGGATTCACATGTAAGTTAAATGAGGTTGGAAGCCTCACTGTACAGGATCTGAACCTCTGAGCCCTGGAAGGCAGACAAACACCATCCACTTCTTCATGATCAACTCTACATCATGCACTTCTCAACCTTGTTTATGTAATAAAATGTAACAAAAGGGAGGCTGGAGAGATGGCTCAGTGGTTAACAGCACTGGCTACTCTTTCAGAGGTCCTGAGTTTAATTCCCAGCAACCACATGGTGGCTCACAACCATCTGTAATGAGATCTGGTGCCCTCTTCTGGCCTGTAGGCATACATACATGCAGGCAGGACACCATATACATAATAAATAAATCTTTAAAAAAAAAGCAACAAAAGCTCATTATAGCAAGTTAGAAAATACAAAAAAAATCAATTATATGATTTATACTTAAAATATATTTCAGTTAGTAGTAAGTAGGCATTTAGTATTTGTTTTAAATGTCAAAACAAAACAAAAGGAAAATCTAAATAAAACCCAACCCAAATCCCACCTTCAAATCTTTGGGCAGAAAGAAGAAGAGAACACATGCACGGGAGGGAGAAGCAAACAGCAGAGGAAAAGTAAGGAGGAGGTGTAGAGTGTCATCCTGACAAAGTGTCAGGACGACAGAACCCAGCTCTCAGGGAGCAAAGTTAGGCCCCTGCTGATAGTATTCTTAACTCTTGACCACAAGAACAGCCACCCCAATATATAGCCAAAGCACATATCCTGTAAATGCTGGACAAATGATAAAGGAGTGCAGGAACCCCATTTATACAGGTAAACTCCCTTTCATGGGGGTGAGGCACATAGACTTTTATTTCTGGACTGTGGAGAAATGCCTTCAAGATTCCAAAATGCATGGAACTCAGGGCCTGGTACATTCTAGGGAAGTATATTATTGTTGAGCTATATTCCTAACCCCTATCTTTTACTTAGTCTACTGTCAGTAAATATTACTTCCATAATTAAAAAAAAAAAAAGGAAGAAAAAGAAAAAGGAAACATGCCAGTGTGATGGTTTAGCGGGTTAAGTGCCCTGTCTACCCATCCTGATCACCTGAGTTTGATCCCCACAGTCCACTCCTATCAACTGTCCTGAGCTCCACATACATGCGTACTCTGCCCCCTACAAACTTAATTTCTTAATTAGAAATAAATGCAATGGAAGAAAAAATAAAGGTATTTTAGAATAGTATGACCATCTGCTTCTGAGTGTGCTAAGAAACAGGAGGGTGGAGACTCAGGCTGAGTGGGACAGTGTTACTTGTGGCTTTTTTGTTTTGAGACAGGTTTTCACCATGTTGCCTTGGCTGGCTTGGAACTCACTGTGTGTAGACAAGGCTGGCCTCAAACTCAGAGAGATGCACATGCTTCTGCTGCTTAGTGCTGATATAAAAGGTGTAGGCAACCCACACCCAGCTATTTCTGGATTTCAGAGGGCTATCTGCACATGGGTTTTCAAAGAAAAGACATGATCTTTTTCTTAACTAGATGGCTCATATCTCCGCAATTTTTGAGAAAATTTTTTTTATTAATTTTTATGCTTGGGTAGATACTATTTAATATGAGAAATACTTTATAGGAAAACAAAATAAAAGTGGGAATATATGTAAATAAAGAGCATACAGTAGAGTGGGTATGACAGTGCAGACCTTTGGTTCCATCACTGAAGAGTGGCACATTAAAGTCCAGTCTGGGCTGCACACTATCCTGTCTCTCCTACCCTATACCTCCAGAACCTCCTGCCAGAAGGTAGTTACCAACTTAGGTGATCATGTAATCACCAAACATACATCCCTATTTTTTTTTTTAAGATTTATTTATTTATTATGTATACAGCGTTCTGCCTACATGTATGTTTGCAGTCCAGAAGAGGGCACCAGATTGCATTATAGATGGTTGTGAGCCACCATATATATGGTTGCTAGGAATTGAACTCAGAACCTTTGGAAGAGCAGCCAGTGCTCTTAACCTCTGAGCCATCTCTCCAGCTCCTTTTTTTGAGACAAGGTTTCTCTGTGTAGCCCTGGCTGTCCTGGAACTCACTTTGTAGATCAGGCTGGCTTCAAACTCAGAGACTCACCTGCCTCTGCCTCCTTGAGTACTGGGATTAAAGGTGTGTGCCATCACCACACCGCTTTACAATCCCATTTTTTGTGAATATATTATACACTCTGGGGTGATCTTTGCCACTGCTGTCCCCAAACAACTTAAGAAGAAAAAATAAACCTGTGTGATTAATAGCAGCAGATCTAAAATTGCATCAGTAATACTGATACATGACCATGGCAGGTCCCTTAGCAGCAATCAAGGAAGCTAAACAGATGGTAGGAGGCGGGCTGCCCCCTCACCTGCTGGCTACAGTCCCCATGTCTAACGGCCAAAATCCATCTCCGCTAACATGTGTAGACGCCAGCAAGAGACTGTGGCTGTGTGCATGAGCAAATGTATGTGTTTGTTAGGTCCAGAAATGAGCAGACTTTTAAGCCTGTGATTTGTTGGCTGGATTGGCTATCATCAGTTACATGATCACCACTACTGGCAAAACACCTGTCAGAACAGCAAAGAGAATTGTATAATGTCCACTTTCCAAACAAAACACTGGTTTTGGTCTAGAGCACACACTCTGACAAAGTGGCCTCTGTAAGTACGCTTTGGTTTCCTTTCCAGCTCAGCTAGTCTGAGCAGCTGCAAACAGGTAAGAAAGACAGCCTGTGTATAAAAGTCAAAGTGCTCTCCACGGATTTAAAAAACCTTGAAGCCAGGGGGCGGTGGTGCACACCTTAAATCCCAGCACTCAGGAGGCAGAGGCAGGTGGATCTCTATGAGTTCAAGGCCAGCCTGATCTACAGAGTATGATTCAGGACAGTCAGAGGTACACAAAGAAACCCTGTCTCGAAAATTCAAAAACAAAAACCAACAACAACAACAACAACAACATAAAATAATAGCAACAACAAAACACTACCAAAACCCAAACCAAACCCGTCAAAGCCAGGCATGGTGGTGCATACCTTTAACCCAGCACCTGGGGGTGTAGGTGTGACAGAGGCAAATAGATATGTGTGAGTTTGAGGTCAGCCTGGTCTACACAGTGAGACTGTCTCAAAAACAACACAATAACAAGAAATCCCTGTCCAAATTCCCATTATGTCCTACTGACACAGGCAAGGCTGGCCTCTGCATATGCATGCTCTCAGTAGGAGTGCCTCACTTACCGCTAGTTGTACGTTACTATGAAAACTGCCCTAATTTCAGAGTCCCTGGACGGAGACTCTCAAAGGCTACAGGCCATTCTGAGGCATGATACTTTTTTTTATAAAAACAAAGAACACATGGATCCAAAAGTGAGCAAACACAAGCTAAGATGCACAAATTGCTACAATGAAAAGCACATGAAAAGAATGCACATCCCCAAACATTAGAGAATCCAATGACTCAGACACCATCAGACACTGCTAGAAATGATACGAATAAAATGGGAAAAATTAAAGGGCACAAGCACAGTGGAGCTCCCTCAGGGGTTTAACTCAGTGGTCTAGTGCTCAACTTACAGGCTCAAGGCTCTTGAGTTTCATCCCAACATGCCATCTCCTAAGTCACCATGTAATGTGCAGCTCCACTTCCAGATCAACCAACTCTGGCAGGCAATCAAGATCATCTCACACAAGTTTTTGGGTGGCCACATTTTCATTTCTCTTAGACAAACACAGAGGAGGGCTTGGTGTGGTGATGTGTAAAAGAATGACCCCCATAGGTTCATATGTTTGAATGCCTGGTCTCTAGTTGGAGGAACCATTTGGAAAGAATTAGGAGGCGTGGCCTTGTTGGAGGAGGAAGCAGACTTTGAGATTTCAAAAGCCCACACTATGCCCAGTTAGCTCTCCTACTTGCAGATATAAGTTCTAGCTACTGCTCTTGTACCATGTCTGCCTGCTCTCTACATCATGATGTTCATAGTCACCCTCTGAAACTGGAAGCCCCAACAGATTCTTTTTTTTCTTACAAGTTGCCTTCGTCATGGTGTCTCATCACAGCAATTTAAAGTAACTAAAATAGAAGGCGGTTACCAGAAATGGGGCTATTGCTATGACAGGCCTGACTATGCTGGATTTTGAAAAATATGCAAGATTTTGGGACCTAGGAGATTTTGAATAATATAAGCAGGGCTTAATGGGCCATCCTAGTAAGAGCCTGGGAGACTACCAGCAGTGCTGAGAGCAATGTGGACTATATAGAGGCCCAACTCAAGAGGATTCATGTGGGAACAGTATTAGCAACTGGTCTACAGACCATCTGTGTGATATTTTGGCAAAGAATGTAGCTTCTTTTTGTCCTAAGAATCTGCCTGAGGATAAATTGAAGAGTTTTGGAATAATTTCAGTGGCAGAGGAAATTCTAAGACAGCCCAATACCAATTCTGTGGCTTATTAGCGATTTTTGTTTGTTTGTTTGTTTGTTTGTTTTTGAGACAGGGTTTCTCTGTGTAGCTTTGGAGCCTGTCCTGGAACTTACTCTGTAGACCAGGCTGGCCTCGAATGCACAGAGATCCACCTGCCTCTGCCTCCTGAGTGCTAGGATTAAAGGCGTGCACCACCACTGCCCAGCTAGTAATCATTCTTAATGCAGGTCTCAAATGAAAAAGAGCCACAGAAACAAAAAAAAATACAAAATGTAGGTCATGATGGTGCACATCTTTAATCCCAGCACTCGGAAAGCAGAGGCTGGTGGATCTCTCTGAGTTTGAGGCTAGCCTGGTCTACAGAGTGGAGTTCCAGGACAGCCAGGGCTACACAGAAAAATCCTGTCTGGAAAACAAAACAAAACAAAAAAAGGGGGCTGGAGAGATGGCTCTGTGGTTAAGAGCATGTACTGCTCTTGCAGAAGACTGGAGTTCAGTTTCTAGCACCCATGTCAGGCAGCTCACCATAGCCTGTTAACTCCAGCTTCAAGAGATCTAATATTTACCTGCATTCACATGCACACCTACACACAATTAAAAATAATAAATCTGTTTTTGGTTTTTGAGACAGGGTTTCTCTTCGTAGCTATCCTGGAACTAGCTTTGTAGACCAGGCTAGCCTGAGTTCACAGAGATTGGATTATCTATGCCCCCCAGAGTGTTGCAATTAAAGGCCTGAGCCGCCGCCACCACCGCCTGGCATAAAAATAAATCCCAAAGAAAAAAAAAGAGCTGATGATGGTGGCTCACACCTTTAACCCCAACACTCAGGAGGCAGAGGCAGGCAGATCTCTGTGAGTTCAAGGCCAGCCTGGTCTACAGAACCAGTTCAAGAACAGCCAGAGCTACACAGAGAAACCCTGTCTTGAACACCCCCTCCAAAAGAAATACAAAATGCAGTTTGAAGAGAAAAAGAATGCCAGAAAATTTCACATAGGAGCTGAGAAATAAGGAGAGATGGGAATAAAGAGTGAGATCCCACACATCTAGCCCTATAACTTGTGAAAAGAAAGGCCTAACAAATTATGTGTTTCTAAAGAGCAACAAATGAAAAGTTTATGCAAATGTAATCTAAGGAGGGGACCAGGTTTCATCCCCTGCAGGCAGCCAAACTTGACAGTATGGTTCTGGCTGTAGAGTCATGAAGGATACAGTAAAGGGGTTGTGGCATCTTCCTTAGCAGTCAGGAAGAGTGGCTGAAGCCAGGCATGTGGTAAGCAAGCCTCTGCATGGAGGCTGGGAGAGACCATTGCACGAAGCTGTGAAAGTGAAGCCTGGATTGTGTTTTAGACCCCAGGATGCTGGAGGTACCACAGCTTTGGGGGCAGACAGGGAGTGGAACAAGCCCAAAAAAGAGATGTGTGCTGCAGTCAGCACATCTGGAAGGGCAGAGCCAACTAAGCTCTTTGACATCAGACACAGACTATGTAGTGGTTCTCAACCTTCCGAATGCTGTGACCCTTTAATACAGTTCCTCATGTTGCAGTAATCCCCTCAACCGTAAAATTATTTTAGTTGCTACTTCTTTTTTTTTCATTTTTATTTCTTTATTTTTTTCCTATTATCAGCTTGATATAGTACAAATTCTTATCCTAATAGTGAAATGTTTCACTGAGGCTCGCCCAGTAATTGAGTAAAACCAAAACTTATTATAAGCTACAGTCATCCTAGGGTGATCTCCAAAGAATATAAAGAACTTAA
This sequence comes from Peromyscus leucopus, assembly GCF_004664715.2. Classification (NCBI taxonomy): domain Eukaryota; kingdom Metazoa; phylum Chordata; class Mammalia; order Rodentia; family Cricetidae; genus Peromyscus; species Peromyscus leucopus. The sequence continues at coordinate 125,047,540 of NC_051067.1, read as the reverse complement.
GAAACTAGACATCAAAATACTGAATCATCCAATTAAAAATTGGGCTAAAGAGCTAAACAGAATTCTCAAAAGAATCTCAAATGGCTGAAAGATATTTAAAGAAATGCTCAACATCCTTAGTCATCAGAGAAATGCAAATCAAAACGACTCTGAGATACTACCTTACACCTGTCAGAATGGCTATGATCAAAAACACTAATGACAGTCTATGTTGGAGAGGATGCGAGCATAGTAGCTACTTCATAATTGTAATTTTGTTACTGTTATGAATCGTAATATAAATATCTGTGTTTTCTAATGGTCTTAGGCAAACCTGAGAAAGGGTAGTTTGACTCCAGGGGTCACCACTCACAGGCTGAGAACCACTGCGTTAGACTGTTGAGGACTTTTAAAATTGAAGTAAATGCATTTTGCATTATGATATGGCCACAAATCAAATGGATGGAATGAGGGGTTGTGAATGAGAATGATCCCCACAGGCTCACATATTTTAATGCTTGGTCTCCAGTTGGTGGAATTGTTTGGGAAAGATTAGGTGGTGTGTCATTGGGGGCAGCTTTGCCGGTTTCAAAAGCCCAAAACATTCCTGGTTAAGGCCCCTCTCTCCTTTTTGCAGATAAAGATGTAAGTTCTTAGTTACTGCTCCCGAGCTATGCCTGCCTGCTACCATTTTCTCTGCCACTAATTTCTTGACTCACTCTCTCAAACTGTAAGCCCCAACAGACTTTTTAAGTTGACTTGGGAGCAACTTAAAATTAACTAAGATACTTGCTGAGCTACACAGCTATTCTACTCCTTTTGAGGAATTGCCAGACTGTTTTTTACTTTCCTACCAGCAGTGTACAAGGGTTCCAGTATGTCCACATCCTTGCTAATAATACAGCAAGCTTTGTTTTATTTCTAAAGTAACTTATCTTATTACTGACAGGGTCTTTTCTTTCTTGAGTCAGTATCTGTAGCCCTGGCTGGTCTGGTATTCAAGAGATCTGCCTGCCTCTGCTTCTCAAATGCTGGGATTAAAGATGTACTCCATCAGGCTGGAGAGATGGCTCAGAGGTTAAGAGCACTGGCTGCTCTTCCAGAGGTCCTGAGTTCAATTCCCAGCAACCACATGGTGGCTCACAACCATCTGTAATGAGATCTAGTGCCCTCTTCTGGCCTGCAGTCATACATGTTATATACACAGTAAATAAATAAATCTTAAAAAGAGGTTAGTTTAAAAAAAAAAAAAAAAAGATGTACTCCATCATGTCCAGCTAAAGATTTTGTGTTTCGAGGGGAGGGGTTAGGGCGGGTACGTATACACTCCCACATGTGATTACAATACCTGCAGAGTTCAAAAGAGGGCATCAGATCCCCCTAAAACTGAATTTTATAGACAGTTGTCAGCTGCCTGACATGGCTGCTGGGAACTGAACCTAGGTCCTCCAAGAACTGTACCTGCTCTTAACAAACTGTCTTTTTAGCCCTATCATAAGGATGATAAATCAAATGATTTCAACTCAACACCAAGCTTATAACTTGTAGGCAAACAAACAAAAATTACATCCAAATAAATTTCTCGTACTGCTGACAAAGACATCCCAAAGAACTGCAAGTTCCATCATTTTCTTTCTTTCTGCACACCATAAACAGGATGAGAGAACGGGAAGCACTGATTAAAAATGACCTAGAAATGTTATTACCTCCAGGTTCTACCTGTTCTATTCCACTTCCTGCCTGTAGGTTCCTACCCTTACTTCCTTCAATAATGGACTACGATGTGGAACTGTAAGCTGAAATAGCACCCATCCCTTCCCAGGTTGCTTTTGGTAATGGTGTTTTATCAAAGCAATAGAAACTCTAAGACAATCACCTAAGCTGCTCTCCATTTCTTGACTGCAGAAACCTCCCTATGGCATGGCTTCACTCACGAAAACCCAAACACAGTTTAGTGTAACCACAGGTGTCCACCCAGTGTGAGGCAACAATCCTATCCCAGTGTATGCAGATGTCTCCCAAAGAGCTGGTTTGCATTTCTAATACATTTCATCTGTTCTGTACTTGGTAAGGTCTGAGAACTAAGTAAGGTGTTGGCCTCTGGTTCTTGCTCCAGAGACTCCATGCTGATACTGCCGGCCTGTCCCAAGCAGCTGGCAAGCTTCTGAGCTGCAAAGGCATTGTGCAGCAGTCTGAGAGCAGTACTAAAGAGAACCAAGTACAGATACATACTGAACACAGGTTTTTGTTGATGTAATCTACCCATCTGCAGGGGATGACTGCATTTATTCCTCACGCCATTACTTCAAAACAGTCTCCTGCTTGCACTTATATTTCGTGAAATATTAGCTTTAAATATCAAAATTTTTGAAGAACTAAGATATAGCGTCACAGCCTTTCATTCTTAGGGTGCTTGGGTCAATGCCAAGTGAAGGTCACCTGCACACTGCCCTGCACCCCACCCCCAATGTACACAATAGACTGTGCAATTTAGATCAGCTAACTATTTTCAGTTGGCATCCCAAGAGCATGTTCCCAGAGAAATGAGCCTGAGGGGGATTTTCATGACTATCCCATCACCAGGGCATCTCTTGGCCTTAGGGACAAGGCTGTTTGTGGATCACTCTTGGATACAGCCTTCCCCATGAGTAAGACAGGATTCCACTGCCCACCGTGGAAGTTCCTGTTCTTCAAGCATAGTGCCATGGCCTGAACCTGCGTCTCCTCCCCAGCTCTAATGACACTAAGGCGGAAAGGGCAACAGCAGCTCTGCCCCTCAAGCTTCCTCCCTGTTGGCGTTCTAGCTGTGCTCTGGATCCAGGAGAAAGAAGTCTGGCCTCTGGCGCAGGGGACTTTAAGGCACAACAGAGAGTGAACACAGGATATTTTGTACCTTTAACCTGGCCTCTGAGTGGTATGGAATTTGGTATTGGTGGAAGAAGAGTGGATAATGGTGTCACAACATCTGGAAAAGAAGTACAGGAAGCTCTTGTGAACTTAGACTGCATACATAGGCTGGCCAGTGAGCAAAGTCATCCACCTTCCTATTTGTCCAAGGAAACTGCTCAACAAGAAATATACCCAAAACACTGCGGAACATCCAAGCAAGTCTTGCAGACTGGAGACTCTTAATTCCATTTTCTTTCTCTCTTTGTTTTTTTGAGACAGGGTTTCTCTGTGTAGCCCTGGCTGTCCTGGAACTCCTTCTGTAGACCAGGCTGGCCTTGAACTCACAGAGATCTGCCTGTCTCTGCCTTCAGAGTACTGGGGTTAAAGGCGTGCGCCACCACTGCCTGGCCTTACTTCCATTTCTGAATCCCTCCCAGGCTTTACAAAACCAGAACATCACATTACTTGTAATGTGATCAACCCTGATCAGTAAGCAAGACTCAAATGCCCCTGCTGAAGACGCTTAACTGTGCTAGTCCTTTGCAGGAATGCCCTCAGAGGCTCTCCCTTGTCTTCAATGCCACCCCCTCTCCCCCAAAGGACCTGCTTCTGATCCCTCTTGTAAAAAGTAGTTCTTTCTTACAGATGTAGGGAATGCTAACATTGAACACTCAGAAACTGCCACTATCTGTTGCAGCCTTGGGTCTGTTATAAACAGTGGGCCCGAAACCTGCAGGGTAAAAAACACCAGGCAGCTCTCGTCTAAGGCAGTTTTTAAAATGAGGACAGAACCAATAAAAGGTCTATTATTTACCACCAATACCATCATCACTACCACCAACTCTTGTAGTCTAGTCCCATGAAGCCTCACTGACATGAGGATGAATTACCACCACGGCCCCAGGAAAGTAGAGGCTACACAGATCGCTGCAAAAAGGCTGGAGGCAAACAATTACCTTTCATGAAGAATCGGCAGGTGGGGCGAGGCCTCACCTTCCGGTCACTGGGGTCCTTTACTTCGCCTTCTTCCAAGTCATCATCCTGGAACAGAGGACAGTCATCTGGAGGTGAGCCGACCCACCCTGCCCACCTCTTCACCAGGCCAGAAGCAGAAAACTGGGTGTGGGGAGCATCCACCTTTCCCAAAGGTGTGTCTTCACCAGCTCACCTTCAGTTTCCCAATCTTAAATGCTCAGCTACACAACAGATGGTTTCTTGATCACCTATAACCTCAGAAGAGTACTATGGGAACAGTGGGCTCCACCAGACACTTCAGGATAGAGCTTTGGTCTGTTTCTATGAATTGTGAGCAAGCAATGGTTACACTTTGGTCTTTACTACTTTGTACACTAAGAGTGTATAAACCTATTACTCCATGCCCTTTGCAACTGAACATCACCAGACTCCCTCCTCAGGAACAGCCTCCTAGGCCAAAGACCTACTTATCTTCAGACTGCCCTGTAGGCTGAGCATCTCTCAGGCAGTACTCCTACATAAGTGTTCAAGATGCATCTGAGACTATGGTAAAAACAATGCACGTACTAAGCAAGAATCACAGTGGAGGTCCATGAGTCTAGAGGCAGCAACAAAGGCCAACATGCAAACAATATAGTGGAGTGAAGAGACAGGGTCTAGGAGAGGAGCTTCCAGGGAAAATGGCTGTTGGCCTGGAGCTACTGTGCTCTCTTGGGCCCAAACTATCATCCGAAGGGCCCACTTGCCTACCTGCCCTGTTATATCTTCAGCATGTTATTGTGAACCTGGCACATGTCTGGGACTCCAATGCCCAGGGCTTCTAAACAGTATGACCCGTAGGGTGCTGTGGGCTAGAGGAACAGTCTGGTAGGAAGGAAGTAGCCTCTCCTGTTATTGAAGGATGCTGGGCTGGGGTCTTTTAGTAACAAGCTGCTTCCCATTGAGTGTAGGACAGTTCACATGGGGTTACCATGCAGAGTAGGCAAAAACAAAATCATACTTTAGAACTGTACTGGGCCAGAAAGTCAACTGGCAGACTCACCCCAGATTCTGTTTCCAAGGGAAACAAGCAGATGAAGACGATGGGTGCTGTCTGGGGAAGGCTTGGTTCAATCCATTTCCCCATTGCTCATACCCACAGCACAGTGTAAGAGTTACCAGCGCCCTCACTGTCAAGGGCCTCCCTCTATAATTCCTATGAAGACTCTCAACCCCATTTGACCTTTCACTGCAGGAAAGGAAGGGCATTTAACAGGGAGCATCTGACACCAGGCACACTTAAAACACAGCCAATAACCTCAACTTGAACATCATACCATCTTTTCTCTTTTACCAACACTGAGGTAGAGATCAATTTCCCCAGTGGAAGCACCGATGGCAAAACACAAGAAAATCTGCACAGCAAAGTCCTTCATGAGGGTGAACTAAGAAAGTTAACTCCGGAGACCATCTGCTACACAGCCGGGAGAGGAGGTCAAACACCTGCTACTTGCAGGTGTACAAACCCCATCCACCCAGGTCTACTCTACTACTGGGACCCAAAGCCCTACCACCAACCACCCTGTATGGCCAGAGTCATCCTCCATCCATGACACCCTAAAATGAACTGGGTGTATATGGAAATGTGGGACCCCCAGATAGTGGCCCAGTCTCCCTGGATCACCCCAGATGTTTAACCTATCTTCCACCAGAAGGACTCAGATGAGCAGTCTCCTCCTGAGGCACCTGAGAATCCCTAGATGGCTGATCTGTTCTGCCCCTCCCTCACCTGCTTTGAACACAACTGATCTGAACTTTGGGCTGTGTCCCCTAAAACTTCCTGATTCAAGGTTACAACAGAATCATACGTAAAGAAAACCCAACCTCCCCCACACACTCATAATCCCATGATTTAAAGGCCAAATTTAAAGAAGGCAACTTCTGGGGTCCACAGAAACTGCGGTTACTGACAGAAGCTTTCCAGTCTGAGGTTTTTCTGCACAAGTCTACCTCCCATTCTCCACTGTGAGCACTTCCTTTCCTGCCTCAACACAAGCTCTCATTTTCCTGCATGCCTGGCCCAGCCCACCACTGACCATCTCTCTAGGAACAAGAGAGCTTGAAAACCCTGCTGAGCCTGCTTCTCCTGGATCAGATGTGCCTACTGAAGGGCCAAGGTTCTTGCCTGCTTCTCCATACTCACATCTATCTCCCCATCATCAATCTCTCCATCGTCATCCTCTTTCTTCTTCTCCTTTGCAGCCTCTGTGGATTCTTTTTCTCCCACACTTTGAACATCAGGCTTCCCTTCCTCTCCGGGAGCACCTTCCCCCTTCTCCTCCTCGTCCTCTGCCCCAGCTTTTTCAACCTCCTCCTCTTGGGCAGCAGGAGCTGGCTCCTCAGGGACTTCCTCATCATAGTCTAGCTCATGTTCATCCAGTTCCCGGGTTACTGAGGAGGCTTCATCCCTGAGGTCACTTGTCCGGTCTTCCTCAACATCATCCCCCTCCTCACAGAGAGATCCCGCTGGGCCCCTGCTCAGCTCATGAGCCTCTGAGTCCTGATCCTGGGACTTGGGCTCACTGGCTCGGTCTTCCTCATCCGAGTGAGTCTCCTCCTGGCTTTGTACCCTAGTTGCATTTTCCTCATCCTCCAAATCAGAAGCCCTTTCCCCAGCTCCATCCAAATCTTGTTCAGATCCACTTTCCCTCAGAATGTCATCATCTGAGAGTGCCGGCTGCTCTTCATCCTCTGGGGAGTGAGGATCCAGTTCAGGGCTCTCAGCCACATCCATCAGGACCCGCAGATCTGCAGAAGACAAACAGCACAGACTCAGCATGGGCCTATCCTCCTGGGCCATATGCCCTCTGCCCTGAGGAGGAAGGACCCATTCTGCCCTTGCTCCATACAGCTCCTCCCAAATCTACAGAACTCCCTGTGAAGTGCCAGAGCATAACTCCACTGGCTACAGCTGGCCTCCACTTAGCTCTTCCTCTTGCCTGCAGCCAGCACAGGTGAAGAGAAGTGAACAATAATAAGCCACGGACTGCAAAGGACAGCTATTGGGATTCACAGGAACTGACTTCTGAAGATAAGGTTTCTATAGTGGAATGAGGTAGCACCCTAGGTCAGCAGCAGTTTCCAACTGAGCCTTTTTCTCCTACCCTGCCTCTCAAGCACAGTTTCTTGTCACCTCTTCAATCCCTCCCATGTACTCTAAGGTTCAGACTCCAAGACCTCCTTCAGACCTTCCATCCAGCCTCCAGCATGCTCTTCAAAGGCACTGCTCTGGGACCAGTGATATCAGAGCCCAAACAACCAAAGCTATCCAGGTATCTGTTGTACAAATGGACTATGACAATATTTTTAGACATTTAAGTCACATGCTTATATAAAAGACTTTTTAAAAAAAAAAAAAGAAGAAGAAGACTCACTTCTATTTCTAAAAATCTAGACTTAATCAAAGCAAATGTTTTCTGGTTTTTCCACCTCCACAGCTCATAGAAAGCACTTTGCTCTGCTGGGTGTAGCAGCACATGCCTGTAATCATAGCACTTGGGAGCTAGAGGCTACCCCACACTACACAGTAAAACCTTGACTCAATAAAAAAGCACACCGCTGCACTTGATTTAAAGCCCGACCACTTAAGCTGGGGTTAGAGAGTAAGTGTAGACATTATGTATAGCACTCAATAGCCAGTATTTCTATCGAATCAGTAACAGATACCAACTTATGACATGAAGGAAGAAGGGTTTGGAGTTTATCTGACTTATATTTATCTATTAAAGATAAAATGCACACTTCAACTTACACGCGTTGTGGGGGAGCACAGCGTTGAAGACTGAGTTCAGGACCTTACACATGCCATGCAAGTGTGCTATCGCCAAGCTTCAGCTCAGATCCCAAATTCATACTTTTAAAAACTTGTAGCCTGCCGGGCAGCAGTGGTGCATGCCTTTAATCCCAGCACTTGAGAGGCAGAGGCAGGTGAATCTCTGTGAGTAAGAGGCCAGCATGGTCTACAGAGCAAGGTTTTTGTTTTTTGGGTTTTTTTTTGTTTTTTCAAGACAGGGTTTCTCTGTGTAGCTTTGCGCCTTTCCTGGAACTCACTTGGTAGCCCAGGCTGGTCTCGAACTCACAGAGATCCGCCTGGCTCTGCCTCCCGAGTGCTGGGATTAAAGGCGTGCGCCACCACCACCCGGGTACAGAGCAAGTTTTGAGACAGCGAGGAATACACAGAGAAACCTTGTCTTAAAAAACCAAAACTATCATATGTCACTAAAAATACACAGCAGTCAAGATTTTCTGGCCATCTAGCATCAGTTCAGAGGAAGGAATATCAAAGGAATATTAAGAAGTTGGTCCTAAGCTGGGTAGCAGTGGCGCACGCACTAGGGAGGCAGAGCCAGGTGGATCTCTGTGAGTTCGAGGCCAGCCTGGTCTACAGAGCAAGATCCAGGACAGACACCAAAGCTACACAGAGAAACCCTGTCTTGAAAAAAAGAAAAAAAAAAAAAAAGAAGTCACTCAGTCCTACCTGGGCATAGTAAGCACATGCCAGTTTGGAATCCTGGGATTTGTGGGATGACACAAGAGGACTGTTGACAGTTTGAGGCCAACTTGGACTACGTAGTGAACTGCAGCCCATCTGGGTTTAAAAAGTGAGAGCAAAAAGCAGTAAGAGCAAGTTCAGAAGCTATGTGCACAGCCTCTGATCTCTATGGAGTGCTGTGAGGGTCCTGCAGTGGGCACCTGCAGGGGGCATGGTGAATACCATGTAGGACAATGGCCAGATGGGGGCTGTGCTTTTCTAAGAGAAAGTTGGTGCAAAGCTCTAGTGTGGTAGGTAGAGTTTTAGTTAAGTCACACTAATGCTAAAGATAACACCCCTAATATACCAACATTAAGAAATACATGAATTCCTTACTGTGTAACATCTGATCCCTAGCTTGGCACAGTTTTTATTACATTGTATATTTTTAAGTCTCCATAGAGGCCCAGGAACTTTTCATCTCTCCAGCTGCCTAGGAGTAGCACCTGGTACCCATAGGAAGTCAGTCATGCTGAAGTGGTTACCAAGTGTCATATGTTCTACTTGAAACCTGACAAATTCCTATTCTAGTATTTTATAGCTAAAGGCAACCTTGTAAACAAAGTTATCTTTTAAATCAACCATTCTGCAAAACCAAATGTCCTGTCTAATTTGGAAGTCATATAACCGATACCACAGAAGACAAAGCCCAAGTTCCAAGATGCTACTGTCCTTGTAACATACTATCTATGTATGGTTCACAAGACTTTTTAACCAGGTCACAGCCCTTTTCTGGGGTCCTGGTACAAGCTGGTTTACTTTTGGTTTTAGTCAAAATTTAGTTAATGAGTTATTTTTTACATTTTTGAAAATCTTGAAATGAAACCCTATGGTAAGAAGTGGAGACAGAGTGCCCAACTAAACATGAACTGTAGTAAGAAGCAGGCTGGTAAAGGAAGGGAGGCTGTCTTTTATCTGAGTACTGTGTATGTCTCAGGACTGTCAGTCAGGCCTTCTGAACTTGTGTTCCCAGACCATAGATGGAATTAGTTCTATTCCTAGCCATTGAAGTTTCTACTACAAATCCTTTTCGGTACAGACTACAAATAAACTAGGGTCTCCACAATCCTGTGGGTTCTGTTTCTCTTTTCTTCCCTCCAAGTATCAACGCACTAGACACTCACCACAGTATATCGTTTTTTACACAAAGACATAGCTGGGCTGACTAGCTTGAGAAACTGGAAGGCTGGTGTGCTGTGCACATGCCCACGGAGCCTTCATGCCCTCCAGGTGAATTAGTTACCTTAACTGAACGGAGTAAGTTAACTTCTGATTTGTGAAGGCAGTTTTTGGCACATGCCATAAAGTGGTGGGGTGAGTGGGCCTGAAAGTACCTGTGGCTGTCCTGGTGTGTGTGTGTGTGTGTGTGTGTGTGTGTGTGTGTGTGTAGGGGGTGGGGGCAAAGTAACTCTTGGGATCACAGGCTGTTCTGAGCAACCAATGACAGGAATAAACAAGCCCGGACATATAAAATCTCTCTTCCTTTCTGGCAGTTCAAAACCCCCAAATTCCACTCTACATTAGGAACCTTATTTCTTACACAGTACATTATTCTGTTTATCTAACTGCACCTACCATACAAACTCCAACTGTTTTTATTTGAAGGCTTTTGGGAGGTCTCCTCCTCACCTCTGTTATAAGTGGGGGATCTTGAATTTCCCAAGCCCAAGTGTTAAAGTCTTGGTCCCTAGGGATACACTACTAAGAGGTGCAGAAATTTTTAACAGGTTAGGCCTAGGAGGAGCCCAGTCTTTGCTCTCTGGCATTTAATGAGAGGTTGAGTGGTTTTGCTCTGTCACACTCTGGCCATGCTGTCTACCTTACCAACTGCATATGGTCTAGATTCTAGAATATACCAAACTGAGAGCCAAAATATACCCCTCCCCCAAGTCTCTCCTTTTTCTTTCTTTCTTTTTGAGATAGGGTTTCTCTATGTATCCCTGGCTGTCTGGAACTCTATCACCTTGTCCTCAAACTCACAGAGATCCACCTGCTGTCTCATGATTGCTGGGATTAAAGGTGTATGCCACTACATCAACTTTTATCTTTTCTCTGTATGAGTTCATTACCTCAGGTATTTGTCATAGTGATGGAAATCATACACTCTTCCTGTTCCTACAGAGTGAGAACGGATGGAGGCTCTCAAAAGGCTGGCACTCAGTGTGTAGCCTATACACCACACACTGTACTAACTGGCTGGGACACTTCTGAGACTACAGTGGTCACTATTAGCATCCACAGGAGGCATGGCCAAAGCTGCCATGGTGCAGGGTTCCCTTGCAGAGGCCCTGACAGGTTTTCTGAGAAAAGGCACTGCACGATCTTCTTTCCCATGGGACCTCCTGGGAGTGCACTACTGGAGGCCACATTCAGGCGAGGATCTTTCAGGGACAACCACAAATCTACACGTTCTTTTTTGGTTGTTTGTTTGTTTGTTTTAGAAGCACTCTAAATCATACCTTTAGAGCAGAAATCATGAGATGGCTTGATCTCCAGGCCTGCTCTAGGCAGGGTCACTGTCTCTCTAGGTGCCAGTATTCTGTTTTGAGACTAATTTGTGTGTTCCTTATGCTGGATGCAGGGAAATACATGCCCTATTAAGTGTAAACAATGAATTAAGGGTCCTCCAGTCCAACTCACTAAACTCCCATTTTCACAATCTTTGACCAGCCTTAGTCACCCAGTAATGTAGAATTTTCACAAGGCTTAGAGCTAATCTTTAGTCCTCTAATCCACAGTGGTAAACCTGTTCAGGGATGGAATAACACATCTTTCACTATTTCTGTCCCCTGCTGCATTTCCCTGCTGCATTTGACATACCTGAAAAATGCTTGTTAAACAATTGACAAAAATTTCATTAGTCAGGGAACTACCTGTTGCATACCAGAAAGAAAAGTTGTCTGATTCAGCTAGGGGTGGCGGCGCACGCCTTTAACCCCAGCACTCGGGAGGCAGAGGCAGGTGGATCTCTGTGACTTCGAGGCCAGACTGGTCTACAAAGCAGTTCCAGGATAAGCTCCCAAGCTACACAGAGAAACCCTGTCTCAAAAAACAAAACAACAACAAAAAAGTTGTCTAATTTGTAAAACACTATAACCAGAGCTCCAGAACAGTGTCTTCTGCTCTTGTCTCAGCAGCAACTTCAGGAGGCCAAACTGACTCAAGCCACACTATTAATGGCAGAATAATAATACCACGTTCTCTTCACAGTTGGGTCACTTTGAGGAACTGCTACAAACTACTTAAGAGTCTGGCCTGGCTGGGTGGTGGTGGCAATGCTTTTAATCCCAGCACTCGGGAGGCAGAGCCAGGTGGATCTCTGTGAGTTCGAGGCCAGCCTAGTCTACAGAGCAAGATCCAGGACGAGCACCAAAACAACACAGAGAAACCCTGTCTGAAAAAAACAGAACAAACAAACAAACAAACAAAGAGCCTGACCTGGTAAACTGCCAACCCAGACAAAACAACTCTTGGTCAAACTTGGGGGTGTGTGACTATTAAATGAAACCAATTTCTTTACATGGCTTACTATTGAGACAGGTGTTCCAAGTGGGCTTCAGCAAAGGAAGATCAACAACAGACAAACACAACTCCTGGGAAACTTCTTTCTTTCTTGAGACAAGGTCTCACTGTGTAGTCCTAGCTATCCTGGAACTAACTCACTATGTAGTCCAGGCTAGCCTCAAACTCAGAGATCCTCTTACCCCTGCTTCCCAAATGCTGGGATTAAAGGTCTGAGATACCATGCCCAGCTGTGGGAAACTACCATTAGCAGAGCAGATTCTATGTTGATGTCTAAGTTCTACTATGCCTGTTTAAAATCCTCATTCATAGCTTCAATGTCTACAGCAAGAGTGTTGGGATTGTTGATAAACACCACTCCAAAGTGACTTACGCTCAACCAAAAACTCTTTGATAAGGAGTAGTCACCTTGACATAGTCTGTAGATGACAAGGTAATCTCTTTAAAGACAAGCAAGGTAAGAGCTTACCTGTTGGGTGTTGTGCAGTAAATCCACAAGTTCTCTTAAAATTTTTGAGCATTCCCCACCTACAACTGGAGAGGAGTTTCAGGCTTTGGGACATACTAAATTGGTTCCAGAACTGGCTGGGCTTCATAAGTGCTCAGATCATACACACTCTCATCTCAGGAGCCAGGAAATGGGAATCAGCCTAGGGGTTGAAAATCTCAACCCCTGCCTTGGGATAGGTAATGTGAAGATAAACCAAATGCCCTCTTTCATTATCCCCAAATGGGTCTAAAGAAATCCCTACTCTTGCAAATAAATGCTAAACAAAGCTCATTTAGAGCTACTATTGTGCCCGGTAAACTCAGTTGTCAATGTAAACAGGGAAAACTAAATTTCCAGCAGTAGCGAGGCTGTAAGTCTTAGTTTAATTTCCTTCCAGCACTACACTTGTTTGGCTAACTTTACGCCAAAGACTCGGTGTCTCTGAGCTCCCAGTCCAAGAGGCGAGGAGGTTACACTTCCTAAGAGATCGAGGCCTCCCGGGGTACAGTGGGTACGTCCGATCTGTGCACACTTGAAGTTGCGAGAGCAAGTTGCAGGAGGCTCCAGAGAGTTCAAAGTTCCCCGTAGAGCCCGTCGACAGTCCAGGCGGGCCTCCTCTCGAGCCAACCTGCGTGCTCCTCTCCCCTTTGTAGGCGGAGAACATGTGCCACGCCGAATGGCCCGGAAGGGAAATGACAGCTTCAGGAAAACCAACTTCACCATGGCAGACCGCGGCGCGCGAAGGCGCCAGGACGTCCCAGGCCGCAGCGGGCTCGCGCCTGCCCGCTGTCCCGGGTCGCGCCTCGGCCCGCGGCTGCGCACAGCCGGGGGCGCGCCCGAGCTCGGGAGGCGGCGCCGGGCTCCCGGGCCTCGCTCCCGCCGCCGCTGGGGCGGCCTCTTCCTCACCGCCTGCCAGCCCCACTTACCTCAGCGCGAGGACGGGAGGCGGCCACGGCTCCGCTGGGATGGGGGCAACGTGGACAGGACGTTCCTCAGCCTTTCCGCTTCTCACTGGCTCAGGCTTCAGGCACGACGCGGGCGGAACAAACGGGCTCCACTACCCGCGGGGGCCGGCCATTGTGCGACGTCATCAGGCCGCGACGGCCGTACTGCGGGCCGGCGGGCTTCCCTCGCTAGCCCCGCCCTCCTCGCGCCTCCTTCCGGCCTCTGGGGTCCCCTCCTCCGTGGCGCGCGCTCGCAAGTCTCCGCTACTGCGCACGCCCATCGAGGTCCGCCCTCCCTCTAGCGGGCCACCGAGCGGCGCGTGCGCAGTCTTTGGCCCGCTGATAGTAGTTTCTCGGAATGGGCAGCGGATGGCAGAGGACGGAGTGTGAGGCGGGCACGGAAAAACTCTTTGCGGCTCTTGGTGTGCGCGTATGGACACTCCAGGGCCTGGAAACTTGGGATTCGTTTTCGTCAGTTGCGAATTTCCTGTCTTATTAAATATCAATGCTTGACCGAAACTGTTTTTGGGACTGGAGTGTAGCTCTGAAGTAGAGACAGCACCTGGCAAGTATGCTCGAGGCCCTGGTAACCGCTCCCCACCCCCACCCCAACCCCCAAAAAAGAGGGATTTTTGGAGATACTTGTAGATTTTAGAGTGGCGCTAAATATTCCTGGTCTCCTTAAATATGATTACCATGACCCAGTCAGTGTAAAACTGCTGGGGAGGATTTAAACCGATGGGAACATTTCTCAGCCCCCTCCATCTATCCAGCGGGGCTTTGCTGCTGCTGCTAGCCTAAACACCCTCATCGCTACTGACAAAGGGTCACGAGATCTTTGGGTACTGGCCCCTTGCACATTTTGGAGCTGATCTTGGGCTTACGTAGTTGGGAGCTGCCTTCCTCAGACAACCTCAAGGTGAAAACAGCTCAAATGCCCATAAATTGATGAAAGAATAAACTGCTATTCTCACAGTGGCACATTAATTCAGCCACAGAAAGGAATGAAGCACAGAACTCAAAAAAGGTGCTTGAGAGAAGCCAGTCAGGAAACCTGAGCGGTGTACTGTGTCTGTGAGGGATTTTTCTTGATTGAATCATTTGAAGTGGGAAGACCCACCTTTAATCAGGATCTTTTGAGGTGAGAAGATCCACCTTTAATCTGGGGCACACCTTTTCGTTTGTTTGTTTTGTTTTTCGAGACAGGGTTTCTCCAGTGTAGTTTTGGTGATATCGCTCTGTAGACCAGGCTGGCCTTGAACTCACAGAGATCCGCCTGGCTCTGCCTCCTGAGTGTTGGGATTAAAGGCGTGAGCCACCACCGCCCGGCTGGGCCACACCTTTTGATGGCAGTCTATATTAAAGACGTGGAAGAAGGAAGCCCTTGCTCTTTGCCTGCTTGCCCTCACTCTGGCAAGTTCATTGGTTCACTGGCATTAGGGCCTTCTTTTCCGATTTCAATGAATACTGAAGACCAGTTGAGACATCCAGCCTACTGGATTCTTGGACTTCCCCTTGGTAGACAGCCATTGTTGAATTAGCTGGGCCACAGCATGCCTCCAGGTTCCTGATCCGAGTTCCTGTCCTGACTTTCTTCGATGATGAACAGTGCTGTGGAAGTGTAAGCTAAATAAATCCTTTCCTCCCCACTTTGCTTTGGTCATGGTGTTTCAGCACAGTAAAAACCCTAAGACATCAAGTCTTCACATGGGCCTCTCCAACTACCTGAAACTCCTTTGCCTGAGTCACATTTGTTCATCCTTAGGTCTTACCAAGGCTGGCTTTTTTTCCAGACATACTCCTGACACACTGGGGCTAAGTGCCACCTGCGTGTACCACTCAGTCCTGCCAATCAGGGTATGTCCTTGGCAGCGTGTTCCACACCAGAAATCCCGTCGGTCTCTTTAGCAGGCCCAGGTGATTCTGATGTTCCGAGCATGTGAAACTGGAATACCTTGACCTTAGGCTCCAAGAGACATGGACAAGAATAGTCACAGAGATCTTATAGTAACACCTGGGAAAATAAAGGGGAAAATCCTGGAAATGACCCAAATATTTATCAAAAGACATTGCAATGGTGTAACTAATATTATACACGACTTAGCATGTTGCAATGGTTAAAAAATTATATGAATCTTGAATACATAAAGATAATATTTGGAAGTAGGGGCGAAGCTCAACAATGGTGTTGAACAGAAAGTCAAGTGGCAGAAAAAACCGCAGGTGATCATTGTTTTTGCTGTGACAAAACATCATGACCAAAAGCAACTCCGGGGGCAGAGGGAGGGGGTATTTCAGCTTACAGCTTATAGTCCGTCCTGGAGTGAAGTCAGGGCAAGAGCAGGAGCAGAGCCATTGGAGAGTGCTGCTTTCTTATAGCACCCAGGACCACCTGCCCAGGGGCGCCACCTGCCTCAGTGATATGAACCCTCTTGTGTTAGTCATTAATCAAGAAAATGCCAAACAGACTTGTCTACAATCTGATGGAGGCATTTTCTCAGTTGGAGTTCCTCTTCTCAGATAATTCGAGCTGGTGTTGAGGTGCCAAAACCAAACCAACTAACCAGGATTATCATGCTCACATAAGATTATAATCATGAATATTTTTGGAGGTGTGGAGCTAGTGAAACACACATACTGCCACCAGGGGTCTACATGGTGTAGCCATTTTAGAAGGCAAGAAACATCAGTATGAACAGGAATGGTGGTGTATGCCTATAATCCAAGTACTTGGGAGGCTTCGGCGGGAAGATGAGTTCGAAGCTAGCCAGGAGTGATTATCTTGGAAACAACACAGGAAAACTATCAGTATAAATGCTAAGAAAAATGCCTGGAAAGACAAAAGCATGGAAAATAGTTGCTTCTTGAGAGTGGGAAGGGAGAGAGAGAGAGAGAGACACTGGTTTCTAAATTGTGGGCTATATTGAGACGATGTACAAATAGAAAAGTTGTATAAAGTGTACTGTGGTGATATTGTGTTCCCCAAAATATTGTGCACCCTAATAAACTTATATGGGGTCAGAGAACAGAACAGCCACTAGATATAGAAGCCAGAAAATGGTGGCACACACGCCTTTAATCCTAGCATTCTAGAAGGCAGAGATCCCTCTGGATCTCTGTGAGTTCAAAGCCACACTGGAAACAGCTAGACATGGTAACAAGAGCCTTTAATCCCAGGAAGTGATGGCGGGAAGCCAAAAGGTATTTAAGGTGTGAGGCTGAGGAACTAGATCCTGGTTAAGCTTTTAGGCTTTTAGCAGCAGTCAGCTGAAATCCATTCAGATGAGGACTCAGAGACTTCCAGTCTGAAGAAACAGGATCAGCTGAGGAATTGGCAAGGTGAGGTAGCTGTCGCTTGTTCTGCTTCTCTGATCTTCCAGCATTCACCCCAATACCAGTCCCTGGGTTTGTTTTTATTAATAAGAACTTTTAAGATTCGTGCTACAGTGTACAATCTGAGTTTTGCCAAGTCTACACCAAACAATCCCACCTGGCTGAAAATTTCCCAACCTGTTGCCATGTATAGCACACATCTCAGGACATGAGGCATGGAGTCAGAAGCCTGGGTCTTGCAGCCCTAACAATAGACTCAGCCACTCCTCCTCAATGGGCCAACTCATCAGACAAGTGAGAGTGAAAAGCAGAGAAGAGAGATTTAGTGAATGTGGCCACAAGGCCCAGGCTCTGACCATAGCAACTCTAAAAACACTGTGGTTGGAATTCTACCTGTTGTCTACCTGAACCCCAGAGGGGGGAAAGTTGGGAACTGTAGGACTCACTTCCTGCTCCCCTCACTCCAGGGTCATGGGCTCCCAGGCCTAAACTGTTCCTCTCCACATCTCAAGGCATGCGTGGACATATCCATACAGGTTTGCCCAGCCTTTACTGTCTGTAATGTCAAGAATATCTGAAAAGCATTTTTGTCTGAAGGTAGCATTTGAGAAAGGACAGTCTTGCTGATTCTTCGTGTGGTCACCAGAGGGTGCATCAGAGCAATCCAGCTCCTGTTCTGTGGTTGGCCCTGATCTGGCTGGCCAGCTGTGAACTCAGCTTGTTTAAGGCTCACTCAGAATGTGTAGGACCTCCACTTCTGAGGTAATAAGAAAGAGCCAGGCTGGATCAGCAGGGGGCCTGATCTCTGGAGTGGAGGAGTTTATCAGCCCTGTCAGCCTTAGGTCTTCATCATCCTCTGTGCCCAGCTGTGATCCCACCTACTTTTACAAGGGTCTCACCCCAGGGAGGTTGGACAGAGGATCTCCAGACCTCCAAGTTTCTGCTGGCTTTTTTTCTTGCTTCTGCTTTGCAGAGCTTCAACCACTGGTTTGGGTGAGTCAGTGACCGAGGCAAAAGGCCTATGTGGGGCCAGCTCCTATCCATATTCAGAAGTTTATTTATGCAAGGTTGCATGTAACATAGCACAGGCTGGCCTTGAACTCATCATGTTGCCTAGGATAACCTTAAACTTCTGATCTTCCTGCCTTCACAAGTTTCTAAGATTACAGGTATGCACCACCATGCCTGTTTTAAGTGGTGTTGGAGATTGAATTTGAGGCTTCAAGCATTCTCTAGGCAAGCACTCTACCATACTTAGCTACATCCCCCAGCTCCAAATAATTTTGTAAAAATAAACTTGAGATTATCAGTAAATGATTTACATGTGTATGTTATGTACCTACAAACTGGGGTCATATAAAATTGTCTTGGAGCCGGGTGGTGGTGGCGCACGCCTTTAATCCCAGCACTCGGGAGGCAGAGCCAGGCGGATCTCTGTGAGTTCGAGGTCAGCCTGGGCTACCAAGTGAGCTCCAGGAAAGGCGCAAAGCTACACAGAGAAACCCTGTCTCAAAAAACAAACAACAACAAAAAAAGTAAATATCATTTTGGGGGCTGGAGAGATGGCTCAGTGGTTAAGAGTACCGACTGCTCTTCCAGAGGTCCTGAGTTCAATTCCCAGCAACCACATGGTGGCTCACTACCATCTGTAATGAGATCTGGTGCCCTCTTCTGTACACATAATAAATAAATAAATCTAAAAAAAAAATTGTCTTGGGCTTTTAGAGATCACAAGCAGAAAGTTTAAAAAGCCCCCTCTCGATCTCCATAGGCCCAAGACAAAGGGCTAGTGTCTGTCCCACAGCTCTGAGTATTATAGCTGGGTCAGTGGCTATTGTCTGGCTAAGAACTGTGAACATCTTCCCCATGCATTTGGAAGTATGTTGTGCTGAACTCTTGTTGGAGTTCAGCTCCAGGTCAAATTGTGAGGATGTACTCACCAAGGCTCCAGTGATGGCTACATAAGACAAATGCATACAGGGAAATAAAGTTGTCAGCATAAAGATACAGGCAGACTGGCTTGCCGAGAAATTAATATTTGGGTGGGGATCATGTTAACAAAGGTTGGGCTGACTTGTGGGTGGCGAATCTGTTGAAGACTGCAGTTAGCTGTGGAACTGGTTTTCTGCTGTGGGTAGCCAGCCTCCCCAAACCACATCCCTGTTTCTCACTTTACTGTGTGTTACTGGGCTCAGCAGGTGGCTCTTCTCCACAAGATAAGGTCAGGATGTGTGGGGGCCTTGGCCTGTCTGCGTGGTCTCTGCAGCAGAGTAGCTAGGCTTATAACACAGCTCCGCTGGGCTCCAGAGGGCATAGAAAGCTGCCAGGCTTTGAGGCACATTACCATTTCCCCTGCATCCTGGTGCTCTTACAGAAGGATGTGAACCCTACAGATAGGTTCACTGGACACCTATTGTTAAAATTCCTTCCCGGGGGGCGGGGGAGGGGGGTGTAAGTAATGCTACCCCCTATGCCTGAGCTCTCAACAACATACTGAGTAATGATTACACTCAAGTTCATTCTAGGGAACCAGTGAATTTACTGGACTTCCTTTGAGAGCATAGGTGACAGGCTATTTACTGGCATGTAAGGGTTTTCCCTCTGCAAAAGGCCACACCAGAAAGTCTATCTAGCAGGAGGATGGCTTTCCCATAGCTGCACTGATGGAGCACCCTCAGTCTTCACGTTGGCAAACTCGAGTTCCTCCCTGAGGCCACATGCAATTTAGGGCAGAATTGTATATAACAGGCAGGATAGAGTGGCTGGACATTCAGGTGAGGGTCCCATGGCCCTCCCAGTTCCTCCTCCTATGAGGGACTCTAAACAGTCAGCAAGCCCAGCTGGGATGAGTTTTGCAAGTAGGCACAGCTAAACTCTCAAAGACGGTAGTTGTTTGGCGAGGGTAGCCATGTACAACAGTGGCTGTGGTGGTAGTCTGTGGATGTAAACACACATTCCTGGAAGATACCTTGGTGGGTGCATCATATCTACCCAGCAGAACAATCCAGACACATAGTGTCCCTGTTCGTTTGTATTGCCACAGGACCCATTCCTGCTTGGAGCCCCAGTGAATGCCATCAATGTACCAGGCTTCAGCAGGTCAGGTCAGCTCGGTCCTAGCTTGATTTCTCCCTCTCCTGCCCTCACGGCCTGAAGTGTCTTCAGCAATAGGGTCTTATCAGCAGTGGCAATAGACTTTATTATTTTGGGGACCTCTGGTCTTGGGATGTGGCAGCTATAGGATTACGAAAACTATGTTATCAAGGCCCACTGCTGTGGGGAGACCCCACGACTTGCAGCAGCTGTTCAGCCAGCAGAGCAATGTCAGGCACAGCTGCAGGGATGGGAGGTGCTACCTCATTTAACTCCTTGTCATCCACCGTCACTCTCCAGGAGCCATATCTAGCCTTTTTATTGGCCATACTGGCTGTTGAAAGGGCTCTGGGCTAGGCAGATGCTCTCTACCCTGTCTAGCTGCTGGGTGGTTTCTTTAGTTTCATCCTGGCCCTTGGGAAGCCTGGACTGTTTGGTATTCACCACTGTTTGGGCCATGGGTAACTAACTGTACAGGTTTCCACCTCACCCTCTCCTGCATTTACCATTTCAACCCTCAGCCAGAACTCCAGACAGCAATCTGCAGGGTGTGTCCTACATAGTAGGGCATGCACCCTTAGAATGTTCCTTCACAGGGGAGAGATGCACACATCATATATTCTCTTGGGAGGATAATTACCCACCTTCAGAATGAGTTTAGACCATATGGTTTTATCCTCCATACCCATCCACCACCACCCAATGACCCTGGTGCTTTTGCGGGTAACTGTGAATCAATGTATGTTCTGCTCCAGTGTCCACTAGGGCCCGTGTATTCTGCATATTTATGGGTGAGGGATCAATAAATCATCAACTCAACACGGGGCCTCCTGTTGCCCTGTGTGGCCCTCACCTATGAGCTCAACTTTGGCCACCCCTACAGAGGAGTGGCTGGGGAGGCCCCCATCCCAAGAAACCTTCATCGGTGAGGGGTGCAGTGGGGATCACCTGCACCTCCCGGTCACTTTTTCCTTTACTCCTCTGGTGAATTGCTGGTTTGCCCTAAAGCTCTCCACAGATCACCCAACCAGCACAGGGCTTGATTGCCCATCAATTTTATCCCTAGGGATTCCTGTGAGGCACAAGTCCAGCTACATCTGTGTTCAGGAGATACAGAGAGGCCCTTCTGCCTGGCTCCCTCCCCTCTCACTTGCTCCTACTTGCTTTAACACCTGTGAACCAGGGTTTATGCTCACGTTCAAGTCGTTTAGGTTGGCCAAAGCTGCTCCTGTAGGTAGGTATAGGTCCCTACCCACTATGAGGCTCAGTACCTGCTGCCAATGCTCCATACCACTCTCACGATCCTTGCTGAATCCATTTCTCCCTTTCTTAGGTCTCCCATGAACTAAAGTCTTGTCTGGGCCTGTGAAGTGGCCACCTAACACCGCTTCCCACATGCCCAATTCCCTTAGTAGGGCATGCCCTTTTACTGTTTTCTAGTCCCTGATATTCAGGGAGACCTCAGCTACAGATAGATAACCAGATGTCCCTAGTGGCTTCTATGAGCCACTCCACTGGGGACTGATCCCTCACATTGCCCTATATTGTCTTTTGTCTCGAGGAGGGACGGGCGGTTTCCTTACTCAGCTTCTCTGCTTCAACAGCACTCAGGCTGACCTGTCTGTCCCAAATCCCACAGCCTCAAGCCACGTGACAAGGGCTCCTACATTGCTCATTTGGAAGTCTTCCCTAGTTCCCACAGATCCCTCACTTGTTGCAGAATATGATTTTAACTCAGTAAAGGTGTGTTACATTTGTTCATGCTGCAGAACATTTGACTGTGTAAAGGCGTGTTACATGTATTCATGCTGCAGAACATTTAACTATGTAAAGGTGTGTTACATTTGTTCATGCTGCAGAACATTTGACTGTGTAAAGGCGTGTTACATGTATTCATGCTGCAGAACATTTGACTGTGTAAAGGTGTGTTACATGTATTCATGCTGCAGAACATTTAACTATGTAAAGAGGTGTGTTACATGTGTTCATGCTGCAGAACATTTGACTGTGTAAAGGTGTGTTACATGTATTCATGCTGCAGAACATTTAACTATGTAAAGGTGTGTTACATGTGTTCATGCTGCAGAACATTTAACTGTGTAAAGGTGTGTTACATTTGTTCATGCTGCACTTGTTTAATTATGTAAAAATGTGTTGCATTTGTTTCACCTTGCCTGCCTAAGGCACCTGACTGGTCTAATAAAAAGCTTAATGGCCAATAGCTAGGCAGGAAAGGGATAGGCAGGGCTGCCAGATAGAGAGAATAAACAGGAGGAAAAGTCTAGGCTTGAGAGGAAAAGAGAAGAATGAGAGAAGGAGGAGAGGAGGAGGAGAATGCCTGGGGCTAGAGCCAGGTAGCCATCAGCCAGCCAGCCAGCCAGCCATAGAAACAGCAAGAAAGTAAGAAAAGGTAAAAAGCCCCAAAGCAAAAGGTAGATAAAGAGAAACAGGTTAAGTTAAGTTTAAAGAGAGCCAGTGCTGGGCGGTGGTGGCACACACCTTTAATCCCAGCACTCAGGAGGCAGAGCCAGGCGGATCTTTGTGAGTTCGAGGCCAAGCTGGTCTACAGCGCAAGATCCAGGACAGGCGCAAAGCTACACAGAGAAACCCTGTCTCAAAAAACTGAGAGAGAGAGAGAGAGAGAGAGAGAGAGAGAGAGAGAGAGAGAGAGGGAGAGAGAGAGAGAGGAGAGAGAGAGAGGAACGTGCCTAAGCTAGGTCGAGCATTCAAAACTAATAAGTCTCTGTGTCATGATTTGGGAGCTGGTTGACAGCCTAAAAGAAAAAGCCTGGTTCAGTCACTCACTGTTCTGATTCTTAGTCTTTTACATTTGACCATTATCAAGGCCTCTGCACACCAAAGCAGAGATTTTTTTTTTCTTTCTCTCTATTGAAGCTTTGCACCCAAGTAATGTCTTCTATCACTTTTGGGTTGCTCCCTCACCACAGGGTCCAGGAGAGGCTCTGTATTGGTCCCCTAACCATAAAAACAACGGACCAACACCTCCAATTACCCTTCTCTTTCGCCTACCTTGCCTGCTACGTCTCCGGCCATTACTGAAGGGCCAGTCTCTTCTCGCTCTCTCCTCCAGGCTGCCACCTCAGCTTTGAGTAGACCCATGGCAGAGGCCAGGCTGCCTCTGCAGCTGTTTGCTGAGATCTCTACCCATCATGCACCACTCCTGGGCTTGCAATGCCTGTTTTCAAGGCATCGCCACGCTCCCTGGGTGGACCCCACCCATCAAGCAGGTATGCCACTCCACACCACCAGAGGACCACCGGCCTGGGATTTCCCCCCAGACAGGCTCCATCACTTAGGCGGGTTCACCTTAGATATCTCAGTCTCCATACCCTTGTCACTATCCCGCAAACCCTATATGGATATCCACCATGTCAACATTTCCTCTGTAAAGTCTCTCCCCTCCTCCAAGCAACTTGGCTTCATTTCCCATATTATGGACGATACCATTGCTCTTCCAAAACTCCCACCTGTGATGCTAAAATTCCTTTTTAGAGTGGTTGGGAGGAGAGGTAAACATCTCCTCCTCTGCAGGTCCCAAGGATAAACTGAGGCACAATTCCACCAAAGTTCACTCTGGGGAGTCAGTTTATTGGGCCTCCTTACAGAGCATAGGTGACTGAGTTATTCCCTGGAGTGTGGGTGCTTTCTCTTCCAGCCCCAAACGGTTGTACTGGAAAGTCTTTACCCGGCAGTGATAATGGCTTTCTCAAAGTCACATAGATGGAGTCCTCCCTCCCCGTCCCACAGTCCTCCCAGGCCTAGCCCCTTCCCAGTCCACTCTCTCAGGGACACTGCAGCTCATCCATAGGGCTCAGGTTGGGGCTGCAGTGCTATCTAGCCACTGAGGATACTGGCCCCACTCCCCAGGTTCCTCTGGGCTCTTTGTCCTCTTCCTGTCAGGCAGAGGATTGCTCTGCTGGCTAGCGGAGGTTCCTGCCAGCCAGATAAACTCCCGGGACCACTCCCACCCAAGCTGGGTAGGAGACAGCATCCCGGCTCCCTTCTCCCGGGTCCCCCTGCTGGAGAGGCCCAGGCTGCTGATGTTGATGCAGGTTGGCTCTCAGCTCTGCAGAGGGAGCGGGAGAGGAGAGCTGAGGAGCCAGGAGAAGTTGGTGGGGCTGTGTGTGTCTGTGTGAGGTGCACACCCGCATAATGTATGATACTGCAGTCGGCAGAACGTAAAGCCTCCTTCCACGGAATGATTGAGGCTCAGGCATTGTTCTCTCTCTCTCTCTCTGTCTCTCTCCCTTCCTCCCTCTCTCTCCCTCCCTCCCTCTGTCCCTCCCTCCCTCTCTCTCCACCCCTCCTTCTCTCTCTCTCTCTCTCTCTCTCTCTCTCTCTCTCTCTCCCTCCTCTTTCTCTCTCTCCTCTCTCCCTCCCTCTTCTCTCTCTCTCTCTCTCTCTCTCTCTCTCTCTCTCTCTCTCTCTCTCTCTCTCTCCCTTCTTTCCCTCATTCTCTGCCTTCTCCCCTTCCCCCTCCTCCCTTTCTCTTTTCCCTCCCTCCCCTCCCGACCAGGAAGGAGGAAAATGCATTGACTCTTCCCTGGGTAAGTTCTCTGACCTTAGAAGTTTCTCTTGAGGTGTAAGGGCTACTAGAGGGGAGGGGTCTGGCCGGGAGATTGTATACAGTGGTCCCCATGGAGGTATCTGCACAAGAGGTATAGTAGCAGGTGAGAGTCCTTGGAGACAAGACGTCAGAATGGACCTCTGCAGCTCTGGCTCCCACATCTGGAAGAGCCCTGTGAGGTCTCTGGATTCCACCCTGGTTACCAGCTTCCTGCTGACTGCAGAGAAAGAGCTGCTGAGATTGAAGCAGCTGCCAGATTCTGCAGATCTTGTGGTCCTCTGCTCCAGCTAACCGGAAAGGGCTGGTTTTCAAGAGTGTCCCAGCCATGTAGAAACGTCTGTAGGGACAGGAATATCATGTATGTTTCCATGTGAGAATGTGGGAGTGATCAGTGTATATGCCTGGGCCGTGGAAAGTCAACTTGTGTGTGTGTGTGTGTGTGTGTGTGTCCGTGTCCTGTACTGTGGGCACAGGGCATGCACATCAGAGCTGAATGTCAAGTCTGTACACAGAAGGCATGTTGCACACGTGTGTAAGGTTTGTAATGCCTATGTGGGCAGTCATTGTGAGTCAGGTACAATTTTTGGTTTGTATTTTTGTGTGTGCATGTGTATACCTGAATGTATGCTCAGCACAAGTGCATTGTATGTGTGTAGGCACAGGAACATTGTGTGTGTATGTGTGCTATGTGGGTACAGACATGTGCTCTGTGCTGCATGTGTATGGCTGTGTGTGACATGTGTCCTGTGTACAACTGTGTGTTGTGTGTGAGTAGCATCTGTGGAGGCAATGCTTCTCCTTAATCCCTGCCTTGTCCTGATGCTCTGGTCCCTGTCCTGGGCCAGTAGTGCTGTGGGACTGTACATCAGGTTGAACAGAAGTAGATAAGCATCTGGCCCTGGGTGAGATGATCATCTGCCTGTTCCAGGTCATCTTAGGGTTTATGCCATGGGGAGCTTTGCATTTGTCTACATGCCAGTCACCCTGATGGGGAACAAGTGTTGAGGTGTGTGGGTATGTAGGGCTGAGTATAGTGTGTGGTGTAGTATGTGTGTTTCTGTTGGATATGTTGTATATTATATACTGTGTGTGTATGTTAGATGTGTTGTATATTATAAGGTGTGTGTTTGTGTCTGTTGAGTGTGTTGTATCTGGTGTTCTATGTATATGTAGTGTGGAGTTGCACTGTGTGTCACATGTGGCATGTATGTGTATGTGCGTTCCAAGCTAAGCGCTCATTTTGCTCCTGGGTTGGTGGCTGCCCTCCCTGGATCCCAGCACAACTCCTTCGTAGCCATCCCTGGGAGCTGGTACTCCATTGTTCTCAGAACTCACACTCACTTCCTGCACTTGGCTCGTCTGAGTCTCTCTGCCCTCAGCCTCAGACACTTGCATTCCTGCAGGCAAATGAAGACCCAGAGTCCACGGGGCTCAAGGGCTGGCACTGCTGCTCTGGCTGCTCAGGCTCGGCAGCCGAGCTCCCCCACACTCAGTCACAGGCTGGGAACACATCGTGCATTTTGGAACGTTATAGGACTGCAACAGCAGCTGCATCCCAAGATAATTCTCCACATGGTGGCAGAACCATCCATCCCCCTATGCTGACGGCTGCTGTATTTCCACTTCCAGCCCTGACTCTAGAACCTTCCTCGATGCCTCCCCATTCTGCACCCCTGTGAGGGTCCACAGGGCCTCTCAAGCATGCATCCACCTGACCCACATCGACTCCTTTCTTGGTCTTTCCATCTGAGCCTGTCCCAGCATCTCCTCCTCCCCTCAGACGGCCCTGATGCTGTCTAATGCCCCGTCCCAGCATCTCCTCACTCCCCACAGACGGCCCTGATGCAGTCTAATGCCCCGTCCAGCATCTCCTCACTCCCCACAGACGGCCCTGATGCAGTCTAATGCCCCGTCCAGCATCTCCTCACTCCCCACAGACGGCCCTGATGCTGTCTAGTGCCCCGTCCCAACATCTCCTCACTCTACAGACGGCCCTGATGCTGTCTAATGCCCCGTCCCAGCGTCTCCTCCTCCTCCCCACAGACGGCCCTGATGCTGTCTAATGCCCCGTCCCAGCATCTCCTCCTCCCTACAGACGGCCCTGATGCTGTCTAATGCCCCGTCCCAGCGTCTCCTCCTCCCCACAGACGGCCCTGATGCTGTCTAGTGCCCCGTCCCAGCATCTCCTCCTCCCCACAGACGGCCCTGATGCTGTCTAGTGCCCCGTCCCAGCATCTCCTCCTCCCCACAGACGGCCCTGATGCTGTCTAATGCCCCGTCCCAGCATCTCCTCCTCCTCCCCACAGACGGCCCTGATGCAGTCTAGTGCCCTGTCATGCCATCTCCTGAGAGAGACCCTGATTTGTCCTTATCCCCTCCCCAGCTACTGCCTGGCTGAGCCCTGATCCGTCTCACCCGACTGTCAACCTGGCCCCCTCACCTCTACCTGTGCCTCTACTGACTTCCCTGGGATCTGTGGGTCCCCTGAAGCCCTTTTAAGGCTGCATATTAGAGCATGTTGCTCCTTTGCTTAAAACCATTGGCGACTCCTGTGGCAAAAGACCCCTGGGCCTGTGAGACTCCCAGAGCTGTAACTGGCCCCTTTCCCTGCTTACTCACTCAGCAGTGGCCACCCAGTATCTGTCCTGGAGCCATAATGTAATGTGTCCAACACCCTTCCCTGGAAGGAAGCTGCTGTCACCACCCACTAGACTGATGGGGAAACTGAGACTTAGATTTCCACAATAGTATTTTTAAAGGGGGCTGGAAAAATGGCTCAGCAGTTAAGAGCACCGGCTGTTCTTCCAGAGGACCCCGGTTCAATTCCCAGTACCCATACGACAGCTTACAACTCCAGTCCAGGGGATCTGATGCCCTCTTATAGCTTCTAGAGGTATTAGGTACATGGCCATACATTCAGGCAAAACACCATGCACATCGAAAAATAAAAAGGAAAAAATTAAATAATATTAAAGAACAGACACAGAGTGCTTATCAAGGTGAAGGCCAGGGACATTTTAGGCTTCACTGTTTCTATGCGCCTAGCATCCCTGAGAAGCAGGTGTCCATCCTTTCCGTCCCCGGGTGGGTGTGCTGAGAGAGGGATGCTGTAGACTCAGCAGCTGAGCCCTCATTTTCTCGGTAGAGAGCTTGGCAACATATAAGGTCCCCTCCACCTTCCACAGTGGGCTGTTTCCTGCATCCACACAGGAAAGGAAGCTTCATGGCGGCACCACTCACTGTTATTGGTGGGAATGGCAGAATACCATGCGCACTCCAT
This sequence comes from Peromyscus leucopus, assembly GCF_004664715.2. Taxonomy (NCBI): domain Eukaryota; kingdom Metazoa; phylum Chordata; class Mammalia; order Rodentia; family Cricetidae; genus Peromyscus; species Peromyscus leucopus. Next base: position 125,019,877 of record NC_051067.1, on the reverse strand, counting down.
GACCTGCCCCAGGGCAGTATCCATGCTACACAGCACCAGGTCTCTGAATGCAGTGTCCTGGGTAGGTATCCATAGGATCCAGAGCCAGAATGTAGTCCAGCCCAACCCATGGCTGCCGCTCAGAGCTGCCTCTTCCTACCCCTCCAGGCCTGCAGGGCATCACAGAAAACACCGGCAAGATGGACGGCCCCAGCAATGTCTCACTGGTTCATGGTGATACCACTCTGGGCCTGCCAGAGTACAAGGTGGTCTCAGTCTTCCTAGTGCTCCTGGTGTGCACCACAGGCATTGTAGGCAATGCCATGGTGGTCCTGGTGGTGCTGACCTCACGAGACATGCACACGCCCACCAACTGCTACCTGGTCAGCTTAGCTCTAGCTGACTTAATTGTGCTGGTGGCCGCGGGGCTGCCCAATGTCTCTGACAGCCTGGTGGGGCACTGGATCTATGGACATGCTGGCTGCTTGGGTATCACCTACTTCCAGTATCTAGGCATCAATGTCTCCTCCTGCTCCATCCTGGCATTTACTGTGGAGAGGTAAGTACCCACAGGCTACCCCATGCCTTCTCCCTTCTCATTGTCTTCCTTAACGAGAATCCAAGGAGTCTGGATTCAAGCAGGGATTCCTGGTAAATTGAGGCTCCACTGAACAGAAGGGGAGCTAGGCCAGTGTGGGGTGCTCAAAGAACCAGCAAATGTGGGCGTTTGCTCTGCTTCTAGATTACTATAGGGTATCAGGAAAAGTCCCTGCCTTCCTTTGAGTCTGGATTTCCCATCCAGAACACAGGCACTTGGCTGGTCTTTCTCATCAACCCCCACTACTGGGGATTGAACCCTGGTCTCCCACCTACAAGGCAAGCCATACCTCCAATCTTTAGAAAAGTTAAACTTGAGATGGACTTGTTAAGGTTGACTATAAACTTGTGATCCTCCTGTCTCGGTCTCTCAAGAAACAGAAATAACAGGCTGCACTACTGTGCTTAGCAATGGTGCGATTCTTGAGTCTCCCCCAGCTTGAAGTTTTTGTTTGCATGCTTGTTTGTTCTTTTTATGAGACAGGGTTTTACCATGAATACATACTTGGAATAACAAGCTGGCCTTGAACTCTCTTTGTAGCTGAGGCTGGCTCAAACTCCCTGCGATCCTACTGCTTCAACCTCCTGGGTCCTGGAATTATGAGTGTGTACCACCATGTCTGGCTTACCTCTGATTTTAACACTCAAGACAAGTGGCCCAGTGGTTGAACATGCTGATCCAAAGCATGAATTCCTGGTCAAACTCAGCTGTATCCACAGCAGGAGTTCAGGCTTTGGGCTCAGTAACTTGTTAGGGCTACTCAGAAGCTGAACAAAGCCCAGGTCTGCCATATCCAAACACTGGGTCTGCTTCTACAATCTGGGGACAAGTCAGTGTGGGGATGTCTCATCTGTACCATGTGATTGTCCCCAGGGGCCTAAGTGTGAGCAATAAAGAGATCTGCCTGTGAGTATTGTACAGTATAACTCCCTGCCTTTGGTGGAGGGTAGCAGAAAACGCTTTGACCACATATGGTGGTCAAAGGCGCCTTTGAGAGGCATGGAGTCACAGGACAGGACATGCCCAGGCTGCTTTCTGTTCCTCTTGGGAGGCTGGCTTTGTTCTGCCTCTCCTTGAAGTGTCCTTACCTTAAACCTTTGCAGCTTTCTACTTCTGCCCTTGCAAAGTACAGCTCAGCCACCATTACTCAAGGCTCAGCTTGGAACAGATGTCTCAGACATAAGGCAAGCAGTCCTACGACCTCAGGAGCCAACATGCCTTGCCTGTGCCCCACAGGTACATCGCCATTTGCCACCCAATGAAAGCACAGACTGTGTGCACTGTGGCCCGGGCTAAACGGATCATCGCAGGCATTTGGGGGGTCACATCCCTTTATTGCCTACTCTGGTTCTTCTTGGTGGACCTCAATGTCCATGACAATCAGCGCCTGGAATGTGGCTACAAGGTGTCCCGAGGCCTCTACCTGCCCATCTACCTGCTGGACTTCACCATCTTCTTCATCACGCCCTTACTGGTGACCATGGTGCTCTATGGGTTCATTGGAAAGATTTTATTTCAGAGCCCATTGTCTCAGGAGACCTGGCAGAAGGCGAGACAACCCAGCGGGCAGGGTGAGGGTGCACCAGGCAGCTGCTCTAGGTCCAAGGGCTCCATGTCCTCCAGGAAGCAGGTTAGGAGTCCTCCTGGGTACAGGTGGGGGTTGCATGTGGGTAGAATTATGGGGAGAGGCACAGATATGCAAAAGACCATAAAACACACAGGATGTGACTAGCAAATCAGATAAGTGAGCAGTCACTTGGTCTCTTATTTGTCCATCCATCCATCCATCCATCCATCCATTCATACATATATACATACATAAATATATCCATCCATACCTTCATGTATCTATGCTATGCCTGCCAAGCCCTTACATATGCCCGGTGGGTGCTAGAACACAGGGAGAACATGGAAACACAGTCATATGCCCTCCTTGAACTACTACAGTAGAACCAAGTAAACACAAGCCTGTCCAAAGTCAGGAAGGAAGGAGACGTGGGGACAAATGATGCTGGGGAACAGGAGTCAGGGGATAGTTCAGGAGGCTTTGCTGAGAGGTGACGAATGGATAGAGCTCTGAGGTTGACAAGGGAGAAAGCCAAGCTGGCTGTGGGGAAGCGTTCCAGGAAGAGGAACAACCAAGGTTGAGGCTGAGGTGGCAAGCTGAGCAGAGGAGGTACTTTGAAGCTATAAAATGGGAACATTCAGGAATGGGGAGAGAAAAAGGGATGCGTAGCTGAAAATGAGGTGGGGGGCATGCCCAAAGTCACAGCGGGGACCCTCTCTGGGGCCAGGGACTTTGAAATAGAATTGTGTCCTTGGAAATCCAACATTTGGGGGAGCTCAGGGTGGTGGCTGTCCTGATCCTGTCTGAGTCCCAGTTCTGAGAGATGCCCCAAGACGCTGGTTTTGGCATCTGGTGTATGTGGGTCCCTGTGGTCAGCTTGGTGAGTGTGTCTCACAGCCATGCCTCCCCTCCCCCCTTCCTCTCCTCAGGCCACCAGGATGCTGGCAGTGGTAGTGTTGCTTTTCGCAGTGCTGTGGACCCCCTACCGCACACTGGTGTTGCTCAACTCTTTCCTGGCCCAGCCTTTCCTGGACCCCTGGGTCCTGCTGTTCTGCCGCACCTGTGTCTACACCAACAGTGCCATCAACCCTGTCATCTACAGCCTTATGTCCCAGAAGTTCCGGGCAGCCTTCCTGAAGCTGTGCTGGTGCGAGGCAGCCAGGCCACAGAGGCATGCAGCATGCGCCACCGCCAGCAGCCACAGTGCTGTCCAGGAGACCCCGGCGGGAACTGAGAAGCTGCAGCTGGGCTCCAGTGAGGCCTCAGGTCCCACAGCAGCCGGGTCCCTGCATCGCCAGCAAGAGCCCCGCTTCAGTGTGCTCTGAGAGGAGCCCTGCCTGGCCCCTGACCCCACTCCCTGTGTTGACTTGCTCGCTGGCCTGGTTGATACCTGCTCTGAGCGCTGGTGGATTGCCAGGAGAGGGACAGACAGCTCATTGCTTATGGGTCACCAGGGGTCCCTTTACCATGAAGGAGGACACGGGAATGTTCTCAGCTGGATCCTGGGTGGGTAGTTCTCTACTCTGAAGTGATGCCGGTGGGGACAGAGAGGAAACTGGAGGCCCAGTCTTCACCCCCACCCCCTGTCTGATCAAAACCTTTCATCTGTTTCCACTCATTACTTTGAGCATCTTTTGGGGGAGGGGAGGGTTCTTATTGAAGGACTGTGCTTCCAGGTTTTGATCACGTCTGTCCCTTGGTGAACCCGTGCACACAGGTTTCAAATGTGGTCATTGGACAGCGGGGGTTACCTAGAATGGGCGTCCAGCCAGTCCCACTGGCACCAGGGCTGCTCCATGAGGTTCACCACTGGCCCCAGCACCCCTTCCAGTCTTCCATTACGGGGGGCAGCCCTGTAAGAGAGTCCACCAAGCAAGCTCACCCACCGCAGATGGTCTTGAAGGAGACCACTTGTCTTCCCAACCAGCACCAAGAAGCTGCCTCGACCTCCTTGGCCCCAAAGGTGCACGCCTGGCCCTCCGGACCCCCTGTGCCAGTGACTGTCCTGCGTGCTGTCTTTACTTGGAGGCACGCTGCAGACTCAAGAGATGTCAGGAAAAGCTGCTTCTGGGAGTCAGCCCCATCACTGCCTGCAGGACTACTGGCTGAGCCTGAGGACAGCAGACCTCCTTGTCCCATACTGTAAATGGGGTCAGTGACCCTACCTCGGTCCTGGGACCTCAAAGCTGAGGGACACTGTAGCGAACATGTTTCAACAAGCAGGCGTGGGCCACTCGGGAACTGGAGACCTCAGGAAGGCAGGAATTGGGGGATGCTTGCATGTGTGTGGGGGCGGGGGTGGAGCGGGGGGGGGGGGCAGTGGTAGTTGGACCAGGTGATTCAGCCGACTCACACAGCTTCTGCCTTTCCGGCTGGATGTGGTCCTAGTGACTCATCCCTGCTCTAGGGAGCTCTGGGGTGCTCCAAAATAGATGTGACTTTTTAGGAGCTCTGATTGCCGAGTGTGGTCTGGTGGGGTAGGACATTTAAAACCTCACGGGGGAAGAAAGGGCCTTACCCAGGGGAAACACAAAGGGTCACCCAGGGCAGCTGGAGCCCTTGCTGAGGTCTCCCCATGCCGTAGTCACCAGCCTGGGAGGCACGTTCTCTGGAAGCCCACACACCAGGCTGGCTGTCCTGGGGCAGGACTTGCCCCACCCTCTACCTGAGCCAGCGGTTCCCGCCGTCTTTTGAGCCCCTTTATCCTGTGACTTAAGACCGTGATGTTCTTCCTTACCACACCCATGTGACATGCATGTGTCCCCTGGCTGATGTGGCCAGACAGACCTGATCCTTAGCTCTGCCCTGTCTCCTGCATCATTATCTGAGATCAGAGCTTCTGTCCACTGTGAAGTAGTCAAATGTGGGGACAAACATGGAGGTATGGCAGGACAGGTCCAGCCATGGTCTCTCATGCTGCCCAGTCTGCCCGTGTGAGCTGCAATCACCACGCCACCCAGCTGTGTGACCTCTCTTCTATGACTGTGGCCTGAACAAAACATTGCTGACATCAGACACACCAACTGTTTTCCTGTCCAATCTCATCTTTCCTAGTTGTTCCCTAGAAGCACAACATTGTCACCAGCATGGCTGCATGGCATCTGTTGGAGGTATGTGGCAGCCATACCTCACCTCACTACAGCTTACGCTGGCCCGTGCTTTATGTAAGCTGGTCCATGACGCTGACAGCCAGGTGGTGGAACCCACAGAAGTGGCCGATGCCTGTTGACTCAACTCTATACACCGTCCGTAACCCCCGTGCCTCCCAGTGGCACCTGAGCACTGCCTTGGCCCATCCTGAAAAACACTCTCCTAGTGTCACAGCGAGAGTTGGGTCCTTGGTTCTTGTACCACCTCGAGAAAGAATTCAAACAGCTCACGGATAGTAGTAGCAGAAGCTAAACAGATCTGCATCCCCAGGTCCAGTGAAATTTCACTGGAAGAATGCAAAGCAGCCAAGACAGGAGTCATGAGAGAGCTCTTTCCTTGTCCTAAACTTTTCCCTCCTGACCCCAAGGTGGAGTTCTGAAGTTGGATAACTTCAAGAGCCATGTGACTTGCTGTCCATTGCACATGTCTCTGCCTAGAAGTTACCTGCAAAGTCCATCGGGGTCAGAATGGCAATGCCAATTTAGTTCACTGGAGCTGGGGTCTGCCTGGCTGAATCTAGTTCTTTCCCTATTGTATGATTCAGAGGCAGCTGAAGCATCCTTACCCTGGAAGCTGCAAGTATAAAATGCTATATTCCCAGATTCCTGAATTTTAACCCCTTCTTTGTTTTGTTTTTTTAAGACAGTGTTTCTCTGTAAAATAGTCCTGGCTGTCCTGGAACTCACTCTGTAGACCAGACTGGCCTCAAACTCATTGAGATCCACCTGCCTCTACCTCCCAAGTGCTGGGATGAAAGGCGTGCACCATCACCGCCTGGCTTTTTAACTCCTTCTTGTCCACTCTTGTCTAGCTAATCACTAATGTCACTGTGATTATGTACTTAATGTCACGGTGCATGGGGAAGGAACAGAGTTCTGATCATCTCCTGGTATGGCCAGAGCCACTGGCCGTCAGTCTGTAGACATCTGAAGAAGAGGTGCCTGTTCAGCGGGACAGCCACAGAAAGAAGCTGTCCGCAGATCTTGAGCTCTGCACGTTAGCAGTAAGAGCTACTCACGGTGTACAGGGCAGCAGCCACGGGGGCACCAGGGCAGTGGCCTGTGTCAGATGTGGAACTGAAGATGACATCATGACAGACATGCCTTGATGCTGCACACCTGGTAGTACTCACTTTCCTGGGTGAACTTGGGTCTTGTAGGGCCAGCTCAGACTGTGGCTAGGCAGAGCTCCCGAGGTCAGCTCCGTGCCATCCTGCAAGTCCATGGGACTTCAGCTCTGTGCCCAGCTGTTGCCTTCTAGAGCTTCTCTTTGGTAGAGCATGAGGTCAGTGACCACTCCCACTCTTGGCTTGGAATGCTGCTTGAGAAAGTTGCTGGTTGGTTGGTGAGTGTTGCCGAGACATATGGTGTCCTGTTATACTGGCTTTTCTCTGTTGAGCGGTGACCTTACAGCTCTAGTATTGGATGAAGCAGGTCAGCATCCCCCAGGATCACATGGGTGTTGTAAATGGTGTAGATGTTCGGCCACTGTGGACTCCTGCCCCAGAAGCAGGCTGCCCAGGATATGCTGAACACCCTGGAGAACAAAAACCATGGAGCAGACCTCAAGGGTCCCTCTGGCCCTGAATCGGGGTCTGTTTTACATTTGTAGCAAGAGCTCTCTCCAGAGGAGGCAGCTGAGAACCCATGAATGGAAAGGTTGCAAAGAAAGACATGGGAGACACGAGCCTTCTTCAAGACTGCCTGATGACACACAGACATTTGTTTATTCATTCATTTATTTGTTTGTTTGTTTGTTTTCAGAGCTGAGGACCGATCCCAGGGCCTTGTGCTTGCTAGGCAAACGCTCTACCACTGAGCTAAATCCCCACACCCCACACAGACATTTGTAAATGTATACATTTGCTCATGTGTGACATAAAGTCTTTTACATACATGCAAGCTGTGCTTGGAACAGGCTTCGACAGCCCGTCTTATGCATGCTTTCCCTGGAGGCCAGGTGGTCATGGATGCCTGCTTCTAAGCTTGGGCTCTGGAACTTTCTCGGGTCACAGCATACTACAGATACCTTGTCTCTCTCCCATGAGACCCAGGAAGCTCCAGGTCCTCCACAGTCAGGTACAGCTACTCAGTCAGCAGTCACTCATGGTGAGCCCTGAAAGATGCTGGCCTACTCTATGATGTGATGGCCTCCTCCCCTGAGGAGGCTAGGTGCTTGCTCAGGGTTTCCCACAGATAAGCAGATGCACATTCCCGTGAGGAGTGTGGTCCTAGTGGCACAGTAATTAGCCTTTGAGCACAGGGCCTGGCAGCCCCATTTGTCACCCGCAGTTCATCTTAAAGCCACCTAGGTAATTGGAAGGCCATCCGTGTGGGTATTATGGGATTTGCTAGTCCTTCTCATTCCCCGCAGCTGCTGGGAGCTGCAGATGCTAGAAGACAAAGTACTTACTAATCTTTCTTTGAGTGTCCTAGGCCCTGCAAGGGTCAATAGGAGTCAGAAATGAAAAATAAGGATACAGGTTAATTCTTGTTGGTGAGAGAGGGGAAGGGCTTCCATATTCATAGTTATTTTACACGAGACAACCTGATGGGTTAGCGGCTTCCTATGCTGGGTTTGTTTTGTCTTTTTTTTTTTTAAGTTATTTTTATTTTATTTGCATTGGTGTTTTGCCTCCATGTATATCTATATGAGGGTGTCAGACCTTGGAGTTACAGACAGTTGTTAGCTGTCATGTGGGTGCTGGGAATTGAACCTGGGTCCTCCGGAAGAGCAGTCAGTGCTCTTAATTGCTGAGCCATCTCTCTAGCCCCCTGTCTTTTATATTTTCAATATATTACGTATGTATGAGGTGGGGTTTGTGTTCATGACTGCAGTGCCTGCAGAGACCAGAAGAGGGCATTGTATCCCCTGGAGCTGCAGTTAACAATGGTTGTGAGCCACCCAGTGTGGGTGCTGGGAACTGAACTCAGGTCCTCTGCAAAAGTAGCAAGCGCTCTTAACTGCTGAGCCATTTCTCCAGCCCTCTGTGTCTATTCTGTGACTTTTTTTTTTAAAGGCAGGGTCTTGCTATGTGGACCCAGGCTGACCTTGAACTCTAGATCCTCCTACCTACAGCTTATGAACTGAGGAGCTGCTCTTCAGAACCATGATCAAAAGCAGGGGGCTCTGTCTCACAGCGTTTGGCAAGGGGAACCCGTGAATGGAACAGGGTGGGGCCGATGTCGAGGGATGAAGTCCAGCACAGGAAATGGACAATAAAGCCGGGCACCCGACCAGGTGGGCATCTGTGATCCAGTTTGCTCTCTCATGGATGGGGACAGGAAGCCCAGTGCAGCTTGTGGCACATTGCTGAGACAGTGCAGGAAGATGAGAGCTAGAGGTGGCCAAGGAAGGAGGCCCCAGGCTGAAGCCCCCGTGGGGGCCTCGCAGAGGAGAGCGCAGCAGCCCTGCACCGGCCACTGAGAACAAAAGCGGGCAGTGTCGTCTGGTTTGGCTCCCCTGAGACCCACTGGAACGGAAGACAGAAATAGCGGCTGTTCTGGGGAGGGGGTGATTTGATTTGGGAGGAGGCAGGAAGAGAAGTGAATAAAATGTACAATATGGAGACAGTCCCACCTGACTTGGTCCCATTGGGGACCTTATGTGCAGCTGTGAGGTTTATCCTCTGCATCCACCCTCCCAAGGACAGATGGCATTTGCCATGATCCCCATCCTCATTGGTTGATGGCTGCCCTGGGTATCAAACCTCTATTCTTGTGACCTCCATCCTGTGGCAGGGAAGAGCCAAGTGACTTAAGTGCTGGGCACCCACACATAGCATTGAGTTGGAGTGGGGCCGAGGTAGGTGGTAGGGCACACAGAGAATCCACTACAGACATGACATCGTTGAGGCCCTCAGAGCACACTGCCCTTGATCTTGAGTGCAAGAGATAAGGAAATATGTGGACAAGACACCATGTTCAGAACAGAAACTGTGCCAGGTGGTGCCACTGTGACTGACGATAGCTGCTCAGGGAGTGAGGCACTTAATAGGTGTCCCCTAAGTCACTCGTGAGTGACATGGATGCATGAGAAATAGAGGCTCAGCTCCCCTGTACAGACTACAGAAAGCTGGGCTCACACAGAACAGGCCCGCTAGAGGAGACCCACTGCCTCACAGATGGGCAGATCAAAGCTCCTATTTCTCTGCTGGGAAACCCAGGCCCTAGGAAGACAGGGAACTTGCCTGTCTGTCTTAGTAATGCTGTCCTGGTTCCCACTGCTTGGTGCTTGTAAGAATGACAATCTGTTATAGTCCAGGGAACACAGAGGCTTCTCTTCTGGTCAAGTTAGAATTGCATGTACACAGCGCTGCGGCAGGTTTTGTAACTCCTAAACATGATCAGGGTTCCCGATCTCTCTAGGTGATTAAGGGAAACATTCCACATGCTGTCCTGGCCCTGAAGATGCCCTTGACCCAGGATGCACAGGTCAAGGCAGGAGGAGCCCAAGGGTTCAGCCACAGGATGCCAGCACTGTGTTTCTAGTTCAAGTGAAGACAACCAGTATTCAGGCTGAGGCTGAGTTGTTTGTGCTGTCCTGCTGACTGGATTCAACACTGAACAAGCCACACAGGGAGAGGCCATGACCAGGGGACCCATTTCAAGATAATAAGGAGGGGATGAGAAGGGGTGGGAGGGAGGCAGACGGCCCAGGGATCTTCTGATAGGTCGAGGGATCAGGAAGTTGGGAGGGGCAGGAGTGAGTGGCTGAGGGAGATGGAGTCCTCAGGGGTCTCTTTTCAAAACTACCAGGGCTTTAGTGCTGAAAAGGCACAGGCCTGGCATGTAAGGGTCCTCAGTCCTTGCGTGTGTCCATACCAACTGCTCAAGGCACCAGCTGGCTGACACCTCTGGACACACTGGCTTCTGTCTTTTTTCTCAAGGCCTCACTTTTTTTCCCACACGGCCCAGATAAGGGACAAAAGAAAGCACTTCCCATTTCCCACTGGGAGTTTGGTCCCCACCTGCATCCAGCTCAGGCTGGAGCTTGCAGACTCCGTTCTACAGACCCCCGCTGACTGCCACCCACCCTCCCCCTGAGCTAAGCTGGACAGTTTCTCTGCTCCTCACAGCATTCCATTCCACATGCGCATAAATTATCTTTTAATTGAAAGTTTATAAGCTCTTTAATCTTGCTTATTGTAGCTGAGATGATATGTGTTTGTACAGTTTTATTAAATAATGAATGTCCTCGCCTCCCAAATGCCCATTTAGTTTGCTTTGCATGGCTGTGTGGGAGGTGGAGTAGGGGGTAAAAGCCCTACATCTGCAATGCTTAAAACTTGTGGCTTTAGGGGCTGGGGGGATGGCTTAGTCGGTAAGGTGCCTACCACACAAGCATAAGGAGCTGAGTTCAGATCCTCAGCACCCGTGAAAAAGCTGGGCAGGTTGGTGCATATCTGTAATCCCAGTGTTGGGGAGGGAGAGGCAGGAAGATTCCTGAAAACTCACTGGCCAGCCAGCCTCGTTGAATCTGGGAAATCCAGAGCTCAGTGAGAGACTTGGTCACACACACACAAATAAGTTGGGTGGGGCTGGAGAGCTAGCTCAGCAGTTCGCTCTTCTGCAGGGGATCTGGATTCAGTTCCCAGCACTCCCACAGAGGCTTGCCACCACCTGCAACTCCAGCTCCAGAGAGTCCGATGCCCTCTTCTGGCCTATGTGGGCACTGCGCACACATAATGCACAGAAAAACATGTAGACAAGACATTCATACACATAAGACAAAAATAAATCAATCTGTTTTGTTTGTTTTTCAAGACAGGGCTTCTCTGTGTGGCCCTGGCTGTCCTGGAACTCACTTTATAGACCAGGCTGGCCTCAAACTCAGGGATCCACCTGCCTCTGCCTCCTGAGTATTAGGATTAAAGGTGTGGGCTGTCACCACCACCTGGCAAAAATAAAAACTGACCTGACCCATATTCATCGGCTAGTAAGTAGCTAAACAAACGTGGTAACTCCACACTGTGGAATGCCGTTCAGACTGGGAAAGAATGAGGCACCAGCATGCTCAGCAAGAAGATCCCAGAGGACACAGCGCTGAGGAGGCAAGCCAGAGGGAGGCTACAGGCCCTGGAACACCCTTGACAGAAGCCTCCAGAACAGAGAGAGGTCTCCGGGTACTTAAGGGCTGGAGGAAGAGATAGGGGTGTGCCTGCTCATGACCTCGGAGACCTTATGTGATGGTGGGGAGGCTCTGGAGCGAGTTAGAGGTGAAGGCTGTACAACTTTGTGAACCACTAAATATTACTCACTTGTGCACGCTAAAGAGCAGAGAGGGGTATCCTGTGAATTTTATCTCAATTAAGAACAAGGTGGACCAAGAGACAGCTGAGGGATGTGGGCTGTGGGATTCCCCAGTGACCTTGGCTTACAGTGCAGTTCTGGGACCCAAGCCTCTCTGGTATAGGCTCAGGGCTGAGGTCTGTTGTGGTGTTTGGTGACCCTTGTCGGTACTTTGCCTCACTGAGACAAAACCGAGACCATGTGGCAAGGATTGTAAGATAACAGGTTGAAACACTAGCAATGCAGCCAACCCTTGAGTTGGTTTGTTTTATGGTACTGGGAACCCAACCGTGGGCCTTCCTTGTGGGGCTGGGCAAGTGCTCTAGCACTGAATCATAACCCAGCCCCCAACAAAGTTTCCAGAGGGAACCTGAGCTCCCGAGTTTTGGACGCAGCAGGCAGGCAGTCCTCCAAAGGCCACTGCCTAGGCAGCCTCTCTCATTTAAGATGCGCTCCCTGTTGCATCCAGGTGTGGCCCAGAGTGGTCACTTGGCTGGAAGCCAGCCTCTGAGAAGTCCAGGCTTAGTATGCCAGCCCTGCTGCTGGGCTCTTCTCTTGGCGGAGTTCAGTGTCACACGACTCTGGGCTGTAAGCGAGCTAAACAAGAGGGGAGATGAATCCCAGGACCATGTCTGAAGGCTATACTGGCTCTGAGAGGGTCAGCTCAGCTTTTTGCTGACCACTGCTAAGGACCACTGTGCTCTGCTTACCTTGTCCCAGAAAGGAGCCCGAGGCCCTGTCTTCTGCCTTTCAGGTAGGGTCAGAGCCCCTGGCCCTGGGCCAGCCTGAGCAGCCCTAAGGCATCTTTGTCTGTGGATTGTTGTCAAGTGTGGGAGGCCAGAGGGCCCTGAGAGGCAGAGAGGAAGAAGCTGTCCACATCTGTGTCTAAGGTATATAGACACTGGGGAAGACTGTGCCTTAAGAGACACAGCTGTGATTCAGATAAGCTTGGAGAGGGGAAGGGGTCTGGCCTCCAAGGAGCCGCAGGTGAGATCATGGCGGTCAGGGCTCCGGAAGCAGGTGCACTTGCTTTCCTGGTATTCTGAGATTTTGGAGAGACACACGGGGGTTCAGTAGGTATGAGAGGTCTTTGTCTTCCAATAGTGGGGCAGGGACTAGGAAGCACCACAAGTTTGAGTGCACCCAGACCCTCCTTGCAGGTATATGTAAGATGTGATGGGTGGGCTTGGCCTCACCCCAGGTCCCCACTGAAAACTATCCTTGTGTCTAAAGGGGAGAGCCCTTAGCACCTTCAATATTCCCAGTTGGTGAAGGTTTCAAAGTCTTGTTATTTATTTATATTTTTATTTCTCCTGGTTGTGTGTGTGTGTGTGTGTGTGTGTATGTGTGTGTGTGTGTGTGTGTGTGTGAAAGAGAGAGAGAGAGCATGAGCGTGAGCGCGCGCGCGCACACACACACACACACACACACACACACACACACACCAAGAGTACACTCATACCCTAAGACTAAGGACCCTCCTGTCTCTGCCTCTCTACCTCTATCATAGCCCATGCTGGCCTGGAACTCCTCATCCTCTGGTCTTCACCTTCTAAGTTCTGGATTACAGGTATGGACCACCATACATAGCTAGTGTTGTTATTTAAGTAAATGCCACCCGCCCCCCAACTAAGTCACTGACACACATAGTAGTGACTTGCTTATTTTTCCTTGACTGAGCACTTAAAGAATCTCAGCAAAAAAGTTCAGATACTAGCTAGGTGGTGGCACATGCCTTTAATCCCAGCACTTGGGGGGCAGAGGCAGGTGGATCTCTGAGTTTGAGGCCAGCCTGGACTACAGAGTGAGTTCCAGGACAGCCAGGGCTACACAGAGAAACCTAGTTTCGAAAAAACAAACAAAAAGTTCAGACACTGAAGTTTAAAAAAAGACAGCATGATGGTTCCTTTGCAAAATTAATGCTGAATTGGTGCCATTTTCAGACTAAGAAACACTTTGTTCTGCTTTGGTATTTCTGCTTATTTTGAGATCCAGAAGTGGCCCCTCTTTGCCATGGAGGCTGTGCAGGGATTCTGGCCAAAGCAGCCCTACACTGGCTTGCAGCCCCCGGGGGAGAGTCAGAGCCAGAGAGAGTCCTGTCCACACACCTAACCACTGGGGCCGTCTGCTTCCCTTTCTGTAAAACACCACCAGTGGGGCCATGCCTGTTTCCATGCAACAAAAAGTAAACAGTAAGAGTGAAGCAGATGTCATAAAAATGCAGTTATGTCCAAGTTCATCTCTCTCTCTCTCTCTCTCTCTCTCTCTCTCTGTGTGTGTGTGTGTGTGTGTGTGCACCTGTGTGTGTGTGCATCTGGTGTGCACACATATCCAAGTGCAGGTGTGCATCTGTGTGCAGGTGCACAGGGGGGCCAGAGGTTGACGACGGTTGTCTTCCTCAGTCAACCTCTGCTTGTCATTGTCATCATTATTGTGTATGTGTGTGTGGTGTGTGTGGTGTGTGTGGTGTGTGTGGTTGCACACAGACCACAGCGCAAGTGTGAAGGACAGCAAACAACTGTGTGGAGTCAGTTTTACACGTCCACTTTTATGTGGGTCCCAGGGACTGACCTCAGGCTGGCAGGCTTCATAGCGAGTGCCTTTATCCACTTAGCCAGCTGGCTCATCCATTTATTTATTGAAACAGGGTCTCACTCATGATGTAGCTCTGGCTGACCTCAGTTCACAGAAATCTGGGGACCTGCCCCCTGCCTGAGTGCTGGGATTAAAGGTGTGTGCCACCATGCTCAGCCTTATTTTATACATATATAATATTTTAAATTTTATTTAGAGAAATTCATACCTGTATACAGTAAATTTTGATCATATCCATCCCACTTCATTTTTGTTTTGTTTTGTTTTTTTCAAGACAGGGTTTCGATGTGTAGCCCCGGCTGTTCTGGAATTCCCTCTGTAGCCCAGGCAGGCCTTGAACTCACAGAGATCCTCCTGCCTCTGCCTCCCGAGTGCTGGGGTCAAAGGCGTGCGCCACCACTGCCTGGCCCCACCTCATTCCTTACAACAGCCTTTCACTGAGCCTGCAGATCAGAGTCCGCTAGACCCGCTGGCCAGCAAACCCCTTGGGCCCTGTCTCCAGCTTCTGCTCTGGGGTTATACAGTGTGTTCCTGGGGATCTGAACTCAGGACTTCACACTGCAAGGCAAGATGACTGAGTCATCTTCCCAGCCCCCAAAGACTCCTGTCTCGGGGCTCAACAGTCCCGTGTCTGGACGGATGGCCAGCTCTGTACAGAGAGCTACATCCAGGTACCACTCTCCTGGAGAGCAGAGATGTCTATACTGCATTTGACCAGTGAAACTTGAGGGTCCTGGAAGTGAACTGCCCCATCTTGGGGCTCACAGAGTAGATGGGGTCAAGCACACTCCTATAACTTCCAAATTTCATGACCTTTGGCTGATGTTGTCACAAAGGCTGGTAATTCATGTAAAGATAGTGAGTGTCCCTCTTCATCCAAGGAAAACACAGGCCACATCACATCTGTGGGGGAGGGCTGCCAGGAAAGGGCAGGTGACACACATTGGTAAGGCTGTGGAAAGTTGGAGTCTTCACACAGCCACACAAGAAGGGTGGAAGACAGTGTCTCACGAGGATTCAGAGTCACCACAGAATCAGAAAGTCCAATCAGGTGTACCCAAGAAAGCCGACAACCCAGGACCACCCAGACACTCATAGAAAGATTCCAGAGCAGAATGCTGTTCACTCGCGAACGGGAAGCCCTGAGACCTGCCACAACACACGTGGCCCAAGCTTCCGGAGCTCAGTCCCGGAACCCAGACCCCAGAGACCACTGCGTGTACAGGAAGTATCTGAACCCCCCAAATCGCAGAGCTAGAAGGCTGGCTAGCAGATGTTTAGAAAGGTGTGGGGAGAGAGTCAATAGCGATGTTTCTTTTTGGGGTGATGACATGGTTCTAAAGTTGAACATGGGGACCCACGCACTACTGGGAGTCCACCAGCAGCCAGTGAACTGTGTGCTGGCTGGGTGACTGTATGTGTGAGAGCTTTGGCTGGGTACAGCTTCCTGGGACCTGAGGTGGCTGAGGCTCCGGGAAGGTTTGGGGTGCAGCCAGGTGTTTAGGGTGCAGCTCTGATGATCTACAGATCATTGTGGGGTGAGGGACCTGCAGCCCCTGCCCTTCCCCAGGGTGCCACACCCTACTCTAGCGCACTGTGATTTGCAGGGCAGAAGGGACCCCGTTTTCCTTCCCAGAGGCAGCCATCCAGCCTGCCTGCCTCCCTTTCTCCCTCCCTCCTCCCACTGAGCTCAGGGGTGGCTGGCAGATAGACACAGCTTGATTAGGTACAAGTGGGAGAAGCAGGCAGTCAGGTGACCTGTTTGCCCTGTGTAGGCAGGGGCTCTCTTTCCTCTGGGGACAGAGCTAAAAATAGAGCTCCAGGGAGCAGCTGTCATTATGTTGTGTGCACCCTCTCTCTCCCTTCTCTCTCCCTGCCCCCCCTTCTCCACCCTCTACCTTCTTCACCCCCATAGCTCCCTTCCCGTTCTTCCCCAACTTCTTCACAGATCCTTTTTTGGAACCCCTTTCTATTTTTTTCCCCCCTTCCAAACCTGGGAAATGGAGACTTAAAAAGTCAAGGTTAATTCCAACAGAGGGTTCTGCCTGCTAGCTCTCTCCACAGTCTTGTGAGGAGGATGGGCCCACGCTGCGAGCCTCATAGGGATGTGGTGCTCAGACCCTCACAGAGACAAGCCTGGATTCACTAGGTAGTGACCCCTTCACCCTGTTGAGGCTAAGGACACAGGCCACAAAAAAAAAAAAAAAACACCACCCCACATTCTTGTCACCCCATCTCTGCACCAGGAGCCCAACAGGTCTGGCCTAGCCATTCCTTGAGCAGTTGGGGAGCACAGGTCCTGCCGAGACCTCCAGATGCCCACCATCATGGGGAGTCGACATAGTGAGGCTGATCTTGTTATTGTGGGACATCCCTGAGCCGCCCCCCCCCATCCCTACCCCACAGTCCATTATACCTCCAGGGACCATGGTCCTCAGGGCATAGTTGAAATCCCGGTATGATGGAAACAGTGTCCCTCCTGAGTTCTCACCACTGTTGCGGGGCTCTGTCCCATGAGGGTTCTTTGTGATAGGAGAGGAATTAGCGTCTGTGTCCCTGTTTGGGATCTTGGGCATGGAGTGGAGAATGTTCAATCCTAGCAGGTCTTGTGAGCATCCAGCTCTTGGCCTGGCCATGCTGTGGGCTGGGATGACTTGGCCCAGTGTCCATTTGCAAAGGACACGTAGTCCTGCCATGCAGAAAGCCTTGGTGCAAAGAAGGCCTTTCTTTCCCAAAGCCTGGGAAGCGGGGCAGTGTGCCCCAGGGACCGTGTTCATCTACATCCCTAGGCTATTGCTTTATTGACAATAAGGGCTTAGCAGGTAACTCGAGAGCGGAGGCAGAGCAAAGAGGATGGGTCCTACATCCTGAGGCTGTCAGGAGGTACCAGAGAGAGACTGGGGGGATGGAGGCAGACTGCCAGGATGAGTCCACACATGTGGGGCCCCAGGAGCTGGGGGGCAGGGACAGAGTCTGTCTCAGGAATCTAGTCTCTACAGAAGTCATAAGGTTACGGGCCTTGCAAGTAGGTTAACCTACTTCAGCTACTCATGTCCCTATAAAGGGGAGACTTGGAAATGGAGAGACGACCATGTGTGATGGAGACAGAGACAGGAGTGATGTGGCCACAGACCAAAGAAACTGGGTCCTCTGGGAGCTGGGAGAGGCAGGATGGAGGCCCCACCCCCCAGGGGGCACTCAGGGGGCACAGCTCTGTCAACTTAGATTTTTCATTTCTGGTCCGCAGAGAGGCACCCCGGTTTTCAGTCATTGGTTATGGTATTTCAGGGAACTCAGTGAGGGGCTGAGTCTAGAGGGACTGGTCCATGACTCTAAGCCTGTCTGTCTCACCTCCATCAGTGTCTCTGCTGCTAATGGAGTCCCCAGCTTGTGCTCTACTCAGAGCAACTTCTGTCCCAGGGGAGCAGAATCCCTGCTGTGTCGGCTGTGAGTGTCAAGGGATACCTTTCTCCACCCGGACCCTCTGGCTTCTGGTGCACACTAAAGTTTCCTGAATGGCAGTGACTCCTTTTAGTGGTCCCGGCCAAACCTGCTGGATGTATCTGATATGTTCTTCCTGGCCAGTGATTTGCTGCATGTTCACATGGAGTCCCTGGCTTGGTGGGAGAGCAAGAACAGGACACCTCAGGTAGACCCCTTCCTAGGATGGTTATGCCTGTCAACTTGATGGAATCCAGAGTCACGGAGGAGACAAACCTCTCAGCATGTGTGAGTTTTGTCTGTATTAACTGAGGTGAGGACACACATCCTAACTGTGCACCATACATAGCTGGGGTCCTGGACTGAGTAAAATGAAGAAAGGGAGCCGAGCGTCAGTGTTCATCTCTTTCTACTTCCTAATGGTGGATGTGACTGTGACCAGCCACCTCACATCCCCTATTCCTTCCCTGTTCAGATGGACTGTATACCTTCTCAATTCATGACCTAACAGTTGGGCATGATGGCTGTCCTGGTCAGCTTTGTCAACTTGGAAACAACCTAGGATCATGTGAGAGAAAAACCTCAGACAAGGAACTGGTGGATCAGATTGTCCTGGGGGCATGTCTATGGAGGATTGTTTTGATTATTCATCAATGCCGGAGGGCCCAGTCCACCGTGGGGGGCACCGTTCCTAGGCAGGTGGTCTTAAACTGTACAAGAAAGCTAGCTAAATGAGCCAGAAAGTGAGCTAGCAAGCAGTGTTCCTCCACGGTTCTGGCCTCCACGTACCTGCCTTGAGTTTCTGGCCCTCATTTCCCCCAAGGCTAGAAGAGTAAGCTGAACAAACCCTTTCCCCACTAAGTGGCCTTTGTTCGTACCACAGCAACTGAAAGGAAACTAGAATAATGTCGCCACATGGCTGTAATCCCAGAATTTGGGAGATACAGGCAGAAGGTTTAAGAGTTCAAGGCCAGCCTTGATTACACCATAAGTTTGAGGCCAACCTGGGCTATACGAGACCATTCAGTGCCCAACCAAAACCCAAACTAAAACCCACCATGAGCCAAAATAAGCACTTTGTCCCTCAAGTTGCTTCCCATCAAGTGTGGTCATAAAAATGACCAAAGCCCAGAGATCCGGGAGCTTCAGAGAGTTGTCAGCACGTGACAGCAGACTCAGTGCTCATCCTTCTGTTTTTAAACACGCGGAGCTATGGATGTTACCGTTGGAGTTATCCAGTGGGAACAGGGTGGGGGGCTGTGGGAGTAGCCGCTTCTTAAAGTGCTTGCTGCGTCACGATGCTGCCCGAGAGTCAAATCTTGGGTACCGGAGCCAAATGAGTCCTTCGAACAATGCTGGATTGATGTTCTCGGCTCTCTGTGAAGCTTTAGATGCTGGCTAATTTCCGGAAAATGCTAAAACTAATATTTGAACACAACCATTGTTAGGACTTTGGAGTGGTGTGTGTGTGTGTGGCAGAACTCCATCTAACAGGAAGACTAAGGCTCCCAGGACCCTGTGCAGATGGAAGGATGATGCTCCCAGGACCCTGTACACATGGAAGGATGGTGCTCCCAGGACCCTATGCAGATGGAAGGATGGTGCTCCCAGAACCCTATGCAGATGGAAGGATGGTACTCCTAGGCTCCATTGTAGCTGGGAGAATGGGGCTCCTAGGACCCTGTGTATCTCAGAGAATGGGGCTTCATCTGGAAGCTTCACAGTGCAAATGGAGAGTGGTGGGGGCAGATGAGGTGTGGTAGGGCTGGAGAATCAGGAGCTGGATATCCATATCCACTTGCATGGCAGTGAGGTGAGCCCCAGTCTTGAAAGAGGAGTTAGGAAGTGTGACAGGATCTCCCCCAGGAAGTATGGGTGGAACCCTGGTGATAGTGAGGGCAGGACTCTCAGTGCCCATGGGGGCTTTGCTAGGAAAGAGGATCCCCAGGGCAGACTTTCAGAGCTGGAGTAGGTGTCTGTGGTAGGCCAGCTCTGACTCAGGAACAGGAGGAAGAGGAGGCAGATCTGTCTCCGCAGGGTCAGGCTCTTTGCCTCCCTTTCTCACCTACCACCCACATGCATATCAGAGGCCTGTTTACCCCAGTGGATACCCACAATACACCCCAACAGAGAACAGAGACACAGCAACAAGCATGAGGCCCAGCCTTTACGTCAAGGGGCCATGTGCTTCCACCACCCAGGCCCTGGAGCTTCGGGAAGAGGTCTGTCCTTAGACACCCAGTAATTTCCTCTAGGAAGCAAGGTCTCATGGGAGCCCCCAGCTGGCTTCTAAGTCTTAGGATTCTGTGATGCATACATTTGATTAGACCCATAGAAAAATGCAGCTGACCCCCGGGCTGTCCTCAGTGACTCTGAATACTGAGAGGCTATTTAACGCGATCTTCTGCCTTGCTGCCAGCACTGCCTGGACGTGCGCGGATTCTCCGTCCCCAACTCAGGGAAAAGGAGTGCTCCAGAAACACAATCCAGTCCTCCACACCCTCTCTGTCCAGTGAGTATTCTTAGAGGGCTGCAGAGAGCCACACATCTCTGTGATAGGGCAGGCTAGGGAGAGCAGAGACACTCAGCTAGGTACAAAGAACTCCACTGGAGCTGTGTCCTGCGAGCTCGGATGGAAAGTCACCTTCCACAGTAAGCCACACCACTGTCCACTCCTCTGACAGACTTTCTGGACGAGTCTGACCTAATGCCGGGTAGGACGAGGGCTGTCAGCGCAGACACAGCACATATCGTGTCTACCCGTAGGCTGTATCGGACACACTGGAGGGGACACGGGGCTGGTCCCCATGGAAGGAAATGGGGACTCTGCATGTCAGTTGCAGTGCCTTCGAGTGAGTGGAACGGGCGTACAGTCAGTCCCATAGACTGCCGGGGCTTCACAGGGGGCCTCAGCTCAGCCCTGCTGCCCCTGTGTAGCTGGGACTGCAGCCCTGTGGCGTGGCTGGGTTGGGCGGGGCATTTGTTTTCTGGTTTCTAAGAGGTGACCTTCACATTGCTCAGGGGCCTATGAGTCCAGTGACAGGAGTTTGGAAGCAAGTTTCTAACGTAACGGGGAAGACTCTGAAGTCATTTTCCAGGTACCCTGCAGCAGCCCAGCTCCTGCAGCTGACTGACATGAATGCCATTTGTCATCCAGGTACCAGGCAAGGTGGTGGTAGGCTCAGCATGAAACACATCTGTGCTCCAGAGAAGAACAGGAGGGCCATGAGTCAGCGATGGGAACCTTAGCAACAACACTGTACAGGCCACGTGGGTGCCCAAAGGCCCACGCTGCAGGGACCCAGACACAGCAGCAAATGTATCCGAGAGAGAGAGAGAGAGAGAGAGAGAGAGAGAGAGAGAGAGAGAGAGAGAGAGGTGGGAATGGCGGAATGATCACAAAGATGTCTATAGCCAGTCTCGGGTAAGAAGTGGGTTGAAGTTCCTCCTTAGCTGACGTGAGGATAACTGTTCTGGACTCTTGGGTGACTGAAGTGTGACATGCTCTTATCAGTAGGAGAGGGAGGCAGGACAGAGAGAGCAGAGTCTTGGCTCTAAAGAGGGAGGGGCCACTAGCTAAGGAACGCAGAAGCTTCTAGAGGTGGGAGAAGCCAAGGAGAGGATTCTCCTTGGAGTCTTTGGCAGGAACTGACCCTCCTCAGCTCACTGTGACAGCACTGGGCCCCTGTACACCATGACTATGACAGAATCCACATGTGCTGTTTAAGCCACTAGACTTGGGGTCTCTGCCAAAGCATCATAAGCACCTCCCACAGAATCCCCACATGACACTGGGACAGAGGGCCTCCAGCAGCCAGGTCACAGGCACACAGGTCTGCAAGGGCTGCGGGAGTGTCTGAGCTGGAGGAAGACCTGTGCCTGCCCATCCTGGCATCTGTTATCTTCTGCAACCTTGTGAACAGCAGCAGTAAAAACAAAATAACCGTGCAGAACAGGCAGAGAGAAATCAACCTGGGGTGCTTTGCTCCTCAGTCAACTGGAGAAAATAACCGTTAGGAAAGGAGAGATGGACAAGATCAGGGAAGTAAGAAAAATGGCAGCGAGAAAGCGGAGACGATACAAACTCGTCCGTCCAAAGCTCCACATGACATTAAAACATCCGGGGACAGCACAAGGAGCAGAGCTGGAGTGACATTGTGAGGGAGGCAGTTCTGCCTGTAGGGGACAGGGTAGGGACACGTTTCCTGTGGCAGCAAGAGGTCACAGGCCCTGAGAGTCATCGTAGTCCCATAAATAGAAAGTGTCTTCCGAGTGGAAGCTACACACTAGGACAAGGATGTGCAAAGACCACGGGGGCCCAGGCAGAGCCAGGCTGAGACAGGGCTGGGCCACTCGGAGGAGGTAGCTCCATGGAGACTGAGCTGGTAAAACAGCAACAAAACATCGAACTGCAAACCCACCCCTCAGGAGGCTGAGGCAGGAGGATTATGAGTTCCAGACCAGCCTGTAACGATGGAACAGGACTCTGCCTTGCCTCAAAACAACACCAAAACCACCAGCAACAATGAAAAAACATGCAGCTTATCCAGCCAAACCAACCACACCACCACAGTGTTGCGCATTCTGGTGATGTTCAGGTTCCTGTGCCCAAGGAGGGCAGGTGTTTAGACTTTAGGATATAGTAGCATGCAGCAAGAGTGTTAAAATAACCACGACAGTAAAAACCAGGACACGAAAATCCTAAATAAAGCTGGCCATGGTGGCACATGCCTTTAGACCTACCAGTAAGGAGGCAGAGGCAGGCAGATAGATCTTTGCCTGGTCTTCATAGCAAATTCCAAGCCAGCCAGGACCCATAGTTACATCCTGTCCCAAGAAAACAAAAATCAGGAGCTGGGGGGATGACTCAGTGGTGAAGAGCACTTGCTGCTCTTGCAGAGGACCTAGGTTTAGTTCCCAGCATGCACACGGTGGCCCACAACTATCCATAACTCCAGTTCCAGGGGATCGGTCGCCCTCTTCTGACCTCCACTGGCATCAGGCATGCACGTGGTACACATATATACATGGAGGTAAAACACTCACACACATAAAATAAATCTAAAACAACCCAAAATTAAATAAACATTTGAAGTCTAAGGAAGAAGGCCGGGGAAAAGACCTAATGTGTACCTAGGGAAGGAAAACAGAGGTATAACTAAAACAGGGTTTAGAACAAGATGGTGGGAACTGGGAGGTGGTGGCAAATGCCTTTAATGCCAGCATTCCGGATGCAGAGGCAGGTGAATCTCTAAATTCGAGGCCAGCCTGGTCTACGGAACGAGTTCCAGGACAGCCAGGGCTACCTAGAGAAACTGTCTTGAAAAGCCAAGCAAACAACCAACCAAACAAATAAAAAACCCAAAACACTAAGATGGTGGGAACCCCTTAAAGTGTACCCATAGCTGACAAGCACCTAGTCCTAAAATGGACCTTGGACTCCCTGACGACAGGCAGATAGACGCTGGGCCCCAATGGCACCCAGGCCTCACTGCTCACACTTTTGGGACCCAAGAGGCTCCAAGGCTAAAGGAGACTATGGAGTGAAAGTGAGGGTGCAGGGAGAGCACCCCGAAATACTTGGGAGCCCCACTGTGGCTGGAGGGTCCTCATACATGGGTGGGAGAGGCGGGGCTCCACTCCAGAATGGTTGCCTGTGCCCTTGTGTAGGTATTTGACCTCTGGGGGAGCCAGCTCTGCTAGTGGAGCCCAGAGTTTCAGAATGAAGTTGGGGTGCAAGGCCTGCTCCAGCCCCTACGGACTGCTTGGGGCTTGGAGTTCAGCCTGGAGCAGTTGGTCTGTACAGGCCATTTCTAGGACATCCTGGATTGTGGATTCCTCCCTCCCCTAGTCCCTCGTCAACACACTCTGATCAGTTCCAGGACAAACCTTGTCCAGTTGTCCACGGGTGGACCTGCTGCCTGGCTGCTCTGTGCAGGGGGGTATCCCGGGCTTGGTGAGGACAGAGGCTTCTGGTACTCATGCCCAGGATGAATGAATGACAGGACAGGTCAGAGTGCAGCTGCCATGGAAGGGGCCAGGTTCCCCTGGATGACATTTGTGTCCAGCTCCACCTCTCCCAGAAAAGCCCCTCCCCCAGGGGCCGAGGAAGGTCTGTTCAGCAGGTGGGCCCTATACCCACTCACAAGGCTTTCAAGGAAGGTGCTAACAGTGTGCACCTGGCAGGTGTCAGGACGTACGCACGAGGCCCCTGAGCAGGCCTGAATCCCTGTGTCCAGAAGCCCTGTGGCATGTGTGTGCTCGGGTGACCTGAGGCAGGTGATGCGGAAGTGTGCTGAGGATCTGCCCACCTCTGCTCCTCCTTCCTCTTCCTCGGGGGTCATGGCATACACTTCAGGGTGGGCAGGCAGCACTAGCTAGGCATGGTGGCAGGCCAGCCAGGTGCTGGCATGAGTCATCGCTGCCCTCTACTGTCCTAGTGTTGAAACCAAGAGCAGGGCTGGGTAGGGGTGTCTGCCAGGGGAGGGAGAAGGATCTAGATGGGGCCCGCAGCAGACCCAATAGACGGTACCTGTAGCCTTGATCAGACACGTACATGGAGTCTCCGGAGGGGAAACACTGCCAGCACGGCCTTCCCTGGTCAGCTGGGTGAACTTCTACAGGCCTGAGCTCCACACAGATAATGGTTGGGCCTGGGGAGATAGTGCTTGAGATCCTCAGTGCGGGGGGGGGGGTGGGGTGGGGTGGGGGGGGAGGGGTGGTGGTGGTGGTGGTGGTGGTGGTGGCAGGCCAGCCAACATGGCTAAAGCCCAGTTGTCCCAGAGGTGTGCTGGTAGGGGCTCAGCACCCCCGAACCTTGGTGTCCCTACCCATGGAATAATCCCAGTGCATGGGGGAGCTAAGGGGTGGTACACCTGGCCGAGATGGGAGACTGGGAACAGAGCTTGTGCTGTCTCAAGGATGCTCATGGGCCAAGCATCATGAGGCAGTGAAGCGGTGCAAGGGCACATGGACTCCATCAAGCCTTGGTGACAGCACCTGGCCAGCACAGGCCTACAGCAGAGTGGAGTATTGTGTAGGGAGGACAGAGGTGGAGGCGGCAGTCTCTTCTTGCCTGCAGGTCACTAAGAGGCCGATCACGGTGGTCTGAGGCTGTCTTGAGGGGAGGAGTGTGACAGGCAGGGCTGAAGGAAGCCATCATGGCTTAGCAAACAGGCTCCTAGGCACTGGGTGGTGATCATGGCTGTGGCTACAGTGTTGGTTGCACATACGACCTTGTTTATGGTAGTCTGGGAACACATTTGATAAGAGGGTGGTATGGTGTCACATAAGGAGGTGACATGGGCGGTTTAATTGGGGGGGGGCAGGTAGACACAGGCAGACTAACTGGGAGGCCCGATGGGGACTGACCTTGGGGTCTGTGATTGGGAACCAACTCCTGGGTATGGAAGAAGGTGGCTAGTGAGCCTGTCTGGTAGCTATGAACTCAATGGATAGGGGCTCTTCTCTCAGACACAGGCCAGACATCTAGGGGCAGGAGGGTTAGGAAAGAGCTGGTGATCTTGAGTGAACCTCATAATGAGTTACATAATGAGGTAGGAGGTCAATGAGAGGTGCAAAGCTCATGTGGAGGGGAGTCCCTTGGAGGCACTGGGGAGAGCTGTAGCTAAGGAATATGTTAGACTGAGCAGGATTGGGTTTCTGCCGGTGAGACCAGGGAAAGTCCCTGTTCCTCCTGCAGTGAGCCCCTACATGGTGAAGGCTGGGGAGGGGAGTCTGCTCTGCAGGGGTGGAGAAGGGGTTTACAGGGCACTGAAGCCAGAGGCCAGGCCTTGGAAGGTGGGAGTAAGAGGGGTCTGCTGGGGAGATGTGAACGGGGCCCTTAAGAGGAGACCTGGAAGAACGTTCCAGACTGGGAGTATGGGATTTAGATTGGGCCAACAAAGACAACATCGAGTTATATCTACACAAAGTACAGCAGGTGGAGCTGACGCCTTCATCACTACAGCGTGAGGGGCAGAGGCTCACTTGTGGGAGTGGAATACGCCCTAGGGAAACCTTGCGGGTAATCCCTGGGCAGGAAGTCAAGAGTCTGAGGGGAGAGGTATGGCCAGACTCATGGCAAACTCGGGGGCATCCCAGGGCTCTCAGTCCCTGTAAATCTTTAAAGGGGGGCTGAGATGGGTCCAGGGCCTTACTTTCATGTAGACTACAGCCCCCCCCCCCCGGGAGCAGGGAACCAACACCCAGAGGAGGTATGTCAAGTGTCAGTTGGCTGTCTTGTTATGGCAACTATACCCTAGGGCAGAGGCCATAGAGCAGGTGCTGGAAAACCTAGGGGATGACAGGGAGAGGAGAATGGGACATAAACTTGAGGGTACACATGGATTGCTGGCATCTGTGGAAGCATGCCAGAACTGAGTGTGTTCTAAGCACAGGTGTGTATCGACTGAACACAGGCCCAGGGGTGAACTGTAGGGGTGGTTGTCTGTGCTTTACCCCTGAAGCACCACCTCGAGTAGGCAGCAGGTAACTGCTAGGTACCTGTACCCCCTGGGGCATGGTCAAGATGGGGACCCCTTAAGACCCGGGATGAGTATGTGCTCATTCTCTCTTGGCTACCTCGTGGTCTTGGATGCTGATGCTGCGGATCAAGGCAGAGTTCTCCAGAGAACTGTGTTGGACCGCACCCCACCCCTCCTGGATTCTGCAACCAACTCCTTTACTTTATGCTTGTTGTGAATTAATCCCGACTAAATTTCTTTGATTATCAAATAGACTCCGTGGAGTTTCCCCATTATGTGGCACCCCATGTTGGGCGCCATGGCTGCTGGTTCCTGTTCCTGGCCATAAGTTGTGGGAAACTTCAGGATCCAGCATCCCACTGCAGAGGTCATATGAAGCTCACACTTCTGCTCAAGAGGCTCCTACCAGGCCATGGTAACATTCTCTTACAGCCCAAGGTGGGGATAGTGGATGGCAGGAGGGATCTCTGGGTAACAGGGTACAGCCTGACCTGCAGCTCAGCCTGGTTGAGGGGCACAGGGTCCCTTCACTGAGTTCTCAGAAGGGATCACAATCCTATTTTACAGGTATGGAAACTGAGGCAGGCCTGGATGACATGGTGAGCCTGTGGTACAGGGCCTCGTCTGAAGCTGTGTATGGGATGGGGCTCAAGGGGGAGGCTGGGGTGACCTTCTGTCATTCAAACATCTATTACCCACCAGCCCATCTCCCTGAAGTTCCTCATCACCTTTAAACAGTTTCAGGTACACACTGTAAAACTACGTTTAAGCTGCTAGAGAGCCGTGTGTGCAGACTTGGGAGGCATTTGCCTTCTACCAGGCTTTGAATGGAAACCAGAGCCCTTCATGTAAATTCACGCAGGCTAGCTTTTGTGAAGAGAGGGCCCAAGACACAGGCTGCCTGACTTCTCAGAACCCTTTGCTAGCCAAATCCTGGGCTCCAGTTGTCCCGGTGATGTATGGCCAACTCTTACTGAAAAGGCGTGGCTTCTATGTACCCCTGTGGTAAGGAGGGCAGGGCCTGTGAATGACTCTCAGGGACATTTATTTTTGTGCAAACCCATTAGCACAATGTGCAGGCCCACTAGCAGGTCACCTTAGAGGGCTGGGCGAGAGGCAAACCATGCTCCAGATCTCCAGAGGTATTTCCAGAGGTGGGCCAGTTAAGACTTATGGAGCTGGAAAACAGGCCTGTTTGCTTTCTCAGGGGACCAAGTAATGAAAGAGGCCAAGGCAATGGCTAGACAGTTTGGATGGGCTCTGCCAGGCATGGTCTACAGCCAGTCAGCAACAGACTACAGGTGGTACACCCCCGCCCCCCGTGCCAACTCAGTAGTCATAGGGACCCAGGTTGTGATGGGAGGGGCCCTCTGGGACTTGGTGCCCTTCCTCTCTTACTCAGCAAGTACAAGGTTTCATTCTCCCTAGTGGTCTGCGATTGGACGCACACGGTGGCAGGGCTGCGGGTGAGCTAGAAGCAGAGGAAAAGAGCTCTGCATCAGGTGGTTGAGCCTCTGGAGTGGGCTAGGTCCTGGAGGAAACGGTGGGGTGCCCGTTGCGGGTCTGCACAGGCTGGGGTATGGAATGAAGCCCACTGGATCTAAGACAACAGGCTGGCCCATCAGCAAGCTTGTCACACCCAACGTCTTTATTAAATGCCAAGGGTCCAGGCGGTGCGACCCCGCGGGCTCACTTCACGTGCTCAGCAGCATGAGAAGAGCAGTAATACTTCTTGTGTGCGATGAAGGTGGACAGGCTGCTGAACCTGATGTTGCACAGGCGGCAGTAGCGGTGGCCACCACCACCACCTGACGAAGGAGCAGACGCTGGCGGGCCCTTGGAGGGCGTCCGCACGCCTTGATCTGCGGGGTCAGAAGGCGTGTTCTCAGGAACTGGGGATGGGGAGCGTGGCGCGCGGCCGTCGGGACTGTCACGTGGAGCACGTTCGGCAGGCGTGCGGGGCTCTGCGCCCGGGCTGGCCGCCGGCTTGGCTACCTGCAGGCCATGCGCCAGGCGCAGGTGCTCCACCAGGTCGCCGCGCACGCGCCCGTTGGGCGGGCAGTAGGGGCAGAGGGCGGCGGTGCGCAAAGGCGCAGCGGGGCACGAGTATTTCTTGTGAGCCAGGTAAGCTTCCAGGCTGTGGAAGCTTACACGACATGCGGTACACTCATGGTAGTCGGCCAGTGCGGGCAAAGCGGCAGGTGCATCCGGAGTCTGGCGTCGGGGCCGCTTGCTCAGGTCTATGGGGCCGTCGGGTACCGGGCCTGGAGAGGGCGTGGGGGTGGGGCCGGCGCTTGCGCTCGCGGGTCTCGGAGAGGAGGGCAGCTCCGCCGTGGGGGCGGGGACAACAGGCACAGGGGCGGGGCCTATAGCAGGAGGCGGAGCACCGGCTCCGGGCAGCTCATACAGTTTGCGTCGCCGGCGCGTACGCATGGGCGGGGCTGTTAGCGCCGGAGCCGCCGGTCCGGGAGCCGGCGTGGGTGCGGGTGGCCGGCGCGGTGGCGGGTCGTGGCGTGAGGCGCAGTAGTAGCGCTTGTGCACAGTGTAGGTCTCGTGGCGGCTGAATCGGATGTTGCAGGCCTCGCACAGGGTGCGGCTGGGATCGTCCTCCGCGTCGTCCACCGAGCTGCCCGGGCTCTGGCTGCCCTCGCTGCCCCGGCCAGCGACCTCGGCCTCTGGCGTGGTCGCGCCACCCGCCTCTTCCTCTCGTGGCCCGGGCCCCGGCGACGAGCGCTGCTGGTCTGCCTCTGCAGCTGTGCCTGGGGTCCCGCGAGCCGGCCCCGGGGCCGTCTTGGGTCTGCGCACAGCCGGCGTGTCCTCGGGCGCGCGGCGGCCCGAGCAGTAGAGGCGCTTGTGCACGTAGAAGTTGTTGATGTTGTTGAAGGTGATCTCGCACTCAAAGCACGTGGCGCCCTTAGTCCCCGGGAAGAGGCCGGCGGGCGTTCCCCCTGCTCCGGAGCTCCCCGCACCCTGTTGCAGCCGGCTGTGCACCAACTCGGACATCTTGGCCAGGATCTCGGAGGCCTGTGGCGCTGCAGGGCCGGTAGTCGTGCCGGCCTCCGGACCGAACACATATTGTGGCAGGAACAGCGTCCCCGCCATTGCTAGCTCTCCAGGCCCCGGGCTGGAGCCTGGTGTGGGGCTGGACAGTTCTGCTTTCACCCTGACTGGAGTGGGGCTGTGCGGTGAAGGTGTCCGTGATGGAGCCTGGGGACCCGGCTCTCCCGGACCGGAAGCACGGGTCGCTTCAGGCTCCTCTGCAGCCTCCACCTTGATGGTTCTGGGAGCTGCGGGTGACTCACTGCTGCCCCCATTTTGGGGGGGCACTCTGGTCTCTCCATTGGTGACTTCGGCCAAGGCCTTACTGTCCAGTCCTGAGGATGGGGTGGGTGCCTTGTCAGCGGGAGCCAGGGGGCCGTGCATCAGTGAGTGCTGTTGGAAGCCCGCCAGGCTGTCTACAAGAACACAGGACTGCATGTCAGGCCTGGGACAGGCCCTACATAGGATGGGGTAGGCAGAAGGGATTTAGGACAAAGGCTGACAAAGACACCATGTGTTGCCTATGGACAAGCCCCCTCCCTTTCCACTTATCAGAGGGTCAGTGAGGCCCCAGTATGTCTGCTTACCTGGAGGAAGTTTGGCTGCTGGGTGTCCAGCCCCTGGAGAGTAGATCTCACCCTTGGAGCCTGGCTGGCACACCATGTGGTTTGTCACCAGGTGGCTGTAGAGGATGTCCCTTGTGGTGGATATGAAGCCACAGTTGTGACAGACACCTGCAGGCCATGCTGTTGTGGTCAGGGTCCTGGAGCTGAGGTGTGGCCCCAGAGACCCCAACCCGACCCTCTCCAGCCCACCTACCGCTGAGTGTGTCCGTGTGCACCTTAAGGTGGCGTTCACAGTTGGCCTTGGTGGTGAAGGCGGACAGGCAGATGAGGCACACGAAGGGGCGCTCTCCTGGAACATGGAGATGAGAGGCTGCCTGGGATCCCAGTGACAAGGAAGGAACACGGGACCCAGGCCCTTTTGAGTTTTTTTTTTTTTGAGACAGGGTTTCTCTGCGTAGCTTTGCGCCTTTCCTGGAGCTCACTTGGTAGCCCAGGCTGGCCTCGAACTCACAGAGATCCGCCTGGCTCTGCCTCCCGAGTGCTGGGATTAAAGGCGTGCGCCACCACTTATCAGCCAGGGTCCAGGCCTATACCCAGCCCTGTATTACGTGTGCAGGTAGCCACAGGTAAGCCTTGTGCTAGGCTGTGGAGAGGGACAGGAGAGCCGTATGGGCACAGGGCAGCAGAGTAAACTTTCCTAAGCACCTGTCTGGTGTGCGGTGCTCGGTTATGCCGGGAGGCCAGGAGCAGGCACGAGGCACTCACCACTGTGGCTGCGCATGTGGATCTCCAGGGAGCTGGCGCTGGGGCAGCTCTTTCGGCACTGGGGGAAGGGGCAGACACGCTCATTGGGGTAGGTCTCCTTGGGCTTCTCCTCGGTCACTGAGGCCGGGGAGCCGGCACGCTGGCGGCTGGCACAGTAGTAGAGCAGGTGAGCTTGCAGGTTCCGCTCGCTTCGGTACCAGATCCCGCAGTCTTTGCAGGGGAAGACATCCTCTGGGGGGGGGGGGGGTGAAAGCGGGGATGAGGTACAGACTGACAGTCGGGACCCGAGAGTCGGGACTGGCCTGTGTGAAGCCTGTTTTTGGTGACTCCAAGCTGACATACTGGCTTTTGGTAACCCAGCTCCCCTTTCACCGTGTCCCTGATGGCTAGGGTCTTACCAGGAATGGGATCTCTGAGTAATTCCCCCAGGTCACCCCTGCCCCACAACAGTGACCTACTCATGAGTCCTCTTGTCACTGTAGGACTCAGGCTCCGGGAATTCTCCTGTCCCTGCACTGAGGACTCAGCTTCTACCATTGCCTTAGGGCAAACATCCCCCCCTTCCACTGCATGTTTCTCATGGGACATGCACCCAGATCCTCGGGGGGCGGAGCCCTCCCCACCTTAGCAGGCCGTCACCCGCATTAGCTGGTTCCTGTCCTTTTTCATTTCATTGTCTTACTGGGGGCATACTGCACACCGCTTGCGTGCTGAATACCCAGTACCTCTCAGTTGTGCCCCAGCCCTCAGCTTTACCTTGAGTGTCCACCGAAGTCTGACCCAGGGTGTTGCATACTTACTGTTGATGACTGCGGTGGCGAGGATGGACGCCATGCCAGCCTGCTGGGGCAGCAGCTGGATGTCTGTGTGCACTGGAGCTGAGCCTCCGGCTTCTACTGGTTCCTGCACAGGATGTCTGGGAGTACTGTGGGGCTCAGTCACAAGGAACACATGTAGTAGTCCACCCGAAGGCACCACCTTGGTGACCCTGCACCAGAGGGCGTCATCTGTAGGGTACAGGCATTGATGATGCTGGGACCAGTAATTCTGGGTTTATAATGGAAGTCCTTCCCTTTATCCCTCATGTTGGGGCCCACTGTATTGCCAGGGATAGTTGAAGCCAGGCAAATGGCTGTGTTCAGGTTCACAGTTGTGGCTGGCTGGATTTGAGGGGTGCTATCTTTTGTCTGGGCAAGGATTGGGGGATATACCATTTCCAGGAAAAGGTGGGTATGGAACTGGCAGCAATAACTGAGGGGATCTTATGTAGCCACTTGGCTGGGGTGCAGGGGTTTTCTGATGCAGGGGACCTAGGAATCCTGTTGAGAATTGGCCAGCTGCTGTTCCCAGAGTGACCTGTAGAGGGCAGCCTCAATCAACAAAACCCAGGCGTGCCAGGCCAGCACGTCTACCTTCGAGTCTGGAACCCTGAGGCTGTGCTTCCCTTTGAGCTGTGGGTAGGGTCACTGTTGGTCTTAGTCTCAAACCAGGGGCCACACCCAGCAGAAATCGGGAAAAGAAGGGAGTATGTCTGCTCTAAGAGAGCAATACGAGCTGAGCTGCAGTATAGAGCCTGGGTAAGTCCCAATGTGGGAGCAATGGTGATAGAGGGGAAAAAAAATCACTCATCAAAGACCTTTGGATTTCTGGGGTCATTATGAACCTGTCTGCTTGGCTTGGATTTTCCAAAGCACAGGCCCTACCCAGATCATGCCACCTTTCTCCTCATCAGCCCTATAAGCCCTTGTCTTTTGTGGACAGCACACTTAGGCAGAACTGATATAGAAACCTATGGGCAGGGAAGGCTTAGAGGTGCAAGCACAGGGCTTACTGCTGGCCAGCATCCACCCTGGTGTGGGGCATGTTCCTTCCTAGTACAGGCTGCCTTCTGGCTGCTCTCTCTGGGACCTCAGTCCCCTTTGATAGGATGGGGAACATGGTCCCCTCTGCTCTGCAGATAGGGAAACTGAAGCACGTGTGTGCACGCGTGTGCACGGGATGAGGTGTTGGCCCCAGGTCCCACGTACTTGAACCCAACTCCTAATACCTTTGGACCTTAGGAGGGCGCTCTGTTTCCTGAGGGCTTACTCAGGAGCTGACTTCAAGGACAAAGCTTCCAGAACATTTTAGCTGAGGGGAGAACCCCTTTGCACACCCCCCCCCCACTTTTAGAAGGCTGGAGAGACAGGGAGGGGGTCAAGTAGGATGAAATCATTTGACCACAGCCTTTTCCAGTTTTCTAGATGGAGCAAACAACCTGGAAAGCCAGGGACTTACCCAAGGTCCCACAGCTAGTAAGGGATGGGTCTGGGTCTGAACACAGTTGGTCTAACAGAATCCAGGCTGGGCCCTTCAGTGGCCCCCAGAATCCCTCTGCATTCAGTCTCTACCTCAGCCCGGGTGCAGAAGCCGCGGTCTCAGTGGCTATAGAGAGGCCCAGCGCAGCCCATCTAGCTCTTCTGTCAGTGAAGATGATCTGTGGGACTGCAGCTCCCAGGACTGTCTGTCCATCATCCTCTCAGATGGGGTGCTCTCTCAAGCAGTCTGACTATCACTCTTACCCAGATAGGCTAGTGTCCCTTTAAAAGCGGGGCCAGATAGAGCCTGCCTTCTGAAAGACCTTAGAGGGGAGCGGGGCAGGCATATGAGACACAGACCCTTCCTGTAGATCTCTGAGTTGGCTTCGGCTTCAGTCAGGGCTTGGGGCAGCATCCTTAGCCAGCAGGCCTCATCCACCAGCAGGGTCACAGCTGGGCCCTAGGGAAGACCAGGTACAGGAGAGGATCAGTCTACATAGGAGTGCCTATTGGCTCTGTGCAGTGGAGGTCAGTGGCCTGGCTGCTTACATGGCTGGGACACGTGGAGTCCAAACACTATGGTATTTGGAGGCACAGCAGGGTGCTGCTCTTTCCAAGGTTAGGCATTAGCCTTTCTTGGAAACAAAGGTCCAGAGAGATCAAGCAGTGTGTCCAAGGGCACACAGCTAGTGAGTCTCAAGCCTGCAGACCTGCGTTGCCTCCCTGCAACAGTGGGTGCCTACAGGGAGCTACATGATACCCATTCCTATTGAGGGAGGGAGGGGAGGTGGGGGGGACACAAACCAACCCTTGGGTCCTCCTACAGTATAGCTTTCCTCTCTAGTGCAGGGTGGAACTTTTATCCCTGTCCATTCATTAGCAACACTGTCACTTTCCTATGGTGGGTCGCCCCAGCCCAAGACCAGCTGTGTTGCTGAGGCCGGGTAAAGGGTAGCGGGTAGCTGTGGCTCTCTGCCCTTTTCACCATCGTACAGGCAAGGACCCTGAGGCTGGGTAAAGGGTTGGGGGTTGGGGATCGAAGTTCCAGCCTAGGGCTGTGCCACACACTTCCTCTGCAGCTTGGTCTAGACCTGGAAGGAAAGAGCTCTGGGCTCAGCCCCCCAGGGCCACCAAAGCTGCTTGTTTCCTGCCCCCTACACCCTGGCTCTCAGCCCAGCAGCAAAGGAAGTATACGTGGCCATGTCTCAGTGCAGTCCAGGCTGGAAGCCTGGGCTGGGATTTAGTCTCACGTGGAGGATGAGACATACCCGTGGCAGGCAAGCAGAGGCAGCAGAAACCCTGTCCTGTTTGTCCTTGGAGGGTGACCGAACCTCAGTCCCTGGACCCAGCCACTTGGGCACTTTGTGTAAAAAGTACAGAGCATGAGCTGGGCGGTGGTGGCGCACGCCTTTAATCCCAGCACTTGGGAGGCAGAGGCAGGCGGATCTTTGTGAGTTCGAGGCCAGCCTGGTCTACAGAGCGAGATCCAGGAAAGGCACAAAGCTACAAAGAGAAACCCTGTCTCGAAAAACAAAAACAAAAACAAAAACAGCACAGAGCATGCCCATGCACTGTTCTGTCAGCCACTTGCTGTTTTATTCAAATAAAAATGCCTTTTAACCAGAAACCTGTACCTCAAGAACTTTTAACTGAAGGCCCAGAGCCACTGCTCATTCTGTGGGTCTTAAGAACCCCTGTGGTGTTCATGGCAATTGGCTTATTGGGTAGGAAAGATAAACAACTGGCTGCTGATTGTGTGGGGCACCACCCTGCCAGGGCTGTGCTTGGCTTTCATGGGTTTCCTTGTATGTGGTGCCCATATAGACTCCAGGGCCAAACATCAGGATCTAACTCAGGCTTGACCTTTCCCCTATGACCCATGTGGACCAGCTCTTCAGAGACCCCATTCACATGGCATATATAGAACCAGCAAGATAAGGCCTACTAGCTGGGAACTCCCAGTGACCAGGTACTATGAGGTCAGCACAGCCCAGCCAGGTGGCTTCCACGTCACCTGCTTGCTGCCACGTGGCTTGTCATGGAGCAGAGAGTGGAGATAAGCTGGCTCTGAAGGGGAACCCTAGAGTCCCGGCAGGTAACACTTACACCCCTGGCCTCAGTTTCCTATATACCAGCAGAGTGAGACCACATGACACAGTTGCTGGGAAGACTCCTTGTCCTGCCACCAGCTCTCAGGGGTCCCAGACATGTCCTTCTCCTCTCTACGGCCCTTTCCTCCCTGGACACTGATGAGTGTAGGTATGCAGAAGCCTATGGAGCTACACACACTGGCCACAGCTGCCTTACGCTTTGCTTGAAGGATGACGTGAACAGGAAGTTATCTCTGGGCCTAGGTACGAGCCTTAGAGGGTCCAGGATCAGGCTGGCAATTGCCAGCTGTCCATTGAGGG
This sequence comes from Peromyscus leucopus, assembly GCF_004664715.2. Classification (NCBI taxonomy): domain Eukaryota; kingdom Metazoa; phylum Chordata; class Mammalia; order Rodentia; family Cricetidae; genus Peromyscus; species Peromyscus leucopus. Next base: position 124,984,693 of record NC_051067.1, on the reverse strand, counting down.
GGTGCATTCCACCCAAGCGCCTGTTTCAGATCTCCTGGTGTCAGGAGGCTCATTCTTAATGGGTACCTTGCTGACTCCCAGGGATGAAGGGGACAGATATGCCTTCAAGGTCACAGCTGAGTAGCCTGGAGCAAACCCAAGGGATAATACAGCACATGGGGTGTGGCACCCACATTGGGGACCTGTGACTCCCATAGCCTAGCTATTCCAGGCCCGAGCAGAGGGCTGTCAGTGAGGTGGCTGGGTCTGGCCCTCCCTGCCTCAGCCTTCCACGTCTCTAATGAATATTAATGAGCGGAGGAGGGTGAGAAAATTAATCTGCCTGATCCTCTGATGGGTGCTGTGGTAACGATATGAAATCTAATTATTCGTCCCAATATTTCTAAACCCTCAAACTGAGACTGACAGCCTCGCGGTCGGTTTAACGCTTATCGCTCTCTGGAGCAGCATGTTCACGGCATGATAAAAACACGCGCGCGCGCGCCACTTTGCTGACGCTGCACAAGCCGCTCTTTCTGTGGAGATCCTGGTGTAGGGAGCACCAGACTGCATCCCTCCCTCCCACCCACCCCCCTGCCCCGCAGCATTGCGGCATGGGGTTCAACTTTGGGGAGCAGAGCTAGGAGGCAGCTAGGGGAGGCTGTTCATAATCACATCAAACCTCCAGGGAAACAGGTCACGAGATCCTGGCTGCCCCAAGGCAGATGTCCTGGTCCTCCATCCATGGTTCTTCCCTGCCTCCAGGGGGCCTGTCATCCAGTGTCAGGATAGGCTGAGGTCTGGGGCAGGGATTGCATTCCCTCTTCTTACTGTCCCGATCTCTTAGGCCCTGGAGGATGGAGCTCAGCTCAATTCCACCTGACATCCCCAGATAGCTCCCTGTTTGGCCCAGAACCTCCATGTCAGCTGGAGCCACGCTTTGATCCCCTCTGGCAGTGGCTGGGGTAGTAGGACAGGTTAAGGTCCCTGTGTGTGGCTTGCTTCCTTTCTTTCCTTTACTCTCTTTCTTGTTTCTGAACAGTTCTGAAATAGAAGCTCCGCTCTAGTGTTGAAGGCATCAGCCAAAGCCCCACAGGGTCCTGCCCCACCCATGGGTAGCAAGGACCAGGCCTGAATGGGGTCTATTTTATTTTTCAGAGGGGAGAGCCAGGAGACAGGTTCTCCTGTAATCCAGGCTGGCCTTGAACTTGCTGCATTGTCAAAGATGTCTGTGAACTATCAACCTCTTTGATTCTACCTCTTGATTCCTAGGATGACAGGTCTGTACCACCATGCCTGGTTTTTGTAATACTGGGGATTGAACCCATGGCTTTGTGCATATTAGGCAAGTGCCGTACCAGTCAAGCTGTATCTTCAGTATGGGGCTTGTGTTCAATTCTCACAGCCTGGCCCTTTTGCCAAGGCCATCAGAGGCACGATGCCATCTCTCTCACGGGTCTCAGTGCCTCACCCAGGCTCTACTCCATCTGTACAGGGGTATCCAGGCTCAGAGAAGGGCCCTGGCATTCATCCCTCTTGCCCCTCAATGGTCACCATTTGTCTCTTCATCCTGGCTCTAACTCACCCCCGGCCCTCCAGCCTAAGATGTCGTCAGCCACTTTAAATTCTCCTGTGGATCTAAGCCTTCTCCCGTTCCCCCAACAAAGAGGTTAATGTCTCAACTCCGTGGGCCGATAACCATCAGAAACCGTATCTGTGCACTATCCGCTACGACAACTTTATCTGAGACTTTTCTCAAACCTTGCTGTCCAACTTCTAAAGCCATTTATAGGGAAGGTAGGCCCTCTCAGCTGGGCAGCCTGGCCCAGAAATGGCATCCTACACTGCGGCCTGGACTCCAGGTCTCCATGGGCTGGAAAACCAGGGCTGAAGCCTGTGGCCAGAGGGTGACTCCAATTATAACCCCATCCACCTGTGCTAAGAATTTACTGATCTACCCATCTTGCACAGTGATGGCAGCCCAGGGTTCCTTTCTTTTCCCCAGATGCCCATTGCCCACTTCACAGGTACAAGGCTAAGGCCCACCGAGATGGCTATGCACACAGGATTAGAACCAAGGTCTGAGAAGCTCTGCCCCATCCCAGTGGCCTTTGAGTCACACATTCACACATTCATTCATTCATTCATTCACCCCTCAGATAGTTTCTGAAGGCCAGCTGTGTGCCACGTGCTAGGGACAAAATAAATAGAAAGGAGGAAGGACCAGGGCCTGTTAAGGGCCAAGGACAGTAGGAGACAAGGGACTAGCAAGTGTCAGGCCTGGGCTTGCTGTTAACTGGGCCATCACAGACAGAGGAATGCAGACCCAGGAGAGCAGACATCACCTGCAGGGAAGGTCACGGGGTACGGTTCATGCCATCCTTGCCAGCTTCCCCTCTGTATGGAATACCCTGCTGCTCACCTCCTGGCCCCCAGCCTTTTATCTCAGGTGGCTTTGGGGCCCACGGATGCGCTAGCTGCAGGTGGGCCCAAGGTTAGAGTTGCCCTGGCTCGGGAGCAGGTGGGAGAGCCTGAGCAAAGCTTGGTGCCTGGGGGTTTCCTAAGCTCCTGCCACAGCAGACAGGGAAACCAAAGCATGGAGAAGAAGGGTGCCTAGGCCCCCACAAGGCCAGCAGCAAGCCTAGACTAGAAGTCCATCCCCACTTCCGCCTGGTGGCCCAGCCAAATGATACTCCCGACTATCCCAGTCTCTGTGGAGTGGGCAGAATGGAGGCTTCACAGATGTCAGCAGAATTGTGAGAGTGATCGATCTCACGTAGAGAAAGGGTCTTTACAAGATTCTGAGTTCAGAATCTCCGAATGAAAATATGAAAGTATCTGGAGCGGGGTAGTCCTAGGCCCAATAACAAGTGACCTAAAAAGAGAAGAGGCAAGGGGAGACCAGAGCCACATGAAGTCAGTAGCAGACAGAGTGGTGGCCAAGGGTTCCGGGGCCACCAGACACCTCAGGCAGACTCTGCCCCTGAGACCCACAGGACCGGCTCTGCCCACGAGGATAGTGACCTCTGTCTTCAACCATGGCAGAGTGTAACTGAGACACCAGGTTGCAGCACTCAGGGGGCATCCGTGGGAGGATCTGTCTGCTGTCAGAGTATGGCAGACAGCCATTTCCAGCGGAGGTTCCCGAGGCTGGCCTACTGTCTCTTCAAAGCACTAGATGCTAAGACGGGGCTGGAATGCCTCAGTTGGTTAGCAAGGCAGGACGCAAACATGGGACATCTCTGTCTGGGCAAGGCAGTGGTGGGCACAGCTGGGCTGCGTGGAAAGGAGGCCTTTCCTGGTAACCCCTTCCCTTCCAGTTACACAGAGATGTGGCGGAAAACCAAGCTTGCCCCAGCACTTCCTAAAATCCCTAGCTAGGGTGGGGCCTGGGGAAAGTCTGGGCTTTGCCATGCTGGCCTAGGTTTCCCAGCTCAGTCCTCAGGTGAGAGAGCCCCAGGCCATTAGGGGCTGACCTAAAGGACATTCCACACTCCAGTGAACACTTGCCCAAAGCCATGTGGAGGCTGGGCCCAGATGGTCCCACTTCAGTGTCTCTAGCATCTCTTCCTGCTTAGCAGTCATGGGCCCTCCCCCAGCTTCACTGATGTTATGGTGGGCTCCTGGCCAAAGTAAGTAAGCCGAGGGAACAATGAACAGGCAGAACCAGCATGGCCAGGCGGGGGTGAATGGCTATGCACTTACCATTCATCTATCCATCCACCTATGTACCCATTTCCTATCTGTTCATTCACTCTTCCACCCACTACCTACCTATCTACCCACTTACCAACCATCTACTCACTTGTCTATCCATCTGTTCACTCCCTTACCCTCTATCTATTCATCTTTCCAGCCATACATGTACCCATTTATGAATACATGTCTACATATCCACTTATCTATTGACCCACCCACTACTCATTCACCCACCCATCTATAATCCATCTACTCACCTATCTATCCATTTAAATAACCACTTATGCATCCACATCCACTCATCCATCCACCCACTTACCACCCATCTACTCATGCATCCATCTTTATCTGTTCACCATCCATCCACCTATCTACTCTCAGTTACCCATCCACTCACCCACCCATCCACTTACCCAGCTTTATGTGCTCACCCACTCATCCATCCATCCATCCATCCATCCATCCATCCACACACCTATCATTCATCAGTCCATCCATCCACTTAGTATCCTCATCTCCTCTTTCCTCATTAATCCATTCTAAGCATTTTTTGGGGAGGGGGCAGGGTGCATCTTGGAGCTGGGACCCCAAGAAGCCTTTTCAACTGTCTTTTTTTTTTTTTTTTTTTTAAACAGGCAATGGAAACCATAGCAAGCCATAGATTCAAGACTACCAACTCTCCACTCAGGGCTGTGTGACTCAGTTTCCTTCCTTGATACTAACCTTGGATATCTGGTGTGGGTGAGTGCTGGGGGGAAATTTCTCTTTCAACATGTCCCCATGATGAGCAGTCCCCAGCCTAAGAGAAGCCCGGAAAAGGGGCCCCATATCGGCCTGTGCTCCCTCCTCCTCCTCTCAGGGGAGAGGAGGAGCTGCCTGGTGGCTGATAGGGCCATGGGGCAGGAGGCGACTTCTTCCTTAGGCTGCGGGGAGAACTGGGACCCATCAGCCGAACTTGATAAGAGCCCGCTGAATGTTAGCAAAAATATTTAGACAATAAACGAAGTATCGCAAAGGCGCCCATATCTTTCAGAAATCAATCATCTGTACCGTGTGTCTGGACGCTTGGCGCCAAGGCGGAGATAGTGCCTTGCTGGGGAGATAAGGGTTAATCAAGGATTTAATTCTGTGAGATAGAGGGGGGTGAGGGAGGTGCTTCCTCCCTCTGCTAGGAGCCTCAGAGGCACTGTGACTGCAATCCACTGGCCAGCATCTCACACCTGGGTGGGGAGTCTACCTTCCTGCCACCTTCCCAGGCTGAGCTATGCCAGGAGACAAACTGGGGACAAAGGGTGGCAGAGGCAGAGGCTCTTGTGAGGAAGGGTGGCTTGAGATGGCCCAAGAACTTGAGCACAGCTGGGCTGGGTTCTAGCTCTCCCTCAGCTCTCTGGATCCTGGTGATTTAGGTAAGAGCCTCAGTGCTTAGCTTTGTCATCTATAAAATGGGGACATTTGGGGCTAAGGAGATGGGTCAAGAGGCTTGCCTCTAAGTCTGGCAATATGAGTTCATTCCCCAAGACCCCAAAGGTAGAAAGAACAAATCAACTCCTGTAAGTTGTCCTCTGACCTCCACATGTATGTGTTGGCATGTGTGGACGGACAGATGGATGGACAGAGAGAGAGAGGAGGGGGAGAATAAATTTTAAAAATTGCCGGGCGGTGGTGGCGCACGCCTTTAATCCCAGCACTCGGGAGGCAGAGCCAGGCGGATCTCTGTGAGTTCGAGGCCAGCCTGGGCTACCAAGTGAGCTCCAGGAAAGGCGCAAAGCTACGCAGAGAAACCCTGTCTCAAAAAAACCAAAAAAAAAAAAAAAAAAAAAAAAAATTGGGGACAGTGGCCTGCCTCCTAGGGTTTGGGGAGGCTGCCATGTAGAGTGTGCCTGGGACATACTTATTTGTCCTAGCTTAGGTTGACCACCCGAAGGAGTACAGAGGAGACTGAGTCAGGGCACACCAGGACTTGGGTGCCAGTTCCTGGGCAGACCTGCCTTTGCTCCTGTTGCCAGATGGGGGTTTTCCTGACTAGAGTGTGGAGGCAGGGGCTACCAGGTTCCTGCTTGCACACTGACTCCTCCTTCTGACTAACCAGCGTCAGTGGTCTCCAAGTCACTTGCTGTCTACGGCACACAAGGACATGCTTGCTCTGCAGAGCCACTTTGAATGCCCTGGCTTCCTTCCTACAGGACCTTAATCAGCTGTCCTGTGCATTGTGACATCCCTCCCTGGACCTTGGGCCAGTCTCCTTCCTCGGGCTGTACTGAATGTGTACAGGGTCAAGTACCACTCTAAGCCTATCTTACGTACTCCATGCAGCCACCAGCAGGCAAGGGGATTGACTCCTACTTCAGAGCACAGCCTGGCCTTATCTTCTCCCAGGCCTAGGCCTAAAGGAAGCCTCTAGGTTCTGAGTGTCCTGCCTGCAGTCCCAAGGGCTGAGAAAACAGTGGCTCTGAGCAGGAAGGGATCTGCCCGGGACATAGCAAACAGAAGACTCCAGGTGGACCTGCTCAGTCCAGAGCCAGCTCCTGCTCTCCCTGGACAGCCTGGGACAAGTGTACCTATCCTGCTGGCTGAAAGGCTATGTGGCCAGGCCACAAGCCTCTGTAGGTGGCTTATTTGAACTCGGTGAGCCTTTTCCAACGTGAGAAAGGCTGTCCCAACACAGAGATTCTGAGTCACCACGTATGGCTTGTGCAGAAGGGGCTGTGAGTGATGGTCTAGGGACCTGTTTGCTGCTCCCCACCTGCCTATGGACACTGTCTCAGCAGTTTGTGCTTCCCTGATGTTTCTGAGGATGAGACTCCTCAGATGTATGCACATGTGTGCAGCATCCTGGCCTCCAGATGCTGGGGAAGTGCAGCCCACAGCCTCAGCCTCACCTGCAAAGGGCACTAAGAGGGCATTTCTCACCCCAAGGAACCCAGCAGCATGTGGCACTGGCCAGCCAGTGAATATCTTGGATCAAGCCACACCCAAATGCCACATCAGGAGACAAGAGGGCCTCCACTACAGTGCTCTAGCATAAAGACACCTCATCCTGGGTTTGACAGGGCTAGCCTAGGAGCTGTTGGGCCTCCCGGACCTCTGCCATCATGCTGGCTCTGGACATTGCACAGGGCCCTCCAATTCATCAGCTGCCTGTGCAGCCGCCCCGTGTTTGTTTGTACGCAGGTCTCTGTGTCCTGGTGTCATTTTCCATCTGAAACGATTTCAAAAGGAACCCACACATCCCAGCAGGAGGAAGCCAGGCCGACTTGCCATAACAGAAGCGGCCTCAGAAGCAAGTCCAAGACAAACGGCGGTGTAGCTGTGTGGCGGGAAGGAGGCTGCCCTAGGAAATCTCTGCCCAGGCAGGGCTGCTGGAGTGAGCAAGCTGAGCCAGTGCCGGAAAGCCACGCCCACCCCAGGACCTGTTCCTCAGTCGGAAGGAACTTCTTACCTTCCTGCAGCTTCCCCTTCACTCAAGCTGCTGCCCACCCCTGGCCACCTTTCCCTCCCAACCTGATGGGCACCCTGTTCCTAGCCACTCATTCCCTTTGGACCCCCTTCCTTTCTCCTGCTGGGCTCCCGTCCTCTAGGAAGTCATCCTGGGACCCAAAGCTCAGTATCACTCCCGTCAGAGGCCTCCCAGGAAGTCCCTCCCCCTTCAGGGGCCTCCCAGGAAGTCCCTCCCCCTTTCACCCTTGGCTCTTTGGATTCCACCAAAGTTCCCCATGGGGAAAGGCAAGAGGTGTGGTTGGTCAGTCAGGGTTCAGCTCCTTACCGGTTCTTCCCGCTCAGGGGATACGGCTCTGGTCTGGATGCTCCCATGGAATGGGCCCCAGGACAGACCCTCAGTGAGGCTCAGTCGGGCTCGTACACACCTCTGCCCGTCCTGCAGTGCCAGCTCCAGCTCCTCTGAAGAAAAACATGGTGGGGTGAGGTGGCTGCTTGGTGACCCCCCAGCCCACTTCTGACCCACGGCCCCCACTCCTTTGCCCTTTTTGAGGACACGCTGGATTGCAGAAACACCACAGAGAGGTGGGACAGGCCACACCATGGCCTTGGTCACTGTCTGCAGAACCTGTGTGTGCCACACACATGCAGAACCTTGTGTGCTAGGCCAAATGGTGGCCCTTCTCAAGACATCACCTATAACTGTGGATGTCCCTCGCACGTGAAAAAAGGTCTGCAGGTGTGACTAACGATCATGGGAGAAGATCACCCTGGATTAGCAGGTGCTTCTAAATAAAAGGCAGTGTCTTTTAAGAAAGGCAGACACAGAATACAGGGCCAGAGGGTATGCCACAGGAGACTTCTAGAACTTCCCATGGATCGTGGCCTGCAGGTTGGGACAGGAGACTCAGTTGTACTTATTGGTGTTAGCTCTGGGACACATGGACACGTGGCCAGCCGTCTGTCCCACTTGAGCCTCTGTCTCTTTTTCTTTCTCTTTCTTTCTTTCTCTCTCTCTCTCTCTCTTTTTTCGTTTTTTTTGTTTTGTTTTGTTTTGTTTTCGAGACAGGGTTTCTCTGTGTAGCTTTGGAGCCTGTCCTGGAATTCACTCCGTAGCCCAGGCTGGCCTCGAACTCACAGAGATCCGCCTGCCTCTGCCTCCCAAGTGCTGGGATTAAAGGCGTGCTCCACCACCACCCTGCTGAGCCTCTGTTTCTTTAAAGGAGGCGGGAGCATGGTCCTTCCTCAGGCCACACACCCTCTGCCCTGTCCACCTGCTACCCAGGCTGCCAGCCTGTGGAGGCCTCACATGGCCTGGCCTGGTCCCCTGGCCAGAGTGCTGTGGCGGCCCCACTTCCTGGAGCCCCATCAGGCAGGCTGTGGCCTTAATGGGCTCGATCATCAGATAACTGGCCAGCTAATGGTGGAGATAAGGTGTAAATACGCCAGGAGGCCCTCGGAGAGCTGTAACTGGGCCTTTGTCTTCCCCGGGGCTGATAAGATGGCAGTGGACCAGGGCTGGAGGCCAAGGAGGCCTGCACCCCTTTATCAGCCTGGGAGTGGGAGAGGGGCTGAGGGGCTGAGGGGCCAGAAGGCAGGCTCTACCCTTCATAAAAGCAACCAGTCCTCTGCAGCTCACCCAGGACACTGTCCTGGTGCAGGGCTCCACTGGCTCCCCCTCCCTCGCCCCACAGGGCATGGTTCAAAGCTGACACCAGGATGGTCAGTACCATCTACAGGAGCAGGGCTTGGCAGCACTGTTCTGAGAGGGATGGAGAGACTAGCTCCTGTGAAGCTTATTTCCCGTGTAGACGAGGAAACGGAGGCTCTGATAGGCCCACAGCTGGCAGCAGGTGTCAGCATCCAAACCCGGACTGACTACAGGGCTGTTATCGGTTGTTGTGACCCGTCAGCTTCCCCTGGTTTGGATGCTTATGTCTTTGGTCCCCGCATAATGGCCCTCAGGACAGAAATGGAGTTAGAGAGTTCTTCTGAGAGTCTGTGCTTTAAGCTTGGCTACCCAGCATCCCACCGAGGTGTCAGGAAGGGACAGAGAAAGCTCTATCCTGAGAAGGGTGTACCTGGATCTTGAGTCAGACAGCAAAGTCATCTACCCTCACGTGACTTCTATTCTGTGTTTAGAACACCCCTCAGAAGATGGGGCCTGGCCCCTGTCATGATCTCCCTGTTACAGAGACACCTTCACCCGAGGCTGTGTCCTCACAAATTGGGGCACAAGGTAAGGAGGCGGTTGATGGAGGTCACCCTGAGGGCGTGGCATGGGCAGTCCTACAGCCACACTCATCCATGCAGCTACCTGTGGGAGCCAGGCTCTGGGCTCCAGCTTGCCTCCATCCCCCATGGGGAAGGAGGCCGTCGGTGCCACCCCCTCACTCACCCACCAGCAAACGGCCCCGCACCCTAATCAGAGTTCACGGCCACAGCTCAGCCTTCCAGATAAGAACATGGCTGGCATTTCCCACGGCAGCCACCCCATCCTCTGGGTATCGTGCACTGCCAGAGAGGACTGGTTGCTGATAAGGGCTGTGGTCCCTCTCCCAGGGGCACAGCACCATCATTCTGCACCCAGGGACTGGGGGAGGCCTTGGAGAGGTGAGATGTACAACAATCACTATGGTAACACACCTCTCTGGTCCAGGGTCCAGGTCAGCCAGTCTGCCTTTTGAGGCAGATGGGTAAGGGGAAGGCAGCTGATTTCAGCCTCAGCTTACCTCAGCACCTTGTTATAAGGCAACCTGTACAACTGTGCACAGCAGCTCTGGTGATAGCCAACATTCAGTTACTTAGATAACCTAGTTCCTGCCCCAATCCCTTGTGGCCAAAAAATGAGCTAGCACCCAGCAGAGATGCTCTCCTAGCAGGTAAAACAGCACCAGAAAAGTGGGGCTTGGAGAAGCTGGGAATTTTCCAAGGACCCTGAGAATGAGAGTTCAAGAAAGCAAGCTTGGGGCTACCTGGCAGGTGAGGGGCTGGGAAGACGGTTTTCCAGGAAACCTGGGCTGGATGTGGCCATGTGGCCATGATCTAGCCTCTGGGTTTGTGGCACATGCTCACTGTCAGAGCTCTGAGGGGTATCCGGGGACAGGGATTGGGGCCACAGCTTCTATCCTGGGAATTCTAGGAACAAGGCGCTGTCCAGATGCCCCCATGGTCACAGGCAGCTCCTATGGCGGGTTCCAGCCTGGTTTAGGCCTAGGCCACCTGTTCCCTCGGTGGAGAACGGAGAATGTGCCCTTTGTCCCTTAAAACCTGCAGTCCTAACATGAACCCTGGTCCCATCTTCTGTCCCTCAGCCCAACACCAGACACGACTTACAAGATTCCTCCTGGCATTCCTGGGAGACCGAGGCTCAAAGAGGGTCAACGGCCAGCGGGACTGTGTAGCAGACAGGCTGAGTTTGACCCAGAGTCTCACCACAACCCCAGTACTCTTTTGAAGGATGACGTAGGAGGGAGCAGCTGGCTTCTTTCAGGGCTGAAATATTCTGGCTCTGGTCTCAGTTTCCCTAATGCTCTCTGGTGGGCCCTTGACAGGAACCAGGCAGTCACTGCAGGTCCAGCATTGGGTCAAGGGCTAATTTATTCAGGTAAACAACTGTACACATTGCTTCTAGAACACGTGCTAGGACTTAATTGCATTCCCCAGAAGCATCTTCAAGGGACCTAATGCATATTTATCTGTTTGCAATGTTAGTCATGCACGGCCCTCAGGGCACTCACCCCCCAGGAACAGAAGCCCAGGATCCACCTCCTCAGCTGGAGCCTGGCTGGGGGTAGGGGTTGATCTGGCTATTGTTGGGGTGCCCTGGGTGGCAGAACTGTGTTCAAACCAACAGGCCAAGTCCTGACACTGCCCTGGTGGCAGCTGTTCCTGTCCTGCTGGACCCTCAGCTTACTATGCTGTAGAAGGGGTGCTCATATGCTCATAGGTCATCCTCAAGAGCCTCTGTCTGCAAGGCTAAAGGGCCGCGTTTCCTACAGCGCTGAAAGTGGCCTCACAGGGGTGCCCTTGGCCTGGGAGCTCCTCAGACCTGACTCGAGGCCCCTGGGTTCCAGCTCTGCCTTGAAATCTAAGTGGCTTCCCTCGACAGCTGCACCGCACTGCCCAGTCCTGGCATCGGCCTCCTCTTTATGTAGATGATGGAGACCCAGAGATAGATCTTTTGCAAATTCCCCAAGGTCACAGGCCCACGCGTGGCCACTCCTTTTTCCTTCTTTTTTTCTTTCTTTGTTAATGTTTTATTTATAGTGTGTGTGTGTGTGTGTGTGTGTGTGTGTGTGTGTGTCTGTGTGTCTGTGTGTCTGTGTGTAGGTATGCCGTGTGTATATCTAGGCTCACACAGGCCAGAAGAGGGTGTCAGATCCCCTCGGAGTTGGAGCCTCCTGACACGAGGGCTGAGAACCAAACGTGGATCCCTAAAAGAGCAACAAGTGCTCTCAACCACCGAACCATCTCTCTGGCTCCCCAAGCATGGCCTCTCTTTTTGTAGGGTTTCTCTGTGTAACAGTCCTGGCTGGCCTCAAACTCACAGAGATCCGCCTGCCTCTTTCTCCCAAGTGCTGAGGTTAAAGGCCACCACTGCCTGGCCCAAGTATGGTCACTCTTAAGCCCTGACCTCAGAGTGCCCTTTTGATAAGACCCGACTCACCCCTGTTTTCCCGTGTGGGTAATGGCCCCATCTGCTGGCATGCAATTCTAAAACAGGAGGTTGTGGTGTGCAGGAGTGTCAGCAAGAGACTTCCTCACCTCAAATGGGGCCAGACCCCTTGTGCCAATGGCCAGGGCCACTGGAGCACCAAGCCAACCACCCAAAGCCCCCACCATGCCCTGTGGAGTCTGTGGTTGGTATGTGGGTGCCCACCAGCTCACCACCAGTACCTACTTATCTAATCAGCCCATCGTTCCCTCCAACCCGCCCTGTGACTCCCACAGGGCAGCTGGGGAGCGGCCCCTATCACAAGGATCACCCTGTTTGCTTTTGATAAAAGTCACAGTAAAGGAAAGAAAAAGGCACCAGCGGGGAGGGAGGGAAGCCCCAGTCTGGCGGGATCTAGAAGATTCCGCAGATGTGAATATAGAACAGGGTAGACAAACTATATGGCCCAGAGAACATCTGCTCCACCTAAAACCAAGGCCCAGAAAGGGCAAGTGACCCCCCCACCCCCACCCCAGAGTCACACAGCAGATGAAGGAGGGATGAGAGAGCATCTGGGACAGGTTCTCTGCACCAAGCCATACTGAAAGACAAATCTGCCTGTAGAAGGGGCCTATGTGTTATGCCTGCCCTTGCTTGGCTGCTGAGGCCTCCGATTGTCTGCTAAACACTTTTTAGGGAAGACATGGGGGGCACTGAAATCAAGCTCAAAGAGGTCAAGGGACTTTCCCGAGGTTATACGGCCAGTAAGGCGAGTTCAGCCAGTTCCCTCTGACCCCACACTCATGACTCCAACTCAGGTGGTGCTGGCTCACTCATAGCAGATCCCCTAGATCAGGCCCCTGGATATGCCGGACTCAGCCACCAGATTTCCCATTTACAGACAGGAGTATGAGCAGTAATAGGGGCAGGAAATGATCCTGAAAGCCCAGCAGGGCTCCAGTGCTCACTCTCCAGGCACTGGGCAGGGAGTCTCAGGTCTGGGGTCACTGGCACGGCCAAGATGGACGGATTTTCTGCCAGGTGTTCTACAGAGGGAAATGATGACAGTAACCAGGTAAGCTGTGGAGTAACAGACACCGTGGACACAAGCCTGAGCACTAGGAAGCGGAGGCACAGTAGGCTGGGATGATCTCCATGGGACACGGGAGGGTCTCTGCCCTGCCCCTCAGGAGGTAAGGTCTGACCCTGCAGAGTGCCTGGAGCTGCCAGCCACCGGGGGGATGGGAATCAGTCAGTTGGCTTCATAAAGACTGATTTCTGACATGCTCTGGTATTTCTGGCCAGGCTGGAATGACTGGGGGTCACCAGAAAGCTGGGTTCAAGTCCTGTAAGGATGTGACCCACTCATACCAAGAAGCAGTTCTGCACCGGGGGGTGGGGGTGGGGGTGGGGTGGCACACGCCTTTAATCCCAGAATTTGGGAGGCAGAGGCAGGGAGGATCTTTGTGAGTTCGAGGCCAGCCTGGTTTACAAAGTGAGTTCCAGAACAGTCAGGATGGTTACACAGAGAAACCCTGTCTTGGGGGAAAAAAAAAAACCAAAAAATAACTATTAAAAAAAAAAAAAAAAAAGGAAGCAGTTCTGAGTTCTGCTCTGAAGCACATACGTCCACTCTTGTGGAGGCAGCAAAAGATGGTGTTGGGACATACAGGTGCAGAGCAGTGTCCACAACCAACAGGTTAGGGTAAGCTGGTCCATGGGTGCTGCACCAGGATCCTGGGAAGCCTCATGTATCCCTCTCCTCTTTGTGCCCAGGTCCCCTCCCTCCCACCTCACTGTTCCCAGTGGCGCAAACCTCAAAGCAAACAGGTGTCTAGCTCCCTAGATGGCCAGCCCTCAGGGATATTCCAGGCATCATGTGTCCCGGACCCAGGAGGATATCGGGCCTGGGAGAAGGGGCAGCTAGTCCCAGGAGGTAGAAGAACACCACTGCTTCTGTTCCCTATTTCTGTGAGCTGCTTTGCCTGCCCATCCAGCCTCCTCCTCAGGTCCAGCCACCACTCTGGTGGCCCTGGGGAGGAAAAGGCCAGCCTCAAGCTTCCTGTCTATAAAAAAGGTGCAGGGTGGGGTATGTGTGTGATCAGTTTGGCCTAGGGTCTGGGTCACTGGGAACCCCAATCACTGGTGCTAGGTTGGAGGGCTGGTCCAGAGTGCGGAAGCCCTGCCCCTTCCAGCTAGCCTACGGCCTCTCCCTGGTCTCTGGGACTGTGCGTGTTGAGTATTGATTTTTTGACATGGAACAACAGCCAGCCTTTATCGGCTGAACCCTGGCCCTTGCTAATGGCAGATCTGGGTCCACCTGGGAAGAGCAGGTTATACAGGGTGGGGCTTCTCCTTCCTGGGATCTTGGGGGCCTCTCACCACCTGGGGTAACTGAGCTTGTTCTGGTGAAGAGTTGGCTCTCGCAGAAGGTACATATATAGGCTGTAATGGAGCAAGGGATACCTTCCTCCTGAACAGTGCCTAGGTGGCTGTAACTTGCTCCTCCTAGGCCCTTGTATGGCTCAGAGCCAGGATTCTAGCTCTGATCACCCCTACTGAACCTGGAGACAGGACTCCTTGGAGAGGGACACTAGTTCTTTCTCTTCAGGGCATAGCCAAAGCAGCCAGACCAGCATAGGCTGAGCCCCCAATTACTCCCTCAACAGACACACAGATCTCTTAGTGGCTTGGGTGCCACACCCAGGCGAGGAGCTCTTTCCTACCTACCCCACTTGCCTGAGGAGGCTGAGAGTCACGGCTTCCAGGCTGCCTCGAAGCGTGTGTGTGTGTGTGTGTGTGTGTGTGTGTGTGTGTGTGTGTGTGTGTGTGTGTCCTTGCCCAGAGCCTGGCTTCACCTGGCTCCAGCTCAGTGCACTCACCAACCTTGTCTTCATCCCTTTGCCTTCTGGTGCCACAGTTTCTGGTCTGAGTGGTCAGAAGGAAGGGCATGTGGAGGTCTGGAATGTGGCGGCTGTTGCCAAGGGTGAAAAGATGAGTCCTCTCCTACCTGGAGTGACAGCTGTCCGCCTTGCCTACAGGCACTCACATCTCGGGGCCAATAGCTGAGAGTGAGCAGGTGCTGGGGAGGCCAGCACGTCAGGATGCGGCCACCACCTGGAGCACATTGGTCCTCCAGGGCCCGAGCACCTGCTGACCCTCCGCACACAGACCAGAGGCCCCTACGAAGGAGGTATATGCAAGTGGGGTGTCTGAGGTCTTGGCTGCAGGGTTCCCAGTCTCTCTGGATGTTAGGCCTGAGCCCCAGGGTGAGTCAGGCACCACGCAAGTTGAGAGGCAAGGAGGCTTAAAGGCTTGTTGGCATTTCCTCTCAGAAGAGTCAGCGGCAGTAGCCTTGGCCTTCGAAGCCTCTGTCGACTTCATCTTGAATTTGGAGGCCAGGGGTCACATTGGGACACTGGAAGTTTAAACCCAAGCCTCTGACCTGGCTCTGACCTTCTTCAAGCTCCCTAACTGGAAAAGGGAAGAGGATGGCATGGTGTGAGCAGGGGCTGGTTGTGGGTTCAGGAAAGGGACCTGCCCTAGATCCACATGTCTCCTACTGCAGCTCCCTGCTGACCCTGGAATCAGGCACCCAGCATGGCTGGGCCTTGGAGCTTGTGGTCCTGCGGCACCTGTCCCGCCGTTCCACTTTCTGCCTGTGATCTTGAATGCATGGAGTCTTTGGGGGTAGGCCTGGGGCCGGGGGAGTTTGGGCAGAACTAGGCAAAGGCAGGGTTGGGAGACAGTACTCAGCTTGACGGCTCCATGAACCAGTGGAGCTGTGGTCAAGCCTGTCAGGTTCAGGGACTCCCTCAGCATTCCTATGGAGTCTGCATCTCTCAAAATGATTCCCACTCTCTTGTATAATTTTTCCCCCTCAAGACAGGGTTTATCTATGTAGTCTTGGCTGTCCTGGAATTCACTCTGTAGCAATCTCTCAAATTCAGAGATCCACCTGCCTCTGCCTCCCAGGTATTGGGATTAAAGGCACGTGCCACCACTGCCCGGCTCTTGTAGAGACTTTGTTAAGGGTCAAAATGTCCTCTGGTTTCACCACAATGGCCATCCTTGCTGTTCTTCAGTTCACACTCATGGTCTTTCTGGATAAATTCGCAGGGCTCCATCAAGTCTCTGCTTGGGCAGCAAAGGGTTGTGGCAGGCCTCTGTTAGAGGGCTTCAACACACCCCACACAAGTCATATGGGGGGGCATGGAGGCTCAGTGGATTGAAGGACAAATCCAAAGCCTATGGTGATTCCAGGGGACCTGGAGAGCCCAGCTGGGGGCAGGGCCGGGTGGGCAGGGCCCCCACGAGACACAATAAGGTATGATAGCATCTTGCCTCATCTCAGGCCGCGCTGGGCCCTTTCGTGCAGGATATGACCAGCCCTCGAGCCGACGGCGGCCCCTTTGTCCCATCTCTGGGGACCGATCTTATCGGCTGCGTCCACCGCCTCCATAATGGAAAAAACGCAGCGAGGAAATCAAAAGTTACGCACAGAGATAGAGGGGTAATAAATAAATAAATAAATAAGGAGCCATCGTGGCTATGGGGAAGGGGCGCCTCTCAAAGAACAGAGATATGTCATAGGGCTGGCAGGGAGTGGGTGGGGGTTGCTTCCTGGCTCCCATCCTGGGTCTGGGTAAGTCTTGACAGCATGCTGGGTCTCACGAGGGAGGGGGGGTCTCATAAATGCTGCTCATATAAGGGCAGTGCTGCCCACAACTAAGCAGAGCTGCCTCAGTTTCCCTTCTAGGGCAGGGTAAGACAGAGAGGGGAGGAAGCATGTCCCAGTACCCATGGGTCCCAGTACTGTGCCTTGGACCCGGGACCTGTGCAGATTCCAGTTGTGGGTGTAGGGAAGCACAACCTTGCTCCACTTAGGCCTTACCCTAGTCACCCTGTCCATATCCCAGAGAGAACGGACAGCTTTCTGGATGAGGCCATCATTGCTACCAGTAAAAACGAGAGGAGTGAGAACATAGACCCAAGGTCATCTCATACTCCTGTCTTATTCCCACTAGGTACTGGTGGTCATGATAGAAACAGCTGGGGCAGATGTGGCTCCGGCCAGGACTGGGCATGACAGTTAGAAGAGAGAACTAACTGGCACTCCTGGGGTGACGGTGCTAGCAAGTGCAATTTGCCAGTAATGGTCGCAGGGCCAGGGGCGCTGTTAGTCAGGGTACCCGTGGCCAGGAAGCCCTTGACGGCACTGAAGACGGTAAGGACACTGGGGCTCAGGGCAGCAGCAGCGACCACACGGGTGGCGTCATCAGCCATGGCACCAGGAACAACAGCTGTCTCCCACCACACACACTGCTCTGTGGCCACTGTCCTGAAGAGACCACGACGTAGGGTTGCAATGACATGCAGACCTTGTAACCAGGGAGGGGACAGGAGAGAAACTGCTGGAAGGCAGTGGTGGAAGCTCCCCTGGCAAGGACCAAGCTCCTAGGACTTCCCTTGCTGATGTCTAGGCCAGCTGTGGGGCTGCTGGCTGGGCAGGAAGCCGGTGGGAGGGCGGAGAAGGAAGCGACTTGATTAGCGCCGCCACCGAGATAGCTTGCCCAGGCCACAGACAGCGGGTCCCGGAAGGGGGTGAGGTCAGTAGGCCACATGCGGTGGGTAGCCAGGCCTGGGGCCCCTCTGGGGCTCCACCTGCATTTCCCACTGGATGTCCTACTGTCTGTCCACTTACCCTCTCCGCCTACAGTGTCCAGTGAGAGCCCCTTGTGCTGAGACCTCATGGTAGGGAACAGACACTCCCAAGGGGTAGGTTTGCTCAGTTCTCCCCAGAACTGCCCATCTTGCTTGTCTGCCTCAATTTCTACATCTGTAGTGGGGTACCACAGTGCCTCCGGCTGCCTGGATAGTGAACTCTCATTTCTCCTGAAGTCTTTTCGGGGCTCTCTTTCTACCAACACAGCAATCAGTGGGATCTGCTCCTGGAGCAGACCTACCTGGAATGCTTGGTCCCCCGATGCCATTACACCAGCTGTACCTTAGGGGCCATTTATCAGGTGTCAGAAAGAGCTCTGTAAGAATCCTGGGCCCTGGAGTTCAGAGCCATTGGCCCTGCCCCCATGTCTCAGCCACCTTTCTGTCCCTTGGTGACTGGCTGCCACTCCAGCTGCTGCTGGGATGGAGTCCTCAACCCTGAGATCTGTAACAGGCGGGCACGTACCCAGTGCTCAATGTGTGAGAAGCAAGGAGGGCATGGGAGCCAGCATGGGGAGGGAGGGGGGCAGTTTGACAGGTCACCTGGGTGGCAGCACTGGTGACAGCCCCCCTCTACAGTTTCGAGGGCCCAATGCCGCAGAACAGTTGTCGAGGTGGAATCCCAGCCACAGCTAGCCCAGGACTCATGTGGGCAGGGCCAGGGTGTCCATCTCCATCCAGGGTCAGCCATCCTCCCATGGCCCATGCTGACCCCAGGCTATGACCTCTGAACCTTGTTTCCAGGACAATCACCTGCTTGCCACCACAGTCCCTCCTTGATGGGGCCCCTCTACCTCTGTGCCTCCTTTCTCCTCACCCTGCACTTAGATCTAGTTGTGTACATTCAGCTCAGGCCTTTCACCATGGCTTCGGCCCCAACACACTAGTTTGGGTGGCTGCTGATTTATTGGCTCAGAAAGCCCCACTCTGACACCATCTAGAATTGTCTCTGGCCTCAGACACGGAGGTAGCAGTGTCTCCAATACATCCCAGGAGAGCAAGGCCCTCCCTGTGTCTTTCCAGCCCCTGAGAGTGACTGCCCTAGGAGGTAGTCAGTGACTATCCAGGAAGAATATGCCTGACTGTAAAGATACAATTTCCTTAGGATTTTTCATCCATCTCTTAGCCTCAGATTGTTCATAGCAACCCTGGGGTCTCAGAACAACATGAGTCTTCAAAGGGACTCCAAGCTGCTGGGTTGGTCTCTGAAGCTGACCCCAGAGTGACCCCTGCCATCTACTAGTGCCCCCTCCCCCGCTGGCTAATCTAAGACAAATAGGCCTATCACCCGCCACGCCAGGCCCCATGATAACACAGAATAGCTGGAATGATTTTTCCCACCCACACATGCCAGCTAGACGGTCGTGGGGAGGGGAGCATGGCCAGCTATCGGCCCATCTCCCAGGCTGTCCATCAGGACGAGCCGTCCTGCCTCAGCCACCAGATAACAGGCCTTGAGGTTCACACAGAAAACCCGGGTCTGCGAGATTAGTTAGCCGGACACAGTCTAGATAACAAGCTACAGCTCCATGGGAGGGAGGGGTCCCCGTCTCCTGCTTCCTTGGGACCCTGGGCCGGATGGAGATCTGGCTGGGGCCTCCAACAGGAAACGATCAACAACATCTCCTGTGGCCCCAGCAGCCCCTTCCACCCTGAGACTGTGGGATGCTCTAACTCTGATCTGTTCTCCCAGGCAGCTGATCAAAGACCTCCCAATGTCTTGCAGCATCTTCTCTGTGCAGCCAGGAATTTTGGGATTGGGTGTGGCTCAGAGGTGGAGTGTGTTTGAGGGCTAGGATTTTATCCCTGGCACCATGACAAGACAAGGCTGGGAGGGCTGCCCTCAAACTCTATGGCTCATAACCCAGCCCCGTCTATGCCCAGTACTATCTCTCCCCATGCTCACCCTAGCCCTAAGGCTCCCTCATGCCATGCCCCCAATGCCCTAGGCCTTTTGCATATTCCAGCTCCTTGTCTGAACACCTCCCTTCACCCTAATTTGCCTTTCAGTCGTCAGCTTGGAGATGGGGTCCTTCTCTAGGGCTGCCATCTGCTCTCCCACTTGGCCTTGACACCCAGCCACCCCCTTTGCTGACTGACACTGTTCAGGGACACACTGGCCTAGTACATGGCCACCCTTCCTGGCCCTGCCTCCAGGAGCTGGGATGGGCTGACTGGCTCTCACTCAGTTCAGAGCAGCTCCTGGAAAGAGTTCTGGGCTCCAAGAAACTCCTGGGTAGAAGAGAAACAGTCCTTTCTGACTTTTCTTTCCTCTGCACGCTGCCTGGGCAGCTGGGCTTTGGGATCTCAGCACACAGCTGGGCTTCCTCAGGCCAGGGCTGTGGGGTCAGCTGTGCCCCTTGATCTCAGCTGTAAGGAACCACAGGACTCCCCTTCCCTGCTCTACTTTGTCTCTGGAACTTGGGGTGGGTTTACAGGTCTTAATCCTTCCCAAGGACCGTGTGCTCCAGGAAGAATTCTACACTCACCTCCTTTTCAAAAATGTGCATGGGAAGGTGCTGAACACAGGGTGCTGCCTCCTTCCCAGCCAGTGCTCTCCTCTTCCACATCCTCCCCGGGCCTCAGGATGCTGCCAGACCTTGGCCTAGCACCTTGACCCTGAATGGGGAAGCTGCCCCACTGCCATGGCATACCTGCTTATTTTCTCTGTGCCTGGCCTTCACCCCTGCAGGTCTGTCTCTCTGTATAGATCCTCCCAGGAGGTCAGGCTGGGGCCCAGCCCAATGTGAATCCTGACATGGACTCAGGGCAGCGAGTCTGAAGGAGCTCAGGTGGCTCTTCGGCTGCCTGTCCTTCAACCCCTGGAAACCTCCAGGGGTTTCCCGAACTGAGAACTGGGTCCTGCTTGGGGATGGTTGAAGGAGAGGTCCTGGGTCACCTAGCATCTCCACATGGTGCTGGTGTGCTTGGTGTAGTTCTCAAGTCACCCTGAGGTCCCCTTGCCTCTTACGGTCTGCCTCAACTTGAGGCTCTGCCCCTGGATCCTGCTTTCAAACAGTGGCGGCCAGAGTAAGTTCCAGGCTCAAGACACTCAGGGGGAAGAACACTGCTGAAATCCTGCTGATTCCTGACCCTCACCGCTAGCCATGGCTGCACTCATACTGACAGAGGGTGGAACTCTCTGCGTCTCTCCATTCACTTTACCAGAAAGCACACCCCAGGGGATGGTTTGGGGCCCCCATCATGACTCAATGTGCATCCCATTCTAGTACCTGCTCTGGCCTCCGAGACAGACACCGGGAGGGAGTGGGAGAGATTCATCACAGATGGAGTGCCACCCTGTTGGCACAGGCAGCATCACATAGCTGGTGTACAGATGGCATGCATGCAGCCTTTGGGGGACCTGGGAAGGTCACGGTCCCTCTGTGTCCCAGATCCCCCAGTTCTATGGAGTCTTGGGGAAGGAACTGGGTAGGCTATCAATTCCTTTGCTGAGGCCAGCCTTGCAGGAATCCCTAGGAAGAGGACTCCATACCAGGCTACCAGACTAACAGCAGCTCGTTCATTTCTTCTCTTCTGCTACTTGCTCAAGATCATGTCAGGTGGGCCATGAGGGCCAGGGCAGGGGCCTGACAGTTAGATGGGACTTGTATCCTGACAGGACTGATGTGTCTGCAAGCCGTGTCCTCCTGATGTTAAGGGAAGGTGATAGGAGGAGCATGACACTGAGGGGCACCAGGCATGGGGACAGGTCCCCACATTCCACAGCAAGGCAGCTGGGCAAGGTTGCAGATCTACTTTCAAGCCCTCCGCATAGCTGGATTTGGACCACTCCTGCAGACAAGGTCATTTCAAAGATGACAACTCAGACTCTCTCCTGTCTACTCTTCTTCCCACTTAGAACTCAGCTGAGGACCAAGAGAAGCCAGGACTGGTCTCAGCAAGGGTATCCCAAACCCTGTACCCAACTTCCGAGTTCTGTTTCCACAGTGTGATCTGTGCTCCTCAGACCCAGGGTGTGTCCCTGCTGTGCCTCAGGAGCACATAAGCCTTCCTGCTCCAATCCTCCGTTTTCCTCTCACCTGATGGGCTCAGGCCCAAATCCGCAGGGCCCTGGGCCGCAGCCCCTCTGACTCCACTCTCCCTTGGCTCATGGACTGCTAAGGCTCCAAGCTCTCCGGGCCTTGGCATGGCCATTCCTTTCTTGTAAGCTCCGCTCTCTGGCATCCACACACCTCTCAGACAGCAAGACACCGCGAACCTTAGAAGGGCCGTCTAGGTCCCTCTCAGTCCACGGAGCACCATCTGGTTTGTTCGGAGCACTGAGAGCAGGGCTACCCTGCGCTCACTGTGCACATTTGGACTTTGATCACATGTGCTCTGAAGGCACTTTCCTGGCATTTTCCTGGGGGTTTATAATCTACATGGGGCGACACCATCCCCACTGCCCAGAAGAGGGTGCTGAGACCACACTGTGGGGGTCAGTACAAAACAGGACTCTGGGCAGTGTGTGGCCATCAGATCTGCAACAACACATTGCCCATTGTGTTGCTCAGGTGCAAATGTAATGCAAAATCAGCTGCTGGAGGGGTTTCTGAACCTGCTTGCACCCCTGTATGAGGGAAACCAGGTGCCTAGTAGGTGACAAGTTGGAGGGCCACAACGACTCTCCCCAACTCCATTTTTACAGACTATGAAACTGAGGTTCAGAGGTCAGCAGCCCACCCATAGACACTCAGCAAAGCTGGGCTCCTGCAGCATGGAAGAACTGATTGGCCAGTATCTGGCAAGACACAGAACTCGTGATGATGAATGAAAACGCCATTGTGCACTACCCCCAGCCATCAAGTACCAGACAGGGGCAGAGGGAACTAGGCACAGTGACAGAACCAGGAGAGGACAGGAAATCATGACAGTGATGGTGATTGACACGACCTTGGGGCTGCACTCTAGTGTTGATAAAGCTCTTGAGCAAGTACAACTATACTTGGGTCTGCAGCAGTCAAGTGACTGCTCCTGGGTATCACTGGCAGCATGGAAACTAGGAGGCCACATGGGGGTTTCTTGGGGGTCTTTCCCCCCCTTTTTCCATTTCCCCTGTGCATGCCTGCGTTGATGCTGGGAGTCATCCTTGATCACTCTGTCTCTGACGGGAACTACAACAGGCGGGCTGCTATGTCCACTGGGCATTTATGTGAAACACCAGTCTTCATGCGTATGTGGCAGACACTAATTGCTAAGCCATTTTGCCAGCTCTTCCTGGAGGACTTTTCTTCATCTGCTCTAGGCCTGGGCCATCAGGTCATGAGCTTTCTCACATCTGTATACCTAAGACCAGGCTCTTGGACAGCCACTTTCTGGGGCCTGTTTAAGTCCTGTCTCATCTAGAGAGGAATCTGATGGGTGGTCCCTGATACTTATAAGCTTGGGTAGCAACATTAGATTGTGTTCGGGATAGGCAGAGCCCTCTGGAGATCCCAGCCCCGGACTGTCAGCTCTGTCATGGGTCCAGTGACCACTTCAGGCAGAGCAGATGGGAACGGGCTCAGGTCCAGGCACTTCTCTGAGCCAGACAGAGTCAGAGGGAGACTTGGAGTCCAAGCCAGCTCTATACCTTCTCTCCAGAGAGGAACAGTGGAAGATGCCTCTCAGGCAGGTTCCCTGGAACAGTCAGGGTGGGTGCTGGGACCTGCTGGAGGAGGGCTACAGGCCAGAAAGAGGTCAGAAAGAGTCAAAGGCAACCAGCAAGGCAAAAGTAGCCACTTGGTCTGTCACCAGACTGGGCACTGCCTTCAGGCCTTAACCCTACAACCTCATCACAGGCTCGGGCAGCCCTGGAGATAAGAGCCCCCTGGGCCTCTCCAGCAGCTTCCCACTAGGTGATAAGCACGGCCTGTGTGGGAGCTGATAGGCAATGGCTACCACGGCGGTTGGCCAGCGGCCACTTATCAACCCCATCGCTGCCCACTGCACAGAAATTCCTATCTGTGGGAGCCGATAGGGTACCGCCTGGCCCCTGAGGATGCAAATAACTCGGGAAGCTGGGGTGCACCCTGACCCCAAACCACAGCCCATGGAGCATGGCCTTCATAGGGGCAGGGCGGGCTGCAAACTACAAGGGCCTTGCTTCTCCATCTAAAAAATGAAGTAATAACACTTATGTGGATGAGGACAGTGGGTAATGTTCAATACTGATGTTGATGGCCTGGCTTCTGGGTCTCTGTAGCAGCAGTTCCCACCAGTGATGCTCTGCTCTGCACTGAAGTGGGTATGACACTATGCTGGCCCCATGGTGCTAATGCAAAGACCATCCATGTGGCCACCAAAGTCCATAGACACAGATGGTCCCTGCCATCCCCAGCAGGCATTGTCCACTTTATGTTTGTAGACATGGAACAGGGACACACAGGGATTCCTGGTGCTGGGTTAGTACTCACAGACTCCCTTCTAGCTGGAGAAACCGAGTCAGTATAGGGCTGGTTAGAAGCTGGGCAGTCTGGACACAAGGCTCTGCCCAGTTCTATGGCTTTGGGCATGTGAGTGGAAAAGGCTGGCCCGTGGGTGCAGAAGGCCCTGGCACCCGTGAGATCAAGTGCAATTACTCCCATCATGGTACCGAGGTCTGGGGACACTGGCCTCAACTGAGGACAGGACCCAACTCCCACCAGGCACCCCAGGAGGAGTGGACATCTTTGTCATACATCTTGGGCAGGTCATCTAGAGCCAAGAGGTGTGCTAAGCATTGATGTACTAAGGGATGGCAGAGGGGAGTGCCCCAAGACAACTAACCATAGGGCATTCTGTGAGTGGCCTCAGTTTCCATACAGGGTGCGGGTCCCCATTCTGACTGTGGCCTTCTGGGCCAACCCTTCCTCTCTGGCCTCAGGCTGTTATTTCATTGTGTACCCCTCAGCCACACCTGGCACTCATCTTCCTTTGACCTGATGGTAGACATCACCAATGGTCTCCCATACTCTTCTAATGCCGTAGGACCCCACCAAAACACCCACAGGTTCAGTTAAGAGTCCATTTCTACCCCTTTCCAACGTGGATCCCTAGTTCTCCAGGGGAGGAACAGGGTCTCTGCCCCCACAAAGCCTCCTCTGATCCCTCAGCAAGACAGGACCCTTGACATGCCTTCTAGACACAGATAGGAATCTGGTTGTGATAATTCCTACATGCTCACACACAGCTGACACTTGGTAACTGAGTACACATGTGCTTCCCACCCACACGCTCAGCCTCCACACTCCTCTCTCATTGATACACCACTTATACACACACCACTTAGCCCACCTCACCTGCTTGCCCTGCACAGTAGCCCTCAGCCTGCAATAGGAGCCCTGGAAATCACTGAC